>NW_027362791.1:10000000-11200000 GCF_046119375.1 Phyllobates terribilis | reverse complement strand
ATCAGACTTTCAGATAGGGCAAATGTCAGTGAGCGTTCCGAATTCAGTTCCAGAGCGATTCGCCCAATGAGTCCTTGCTATTTAGTCGTTTTCAGCCAATTTTCTGGATTTTTTAAAATTTCACTTTTTTGTGAAAATATCCACTAAATGATGGAATAATATGTGTGAGGGTACTCCAGGAGAGTTCCAAAAGTGTGTGGGTAGAATATATATCCCACGGGGGTAAAATTGAAAAAAGTTGAATATTTTTTTTTTTTGGACTTAGTCATTTTTCCGGCATTTATCAGACTTTCAGATAGGGGAAATGTCAGTGAGCATTCCGATTTCAGTTCCAGAGTGATTCGCCCAATGAGTCTTTGATATTTAGTAGTTTTCAGCAAATTTTCTGGATTTTTTAAAATTTCACTTTTTTGTGAAAATATCCACTAAATGATGGAATAATATGTGTGAGGGTAACCCAGGAGAGTTCCAAATGTGTGTGGGTAGAATATATATCCCACAAGGGTAAAATTGAAAAAAGTTGAAAAAAATTTTTTTTTGGACTGTCCTTTTTCCGGCATTTATCAGACTTTCAGGTAGGGTAATTGTTAGTGAGCGTTCCATTTTCAGTTCCAGAGCGATTCGCCCAATGAGTCCTTGATATTTAGTCGTTTTCAGCCAATTTTCTGGATTTTTGAAAATTTCACTTTTTTGTGAAAATATCCACTAAATGATGGAATAATATGTGTGAGGGTACCCCAGGAGAGTTCCAAATGTGTGTGGTTAGAATATATATCCCACGGGGGTAAATCTGAAAAAAGTTGAAAACATTTTTTTTTGGACTTAGTCATTTTTCCGGCATTTATCAGACTTTCAGATAAGGCAAATGTCAGTGAGCATTCCGATTTCAGCTCCAGAGCCATTCGCCCAATGAGTCCTTGATATTTAGTCGTTTTCTGCCAATTTTCTGGATTTTTGAAAATTTCACTTTTTTGTGAAAATTTCCACTAAATGATGAAATAATATGTGTGAGGGTAACCCAGGAGAGTTCCAAATGTGTGTGGGTAGTATATATATCCCACGGGGGTAAATCTGAAAAAAGTTGAAAACATTTTTTTTTGGACTTAGTCATTTTTCCGGCATTTATCAGACTTTCAGATAGGGCAAATGTCAGTGAGCGTTACATTTTCAGTTCCAGAGCGATTCGCCCAATGAGTCCTTGATATTTAGTCGTTTTCAGCCAATTTTCTGGATTTTTGAAAATTTCACTTTTTTGTGAAAATATGCACTAAATGAGGGAATAATATGTGTGAGGGTACCCCAGGAGAGTTCCAAATGTGTGTGGGTAGAATATATATCCCACGGGGGTAAAATTGAAAACATTTTTTTAAATTTTTTTTTGGACTGTCATTTTTCCGGCGTTTATCAGACTTTCAGATAGGGCAAATGTCAGTAAGCATTCCGATTTCAGTTCCAGAGCGATTCGCCCAATGAGTCCTTGATATTTAGTCGTTTTCAGCCAATTTTCTGGATTTTTGAAAATTTCACTTTTTTGTGAAAATATCCACTAAATGATGGAATAATATGTGTGAGGGTACCCCAGGAGAGTTCCAAATGTGTGTGGTTAGAATATATATCCCACGGGGGTAAAATTGAAAAAAGTTGAAACATTTTTTTTTTTGGACCTAGTAATTTTTCCGGCGTTTATCAGACTTTCAGATAGGACAAATGTCAGTGAGCGTTCCGATTTCAGTTCCAGAGTGATTCGCCCAATGAGTCCTTGATATTTAGTCGTTTTCAGCCAATTTTCTGGATTTTTGAAAATTTCACTTTTTTGTGAAAATTTCCACTAAATGATGAAATAATATGTGTGAGGGAAACCCAGGAGAGTTCCAAATGTGTGTGGGTAGAATATATATCCCACGGGGGTAAAATTGAAAAAAGTTTTAAAAATTTTTTTTTGGACTGTCATTTTTCCGGCGTTTATCAGACTTTCAAATAGGGCAAATGTCAGTAAGCGTTCCGAATTCAGTTCCAGAGCGATTCGCCCAATGAGTCCTTGATATTTAGTCGTTGTCAGCCAATTTTCTGGATTTTTGAAAATTTCACTTTTTTGTGAAAATATCCACTATATGAGGGAATAATATGTGTGAGGGTACCCCAGGAGAGTTCCAAATGAGTGTGGGTAGAATATATATCCCACGGGGGTAAAATTGAAAAAAGTTGAAACATTTTTTTTTTTGGACCTAGTCATTTTTCCGGCATTTATCAGACTTTCAGATAGGGGAAATGTCAGTGAGCGTTCCGATTTCAGTTCCAGAGTGATTCGCCCAATGAGTCCTTGATATTTAGTCGTTTTCAGCCAATTTTCTGGATTTTTGAAAATTTCACTTTTTTGTGAAAATTTCCACTAAATGATGAAATAATATGTGTGAGGGTAACCCAGGAGAGTTCCAAATGTGTGTGGGTAGAATATATATCCCACGGGGCTAAATCTGAAAAAAGTTGAAAACATTTTTTTTTGGACTTAGTCATTTTTCCGTCATTTATCAGACTTTCAGATAGGGCAAATGTCAGTGAGCGTTCCATTTTCAGTTCCAGAGCGATTCGCCCAATGAGTCCTTGATATTTAGTCATTTTCAGCCAATTTTCTGGATTTTTGAAAATTTCACTTTTTTGTGAAAATATCCACTAAATGAGGGAATAATATGTGTGAGGGTACCCCAGGAGAGTTCCAAATGTGTGTGGGTAGAATATATATCCCACGGGGGTAAATCTGAAAAAAGTTGAAAACATTTTTTTTTGGACTTAGTCATTTTTCCGGCATTTATCAGACTTTCAGATTGGGGAAATGTCAGTGAGAGTTCCGATTTCAGTTCCAGAGTGATTCGCCCAATGAGTCGTTTTCAGCCAATTTTCTGGATTTTTCAAAATTTCACTTTTTTGTGAAAATATCCACTAAATTAGGGAATAATATGTGTGAGGGTACCCCAGGAGAGTTCCAAATGTGTGTGGGTAGAATATATATCCCACGGGGGTAAAATTGAAAAAAGATGAAAAAATAATTTTTTTGAACTTAGTCATTTTTCCGGCGTTTATCAGACTTTCAGATAGGGGAAATGTCAGTGAGCATTCCGATTTCAGTTCCAGAGCGATTCGCCCAATGAGTCCTTGATATTTAGTCGTTTTCAGCCAATATTTTAGATTTTTGAAAATTTCACTTTTTTGTGAAAATATCCACTAAATGAGGGAATAATATGTGTAAAGGTACCCCAGGAGAGTTCCAAATATGTGTGGGTAGAATATATATCCCACGGGGGTAAAACTGAAAAAAGTTGAAAAAAATTTTTTTTTTGACTTAGTCATTTTTCCGGCGTTTATCAGACTTTCAGATAGGGCAAATGTCAGTGAGCATTTCGATTTCAGTTCCAGAGCGATTCGCCCAATGAGTCCTTGATATTTAGTCGTTTTCAGCCAATTTTCTGGATTTTTGAAAATTTCACTTTTTTGTGAAAATATCCACTAAATGAGGGAATAATATGTGTGAGGGTACCCCAGGAGAGTTCCAAATGTGTGTGGGTAGAATATATATCCCACGGGGGTAAAATTGAAAAAAGATGAAAAAATAATTTTTTTGGACTTAGTAATTTTTCCGGCGTATATCAGACTTTCAGATAGGGGAAAAGTCAGTGAGCGTTCCGATTTCAGTTCCAGAGTGATTCGCCCAATGAGTCCTTGATATTTAGTCGTTTTCAGCCAATATTTTGGATTTTTGAAAATTTCACTTTTTTGTGAAAATATCCACTAAATGAGGGAATAATATGTGTGAGGGTACCCCAGGAGAGTTCCAAATGTGTGTGGGTAGAATATATATCCCACGGGGGTAAAATTGAAAAAAGATGAAAAAATAATTTTTTTGAACTTAGTCATTTTTCCGGCGTTTATCAGACTTTCAGATAGGGGAAATGTCAGTGAGCATTCCGATTTCAGTTCCAGAGCGATTCGCCCAATGAGTCCTTGATATTTAGTCGTTTTCAGCCAATATTTTAGATTTTTGAAAATTTCACTTTTTTGTGAAAATATCCACTAAATGAGGGAATAATATGTGTAAGGGTACCCCAGGAGAGTTCCAAATGTGTGTGGGTAGAATATATATCCCACGGGGGTAAAACTGAAAAAAGTTGAAAAAAATTTTTTTTTTGACTTAGTCATTTTTCCGGCGTTTATCAGACTTTCAGATAGGGCAAATGTCAGTGAGCATTTCGATTTCAGTTCCAGAGCGATTCGCCCAATGAGTCCTTGATATTTAGTCGTTTTCAGCCAATTTTCTGGATTTTTGAAAATTTCACTTTTTTGTGAAAATATCCACTAAATGAGGGAATAATATGTGTGAGGGTACCCCAGGAGAGTTCCAAATGTGTGTGGGTAGAATATATATCCCACGGGGGTAAAATTGAAAAAAGATGAAAAAATAATTTTTTTGGACTTAGTCATTTTTCCGGCGTTTATCAGACTTTCAGATAGGGGAAAAGTCAGTGAGCGTTCCGATTTCAGTTCCAGAGTGATTCGCCCAATGAGTCCTTGATATTTAGTCGTTTTCAGCCAATATTTTGGATTTTTGAAAATTTCACTTTTTTGTGAAAATATCCACTAAATGAGGGAATAATATGTGTGAGGGTACCCCAGGAGAGTTCCAAATGTGTGTGGGTAGAATATATATCCCACGGGGGTAAAATTGAAAAAAGATGAAAAAATAATTTTTTTGGACTTAGTCATTTTTCCGGTGTTTATCAGACTTTCAGATAGGGGAAAAGTCAGTGAGCGTTCCGATTTCAGTTCCAGAGTGATTCGCCCAATGAGTCCTTGATATTTAGTCGTTTTCAGCCAATATTTTGGATTTTTGAAAATTTCACATTTTTGTGAAAATATACACAAAATGAGGGAATAATATGTGTGAGGGTACCCTAGGAGAGTTCCAAATGTGTGTGGGTAGAATATATATCCCACGGGGGTAAAATTGAAAAAAGTTGAAAAAAACATTTTTTTTGGACTTAGTCATTTTTCCGGCGTTTATCAGACTTTCAGATAGGGGAAATGTCAGTGAGCATTCCGATTTCAGTTCCAGAGCGATTCGCCCAATGAGTCCTTGATATTTAGTCGTTTTCAGCCAATATTTTAGATTTTTAAAAATTTCACTTTTTTGTGAAAATATCCACTAAATGAGGGAATAATATGTGTAAGGGTACCCCAGGAGAGTTCCAAATGTGTGTGGGTAGAATATATATCCCACGGGGGTAAAACTGAAAAAAGTTGAAAAAAATTTTTTTTTTCACTTAGTCATTTTTCCGGCGTTTATCAGACTTTCAGATAGGGCAAATGTCAGTGAGCATTTCGATTTCAGTTCCAGAGCGATTCGCCCAATGAGTCCTTGATATTTTGTCGTTTTCAGTCAATTTTCTGGATTTTTGAAAATTTCACTTTTTTGTGAAAATATCCACTAAATGAGGGAATAATATGTGTGAGGGTACCCCAGGAGAGTTCCAAATGTGTGTGGGTAGAATATATATCCCACGGGGGTAAAATTGAAAAAAGATGAAAAAATAATTTTTTTGGACTTAGTCATTTTTCCGGTGTTTATCAGACTTTCAGATAGGGGAAAAGTCAGTGAGCGTTCCGATTTCAGTTCCAGAGTGATTCGCCCAATGAGTCCTTGATATTTAGTCGTTTTCAGCCAATATTTTGGATTTTTGAAAATTTCACATTTTTGTGAAAATATCCACTAAATGAGGGAATAATATGTGTGAGGGTACCCTAGGAGAGTTCCAAATGTGTGTGGGTAGAATATATATCCCACGGGGGTAAAATTGAAAAAAGTTGAAAAAAACATTTTTTTTGGACTTAGTCATTTTTCCGGCGTTTATCAGACTTTCAGATAGGGCAAATGTCAGTGAGCATTTCGATTTCAGTTCCAGAGCGATTCGCCCAATGAGTCCTTGATATTTAGTAGTTTTCAGCCAATTTTCTGGATTTTTGAAAATTTCACTTTTTTGTGAAAATATCCACTAAATGAGGGAATAATATGTGTAAGGGTACCCCAGGAGAGTTCCAAATGTGTGTGGGTAGAATATATATCCCACGGGGGTAAAATTGAAAAAAGATGAAAAAATAATTTTTTTGGACTTAGTCATTTTTCCGGCGTTTATCAGACTTTCAGATAGGGGAAAAGTCAGTGAGCGTTCCGATTTCAGTTCCAGAGTGATTCGCCCAATGAGTCCTTGATATTTAGTCGTTTTCAGCCAATATTTTGGTTTTTGAAAATTTCACTTTTTTGTGAAAATATCCACTAAATGAGGGAATAATATGTGTGAGGGTACCCCAGGAGAGTTCCAAATGTGTGTGGGTAGAATATATATCCCACAGGGGTAAAATTGAAAAAAGATGAAAAAATAATTTTTTTAAACTTAGTCATTTTTCCGGCGTTTATCAGACTTTCAGATAGGGGAAAAGTCAGTGAGCGTTCCGATTTCAGTTCCAGAGTGATTCGCCCAATGAGTCCTTGATATTTAGTCGTTTTCAGCCAATATTTTGGATTTTTGAAAATTTCACATTTTTGTGAAAATATCCACTAAATGAGGGAATACTATGTGTGAGGGTACCCCAGGAGAGTTCCAAATGTGTGTGGGTAGAATATATATCCCACGGGGGTAAAATTGAAAAAAGTTGAAAAATAATTTTTTCTGGACTTAGTCATTTTTCCGTCGTTTATCAGACTTTCAGATAGGGGAAATGACAGTGAGCATTCCGATTTCATTTCCAGAGCGATTCGCCCAATGAGTCCTTGATATTTAGTCGTTTTCAGCCAATATTTTGGATTTTTGAAAATTTCACTTTTTTGTGAAAATATCCACTAAATGAGGGAATAATATGTGTGAGGGTACCCCAGGAGAGTTCCAAATGTGTGTGGGTAGAATATATAGCCCACGGGGGTAAAATTGAAAAAAGTTGAAAAAAACATTTTTTTTGGACTTAGTCATTTTTCCGGCGTTTATCAGACTTTCAGATAGGGGAAATGACAGTGAGCATTCCGATTTCAGTTCCAGAGCGATTCGCCCAATGAGTCCTTGATATTTAGTCGTTTTCAGCCAATATTTTGGATTTTTGAAAAATTCACTTTTTTGTGAAAATATCCACTAAATGAGGGAATAATATGTGTGAGGGTATCCCAGGAGAGTTCCAAATGTGTGTGGGTAGAATATATATCCCACGGGGGTAAAATTGAAAAAAGATGAAAAAATAATTTTTTTGGACTTAGTCATTTTTCCGGCGTTTATCAGACTTTCAGATAGGGGAAAAGTCAGTGAGCGTTCCGATTTCAGTTCCAGAGTGATTCGCCCAATGAGTCCTTGATATTTAGTCGTTTTCAGCCAATATTTAGGATTTTTGAAAATTTCACATTTTTCTGAAAATATCCACTAAATGAGGGAATACTATGTGTGAGGGTACCCCAGGAGAGTTCCAAATGTGTGTGGGTAGAATATATATCCCACGGGGGTAAAATTGAAAAAAGTTGAAAAAAAATTTTTTTTGGACTTAGTCATTTTTCCGGCGTTTATCAGACTTTCAGATAGGGGAAATGACAGTGAGCATTCCGATTTCAGTTCCAGAGCGATTCGCCCAATGAGTCCTTGATATTTAGTCGTTTTCAGCCAATATTTTGGATTTTTGAAAATTTCACTTTTTTGTGAAAATATGCACTAAATGAGGGAATAATATATGTGAGGGTACCCCAGGAGAGTTCCAAATGTGTGTGGGTAGAATATATATCCCACAGGGGTAAAATTGAAAAAAGATGAAAAAATAATTTTTTTGGACTTAGTCATTTTTCCGGCGTTTATCAGACTTTCAGATAGGGGAAATGTTAGTGAGCGTTCCGATTTCAGTTCCAGAGCGATTCGCTCAATGATTCCTTGATATTTAGTCGTTTTCAGCCAATTTTCTGGATTTTTGAAAATTTCACTTTTTTGTGAAAATATCCACTAAATGAGGGAATAATATGTGTGAGGGTACCCCAGGAGAGTTCCAAATGTGTGTGGGTAGAATATATAGACCACGGGGGTAAAATTGAAAAAAGTTCAAAAATTATTTTTTTTTACTTAGTCATTTTTCCGGCGTTTATCAAACATTCAGATAGGGGAAACGTCAAAGCATTCCGATTCCAGTTCCAGAACGATTCCCCCAATGAGTCCTTGATATTTAGTCGTTTTCAGCCAATTTTCTGGATTTTTGAAAATTTCACTTTTTTGTGAAAATATCCACTAAATGAGGGAATAATATGTGTGAGAGTACCCCAGGAGAGATCCAAATGTGTGTGGGTAGAATATATATCCCACGGGGGTAAAATTGAAAAAAGTTGCAAAAAATTTTTTTGGGGACTTAGTCGTTTTTCCTTTGTTTATCAGACTTTCAGATAGGGGAAATGTCAGTGAGCGTTCCGATTTCAGTTCCAGAGTGATTCGCCCAATGAGTCCTTGATATTTAGTCGTTTTCAGCCAATATTTTGGATTTTTGAAAATTTCACATTTTTGTGAAAATATCCACTAAATGAAGGAATACTATGTGTGAGGGTACCCCAGGAGAGTTCCAAATGTGTGTGGGTAGAATATATATCCCACGGGGGTACAATTGAAAAAAGTTGAAAAAAACATTTTTTTTGGACTTAGTCATTTTTCCGGCGTTTATCAGACTTTCAGATAGGGGAAAAGTCAGTGAGCGTTCCGATTTCAATTCCAGAGTGATTCGCCCAATGAGTCCTTGATATTTAGTCGTTTTCAGCCAATATTTTGGATTTTTGAAAATTTCACTTTTTTGTGAAAATATCCACTAAATGAGGGAATAATATGTGTGAGGGTACCCCAGGAGAGTTCCAAATGTGTGTGGGTAGAATATATAGCCCACGGGGGTAAAATTGAAAAAAGTTGAAAAAAACATTTTTTTTGGACTTAGTCATTTTTCCGGCGTTTATCAGACTTTCAGATAGGGGAAATGACAGTGAGCATTCCGATTTCAGTTCCAGAGCGATTCGCCCAATGAGTCCATGATATTTAGTCGTTTTCAGCCAATATTTTGGATTTTTGAAAATTTCACTTTTTTGTGAAAATATCCACTAAATAAGGGAATAATATATGTGAGGGTACCCCAGGAGAGTTCCAAATGTGTGTGGGTAGAATGTATATCCCACGGGGGTAAAATTGAAAAAAGATGAAAAAATAATTTTTTTGGACTTAGTCATTTTTCCGGCGTTTATCAGACTTTCAGATAGGGGAAATGTCAGTGAGCGTTCCGATTTCAGTTCCAGAGCGATTCGCTCAATGATTCCTTGATATTTCGTCGTTTTCAGCCAATTTTCTGGATTTTTGAAAATTTCACTTTTTTGTGAAAATATCCACTAAATGAGGGAATAATATGTGTGAGGGTACCCCAGGAGAGTTCCAAATGTGTGTGGGTAGAATATATATCCCACGGGGGTAAAATTGAAAAAAGTTCAAAAATTTTTTTTTTTTACTTAGTCATTTTTCCGGCGTTTATCAAACATTCAGATAGGGGAAACGTCAAAGCATTCCGATTCCAGTTCCAGAACGATTCGCCCAATGAGTCCTTGATATTTAGTCGTTTTCAGCCAATTTTCTGGATTTTTGAAAATTTCACTTTTTTGTGAAAATATCCACTAAATGAGGGAATAATATGTGTGAGAGTACCCCAGGAGAGATCCAAATGTGTGTGGGTAGAATATATATCCCACGGGGGTAAAATTGAAAAAAGTTGCAAAAAATTTTTTTGGGGACTTAGTCGTTTTTCCGTTGTTTATCAGACTTTCAGATAGGGGAAATGTCAGTGAGCGTTCCGATTTCAGTTCCAGAACGATTCGCTCAATGAGTCCTTGATATTAAGTGGTTTTCAGCCAATTTTCTGGATTTTTCAAAATTTCACTTTTTTGTGAAAATATCCACTAAATGACGGAATAATATGTGTGAGGGTACCCTAGGAGAGTTCCAAATGTGTGTGGGTAGAATATATATCCCACGGGGGTAAAATTGAAAAAAGTTGAAAAATAATTTTTTTTGGACTTAGTCATTTTTCCGGCGTTTATCAGACTTTCAGATAGGGGAAATGACAGTGAGCATTCCGATTTCAGTTCCAGAGCGATTCGCCCAATGAGTCCTTGATATTTAGTCGTTTTCAGCCAATATTTAGGATTTTTGAAAATTTCACTTTTTTTTGAAAATATCCACTAAATGAGGGAATAATATGTGTGAGGGTACCCCAGGAGAGTTCCAAATGTGTGTGGTTAGAATATATATCCCACGGGGGTAAAATTGAAAAAAGTTGAAAAAAACATTTTTTTTGGACTTAGTCATTTTTCCGGCGTTTATCAGACTTTCAGATAGGGGAAATGACAGTGAGCATTCCGATTTCAGTTCCAGAGCGATTCGCCCAATGAGTCCTTGATATTTAGTCGTTTTCAGCCAATATTTTGGATTTTTGAAAATTTCACTTTTTTGTGAAAATATGCACTAAATGAGGGAATAATATATGTGAGGGTACCCCAGGAGAGTTCCAAATGTGTGTGGGTAGAATATATATCCCACAGGGGTAAAATTGAAAAAAGATGAAAAAATAATTTTTTTGGACTTAGTCATTTTTCCGGCGTTTATCAGACTTTCAGATAGGGGAAATGTTAGTGAGCGTTCCGATTTCAGTTCCAGAGCGATTCGCTCAATGATTCCTTGATATTTAGTCGTTTTCAGCCAATTTTCTGGATTTTTGAAAATTTCACTTTTTTGTGAAAATATCCACTAAATGAGGGAATAATATGTGTGAGGGTACCCCAGGAGAGTTCCAAATGTGTGTGGGTAGAATATATAGACCACGGGGGTAAAATTGAAAAAAGTTCAAAAATTATTTTTTTTTACTTAGTCATTTTTCCGGCGTTTATCAAACATTCAGATAGGGGAAACGTCAAAGCATTCCGATTCCAGTTCCAGAACGATTCCCCCAATGAGTCCTTGATATTTAGTCGTTTTCAGCCAATTTTCTGGATTTTTGAAAATTTCACTTTTTTGTGAAAATATCCACTAAATGAGGGAATAATATGTGTGAGAGTACCCCAGGAGAGATCCAAATGTGTGTGGGTAGAATATATATCCCACGGGGGTAAAATTGAAAAAAGTTGCAAAAAATTTTTTTGGGGACTTAGTCGTTTTTCCTTTGTTTATCAGACTTTCAGATAGGGGAAATGTCAGTGAGCGTTCCGATTTCAGTTCCAGAGTGATTCGCCCAATGAGTCCTTGATATTTAGTCGTTTTCAGCCAATATTTTGGATTTTTGAAAATTTCACATTTTTGTGAAAATATCCACTAAATGAAGGAATACTATGTGTGAGGGTACCCCAGGAGAGTTCCAAATGTGTGTGGGTAGAATATATATCCCACGGGGGTACAATTGAAAAAAGTTGAAAAAAACATTTTTTTTGGACTTAGTCATTTTTCCGGCGTTTATCAGACTTTCAGATAGGTGAAAAGTCAGTGAGCGTTCCGATTTCAATTCCAGAGTGATTCGCCCAATGAGTCCTTGATATTTAGTCGTTTTCAGCCAATATTTTGGATTTTTGAAAATTTCACTTTTTTGTGAAAATATCCACTAAATGAGGGAATAATATGTGTGAGGGTACCCCAGGAGAGTTCCAAATGTGTGTGGGTAGAATATATAGCCCACGGGGGTAAAATTGAAAAAAGTTGAAAAAAACATTTTTTTTGGACTTAGTCATTTTTCCGGCGTTTATCAGACTTTCAGATAGGGGAAATGACAGTGAGCATTCCGATTTCAGTTCCAGAGCGATTCGCCCAATGAGTCCATGATATTTAGTCGTTTTCAGCCAATATTTTGGATTTTTGAAAATTTCACTTTTTTGTGAAAATATCCACTAAATAAGGGAATAATATATGTGAGGGTACCCCAGGAGAGTTCCAAATGTGTGTGGGTAGAATGTATATCCCACGGGGGTAAAATTGAAAAAAGATGAAAAAATAATTTTTTTGGACTTAGTCATTTTTCCGGCGTTTATCAGACTTTCAGATAGGGGAAATGTCAGTGAGCGTTCCGATTTCAGTTCCAGAGCGATTCGCTCAATGATTCCTTGATATTTCGTCGTTTTCAGCCAATTTTCTGGATTTTTGAAAATTTCACTTTTTTGTGAAAATATCCACTAAATGAGGGAATAATATGTGTGAGGGTACCCCAGGAGAGTTCCAAATGTGTGTGGGTAGAATATATATCCCACGGGGGTAAAATTGAAAAAAGTTCAAAAATTTTTTTTTTTTACTTAGTCATTTTTCCGGCGTTTATCAAACATTCAGATAGGGGAAACGTCAAAGCATTCCGATTCCAGTTCCAGAACCGTTCGCCCAATGAGTCCTTGATATTTAGTCGTTTTCAGCCAATTTTCTGGATTTTTGAAAATTTCACTTTTTTGTGAAAATATCCACTAAATGAGGGAATAATATGTGTGAGAGTACCCCAGGAGAGATCCAAATGTGTGTGGGTAGAATATATATCCCACGGGGGTAAAATTGAAAAAAGTTGCAAAAAATTTTTTTGGGGACTTAGTCGTTTTTCCGTTGTTTATCAGACTTTCAGATAGGGGAAATGTCAGTGAGCGTTCCGATTTCAGTTCCAGAACGATTCGCTCAATGAGTCCTTGATATTAAGTGGTTTTCAGCCAATTTTCTGGATTTTTCAAAATTTCACTTTTTTGTGAAAATATCCACTAAATGACGGAATAATATGTGTGAGGGTACCCTAGGAGAGTTCCAAATGTGTGTGGGTAGAATATATATCCCACGGGGGTAAAATTGAAAAAAGTTGAAAAATAATTTTTTTTGGACTTAGTCATTTTTCCGGCGTTTATCAGACTTTCAGATAGGGGAAATGACAGTGAGCATTCCGATTTCAGTTCCAGAGCGATTCGCCCAATGAGTCCTTGATATTTAGTCGTTTTCAGCCAATATTTAGGATTTTTGAAAATTTCACTTTTTTTTGAAAATATCCACTAAATGAGGGAATAATATGTGTGAGGGTACCCCAGGAGAGTTCCAAATGTGTGTGGTTAGAATATATATCCCACGGGGGTAAAATTGAAAAAAGTTGAAAAAAACATTTTTTTTGGACTTAGTCATTTTTCCGGCGTTTATCAGACTTTCAGATAGGGGAAATGACAGTGAGCATTCCGATTTCAGTTCCAGAGCGATTCGCCCAATGAGTCCTTGATATTTAGTCGTTTTCAGCCAATATTTTGGATTTTTGAAAATTTCACATTTTTGTGAAAATATCCACTAAATGAGGGAATACTATGTGTGAGGGTACCCCAGGAGAGTTCCAAATATGTGTGGGTAGAATATATATCCCACGGGGGTAAAATTGAAAAAAGTTGAAAAAAATTTTTTTTTTTACTTAGTCATTTTTCCGGCGTTTATCAGACATTCAGATAGGGGAAACGTCAGTGAGCATTCCGATTTCAGTTCCAGAACGATTCGCCGAATGAGTCCTTGATATTTAGTAGTTTTCAGCCAATATTTTGGATTTTTGAAAATTTCACTTTTTTGTGAAAATATCCACTAAATGAGGGAATAATATGTGTGAGGGTACCACAGGAGAGTTCCAAATGTGTGTGGGTAGAATATATATCCCACGGGGGTAAAATTGAAAAAAGTTGAAAAAAATTTTTTTTTTGACTTAGTCATTTTTCCGGCGTTTATCAGACTTTCAGATAGGGGAAATGTCAGTGAGCATTCCGATTTCAGTTCCAGAGCGATTCGCCCAATGAGTCCTTGATATTTAGTCGTTTTCAGCCAATTTTCTGGATTTTTCAAAATTTCACTTTTTTGTGAAAATATAAACTAAATGAGGGAATAATAAGTGTGAGGGCACCCCAGGAGAGTTCCAAATGTGTGTGGGTAGAATATATATCCCACAGGGGTAAAATTGAAAAAAGTTGAAAAAAAATTTTTTTTGGACTTAGTCCTTTTTCCGGCGTTTATCAGACTTTCAGATATGGGAAATGTCAGTGAACGTTCCGATTTCAGTTCCAGAGTGATTCGCCCAATGAGTCCTTGATATTTAGTCGTTTTCAGCCAATTTTCTGGATTTTTGAAAATTTCACATTTTTGTGAAAATATCCACTAAATGAGGGAATAATATGTGTGAGGGTACCCCAGGAGAGTTCCAAATGTGTGTGGGTAGAATATATATCCCACGGGGGCAAAAATGGAAAAAAGTTGAAAAAATGTTTTTTTGGACTTAGTCATTTTTACGGCGTTTATCAGACTTTCAGATAGGGGAAATGTCAGTGAGCCTTCCGATTTCAGTTCCAGAACCATTCGCCCAATGAGTCCTTGATATTTATTCGTTTTCAGCCAATTTTCTGGATTTTTGAAAATTTCACTTTTTTGTGAAAATATCCACTAAATGAGGGAATAATATGTGTGAGGGTACCCCAGGAGAGTTCCAAATGTTTGTGGGTAGTATATATATCCCACGGGGATAAAACTGAAAAAGTTGAAAAGATTTTTTTGGGGAACTTAGTAATTTTTCCGGCATTTATCAGACTTTCAGATAGGGGAAATGTCAGTGAGCATTCCGATTTCAGTTCCAGAGCTATTCACCCAATGAGTCCTTGATATTTAGTCGTTTTCAGCCAATATTTTGGATTTTTGAAAAATTCACTTTTTTGTGAAAATATCCACTAAATGAGGGAATAATATGTGTGAGGGTACCCCAGGAGAGTTCCAAATGTGTGTGGGTAGAATATATATCCCACGGGGGTAAAATTGAAAAAAGATGAAAAAATATTTTTTTTGGACTTAGTCATTTTTCCGGCGTTTATCAGACTTTCAGATAGGGGAAATGTCAGTGAGAGTTCCGATCTCAGTTCCAGAGCGATTCACCCAATGAGTCCTTGATATTTAGTCGTTTCTTGATATTTAGTCGTTTTCAGCCAATATTTTGGATTTTTGAAAATTTCACTTTTTTGTGAAAATATCCACTAAATGAGGGAATAATATGTTTGAGGGTACCCCAGGAGAGTTCCAAATGTGTGTGGGTAGTATATATATCCCACGGGGATAAAACTGAAAAAGTTGAAAACATTTTTTTGGGGAACTTAGTAATTTTTCCGGCGTTTATCAGACTTTCAGATAGGGGAAATGTCAGTGAGCGTTCCGATTTCAGTTCCAGAGCGATTCGCCCAATGAGTCCTTGATATTTAGTCGTTTTCAGCCAATTTTCTGGATTTTTGAAAATTTCACTTTTTTGTGAAAATATCCACTAAATGAGGGAATAATATGTGTGAGGGTACCCCAGGAGAGTTCCAAATGTGTGTGGGTAGAATATATATCCCACGGGGGCAAAAATGGAAAAAAGTTGAAAAAATGTTTTTTTGGACTTAGTCATTTTTACGGCGTTTATCAGACTTTCAGATAGGGGAAATGTCAGTGAGCCTTCCGATTTCAGTTCCAGAACCATTCGCCCAATGAGTCCTTGATATTTATTCGTTTTCAGCCAATTTTCTGGATTTTTGAAAATTTCACTTTTTTGTGAAAATATCCACTAAATGAGGGAATAATATGTGTGAGGGTACCCCAGGATAGTTCCAAATGTGTGTGGGTAGAATATATATCCCACAGGGGTAAAATTGAAAAAAGTTGAAAAAAAATTTTTTTTGGACTTAGTCATTTTTCCGGCGTTCATCAGACTTTCAGATAAGGGAAATGTCAGTGAGCGTTCCGATTCCAGTTCAAGAGCGATTCGCCCAATGAGTCCTTGATATTTAGTCGTTTTCAGCCAATATTCTGGATTTTTGAAAATTTCACTTTTTTGTGAAAATATCCACTAAATGAGGGAATAATATGTGTGAGGGTACCCCAGGAGAGTTCCAAATGTGTGTGGGTAGAATATATGTCCCACGGGGGCAAAAATGGAAAAAAGTTGAAAAAAATTTTTTTTGGGACTTAGTCATTTTTACGGCGTTTATCAGACTTTCAGATAGGGGAAATGTCAGTGAGCATTCTGATTTCAGTTCCAGAACCATTCGCCCAATGAGTCCTTGATATTTAGTCGTTTTCAGCCAATATTTTGGATTTTTGAAAATTTCACTTTTTTGTGAAAATATCCACTAAATGAGGGAATAATATGTGTGAGGCTACCACAGGAGAGTTCCAAATGTGTTGGGGTAGAATATATATCCCACAGGGGTAAAATTGAAAAAAGTTGAAAAAAAAATTTTTTGGGACTTAGTAGTTTTTCCGGCGTTTATCAGACTTTCAGATAGGGGAAATGTCAGTGAGCGTTCCGATTTCAGTTCCAGAGCGATTCGCTCAATGAGTCCTTGATATTTAGTCGTTTTCAGCCAATTTTCTGGATTTTTGAAAATTTCACTTTTTTGTGAAAATATCCACTAAATGAGGGAATAATATGTGTGAGGGTACCCCAGGAGAGTTCCAAATGTGTGTGGGTAGAATATATATCCCACGGGGGCAAAAATGGAAAAAAGTTGAAAAAATTTTTTTTTGGACTTAGTCATTTTTCCGGCGTTTATCAAACATTCAGATAGGGGAAAAATCAGTGAGCATTCCGATTTCAGTTCCAGAACGACTCGCCGAATGAGTCGTTGATATTTAGTTGTTTTCAGCCAATATTTTGGATTTTTGAAAATTTCACTTTTTTGTGAAAATATCCACTAATTGAGGGAATAATATGTGTGAGGGTACCCCAGGAGAGTTCCAAATGTGTGTGGGTAGAATATATATCCCACGGGGGCAAAAATGGAAAAAAGTTGAAAAAATGTTTTTTTGTACCTAGTCATTTTTACGGCGTTTATCAGACTTTCAGATAGGGGAAATGTCAGTGAGCCTTCCGATTTCAGTTCCAGAACCATTCGCCCAATGAGTCCTTGATATTTATTCGTTTTCAGCCAATTTTCTGGATTTTTCAAAATTTCACTTTTTTGTGAAAATATCCACTAAATGAGGGAACAATATGTGTGAGGGTCCCCCAGGAGAGTTCCATATGTGTGTGGGTAGTATATATATCCCAAAGGGATAAAACTGAAAAAGTTTAAAAAAAATTTTTGGGGAACTTAGTAATTTTTCTGGCGTTTTTTAGACTTTCAGATAGGGGAAATGTCAGTGAGCATTCCGCTTTCAGTTCCAGAGCGATTCGCCCAATGAGTCCTTGATGTTTAGTCGTTTTCAGCCAATTTTCTGGATTTTTGAAAATTTCACTTTTTTGTGAAAATATCCACTAAATGAGGGAATAATATGTGTGAGAGTACCACAGGAGAGTTCCAAATGTGTGTGGGTAGAATATATATCCCACGGGGGTAAAATTGAAAAAAGTTAGAAAAAATTTTTTTTTGGACTTAGTCATTTTTCCGGCGTTTATCAGACTTTCAGATAGGGGAAAAGTCAGTGAGCGTTCCGATTCCAGTTCCAGAGCGATTCGCCCAATGAGTCCTTGATATTTAGTCGTTTTCAGCCAATTTTCTGGATTTTTGAAAATTTCACTTTTTTGTGAAAATATCCACTAAATGAGGGAATAATATGTGTGAGGGTACCCCAGAAGAGTTCCAAATGTGTGTGGGTAGTATATATATCCCGCGGGGATAAAACTGAAAAAAGTTGAAAAATTTTTTTGGGGGAACTTAGTAATTTTTCCGGCGTTTATTAGACTTTCAGATAGGGGAAATGTCAGTGAGCATTCCGATTTCAGTTCAAGAACCATTCGCCCAATGAGTCCTTGATATTTAGTCGTTTTCAGCCAATATATTGGATTTTTGAAAATTTCACTTTTTTGTGAAAATATCCACTAAATGAGGGAATAATATGTGTGAGGGTACCCCAGGAGAGTTCCAAATGTGTGTGGGTAGAATATATATCCCACGGGGGCAAAAATGCAAAAAAGTTGAAAAAAATTTTTTTTGTACTTAGTCATTTTTCCGGCGTTTATCAGAGTTTCAGATAGGGGAAATGTCAGTGAGCATTCCGATTTCAGTTCCAGAACAAATCGCCCAATGAGTCCTTGATATTTAGTCGTTTTCAGCCAATTTTCTGGATTTTTGAAAATTTCACTTTTTTGTGAAAATATCCACTAAATGAGGGAATAATATGTGTGAGGGTACCCCAGGAGAGTTCCAAATGTGTATGGGTAGAATGTATATCCCACGGGGGTAAAATTGAAAAAAGTTGAAAAAAAATTTTTTTTGGACTTAGTAATTTTTCCGGCATTTATCAGACTTTCAGATAAGTCAAATGCCAGTGAACGTTCCGATTTCAGTTCCAGACTGATTCGCCCAATGAGTCCTTGATGTTTAGTCGTTTTCAGCCAATTTTCTGGATTTTTCAAAATTTCACTTTTTTGTTAAAATATCCACTAAATGAGGGAACAATATGTATGAGGGTCCCCCAGGAGAGTTCCAAATGTGTGTGGGTAGTATACATATCCCACGGGGATAAAACTGAAAAAGTTGAAAAAATTTTTTTGTGGAACTTAGTAATTTTTCTGCCGTTTATTAGACTTTCAGATAGGGGAAATGTCAGTGAGCATTCCGTTTTCAGTTCCAGAGCGATTCACCTAATGAGTCCTTGATATTTAGTCGTTTTCAGCCAATATTTTGGATTTTTGAAAATTTCACTTTTTTGTGAAAATATCCACTAAATGAGGGAATAATATGTGTGAGGGTACCCCAGGAGAGTTCCAAATGTGTGTGGGTAGAATATATATACCACGGGGGGTAAAATTGAAAAAAGTTGAAAAAAATTTTTTTTGGACTTAGTAATTTTTCCCGCGTTTATCAGAGTTTCAGATAGGGGAAATGTCAGTGAGCATTCCGATTTCAGTTCCAGAACAAATCGCCCAATGAGTCCTTGATATTTAGTCGTTTTCAGCCAATTTTCTGGATTTTTGAAAATTTCACTTTTTTGTGAAAATATCCACTAAATGAGGGAATAATATGTGTGAGGGTACCCCAGGAGAGTTCCAAATGTGTGTGGGTAGAATATATATCCCACGGGGGTAAAATTGAAAAAAGTTGAAAAAAAATTTTTTTTGGACTTAGTAATTTTTCCAGCATTTATCAGACTTTCAGATAAGTCAAATGCCAGTGAACGTTCCGATTTCAGTTCCAGAGTGATTCGCCCAATGAGTCCTTGATGTTTAGTCGTTTTCAGCCAATTTTCTGGATTTTTCAAAATTTCACTTTTTTGTTAAAATATCCCTAAATGAGGGAACAATATGTGTGAGGGTCCCCCAGGAGAGTTCCAAATGTGTGTGGGTAGTATATATATCCCACGGGGATAAAACTGAAAAAGTTGAAAAAAATTTTTTGGGAACATAGTAATTTTTCTGCCGTTTATTAGACTTTCAGATAGGGGAAATGTCAGTGAGCATTCCGCTTTCAGTTCCAGAGTGATTCGCCCAATGAGTCCTTGATATTTAGTCGTTTTCAGCCAATATTTTGGATTTTTGAAAATTTCACTTTTTTGTGAAAATATCCACTAAATGAGGGAATAATATGTGTGAGGGTACCCCAGGAGAGTTCCAAATGTGTGTGGGTAGAATATATATACCACGGGGGATAAAATTGAAAAAAGTTGAAAAAAATTTTTTTTGGACTTAGTAATTTTTCCCGCGTTTATCAGAGTTTCAGATAGGGGAAATGTCAGTGAGCATTCCGATTTCAGTTCCAGAACAAATCGCCCAATGAGTCCTTGATATTTAGTCGTTTTCAGCCAATTTTCTGGATTTTTGAAAATTTCACTTTTTTGTGAAAATATCCACTAAATGAGGGAATAATATGTGTGAGGGTACCCCAGGAGAGTTCCAAATGTGTGTGGGTAGAATATATATCCCACGGGGGTAAAATTGAAAAAAGTTGAAAAAAAATTTTTTTTGGACTTAGTAATTTTTCCGGCATTTATCAGACTTTCAGATAGGGGAAATGTCAGTGAGCATTCCGCTTTCAGTTCCAGAGCGATTCACCCAATGAGTCCTTGATATTTAGTCGTTTTCAGACAATTTTCTGGATTTTTGAACATTTAACTTTTTTGTAAAAATATCCACTAAATGAGGGAATAATATGTGTGAGGGTACCCCAGGGGAGTTCCAAATGTGTGTGGGTAGAATATATATCCCACGAGGGTAAAATTGAGAAAAGTTTAAAAAAATTTTTTTTTGGACTTAGTCATTTTTCCGGCGTTTATCAGACTTTCAGATAGGGCAAATGTCAGTGAGCGTTCAGATTTCAGTTCCAGAGCGATTCGCCCAATGAGTCCTTGATATTTAGTCGTTTTCAGCCAATTTTCTGGATTTTTGAAAATTTCACTTTTTTGTGAAAATATCCACTAAATGAGGGAATAGTATGTGTGAGGGTACCACACGAGAGTTCCAAATGTGTGTGGGTAGAATATATATCCCACGGGGGTAAAATTGAAAAAAGTTGAAAAAAATTTTTTTTTGGACTTAGTAATTTTTCCGGCATTTATCAGACTTTCAGATAGGGCAAATGTCAGTGAGCGTTCCATTTTCATTTCCAGAGCGATTCGCCCAATGAGTCCTTGATATTTACTCGTTTTCAGCCAATTTTCTGGATTTTTGAAAATTTCACTTTTTTGTGAAAATATGCACTAAATGAGGGAATAATATGTGTGAGGGTACCCCAGGAGAATTCCAAATGTGTGTGGGTAGAATATATATCCCACGGGGGCAAAATTGAAAAAAGTTTTAAAATTTTTTTTTTGGACTGTCATTTTTCCGGCGTTTATCAGACTTTCAGATAGGGCAAATGTCAGTGAGTCATTCAGTCATTTTCAGTTCCAGAGTGATTCGCCCAATGAGTCCTTGATATTTAGTCGTTTTCTGCCAATTTTCTGGATTTTTGAAAATTTCACTTTTTTGTGAAAATATGCACTAAATGAGGGAATAATATGTGTGAGGGTACCCCAGGAGAGTTCCAAATGTGTGTGGGTAGAATATATATCCCACGGGGGTAAAATTGAAAAAAGTTGAAAATTTTTTTTTTTTGAACTTAGTCATTTTTCCGGCATTTATCAGACTTTCAGATAGGGCAATTGTCAGTGAGCGTTCCGATTTCAGTTCCAGAGCGATTCGCCCAATGAGTCCTTGATATTTAGTCATTTTCAGCCAATTTTCTGGATTTTTCAAAATTTCACTTTTTTGTGAATATATCCACTAAATGATGGAATAATTTGCTTGAGGGTACCCCAGGAGAGTTCAAAATGTTTGTGGGTAGAATATATATCCCACTGGGGTAAAATTGAAAAAAGTTGAAACTTTTTTTTTTTTGGACTGTCATTTTTCCGGCATTTATCAGACTTTCAGATAGGGCAAATGTCAGTGAGCGTTCCTTTTCAGTTCCAGAGCGATTCTCCCAATGAGTCCTTGATATTTAGTCGTTTTCAGCCAATTTTCTGGATTTTTGAAAATTTCACTTTTTTGAGAAAATATGCACTAATTGAGGGAATAATATGTGTGAGGGTACCCCAGGAGAGTTCCAAATGTGTGTGGGTAGAATATATATCCCACGGGGGTAAAATTGAAAAAAGTTTAAAAAAAATTTTTTTGGACCTACTCATTTTTCCGGCGTTTATCAGACTTTTAGATAGGGCAAATGTCAGTGAGCGTTCTGATTTCAGTTCCAGAGCGATTCACCCAATGAGTCCTTGATATTGAGTCGTTTTCAGCCAATTTTCTGGATTTTTGAAAATTTCACTTTTTTGTGAAAATATCCACTAAATGAGGGAATAATATGTGTGAGGGTACCCCAGGAGAGTTCCAAATGTGTGTGGGTAGAATTTATATCCCACGGGGGTAAAATTGAAAAAAGTTGAAAACATTTTTTTTTTTTACTTAGTCATTTTTACGGCATTTATCAGACTTTCAGATAGGGGAAATGTCAGTGAGCATTCCGATTTCAGTTCCAGAGTGATTCGCCCAATGAGTCCTTGATATTTATTCGTTTTCAGCCAATTTTCTGGATTTTTGAAAATTTCACTTTTTTGTGAAAATATCCACTAAATGATGGAATAATATCTGTGAGGGTAACCCAGGAGAGTTCCAAATGTGTGTAGGTAGAATATATATCCCACGGGGGTAAAATTGAAAAAAGCTGAAAAATTTTTTTTGGACTGTCATTTTTCCGCCATTTATCAGACTTTCAGATAGGGCAATTGTCAGTGAGCGTTCCATTTTCAGTTCCAGAGCGATTCGCCCAATGAGTCCTTGATATTTAGTCGTTTTCAGTCAATATTTTGGATTTTTGAAAATTTCACTTTTTTGTGAAAATATGCACTAAATGAGGGAATATTATGTGAGAGGGTACCCCAGGAGAGTTCCAAATGTGTGTGGGTAGAATATATATCGCACGGGGGTAAAATTGAAAAAAGTTGAAAAATTTTTTTTTGGACTTAGTCAATTTTCCGGCGTTTATAAGACTTTCAGATAGCGGAATTGTTAGTGAGCTGTAGCGCCGGCGTCCCTGCCCTCTGCTAGACAGGGACGCTGTTCCCCTCACCTCTCTGCTCCGAGCCCGGCGTCCTCCTCCCGCTCTGCTGGCAGCACGCGCTCCTTCCCGGCCACGGTGCTTAGGGCGCGCGCGCTCCCCCCCTCTTAAAGGGGCCGCGCGCGCCGTCCTAAGGAGTCCCCGGCCAATGGCCGGAGGACTTCTCCATATATAAGGCACCTCCTCCAAAATGGAGTTGCCCGAGCAATGTTGTTGCACTGTTCACTACTCTGCTTCAGCCCTCAGGTCCCGTTGCCAGTTACCTGCCAGTTACCTGCCAGTTTCCTGCCAGTTTGCTGTCTGATTCCAGCCTGTTATCCGCTTACCTGCTTGCTAGCCTGAGGTCCGACAGTCTGCCTTCCAACACCTGTCAGTCTGTCTATGGACCAGCTTGCCCGCTCACCTGGGAGCGTCCACCTGCTACCTGCTTGCTAGCTTACCTGGAGGCTCTGCTGTCACGTGCTGTGACCACCTGCCAGTCTAGTGACTCTTGCTCGCTCACCTGGGAGCGCTCATCGGCTACCTGCCTGTTTGCCTACCTGGAGGCTCCGCTGTCACATGCTGTGACCACCTGCTTATCCAGAGACTCTCTCCTGCTCACCTGGGAGCGCTCATCTGTTACCTGCCTGTTAGCCTACCTGGAGGCTCTGCCGTCACGTGCTGTGACCACCTGCCAGTCCAGAGACTCTCGCCTGCTCACCTGTGAGCACTCATCTGCCATCTGCCTGCTAGCCTACCTGGATGCTCAGCCGTCACAGGTCGTACCTGCCCGTTTACCCAGAGACTGTCCCGGTCACCTGCTGTGACTGTCTGCCTGCCTGCCCCGGTCGCCACCCGCTTCCTTACAAGGTCCGCCCCCTTGTATAAGTTGCTCAGAGGTTCCGCCTCCCAGACCCGTTACAGTTTGCTCGGGCCATGGAACCCGGTGGCACCCAAGCTCCCTCGCTCTCGGACCTTTGTCATGAACTGTCCCATCAGAGGTCCCAACAGGATTCCATCCTGGGTCACCTGCGGAATGTCAATTCTCGCCTGGACACTCTGACTGCTCCACCAGCAACCACCGCCAGTGTCATGACTCGCAACCCGGCAGCTCCGCTGCCCACCAATACCATGGTATCCTACTCCGGACCCAGGCTTTCTGCACCTCCTCGCTTCGGAGGCGACTCCGCTCAGGCTCGGGGCTTCATAAACCAGTGCACCCTCTGCACTTTGAACTCCTGTTCCACCAGTTTAACTCCGACCGGGCCAAGGTAGCCTTCATCATGTCCCATCTCACAGGGGAGGCTCTGGCCTGGCTAAATCCTCTCTGGGAGAGAGGAGACCCCCTGGTGTCTGACTTGCCTGCCTTTCTCACGACTTTCCGGAAAGTCTTCGACGAACCTGGACGGAAGACCTCATCTGCATTGTCTCTGCTACGCCTCCATCAGGGAAGTCTCACCGTGGGCCAATATGCCATTGAGTTCCGTACCCTTGCCTCGGAGCTGGCCTGGGATAACGACGCTCTGGTATCTGTCTTCTGGGAGGGTCTGTCCGGCCGTATTAAAGATGAACTTGCCGGTCGGGACATTCCTACCACTCTCGATGACTTAATAACTCTTGCCACCCGGATTGACCTACGGTTCCAGGAGCGTGCCAAAGAGGTCACCCGTGAGAGGAGGTTTCCACGTCTAGCTCCTACCTTCCAGAAACCCGTCACTCCCTCCGTTTCTCCCCAGGTACACTCTCCTGAGCCTATGCAGGTCGACCAGACCAAGATGGTCAAAACCCGTCAGGACTTACGCCGTGCCGAGGGGAGCTGCTTCTACTGTGGCAATAAGGAGCATCGGATCCGTACCTGCCCGGAGAGGTCTAGGTTCGCTCAGAGAGGTCGACCTACACAAGAATAAATCCTCTCCATCTCTGCTGCTGTCTGTCTCAATTATCTGCGGGGAGAACAGTTATTTCGAATTAGCCCAACTTGACTCTGGAGCAGCCGGGAATCTTATTTCACAGTCTCTGGTAGAAAAATACCGCATTCCCACCAAACCTCTGGCTGTACCCTTATCTGTCGCTGCTGTGGATGGGGGCCTCTTACCATGTCCCATCCAACTCATCACCGAATCCATTACTCTGCAGGTGGGAATGCTGCATTCTGAGAGCATCTCTTTTCATGTTCTGCCTGGACTCTCTCACGCCCTCTTATTAGGTCTACCTTGGCTCCAGAGACATGCACCCGTGCTTGACTGGCAGACCGGAGAAGTCCTTCGCTGGGGACAGGACTGCCATAAGCCTTGTTTGGTTCCTGTTCATCCCGTCCGTCCTTCTCCTACCCCAACTAATCTACCTGGACTTCCGATTCCTTATTGGTCTTTTGCTGATGTCTTTAATAAAAAGGAGGCAGAGACATTACCCCCTCATAGACCATACGACTGTCCTATCGACCTGTTACCCGGTACTACGCCTCCCCGTGGACGTATTTACCCATTGTCCGCTGCTGAGACCCGGTCAATGTCCAAGTATATTGAGGAGAATCTGGCCCGGGGATTCATCCGGAAATCTACCTCCCCAGCGGGAGCAGGCTTCTTTTTCGTTAAAAAGAAGGACGGCTCTCTCCGTCCTTGTATAGACTATAGAGGCCTTAACCAGATCACGGTGAAGAATAAGTACCCCCTTCCGCTCATTCCGGAGTTATTTGACCGTCTGAGGGGGGCTAGAATCTTCACCAAATTGGATCTCCGTGGGGCGTACAACCTGGTCCGTATCCGTCAGGGGGACGAATGGAAGACTGCATTCAACACCCGGGACGGCCACTATGAATATCTGGAAATAATATAACCAGGGGAGGAGTCCTGAGGAGATAATTTGCATATTCACACTGCATTTTGGGGTAAGTGAAGAGTCTCTGCGAGCTCAAAGAACTCTGGATTTTGGCTGTTGGAGCTGAAAAGAGGACATCGGTAAACCAGGGGAGGAGTCCTGAGGAGATAATTTGCATATTCCCACTGCATTTTGGGGTAAGTGAAGAGTCTCCGCGAGCTCAAAGAACACTGGATTTTGGCTGTTGGAGCTGAAAAGAGGACATCGGTAAACCGCGCGCCTTCCGCCGCGCGCTTTTTGAAGCTTTTTTCACTGTTTTCAGAACATTAACAGTAAGAACATGGAAGAGTCCAGGAGTCATTTGGTGAGCTGCATATCCTGCTACATGTTCACAGGCTTGCCAGTGGAAAAGCCAAACTTCACATGCCAGAAATGCAAGCTTGTGTCCCTGTTGGAGGAAAAGTTGCGAAATCTAGAAGAGGGGTTAACTACCTTGAAAATCATTAAGGAAGGTGAAGAGTTTTTAGACAGAGCAGAATTATCTCTTCATGATTCAGAAAGAGAAGAAATTCGAAGTGCACCTGACGAAACAGAGGAATGGAAGCATGTGACCCACAGAAGCAGGAGGATCGAGAGGCAGTCAGCACCCATACTGCTCAGGAACCAGTACCAGGCTCTCTCACAGGAGCACCATGAAGAAATACAGCAAGATAAGACTTTGCCAGCAATGAATAACCTTGTAAGCCCTCAGAATCCTCCTGGATGGAGAAAGAAGAATGTTGTGAAGAAAAAACGGAGAGTGGTGGTCATGGGGGATTCCCTGTTAAGAGGAACAGAGGCCGCTATCTGCAGACCAGACATAACCTCAAGAGAAATGTGCTGTCTTCCAGGAGCAAAAATTAAAGATGTGTCTGACAGGATATCAAGACTCTTCAGACCTACAGATCACTACCCATTCCTGCTAATACATGTGGGGACAAATGACACCACAAGAAAGGACCTGGAAACCATCTGCAGTGACTTTGAAGACTTAGGCAAGACAGTGAAAGAATTGGGAGCGCATGTGGTCTTCTCATCCATCCTCCCAGTGGATGGCCATGGAACAATGAGGTGGAATAAGATTCTACAGGTGAACAACTGGTTACGTCGATGGTGCCGTCAACAAGGATTTGGATTTCTGGATCACGGAATGAATTACCTATACGATGGACTACTTGCTAGAGATGGGGTGCACCTTACAAAGACTGGAAAACATGTATTTGGAAGTCGCCTTGCTACACTCATCAGGAGAGCTTTAAACTAGAACAATGTGGGAAGGGAAGCAAAAGGCCAGAAAAAGCCATACAGCTGACAAATACTATTGAGATCTCTGCTACTGGAAGTGGAAAGGAAGAACAAAGACAAAACAATTTAAATAATAAAAATATGGGAGGAAGAGAAACCAATCACAAACTAAAATGTTTTTATACAAATGCACAAAGCATGGGCAACAAACAAGGAGAATTGGAACTACTAATGCAGGAAAAGAAATATGATGTCATTGGAATCACTGAAACTTGGTGGGACGATACACATGATTGGAATAAAAGGCTAAAAGGATACAACTTATTTGCAAGAAACAGACTTGATAAAAGAGGAGGAGGTGTCGCACTGTATGTTAGAAAAGCGTATATCTGCACAGAGATTGAAGCTTCAGAGACTGGGAGTTCTGTGGAAACTGTTTGGGTAAGAATACAAGGAGAGAACAACGGAAAGGACACCATTGTAGGCATTTACTACAGGCCACCTGGGCAAGCTGAAGATATGGATGAACTCTTTATGTATCAAGTGACCAAGTTGTCAAAAAAATATGACGTAGTGGTCATGGGAGATTTCAACTATCCAGACATTTGTTGGGAATCTCTCTCAAGTAAAACTAACAGGTCAAGCAAATTCTTATCCTCTCTTGCTGACAACTTTATCTTCCAAAAGGTAGGGGAGAAAACAAGGGGATCTGCTACTTTGGATCTAATCCTTATAAACAGGGATGAAATGGTTGAGGAGGTAAAGGTGGCTGGGACCCTAGGAGGAAGCGATCATGCTATTATAGAATTTTGGATAACTAGAGGAGGAAGACATGTGAAGACTCAAACTTCAAGGTTAGATTTTAGAAATGCAGATTTTAAGAGACTCAGAAAGAGAATAGGAGGGATCCAATGGCTGGATGTCCTTAAGGACAAAAATGTCCAGGAAGGATGGGAAATTTTTAAAAATGAGATTCTCAAAGCACAATCGTTAACAATCCCGAAAAGTAGGAAGAATGGGAAGCATTTAAGGAAACCAGGATGGATGAACACAGAACTTAAACACATGCTAAAAAGAAAGAAAGAAATGTTTATTAAATGGAAAGAGGGAGGCATATCTAAAGAAGATTATAATGCAGTCTGCAGATCCTGTAGGGCACGTATCAGATTAGCTAAAGCTGACAATGAATTAAGGCTTGCAAGAGATGTCAAAAGCAACAAAAAAGGATTTTGGGGGTATGTCAAAAGTAAAAGAAAAGTCAAAGATGCTATAGGATTTTTACAGGATGAAAATGGAGAAATGGTAAGAGAGGATGTTGAGAAGGCCGAACTTTTTAATTCCTATTTTGCATCTGTTTTCTCTCAGAAAGAAAATGTATCATCAACTGATCTTCACTGTCGTTTTAAAGGAATAGAGGAATCAAAGTTATCTGTAAACAGAAAGATTGTGAGGGAATATTTAGCTAACATAAATGAGTTCAAGTCTCCAGGTCCAGATGAATTACACCCCAGAGTACTGAAGGAGATCGTAGAAGAAATTTTAGAACCACTCTCCATAATCTTTGAAAATTCTTGGAGAACAGGAGAAGTCCCAGAAGACTGGAGAAGAGCAAATGTTGTTCCTATCTTCAAAAAGGGGAAGAAGGTGGACCCAGGGAACTATAGGCCGGTGAGTCTGACTTCTATACCAGGAAAGATCTTTGAACAAATTATTAAACAACATGTAGGTAAGTACATGGATAAGAATGAAGTGATTAACCAGAGTCAGCATGGGTTTGTAACTAACAAGTCATGTCAGACTAACTTAATTTCCTTCTATGACAGAATCACTGACTGGGTGGATCAGGGAAATGCTGTAGATATAGTATATCTTGACTTCAGCAAAGCATTTGACAAAGTATCTCACACCATCCTTATTGAAAAAATGACCAAGTATGCAATGGACCAGGCAATGGTTAGGTGGATTCATAACTGGCTTAGTGATCGGACTCAAAGGGTGGTTGTAAATGGCTTCACATCCAGCTGGATGAATGTCTCAAGTGGGGTACCACAGGGCTCCGTCCTGGGACCTGTATTGTTCAACATCTTTATCAATGATTTAGATGAAGGAATTGAGGGTAAACTGATTAAATTTGCTGATTAAACAAAGCTAGGAGGGATAGCTAATACTAGAGAAGAGAGAGAGAGGATTCAAAAAGACCTAAATAAACTGGAGCAGTGGGCAGCAACCAACAGAATGGTTTTTAACAGGGAAAAATGCAAAGTACTACATCTGGGCAATAAAAATGAAAAAAGCATATACAGAATGGGAGGTATAGAGCTAAGCAACAGTACATGTGAAAAAGACTTAGGTATACTAATAGATCATAGACTGAACATGAGTCAACAGTGTGATGCAGCAGCAAAAAAGGCAAATGCAATTCTGGGATGTATTAACAGAAGCATACAGTCTAGATCACGTGAAGTCATTATCGGACTTTACTCCTCTTTGGTCAGACCTCATCTGGAATACTATGTACAGTTTTGGGCACCACATTTTAAAAAAGACATAGACAAACTGGAGCAAGTTCAGAGAAGAGCGACCAGAATGGTGACTGGTCTGCAAACCATGTCCTATGAGGAACGGTTGCAGGATTTGGGAATGTTTAGCTTGCAAAAAAGAAGACTGAGAGGAGACTTAATAGCTGTCTACAAATATGTCAAGGGCTGTCACATTGTAGAAGGATCATCTTTATTCTCATTTGCACAAGGAAAGACTAGAAGCAATGGGATGAAACTAAATGGAAGGAGACACAGATTAGATATTAGAAAAAACTTTTTGACAGTGAGGGTGATCAATGAGTGGAACAGGCTGCCACGAGAGGTGGTGAGTTCCCCTTCAATGGACGTCTTCAAACAGAGGCTGGAAAGACATCTGTTTGAGATGATTTAGTGAATCCTGCTTTGAGCAGGGGGTTGGACCAGATGACCCAGGAGGTCCCTTCCAACTCTACATTCTATGATTCTATGATTCTATGAAATGCCCTTTGGTCTCTGTAACGCTCCTGCCGTCTTTCAAGAGTTGGTCAATGACATCTTCCGGGACCTTCTCTACTCCTGCGTAGTGGTGTACCTGGACGACATCTTGGTCTTCTCTCCGGATCTCCAGACTCACCGGAGGGATGTTCGTCAGGTCCTGCTCAGGCTCAGGCAAAATCACCTCTTCGCTAAATATGAGAAGTGCCTCTTTGAGCAGACCTCGCTTCCGTTTTTGGGCTACATTATTTCCCAGACCGGCCTACGAATGGATCCAGAGAAACTGTCTGCCATCGAGAAATGGCCTCAACCGGAGGGGTTGAAGGCTATTCAGCGGTTCCTGGGCTTCACCAACTACTACCGCCTCTTCATCCCGCACTTCTCTTCCCGGACTGCCCCAATTTCCGCGCTCACCCGTAAGGGTACTAATCCCAAAGACTGGCCGCCCGAAGCAGAGGAGGCCTTTCTCTCCTTAAAACAGGCCTTCTCTTCCGCCCCAGTGCTGCATCGCCCGGACAGCAACAAGCAGTTCTTCCTGGAAGTTGACACCTCCTCCTCTGGAGCCGGAGCGGTACTTACTCAAAAATCATCTTCCGGGAGGATGGTAACTTGCGGCTTCTTCTCCAAACTCTTCTCCTCTTCTGAGCGCAATTATTCCATAGGAGACCGAGAGTTATTGGCCATCAAGCTGGCATTGGAGGAGTGGCGTTACCTACTCGAGGGGGCTCTTCATCCGGTAATAATTTACACTGACCACAAGAACTTGGCTTACCTCCAGCATGCCCAGAGACTTAACCCGCGCCAAGCCCGGTGGTCCTTGTTTTTTGCTCGCTTTGATTTTGTTCTACATTTTCGCCCGGCTGACAAGAACATCAAAGCGGACGCCTTGTCCCGATCCTTTCTGGTGTCTGATCTCGAGGAAGAACCTAAACATATCATCGATCCCGCCAGAGTAATGCAGGTGGCTCCCGTGAGTCTAAATCGTCTCCCTCCCGGTAAGACGTTCGTATCGGTACCTGATCGGTACCTGATCGGGAGAAGATCCTACACTGGGGTCATTCGTCTAAACTAGCTGGCCAGTCCGGTCAGAAAAAGACCCTCAAGCTTATTACCCGGCACTACTGGTGGCCTACCCTGCACAAGGATGTAATAGACTTTGTTTCTGCCTGTGTCTCCTGTGCCTGCAACAAAGTTCCGAGACACCTGCCAGCCGGTCGCCTCCTTCCGCTTCCTGTACCCGCTGCCCCCTGGCAGCATATAGCTATGGACTTCATAACTGATCTCCCCGTCTCTGCGGGTTGTACGGTCATTTGGGTGGTCACTGACTGCTTTTCCAAGATGGCTCACTTTATTCCCCTGCCAGGCCTCCCGTCTGCACCCGAGCTGGCTAAAGACTTTAACCGCCACATCTTCCGTCTTCATGGCCTGCCCCTCCACATCGTGTCGGATCGTTGGGTACAGTTCACCTCACGTTTCTGGAGAGCCACTTGTAAATTGCTAGACGTCACCCTGGACTTCTCCTCCGCTTACCACCCACAGTCCAATGGTCAAGTGGAGCGGATCAATCAGATCCTGACCAGTTACCTCCGGCACTTCGTTAATGCCCACCATTCTGACTGGGTGGATCTCCTGCCATGGGCCGAATTTTCTTACAACAATCACGAGAGCGAATCTTCCTCCAAATCCCCGTTTTTTGTAGTCTTCGGTCAGCATCCTCGGATCCCATTTCCCGTCTCCACCTCGGTGGACAATCCGGCTGCGGAATCGCTTGTTAACAAATTTTCCTCCATGTGGGAGAGTACCCGGTCCGCACTCCTTCTGTCGTCCGAGCGTATGAAAAGACATGCTGACAAAAAACGTCTGGATCCTCCTCAATTCCGTCCAGGGGATAAGGTCTGGCAGTCGTCCAAGTATGTCCGGCTCAAGATTCCTTCCTATAGGTTAGGGCCTTGGTTCATCGGTCCTCTGGAGGTCATCAGTCAGATCAACCCGGTGGCCTATAAATTAAAACTCCCGGCCAACTTGCGGATCCCTAACTCCTTCCATGTATCTCTCCTCAAACCTGTGGTACTTAACTCTTTTTCTAAGTCTATAAGTACGCCTCCTGCTCCGGTTTCTGCTGAAAATGAGTTTGAGGTAGAGAACATTCTGGCCACCAAAAGGGTAAGAGGGAAGACCTTTTTTCTAAGAAAATTGGAAGGGGTTTGGTCCTGAAGAGAGAACGTGGGAGCCCCGGGAGAACATCCATGCCCCTCTCATCCTTGCTAAATTTCTGTCTGGCCTAAAAAAGGGGGGGCCTAAAGGGGGGGTACTGTAGCACCGGCGTCCCTGCCCTCTGCTAGGCAGGGACGCTGTTCCTCTCACCTCTCTGCTCCGAGCCCGGCGTCCTCCTCCCGCTCTGCTGGCAGCGTGTGCTCCTTCCCGGCCACGGTGCTTAGGGCGCGCGCGCTCCCCCCCTCTTAAAGGGGCCGCGCGCGCCGTCCTAAGGAGTCCCCGGCCAATGGCCCGAGGACTTCAATATATATCAAGCACCTCCTCCAAAATGGATGTGCCCGAGCAATGTTGTTGCACTGTTCACTACTCTGCTTCAGCCCTCAGGTCCCGTTGCCAGTTACATGCCAGTTACCTGCCAGTTTCCTGCCAGTTTGCTGTCTGATTCCAGCCTGTTATCCGCTTTTCTGCTTGCTAGCCTGAGGTCCGACGGTCTGCCTTACAACACCAGTCAGTCTGTCTATGGACCAGCTTGCCCGCTCACCTGGGAGCGTCCACCTGCTACCTGCTTGCTAGCCTACCTGGAGGCTCTGCCGTCACGTGCTGTGACCACCTGCCAGTCCAGTGACTCTTGCTTGCTCACCTGGGAGCGCTCATCTGCTACCTGCCTGTTTGCCTACCTGGAGGCTCCGCCGTCACATGCTGTGACCACCTGCTTATCCAGAGACTCTCGCCTGCTCACCTGGGAGCGCTCATCTGTTACCTGCCTGTTAGCCTACCTGGAGGCTCTGCCGTCACGTGCTGTGACCATCTGCCAGTCCAGAGACTCTCGCCTGCTCACCTGGGAGCACTCATCTGCCATCTGCCTGCTAGCCTACCTGGAGGCTCAGCCGTCACATGTCGTACATGCCCGTTTACACAGAGACTGTCCCAGTCACTTGCTGTGACCTCCTGCCCGTTTACCCAGAGACTGTCCCGGTCACCTGCTGTGACTATCTGCCTGCCTGCCCCGGTCGCCACCCACTTCCTTACAAGGACCGCCCCCTTGTATAAGTTGCTCAGAGGTTCCGCCTCCCAGACCCGATTTCAGTTCCAGAGCGATTCGCCCAATGAGTCCTTGATATTTAGTCATTTTCAGCCAATTTTCTGGATTTTTGAAAATTTTACTTTTTTGTGAAAATATCCACTAAATGATGGAATAATATGTGTGAGGGTACCACAGGAGAGTTCCAAATGTGTGTGGGTAGAATATATATCCCACGGGGGTAAAATTTGAAAAAGTTGAAAAAAAATTTTTTTTTGGCTTAGTCATTTTCCCGGCGTTTATCAGACTTTCAGATAGGGCAAATGTCAGTGAGCGTTCCGATTTCAGTTCCAGAGTGATTCGCCCAATGAGTCCTTGATATTTAGTCGTTTTCAGCCAATTTTCTGGATTTTTGAAAATTTCACTTTTTTGTGAAAATATCCACTAAATGATGAAATAATATGCGTGAGGGTAACCCAGGAGAGTTCCAAATGTGTGTGGGTAGAATATATATCCCACGGGGGTAAAATTGAAAAAAGTTGAAAAAAATTTTTTTTTGGACTGTCATTTTTCCGGCATTTATCAGACTTTCAGAAAGGGGAAATGTCAGTGAGCGTTCCGATTTCAGTTCCAGAGCGATTCTCCCAATGAGTCCTTGATAGTTAGTCGTTTTCAGCCAATATTTTGGATTTTTGAAAATTTCACTTTTTTGTGAAAATATCCACTAAATGAGGAAATAATATGTGTGAGGGTACCCCAGGAGAGTTCCAAATGTGTGTGGGTAGAATATATATCCCACGGTGGTAAAATTGAAAAAAGTTGAAATTTTTTTTTTCTTGGACTTAGTCATTTTTCCGGCATTTATCAGACTTTCAGATAGGGGAAATGTAAGTGAGCGTTCCGATTTCAGTTCCAGAGCGATTCGCCCAATGAGTCCTTGATATTCAGTCGTTTTCAGCCAATATTTTGGATTATTGAAAATTTCACTTTTTTGTGAAAATATCCACTAAATGAAGGAATAATATGTGTGATGGTACCCCAGGAGAGTTCAAATGTGTGTGGGTAGAATATATATCCCATGGGGGTAAAATTGAAAAAAGTTTAAAATATTTTTTTTTGGACTTAGTCATTTCTCCGGCATTTATCAGACTTTCAGATAGGGCAAATCGCAGTGAGCGTTCCGATTTCAGTTCCAGAGCGATTCGCCCAATGAGTCTTTGATATTTAGTCGTTTTCAGCCAATTTTCTGGATTTTTTAAAATTTCACTTTTTTATGAAAATATCCGCTAGATGAGGGAATAATATGTGTGAGGGTACCCCAGGAGAGTTCCAAATGTGTGTGGGTAGAATATATATCGCACGGGGGTAAAATTGAAAAAAGTTGAAAAAATTTTTTTTTGGCTTAGTCATTTTCCCGGCGTTTATCAAACTTTCAGATAGGGGAAATGTCAGTGAGCATTCCGATTTCAGTTCCAGAGCGATTCGCCCAATGAGTCCTTGATATTTAGTCGTTTTCAGACAATTTTCTGGATTTTTGAAAATTTCACTTTTTTGTGAAAATATCCACTAAATGATGAAATAATATGCGTGAGGGTAACCCAGGAGAGTTCCAAATGTGTGTGGGTAGAATATATATCCCACGGGGGTAAAATTGAAAAAAGTTGAAAAAAAATTTTTTTTGGACTGTCATTTTTCCGGCATTTATCAGACTTTCAGATAGGGGAAATGTCAGTGAGCGTTACGATTTCAGTTCCAGAGCGATTCTCCCAATGAGTCCTTGATAGTTAGTCGTTTTCAGCCAATATTTTGGATTTTTGAAAATTTCACTTTTTTGTGAAAATATCCACTAAATGAGGAAATAATATGTGTGAGGGTACCCCAGGAGAGTTCCAAATGTGTGTGGGTAGAATATATATCCCACGGTGGTAAAATTGAAAAAAGTTGAATTTTTTTTTTTCTTGGACTTAGTCATTTTTCCGGCATTTATCAGACTTTCAGATAGGGGAAATGTAAGTGAGCGTTCCGATTTCAGTTCCAGAGCGATTCGCCCAATGAGTCCTTGATATTTAGTCGTTTTCAGCCAATATTTTGGATTATTGAAAATTTCACTTTTTTGTGAAAATATCCACTAAATGAAGGAATAATATGTGTGATGGTACCCCAGGAGAGTTCAAATGTGTGTGGGTAGAATATATATCCCACGGGGGTAAAATTGAAAAAAGTTTAAAATATTTTTTTTTGGACTTAGTCATTTCTCCGGCATTTATCAGACTTTCAGATAGGGCAAATGGCAGTGAGCGTTCCGATTTCAGTTCCAGAGCGATTCGCCCAATGAGTCTTTGATATTTAGTCGTTTTCAGCCAATTTTCTGGATTTTTTAAAATTTCACTTTTTTATGAAAATATCCACTAAATGAGGGAATAATATGTGTGAGGGTACCCCAGGAGAGTTCCAAATGTGTGTGGGTAGAATATATATCGCACGGGGGTAAAATTGAAAAAAGTTGAAAAAATTTTTTTTTGGCTTAGTCATTTTCCCGGCGTTTATCAAACTTTCAGATAGGGGAAATGTCAGTGAGCATTCCGATTTCAGTTCCAGAGCGATTCGCCCAATGAGTCCTTGATATTTAGTCGTTTTCAGCCAATATTTTGGATTTTTGAAAATTTCACTTTTTTGTGAAAATATCCACTAAATGAGGAAATAATATGTGTGAGGGTACCCCAGGAGAGTTCCAAATGTGTGTGGGTAGAATATATATCCCACGATGGTAAAATTGAAAAAAGTTGAATTTTTTTTTTTCTTGGACTTAGTCATTTTTCCGGCATTTATCAGACTTTCAGATAGGGGAAATGTAAGTGAGCGTTCCGATTTCAGTTCCAGAGCGATTCGCCCAATGAGTCCTTGATATTTAGTCGTTTTCAGCCAATATTTTGGATTATTGAAAATTTCACTTTTTTGTGAAAATATCCACTAAATGAAGGAATAATATGTGTGATGGTACCCCAGGAGAGTTCAAATGTGTGTGGGTAGAATATAAATCCCACGGGGGTAAAATTGAAAAAAGTTTAAAATATTTTTTTTTGGACTTAGTCATTTCTCCGGCATTTATCAGACTTTCAGATAGGGCAAATGGCAGTGAGCGTTCCGATTTCAGTTCCAGAGCGATTCGCCCAATGAGTCTTTGATATTTAGTCGTTTTCAGCCAATTTTCTGGATTTTTTAAAATTTCACTTTTTTATGAAAATATCCACTAAATGAGGGAATAATATGTGTGAGGGTACCCCAGGAGAGTTCCAAATGTGTGTGGGTAGAATATATATCGCACGGGGGTAAAATTGAAAAAAGTTGAAAAAATTTTTTTTTGGCTTAGTCATTTTCCCGGCGTTTATCAAACTTTCAGATAGGGGAAATGTCAGTGAGCATTCCGATTTCAGTTCCAGAGCGATTCGCCCAATGAGTCCTTGATATTTAGTCGTTTTCAGCCAATTTTCTGGATTTTTGAAAATTTCACTTTTTTGTGAAAATATCCACTAAATGATGGAATAATATGTGTGAGGGTAACCCAGGAGAGTTCCAAATGTGTGTGGGTAGAATATATATCCCACGGGGGTAAAATTGACAAAAGTTGAAACAAAATTTCTTTGGTCTTAGTCATTTTTCTGGCATTTTTCAGACTTTCAGAGAGGGGAAAATGTCAGTGAGCGTTCCGATTTCAGTTCCAGAGCAATTCGCCTGATGAGTTCTTGATATTTAGTCGTTTTTAGATAATTTTCTAACTTTTTAAAAATGTAACTTTTTGGGGAAAATATCCACTAAATGAGGAAAAAATATGAGTAAGGGTGCCCCAGGAGAGTTTGAAATGTGTGTGGGTAGAATACCCCCACAGGGGTAAAATTGAAAAAGTTGAAACAAAATTTTATTGGACTTAGTCATTTTTCCGGCATTTTTCTGACTTTCAGAAAGTGAAAAATTTCAGTGAGCGTTCCGATTTCAGTTCCAGAGCCATTCGCCTGATGAGTTTTTGATATTTATTCGTTTTTATCCAATTTTGTGACTTTTTGAAAATTTAACTTTTTTGGGAAAATATCCACTAAATGAGGGAAAAATATGTGTGAGGGTACCCCAGGAGAGTTCGAAAATGTGTGTGGGTAGTATATATACATAACGGGTGAAAAATTTAAAAAAGTTGAAAAAAAATTTCTTTGGAATTAGTCATTTTTCTGGCATTTTTCAGACTTTCAGAGAGGGGAAAATGTCAGTAAGCATTGCGATTTCAGTTCCAGAGTGACTCGACTGATGAGTCCTTGATATTTAGTTGTTTTCAGCCAATTTTCTGACTTTTTGAAAATTTCACTTTTTGGTGAATATATCCATTAAATGAGGGAATAATATGTGTGAGGGTACCCCAGTAGAGTTCCAAATGTGTGTGGGTAGAATATATATATATAACGGGGGAAAAAACGAAAAAAGTTGAGAAAATTTTTTTTGGACTTAGTTATTTTTCCGGCGTTTTTCAGACTTTCAGAGAGGGGAAAATGTCAGTAAGCGTTCCGATTTCAGTACCAGAGCAATTCGCCTGATGAGTTCTTGATGTTTGGTCGTTTTTAGCCAATTTTCTGACTTTTTTAAAATTTAACTTTTTTGGGAAAATATCCACTAAATGAGGGAAAAAATATGTGTGAGGGTTCCCCAGGAGAGTTCGAAATGTGTGTGGGTAGAAAATATCTATAACGGGGTAAAATTGAAAAAAGTTGAAAAAAAAATTTTTTGGACTTAGTCTTTTTCCATCATTTTTCAGACTTTCAAAGAGGGGAAAATGTCAGTGAGCGTTCCGATTTCAGTTCCAGAGTGATTCGCCCAATGAGTCCTTGATATTTAGTCGTTTTCAGCAAATATTTTGGATTTTTGAAAATTTCACTTTTTTGTGAAAATATCCACTAAATGAGGGAATAATATGTGTGAGGGTACCCCAGGAGAGTTCCAAATGTATGTGGGTAGAAAATATATCCCACGGGGGTAAAATTGAAAAAAGTTGAAAAAAATTTTTTTCTTGGACTTAGTCATTTTTCCGGCGTTTATCAGTCTTTCAGATTGGGGAAATGTAAGATAGCGTTCCGATTTCACACAGGCTGCGCGGGCACGATCGCCGCCGGGTGTCAGCTGATTGTCACAGCTGACTCCCGATACTATGTGCAGAGAGCAGTCCTGCACCGCTCCCAGCACATTGACCTAAGTCGATCGCAGCATTGCAGAGGCAAGGGGAGATGATCGGTATACTCACCTCCTCTTCCGGCTCCCAGCGCTGTCTGCCACTGCTTCCCGGGTGTTGCCATGACGAACCGATGTAGTCATGACAACATCCGGGTCACCAGACAGCAGGAAGATTGTTTGGACATGCGCAGTGCATCTCCAAACTATCTTCTCCCTGTCCTGCGCTGACAGCCTGCATGGCATAGGGATGGTGCTGCATTCCTGTGACATGCAGGCGATCAGAATAAAAAAAGTGAAAGTCCCATAGTGGGACAAAGTAAAAAAGTAAAAAAGCTGTTTGAAAGTGAAAAAAAAATAAAAAAATTTTTTGTAAAAATATAAAAAAAAAAATAATCCACTAAAAATAAAAATATAATGTACCCATCAATAAATATTATTATGAAAACAAACAAACAATAAAAGTACACATATTTGGTATCTCCGCGTCCGTAACGACCTGTCCTAGAAAACTGTTCCACTAGTTAACCCCTTCAGTGAATACGGTAAAAAAATAAATAAATAACAAAGCAGAAAACAATGCTTTATCATCATACCGCCCAACAAAAAATTGAATAACACGCGATCAAAAAGACAAATATAAATAAGAATGTTACCGCTGAAAACGTCATCTCATCCTGCAAAAAAAAAGCTGCCATACAGCTCAATAATCCGAAAAATCAAAAAGTTAGAGCTCTCAGAATAAAGGAATGCAAAAAAAAATTTTTTTCTATAAAATAGCTTTTACTGTGTAAAAGCGCCAAAACATAGAAAAACTATATAAATGTGGCACCGCTGTAAACGTACTGACCCAAAGAATAAAGCTACCTTATCAATTTTACCACACCCGGAGCAGAATAAAAAAATGTAAAAAAACCACAATTCCTGAATTGTTGGTTTTTGTTTATTCTGCCTCCCAAAAATCGGAATAGAAAGCGATCAAAAAATGTCACGTGCCTGAAAATGGCACCAACATCAACTCATCCCGCAAAAAACAATCCATCAAATGACTCTGTCGGCCAAAATATGGCAATGCAAATACTAGATTTTACAAAATATGTGTCTTTTAGAGTGTGACAGCTTTCAATCATAAAAAGCCGATATGATTCTGGTATCGCTGTAATCGCACCGACCCGAAGAATAAAGTAATCTCATCACTTATACTGCATGAGGAACGGCGTAAAAAATAAACGCTAGGGCTGGGATTGGGGTTGTGCTAATGTTAGGGTTGGGGTTGTTGATTTTTCCAATGTAAAAAAAAAAAAAAAAAGATGACGATATGGCGACTAGTGTTGAGCGCAAGTGCTCGCTACTTGAGTTTGCATCGGGTGCTCGGGTATGCACTGAGTATCGCGGGTGCGTGAGTCTCTGCCCCATATGCTTCGCGGCAAAAAAAACCTTGCGGGGATTGCCTGCCATGCAAGAGCGATCCCCGCAATTTGTGAATCACCTAGGGGTTCCAAGTTCTCACTATGCATCTAGATAGGTGCCTTGGGGGGTCTAGTTTCCAAAATGAGGTCACTTGTGCGGGGTTTCCACTGTTTAGGCACATCAGGGGCTCTCCAAACGCAACATGGCGTCCGCTAATTATTCAAGCAAATTTTCCAATCAAAAAGTTAAATGGCGCTCCTTCCCTTCCAAGCCCTGCCGTGCGCCCAAACAGTAGTTTTTCCCCACATATGGGGTATCTGCGTGCCCAGGGGAAATTGCACAACAAATTTTGCAGTCCATTTTTTCCTGTTACCCCTGCAAAAATAAAAAATATTGGGTCTAAAGTAACATTTTTGTGAAAAAATGTAATGTTCATTTTTTCCTCCACATTCCAAAAACTCCTGTTAAGCACATGAAGGGTTAATAAAGTAGAATATATATATATATATATATATAAATATATATATATATATATATATATATATATATATAACGGGGGTAAAATTGAAAAAAGTTGAAAAAATTTTTTGGGGACTTAGTAATTTTTCCGCCGTTTGTCAGACTTACAGAGAGGGGAAAATGTCAGTGAGCATTCCGATTTCAGTTCCAGAGCAATTCGCCTGATGAGTTCTTGATATTTAGTTATTTTCATCCAATTTTCTGACTTTTTGAAAATTTCACTTTTTGGTGAAAATATCCATTAAATGAGGGAATAATATGTGTGAGGGTACCCCAGGAGAGTTCCAAATGTGTGTGGGAAGAATATATATCCCACGGGGGTAAAATTGAAAAAAGTTTTAAAAAAATTTTTTTAGACTTAGTCATTTTTCCGGCGTTTGTCAGACTTGCAGAGAGGGGGAAATGTCAGTGAGCATTCTGTTTTTAGTCTCAGATCGATTCGCCCGATGAGTCCTTGATATTTAGTCGTTTTTAGCCAATTTTCTGACTTTTTGAAAATTTCACTTTTTTGGGAAAATATCCACTAAATGAGAGAAAAATATGTGTGAGGGTACCCCAGGAGATTTCGAAATGTGTGTGGGTATAATACCCCCAAGGGGGTAAAATTGAAAAAAGTTGTAAAAAGATTTTTTTGGACTTAGTCATTTTTCCGGCATTTTTCAGACTTTCAGAGAGGGGAAAATGTCAGTGAGTGTTCGGATTTCAGTTCCAGAGTGATTCGCCCGATGCGTCCTTGATATTAAGTCGTTTTCAGCCAATTTTCTGACTTTTTGAAAATTTCACTTTTTGGTGAAAATATCCATTAAATGAGGGAATAATATGTGTGAGGGTACCCCAGGAGAGTTCCAAATGTGTTTGGGTAGAATATATATCCCACGGGGGTATAATTGAAAAAAGTTTAAAAATTTTTTTTTGGACTTAGTCATTTTTCTGCCATTTTTCAGATTTTCAGAGAGGGGAAAATGTCAGTGAGCTTTCCGATTTCAGTTCCAGAGCAATTCGCCCGATGAGTCCTTGATATTTAGTCGTTTTCAGCCAATTTACTGACTTTTTGAAAATTTCACTTTTTGGGAAAATATCCACTAAATGAGGGAAAAATATGGTTGAGGGTACCCCAGGAGAGTTCCAAATGTGTGTTGGTAGAATATATATCCCACGGGAGTAAAATTGAAAAAAAATTTTTTTGGACTTAGTCATTTTTCCGGTGTTTGTTAGACTTTCAGAGAGGGGAAAATGTCAGTGAGTGTTCCGATTTCAGTTCCAGAGCAATTCGCCTGATGAGTTCTTGGTAGTTAGTCATTTTTAGCCAATTTTCAGACTTTTTGAAAATTTAACTTTTTGGGAAAATATCCACTAAATGACCAAAAACAATGTGTGAGGGTACCCCAGGAGAGTTCCAAATGTGTGTGGGTAGAATAATATGTAAAGGGGGTAAAATTGAAAAAAGTTGAAAAAAATTTTTTTTAGACTTAGTCATTTTTCCGGCGTTGTTAGACTTACAGAGAGGGGGAAATGTCAGTGAGCACTCCGTTTTTAGTCTCAGAGCGATTCGTCCGATGAGTCCTTGATATTTAGTCGTTTTTAGCCAATTTTCTGACTTATTGAAAATTTCACTTTTTTGGGAAAATATCCACTAAATGAGAGAAAAATATGTGTGAGGGTACCCCAGGAGATTTTGAAATGTGTGTGGGTATAATACCCCCATTGGGGTAAAATTGAAAAAAGTTGAAAAAAAAATTTTTTGGACTTAGTCATTTTTCTGCCATTTTTCACACTTTCACAGAGGGGAACATGTCAGTCAGTGTTCCGATTTAAGTTCCAGATCAATTCGCCCGATGAGTCCTTGATATTTAGTCATTTTCAGCCAAATTTCTGACTTTTTGAAAATTTCACTTTTTGCTGAAAATATCCATTAAATGAGGGAATAATATGTGTGAGGGTACCCCAGGAGAGTTCCAAATGTGTGTGGGTAGAATTTATATATAACGGGGGTAAAATTGAAAAAAGTTGAAAATTTTTTTTTTTCGACTTAGTCATTTTTCTGGCATTTTTCAGACTTTCAAAGAGGGGAAAATGTCAGTGAGCCTTCCGATATCAGTTACAGAGCAAATCGCCTGATGAGTACTTGATATTTAGTCATTTTTAGCCAATTTACTGACTTTTTGAAAATTTCACTTTTTGGGAAAATATCCACTAAATGAGGGAAAAATATGGGTGAGGGTACCCCAGGAGAGTTCCAAATGTGTGTTGGTAGAATATATATCCCACGGGAGTAAAATTGAAAAAAAATTTTTTTGGACTTGGTCATTTTTCCGGTGTTTGTCAGACTTTCAGAGAGGGGAAAATGTCAGTGAGTGTTCCGATTTCAGTTCCAGAGCAATTCGCCTGATGAGTTCTTGGTATTTAGTCATTTTTAGCCAATTTTCTGACTTTTTGAAAATTTAACTTTTTGGGAAAATATCCACTAAATAACCAAAAACTATGTGTGAGGGTACCCCAGGAGAGTTCCAAATGTGTGTGGGTAGAATAATATGTAAAGGGGGTAAAATTGAAAAAAGTTGAAAAAAATTTTTTTTAGACTTAGTCATTTTTCCGGCGTTGTTAGACTTACAGAGAGGGGGAAATGTCAGTGAGCACTCCGTTTTTAGTCTCAGAGCGATTCGTCCGATGAGTCCTTGATATTTAGTCGTTTTTAGCCAATTTTCTGACTTTTTGAAAATTTCACTTTTTTGGGAAAATATCCACTAAATGAGAGAAAAATATGTGTGAGGGTACCCCAGGAGATTTTGAAATGTGTGTGGGTATAATACCCCCATTGGGGTAAAATTGAAAAAAGTTTAAAAAAAAATTTTTTGGACTTAGTCATTTTTCTGCCATTTTTCACACTTTCACAGAGGGGAACATGTCAGTCAGTGTTCCGATTTAAGTTCCAGATCAATTCGCCCGATGAGTCCTTGATATTTAGTCATTTTCAGCCAAATTTCTGACTTTTTGAAAATTTCACTTTTTGCTGAAAATATCCATTAAATGAGGGAAAAATATGTGTGAGGGTACTCCAGGAGAGTTCCAAATGTGTGTGGGTAGAATATATATATAACGGGGGTAAAATTGAAAAAAGTTGAAAATTTTTTTTTTTCGACTTAGTCATTTTTCTGGCATTTTTCAGACTTTCAAAGAGGGGAAAATGTCAGTGAGCCTTCCGATATCAGTTACAGAGCAATTCGCCTGATGAGTACTTGATATTTAGTCATTTTTAGCCAATTATCTAACTAATTGAAAATTTAACTTTTTGGGGAAAATAAATGAGGGAAAAATATGTGTGAGGGTACCCCATGAGAGTTCCAAATGTGTGTTGGTAGAATACCCCCGCGGGGGTAAAATTGAAAAAAGTTTAAACAAAATTTTTTTGGACTTAGTCATTTTTCCAGAGTTTGTCAGATTTACAGAGAGGGGAAAATGTCAGTGAGCGTTCCGATTTCAGTTCCAGAGTGATTCGCCCGATGAGACCTTGATATTTAGTCGTTTTCAGCCAATTTTCTGACTTTTTGAAAATGTCACTTTTTGGTGAAAATATCCATTAAATGAGGGAATAATATGTGTGAGGGTACCACAGGAGAGTTCCAAATGTGTGTGGTAGAATATATATATAACGGGGGAAAAATTGAAAAAAGTCTTAAAAAATTTTTTTTGGACTTAGACATTTTTCCGCCGTTTTTCAGACTTTCAGAGATGGGAAAATGTCAGTGAGCGTTCCGATTTCAGTTCCAGAGCAATTCGCCGGATGAGTTCTTGATATTTGGTCGTTTTTAGCCAATTTTCTGACTTTTTGAAAATTTAAATTTTTGGGGAAAATATCCACTAAATGAGGGAAAAATATGTGTGAGGGTACCCCAGGAGAGTTCCAAATGTGTGTGGGTAGAATATATATATAACGGGGGAAAAATTGAAAAAACTTGAAAAAAAATTTTTTTTCACTTAGTCATTTTTCCGTCATTTTTCTGTCTTTCAGAGAGGGGAAAATGTCAGTGAGCGTTCCGATTTCAGTTTCAGAGCAATTCGTCTGATGAGTTCTTGATATTTAATCGTTTTGAGCTAATTTTCTGACTTTTTGAAAATGTAACTTTTTGGGGAAAATATCCACTAAATGAGGGAAAAATATGTGTGAGGGTACCCCAGGAGAGTTCAAAATGTGTGTGAATACAATATATACATAACGGGGGTAAAATTGAAAGTAGTTGAAAAAAATTTTTTTGGTACTTAGTCATTTTTCCGGCATTTTTCAGACTTTCAGAGAGGGGAAAATGTCAGTGAGCGTTCCGATTTCAGTTCCAGAGCGATTCGCCCGATGAGTCCTTGATCTTTAGTCGTTTTCATCCGATTTTCTGACTTTTTGAAAATTTCACTTTTTTGGGAAAATATCCACTAAATGAGGGAAAAAATATGTGTGAGGGTTCCCCAGGAGAGTTCGAAATGTGTGTGGGTAGAAAATATCTATAACGGGGTAAAATTGAAAAAAGTTGAAAAAAAAATTTTTTGGACTTAGTCTTTTTTCCATCATTTTTCAGACTTTCAGAGAGGGGAAAATGTCAGTGAGCGTTCCGATTTCAGTTCCAGAGTGATTCGCCCAATGAGTCCTTGATATTTAGTCGTTTTCAGCAAATATTTTGGATTTTTGAAAATTTCACTTTTTTGTGAAAATATCCACTAAATGAGGGAATAATATGTGTGAGGGTACCCCAGGAGAGTTCCAAATGTATGTGGGTAGAAAATATATCCCACGGGGGTAAAATTGAAAAAAGTTGAAAAAAATTTTTTTCTTGGACTTAGTCATTTTTCCGGCGTTTATCAGTCTTTCAGATTGGGGAAATGTAAGATAGCGTTCCGATTTCACACAGGCTGCGTGGGCACGATCGCCGCCGGGTGTCAGCTGATTGTCACAGCTGACTCCCGATACTATGTGCAGAGAGCAGTCCTGCACCGCTCCCAGCACATTGACCTAAGTCGATCGCAGCATTGCAGAGGCAAGGGGAGATGATCGGTATACTCACCTCCTCTTCCGGCTCCCAGCGCTGTCTGCCACTGCTTCCCGGGTGTTGCCATGACGAACCGATGTAGTCATGACAACATCCGGGTCACCAGACAGCAGGAAGATTGTTTGGACATGCGCAGTGCATCTCCAAACTATCTTCTCCCTGTCCTGCGCTGACAGCCTGCATGGCATAGGGATGGTGCTGCATTCCTGTGACATGCAGGCGATCAGAATAAAAAAAGTGAAAGTCCCATAGTGGGACAAAGTAAAAAAGTAAAAAAGCTGTTTGAAAGTGAAAAAAAAATAAAAAAATTTTTTGTAAAAATATAAAAAAAAAAATAATCCGCTAAAAATAAAAATATAATGTACCCATCAATAAATATTATTATGAAAACAAACAAACAATAAAAGTACACATATTTGGTATCTCCGCGTCCGTAACGACCTGTCCTAGAAAACTGTTCCACTAGTTAACCCCTTCAGTGAATACGGTAAAAAAATAAATAAATAACAAAGCAGAAAACAATGCTTTATCATCATACCGCCCAACAAAAAATTGAATAACACGCGATCAAAAAGACAAATATAAATAAGAATGTTACCGCTGAAAACGTCATCTCATCCTGCAAAAAAAAAGCTGCCATACAGCTCAATAATCCGAAAAATCAAAAAGTTAGAGCTCTCAGAATAAAGGAATGCAAAAAAAAAATTTTTTCTATAAAATAGCTTTTACTGTGTAAAAGCGCCAAAACATAGAAAAACTATATAAATGTGGCACCGCTGTAAACGTACTGACCCAAAGAATAAAGCTACCTTATCAATTTTACCACACCCGGAGCAGAATAAAAAAATGTAAAAAAAACACAATTCCTGAATTGTTGGTTTTTGTTTATTCTGCCTCCCAAAAATCGGAATAGAAAGCGATCAAAAAATGTCACGTGCCTGAAAATGGCACCAACATCAACTCATCCCGCAAAAAACAATCCATCAAATGACTCTGTCGGCCAAAATATGGCAATGCAAATACTAGATTTTACAAAATATGTGTCTTTTAGAGTGTGACAGCTTTCAATCATAAAAAGCCGATATGATTCTGGTATCGCTGTAATCGCACCGACCCGAAGAATAAAGTAATCTCATCACTTATACTGCATGAGGAACGGCGTAAAAAATAAACGCTAGGGCTGGGATTGGGGTTGTGCTAATGTTAGGGTTGGGGTTGTTGATTTTTCCAATGTAAAAAAAAAAAAAAAAAGATGACGATATGGCGACTAGTGTTGAGCGCAAGTGCTCGCTACTTGAGTTTGCATCGGGTGCTCGGGTATGCACTGAGTATCGCGGGTGCGTGAGTCTCTGCCCCATATGCTTCGCGGCAAAAAAAACCTTGCGGGGATTGCCTGCCATGCAAGAGCGATCCCCGCAATTTGTGAATCACCTAGGGGTTCCAAGTTCTCACTATGCATCTAGATAGGTGCCTTGGGGGGTCTAGTTTCCAAAATGAGGTCACTTGTGCGGGGTTTCCACTGTTTAGGCACATCAGGGGCTCTCCAAACGCAACATGGCGTCCGCTAATTATTCAAGCAAATTTTCCAATCAAAAAGTTAAATGGCGCTCCTTCCCTTCCAAGCCCTGCCGTGCGCCCAAACAGTAGTTTTTCCCCACATATGGGGTATCTGCGTGCCCAGGGGAAATTGCACAACAAATTTTGCAGTCCATTTTTTCCTGTTACCCCTGCAAAAATAAAAAATATTGGGTCTAAAGTAACATTTTTGTGAAAAAATGTAATGTTCATTTTTTCCTCCACATTCCAAAAACTCCTGTTAAGCACATGAAGGGTTAATAAAGTAGAATATATATATATATATATATATATAAATATATATATATATATATATAAATATATATATATATATATATATATATATATATATATAACAGGGGTAAAATTGAAAAAAGTTGAAAAAAATTTTTTGGGGACTTAGTAATTTTTCCGCCGTTTGTCAGACTTACAGAGAGGGGAAAATGTCAGTGAGCATTCCGATTTCAGTTCCAGAGCAATTCGCCTGATGAGTTCTTGATATTTAGTTATTTTCATCCAATTTTCTGACTTTTTGAAAATTTCACTTTTTGGTGAAAATATCCATTAAATGAGGGAATAATATGTGTGAGGGTACCCCAGGAGAGTTCCAAATGTGTGTGGGAAGAATATATATCCCACGGGGGTAAAATTGAAAAAAGTTTTAAAAAAATTTTTTTAGACTTAGTCATTTTTCCGGCGTTTGTCAGACTTGCAGAGAGGGGGAAATGTCAGTGAGCATTCTGTTTTTAGTCTCAGATCGATTCGCCCGATGAGTCCTTGATATTTAGTCGTTTTTAGCCAATTTTCTGACTTTTTGAAAATTTCACTTTTTTGGGAAAATATCCACTAAATGAGAGAAAAATATGTGTGAGGGTACCCCAGGAGATTTCGAAATGTGTGTGGGTATAATACCCCCAAGGGGGTAAAATTGAAAAAAGTTGTAAAAAGATTTTTTTGGACTTAGTCATTTTTCCGGCATTTTTCAGACTTTCAGAGAGGGGAAAATGTCAGTGAGTGTTCGGATTTCAGTTCCAGAGTGATTCGCCCGATGCGTCCTTGATATTAAGTCGTTTTCAGCCAATTTTCTGACTTTTTGAAAATTTCACTTTTTGGTGAAAATATCCATTAAATGAGGGAATAATATGTGTGAGGGTACCCCAGGAGAGTTCCAAATGTGTTTGGGTAGAATATATATCCCACGGGGGTATAATTGAAAAAAGTTTAAAAATTTTTTTTTGGACTTAGTCATTTTTCTGCCATTTTTCAGATTTTCAGAGAGGGGAAAATGTCAGTGAGCTTTCCGATTTCAGTTCCAGAGCAATTCGCCCGATGAGTCCTTGATATTTAGTCGTTTTCAGCCAATTTACTGACTTTTTGAAAATTTCACTTTTTGGGAAAATATCCACTAAATGAGGGAAAAATATGGTTGAGGGTACCCCAGGAGAGTTCCAAATGTGTGTTGGTAGAATATATATCCCACGGGAGTAAAATTGAAAAAAAATTTTTTTGGACTTAGTCATTTTTCCGGTGTTTGTTAGACTTTCAGAGAGGGGAAAATGTCAGTGAGTGTTCCGATTTCAGTTCCAGAGCAATTCGCCTGATGAGTTCTTGGTAGTTAGTCATTTTTAGCCAATTTTCAGACTTTTTGAAAATTTAACTTTTTGGGAAAATATCCACTAAATGACCAAAAACTATGTGTGAGGGTACCCCAGGAGAGTTCCAAATGTGTGTGGGTAGAATAATATGTAAAGGGGGTAAAATTGAAAAAAGTTGAAAAAAATTTTTTTTAGACTTAGTCATTTTTCCGGCGTTGTTAGACTTACAGAGAGGGGGAAATGTCAGTGAGCACTCCGTTTTTAGTCTCAGAGCGATTCGTCCGATGAGTCCTTGATATTTAGTCGTTTTTAGCCAATTTTCTGACTTATTGAAAATTTCACTTTTTTGGGAAAATATCCACTAAATGAGAGAAAAATATGTGTGAGGGTACCCCAGGAGATTTTGAAATGTGTGTGGGTATAATACCCCCATTGGGGTAAAATTGAAAAAAGTTGAAAAAAAAATTTTTTGGACTTAGTCATTTTTCTGCCATTTTTCACACTTTCACAGAGGGGAACATGTCAGTCAGTGTTCCGATTTAAGTTCCAGATCAATTCGCCCGATGAGTCCTTGATATTTAGTCATTTTCAGCCAAATTTCTGACTTTTTGAAAATTTCACTTTTTGCTGAAAATATCCATTAAATGAGGGAATAATATGTGTGAGGGTACCCCAGGAGAGTTCCAAATGTGTGTGGGTAGAATTTATATATAACGGGGGTAAAATTGAAAAAAGTTGAAAATTTTTTTTTTTCGACTTAGTCATTTTTCTGGCATTTTTCAGACTTTCAAAGAGGGGAAAATGTCAGTGAGCCTTCCGATATCAGTTACAGAGCAAATCGCCTGATGAGTACTTGATATTTAGTCATTTTTAGCCAATTTACTGACTTTTTGAAAATTTCACTTTTTGGGAAAATATCCACTAAATGAGGGAAAAATATGGGTGAGGGTACCCCAGGAGAGTTCCAAATGTGTGTTGGTAGAATATATATCCCACGGGAGTAAAATTGAAAAAAAATTTTTTTGGACTTGGTCATTTTTCCGGTGTTTGTCAGACTTTCAGAGAGGGGAAAATGTCAGTGAGTGTTCCGATTTCAGTTCCAGAGCAATTCGCCTGATGAGTTCTTGGTATTTAGTCATTTTTAGCCAATTTTCTGACTTTTTGAAAATTTAACTTTTTGGGAAAATATCCACTAAATAACCAAAAACTATGTGTGAGGGTACCCCAGGAGAGTTCCAAATGTGTGTGGGTAGAATAATATGTAAAGGGGGTAAAATTGAAAAAAGTTGAAAAAAATTTTTTTTAGACTTAGTCATTTTTCCGGCGTTGTTAGACTTACAGAGAGGGGGAAATGTCAGTGAGCACTCCGTTTTTAGTCTCAGAGCGATTCGTCCGATGAGTCCTTGATATTTAGTCGTTTTTAGCCAATTTTCTGACTTTTTGAAAATTTCACTTTTTTGGGAAAATATCCACTAAATGAGAGAAAAATATGTGTGAGGGTACCCCAGGAGATTTTGAAATGTGTGTGGGTATAATACCCCCATTGGGGTAAAATTGAAAAAAGTTTAAAAAAAAATTTTTTGGACTTAGTCATTTTTCTGCCATTTTTCACACTTTCACAGAGGGGAACATGTCAGTCAGTGTTCCGATTTAAGTTCCAGATCAATTCGCCCGATGAGTCCTTGATATTTAGTCATTTTCAGCCAAATTTCTGACTTTTTGAAAATTTCACTTTTTGCTGAAAATATCCATTAAATGAGGGAAAAATATGTGTGAGGGTACTCCAGGAGAGTTCCAAATGTGTGTGGGTAGAATATATATATAACGGGGGTAAAATTGAAAAAAGTTGAAAATTTTTTTTTTTCGACTTAGTCATTTTTCTGGCATTTTTCAGACTTTCAAAGAGGGGAAAATGTCAGTGAGCCTTCCGATATCAGTTACAGAGCAATTCGCCTGATGAGTACTTGATATTTAGTCATTTTTAGCCAATTATCTAACTAATTGAAAATTTAACTTTTTGGGGAAAATAAATGAGGGAAAAATATGTGTGAGGGTACCCCATGAGAGTTCCAAATGTGTGTTGGTAGAATACCCCCGCGGGGGTAAAATTGAAAAAAGTTTAAACAAAATTTTTTTGGACTTAGTCATTTTTCCAGAGTTTGTCAGATTTACAGAGAGGGGAAAATGTCAGTGAGCGTTCCGATTTCAGTTCCAGAGTGATTCGCCCGATGAGACCTTGATATTTAGTCGTTTTCAGCCAATTTTCTGACTTTTTGAAAATGTCACTTTTTGGTGAAAATATCCATTAAATGAGGGAATAATATGTGTGAGGGTACCACAGGAGAGTTCCAAATGTGTGTGGTAGAATATATATATAACGGGGGAAAAATTGAAAAAAGTCTTAAAAAATTTTTTTTGGACTTAGACATTTTTCCGCCGTTTTTCAGACTTTCAGAGATGGGAAAATGTCAGTGAGCGTTCCGATTTCAGTTCCAGAGCAATTCGCCGGATGAGTTCTTGATATTTGGTCGTTTTTAGCCAATTTTCTGACTTTTTGAAAATTTAAATTTTTGGGGAAAATATCCACTAAATGAGGGAAAAATATGTGTGAGGGTACCCCAGGAGAGTTCCAAATGTGTGTTGGTAGAATATATATATAACGGGGGAAAAATTGAAAAAACTTGAAAAAAAATTTTTTTTCACTTAGTCATTTTTCCGTCATTTTTCTGTCTTTCAGAGAGGGGAAAATGTCAGTGAGCGTTCCGATTTCAGTTTCAGAGCAATTCGTCTGATGAGTTCTTGATATTTAATCGTTTTGAGCTAATTTTCTGACTTTTTGAAAATGTAACTTTTTGGGGAAAATATCCACTAAATGAGGGAAAAATATGTGTGAGGGTACCCCAGGAGAGTTCAAAATGTGTGTGAATACAATATATACATAACGGGGGTAAAATTGAAAGTAGTTGAAAAAAATTTTTTTGGTACTTAGTCATTTTTCCGGCATTTTTCAGACTTTCAGAGAGGGGAAAATGTCAGTGAGCGTTCCGATTTCAGTTCCAGAGCGATTCGCCCGATGAGTCCTTGATCTTTAGTCGTTTTCATCCGATTTTCTGACTTTTTGAAAATTTCACTTTTTTGGGAAAATATCCACTAAATGAGGGAAAAAATATGTGTGAGGGTTCCCCAGGAGAGTTCGAAATGTGTGTGGGTAGAAAATATCTATAACGGGGTAAAATTGAAAAAAGTTGAAAAAAAAATTTTTTGGACTTAGTCTTTTTTCCATCATTTTTCAGACTTTCAGAGAGGGGAAAATGTCAGTGAGCGTTCCGATTTCAGTTCCAGAGTGATTCGCCCAATGAGTCCTTGATATTTAGTCGTTTTCAGCAAATATTTTGGATTTTTGAAAATTTCACTTTTTTGTGAAAATATCCACTAAATGAGGGAATAATATGTGTGAGGGTACCCCAGGAGAGTTCCAAATGTATGTGGGTAGAAAATATATCCCACGGGGGTAAAATTGAAAAAAGTTGAAAAAAATTTTTTTCTTGGACTTAGTCATTTTTCCGGCGTTTATCAGTCTTTCAGATTGGGGAAATGTAAGATAGCGTTCCGATTTCACACAGGCTGCGTGGGCACGATCGCCGCCGGGTGTTAGCTGATTGTCACAGCTGACTCCCGATACTATGTGCAGAGAGCAGTCCTGCACCGCTCCCAGCACATTGACCTAAGTCGATCGCAGCATTGCAGAGGCAAGGGGAGATGATCGGTATACTCACCTCCTCTTCCGGCTCCCAGCGCTGTCTGCCACTGCTTCCCGGGTGTTGCCATGACGAACCGATGTAGTCATGACAACATCCGGGTCACCAGACAGCAGGAAGATTGTTTGGACATGCGCAGTGCATCTCCAAACTATCTTCTCCCTGTCCTGCGCTGACAGCCTGCATGGCATAGGGATGGTGCTGCATTCCTGTGACATGCAGGCGATCAGAATAAAAAAAGTGAAAGTCCCATAGTGGGACAAAGTAAAAAAGTAAAAAAGCTGTTTGAAAGTGAAAAAAAAATAAAAAAATTTTTTGTAAAAATATAAAAAAAAAAATAATCCGCTAAAAATAAAAATATAATGTACCCATCAATAAATATTATTATGAAAACAAACAAACAATAAAAGTACACATATTTGGTATCTCCGCGTCCGTAACGACCTGTCCTAGAAAACTGTTCCACTAGTTAACCCCTTCAGTGAATACGGTAAAAAAATAAATAAATAACAAAGCAGAAAACAATGCTTTATCATCATACCGCCCAACAAAAAATTGAATAACACGCGATCAAAAAGACAAATATAAATAAGAATGTTACCGCTGAAAACGTCATCTCATCCTGCAAAAAAAAAGCTGCCATACAGCTCAATAATCCGAAAAATCAAAAAGTTAGAGCTCTCAGAATAAAGGAATGCAAAAAAAAATTTTTTTCTATAAAATAGCTTTTACTGTGTAAAAGCGCCAAAACATAGAAAAACTATATAAATGTGGCACCGCTGTAAACGTACTAACCCAAAGAATAAAGCTACCTTATCAATTTTACCACACCCGGAGCAGAATAAAAAAATGTAAAAAAAACACAATTCCTGAATTGTTGGTTTTTGTTTATTCTGCCTCCCAAAAATCGGAATAGAAAGCGATCAAAAAATGTCACGTGCCTGAAAATGGCACCAACATCAACTCATCCCGCAAAAAACAATCCATCAAATGACTCTGTCGGCCAAAATATGGCAATGCAAATACTAGATTTTACAAAATATGTGTCTTTTAGAGTGTGACAGCTTTCAATCATAAAAAGCCGATATGATTCTGGTATCGCTGTAATCGCACCGACCCGAAGAATAAAGTAATCTCATCACTTATACTGCATGAGGAACGGCGTAAAAAATAAACGCTAGGGCTGGGATTGGGGTTGTGCTAATGTTAGGGTTGGGGTTGTTGATTTTTCCAATGTAAAAAAAAAAAAAAAAAGATGACGATGTGGCGACTAGTGTTGAGCGCAAGTGCTCGCTACTTGAGTTTGCATCGGGTGCTCGGGTATGCACTGAGTATCGCGGGTGCGTGAGTCTCTGCCCCATATGCTTCGCGGCAAAAAAAACCTTGCGGGGATTGCCTGCCATGCAAGAGCGATCCCCGCAATTTGTGAATCACCTAGGGGTTCCAAGTTCTCACTATGCATCTAGATAGGTGCCTTGGGGGGTCTAGTTTCCAAAATGAGGTCACTTGTGCGGGGTTTCCACTGTTTAGGCACATCAGGGGCTCTCCAAACGCAACATGGCGTCCGCTAATTATTCAAGCAAATTTTCCAATCAAAAAGTTAAATGGCGCTCCTTCCCTTCCAAGCCCTGCCGTGCGCCCAAACAGTAGTTTTTCCCCACATATGGGGTATCTGCGTGCCCAGGGGAAATTGCACAACAAATTTTGCAGTCCATTTTTTCCTGTTACCCCTGCAAAAATAAAAAATATTGGGTCTAAAGTAACATTTTTGTGAAAAAATGTAATGTTCATTTTTTCCTCCACATTCCAAAAACTCCTGTTAAGCACATGAAGGGTTAATAAAGTAGAATATATATATATATATATATAAATATATATATATATATATATATATATATATAACGGGGGTAAAATTGAAAAAAGTTGAAAAAAAATTTTTGGGGACTTAGTAATTTTTCCGCCGTTTGTCAGACTTACAGAGAGGGGAAAATGTCAGTGAGCATTCCGATTTCAGTTCCAGAGCAATTCGCCTGATGAGTTCTTGATATTTAGTTATTTTCATCCAATTTTCTGACTTTTTGAAAATTTCACTTTTTGGTGAAAATATCCATTAAATGAGGGAATAATATGTGTGAGGGTACCCCAGGAGAGTTCCAAATGTGTGTGGGAAGAATATATATCCCACGGGGGTAAAATTGAAAAAAGTTTTAAAAAAATTTTTTTAGACTTAGTCATTTTTCCGGCGTTTGTCAGACTTGCAGAGAGGGGGAAATGTCAGTGAGCATTCTGTTTTTAGTCTCAGATCGATTCGCCCGATGAGTCCTTGATATTTAGTCGTTTTTAGCCAATTTTCTGACTTTTTGAAAATTTCACTTTTTTGGGAAAATATCCACTAAATGAGAGAAAAATATGTGTGAGGGTACCCCAGGAGATTTCGAAATGTGTGTGGGTATAATACCCCCAAGGGGGTAAAATTGAAAAAAGTTGTAAAAAGATTTTTTTGGACTTAGTCATTTTTCTGGCATTTTTCAGACTTTCAGAGAGGGGAACATGTCAGTCAGCGTTCCGATTTAAGTTCCAGAGCAATTCGCCCGATGAGTCCTTGATATTCAGTCATTTTCAGCCAATTTTCTGACTTTTTGAAAATTTCACTTTTTGGTGAAAATATCCATTAAATGAGGGAATAATATGTGTGAGGGTACCCCATGAGAGTTCCAAATGTATGTGGGTAGAATATATATATATATACATATATATATATAAAGGTGGTAAAATTGAAAAATGTTGAAAAATTTTTTTTTGGACTTAGTCATTTTTCCGGTGTTTGTCAGACTTTCAGAGAGGGGAAAATGTCAGTGAGTGTTCCGATTTCAGTTCCAGAGCAATTCGCCTGATGAGTTCTTGGTAGTTAGTCATTTTTAGCCAATTTTCAGACTTTTTGAAAATTTAACTTTTTGGGAAAATATCCACTAAATGACCAAAAACTATGTGTGAGGGTACCCCAGGAGAGTTCCAAATGTGTGTGGGTAGAATAATTTGTAAAGGGGGTAAAATTGAAAAAAGTTGAAAAAAATTTTTTTTAGACTTAGTCATTTTTCCGGCGTTGTTAGACTTACAGAGAGGGGGAAATGTCAGTGAGCACTCCGTTTTTAGTCTCAGAGTGATTCGTCCGATGAGTCCTTGATATTTAGTCGTTTTTAGCCAATTTTCTGACTTATTGAAAATTTCACTTTTTTGGGAAAATATCCACTAAATGAGAGAAAAATATGTGTGAGGGTACCCCAGGAGATTTTGAAATGTGTGTGGGTATAATACCCCCATTGGGGTAAAATTGAAAAAAGTTGAAAAAAAAATTTTTTGGACTTAGTCATTTTTCTGCCATTTTTCACACTTTCACAGAGGGGAACATGTCAGTCAGTGTTCCGATTTAAGTTCCAGATCAATTCGCCCGATGAGTCCTTGATATTTAGTCATTTTCAGCCAAATTTCTGACTTTTTGAAAATTTCACTTTTTGCTGAAAATATCCATTAAATGAGGGAATAATATGTGTGAGGGTACCCCAGGAGAGTTCCAAATGTGTGTGGGTAGAATTTATATATAACGGGGGTAAAATTGAAAAAAGTTGAAAATTTTTTTTTTTCGACTTAGTCATTTTTCTGGCATTTTTCAGACTTTCAAAGAGGGGAAAATGTCAGTGAGCCTTCCGATATCAGTTACAGAGCAAATCGCCTGATGAGTACTTGATATTTAGTCATTTTTAGCCAATTTACTGACTTTTTGAAAATTTCACTTTTTGGGAAAATATCCACTAAATGAGGGAAAAATATGGGTGAGGGTACCCCAGGAGAGTTCCAAATGTGTGTTGGTAGAATATATATCCCACGGGAGTAAAATTGAAAAAAAATTTTTTTGGACTTGGTCATTTTTCCGGTGTTTGTCAGACTTTCAGAGAGGGGAAAATGTCAGTGAGTGTTCCGATTTCAGTTCCAGAGCAATTCGCCTGATGAGTTCTTGGTATTTAGTCATTTTTAGCCAATTTTCTGACTTTTTGAAAATTTAACTTTTTGGGAAAATATCCACTAAATAACCAAAAACTATGTGTGAGGGTACCCCAGGAGAGTTCCAAATGTGTGTGGGTAGAATAATATGTAAAGGGGGTAAAATTGAAAAAAGTTGAAAAAAATTTTTTTTAGACTTAGTCATTTTTCCGGCGTTGTTAGACTTACAGAGAGGGGGAAATGTCAGTGAGCACTCCGTTTTTAGTCTCAGAGCGATTCGTCCGATGAGTCCTTGATATTTAGTCGTTTTTAGCCAATTTTCTGACTTATTGAAAATTTCACTTTTTTGGGAAAATATCCACTAAATGAGAGAAAAATATGTGTGAGGGTACCCCAGGAGATTTTGAAATGTGTGTGGGTATAATACCCCCATTGGGGTAAAATTGAAAAAAGTTGAAAAAAAAATTTTTTGGACTTAGTCATTTTTCTGCCATTTTTCACACTTTCACAGAGGGGAACATGTCAGTCAGTGTTCCGATTTAAGTTCCAGATCAATTCGCCCGATGAGTCCTTGATATTTAGTCATTTTCAGCCAAATTTCTGACTTTTTGAAAATTTCACTTTTTGCTGAAAATATCCATTAAATGAGGGAATAATATGTGTGAGGGTACCCCAGGAGAGTTCCAAATGTGTGTGGGTAGAATTTATATATAACGGGGGTAAAATTGAAAAAAGTTGAAAATTTTTTTTTTTCGACTTAGTCATTTTTCTGGCATTTTTCAGACTTTCAAAGAGGGGAAAATGTCAGTGAGCCTTCCGATATCAGTTACAGAGCAAATCGCCTGATGAGTACTTGATATTTAGTCATTTTTAGCCAATTTACTGACTTTTTGAAAATTTCACTTTTTGGGAAAATATCCACTAAATGAGGGAAAAATATGGGTGAGGGTACCCCAGGAGAGTTCCAAATGTGTGTTGGTAGAATATATATCCCACGGGAGTAAAATTGAAAAAAAATTTTTTTGGACTTGGTCATTTTTCCGGTGTTTGTCAGACTTTCAGAGAGGGGAAAATGTCAGTGAGTGTTCCGATTTCAGTTCCAGAGCAATTCGCCTGATGAGTTCTTGGTATTTAGTCATTTTTAGCCAATTTTCTGACTTTTTGAAAATTTAACTTTTTGGGAAAATATCCACTAAATAACCAAAAACTATGTGTGAGGGTACCCCAGGAGAGTTCCAAATGTGTGTGGGTAGAATAATATGTAAAGGGGGTAAAATTGAAAAAAGTTGAAAAAAATTTTTTTTAGACTTAGTCATTTTTCCGGCGTTGTTAGACTTACAGAGAGGGGGAAATGTCAGTGAGCACTCCGTTTTTAGTCTCAGAGCGATTCGTCCGATGAGTCCTTGATATTTAGTCGTTTTTAGCCAATTTTCTGACTTTTTGAAAATTTCACTTTTTTGGGAAAATATCCACTAAATGAGAGAAAAATATGTGTGAGGGTACCCCAGGAGATTTTGAAATGTGTGTGGGTATAATACCCCCATTGGGGTAAAATTGAAAAAAGTTTAAAAAAAAATTTTTTGGACTTAGTCATTTTTCTGCCATTTTTCACACTTTCACAGAGGGGAACATGTCAGTCAGTGTTCCGATTTAAGTTCCAGATCAATTCGCCCGATGAGTCCTTGATATTTAGTCATTTTCAGCCAAATTTCTGACTTTTTGAAAATTTCACTTTTTGCTGAAAATATCCATTAAATGAGGGAAAAATATGTGTGAGGGTACTCCAGGAGAGTTCCAAATGTGTGTGGGTAGAATATATATATAACGGGGGTAAAATTGAAAAAAGTTGAAAATTTTTTTTTTTCGACTTAGTCATTTTTCTGGCATTTTTCAGACTTTCAAAGAGGGGAAAATGTCAGTGAGCCTTCCGATATCAGTTACAGAGCAATTCGCCTGATGAGTACTTGATATTTAGTCATTTTTAGCCAATTATCTAACTAATTGAAAATTTAACTTTTTGGGGAAAATAAATGAGGGAAAAATATGTGTGAGGGTACCCCATGAGAGTTCCAAATGTGTGTTGGTAGAATACCCCCGCGGGGGTAAAATTGAAAAAAGTTTAAACAAAATTTTTTTGGACTTAGTCATTTTTCCAGAGTTTGTCAGATTTACAGAGAGGGGAAAATGTCAGTGAGCGTTCCGATTTCAGTTCCAGAGTGATTCGCCCGATGAGACCTTGATATTTAGTCGTTTTCAGCCAATTTTCTGACTTTTTGAAAATGTCACTTTTTGGTGAAAATATCCATTAAATGAGGGAATAATATGTGTGAGGGTACCACAGGAGAGTTCCAAATGTGTGTGGTAGAATATATATATAACGGGGGAAAAATTGAAAAAAGTCTTAAAAATTTTTTTTTGGACTTAGACATTTTTCCGCCGTTTTTCAGACTTTCAGAGATGGGAAAATGTCAGTGAGCGTTCCGATTTCAGTTCCAGAGCAATTCGCCGGATGAGTTCTTGATATTTGGTCGTTTTTAGCCAATTTTCTGACTTTTTGAAAATTTAAATTTTTGGGGAAAATATCCACTAAATGAGGGAAAAATATGTGTGAGGGTACCCCAGGAGAGTTCCAAATGTGTGTTGGTAGAATATATATATAACGGGGGAAAAATTGAAAAAACTTGAAAAAAAATTTTTTTTCACTTAGTCATTTTTCCGTCATTTTTCTGTCTTTCAGAGAGGGGAAAATGTCAGTGAGCGTTCCGATTTCAGTTTCAGAGCAATTCGTCTGATGAGTTCTTGATATTTAATCGTTTTGAGCTAATTTTCTGACTTTTTGAAAATGTAACTTTTTGGGGAAAATATCCACTAAATGAGGGAAAAATATGTGTGAGGGTACCCCAGGAGAGTTCAAAATGTGTGTGAATACAATATATACATAACGGGGGTAAAATTGAAAGTAGTTGAAAAAAATTTTTTTGGTACTTAGTCATTTTTCCGGCATTTTTCAGACTTTCAGAGAGGGGAAAATGTCAGTGAGCGTTCCGATTTCAGTTCCAGAGCGATTCGCCCGATGAGTCCTTGATCTTTAGTCGTTTTCATCCGATTTTCTGACTTTTTGAAAATTTCACTTTTTTGGGAAAATATCCACTAAATAAGGGAAAAAATATGTGTGAGGGTTCCCCAGGAGAGTTCGAAATGTGTGTGGGTAGAAAATATCTATAACGGGGTAAAATTGAAAAAAGTTGAAAAAAAAATTTTTTGGACTTAGTCTTTTTTCCATCATTTTTCAGACTTTCAGAGAGGGGAAAATGTCAGTGAGCGTTCCGATTTCAGTTCCAGAGTGATTCGCCCAATGAGTCCTTGATATTTAGTCGTTTTCAGCAAATATTTTGGATTTTTGAAAATTTCACTTTTTTGTGAAAATATCCACTAAATGAGGGAATAATATGTGTGAGGGTACCCCAGGAGAGTTCCAAATGTATGTGGGTAGAAAATATATCCCACGGGGGTAAAATTGAAAAAAGTTGAAAAAAATTTTTTTCTTGGACTTAGTCATTTTTCCGGCGTTTATCAGTCTTTCAGATTGGGGAAATGTAAGATAGCGTTCCGATTTCACACAGGCTGCGTGGGCACGATCGCCGCCGGGTGTCAGCTGATTGTCACAGCTGACTCCCGATACTATGTGCAGAGAGCAGTCCTGCACCGCTCCCAGCACATTGACCTAAGTCGATCGCAGCATTGCAGAGGCAAGGGGAGATGATCGGTATACTCACCTCCTCTTCCGGCTCCCAGCGCTGTCTGCCACTGCTTCCCGGGTGTTGCCATGACGAACCGATGTAGTCATGACAACATCCGGGTCACCAGACAGCAGGAAGATTGTTTGGACATGCGCAGTGCATCTCCAAACTATCTTCTCCCTGTCCTGCGCTGACAGCCTGCATGGCATAGGGATGGTGCTGCATTCCTGTGACATGCAGGCGATCAGAATAAAAAAAGTGAAAGTCCCATAGTGGGACAAAGTAAAAAAGTAAAAAAGCTGTTTGAAAGTGAAAAAAAAATAAAAAAATTTTTTGTAAAAATATAAAAAAAAAAATAATCCGCTAAAAATAAAAATATAATGTACCCATCAATAAATATTATTATGAAAACAAACAAACAATAAAAGTACACATATTTGGTATCTCCGCGTCCGTAACGACCTGTCCTAGAAAACTGTTCCACTAGTTAACCCCTTCAGTGAATACGGTAAAAAAATAAATAAATAACAAAGCAGAAAACAATGCTTTATCATCATACCGCCCAACAAAAAATTGAATAACACGCGATCAAAAAGACAAATATAAATAAGAATGTTACCGCTGAAAACGTCATCTCATCCTGCAAAAAAAAAGCTGCCATACAGCTCAATAATCCGAAAAATCAAAAAGTTAGAGCTCTCAGAATAAAGGAATGCAAAAAAAAATTTTTTTCTATAAAATAGCTTTTACTGTGTAAAAGCGCCAAAACATAGAAAAACTATATAAATGTGGCACCGCTGTAAACGTACTAACCCAAAGAATAAAGCTACCTTATCAATTTTACCACACCCGGAGCAGAATAAAAAAATGTAAAAAAAACACAATTCCTGAATTGTTGGTTTTTGTTTATTCTGCCTCCCAAAAATCGGAATAGAAAGCGATCAAAAAATGTCACGTGCCTGAAAATGGCACCAACATCAACTCATCCCGCAAAAAACAATCCATCAAATGACTCTGTCGGCCAAAATATGGCAATGCAAATACTAGATTTTACAAAATATGTGTCTTTTAGAGTGTGACAGCTTTCAATCATAAAAAGCCGATATGATTCTGGTATCGCTGTAATCGCACCGACCCGAAGAATAAAGTAATCTCATCACTTATACTGCATGAGGAACGGCGTAAAAAATAAACGCTAGGGCTGGGATTGGGGTTGTGCTAATGTTAGGGTTGGGGTTGTTGATTTTTCCAATGTAAAAAAAAAAAAAAAAAGATGACGATGTGGCGACTAGTGTTGAGCGCAAGTGCTCGCTACTTGAGTTTGCATCGGGTGCTCGGGTATGCACTGAGTATCGCGGGTGCGTGAGTCTCTGCCCCATATGCTTCGCGGCAAAAAAAACCTTGCGGGGATTGCCTGCCATGCAAGAGCGATCCCCGCAATTTGTGAATCACCTAGGGGTTCCAAGTTCTCACTATGCATCTAGATAGGTGCCTTGGGGGGTCTAGTTTCCAAAATGAGGTCACTTGTGCGGGGTTTCCACTGTTTAGGCACATCAGGGGCTCTCCAAACGCAACATGGCGTCCGCTAATTATTCAAGCAAATTTTCCAATCAAAAAGTTAAATGGCGCTCCTTCCCTTCCAAGCCCTGCCGTGCGCCCAAACAGTAGTTTTTCCCCACATATGGGGTATCTGCGTGCCCAGGGGAAATTGCACAACAAATTTTGCAGTCCATTTTTTCCTGTTACCCCTGCAAAAATAAAAAATATTGGGTCTAAAGTAACATTTTTGTGAAAAAATGTAATGTTCATTTTTTCCTCCACATTCCAAAAACTCCTGTTAAGCACATGAAGGGTTAATAAAGTAGAATATATATATATATATATATAAATATATATATATATATATATATATATATATATATAACGGGGGTAAAATTGAAAAAAGTTGAAAAAAAATTTTTGGGGACTTAGTAATTTTTCCGCCGTTTGTCAGACTTACAGAGAGGGGAAAATGTCAGTGAGCATTCCGATTTCAGTTCCAGAGCAATTCGCCTGATGAGTTCTTGATATTTAGTTATTTTCATCCAATTTTCTGACTTTTTGAAAATTTCACTTTTTGGTGAAAATATCCATTAAATGAGGGAATAATATGTGTGAGGGTACCCCAGGAGAGTTCCAAATGTGTGTGGGAAGAATATATATCCCACGGGGGTAAAATTGAAAAAAGTTTTAAAAAAATTTTTTTAGACTTAGTCATTTTTCCGGCGTTTGTCAGACTTGCAGAGAGGGGGAAATGTCAGTGAGCATTCTGTTTTTAGTCTCAGATCGATTCGCCCGATGAGTCCTTGATATTTAGTCGTTTTTAGCCAATTTTCTGACTTTTTGAAAATTTCACTTTTTTGGGAAAATATCCACTAAATGAGAGAAAAATATGTGTGAGGGTACCCCAGGAGATTTCGAAATGTGTGTGGGTATAATACCCCCAAGGGGGTAAAATTGAAAAAAGTTGTAAAAAGATTTTTTTGGACTTAGTCATTTTTCTGGCATTTTTCAGACTTTCAGAGAGGGGAACATGTCAGTCAGCGTTCCGATTTAAGTTCCAGAGCAATTCGCCCGATGAGTCCTTGATATTCAGTCATTTTCAGCCAATTTTCTGACTTTTTGAAAATTTCACTTTTTGGTGAAAATATCCATTAAATGAGGGAATAATATGTGTGAGGGTACCCCATGAGAGTTCCAAATGTATGTGGGTAGAATATATATATATATACATATATATATATAAAGGTGGTAAAATTGAAAAATGTTGAAAAATTTTTTTTTGGACTTAGTCATTTTTCCGGTGTTTGTCAGACTTTCAGAGAGGGGAAAATGTCAGTGAGTGTTCCGATTTCAGTTCCAGAGCAATTCGCCTGATGAGTTCTTGGTAGTTAGTCATTTTTAGCCAATTTTCAGACTTTTTGAAAATTTAACTTTTTGGGAAAATATCCACTAAATGACCAAAAACTATGTGTGAGGGTACCCCAGGAGAGTTCCAAATGTGTGTGGGTAGAATAATTTGTAAAGGGGGTAAAATTGAAAAAAGTTGAAAAAAATTTTTTTTAGACTTAGTCATTTTTCCGGCGTTGTTAGACTTACAGAGAGGGGGAAATGTCAGTGAGCACTCCGTTTTTAGTCTCAGAGTGATTCGTCCGATGAGTCCTTGATATTTAGTCGTTTTTAGCCAATTTTCTGACTTATTGAAAATTTCACTTTTTTGGGAAAATATCCACTAAATGAGAGAAAAATATGTGTGAGGGTACCCCAGGAGATTTTGAAATGTGTGTGGGTATAATACCCCCATTGGGGTAAAATTGAAAAAAGTTGAAAAAAAAATTTTTTGGACTTAGTCATTTTTCTGCCATTTTTCACACTTTCACAGAGGGGAACATGTCAGTCAGTGTTCCGATTTAAGTTCCAGATCAATTCGCCCGATGAGTCCTTGATATTTAGTCATTTTCAGCCAAATTTCTGACTTTTTGAAAATTTCACTTTTTGCTGAAAATATCCATTAAATGAGGGAATAATATGTGTGAGGGTACCCCAGGAGAGTTCCAAATGTGTGTGGGTAGAATTTATATATAACGGGGGTAAAATTGAAAAAAGTTGAAAATTTTTTTTTTTCGACTTAGTCATTTTTCTGGCATTTTTCAGACTTTCAAAGAGGGGAAAATGTCAGTGAGCCTTCCGATATCAGTTACAGAGCAAATCGCCTGATGAGTACTTGATATTTAGTCATTTTTAGCCAATTTACTGACTTTTTGAAAATTTCACTTTTTGGGAAAATATCCACTAAATGAGGGAAAAATATGGGTGAGGGTACCCCAGGAGAGTTCCAAATGTGTGTTGGTAGAATATATATCCCACGGGAGTAAAATTGAAAAAAAATTTTTTTGGACTTGGTCATTTTTCCGGTGTTTGTCAGACTTTCAGAGAGGGGAAAATGTCAGTGAGTGTTCCGATTTCAGTTCCAGAGCAATTCGCCTGATGAGTTCTTGGTATTTAGTCATTTTTAGCCAATTTTCTGACTTTTTGAAAATTTAACTTTTTGGGAAAATATCCACTAAATAACCAAAAACTATGTGTGAGGGTACCCCAGGAGAGTTCCAAATGTGTGTGGGTAGAATAATATGTAAAGGGGGTAAAATTGAAAAAAGTTGAAAAAAATTTTTTTTAGACTTAGTCATTTTTCCGGCGTTGTTAGACTTACAGAGAGGGGGAAATGTCAGTGAGCACTCCGTTTTTAGTCTCAGAGCGATTCGTCCGATGAGTCCTTGATATTTAGTCGTTTTTAGCCAATTTTCTGACTTTTTGAAAATTTCACTTTTTTGGGAAAATATCCACTAAATGAGAGAAAAATATGTGTGAGGGTACCCCAGGAGATTTTGAAATGTGTGTGGGTATAATACCCCCATTGGGGTAAAATTGAAAAAAGTTTAAAAAAAAATTTTTTGGACTTAGTCATTTTTCTGCCATTTTTCACACTTTCACAGAGGGGAACATGTCAGTCAGTGTTCCGATTTAAGTTCCAGATCAATTCGCCCGATGAGTCCTTGATATTTAGTCATTTTCAGCCAAATTTCTGACTTTTTGAAAATTTCACTTTTTGCTGAAAATATCCATTAAATGAGGGAAAAATATGTGTGAGGGTACTCCAGGAGAGTTCCAAATGTGTGTGGGTAGAATATATATATAACGGGGGTAAAATTGAAAAAAGTTGAAAATTTTTTTTTTTCGACTTAGTCATTTTTCTGGCATTTTTCACACTTTCAAAGAGGGGAAAATGTCAGTGAGCCTTCCGATATCAGTTACAGAGCAATTCGCCTGATGAGTACTTGATATTTAGTCATTTTTAGCCAATTATCTAACTAATTGAAAATTTAACTTTTTGGGGAAAATAAATGAGGGAAAAATATGTGTGAGGGTACCCCATGAGAGTTCCAAATGTGTGTTGGTAGAATACCCCCGCGGGGGTAAAATTGAAAAAAGTTTAAACAAAATTTTTTTCGACTTAGTCATTTTTCCAGAGTTTGTCAGATTTACAGAGAGGGGAAAATGTCAGTGAGCGTTCCGATTTCAGTTCCAGAGTGATTCGCCCGATGAGACCTTGATATTTAGTCGTTTTCAGCCAATTTTCTGACTTTTTGAAAATGTCACTTTTTGGTGAAAATATCCATTAAATGAGGGAATAATATGTGTGAGGGTACCACAGGAGAGTTCCAAATGTGTGTGGTAGAATATATATATAACGGGGGAAAAATTGAAAAAAGTCTTAAAAAATTTTTTTTGGACTTAGACATTTTTCCGCCGTTTTTCAGACTTTCAGAGATGGGAAAATGTCAGTGAGCGTTCCGATTTCAGTTCCAGAGCAATTCGCCGGATGAGTTCTTGATATTTGGTCGTTTTTAGCCAATTTTCTGACTTTTTGAAAATTTTAATTTTTGGGGAAAATATCCACTAAATGAGGGAAAAATATGTGTGAGGGTACCCCAGGAGAGTTCCAAATGTGTGTGGGTAGAATATATATATAACGGGGGAAAAATTGAAAAAACTTGAAAAAAAATTTTTTTTCACTTAGTCATTTTTCCGTCATTTTTCTGTCTTTCAGAGAGGGGAAAATGTCAGTGAGCGTTCCGATTTCAGTTTCAGAGCAATTCGTCTGATGAGTTCTTGATATTTTATCGTTTTGAGCTAATTTTCTGACTTTTTGAAAATGTAACTTTTTGGGGAAAATATCCACTAAATGAGGGAAAAATATGTGTGAGGGTACCCCAGGAGAGTTCAAAATGTGTGTGAATACAATATATACATAACGGGGGTAAAATTGAAAGTAGTTGAAAAAAATTTTTTTGGTACTTAGTCATTTTTCCGGCATTTTTCAGACTTTCAGAGAGGGGAAAATGTCAGTGAGCGTTCCGATTTCAGTTCCAGAGCGATTCGCCCGATGAGTCCTTGATATTTATTCGTTTTCAGCCAGTTTTCGGACTTTTTGAAAATTTCACTTTTTGGTGAAAATTTCCAATAATTGAGGCAATGATATGTGTGAGGGTACCCCAGGAGAGTTCCAAATGTGTGTGGGTAGAATATATATCCCACGGGGGTAAAATTGAAAAAAGTTGAGCAAAAATTTTTTTGGACTTAGTCATTTTTCCGGCATTTTTCAGACTTTCAGAGAGGGGAAAATGTCAGTCAGCATCCGATTTCATTTCCAGAGCGATTCGACAGATGAGTCCTTGATCTTTAGTCGTTTTCATCCGATTTTCTGACTTTTTGAAAATTTCACTTTTTTGGGAAAATATCCACTAAATGAGGGAAAAATATGTGTGATGGTACCCCAGGAGAGTTCAAAATGTATGTTATTAGAATATATATATAACGTGGGTAAAATTGAAAAAATTTGAAAAAAAATTTTTTGGACTTAGTCATTTTTCCGGCATTTTTCAGACTTTCACAGAGGGGGAAATGTCAGTCAGCATGCCGATTTCAGTTCCAGAGCGACTCGCCCGATGAGTCCTTGATATTTAGTCGTTTTCAGCCAATTTTCTGACTTTTTGAAAATTTCAATTTTTGGTGAAAATATCCATTAAATGTGGGATTAATATGTGTGAGGGTACCCCAGGAGAGTTCCAAATGTGTTTGGGTAGAATATATATATAACGGGGGAAAAATTGAAAAAACGTGAAAAATTTTTTGGGGACTTAGTCATTTTTCTGACATTTTTCCGACTTTCAGAGAGCGGAAAATGTCAGTCAGCATTCCGATTTCAGTTCCAGAGCAATTCGCCCGATGAGTCCTTGATATTTAGTCGTTTTCAGCCAATTTTTGGACTTTTTGAAAATTTCACTTTTTGGTGAAAATATGCATTAAATGAGGGAATGATATGTGTGAGGGTACCTCAGGAGAGTTCCAAATGTGCATGGGTAGAATATATATATAACGGGGGAAAAATTGAAAGTAGTTGAAAAAAAATTTTTTTGAACTTAGTCATTTTCCCTGCATTTTTCAGACTTTCAGAGAGGGGAAAATGTCAGTGAGCGCTACGATTTCAGTTCCAGAGCGATTCGACCGATGAGTCCTTGATATTTAGTCGTTTTCAGCCATTTTTCTGACTTTTTGAAATTTCACTTTTTGGTGAAAATATCCATCAAATGAGGGAATAATATGTGTGAGGGTACCCCAGGAGAGTTCCAAATGTGTGTGGGTAGAATATATATATAACGGGGGTAAAATTGAAAAAAGTTGAAAAAAAAATTAGTAGGACTTAGTAATTTTTCTGGCATTTTTCAGACTGTCAGAGAAGGGAAAATGTCAGTGAGCATTCCGATTTAAGTTCCAGAGCGATTCGCCCGATGAGTCCTTGATATTTAGTGGTTTTCGTCCAATTTTCTGACTTTTTGTAAATTTCAATTATTGGTGAAAATATCCATTAAATGAGGGAATAATATGTGTGAGGGTACCTCAGGAGAGTTCGAAATGTGTGTGGGTCCAATATATATATAACGGTGGGTTGAAAAAAGCTTATAAAAATTTTTTTTGGACTGTAATTTTTTTGGCGCTTTTCAGACTTTCAGAGAGGGGAAAATGTCAGTTTCAGAGCGATTCGCCTGAGGAGTTCTTGATATTTAGTCGTTTTTAGCCAATTTTCTGACTTTTTGAAAATTTCACTTTTTTGGGAAAATATCCACTAAATGAGGGAAAAATATGTGTGAGGGTACCCCAGGAGAGTTACAAATGTGTGTGGGTAGAATATAAATGTAACGGGGGAAAAATTGAAAAAAGATGAAAAAAATTTTTTTTTGACTTAGTCATTTTTCTGGCATTTTTCAGACTTTCAGACAGGGGAAAATGTCAGTGAGCGTTCCGATTTCAGTTCCCCAGCAATTTGACTGATGAGCTCTTGATATTTAGTAGTTTTTAGCCAATTTTCTGACTTTTTGAAAATTTCACTTTTTTGGAAAGTATCCACTAAATGAGGGAAAAATATGTGTGAGGGTACCCCAGGAGAGTTCTAAATGTGTGTTGGTAAAATATATATATAACGGGGGTAAAACTGAAAAAAGTTTAAAAAAATTTTTTTTGGACTGTCATTTTTTCAGCGTTTTTTAGACTTTCAGAGCGGGGAAAATGTCAGTGAGCGTTCCGATTTCAGTTCCACAGCAATTTGCCTGATGAGTTCTTGATATTTATTCGTTTTTAGCCAATTTTCTGATTTTTTGAACATTTCAATTTTTTGGGAAAATATCCACTAAATGAGGGAAAAATATGTGTGAGGGTACCCCAGGAGAGTTCCAAATGTGTGTGGATGCAATATATATATCGGGGGTAAAATTTAAAGTAGTTGAAAAAAATTTTTTTGGACTTAGTCATTTTTATGGAATTTTTCAGACTTCCAGAGAGGGGAAAATGTCAGTGAGCGTTCCGATTTCAGTTTCAGAGCAATTCGCCTGAGGAGTTCTTGATATTTAGTCGTTTTTAGCCAATTTTCTGACTTTTTGAAAATGTCACTTTTTTGGGAAAATATCCACTAAATGAGGGAAAAATATGTGTGAGGGTACCCCAGGAGAGTTACAAATGTGTGTGGGTAGAATATAAATGTAACCGGGGAAAAATTGAAAAAAGTTGAAAAAAATTTTTTTTGACTTAGTCATTTTTCCCTCATTTTTTAGACTTCCAGAGAGGGGAAAATGTCAGTGAGCGTTCCAATATCAGTTTCAGAGCAATTCGCCTGAGGAGTTCTTGATATTTAGTCGTTTTTAGCCAATTTTCTGACTTTTTGAAAATTTCACTTTTTTGGGAAAATATCCACTAAATGAGGGAAAAATATGTGTGAGGGTACACCAGGAGAGTTCGAAATTTGTGTGGGTAGAATATATATATAACGGGGGAAAAATTGAAAAAAGTTGAAAAAATTTTTTTTTTTAATTAGTCATTTTTCCGGCATTTTTCAGACTTCCAGAGAGGGGAAAATGTCAGTGAGCGTTCCGATTTCAGTTCCACAGCAATTTGACTGATGAGTTCTTGATATTTAGTAGTTTTTAGCCAATTTTCTGACTTTTTGAAAATTTCACTTTTTTGGAAAGTATCCACTAAATGAGGGAAAAATATGTGTGAGGGTACCCCAGGAGAGTACCAAATGTGTGTGGATGCAATATATATATAACGGGGGTAAAATTGAAAGTAGTTGAAAAAATTTTTTTTTTGGACTTAGTCATTTTTCCGGCACTTTTCAGACTTTCAGAGAGGGGAAAATGTCAGTCAGCATTCCGATTTCAGTTCCAGAGCGATTCGCCCAATGAGTCCTTGATATTTAGTCATTTTCAGCCAATTTTCGGACTTTTTGAAAATTTCACTTTTTGGTGAAAATATCCATTAAATGAGGGAATAATATGTGTGAGGGTACCCCAGGAGAGTTCCAAATGTGTGTGGGTAGAATATAAATGTAACGGGGGAAAAATTGAAAAAAGGTTTTTACTTTTTTTGGACTTAGTCATTTTTTCAGCATTTTTCAGACTTTCAGAGAGGTGAAAATGTCAGTGAGCGTTCCGATTTCAGTTTCAGAGCAATTCGCCTGATGAGTTTTTGATATTTAGTCGTGTTTAGCCAATTTTCTGACTTTTTGAAAATGTCACTTTTTTGAGAAAATATCCACTAAATGAGGGAAAATATGTGTGAGGGTACCCCAGGAGAGTTCCAAATGTGTGTGGGTAGAATATATATATAACGGGGGAAAAATTTAAAAAACTTGAAAAAAAATTTTTTTGGACTTATTCATTTTTCATCCTTCAGAGAGGGGAAAATGTCAGTGAGCGTTCCGATTTCAGTTTCAGAGCAATTCGCCTGATGAGTCCTTGATATTTAGTCGTTTTCAGACAATTTTCGGACTTTTTGAAAATTTCACTTTTTGGTGAAAATATCCAAAAAATAAGGGAATGATAAAAGTGACGGTACCCCAGGAGAGCTCCAAATGTGTGTGGGTAGAACATATATATAACGGGGGAAAAATTGAAAGTAGTTGAAAAAATTTTTTGTGGGACTTAGTCATTTTTCCGGCATTTTTCAGACTTTCAGAGAGGGGAAAATGTCAGTGAGCATTCCGATTTCAGTTCCAGAGCGATTTGCCCAATGAGTCCTTGATATTTAGTCATTTTCAGCCAATTTTCTGACTTTTTGAAAATTTCAATTTTTTGTGAAAATATCCACTAAATGAGAGAAAAATATGCGTGAGGGTACCCCAGGAGAGTTCCAAATGTGTGTGGGTAGAATATATATATAACGGGGGTAACATTGAAAAAAGTTGAAAAACATTTTTTTGGACTTAGTCATTTTTCAGGTATTTTTCAGACTTTCAGAGAGGGCAAAATGCCAGTAAGAGTTCTGATTTCAGTTCCAGAACAATTCGCCCGATGAGTCCTTGATATTTAGTCGTTTTCAGCCAATTTTCAGACTTTTTGAAAATTTCACTTTTCTGGAAAAACATCCACTAAATGAGGGAAAAATATGTGTGAGGGTACCCCCGGAGAGTAACAAATGTGTGTGGGTAGAATATAAATGTAACGCGGGAAAAATTGAAAAAAGTTGAAAAATAATTTTTTTTAGACTTAGTCATTTTTCCCGCATTCTTCACACTTTCAGAGAGGGGAAAATGTCAGTGAACATTCCAATTTCAGTTCCAGAGCGATTCGCCCAATGAGTCCTTCATATTTATTCTTTTTCAGCCAATTTTCTGACTTTTTGAAAATTTCACTTTTTGGTGAAAATATCCATTAAATGTGGGATTAATATGTGTGAGGGTACCCCAGGAGAGTTCCAAATGTGTTTGGGTAGAATATATATATAACGGGGGAAAAATTGAAAAAACGTGAAAAATTTTTTGGGGACTTAGTCATTTTTCTGACATTTTTCCGACTTTCAGAGAGCGGAAAATGTCAGTCAGCATTCCGATTTCAGTTCCAGAGCAATTCGCCCGATGAGTCCTTGATATTTAGTCGTTTTCAGCCAATTTTTGGACTTTTTGAAAATTTCACTTTTTGGTGAAAATATGCATTAAATGAGGGAATGATATGTGTGAGGGTACCTCAGGAGAGTTCCAAATGTGCATGGGTAGAATATATATATAACGGGGGAAAAATTGAAAGTAGTTGAAAAAAAATTTTTTTGAACTTAGTCATTTTCCCTGCATTTTTCAGACTTTCAGAGAGGGGAAAATGTCAGTGAGCGCTACGATTTCAGTTCCAGAGCGATTCGACCGATGAGTCCTTGATATTTAGTCGTTTTCAGCCATTTTTCTGACTTTTTGAAATTTCACTTTTTGGTGAAAATATCCATCAAATGAGGGAATAATATGTGTGAGGGTACCCCAGGAGAGTTCCAAATGTGTGTGGGTAGAATATATATATAACGGGGGTAAAATTGAAAAAAGTTGAAAAAAAAATTAGTAGGACTTAGTAATTTTTCTGGCATTTTTCAGACTGTCAGAGAAGGGAAAATGTCAGTGAGCATTCCGATTTAAGTTCCAGAGCGATTCGCCCGATGAGTCCTTGATATTTAGTGGTTTTCGTCCAATTTTCTGACTTTTTGTAAATTTCAATTATTGGTGAAAATATCCATTAAATGAGGGAATAATATGTGTGAGGGTACCTCAGGAGAGTTCGAAATGTGTGTGGGTCCAATATATATATAACGGTGGGTTGAAAAAAGCTTATAAAAATTTTTTTTGGACTGTCATTTTTTTGGCGCTTTTCAGACTTTCAGAGAGGGGAAAATGTCAGTTTCAGAGCGATTCGCCTGAGGAGTTCTTGATATTTAGTCGTTTTTAGCCAATTTTCTGACTTTTTGAAAATTTCACTTTTTTGGGAAAATATCCACTAAATGAGGGAAAAATATGTGTGAGGGTACCCCAGGAGAGTTACAAATGTGTGTGGGTAGAATATAAATGTAACGGGGGAAAAATTGAAAAAAGATGAAAAAAATTTTTTTTTGACTTAGTCATTTTTCTGGCATTTTTCAGACTTTCAGACAGGGGAAAATGTCAGTGAGCGTTCCGATTTCAGTTCCCCAGCAATTTGACTGATGAGTTCTTGATATTTAGTAGTTTTTAGCCAATTTTCTGACTTTTTGAAAATTTCACTTTTTTGGAAAGTATCCACTAAATGAGGGAAAAATATGTGTGAGGGTACCCCAGGAGAGTTCTAAATGTGTGTTGGTAAAATATATATATAACGGGGGTAAAACTGAAAAAAGTTTAAAAAAATTTTTTTTGGACTGTCATTTTTTCAGCGTTTTTTAGACTTTCAGAGCGGGGAAAATGTCAGTGAGCGTTCCGATTTCAGTTCCACAGCAATTTGCCTGATGAGTTCTTGATATTTATTCGTTTTTAGCCAATTTTCTGATTTTTTGAACATTTCAATTTTTTGGGAAAATATCCACTAAATGAGGGAAAAATATGTGTGAGGGTACCCCAGGAGAGTTCCAAATGTGTGTGGATGCAATATATATATCGGGGGTAAAATTTAAAGTAGTTGAAAAAAATTTTTTTGGACTTAGTCATTTTTATGGAATTTTTCAGACTTCCAGAGAGGGGAAAATGTCAGTGAGCGTTCCGATTTCAGTTTCAGAGCAATTCGCCTGAGGAGTTCTTGATATTTAGTCGTTTTTAGCCAATTTTCTGACTTTTTGAAAATGTCACTTTTTTGGGAAAATATCCACTAAATGAGGGAAAAATATGTGTGAGGGTACCCCAGGAGAGTTACAAATGTGTGTGGGTAGAATATAAATGTAACCGGGGAAAAATTGAAAAAAGTTGAAAAAAATTTTTTTTGACTTACTCATTTTTCCCTCATTTTTTAGACTTCCAGAGAGGGGAAAATGTCAGTGAGCGTTCCAATTTCAGTTTCAGAGCAATTCGCCTGAGGAGTTCTTGATATTTAGTCGTTTTTAGCCAATTTTCTGACTTTTTGAAAATTTCACTTTTTTGGGAAAATATCCACTAAATGAGGGAAAAATATGTGTGAGGGTACACCAGGAGAGTTCGAAATTTGTGTGGGTAGAATATATATATAACGGGGGAAAAATTGAAAAAAGTTGAAAAAATTTTTTTTTTTAATTAGTCATTTTTCCGGCATTTTTCAGACTTCCAGAGAGGGGAAAATGTCAGTGAGCGTTCCGATTTCAGTTCCACAGCAATTTGACTGATGAGTTCTTGATATTTAGTAGTTTTTAGCCAATTTTCTGACTTTTTGAAAATTTCACTTTTTTGGAAAGTATCCACTAAATGAGGGAAAAATATGTGTGAGGGTACCCCAGGAGAGTACCAAATGTGTGTGGATGCAATATATATATAACGGGGGTAAAATTGAAAGTAGTTGAAAAAATTTTTTTTTTGGACTTAGTCATTTTTCCGGCACTTTTCAGACTTTCAGAGAGGGGAAAATGTCAGTCAGCATTCCGATTTCAGTTCCAGAGCGATTCGCCCAATGAGTCCTTGATATTTAGTCATTTTCAGCCAATTTTCGGACTTTTTGAAAATTTCACTTTTTGGTGAAAATATCCATTAAATGAGGGAATAATATGTGTGAGGGTACCCCAGGAGAGTTCCAAATGTGTGTGGGTAGAATATAAATGTAACGGGGGAAAAATTGAAAAAAGGTTTTTACTTTTTTTGGACTTAGTCATTTTTTCAGCATTTTTCAGACTTTCAGAGAGGTGAAAATGTCAGTGAGCGTTCCGATTTCAGTTTCAGAGCAATTCGCCTGATGAGTTTTTGATATTTAGTCGTGTTTAGCCAATTTTCTGACTTTTTGAAAATGTCACTTTTTTGAGAAAATATCCACTAAATGAGGGAAAATATGTGTGAGGGTACCCCAGGAGAGTTCCAAATGTGTGTGGGTAGAATATATATATAACGGGGGAAAAATTTAAAAAACTTGAAAAAAAATTTTTTTGGACTTATTCATTTTTCATCCTTCAGAGAGGGGAAAATGTCAGTGAGCGTTCCGATTTCAGTTTCAGAGCAATTCGCCTGATGAGTCCTTGATATTTAGTCGTTTTCAGACAATTTTCGGACTTTTTGAAAATTTCACTTTTTGGTGAAAATATCCAAAAAATAAGGGAATGATATAAGTGACGGTACCCCAGGAGAGCTCCAAATGTGTGTGGGTAGAACATATATATAACGGGGGAAAAATTGAAAGTAGTTGAAAAAAATTTTTGTGGGACTTAGTCATTTTTCCGGCATTTTTCAGACTTTCAGAGAGGGGAAAATGTCAGTGAGCATTCCGATTTCAGTTCCAGAGCGATTTGCCCAATGAGTCCTTGATATTTAGTCATTTTCAGCCAATTTTCTGACTTTTTGAAAATTTCAATTTTTTGTGAAAATATCCACTAAATGAGAGAAAAATATGCGTGAGGGTACCCCAGGAGAGTTCCAAATGTGTGTGGGTAGAATATATATATAACGGGGGTAACATTGAAAAAAGTTGAAAAACATTTTTTTGGACTTAGTCATTTTTCAGGTATTTTTCAGACTTTCAGAGAGGGCAAAATGCCAGTGAGAGTTCTGATTTCAGTTCCAGAACAATTCGCCCGATGAGTCCTTGATATTTAGTCGTTTTCAGCCAATTTTCAGACTTTTTGAAAATTTCACTTTTCTGGAAAAACATCCACTAAATGAGGGAAAAATATGTGTGAGGGTACCCCCGGAGAGTAACAAATGTGTGTGGGTAGAATATAAATGTAACGCGGGAAAAATTGAAAAAAGTTGAAAAATAATTTTTTTTAGACTTAGTCATTTTTCCCGCATTCTTCACACTTTCAGAGAGGGGAAAATGTCAGTGAACATTCCAATTTCAGTTCCAGAGCGATTCGCCCAATGAGTCCTTGATATTTATTCTTTTTCAGCCAATTTTCTGACTTTTTGAAAATTTCACTTTTTGGTGAAAATATCCATTAAATGAGGGAATAATATGTGTGAGGGTACCCCAGGAGAGTTCCAAATGTGTGTGGGTATATTATATATATAACGGGGGTAAAATTGAAAAAAGTTTAAAAAAAATTTTTTGGACTTAGTCATTTTTCCGGCATTTTTCAGACTTTCAAAGAGGTGAAAATGTCAGTGAGCTTTCCGATTTCAGTTCCAGATCGATTCGCCCGGTGAGTCCTTGATATGTAGTCGTTTTTAGCCAATTTTCAGATTTTTTGAAAATTTCACTTTTTTGGAAAAATATCCAGAAAATGAGGGAATAATATGTGTGAGGGTACCCCAGGAGAGATCCAAATGTGTGTGGTTAGAATATATATATAACGGGGGTAAAATTGAAAAAAGATGAAAAAATTTTTTTTTAGATTGTAATTTTTCCCGCGTTTTCAGACTTTCAGAGAGGGGAAAATGTCAGTGAGCGTCCCGATTTCAGTTTCAGAGTGATTTGCCCAATAAGTCCTTGATATTTATTCGTTTTCAGCCAATTTTCTGACTTTTTGAAAATTTCACTTTTTTGGGAAAACATCCACTAAATGAGGGAAAAATATGTGTGAGGGTACCCCAGGAGAGTTTGAAATGTGTCTGGGTAGAATATATATATAATGGTGGTAAAATTGAAAAAAGTTGATAAAAATTTCTTTAGACTTAGCCATTTTTCTGGCATTTTTCACACTTTCAGAGAGGGGAAAATGTCAGTGAACGTTCCGATTTCATTTCCAGAGCGATTTGCCCGATGAGTCCTTGATATTTATTCGTTTTTAGCCAATTTTCTGACTTTTTGAGAATTTCACTTTTTTGTGAAAATATCCACTAAATGAGGGAAAATATGTGTGAGGGTACCCCAGGAGAGTTCGAAATGTGTGTGGGAAGAAAATATATATAACGGGGGTAAAATTGAAAAAAGTTGAAAACATTTTTTTTTAGACTTAGTAATTTTTCCCACATTTTTCAGAATTTCAGAGAGGGGAAAATGTCAGTGAGCGTTCTGATTTCAGTTCCAGAGCGATTCGCCCAATGAGTCATTGATAATTGATATTTATTCGTTTTCAGCCAATTTTCTGACTTTTTGAAAATTTCACTTTTTGGTGAAAATATCCAATAAATGAGGGAATAATATGTGTAAGGGTACCCCAGAAGAGTTCCAAATGTGTGTGGGTAAAATATATATATAACGGGGGTAAAATTGAAAGTAGTTGAAAAAAATTTTTTTTTAGACTTAGTAATTTTTCCCGCATCTATCATACTTTCAGAGAGGGGAAAATGTCAGTGAGCGTTCCGATTTCAATTCCAGAGCGATTTGCCCGATGAGTCCTTGATATTTAGTCATTTTTAGCCAATTTTCTGACTTTTTGAAAATTTCACTTTTTTGGGAAAATATCCACTAAATGAGGGAAAAATATGTGTGAGGGTATCCCAGGAGAGTTTGAAATGTGTGTGGGTAGAATATATATATAATGGGGGTAAAATTGAAAAAAGTTGATAAAAATTTCTTAGACTTAGTCATTTTTCCGGCATTTTTCAGACATTCAGAGAGGGGAAAATGTCAGTGAGCATTCCGATTTCAGTTCCAGAGCGATTCGCCCCATGAGTCCCTGATATTTAGTCGTTTTCAGCCAATATTCTGACTTTTTGAAAATTTCTCTTTTTTGGGAAAATATCCAGTAAATGAGGGAAATATATGTGTGAAGGTACCCCAGGAGAGTTCCAAATGTTTGTGGGTAGATATAAATGTAAAGGGGGAAAAATTGAAAAAAGTTTTAAAAAAATTTTTTTGGACTGAAATTTTTCCGGCATTTTTCGGATTTTCAGAGAGGTGAAAATGTCAGTGAGCATTCCGATTTCAGTTTCAGAGCAATTCGCCTGATGAGTTTTTGATATTTAGTCGTTTTTAGCCAATTTTCTGACTTTTTCAAAATTTCACTTTTTTGGGAAAATATCCACTAAATGAGGGAAAAATATATGCGAGGGTACCCCAGGAGAGTTCCAAATGTGTGTGGGTAGAATACACCCATGGGAGTAAAATTGAAAAAAGTTGAAAAAATATTTTTTTGGAATTAGTTATTTTTCTGGCATTTTTCAGACTTTCACTGAGGGTAAAATGTCAGTCAGCATTCCGATTTCAGTTCCTGAGCGATTCGCCTGATGAGTCCTTGATATTTAGACGTTTCCAGCCAATTTTCGGACTTTTGAAAATTTCACTTTTTGGTGAAAATATCCATTAATTGTGGGAATAATATGTTTGAGGGTACCCCAGGAGAGTTCCAAGTGTGTGTGCGTAGAATATATATATAACAGGGGAAAAATTTAAAAAAGTTTAAAAAAAATTTTTTTGGACTTAGTTATTTTTCTGCCATTTTTCAGACTTTCACAGAGGGGAATATGTCAGTCAGAATTCCGATTTCAGTTCCAGAGCGATTCGCCCGATGAGTCCTTGATATTTAGTCATTTTCAGCCAATTTTCTGACTTTTTGAAACTTTCACTTTTTGGGGAAAATATCCACTAAATGAGGGAATAATATGTGTGAGGGTACCCCAGGAGAGAACCAAATGTGTGTGGGTAGAATATAAATGTAATGGGTAAAAAATTGAAAAAAGTTGAAAAAAATTTTTTTTGCACTTAGTCATTTTTCCTGCATTTTTCAGACTTTCAGAGAGGGGAAAATGTCAGTCAGCATTCCGATTTCAGTTCCTGAGCGATTCGCCTGATGAGTCCTTGATATTTAGTCGTTTTCAACCAATTTTCTGACTTTTTGAAAATTTCACTTTTTTAGGAAAATATCCACTAAATGAGGGAAAAATATGTGTGAGGGTATCCAAGGAGAGTTCCAAATGTGTGTGGGTAGAATATATATATGACGGGGGAAAAATTGAAAAAACTTGAAAAAAATTGTTTGGGGACTTAGTCATTTTTCCGGCATTTTTCAGACTTTCACAGAGGGGAAAATGTGAGTGAGCATTCCGATTTCAGTTCCAGAGTGATTCGCCCGATGAGTCCTTGATATTTAGTCATTTTCAGCCAATTTTCGGACTTTTTCAAAAATTTCACTTTTTGGTGAAAATATCCATTAAATGAGGGAATAATATGTGTGAGAGTACACCAGGAGAGTTCAAAATGTGTGTGGGTAGAATATATATATAACGGGGGAAAAATTGAAAAACCTTGAAAAAAATTATTTTTGGACTTAGTCATTTTTCCGGCATTTTTCAGACTTTCACAGAGGGGAAAATGTCAGTGAGCATTCCAATTTCAGTTCTAGAGTGATTCGCCCGATGAGTCCTTGATATTTAGTCATTTTCAGCCAATTTTCGGACTTTTTGAAAATTTCACTTTTTGGTGAAAATATCCATTGAAAGTGGTAATAATATGTGTGAGGGTACCCCAGGAGAGTTCCAAATGTGTGTGGGCAGAATATATATATAAGGGGGAAAAAATAGAAAAAAACTTGAAAAAAAAATTTTTTGGACTTAGTCATGTTTTCGCCATTTTTCAGACTTTCAGAGAGGGGAAAATGTCAGTGCGTGTTCCGATTTCAGTTCCAGAGCGATTCGCTCGATGAGTCCTCGATATTTAGTCATTTTCAGCCAATTTTTGGACTTTTTGAAATATTCATTTTTTGGTGAAAATATCCATTAAATGAGGGAATAATATGAGTGAGGGTACCCCAGGAGTGTTCCAAATGTGTGTGGGTAGAATATATATATAACAGGGGAAAAATTGAAAAAACTTGAAATACAATTTTTTTGGACTTAGTCATTTCTCTGGCATTTTTCAGACTTTCAGAGAGGGGAAAATGTCAGTCAGCATCCGATTTCATTTCCAGAGCGATTCGACGGATGAGTCCTTGATATTTAGTCGTTTTCATCCTATTTTCTGACTTTTTGAAAATTTCAATTTTTTGGGAAAATATCCACTAAATGAGGGAAAAATATGTGTGAGGGTACCCCAGGAGAGTTCAAAATGTGCGTGGGTAGAATATATATATAACGGGGGTAAAATTGAAAAAAGTTGAAAAAAATTATTTTAGACTTAGTCATTTTTCCAGCATTTTTCAGACTTTCAGAGAAGGGAAAATGTCAGTGAGCGTTCCGATTTCAGTTCCAGAGCGATTCGCCCGATGAGTCCTTGATATTTAGTCATTTTCAGCCAATTTTTTGACTTTTTGAAATATTCATTTTTTGGTGAAAATGTCCATTAAATGAGGGAATAATATGTGTGAGGGGACCCCAGGAGAGTTCCAAATGTGTGTGGGTGGAATATATATCCCACGAGGGGGAAATTGAAAAAAGTTTAGAAAAAAATTATTGGACTTAGTCATTTTTCTGGCATTTTTCAGACTTTCAGAGAGGGGAAAATGTCAGTGAGCGTTCCGATTTCTGTTCCAGAGCCATTCGCCCGATGAGTCCTTGATATTTTGTCGTTTTCAGCCAATTCTCTCACTTTTTGAATATTTCACTTTTTGGTGAAAATATCCATTGAATGTGGTAATAATATGTGTGATGGTACCCCAGGAGAGTTCCAAATGTGTGTGGGTAGAATTTATATATAACAGGGGAAAAATTGAAAAAACTTGAAAAAAAAATTTTTTGGACTTAGTCATGTTTTCGCCATTTTTCAGACTTTCAGAGAGGGGAAAATGTCAGTGAGCGTTCCGATTTCAGTGCCAGAGCGATTCGTCCGAATGGTCCTTGATATTTAGTCGTTTTCAGCCAATTTTCTGACTTTTTGAATATTTCACTTTTTGGTGAAAATATCCATTGAATGTGGGAATAATATGTGTGAGGGTACCCCAGGAGAGTTCCAAATGTGTGTGGGTAGAATATATATATAACGGGGGAAAAATTGAAAAAACTTTAAAAACATTTTTTTTGTACTTAGTCATGTTTTCGGCATTTTTCAGACTTTCAGAGAGGGGAAAATGTCAGTAAGCATTCCGATTTCAGTTCCAGAGCGATTCATCCGATGAGTCCTTGATATTTAGTCGTTTTCAGCCAATTTTCTGACTTTTTTAATATTTCACTTTTTGGTGAAAATGTCCATTACATGAGGGAATAATATGTGTGAGGGTACCCCAGGAGAGTTCCAAATGTGTGTGGGTGGAATATATATCCCACGGGAGAAAAATTGAAAAAAGTTAAAAAAAAAATTTTTTGGACTTAGTCATGTTTTCGGCATTTTTCAGACTTTCAGAGAGGGGAAAATGTCAGTGAGCGTTCCAGTTTCAGTTCCAGAGCGATTCGCCCGATGAGTCCTTGATATTTAGTCATTTTCAGCCAATTTTTGGACTTTTTGAAATATTCATTTTTTGGTGAAAATATCCATTAAATGAGGGAATAATATGTGTGAGGGTACCCCAGGAGTGTTCCAAATGTGTGTGGGTAGAATATATATATAACAGGGGAAAAATTGAAAAAACTTGAAATACAATTTTTTGGACTTAGTCATTTCTCTGGCATTTTTCAGACTTTCAGAGAGGGGAAAATATTACTGAGCGTTCCGATTTCAGTTCCAGAGCGATTCGCCCGATGAGTCCTTGATATTTAGTCATTTTCAGCCAATTTTTGGACTTTTTGAAAATTTCATTTTTTGGTGAAAATATCCATTAAATGAGGGAATAATATGTGTGAGGGTACCCCAGGAGAGTTCCAAATGTGTGTGGGTAGAAAATATATCCACGGGGGAAAAATTGAAAAAAGTTGAAAACATTTTTTTTGGACTTAGTCATTTTTCTGGCATTTTTCAGACTTTCAGAGAGGGGAAAATGTTAGTGAGCGTTCCGATTTCAGTTCCAGAGCGATTCGCTCGATGAGTCCTTGATAGTCGTTTTCAGCCAATTTTCTGACTTTTTGAATATTTCACCTTTTGGTGAAAATATCCATTGAATGTGGTAATAATATGTGTGAGGGTACCCCAGGAGAGTTCCAAATGTGTGTTGGTAGGATATATATATAACAGGGGAAAAATTGAAAAAAGTAAAAAAATTTTTTTGGGGACTTAGTCATTTTTCTGGCATTTTTCAGACTTTCATAGAGGGGAAAATGTCAGTCAGCATTCCGAATTTCAGTTCCAGAGTGATTCGCCCGATGATTCCTTGATATTTAGTCGTTTTCATCCGATTTTCTGACTTTTTGAAAATTTCATTTTTTGGGGAAAATATCCACTAAATGAGGGAAAAATATGTGTGAGGGTACCCCAGGAGAGTTCAAAATGTGCGTGGGTAGAATATATATATAGCGGGGGTAAAATTGAAAAAAGTTGAAAAAAATTATTTTAGACTTAGTCATTTTTCCAGCATTTTTCAGACTTTCAGATAGGGGAAAATATCAGTGAGCGTTCCGATTTCAGTTCCAGAGCGATTCGCCCGATGAGTCCTTGATATTTAGTCATTTTCAGCCAATTTTTGGACTTTTTGAAAATTTCATTTTTTGGTGAAAATATCCATTAAATGAGGGAATAATATGTGTGAGGGTACCCCAGGACAGTTCCAAATGTGTGTGGGTAGACTATATATCCCTCGGGGGAAAAATTGAAAAAAGTTGAAAACATTTTTTTTGGACTTAGTCATTTTTCTGGCATTTTTCAGACTTTCACAGAGGGGAAAATGTCAGTCAGCATTCCGATTTCAGTTCCAGAGCGATTCGCCCGATGAGTCCTTGATATTTAGTCGTGTTCAGCCAATTTTCTGACTTTTTGAAAATTTCACTTTTTGGTGAAAATATCCATTGAATGTGGTAATAATATGTGTGAGGGTACCCCAGGAGAGTTCCAAATGTGTGTGGGTAGAATATATATATAACGGGGAAAAATTGAAAAAAGTTGAAAAAAAAAATTTTTAGACTTAGTCATGTTTTCGGCATTTTTCAGACTTTCAGAGAGGGGAAAATGTCAGTGAGCGTTCCAATTTCAGTTCCAGAGCGATTCGCCCGATGAGTGCTTGATATTTAGTCATTTTCAGCCAATTTTTGGACTTTTTGAAATATTCATTTTTTGGTGAAAATATCCATTAAATGAGGGAATAATATGTGTGAGGGTACCCCAGGAGTGTTCCAAATTTGTGTGGGTAGAATATATATATAACAGGGGAAAAATTGAAAAAACTTGAAATACAATTTTTTTGGACTTAGTCATTTCTCTGGCATTTTTCAGACTTTCAGAGAGGGGAAAATATTACTGAGCGTTCCGATTTCAGTTCCAGAGCGATTCGCCCGATGAGTCCTTGATATTTAGTAATTTTCAGCCAATTTTTGGACTTTTTGAAAATTTCATTTTTTGGTGAAAATATCCATTAAATGAGGGAATAATATGTGTGAGGGTACCCCAGGAGTGTTCCAAATTTGTGTGGGTAGAATATATATATAACAGGGGAAAAATTGAAAAAACTTGAAATACAATTTTTTTGGACTTAGTCATTTCTCTGGCATTTTTCAGACTTTCAGAGAGGGGAAAATATTACTGAGCGTTCCGATTTCAGTTCCAGAGCGATTCGCCCGATGAGTCCTTGATATTTAGTAATTTTCAGCCAATTTTTGGACTTTTTGAAAATTTCATTTTTTGGTGAAAATATCCATTAAATGAGGGAATAATATGTGTGAGGGTACCCCAGGAGAGTTCCAAGTGTGTGTGGGTAGAATATATATATAACGGGGGAAAAATTGAAAAAACTTTAAAAAAAAATTTTTTGTACTTAGTCATGTTTTCGTCATTTTTCAGACTTTCAGAGAGGGGAAAATGTCAGTGAGCGTTCCGATTTCAGTTCCAGAGCGATTCACCCGATGAGTCCTTGATATTTAGTCGTTTTCAGCCAATTTTCTGACTTTTTGAATATTTCACTTTTTGGTGAAAATATCCATTGAATGTGGTAATAATAGGTGTGAGGGTACCCCTGGAGAGTTCTAAATGTGTGTGGGTAGAATATATATATCACAGGTGAAAAATTGAAAAAAGTTGAAAAACATTTTTTTGGACTTAGTCATTTTTCTGGCATTTTTCAGACTTTCAGAGAGGGGAAAATGTCAGTGAGCGTTCCGATTTCAGTTCCAGAGCGATTCGTCCGATGAGTGCTTGATATTTAGTCATTTTCAGCCAATTTTTGGACTTTTTGAAATATTGATATTTTGGTGAAAATGTCCATTAAATGAGGGAATAATATGTGTGAGGGTACCCCAGGAGAGTTCCAAATGTGTGTGGGTGGAATATATATCCCACGGGGGAAAAATTGAAAAAAGTTTAAAAAAATTTTTTTTGAACTTAGTCATTTTTCTGGCATTTTTCAGACTTTCAGAGAGTGGAAAATGTCAGTGAGCGTTCCGATTTCAGTTCCAGAGCGATTCGGCCGATGAGTCCTTGATATTTAGTCGTTTTCAGCCAATTTTCTGACTTTTTGAAAATTTCACTTTTTGGTGAAAATATCCATTGAATGTGGTAATAATAGGTGTGAGGGTACCCCTGGAGTGTTCTAAATGTGTGTGGGTAGTATATATATATAACAGGGGAAAAATTGAAAAAAGTTGAAAAATTTTTTGGGGGACTTAGTCATTTTTCTGGCATTTTTCAGACTTTCACACAGGGGAAAAGTCAGTCAGAATTTCGATTTCAGTTCCAGAGCTATTCGCCTGATGAGTCCTTGATATTTGGTCGTTTTCAGCCAATTTTCTGACTTGTTGAATATTTCACTTTTTGGTGAAAATATCCATTGAATGTGGTAATAATATGTGTGAGGGTACCCCAGGAGAGTTCCAAATGTGTGTGTGTAGAATATATATAAAACGAGGGAAAAATTGAAAAAACGTAAAAAAAAAATTTTTTGGACTTAGTCATGTTTTCGACATTTTTCAGACTTTCAGAGAGGGGAAAATGTCAGTGAGCGTTCCGATTTCAGTTCCAGAGCAATTCGCCCGATGAGTCCTTGATATTTAGTCGTTTTCAGCAAATTTTCTGACTTTTTGAATATTTCAATTTTTGGTGAAAATACAAATTGAATGTGGGAATAATATGTGTGAGAGTACCCCAGGAGAGTTCCAAATGTGTGTGGGTAGAATATATATATAACGGGAAAAATTGAAAAAAACTGAATTTTTTTGGACTTAGTCATTTTTCTGGCATTTTTCAGACCTTCACAGAGGGGAAAATGTCAGTCAGCATTCCGATTTCAGTTCCAGAAGAATTCGCGCGATGAGTCCTTGATATTTAGTCGTTTTCAGCCAATTTTCTGACTTTTTGAAAATTTCACTTTTTGGTGAAAATATCCATTGAATGTGGGAATAATATGTGTGAGGGTACCCCAGGAGAGTTACAAATGTGTGTGGGTAGAATATATATATAACGGGGGGAAAATTGAAAAAACTTGAAAAAAAAATTTTTTGGACTTAGTCATGTTTTCGGCATTTTTCAGACTTTCAGAGAGGGGAAAATGTCATTGAGCATTCCGATTTCAGTTCCAGAGCGATTCGCCCGATGAGTCCTTGATATTTTGTTGTTTTCAGCCAATTTTCTGACTTTTTGAAAATTTCACTTTTTGGTGAAAATATCCATTGAATGTGGGAATAATATGTGTGAGGGTACCCCTGGAGAGTTCCAAATGTGTGTGGGTAGAATATATATATAACAGGGGAAAAATTTAAAAAAGTTAAAAAACATTTTTTTGGACTTAGTCATTTTTCTGGCATTTCTCAGACTGTCAGAGAGGGGAAAATGTCAGTGAGCGTTCCGATTTCAGTTCCAGAGCGATTCGGCCGATGAGTCCTAGATATTTAGTCATTTTCAGCCAATTTTCTGACTTTTTGAAAATTTCACTTTTTGGTGAAAATATCCATTGAATGTGGGAATAATATGTGTGAGGATACCCCAAGAGAGTTCCAAATGTGTGTGGGTAGAATATATATATAATAGGGGAAAAATTGAAAAAACTTGAAATAAATTTTTTTTGGACTTAGTCATTTTTCTGGCATTTTTCAGGCTTTCAGAGAGGGGAAAATGTCAGTGAGCATTCTGATTTCAGTTCCAGAGCGATTCTCCCGATGAATCCTTGATATTTAGTCATTTTCATCCAATTTTCTGACTTTTTGAAAATTTCACTTTTTGGTGAAAATATCCATTGAATGTGGGAATAATATGTGTGAGGGTACCCCAGGAGAGTTCCAAATGTGGGTGGGTAGAATATATATATAACGGGAAAAATTGAAAAAACTTGAAATAAATTTTTTTTGGACTTAGTCATTTTTCTGGCATTTTTCAGACTTTCACAGAGGGGAAAATGTCAGTGAGCATTCCGATTTCAGTTCCAGAGCGATTCGCCCGATGAGTCCTTGATATTTAATCGTTTTCAGCCAATTTTCTGACTTTTTGAATATTTCACTTTTTGGTGAAAATATCCATTGAAGGTGGTAATAATATGTGTGAGGGTACCCCAGGAGAGTTCCAAATGTGTGTGGGTAGAATATATAACGGGAGAAAAATTGAAAAAACTTGAAAAAAATTTTTTTGGGACTTAGTCATGTTTTCGGCATTTTTCAGACTTTCACAGAGGGGAAAATGTCAGTGAGCATTCTGATTTCAGTTCCAGAGTGATTCGCCCGATGAGTCCTTGATATTTAGTCGTTTTCAGCCAATTTTCTTACTTTTCGAAAATTTCACTTCTTTGGGAAAATATCCACTAAGTGAGGGAAAAGTATGTGTGAGTGTACCCCAGGAGAGTTCGAAATGTGTGTAGATAGAATATATTTATAACGGGGTTAAAAGTGAAAAAAGTTTAAAAAAATTTTTTTAGACTTAGTAATTTTTCTGGCATTTTTCAGACTTTCACAGAAGGGAAAATGTCAGTGAGCGTTCCGATTTCAGTTCCAGAGCGATTTGCCCGATGAGTCCTTGATATTTTGTCGTTTTCAGCCAATTTTCTGACTTTTTGATTATTTCACTTTTTGGTGAAAATATCCATTGAATGTGGGAATAATATGTGTGAGGGTACCCCAGGAGAGTTCCAAATGTGTGTGGGTAGAATATATATATAACGGGGGAAAAATTGAAAAAACTTGAAAAAAAATTTTTTTGGACTTAGTCATTTTTCTGGCATTTTTCAGGCTTTCAGAGAGGGGAAAATGTCAGTGAGCATTCCGATTTCAGTTCCAGAGCGATTCTCCCGATGAATCCATGATATTTAGTCATTTTCATCCAATTTTCTGACTTTTTGAAAATTTCACTTTTTGGTGAAAATATCCATTGAATGTGGGAATAATATGTGTGAGGGTACCCCAGGAGAGTTCCAAATGTGGGTGGGTAGAATATATATATAACGGGAAAAATTGAAAAAACTTGAAATAAATTTTTTTTGGACTTAGTCATTTTTCTGGCATTTTTCAGACTTTCACAGAGGGGAAAATGTCAGTGAGCATTCCGATTTCAGTTCCAGAGCGATTCGCCCGATGAGTCCTTGATATTTAATCGTTTTCAGCCAATTTTCTGACTTTTTGAATATTTCACTTTTTGGTGAAAATATCCATTGAAGGTGGTAATAATATGTGTGAGGGTACCCCAGGAGAGTTCCAAATGTGTGTGGGTAGAATATATAACGGGAGAAAAATTGAAAAAACTTGAAAAAAATTTTTTTGGGACTTAGTCATGTTTTCGGCATTTTTCAGACTTTCACAGAGGGGAAAATGTCAGTGAGCATTCTGATTTCAGTTCCAGAGTGATTCGCCCGATGAGTCCTTGATATTTAGTCGTTTTCAGCCAATTTTCTTACTTTTCGAAAATTTCACTTTTTTTGGGAAAATATCCACTAAGTGAGGGAAAAGTATGTGTGAGTGTACCCCAGGAGAGTTCGAAATGTGTGTAGATAGAATATATATATAACGGGGGAAAAATTGAAAAAACTTGAAAAAAAATTTTTTTGGACTTAGTCATTTTTCTGGCATTTTTCAGACTTTCAGAGAGGGGAAAATGTCAGTGAGCGTTCCGATTTCAGTTCCAGAGCGATTCGCCCGATTAGTCCTTGATATTTAGTCGTTTTCAGCCAATTTTCTGACTTTTTGAAAATTTCACTTTTTGGTGAAAATATCCATTGAATGTGGGAATAATATGTGTGAGGGTACCCAAGGAGAGTTCCAAATGTGTGTGGGTAGAATATAAATATAACGGGAAAAATTGAAAAAAGTTGAAAAATTTTTTGGGGGACTTAGTCATTTTTCTGGCATTTTTCAGACTTTCATAGAGGTGAAAATGTCAGTCAGCATTCCAAATTTCAGTTCCAGAGTGATTCGCCCGATGAGTCCTTGATATTTAGTCGTTTTCAGCCAATTTTCTGACTTTTGAAAATTTCACTTTTTGGTGAAAATATCCATTAAATGAGGGAATAATATGTGTGAGGGTACCCCAAGAGTGTTCCAAATGTGTGTGGGTAGAATATATATATAACAGGGGAAAAATTGAAAAATTTTAAAAAAAAATTTTTTTGGACTTAGTCATTTTTCCGGCATTTTTCAGACTTTCAGAGACGTGAAAATGTCAGTCAGCATCCGATTTCATTTCCAGAGCAATTCGACGGATGAGTCCTTGATATTTAGTCGTTTTCATCCGATTTTCTGACTTTTTGAAAATTTCATTTTTTTGGGAAAATATCCACTAAATGAGGGAAAAATATGTGTGAGGGTACCCCAGGAGAGTTCAAAATGTGCGTGGGTAGAATATATATATAGCGGGGGTAAAATTGAAAAAAGTTGAAAAAAATTATTTTAGACTTAGTCATTTTTCCAGCATTTTTCAGACTTTCAGAGAGGGGAAAATATCAGTGAGCGTTCCGATTTCAGTTCCAGAGCGATTCGCCCGATGAGTCCTTGATATTTAGTCTTTTTCAGCCAATTTTTGGACTTTTTGAAAATTTCATTTTTTGGTGAAAATATCCATTAAATGAGGGAATAATATGTGTGAGGGTACCCCAGGAGAGTTCCAAATGTGTGTGGGTAGAAAATATATCCACGGGGGAAAAATTGAAAAAAGTTGAAAACATTTTTTTTGGACTTAGTCATTTTTCTGGCATTTTTCAGACTTTCAGAGAGGGGAAAATGTTAGTGAGCGTTCCGATTTCAGTTCCAGAGCGATTCGCTCGATGAGTCCTTGATAGTCGTTTTCAGCCAATTTTCTGACTTTTTGAATATTTCACCTTTTGGTGAAAATATCCATTGAATGTGGTAATAATATGTGTGAGGGTACCCCAGGAGAGTTCCAAATGTGTGTTGGTAGGATATATATATAACAGGGGAAAAATTGAAAAAAGTAAAAAAATTTTTTTGGGGACTTAGTCATTTTTCTGGCATTTTTCAGACTTTCATAGAGGGGAAAATGTCAGTCAGCATTCCGAATTTCAGTTCCAGAGTGATTCGCCCGATGATTCCTTGATATTTAGTCGTTTTCATCCGATTTTCTGACTTTTTGAAAATTTCATTTTTTGGGGAAAATATCCTCTAAATGAGGGAAAAATATGTGTGAGGGTACCCCAGGAGAGTTCAAAATGTGCGTGGGTAGAATATATATATAGCGGGTGTAAAATTGAAAAAAGTTGAAAAAAATTATTTTAGACTTAGTCATTTTTCCAGCATTTTTCAGACTTTCAGATAGGGGAAAATATCAGTGAGCGTTCCGATTTCAGTTCCAGAGCGATTCGCCCGATGAGTCCTTGATATTTAGTCATTTTCAGCCAATTTTTGGACTTTTTGAAAATTTCATTTTTTGGTGAAAATATCCATTAAATGAGGGAATAATATGTGTGAGGGTACCCCAGGACAGTTCCAAATGTGTGTGGGTAGAATATATATCCCTCGGGGGAAAAATTGAAAAAAGTTGAAAACATGTTTTTTGGACTTAGTCATTTTTCTGGCATTTTTCAGACTTTCACAGAGGGGAAAATGTCAGTCAGCATTCCGATTTCAGTTCCAGAGCGATTCGCCCGATGAGTCCTTGATATTTAGTCGTGTTCAGCCAATTTTCTGACTTTTTGAAAATTTCACTTTTTGGTGAAAATATCCATTGAATGTGGTAATAATATGTGTGAGGGTACCCCAGGAGAGTTCCAAATGTGTGTGGGTAGAATATATATATAACGGGGAAAAATTGAAAAAAGTTGAAAAAAAAAATTTTTAGACTTAGTCATGTTTTCGGCATTTTTCAGACTTTCAGAGAGGGGAAAATGTCAGTGAGCGTTCCAATTTCAGTTCCAGAGCGATTCGCCCGATGAGTCCTTGATATTTAGTCATTTTCAGCCAATTTTTGGACTTTTTGAAATATTCATTTTTTGGTGAAAATATCCATTAAATGAGGGAATAATATGTGTGAGGGTACCCCAGGAGTGTTCCAAATGTGTGTGGGTAGAATATATATATAACAGGGGAAAAATTGAAAAAACTTGAAATACAATTTTTTTGGACTTAGTCATTTCTCTGGCATTTTTCAGACTTTCAGAGAGGGGAAAATATTACTGAGCGTTCCGATTTCAGTTCCAGAGCGATTCGCCCGATGAGTCCTTGATATTTAGTAATTTTCAGCCAATTTTTGGACTTTTTGAAAATTTCATTTTTTGGTGAAAATATCCATTAAATGAGGGAATAATATGTGTGAGGGTACCCCAGGAGAGTTCCAAGTGTGTGTGGGTAGAATATATATATAACGGGGGAAAAATTGAAAAAACTTTAAAAAAAAATTTTTTGTACTTAGTCATGTTTTCGTCATTTTTCAGACTTTCAGAGAGGGGAAAATGTCAGTGAGCGTTCCGATTTCAGTTCCAGAGCGATTCACCCGATGAGTCCTTGATATTTAGTCGTTTTCAGCCAATTTTCTGACTTTTTGAATATTTCACTTTTTGGTGAAAATATCCATTGAATGTGGTAATAATAGGTGTGAGGGTACCCCTGGAGAGTTCTAAATGTGTGTGGGTAGAATATATATATCACAGGTGAAAAATTGAAAAAAGTTGAAAAACATTTTTTTGGACTTAGTCATTTTTCTGGCATTTTTCAGACTTTCAGAGAGGGGAAAATGTCAGTGAGCGTTCCGATTTCAGTTCCAGAGCGATTCGTCCGATGAGTGCTTGATATTTAGTCATTTTCAGCCAATTTTTGGACTTTTTGAAATATTCATATTTTGGTGAAAATGTCCATTAAATGAGGGAATAATATGTGTGAGGGTACCCCAGGAGAGTTCCAAATGTGTGTGGGTGGAATATATATCCCACGGGGGAAAAATTGAAAAAAGTTTAAAAAAATTTTTTTTGAACTTAGTCATTTTTCTGGCATTTTTCAGACTTTCAGAGAGTGGAAAATGTCAGTGAGCGTTCCGATTTCAGTTCCAGAGCGATTCGGCCGATGAGTCCTTGATATTTAGTCGTTTTCAGCCAATTTTCTGACTTTTTGAAAATTTCACTTTTTGGTGAAAATATCCATTGAATGTGGTAATAATAGGTGTGAGGGTACCCCTGGAGTGTTCTAAATGTGTGTGGGTAGTATATATATATAACAGGGGAAAAATTGAAAAAAGTTGAAAAATTTTTTGGGGGACTTAGTCATTTTTCTGGCATTTTTCAGACTTTCACACAGGGGAAAAGTCAGTCAGAATTTCGATTTCAGTTCCAGAGCTATTCGCCTGATGAGTCCTTGATATTTTATTCGTTTTCAGCCAATTTTCTGACTTGTTGAATATTTCACTTTTTGGTGAAAATATCCATTGAATGTGGTAATAATATGTGTGAGGGTACCCCAGGAGAGTTCCAAATGTGTGTGTGTAGAATATATATAAAACGAGGGAAAAATTGAAAAAACGTAAAAAAAAAATTTTTTGGACTTAGTCATGTTTTCGACATTTTTCAGACTTTCAGAGAGGGGAAAATGTCATTGAGCGTTCCGATTTCAGTTCCAGAGCGATTTGCCCGATGAGTCCTTGATATTTTGTCGTTTTCAGCCAATTTTCTGACTTTTTGATTATTTCACTTTTTGGTGAAAATATCCATTGAATGTGGTAATAATATGTGTGAGGGTACCCCAGGAGAGTTCCAAATGTGTGTGTGTAGAATATATATAAAACGAGGGAAAAATTGAAAAAACGTAAAAAAAAAATTTTTTGGACTTAGTCATGTTTTCGACATTTTTCAGACTTTCACAGAGGGGAAAATGTCAGTGAGCGTTCCGATTTCAGTTCCAGAGCGATTTGCCCGATGAGTCCTTGATATTTTGTCGTTTTCAGCCAATTTTCTGACTTTTTGATTATTTCACTTTTTGGTGAAAATATCCATTGAATGTGGGAATAATATGTGTGAGGGTACCCCAGGAGAGTTCCAAATGTGTGTGGGTAGAATATATATATAACGGGGGAAAAATTGAAAAAGCTTGAAAAAAAATTTTTTTGGACTTAGTCATTTTTCTGGCATTTTTCAGACTTTCAGAGAGGGGAAAATGTCAGTGAGCGTTCCGATTTCAGTTCCAGAGCGATTCGCCCGATGAGTCCTTGATATTTAGTCGTTTTCAGCCAATTTTCTGACTTTTTGAATATTTCACTTTTTGGTGAAAATATCCATTGAATGTGGGAATAATATGTGTGAGGGTACCCCAGGAGAGTTCCAAATGTGTGTGGGTAGAATATATAACGGGGGAAAAATTGAAAAAACTTGAAAAAAAATTTTTTGGGACTTAGTCATGTTTTCGGCATTTTTCAGACTTTCACACAGGGGAGAATGTCAGTCAGCATTCCGATTTCAGTTCCAGAGCAATTCGCCTAATGAGTCCTTGATATTTAGTCGTTTTCAGCCAATTTTCTGACTTTTTGAATATTTCACTTTTTGGTGAAAATATCCATTGAATGTGGGAATAATATGTGTGAGGGTACCCCAGGAGAGTTCCAAATGTGTGTGGGTAGAATATATATATAACGGGAAAAATTGAAAAAACTTGAAATAAATTTTTTTTGGACTTAGTCATTTTTCTGGCATTTTAAAGACTTTCACAGAGGGGAAAATGTCAGTGAGCGTTCCGATTTCAGTTCCAGAGCGATTCGCCCGATGAGTCCTTGATATTTTGTCGTTTTCAGCCAATTTTCTGACTTTTTGAATATTTCACTTTTTGGTGAAAATATCCATTAAATGAAGGAATAATATGTGTGAGGGTACCCCAGGAGAGTTCCAAATGTGTTTGGGTAGAATATATATATAACAGGGGAAAAATTGAAAAAAGTTGAAAAAAAAATTGGGGGGACTTAGTCATTTTTCTGGCATTTTTCAGACTTTCACAGAGGGGAAAACAACAGTCAGCATTCCGATTTCAGTTCCAGAGCGATTCGCCCGATGAGTCCTTGATATTTAGTCGTTTTCAGCCAATTTTCTGAGTTTTTGAATATTTTACTTTTTGGTGAAAATATCCATTGAATGTGGGAATAATATGTGTGAGGGTACCCCAGGAGAATTCCAAATGTGTGTGGGTAGAATATATATATATATAACAGGGGAAAAATTTTAAAAAGTTGAAAAAAAATTTTTTGGACGTAGACATTTTTCTGCCATTTTTCAGACTTTCAGAGAGGGGAAAATGTCAGTGAGCGTTCCGATTTCAGTTCCAGAGCGATTCGCCCGATGAGTCCTTGATATTTATTCGTTTTTAGCCAATTTTCTTACTTTTCGAAAATTTCACTTTTTTGGGAAAATATCCACTAAATGAGGGAAAAGTATGTGTGAGGGTACCCCAGGAGAGTTCGAAATGTGTGTGGGTAGAATATATATAGAACGGGAACAATTGAAAAAACTTTAAATAAATTTTTTTTGGACTTAGTCATTTTTCTGGCATTTTTCAGACTTTCACAGAGGGGAAAATGTCAGTGAGCGTTCCGATTTCAGTTCCAGAGCGATTCGCCCGATGAGTCCTTGATATTTAGTCGTTTTCAGCCAATTTTCTGACTTTTGAAAATTTCACTTTTTGGTGAAAATATCCATTAAATGAGGGAATAATATGTGTGAGGGTACCCCAGGAGTGTTCAAAATGTGTGTGGGTAGAATATATATATAACAGGGGAAAAATTGAAAAATTTTTAAAAAAATTTTTTTTGGACTTAGTCATTTTTCCGGCATTTTTCAGACTTTCAGAGACGGGAAAATGTCAGTCAGCATCCGATTTCATTTCCAGAGCAATTCGACGGATGAGTCCTTGATATTTAGTCGTTTTCATCCGATTTTCTGACTTTTTGAAAATTTCATTTTTTGGGGAAAATATCCACTAAATGAGGGAAAAATATGTGTGAGGGTACCCCAGGAGAGTTCAAAATGTGCGTGGGTAGAATATATATATAGCGGGTGTAAAATTGAAAAAAGTTGAAAAAAATTATTTTAGACTTAGTCATTTTTCCAGCATTTTTCAGACTTTCAGAGAGGGGAAAATATCAGTGAGAGTTCCGATTTCAGTTCCAGAGCGATTCGCCCGATGAGTCCTTGATATTTAGTCATTTTCAGCCAATTTTTGGACTTTTTGAAAATTTCATTTTTTGGTGAAAATATCCATTAAATGAGGGAATAATATGTGTGAGGGTACCCCAGGAGAGTTCCAAATGTGTGTGGGTAGAAAATATATCCACGGGGGAAAAATTGAAAAAAGTTGAAAACATTTTTTTTGGACTTAGTCATTTTTCTGGCATTTTTCAGACTTTCAGAGAGGGGAAAATGTTAGTAAGCGTACCGATTTCAGTTCCAGAGCGATTCGCTCGATGAGTCCTTGATAGTCGTTTTCAGCCAATTTTCTGACTTTTTGAATATTTCACTTTTTGGTGAAAATATCCATTGAATGTGGGAATAATATGTGTGAGGGTACCCCAGGAGAGTTCCAAATGTGTGTGGGTAGAATATATATATAACGGGAAAAATTGAAAAAACTTGAAATAAATTTTTTTTGGACTTAGTCATTTTTCTGGCATTTTAAAGACTTTCACAGAGGGGAAAATGTCAGTGAGCGTTCCGATTTCAGTTCCAGAGCGATTCGCCCGATGAGTCCTTGATATTTTGTCGTTTTCAGCCAATTTTCTGACTTTTTGAATATTTCACTTTTTGGTGAAAATATCCATTAAATGAAGGAATAATATGTGTGAGGGTACCCCAGGAGAGTTCCAAATGTGTTTGGGTAGAATATATATATAACAGGGGAAAAATTGAAAAAAGTTGAAAAAAAAATTGGGGGGACTTAGTCATTTTTCTGGCATTTTTCAGACTTTCACAGAGGGGAAAACAACAGTCAGCATTCCGATTTCAGTTCCAGAGCGATTCGCCCGATGAGTCCTTGATATTTAGTCGTTTTCAGCCAATTTTCTGAGTTTTTGAATATTTTACTTTTTGGTGAAAATATCCATTGAATGTGGGAATAATATGTGTGAGGGTACCCCAGGAGAATTCCAAATGTGTGTGGGTAGAATATATATATATATAACAGGGGAAAAATTTTAAAAAGTTGAAAAAAAATTTTTTGGACGTAGACATTTTTCTGCCATTTTTCAGACTTTCAGAGAGGGGAAAATGTCAGTGAGCGTTCCGATTTCAGTTCCAGAGCGATTCGCCCGATGAGTCCTTGATATTTATTCGTTTTTAGCCAATTTTCTTACTTTTCGAAAATTTCACTTTTTTGGGAAAATATCCACTAAATGAGGGAAAAGTATGTGTGAGGGTACCCCAGGAGAGTTCGAAATGTGTGTGGGTAGAATATATATAGAACGGGAAAAATTGAAAAATTTTTAAAAAAATTTTTTTTGGACTTAGTCATTTTTCCGGCATTTTTCAGACTTTCAGAGACGGGAAAATGTCAGTCAGCATCCGATTTCATTTCCAGAGCAATTCGACGGATGAGTCCTTGATATTTAGTCGTTTTCATCCGATTTTCTGACTTTTTGAAAATTTCATTTTTTGGGGAAAATATCCACTAAATGAGGGAAAAATATGTGTGAGGGTACCCCAGGAGAGTTCCAAATGTGTGTTGGTAGGATATATATATAACAGGGGAAAAATTGAAAAAAGTAAAAAAATTTTTTTGGGGACTTAGTCATTTTTCTGGCATTTTTCAGACTTTCATAGAGGGGAAAATGTCAGTCAGCATTCCGAATTTCAGTTCCAGAGTGATTCGCCCGATGATTCCTTGATATTTAGTCGTTTTCATCCGATTTTCTGACTTTTTGAAAATTTCATTTTTTGGGGAAAATATCCACTAAATGAGGGAAAAATATGTGTGAGGGTACCCCAGGAGAGTTCAAAATGTGCGTGGATAGAATATATATATAGCGGGGGTAAAATTGAAAAAAGTTGAAAAAAATTATTTTAGACTTAGTCATTTTTCCAGCATTTTTCAGACTTTCAGATAGGGGAAAATATCAGTGAGCGTTTCGATTTCAGTTCCAGAGCGATTCGCCCGATGAGTCCTTGATATTTAGTCATTTTCAGCCAATTTTTGGACTTTTTGAAAATTTCATTTTTTGGTGAAAATATCCATTAAATGAGGGAATAATATGTGTGAGGGTACCCCAGGACAGTTCCAAATGTGTGTGGGTAGAATATATATCCCTCGGGGGAAAAATTGAAAAAAGTTGAAAACATTTTTTTTGGACTTAGTCATTTTTCTGGCATTTTTCAGACTTTCACAGAGGGGAAAATGTCAGTCAGCATTCCGATTTCAGTTCCAGAGCGATTCGCCCGATGAGTCCTTGATATTTAGTCGTGTTCAGCCAATTTTCTGACTTTTTGAAAATTTCACTTTTTGGTGAAAATATCCATTGAATGTGGTAATAATATGTGTGAGGGTACCCCAGGAGAGTTCCAAATGTGTGTGGGTAGAATATATATATAACGGGGAAAAATTGAAAAAAGTTGAAATACAATTTTTAGACTTAGTCATTTCTCTGGCATTTTTCAGACTTTCAGAGAGGGGAAAATATTACTGAGCGTTCCGATTTCAGTTCCAGAGCGATTCGCCCGATGAGTCCTTGATATTTAGTAATTTTCAGCCAATTTTTGGACTTTTTGAAAATTTCATTTTTTGGTGAAAATATCCATTAAATGAGGGAATAATATGTGTGAGGGTACCCCAGGAGAGTTCCAAGTGTGTGTGGGTAGAATATATATATAACGGGGGAAAAATTGAAAAAACTTTAAAAAAAAATTTTTTGTACTTAGTCATGTTTTCGTCATTTTTCAGACTTTCAGAGAGGGGGAAATGTCAGTGAGCGTTCCGATTTCAGTTCCAGAGCGATTCACCCGATGAGTCCTTGATATTTAGTCGTTTTCAGCCAATTTTCTGACTTTTTGAATATTTCACTTTTTGGTGAAAATATCCATTGAATGTGGTAATAATAGGTGTGAGGGTACCCCTGGAGAGTTCTTAATGTGTGTGGGTAGAATATATATATCACAGGTGAAAAATTGAAAAAAGTTGAAAAACATTTTTTTGGACTTAGTCATTTTTCTGGCATTTTTTAGACTTTCAGAGAGGGGAAAATGTCAGTGAGCGTTCCGATTTCAGTTCCAGAGCGATTCGTCCGATGAGTGCTTGATATTTAGTCATTTTCAGCCAATTTTTGGACTTTTTGAAATATTCATATTTTGGTGAAAATGTCCATTAAATGAGGGAATAATATGTGTGAGGGTACCCCAGGAGAGTTCCAAATGTGTGTGGGTGGAATATATATCCCACGGGGGAAAAATTGAAAAAAGTTTAAAAAAATTTTTTTTGTACTTAGTCATTTTTCTGGCATTTTTCAGACTTTCAGAGAGTGGAAAATGTCAGTGAGCGTTCCGATTTCAGTTCCAGAGCGATTCGGCCGATGAGTCCTTGATATTTAGTCGTTTTCAGCCAATTTTCTGACTTTTTGAAAATTTCACTTTTTGGTGAAAATATCCATTGAATGTGGTAATAATAGGTGTGAGGATACCCCTGGAGTGTTCTAAATGTGTGTGGGTAGTATATATATATAACAGGGGAAAAATTGAAAAAAGTTGAAAAATTTTTTGGGGGACTTAGTCATTTTTCTGGCATTTTTCAGACTTTCACACAGGGGAAAAGTCAGTCAGAATTTCGATTTCAGTTCCAGAGCTATTCGCCTGATGAGTCCTTGATATTTGGTCGTTTTCAGCCAATTTTCTGACTTGTTGAATATTTCACTTTTTGGTGAAAATATCCATTGAATGTGGTAATAATATGTGTGAGGGTACCCCAGGAGAGTTCCAAATGTGTGTGTGTAGAATATATATAAAACGAGGGAAAAATTGAAAAAACGTAAAAAAAAAATTTTTTGGACTTAGTCATGTTTTCGACATTTTTCAGACTTTCAGAGAGGGGAAAATGTCAGTGAGCGTTCCGATTTCAGTTCCAGAGCAATTCGCCCGATGAGTCCTTGATATTTAGTCGTTTTCAGCAAATTTTCTGACTTTTTGAATATTTCACTTTTTGGTGAAAATACAAATTGAATGTGGGAATAATATGTGTGAGAGTACCCCAGGAGAGTTCCAAATGTGTGTGGGTAGAATATATATATAACGGGAAAAATTGAAAAAACCTGAAATAAATTTTTTTGGACTTAGTCATTTTTCTGGCATTTTTCAGACCTTCACAGAGGGGAAAATGTCAGTCAGCATTCCGATTTCAGTTCCAGAAGAATTCGCGCGATGAATCCTTGATATTTAGTCGTTTTCAGCCAATTTTCTGACTTTTTGAAAATTTCACTTTTTGGTGAAAATATCCATTGAATGTGGGAATAATATGTGTGAGGGTACCCCAGGAGAGTTACAAATGTGTGTGGGTAGAATATATATATAACGGGGGGAAAATTGAAAAAACTTGAAAAAAAAATTTTTTGGACTTAGTCATGTTTTCGGCATTTTTCAGACTTTCAGAGAGGGGAAAATGTCATTGAGCATTCCGATTTCAGTTCCAGAGCGATTCGCCCGATGAGTCCTTGATATTTTGTTGTTTTCAGCCAATTTTCTGACTTTTTGAAAATTTCACTTTTTGGTGAAAATATCCATTGAATGTGGGAATAATATGTGTGAGGGTACCCCTGGAGAGTTCCAAATGTGTGTGGGTAGAATATATATATAACAGGGGAAAAATTTAAAAAAGTTAAAAAACATTTTTTTGGACTTAGTCATTTTTCTGGCATTTTTCAGACTTTCAGAGAGGGGAAAATGTCAGTGAGCGTTCCGATTTCAGTTCCAGAGCGATTCGGCCGATGAGTCCTAGATATTTAGTCATTTTCAGCCAATTTTCTGACTTTTTGAAAATTTCACTTTTTGGTGAAAATATCCATTGAATGTGGGAATAATATGTGTGAGGATACCCCAAGAGAGTTCCAAATGTGTGTGGGTAGAATATATATATAATAGGGGAAAAATTGAAAAAACTTGAAATAAATTTTTTTTGGACTTAGTCATTTTTCTGGCATTTTTCAGGCTTTCAGAGAGGGGAAAATGTCAGTGAGCATTCCGATTTCAGTTCCAGAGCGATTCTCCCGATGAATCCTTGATATTTAGTCATTTTCATCCAATTTTCTGACTTTTTGAAAATTTCACTTTTTGGTGAAAATATCCATTGAATGTGGGAATAATATGTGTGAGGGTACCCCAGGAGAGTTCCAAATGTGTGTGGGTAGAATATATAACGGGAAAAAAATTGAAAAAACTTGAAAAAAATTTTTTTGGGACTTAGTCATGTTTTCGGCATTTTTCAGACTTTCACACAGGGGAGAATGTCAGTCAGCATTCCGATTTCAGTTCCAGAGCAATTCGCCAAATGAGTCCTTGATATTTAGTCGTTTTCAGCCAATTTTCTGACTTTTTGAAAATTTCACTTTTTGGTGAAAATATCCACTAAGTGAGGGAAAAGTATGTGTGAGTGTACCCCAGGAGAGTTCGAAATGTGTGTAGATAGAATATATTTATAACGGGGTTAAAAGTGAAAAAAGTTTAAAAAAATTTTTTTAGACTTAGTAATTTTTCTGGCATTTTTCAGACTTTCACAGAGGGGAAAATGTCAGTGAGCGTTCCGATTTCAGTTCCAGAGCGATTTGCCCGATGAGTCCTTGATATTTTGTCGTTTTCAGCCAATTTTCTGACTTTTTGATTATTTCACTTTTTGGTGAAAATATCCATTGAATGTGGGAATAATATGTGTGAGGGTACCCCAGGAGAGTTCCAAATGTGTGTGGGTAGAATATATATATAACGGGGGAAAAATTGAAAAAACTTGAAAAAAAATTTTTTTGGACTTAGTCATTTTTCTGGCATTTTTCAGACTTTCAGAGAGGGGAAAATGTCAGTGAGCGTTCCGATTTCAGTTCCAGAGCGATTCGCCCAATGAGTCCTTGATATTTAGTCGTTTTCAGCCAATTTTCTGACTTTTTGAATATTTCACTTTTTGGTGAAAATATCCATTGAATGTGGGAATAATATGTGTGAGGGTACCCCAGGAGAGTTCCAAATGTGTGTGGGTAGAATATATAACGGGGGAAAAATTGAAAAAACTTGAAAAAAAATTTTTTGGGACTTAGTCATGTTTTCGGCATTTTTCAGACTTTCACACAGGGGAGAATGTCAGTCAGCATTCCGATTTCAGTTCCAGAGCAATTCGCCTAATGAGTCCTTGATATTTAGTCGTTTTCAGCCAATTTTCTGACTTTTTGAATATTTCACTTTTTGGTGAAAATATCCATTGAATGTGGGAATAATATGTGTGAGGGTACCCCAGGAGAGTTCCAAATGTGTGTGGGTAGAATATATATATATATAACGGGAAAAATTTTAAAAAGTTTTTTGGACATAGACATTTTTCTGCCATTTTTCAGACTTTCAGAGAGGGGAAAATGTCAGTGAGCGTTCCGATTTCAGTTCCAGAGCGATTCGCCCGATGAGTCCTTGATATTTATTCGTTTTTAGCCAATTTTCTTACTTTTCGAAAATTTCACTTTTTTGGGAAAATATCCACTAAATGAGGGAAAAGTATGTGTGAGGGTACCCCAGGAGAGTTCGAAATGTGTGTGGGTAGAATATATATAGAACGGGAACAATTGAAAAAACTTTAAATAAATTTTTTTTGGACTTAGTCATTTTTTCTGCCATTTTTCAGACTTTCACAGAGGGGAAAATGTCAGTGAGCGTTCCGATTTCAGTTCCAGAGCGATTCGCCCGATGAGTCCTTGATGTTTAGTCATTTTCAGCCAATTTTCTGACTTTTTGAATATTTCACTTTTTGGTGAAAATATCCATTGAATGTGGGAATAATATGTGTGAGGATACCCCAGGAGAGTTCCAAATGTGTGTGGGTAGAATATATATATAACGGGAAAAATTGAAAAAACTTGAAATAAATTTTTTTTGGACTTAGTCATTTTTCTGGCATTTTTCAGACTTTCACAGAGGGGAAAATGTCAGTGAGCGTTCCGATTTCAGTTCCAGAGCGATTCGCCCGATTAGTCCTTGATATTTTGTCGTTTTCAGCCAATTTTCTGACTTTTTGAATATTTCACTTTTTGGTGAAAATATCCATTGAATGTGGGAATAATATGTGTGAGGGTACCCCAGAAGAGTTCCAAATGTGTGTGGGTAGAATGTATATATAACAGGGGAAAAATTGAAAAAAGTTGAAAAAAATATTTTTGGACTTAGTAATTTTTCGGCATTTTTCAGACTTTCAGAGGGGGGAAATGTCAGTGAGCGTTCCGATTTCAGTTCCAGAGCGATTCGCCCGATGAGTCCTTGATATTTAGTCGTTTTCAGCCAATTTTCTGACTTTTTGAATATTTCACTTTTTGGTGAAAATATCCATTGAATGTGGGAATAATATGTGTGAGGGTACCCGAGGAGAGTTCCAAATGTGTGTGGGTAGAATATATATATAACAGGAAAAATTGAAAAACTTGAAATAAATTTTTTTTGGACTTAGTCATTTTTCTGGCATTTTTCAGACTTTCACAAAGGGGAAAATGTCAGTGAGCATTCCGATTTCAGTTCCAGAGCGATTCGCCCGATGAGTCCTTGATATTTATTCATTTTCAGTCAATCTTCTTACTTTTCAAAAATTTCACTTTTTTGGGAAAATATCCACTAAATGAGGGAAAAATATGTGTGAGGGTACCCCAGGAGAGTTTGAAATGTGTGTGGGTAGAATATATATATAACGGGGGTAAAATTGAAAAAAGTTTAAAAAAATTTTTTTTGGACTTAGTCATGTTTTCGGCATTTTTCAGACTTTCAGAGCGGGGAAAATGTCAGTGAGCGTTCCGATTTCAGTTCCATAGCGATTCGACCGATGAGTCCATGATATTTAGTCGTTTTCAGCCAATTTTCTGACTTTTTGAATATTTCACTTTTTGGTGAAAATATCCATTGAATGTGGGAATAATATGTGTGAGGGTACCCCAGGACAGTTCCAAATGTGTGTGGGTAGAATATATATATATAACGGGGGAAAAATTGAAAAAACTTGAAACAGAAATTTTTTGGACTTAGTCATGTTTTCGGCATTTTTCAGACTTTCAGAGAGGGGAAAATGTAAGTGAGTGTTCCGATTTCAGTACCAGAACGATTCGCCCGATGAGTCCTTGATATTTAGTCATTTTCAGCCAATTTTCGGACTTTTTGAAAATTTCCCTTTTTGGTGAAAATATCCATTAAATGAGGGAATAATATGTGTGAGGGTACCCCAGGAGAGTTCCAAATGTGTGTGGGTAGAATATATATATAACGAGGGAAAAATTGAAAAAACTTGAAAAAATAATTTTTTTGACTTAGTCATTTTTTCGGCATTTTTCAGACTTTCAGAGAGTGGAAAATATCAGTGAGCGTTCCCATTTCAGTTCCAGAGCGATTCGCCCGATGAGTCCTTGATATTTAGTCGTTTTCAGCCAATTTTCTGACATTTTGAAAATTTCACTTTTTGGTAAAAATATCCATTGAATGTGGGAATAATATGTGTGAGGGTACCCCAGGAGAGTTCCAAATGTGTGTGGGTAGAACATATATATAACAGGGGAAAAATTTAAAAAAGTTTTAAAAAAATTTTTTGGACTTAGTCATTGTTCTGCCATTTTTCAGACTTTCAGAAGCGGGAAAATGTCAGTGAGCATTGCGATTTCAGTTCCAGAGCGATTCGCCCAATGAGTCCTTGATATTTAGTCGTTTTCAGCCAATTTTCAGACTTTTTGAATATTTCACTTTTTGGTGAAAATATCCATTGAATGTGGGAATAATATGTGTGAGGGTACCCCAGGAGAGTTCCAAATGTGTGTGGGTAGAATATATATATATAACGGGGGAAAAATTGAAAAAACTTGAAATAAAACTTTTTTGGACTTAGTCATTTTTCTGGCATTTTTCAGACTTTCACAGAGGGGAAAATGTCAGTCGGCATTAGTGTTGAGCCACCCCCGTAGTGTTCGAGTTCGGTTCGGTTCGCCGAACTGTTCGTCGAACTGTTCGTCGAACACCTTCGAACACCGTTAAAACCAATGGCAGGCAAACAAAACACATAGAAACACATAGAAAACACCTTCAAAGGTGTCCAAAAGCTGACAAACTGCTCAGAAGACACAACTAACACATGGAAAAGTGACAAGTACATATAGTCATGCGAAAAGAAAAGAGGTGGAGGAGTAAAAGGAGGGGGAGACACAGATATAGGCATGTCATGCCCTTCTAAAATCCAAAAAGTGAGAAGCCGACACGTTCAGTCCGCTCCTGCCCGTGCCACCTCCGCGTCGCCGGGTTTGTGCCAGAGCCGCGGTGAACCCTGACGGCCAGCCCCCCTCTCCCAATACTGGTGCCTGTCCGCTGGTGGGTCGAGCGAGCCCCCCTGTGGTGGAGGCAGCTCTAAGCTTTTTAATTTAAATTGTCTCTCTAATTTGAATGAATACACTTTAAATCCATTTACAAGGATCTATTGGAGGGCAAGTCTCATGCCAGCAGCCGCGTAATTCCAGCTCCAGTAGCGTCCACTAAAGCTGCTGCAGTTATAAAGCTTTTATAAGGATCGAGCTCGGCTGTCCACCGCAAGGCATCCTACTGCCAGTCCCAGCCCCTATGCCTTGGGGTGCCTCCTGATGCTCTTCACTGAGTATCCCGTGGTCCCGAAGCATTTCCTTTGAAAAAATTAAGTGTCCAAACTACAGGTGGTGTAGCTTGGTTAACAGCCGGGATAATCCACTGACTAGCAGACACTGCTACTAGGCACAAAGTATTTCCTGGGCTAGATGCAGTTAAAAATTTGTAATTAGATACTCTCGTTGGATGCTGAGAAAGCATTCCATAGAGTCTCCTGGCACGCCATATATGATTCTATTAAAAAGCTTGGGGTAGGGGTCTAGGGGACCCTTTTATAGCCAAAATCACGGCCCTGTATCGCAATACGTCACCTAGGCTGAAGATAAATGGAACTGTAGCACCCTGAGGGCTCGGTTGCTACAGAGGTAATGCACCTCACCCAGAGGTGTGATATCTCACTCTCAGGTAAGGATGTAGTGTGGATCAGGACCCGACACCTGCATGCATTACACCACATTGCCGTGGGGCAGGGTGACCAATATGCCCCTGAGATGGGCACGACAGTCCTTGTCCCTGGCTGGAGTGGGGGGAGGGAACACTGAGGAAGGGGAACCCTGTAGTGCAGGAGCAGGAAGGAAGCAGTTCCTGGGTGCATTGAGAAGGGAGTATAAAAGGTGGGCACCATCTTAGTTCAGTGCAGAGAAGTCTGAGCAGAAGTGGCAGGGAGCAGGGGCTCTGCATGAGCTCTGCTCCGGAGGCGGGCCTAGTAACAGAGGCCCAGGCCTGGAAGAGGGAGAAGGAAGGAAGAGGAGCAGAGAAGGCTCCAGGAATGAGGAACGAAGGGATCTCAGGGGTGCGGACAGGCGATTTGCCACCGCACGCCCGAATCCACCTGCGTGGAGGGGTCAGGCCAAAGGGGGAGACCGTTCCCCGAAACTAGTGGAGGCAGGAAACTACCCTCAGCTAGAAACAGGAGGCTGTGACATTTTATGTGGCGCAGTCCCTCGCTACACCCGCTAGGAAGGCACCACATAGGGTCAGGGAAACTGGCGCCAAGTTTACCAAGAGGAGGCCCGAGGCAGCCGGACAGAAGGGTTGGTAAGAAAGGCCAGACAAAGGACACACAAAGGGGGTCCTGTGAAGCACTCCAAAGTTATCTGGGAGTTGTCTGAGCCCCTCACCTGGTGAGCACAGTACGACGTGGGCAGCCATTACCTGCAGACGTGGTCTGGATAATAAGAACTGTGAGTAAAGGCCCTGGACTGCATCACTGACTCCGTGTCATTACTGCTGCTGCCCTGCACCATCACCCCCATCCTCCGCATACACTGCCCTGGGGAGTTATGCTACGCTCTGCTGCACCCACAACACCAGCCTCAGCGGTCTGCCCTGGAGCGGCGGTTCACTCTGACCGCAATCCACGGGTGGCGTAGTCGGACATTTAAACATCAAAACCACATAAATAGTTCCGCCACTGGTTTGACTGCCCTGAGCCACGGAACCGGGTTGCCGCCACGGAGACTACAACCACCAGCATCCACCAAAAAGGGTCCGGCTCCGGGTGTCCCAAGGCCCAGGGGGCGCGTCAGAACATTTTCATCACCTTTCACAATCACCAATGGGACAAGGCAGGGATGTTCTCTGTCCCCTCTCTTATACATCCTAGTGACGGAGCACCTGCTCTCATCAATTCGCCATAACCCCAATATTAGGTGGATTGAGGTGGGAGGCACCGAGTACAAGTGCTCTCTATTTGCTGATGATGTCCTAGTATATATCACTCAATCACATATATCCATCCATGCTGTTATGGCTGAAATAGATCACTTTGTTACATGGTCAAATTTTAAAATCAATGCAGCGAAGTCTGAGGCCCTCGATGTCTCCCTCCCCAAATCCATATAGGATTCCATCCAGTCCAACTTTCCCTTTGCCTGGCCCTCACAGGGTATCAAATACTTAGCAATTCCTATTCATAGAGACCTCTCCCATCTATGTTATCTTAATTTTGGGCCCTTTATTGAACAACTCCATACAGACCACGGTTGGCAAGTTAGAACTGTAAGATTCACTACGTGAACCACTGGTGTTTTGTGGAAAAGCACATGTACACTGTGTTCCAAATTATTATGCAAAAAGTGTTTAGGAGTGATAAGGGAAGAATTTGTTTGTTTGTCAGTTAAACTCATTGATGGTGATGTGTGTCAGGGCTCTTTATATCACTGTAAGCAATTGCAGACACCTGTGCTAATTAGTTTGGCAGGTGTGTCCAATGAAAGGCAAGACTACTTAAGAAGGCTGTCTCACATTATTAAGCAGCCTACATTTTCTGCCAAAATGGGAAAGAAAAAGGATGTGTCGGCTGCTGAGAAGCAACAAATTGTGGAGTGTTTAGGTCAAGGCATGACTACAATCAACATTGTGCGATGATCAGGATGAAGTGTCTTGGCAATCAAGAAGTATGTAGCTGATTCACAGTACACACGTGTGCGTGCTGATAAGGGCAAATTGAGGACTCTTTCCTACAGGCAATTACGTCAGGTTGAAAGAGCAGCGGCAAAAAAGCCTTGTCATAGCAGCAGACAAGTTTTTGAAGCTGCTTGTGCCTCCAACGTCCCCCGAACAACAAGATGCAGGGTCCTTCAGAGGTTTGCAGCTGTGCATACGCCATCCTGTCGACCTCCTCTATCCACTTCACACAAGCAGAAACGGCTCCAGTGGGCCAAACATTACATGAAGACTGATTTCAAAACTGTTTTGTTCACGGATGAGTGCCGTGCAGCGCTCGATGGTCCAGATGGATGGAGTGGAGGATGGCTGGTTGATGGACACCCCACGCAAACACGGCTACAGCGCCAACAAGGAGGAGGTGGAGTAATGTTTTGGGCTGGAATCATGGGGAGAGAGATTGTCGGCCCCTTTAGGATCCCTGAAGACGCTAAAGATGAACTCCATAATGTATGTGGATTTTCTCAAACAGCACTTCCTGCCATGGTTCAAGAAGAAGAACCGTGTATTTCACAGCAAGATCATTTTTCTGCATGATAATGCACCATCTCATGCTGCACATAAAACATCTGCATCTCTGGCTGATATGGGCATAAAAGGGGACAAACTTATGGTGTGACCCCCATGCTCCCCTGACCTCTACCCCATTCAGAACCTTTGGAGCATCATTAAAAGGAGTGTCTATGATGGCGGGAGGCAGTTCACATCTAAGCAACAGCTCTGGGAGGGTATTCTGTCCTCATGCAAAACAATTGAAGCAGAAACCATCCAAAACCTGACAAATTCAATGGACGAGAGAGTTCAGAAGCTCCTTTCGAACAAGGGGTCCTATGTGAAAATGTAACATCACCTAGAATAAAGTTTTGAGTTGAAAACTGTTTGATTTCAGTTTCTAACAACCTGCTAATGCTTATAATTTCAAAAATGACCATTTTTTTGGTCTTTATTAAAATGAAAAGGTTGATCGAAAAGTTTGGGGGATCTAAGAGTGTGGCAACCCAGTAGTCATGATTGCTTTGAATTCTGACAATATGAGGGTCATGCTGCAGGTAGTGCAGCAAGAAGGCACTTATGTGTCTTGCGCATCTCGGAGCCCCAAAATTATTTTCCGGGCTAGATGCAGCTAAAAATTATTATTAATTTTAAATCTGGTGAAGCTTTAGTATAGATGGCCTAATAGGATCAGTGCTACACACTGCTACAAAGCCCAAATTATTTTCCAGTCAAGATACAGCTAAACATGATTAGTAATTTTAAATCTGGTGGAGCTTATTATAGATGGCCTAATAGAATCAGTGCTGCACACTGCTACAAAGCCCAAATTATTTTCCAGCCAAGATACAGATAAACATGATTAGTAATTTGAAAGCTTAAAACGGTTGGTAGGGTGATTTTAACCAATAATCAAGCTTTTACTCTCCCCAGGATGACACAGGGGTAGAAAAGTCGTTTCGGATCCATGATTTGTTCATCTTTATGAACGTGAGTCTGTCTACATTATCAGTAGAGAGCCGCTTGCGCTTATCTGTCAGCACACCACCAGCAGCGCTGAACACACGTTCAGACAGAACGCTGGCTGCGGGGCATGACAAGATCTCCAAGGCGTAAGTGGCTAGCTCCGGCCATTTATCCAGATTGGAAGCCCAAAAAGAGCAAGGGTCCAGTGACACAGTCGTGGCTTCAATGTTTACTTGGAGATACTCCTGTACCATCGTCTCTAGGCGTTGACTATGTGTCAGACTTCTTGTCTCCTGTGGCCTTGCAAAGGATGGGCTAAAAAAGTGGTGAAATGATTCCGCAAAATTGATGTTACCAGCAGATACTGTGGTTCTGTTACGGTTTGAGTGCTGAACACTTGACGGTCCCACGGTTGGCAAGTTGGAACTGTGAGATTCACTACGTGCACCACTGGTATTTTGTGGAAAAGCACATGTAAGATTCTGCAACAGTCTCTGCTGATACTCCTGCATGCGTGCATCCCTTTCTATGGCAGGAATAATTTCTGCAAATTTACTTTTGTACCGGGGATCTAACAGTGTGGCAACCCAGTAGTCAGGATTATTTCTAATTCTCACAATTCGAGGGTCATGTTGCAGGTAGTGCAGCAAGAAGGCACTCATGTGTGTTGCGCATCCAGGAGCACCAAGTCCCTGTTGTGTTGGTGGTGAGGTAACAATCATGCTTCCTTCCTCTGTCCTCTCCCCCCAACCTCGCACAACAGAAATGTGATCAAGGTCTCCCTCATCTGATGAGTCTTCCATCAGTTCGTCCTCCACTTCTTCCTGGGCTCCTGCACCTTCCTCACTAGTTTGGCTGCTACCATGCGCCCTGGTAAAACCATCTCCCCCACCCTCACATGCCTGCCGCCTTGGTGCTGCCGACCGTCTGGACCTTGCAGATGTTAGCCCTTCCGCATACAACTCCTCCTCCTCTACTTCCTCCACCTCCTCTTGTGCCACCACCTGACTCCGAATTCTGTTTAACATGTGCTCCAGCATGTAAATCACCGGAATAGTCATGCTGATAATGGCATCGTCAGCACTAAACATCTTCGTCGCCATTTCAAAACTGTGCAGAAGGGTGCATAGGTCCCTGATCTGAGACCACTCCTCCAGCGTGATTTGCCCCACCTCTGGATCTCGTTGGCCCAGGCTATACGTCAGAACGTATTGCACCAGGGCTTGTCGGTGCTGCCACAGTCGCTGCAACATGTGCAGAGTTGAATTCCACCGGGTAGGCACATCGCATTTTAGCCGGTGAAGTGGCAGGCCCAACGACTTCTGTAGAGATGTAAGTCGCTGAGCTGCGGGATGCGAACGGCGGAAGTGAGCACACAGCGACCGTGCCCTCTGCAGAAGGCCATCTAGTCTGGGATAGTGGGCTAAAAATTGCTGGACAACCAGGTTCAACACGTCAGCCATACAAGGCACGTGTGTGACATTGCCCCGGCGAAGGGCCGCACCCAGGTTTACAGCATTGTCGCACACGGCCTTCCCTGGTTTCAGGTCCAGTGGAGACAACCATTCATGAAATTGGTTCTCCAGAGCTGACCACAACTCCTCAGCTGTGTGACTCACATTTCCCAGACATTTCAATGTAAAAACCGCCTGATGACGTTGAGCCCTACTGCCAGCATAGTAAGGAGGTGTGCAGTATCCCTTCTGCGCAGGTAGAAAGCTTGTGGCATGACCAGACTGGCTTTGGGTGCAGGTGGAAGACCGAGAGGAGGTTGAGGAGGCAGAAGCAGTGGAGGAACTTTGACATAAGGAGGATTGACGCACAACTCGTGGGGACGGCAAGACTTGGACAGCAGCCCCTTGTCCTGCTGTCACCATAGTTACCCAGTGCCCAGTCAGCGACATGTAACGCCCCTGTCCATGCCTACTCGTCCAAGTGTCTGTGGTGAAATGCACCCTGTCACACACAGAGTTTCTCAAAGAAGCGGTGATGTTGTGTGCGACATGCTGGTGGAGCGCAGGCACACCTTTCTTTGAGAAGTAGTGCCGACTGGGCATCTGGTACTGGGGCACTGCGACGGACATAAGGTCTCGAAAATCCTCTGTGTCCACCAGGCGGAAAGGCAGCATTTCTGTAGCCAAGAACTTGCAGATGGTGAAATTCAACCTCTTAGCTTTCTCATGGCTAGGAGGAAATGGTCTTTTACTTGTCCACATCTGAGGGACCGAGGGCTGGCTATTGTGCTTAGACGGGGTTGATAAGGGTGTCCCCGGCAAACTGCCGGTCTGTGAGGAAGATGCAGGCGGACATGTTAGGTTGCCTTGATCCAAAGGTGGTGCTATCGATGTCGGACAGCGCTCAACACCAGCTGGTGTTACCACCTCCAAAGAAAATGATGACCTGCCAATCACGCTGGCTGTTGCGGGTAAAGAGGTGGCAGGTCTGCGCCCCAAAACAGGTGTGACTGCTGTCCCCCCAGTCACAGAGGATGAAGAGGCCGCGGATGCACAAGATATGGCAGACGGTGGTTGGCCCGGCCGGCTAGGCCGCATTGTAGCACACTGAGCTTCCCACTGCAACTTATGCTTCATGTCCATGTGCCGGTTCATGCATGAAGTACTCAAACTATGTATTTTTTGGCCTCTACTTAGCTTTTGCTGACAAATGTTACAGATAACACGAGTTGGGTCATCTTTATCGATCTGAAAAAATGCCCAGGCTATGCAAGGCTTAGCACCCATGCGACCTGAAGAGCCACCACGACTTGTGGTGAGAGGCAGAGTTGTGTTTGAGGATGCAGTTGTTGACGTGCTTCCAGTACTACGTCTCTGTCCAGGAAGGCACAACCTGACCTCGTCGTCACTAGCATCTTCCTCCACCTCCTCTGCTGACCTCATCCCTTGGCTGACTGTGGGTTGACAGTAAGTGGGATCTCCAACCTCATCATCATCACCCTGTGCGTTATCACACCCGTCTTCCTCAGAGCCAACCTGTTCCTGCCCTGACAAAAAACTAAAGTTGTCGCTCCAATCAGGTATTTGAGTCTTATCATCGTCTTCCTCATTGTCTCCACCAACAGGAGTTACAGTTTGGGAATGAGGGTCTACATTATGGTCAGAACCTTCTGCGTCTGGTCCTGGATCCGACTCATAAAGATTCTGGGCATCAGTGCAGATCATTTCCTCGTCTGGATTCACAGAAGCGCTGGAGTCGACCTCTGATTCCCAGGCTATAGTATGAGTAAACAGCTCTGCAGACTCAACCATCTGTTCTACCTCATACTCAGACGGGCAGCTGGAGATTTGGGAGCTGTGAGGAAGCAAGTGCGATTGGGGTGACACCTTTGAGGACTGGAGTATTTGTGATGTTGAAGTTGATGTGGAGGAGAGCCCACTTAAAGGAGCACTTGATATCTGTTGAAGCACCTGCTGTTTTTGTGCCTCATCTGGAATTTGTAGCGATTGGCGTGGCCGTAAGAAAGGGATCTTATCACATTGTCCGCTAAAAGAAGTAGACATTTTAGTTTGGCTGGAAGATGGTCTTTCTTCTGCAGATGTTACTGTTGCTTTAACACCTACCCCACGGACACAACCTTTTTTCCCCTTCCCAACATGCCTATTCCCCTTTCCACCAGCAGCAGGCCTTTTTCCACTCATTTTGGTGGTTAACTAATTCACAACTCTGGAGTTGTTTGCACAAAAAAACAATGGATGTTAACCGAGCAGAGCTGAGTGGCCAAACTGTGGTATTAGGCCAAAACTATTGGCTGGGTTAGATGCAGAAAAAAATTATATTCAATTTGCAACCTGATGGAGGTCAGTATAGATGGACTAATAGAGAAAGTCCCACACACTGCTAGAAGGCCAAATATTTTTTCAGAGCTAGATGCAGATAAAAATTATTTTTAATTTGCAACCTGATGGAGGTCAGTATAGATGGACTAATAGAGAAAGTCCCACACACTGCTAGAAGGCCAAATATTTTTTCAGAGCTAGATGCAGATAAAAATTATTTTTAATTTACAACCTGATGGAGGTCAGTATAGATGGACTAATAGAGAAAGTCCCACACACTGCTAGAAGGCCAAATATTTTTTCAGAGGTAGATGCAGAAAAAAATATATTCAGTTTGCAACCTGATGGAGGTCTGTATAGATGGATTAATAGAACAAGTCCCACACACAGCTAGAAGCCCAATATTTTTTCAGAGGTAGATGCAGAAAAAAATGTATTCAGTTTGCAACCTGATGGAGGTCAGTATAGATGGACTAATACAACAAGTCCCACACACAGCTAGAAGCCCAATATTTTTTCAGAGGTAGATGCAGAAAAAAATATATTCAGTTTGCAACCTGATGGAGGTCTGTATAGATGGATTAATAGAACAAGTCCCACACACAGCTAGAAGCCCAATATTTTTTCAGAGGTAGATGCAGAAAAAAATATATTCAGTTTGCATTCTGATGGAGGTCAGTATAGATGGACTAATACAACAAGTCCCACACACAGCTAGAAGCCCAATATTTTTTTAGAGGTAGATGCAGAAAAAAATATATTCAGTTTGCAACCTGATGGAGGTCAGTATAGATGGACTAATACAACAAGTCCCACACACAGCTAGAAGCCCAATATTTTTTCAGAGGTAGATGCAGAAAAAAATATATTCAGTTTGCAACCTGATGGAGGTCTGTATAGATGGATTAATAGAACAAGTCCCACACACAGCTAGAAGCCCAATATTTTTTCAGAGGTAGATGAAGAAAAAGATATATGCAGTTTGCAACCTGATGGAGGTCAGTATAGATGGACTAATACAACAAGTCCCACACACAGCTAGAAGCCCAATATTTTTTCAGAGCTAGATGCAGAAAAAAATTATATTCAATTTGCAACCTGATGGAGGTCAGTATAGATGGACTAATAGAATGATGCTATGCCCAGAAGATTTTACTTCACTAGGTGCAGTAAAAAAATTGGTATTCTATACACAGGTGGTATATCTTGCAACACAGATAGGCTACTCCACTGACTAACACACTCTGCAATAGGCCAAAAAGGATTAGCTTTGCTAGATTCAGCCAAATGCTGTGAAAAAAACTTGCACAGCACTGGCACAGACCTGCCTGGCAAAAACTGATAGGAACTGATGTAACCTAGTCCTGAAAAGGACTCCAATTACAATTAGTCTTTACTCCCACAATCTATCTATTTAAGAGCACAGACCTGCCTGATAAAAGTCGTAGGAAATGCTGTAAACTAGTCCTTAAAAGGACTGCAATCACAACTATTCCCTACTCCTAAGCTATCTGTAGATTTGTGCGAAAATTGGCTTGAAATTAACAAGGTATAGCGCACACAGCAACAGCGGTGCCGTCTAACATGCAGCTGCAGCAGTGAGAAAATGGTGGCGACGGGGAAAATGGCTTGGTCTTATAGGGCAAGGACATGTGACATACACTGCCAATGACACATGCCCTTGCTTGTGTGAAAAAAAGCACTTCGCTCCGTGTGTGCGCTGCTGATAGGCTGACAGATTGCACCTCCCCACTGTAAATGCGGGAAAGAGAAAAAAAAATGGAGATCTTCATTGTTCCTGCAGAGATCCATCCCCTGCCCCTCCCCCCACCCCGCTGTACACTCAAACTGCGTATTAACATTAATTTTCATCATTACTGAGAAAAAATCCAGTTATGATTTTGGTGTACGAACAGTTATCGAACATAACCTCGAACAGCAGCATTTTTCTCAAATTGTTCGTGTTCGCCGAACTGCTCGAACACCGCCCAAAACAGCTCGAATTTGAGATTGGCGAACAGTTCGAGTAGAACAACGCTCATCTCTAGTCAGCATTCCGATTTCAGTTCCAGAGCGATTCGCCCGATGAGTCCTTGATATTTAGTCGTTTTCAGCCAATTTTCTGACATTTTGAAAATTTCACTTTTTGGTGAAAATATCCATTGAATGTGGGAATAATATGTGTGAGGGTACCCCAGGAGAGTTCCAAATGTGTGTGGGTAGAATATACAGTCATATGAAAAAGTTTGGGCACCCCTATTAATCTTAAGCTTAATGTTTAATAAAAATTGGTGTTTTTGCAACAGCTATTTCAGTTTGATATATGTAATAACTGTTGGACACAGTAATGTTTCTGCCTTGAAATGAGGTTTATTGTACTAACAGAAAATGTGCAATCTGCATTCAAGCAAAATTTGACAGGTGCATAAGTATGGGCACCTCACCAGAAAAGTGACATTAATATTTAGTAGATCCTCCTTTTGCAAAAATAACAGCCTCTAGTCGCTTCTTGTAGCTTTTAATGAGTTCCTGGATCCTGGATGAAGGTATTTTTGACCATTCCTCTTTACAAAACAATTCCAGTTCAGTTAAGTTTGATGGTCGCCGAGCATGGACAGCCCTCTTCAAATGATCCCACAGATGTTCAATGATATTCAGGTCTGGGGACTGGGATGGCCATTCCAGAACATTGTAATTGTTCCTCTGCATGAATGCCTGAGTAGATTTGGAGCGGTGTTTTGGATCATTGTCTTGCTGAAAGATCCATCCCCTGCGTAACTTCAACTTTATCACTGATTCTTGAACATTATTATCAAGAATCTGCTGATACTGAGTGGAATCCTTGCGTCCCTCAACTTTAACAAGATTCCCAGTTCCGGCATTGGCCACACAGCCCCAAAGCATGATGGAACCTCCACCAAATTTTACTGTGGGTAGCAAGTGTTTTTCTTGGAATGCTGTGTTTTTTTGCCACCATGCATAAAGCCTTTTGTATGACCAAACAACTCAATCTTGGTTTCATCAGTCCACAGGACCTTCTTCCAAAAAGAAATTGGCTTCTCCAAATGTGCTTTTGCATACCTCAGCCGACTCTGTTTGTGGCGTGCTTGCAGAAACGGCTTCTTTCGCATCACTCTCCCATACAGCTTCTCCTTGTGCAAAGTGCGTTGTATAGTTGACCGATGCGCAGTGACACCATCTGCAGCAAGTTGATGCTGCAGCTCTCTGGAGGTGGTCTGAGGATTGTCCTTGACTGATCTCACCATTCTTCTTCTCTGCCTTTATGATGTTTTTCTTGGCCTGCCACTTCTGGCCTTAACAAGAACTGTCCCTGTGTTCTTCCATTTCCTTACTATGTTCCTCACAGTGGAAACTGACAGGTTAAATCTCTGAGACAGCTTTTTGTATCCTTCCCCGGAACAACTATGTTGAATAATCTTTGTTTTAAGATCATTTGACAGTTGTTTTGAGGAGCCCATGATGCCACTCTTCAGAGGAGATTCAAACATGAGAACAACTTGCAAGTGGCCACTTTAAGTAGCTTTTCTCATGATTGCATACAACTGGCTCTGAAGTTCAAATCTCAATGAGGTTACAAAACCAAAAAAAGTGCTTTAGTAAGTCAGTAAAAAGTAGGTAGGAGTATTTAAAACAAGAAAATGATAAGGGTGCCCATACTTATGCACCTGTCAAATTTTGTTTGAATGCAGATTGCACATTTTCTGTTAGTACAATAAACCTCATTTCAAGGCAGAAACATTACTGTGTCCAACAGTAATTACATATATCAAACTGAAATAGCTGTTGCAAAAACACCAATTTTTATTAAACATTAAGCTTAAGATTAATAGGGGTGCCCAAACTTTTTCATATGACTGTATATATAACAGGGGAAAAATTGAAAAAAGTTGAAAAAAAAAATTTTTGGACTTAGTAATTTTTCTGGCATTTTTCAGACTTTCACAAAGGGGAAGCGTTCCGATTTCAGTTCCAGAGCGATTCGCCCGATGAGTCCTTGATATTTAGTCGTTTTCAGCCAATTTTCTGACATTTTGAAAATTTCACTTTTTGGTGAAAATATCCATTGAATGTGGGAATAATATGTGTGAGGGTACCCCAGCAGAGTTCCAAATGTGTGTGGGTAGAATATATATATAACGGGAAAAATTAAAAAAACTTGAAATAAAATTTTTTTGGACTTAGTCATTTTTCTGGCATGTTTCAGACTTTCACAGAGGGGAAAATGTCAGTCAGCATTCCGATTTCAGTTCCAGAGCGATTCGCCAGATGAGTCCTTGATATTTAGTCGTTTTCAGCCAATTTTCTGACATTTTGAAAATTTCACTTTTTGGTGAAAATATTCATTGAATGTGGGAATAATATGTGTGAGGGTACCCCAGGAGAGTTTTAAATGTGTGTGGGTAGAATATATATATAACGGGAAAAATTGAAAAAACTTGAAATACATTTTTTTTGACTTAGTCATTTTTCTGCCATTTTTCAGACTTTCACAGAGGGGAAAATGTCAGTCAGCATTCCGATTTCAGTTCCAGTGTGATTCACCCGATGAGTCCTTGATATTTAATCGTTTTCAGCCAATTTTCTTACTTTTCGAAAATTTCTCTTTTTTGGGAAAATATCCACTAAATGAGGGAAAAGTATGTGTGAAGGTACCCCAGGAGAGTTCGAAATGTGTTTGGATAGAATATATATATAACGGGGGTAAAATTGAAAAAAGTTGAAAAAATTTTTTTTTAGACTTAGTCATTTTTCTGGCATTTTTCAGACTTTCACAGAGGGGAAAATGTCAGTCAGCATTCCGATTTCAGTTCCAGAGCGATTCGCCCCGATGAGTCCTTGATATTTAGTCATTTTCAGCCAATTTTCTTACTTTTCGAAAATTTCACTTTTTGGGGAAAATATCCACTAAATGAGGGAAAAGTATGTGTGAGGGTACCCCAGGAGAGAACGAAATGTGTTTGGATAGAATATATATATAACGGGGGTAAAATTGAAAAAAGTTGAAAAAATTTTTTTTTAGACTTAGTCATTTTTCCGTCATTTTTCAGACTTTCAGAGAGGGGAAAATGTCAGTGAGCGTTCCGATTTCAGTTCCAGAGCGATTCGCCCGATGAGTCCTTGATATTTAGTCGTTTTCAGACAATTTTCTGACTTTTTGAATATTTCACTTTTTGGTGAAAATATCCATTGAATGTGGTAATAATATGTGTGAGGGTACCCCAGGAGCGTTCCAAATGTGTGTGGGTAGAATATATATATATATATAACGGGGGAAAAATTGAAAAAACCTGAAAAAAATTTTTTTTGGACTTAGTCATGTTTTCGGCATTTTTCAGACTTTCAGAGAGGGGAAAATGTCAGAGAGCGTAGCGATTTCAGTTCCAGAGCGATTCGCCCGATGAGTACTTGATATTTAGTCGTTTTAAGCCAATTTTCTGACTTTTTGAAAATTTCACTTTCTGGTGAAAATATCCATTGAATGTGGGAATAATATGTGTGAGGGTACCCCAGGAGAGTTCCAAGTGTGTGGGTAGAATATATATATAACGAGGGAAAAATGTAAAAAACTTGAAAAAAAAAATTTTTTTTGACTTAGTCATTTTTTCGGCATTTTTCAGACTTTCAGAGAGGCGAAAATGTCAGTGAGCGTTCCCATTTCAGTTCCAGAGCGATTCGCCCGATGAGTCCTTGATATTTATTCGTTTTTAGCCAATTTTCTTACTTTTTGAAAATTTCACTTTTTTGGGAAAATATCCACTAAATGAGGGAAAAGTATGTGTGATGGTACCCCAGGAGAGTTCGAAATTTGTGCGGATAGAATATATATATAACGGGGGTAAAATTGAAAAAAGTTGAAAAAATTTTTTTTTAGAGTAAGTCATTTTTGTGGCATTTTTCAGACTTTCAGAGAGGGGAAAATGTCAGTGAGCGTTCCGATTTCAGTTCCAGAGCGATTCGCCCGATGAGTCCTTGATATTTAGTCGTTTTCAGCCAATTTTCTGACATTTTGAAAATTTCACTTTTTGGTGAAAATATCCATTGAATGTGGGAATAATATGTGTGAGGGTACCCCAGGAGAGTTCCAAATGTGTGTGGGTAGAATATACAGTCATATGAAAAAGTTTGGGCACCCCTATTAATCTTAAGCTTAATGTTTAATAAAAATTGGTGTTTTTGCAACAGCTATTTCAGTTTGATATATGTAATAACTGTTGGACACAGTAATGTTTCTGCCTTGAAATGAGGTTTATTGTACTAACAGAAAATGTGCAATCTGCATTCAAGCAAAATTTGACAGGTGCATAAGTATGGGCACCTCACCAGAAAAGTGACATTAATATTTAGTAGATCCTCCTTTTGCAAAAATAACAGCCTCTAGTCGCTTCTTGTAGCTTTTAATGAGTTCCTGGATCCTGGATGAAGGTATTTTTGACCATTCCTCTTTACAAAACAATTCCAGTTCAGTTAAGTTTGATGGTCGCCGAGCATGGACAGCCCTCTTCAAATGATCCCACAGATGTTCAATGATATTCAGGTCTGGGGACTGGGATGGCCATTCCAGAACATTGTAATTGTTCCTCTGCATGAATGCCTGAGTAGATTTGGAGCGGTGTTTTGGATCATTGTCTTGCTGAAAGATCCATCCCCTGCGTAACTTCAACTTTATCACTGATTCTTGAACATTATTATCAAGAATCTGCTGATACTGAGTGGAATCCTTGCGTCCCTCAACTTTAACAAGATTCCCAGTTCCGGCATTGGCCACACAGCCCCAAAGCATGATGGAACCTCCACCAAATTTTACTGTGGGTAGCAAGTGTTTTTCTTGGAATGCTGTGTTTTTTTGCCACCATGCATAAAGCCTTTTGTATGACCAAACAACTCAATCTTGGTTTCATCAGTCCACAGGACCTTCTTCCAAAAAGAAATTGGCTTCTCCAAATGTGCTTTTGCATACCTCAGCCGACTCTGTTTGTGGCGTGCTTGCAGAAACGGCTTCTTTCGCATCACTCTCCCATACAGCTTCTCCTTGTGCAAAGTGCGTTGTATAGTTGACCGATGCGCAGTGACACCATCTGCAGCAAGTTGATGCTGCAGCTCTCTGGAGGTGGTCTGAGGATTGTCCTTGACTGATCTCACCATTCTTCTTCTCTGCCTTTATGATGTTTTTCTTGGCCTGCCACTTCTGGCCTTAACAAGAACTGTCCCTGTGTTCTTCCATTTCCTTACTATGTTCCTCACAGTGGAAACTGACAGGTTAAATCTCTGAGACAGCTTTTTGTATCCTTCCCCGGAACAACTATGTTGAATAATCTTTGTTTTAAGATCATTTGACAGTTGTTTTGAGGAGCCCATGATGCCACTCTTCAGAGGAGATTCAAACATGAGAACAACTTGCAAGTGGCCACTTTAAGTAGCTTTTCTCATGATTGCATACAACTGGCTCTGAAGTTCAAATCTCAATGAGGTTACAAAACCAAAAAAAGTGCTTTAGTAAGTCAGTAAAAAGTAGGTAGGAGTATTTAAAACAAGAAAATGATAAGGGTGCCCATACTTATGCACCTGTCAAATTTTGTTTGAATGCAGATTGCACATTTTCTGTTAGTACAATAAACCTCATTTCAAGGCAGAAACATTACTGTGTCCAACAGTAATTACATATATCAAACTGAAATAGCTGTTGCAAAAACACCAATTTTTATTAAACATTAAGCTTAAGATTAATAGGGGTGCCCAAACTTTTTCATATGTCTGTATATATAACAGGGGAAAAATTGAAAAAAGTTGAAAAAAAAAATTTTTGGACTTAGTAATTTTTCTGGCATTTTTCAGACTTTCACAAAGGGGAAGCGTTCCGATTTCAGTTCCAGAGCGATTCGCCCGATGAGTCCTTGATATTTAGTCGTTTTCAGCCAATTTTCTGACATTTTGAAAATTTCACTTTTTGGTGAAAATATCCATTGAATGTGGGAATAATATGTGTGAGGGTACCCCAGGAGAGTTCCAAATGTGTGTGGGTAGAATATATATATAACGGGAAAAATTAAAAAAACTTGAAATAAAATTTTTTTGGACTTAGTCATTTTTCTGGCATGTTTCAGACTTTCACAGAGGGGAAAATGTCAGTCAGCATTCCGATTTCAGTTCCAGAGCGATTCGCCAGATGAGTCCTTGATATTTAGTCGTTTTCAGCCAATTTTCTGACATTTTGAAAATTTCACTTTTTGGTGAAAATATTCATTGAATGTGGGAATAATATGTGTGAGGGTACCCCAGGAGAGTTTTAAATGTGTGTGGGTAGAATATATATATAACGGGAAAAATTGAAAAAACTTGAAATACATTTTTTTTGACTTAGTCATTTTTCTGCCATTTTTCAGACTTTCACAGAGGGGAAAATGTCAGTGAGCGTTCCGATTTCAGTTCCAGTGTGATTCACCCGATGAGTCCTTGATATTTAATCGTTTTCAGCCAATTTTCTTACTTTTCGAAAATTTCTCTTTTTTGGGAAAATATCCACTAAATGAGGGAAAAGTATGTGTGAAGGTACCCCAGGAGAGTTCGAAATGTGTTTGGATAGAATATATATATAACAGGGGAAAAATTGAAAAAAGTTGAAAAATAATTTTTTTGGACTTAGTCATTTTTCTGTCATTTTTCAGACTTTCAAAGAAGGGAAAATGTCAGTCAGCGTTCCGATTTCAGTTCCAGAGCCATTCGCCCGATGAGTCCTTGATATTTATTCGTTTTCAGCCAATTTTCTTACTTTTCGAAAATTTCACTTTTTGGGGAAAATATCCACTAAATGAGGGAAAAGTATGTGTGAGGGTACCCCAGGAGAGAACGAAATGTGTTTGGATAGAATATATATATAACGGGGGTAAAATTGAAAAAAGTTGAAAAAATTTTTTTTTAGAGTAAGTCATTTTTCTGGCATTTTTCAGACTTTCAGAGAGGGGAAAATGTCAGTGAGCGTTCCGATTTCAGTTCCAGAGCGATTCGCCCGATGAGTCCTTGATATTTAGTCGTTTTCAGCTAATTTTCTGACTTTTTGAAAATTTCACTTTTTTGTGAAAATATCCATTGAATGTGGGAATAATATGTGTGAGGGTACCCCAAGAGAATTCCAAATGTGTTTGGGTAGAATATATATATAAAACGAGGGAAAATTGAAAAAAGTTGAAAAAAAAATTTTTTGGACTTATTTATTTTTGTGGCATTTTTCAGACTTTCAGAGAGGGGAAAATGTCAGTGAGCGTTCCGATTTCAGTTCCAATGCAATTCGCCAGATGAGTCCTTGATATTTAGTCATTTTCTGCCAATTTTCGGACATTTTGAAAATTTCTCTTTTTGGTGAAAATATCCATTAAATGAGGGAATAATACGTGTGAGGGTACCCCAGGAGAGTTCCAAATGTGTGTGGGTAGAATATATATCCCACGGGGGAAACATTGAAAAAAGTTGAAAAAAAATTTTTTTGGACTTATTCATTTTTCTGGTATTTTTCAGACTTTCACAGAGGGGAAAATGTCAGTCAGCGTTCCGATTTCAGTTCCAGAGCGATTCGCCCGATGAGTCCTTGATATTTAGTAGTTTTCTGCCAATTTTCAGACTTTTTGAATATTTCACTTTTTGGTGAAAATATCCATTGAATGTGGGAATAATATGTGTGAGGGTACCCCAGGAGAGTTCCAAATGTGTGTGGGTAGAATATATATATAACGGGAAAAATTGAAAAAACTTGAAATACATTTTTTTGGACTTAGTCATTTTTCTGCCATTTTTCAGACTTTCACAGAGGGGAAAATGTCAGTCAGCATTCCGATTTCAGTTCCAGTGTGATTCACCCGATGAGTCCTTGATATTTAATCGTTTTCAGCCAATTTTCTTACTTTTCGAAAATTTCACTTTTTTGGGAAAATATCCACTAAATGAGGGAAAAGTATGTGTGAAGGTACCCCAGGAGAGTTCGAAATGTGTTTGGATAGAATATATATATAACGGGGGTAAAATTGAAAAAAGTTGAAAAAATTTTTTTTTAGACTCAGTCATTTTTCTGGCATTTTTCAGACTTTCACAGAGGGGAAAATGTCAGTCAGCATTCCGATTTCAGTTCCAGAGCGATTCGCCCCGATGAGTCCTTGATATTTAGTCATTTTCAGCCAATTTTCTGACATTTTGAAAATTTCACTTTTTGGTGAAAATATCCATTAAATGTGGGAATAATATGTGTGAGGGTACCCCAGGAAAGTTCCAAATGTGTGTGGGTAGAATATATATATAACAGGGGAAAAATTGAAAAAACTTAAAATAAAATTTTCTTGGACTTAGTCATTTTTCCAGCATTTTTCAGACTTTCACAGAGGTGAAAATGTCAGTCAGCATTCTGATTTCAGTTCCAGAGCGATTCGCCCCGATGAGTCCTTGATATTTAGTCGTTTTCAGCCAATTTTCTGACTTCTTGAAAATTACACTTTTTGGTGAAAATATCCATTGAATTTGGTAATAATATGTGTGAGGGTACCCCAGGAGAGTTCCAAATGTGTGTGGGTAGAATATATATATAACAGGGGAAAAATTGAAAAAAGTTGAAAAAAAATTTTTTTGGACTTAGTCATTTTTCTGGCATTTTTCAGACTTTCAAAGAAGGGAAAATGTCAGTCAGCGTTCCGATTTCAGTTCCAGAGCCATTCGCCCGATGAGTCCTTGATATTTATTCGTTTTCAGCCAATTTTCTTACTTTTCGAAAATTTCACTTTTTGGGGAAAATATCCACTAAATGAGGGAAAAGTATGTGTGAGGGTACCCCAGGAGAGAACGAAATGTGTTTGGATAGAATATATATATAACAGGGGTAAAATTGAAAAAAGTTGAAAAAATTTTTTTTTTAGACTTAGTCATTTTTCCGGCATTTTTCAGACTTTCAGAGAGGGGAAAGTGTCAGTGAGCGTTCCGATTTCAGTTCCAGAGCGATTCGCCCGATGAGTCCTTGATATTTAGTCGTTTTCAGACAATTTTCTGACTTTTTGAATATTTCACTTTTTGGTGAAAATATCCATTGAATGTGGTAATAATATGTGTGAGGGTACCCCAGGAGCGTTCCAAATGTGTGTGGATAGAATATATATATATATAACGGGGGAAAAATTGAAAAAACTTGAAAAAAATTTTTTTTGGACTTAGTCATGTTTTCGGCATTTTTCAGACTTTCAGAGAGGGGAAAATGTCAGAGAGCGTAGCGATTTCAGTTCCAGAGCGATTCGCCCGATGAGTCCTTGATATTTAGTCGTTTTAAGCCAATTTTCTGACTTTTTGAAAATTTCACTTTCTGGTGAAAATATCCATTGAATGTGGGAATAATATGTGTGAGGGTACCCCAGGAGAGTTCCAAGTGTGTGGGTAGAATATATATATAACGAGGGAAAAATGTAAAAAACTTAAAAAAAAATTTTTTTTGACTTAGTCATTTTTTCGCCATTTTTCAGACTTTCAGAGAGGCGAAAATGTCAGTGAGCGTTCCCATTTCAGTTCCAGAGCGATTCGCCCGATGAGTCCTTGATATTTATTCCTTTTTAGCCAATTTTCTTACTTTTTGAAAATTTCATTTTTTTGGTTAAATATCCACTAAATGAGGGAAAAGTATGTGTGATGGTACCTCAGGAGAGTTCGAAATGTGTGTGGATAGAATATATATATAACGGGGGTAAAATTGAAAAAAGTTGAAAAAATTTTTTTTTAGACTTAGTCATTTTTCTGGCATTTTTCAGACTTTCAGAGAGGGGAAAATGTCAGTCAGCATTCCGATTTCAGTCCCAGAGCGATTCGCCCCGATGAGTCCTTGATATTTAGTCATTTTCAGCCAATTTTCTGACATTTTGAAAATTTCACTTTTTGGTGAAAATATCCATTAAATGTGGGAATAATATGTGTGAGGGTACCCCAGGAAAGTTCCAAATGTGTGTGGGTAGAATATATATATAACAGGGGAAAAATTGAAAAAACTTAAAATAAAATTTTCTTGGACTTAGTCATTTTTCCGGCATTTTTCAGACTTTCACAGAGGTGAAAATGTCAGTCAGCATTCTGATTTCAGTTCCAGAGCGATTCGCCCCGATGAGTCCTTGATATTTAGTCGTTTTCAGCCAATTTTCTGACTTCTTGAAAATTACACTTTTTGGTGAAAATATCCATTGAATTTGGTAATAATATGTGTGAGGGTACCCCAGGAGAGTTCCAAATGTGTGTGGGTAGAATATATATATAACAGGGGAAAAATTGAAAAAAGTTGAAAAAAAATTTTTTTGGACTTAGTCATTTTTCTGGCATTTTTCAGACTTTCAAAGAAGGGAAAATGTCAGTCAGCGTTCCGATTTCAGTTCCAGAGCCATTCGCCCGATGAGTCCTTGATATTTATTCGTTTTCAGCCAATTTTCTTACTTTTCGAAAATTTCACTTTTTGGGGAAAATATCCACTAAATGAGGGAAAAGTATGTGTGAGGGTACCCCAGGAGAGAACGAAATGTGTTTGGATAGAATATATATATAACGGGGGTAAAATTGAAAAAAGTTGAAAAAATTTTTTTTTTAGACTTAGTCATTTTTCCGGCATTTTTCAGACTTTCAGAGAGGGGAAAATGTCAGTGAGCGTTCCGATTTCAGTTCCAGAGCGATTCGCCCGATGAGTCCTTGATATTTAGTCGTTTTCAGACAATTTTCTGACTTTTTGAATATTTCACTTTTTGGTGAAAATATCCATTGAATGTGGTAATAATATGTGTGAGGGTACCCCAGGAGCGTTCCAAATGTGTGTGGGTAGAATATATATATATATAACGGGGGAAAAATTGAAAAAACTTGAAAAAAATTTTTTTTGGACTTAGTCATGTTTTCGGCATTTTTCAGACTTTCAGAGAGGGGAAAATGTCAGAGAGCGTAGCGATTTCAGTTCCAGAGCGATTCGCCCGATGAGTCCTTGATATTTAGTCGTTTTAAGCCAATTTTCTGACTTTTTGAAAATTTCACTTTCTGGTGAAAATATCCATTGAATGTGGGAATAATATGTGTGAGGGTACCCCAGGAGAGTTCCAAGTGTGTGGGTAGAATATATATATAACGAGGGAAAAATGTAAAAAACTTAAAAAAAAATTTTTTTTGACTTAGTCATTTTTTCGCCATTTTTCAGACTTTCAGAGAGGCGAAAATGTCAGTGAGCGTTCCCATTTCAGTTCCAGAGCGATTCGCCCGATGAGTCCTTGATATTTATTCCTTTTTAGCCAATTTTCTTACTTTTTGAAAATTTCATTTTTTTGGTTAAATATCCACTAAATGAGGGAAAAGTATGTGTGATGGTACCTCAGGAGAGTTCGAAATGTGTATGGATAGAATATATATATAACGGGGGTAAAATTGAAAAAAGTTGAAAAAATTTTTTTTTAGACTTAGTCATTTTTCTGGCATTTTTCAGACTTTCAGAGAGGGGAAAATGTCAGTGAGCGTTCCGATTTCAATTCCAGAGCAATTCGCCCAATGAGCCCTTGATATTTAGTCATTTTCAACCAATTTTCTGACTTTTTGAATATTTCACTTTTCGGTGAAAATATCCATTGAATGTGGGAATAATATGTGTGAGGGTACCCCAGGAGAGTTTTAAATGTGTGTGGGTAGAATATATATATATATAACGGGGGAAAAATTGAAAAAAGTTGAAAAAATTTTTTGGGGGACTTATTCATTTTTCTGCCATTTTTCAGACTTTCAGAGAGGGGAAAATGTCAGTGAGCATTCCGATTTCAGTTCCAGAGCGATTCGCCCGATGAGTCCTTGATATTTAGACATTTTCAGCCAATTTTCGGATATTTTGAACATTTCCCTTTTTGGTGAAAATATCCATTAAATGAGGGATTAATATGTGTGAGGGTAAACCCAGGAGAGTTCCAATTGTGTGTGGGTAGAATATATATCCCACGGGGGAAAAATTGAAAAAAGTTGAAAAAAATTTTTTTTGGACTTAGTCATTTTTCTGGCATTTTTCAGACTTTCACAGAGGGGAAAATGTCAGTGAGCATTCCAATTTCAGTTCCAGAGCGCTTCGTCCGATGAGTCCTTGATATTTATTCGTTTCTAGACAATTTTCTGACTTTTTGAAAATTTCACTTTTTTGGGAAAATATCCACTAAATGAGGGAAAAATATTATTGTTGAGCGAGCACTGAAAAGCTCGGGTGCTCGAAGCTCGGGCCGAGCTCGCCGTGATACTCGGGTGCTTGACCCGAGCAACGAGCCCAATGTTAGTCTATGGGAGACTCGAGCATTTTTGCGGTGGCACACCCGGCAGTCTTTTAAAAGCCTAACAAATGCCCAAAACGATAGTGACAGTGCTCAAATGACATGGGGACAGCATGGGGATCGCCCCAGGAAGCATTTCTGACCCCCAGGTCACTGCTGTCAACAGCGTGATCAGAGGTATTAAGCCACTTTTACAGGCTCACAATAAAACGAAAGTGAAACTTTTTTCCTGTGAAATATGTTAAGGAACATCCTTTCCAGGGAAAAGACTTGTGTATAAGTTAAAATAAATGACCAAAAACAAAAATACTACTCCACACCTTCGGCTATGTTCACAAGTAGCATTTTTTATGCGTTTTTGCACTTTTGTATTGCTTTCAACTATGACAAATGCATTCACCGGGAAATGTCATTTTAACATTTTACAACCTTATCTGGCCATGTGCTGTGTGACACATGCATAAAGTGCTGAAAAGACATGGGAACAGCATGGGGAAGACCCCTGGAAGCATCTCTGACTCCCAGGTCACTGTCTAAAAGTGTGCCCATCATAAGTGATCCTTGCCGCATCAGAAGATGCAGACTTGCAACTATCCCCATGCAAGTTCTAGTCCCAGGGCAGTGTTCAATTGTACCTCCCCCATTCCTTGCAATACAAGCGCAAGTATGCAGCCTGCCACCCACCCACCCCCAGGCTGCAATACCATACTGCTTGCTTGCTTGAACTTGAAATTGGGCCTTTTAGGCATGTGGAGGTGGAATCTGGCCACCACGTCATGGCTGTGTTGGCGGCCTGGAATCCATACTCAGTCCCCAGCCGCCCGGCGGCCGGGTGTCCATACTCAGTCCCCAGCCGCCTGGAGGCAGTCGGGTGTACATAAACGGTCCCCAGCCGCCCCCATTTCTCCTTGGAACATCCCCCCACACACTTTTCTTAGCCCGGCCTGCTTTAGGCAGCATTGGACGAGCCCACCAGAGAACCAGACTCCTCCGGTGGGCCCTGACTTCTCCATCGGTGGAGTTGAGAGTGCCAAGGTGAGGAGCATGATGATGATGACAGAAGTTAGCATCTGCTATGTTTTCTTTTAATGCAAGTGTAAGTGTGCAGCCTGCCACCCACCCACCCCCAGACTGCAATTCCATACTGCTAGCTTGCACTTGAAATGGGGCCTTTTAGTTTAGAGGAGGCCGAAGCTGGCCACTACCTCATGGCTGCTTCGGCAGCGAGGTATCCATACTCAGTCCCCAGCCGCCCCTATTTGTCCTGGTGTGCCTTATACATAAGATTAAGCGCTTATACCAAAATATTACCTGTGCCCTCCCCAGTGCATTTAGTGGGAAGGAGAGCCTATTCCGCTGTAGTGTGTGCATGCCAAACCCCTGTTCATGGTACATGTGAAGATGCCTCCCACCTTGCACCTGTCATTGCAAACTTGCAACTATCCCCATTCAAGTCCTTGTCCCAGGGCAGTGTTCAATTGTACCTCTCCCATTCCTTGCAATGCAAGCGCAAGTATGCAGCCTGCCACCCACCCACCCCCAGGCTGCAATACCATACTGCTTGCTTGCTTGCACTTTAAATTGGGCCTTTTAGGCATGTGGAGGCGGAATCTGGCCACCACGCCATGGCTGTGTCGGCGGCCTGGTATCCATACTCAGTCCCCAGCCGCCTGGTGGCCGGGTGTCCCCGCTTGCTCCCCAGCCTCCAGGCGGTGGCCGGGTGTCCATACTCGGTCCCCAGCCACCCCTATTTGTACCGGTAACCTTTCCCACACTTTTCTTAGCCTGGCCTGCTTTAGGGCAGCATTGGCCGAGCCCACCGGACTATCAGACTCCTCCGGTCGGCCCTGGCTTCTCCATTAGGGGAGTTGAGAGTGCCAAGGTGAGGAGCATGATGAGGATGATAGAAGTTAGCATCTGCTTTGTTTTGTTGTAATGCAAGCGCATGTATGTAGTAGCGGCTAGGCCTGAGGAGGTCAGCGTTTTGGCGCATATCCTACCTCCTCCGAGGATTGCTGGATGTTTTCCTGCTACTATCCAAGTTCTATGACTCCCGTTAAAACAAAGCTTCAGGTGATAAATGATGGATGAGGTAGTGGCAAAGGAGAAAGAGCAGGAGGAACAGGGACCATTCACATCAATATCAGGCCAGTCAACCAGATATGTCTTGTAGGATATGTTTCTGTAACAAAAGGAGTGGTTCGGCTACACAGTTATAGGGCATACAGTGAGTGTAATGCCTACCAAAAATTTCGAGGCACTCCAATGCCCCTTGGAAATGACATGGAGGTCAGAGGGCGTTAACTAAACCTTTTTTTCCATTTATAGCAACTGGGTCTCCTGTGCACTGTTGGCCTAAGCAGTGAATGGAAGGCTTTCCAAAAATTATGAGGTACTGCAATGCCCCTTACAAGAGCCATGTGTAGCACCCCAGGGGTCTGGTCTCCACAGTAATAGAGATTACGTCGGAGAGCAAGTGGGAGGTTTCCTGGTCAGGATCCCTTAAACATGCAACATCCTCCTGCTCCAGTCCTGGGAGGGGAGAATTCTGCCCTTATAAACTGGATCTGGGGTGGGGTTGAGTGAGTCAGAGAACAGAGATCAGTCAGAGTCAGAGTGATAGCAAGGGAAAGTAACAGCAAGGAGCTCTGTAGGAGCTAGGAGCTAAAGACGAGGGGCTGGAAGCTGAGCAGAGCTCGCCCTGGCAGAAGACAATATTAACCGGACACAGGAGTCCGAAGCTGTGAGGACTTATATATCCAGCAGCAGAAACCAGCCGGCAGGGGATTTCAGGTCCTCTGGCCATAGAAGCCCGGAGGCTCAGTCACAAGCAAGGGACCAGCAACGCCGTCGTGGAGCGGAGGCTAACAGAACGCCCCAAGTCACCAGCCATACGGGTGAGCACTACACGGTACACTCAGGGACGTGGGCTACTTCTACCCGCTTACAGCAAGGTAGCCAGGAAGAGTGCAGACAGACGGGGAGGCCTACAACTCCACCTGGCCAGGGGAACTCCTGCTTGCTCACAGACTGACCAGGCCTCTTATGCTAGCCAGTACTCCCGGGAGGGTCTACCTTATAATCATCAGTAAAGACCCTGAACTGCACTGCAAAGACTCTGAGTCATTCCTGCTGCACTCGTGCACCATCACCCCCATCATCCGCACTCACTGCCCTGAGGCTATACTCCTCCCGAGGGGAGTTATCCCATTTTATGCTGCGCACACAACACCAGCCTCATTGGTCTGCCTCGCAGCGGTGGTACTCACTGACCGCAATCCACGGGTGGTGCAGTCGGACAATTAACCTCAAAACCTAAGAAAGATTGCCACTGGTTTGACCCGCCTGAGCCACGGGACCGGGTGACTGCCACGGAGACTACAGACCCCAGAGACCCGGCACCGGGTATCCCACACACGTGTACACACGGCCCAGGGGGCGCGTCACATGCAGTACAGCATATTACAAACATAAGTCCCATTATTGGGGAGTGGGTGTCCCATAGTATTTGCTTATGCCTTGCAAGCAAAAGCTGCCAAAAATTAGGACGGAGAAACTTGCAATGCCCCTTACAAGAGCCATGCAGTACAGCATATTACAAACATAAGTCCCATTATTGGGGAGTGGGTCTCCCATAGTATTTGCTTATGCTTTCCCAGCTAAAGCTGCCAAAAATTAGGATGGAGCAACTTGCAATGCCCCTTACAAGAGCCATGCAGTACAGCGTATTACAAACATAAGTCCCATTATTGGGGAGTGGGTGTCCCACAGTATTTGCTTATGCTTTCCCAGCAAAAGCTGCCAAAAATTAGGATGGAGCAACTTGCAATGCCCCTTACAAGAGCCATGCAGTACAGCATATTACAAACATAAGTCCCATTATTGGGGAGTGGGTGTCCCATAGTATTTGCTTATGCCTTGCAAGCAAAAGCTGCCAGAAATTAGGATGGAGCAACTTGCAATGCCCCTTACAAGAGCCATGCAGTACAGCATATTACAAACATAAGTCCCATTATTTGGGAGTGGGTCTCCCATAGTATTTGCTTATGCTTTCCCAGCAAAAGCTGCCAAAAATTAGGACGCAGGAACTTGCAATGCTGGCACCCTGGTGGTATAGTGGTGGTGGAGGCTGAGGATAAGGAGAAGAAGATTAAACAGCCGAAACGAGGAAGCGTATACCCATGTGTGGGTGTGAAGCGGTGCATGTGAATACACCTCCCGAAAGAACACAGTGGATTTGACTTTATGTTACTCTGCTGTCATTTGGTGGTGATGAGAAGTCTGGCCCAATTCAGCCCTTGTTCATTTTGATAAGGGTCAGCTTGTCAGCATTGTCATTTGACAGGCGAGTGCGCTTATCAGTTATAATTCCCCCAGCGGCACTAAAAACACACTCCGATAACACGCTAGCGGCAGGACAGGCCAGGACCTCCAAGGCGTACAGAGCGAGTTCATTCCAAGTGTCCAGCTTGGATACCCAATAATTAAAAGGCACAGAGGAATAACGGAGGATGCTGGTACGATCGGCAAGGTACTCCTTCACCATCTTTTGAAACTTTCCACTCTTTGTGAGAGTACCCCGGGCCTCAGGGCCTGTAAGCTGGGCAGGTGTCAGAAAACTGTCCCAGAACATTGACAGTGTTCCGCTGCCTCTGCTGGATTGGAGTTGCATCTCTCTCGCCTGTACGCCTTGGTTGGGCAACGAACTGTGACCTCTGCCCCTAGCGTGTTCAGATGGGAATTTTTTTAAGAGTTCTGCAGCAAGGGCCTTCTAGTATTGCCCCATTTTTGTAGACCTCTCCACCTCAGGAATAAGAGAGTGAAAGTTCTCCTTGTAGCGGGGGTCTACAAGTGTCACCAACCAGTAATGACTGTCACCCAACATTTTGACAACGCGAGGGTCACGGTTAAGGCAGCGTAACATAAAGTCAGCCATGCGTGCCACACTGGTAACGGGCAAGATTTCCGTGTCCTCACCAAGATGACAACTGACCATGCTCTCCTCCTCCTCCTCCTCTTCCTCCTCCCCCCTGTCCTCAGGCCACCCATGCTGAACCGACGGTATGACACTTTTATAGGTACTACCGTCTACAACGCATGATAGCAGCTCCTGTTCTTCCTCCTCCTCCTCCTCCTCCTCTCCCTCATTGTCCCCCAATGCACGTTGGGATGAGATGAGGCTGGGTTGTGTGTATTCGCCCGCTACGGCTTCTTGATCCATCTCATCATACTCTGGCTGCAATGCCTCCTCTTTAATTCTCTGCAGAGAGCGTTGCAAAAGACAGACAAGTGGGATGCTGACACTAATGATGGCGTCATCGCCACTCACCATCTTGGTGGCCTCCACAAAGTTTGTCAGGATGGTACATATGTCAGACATCCAGGTCCACTCCTGAGGTCTTATGCGTGGAGTCTGACCTGAATATCGATGGCCTTGTTGCAGCTGGTACTCCACAACTGCTCTCTTCTGCTCACAAATCCTTTGCAACATGTGGAGAGTAGAGTTCCAACGTGTGGGGACATCACACACCAGTCGGTGTGCCGGAAGCTGCAAACGCTGCTGCAACACAGCAAGGGCGGCGGAGGCTGTAGCCGACTTGCAAAAATGAGCTGACAGGCGTCGTACTTTCACGAGCAGATCTGGCAACTCGGGGTACGATTAAGAAACCGCTGAACCACAAGGTTAAGCACATGAGCCAGGCATGGTACGTGTGTGATCTCACCTCACCTCAGAGCCGCCACCAGGTAACGGCCATTGTCACACATGACCATGCCGGGATGTAGGTTCAGCGGTCTCAGCCACAGATCTGCCTGCTCTTTCACAGCTGTCCACAACTCACAAGCAGTGTGAGGTTTATCACCTAAGCTAATAAGATTCATCACAGCCTGTTGCCGCTTGGCGGAGGCAGTACTGCAATGCTTCCAGCTTGCAACTGATGTGGTGATATCTGAGATGGAGGCTGAACATGAGGAGGAGGAGGATGCGCAGGAGCTGTACACTGTGGGGGCAACTCTGACTGACATAGGGCCCGCAATCCTCGGTGTGGGGAGGATGTGTTCCGTCCCAAGGTCCGACTGGGTCCCAGCTTCCACTATGTTTACCCAGTGTGCCGTCAGAGAGATGTACCGTCCCTGGCCACAAGCACTTGTCCATGTGTCCGTTGTCAGGTGGACTCTCCTAGTAACTGCATTGTTGAGGGCACAGCAGATGCTTTGGGACACGTGCTTGTGTAGTGCAGGGATGGCACATCAGGCAAAATAGTGTTGGCTGGGGACCGAGTACCGAGGGACGGCCACCGCCATAAGATTGCGGAAGGATTCCGTCTCCACCATCCTAAAAGGCAGCATTTCCAATGCAAGCAGTCGTGAAATGTGCAAATTTAGGACTGTGGCCTGTGGGGTGTTAGCTGCGAATTTCCGCTTTCGTTCAAAGGTCTGGGATATGGACAATTGAACGCTGCGGTGGGACGTGGACGTTGATGCTGTTTCTTGAGAAACTGCCATAACAAGTGAAGACTGTGAGAAGGGGGCATCTTTACATGCAGTATGGACAGGGGATTGTCTTGCACACACAACAGGGGTTCTATTGCACGCACAACAGTGGAAGAAGCAGTGGTGACACCCACTGACACTGGTAGTGGACCCTGGGTTTCGACCCACAAAGTCGGGTGCTTTGCTGTCATGTGCCTGATCATGCTGGTGGTGGTCAGGCTGGTAGTTTTGTCACCACTGCTGATGCTGGCATGGCAGGTGGAACATATGGCCTTTTTGGGGTTATCAGCAGAGTCTTTAAAAAAATTCCAGACTCTGGAAGACCTACCGCTTGTACTGGCAACGTCCCTCGTGTTGGTGTTACGGGGAACGGTTGCCTTCCTTCTGTCTGTGGCCACCACACTGCTTCTTCCTGCCTGTTGGGGTACTCTGCCTCCCTCCCCCTGTGTGCTGCTGGCCTCACTCTGCATGTCCTCCTTCCACGTTGGGTCAGTTACTAGATCATCCACCACCTCCTCCTCTTCCACTTGCGCACCACGATCCTCCTCCTCACTTCCTGGCAATTGTGTCTCGTCATTGTCCACCTCTTGTGACAGATTGCCAACATCGACTTCCTGTGGCCGTGGCTGTTCAAATATTTGGGCATCGCAACATGGGATCTCCTCTTCCACCACTTCAAGCGTATAAGGCGAGGGGCCCAAACATGGAAATGGACCAGTGAACAGCTCTTCAGAGTGTCCAAGTGTGGGATCACTTGCTGTCTGACGACACTCGGCATGGTGGGAGGAAGGAGCATCAGGGTGAGGAGGAGTATGCGGTCGAGACTCACGGCTACTAAGAGTTGGCCGTGTGGAAGACAGACCGAGGTGGTGGTGCCCAGGTAACTGGAAGTATTGTCTGCTATCCAATTAATAACCTGTTAAAACACTGATCAGTTCTCAATACTGGTGTTGTTCTGTGCTTCCCTAGTAATTGGGTCAAGAAGTGGGAGCGAGAAGATGTGGCTGTTGGTTGTGGCACATTTTCACCTTGGCCACGGCCCCGTCCTTGCCCATTGTAAATGAAGTAAAATAGCTTACACTTGCACTATCAATGGAAAAAGGGTAATAAAGAGTAGATTAGAACCGTGGAAGAGGAAAACCACAGTTATTGTTTACTGGGGTATACCACACTTTTTTAAATAGAGATATTTGCGGCTGAACAGTGAGCGACACACTCAAACTGCTTTTTTTTTAGATAACAAAGGCCCAAAACTGGATAGTACAGCGATTTGACACATGGAACTGCGACACCACACTGGTATGTCGGGTCTACACAAGACTATTTTCAACAGATATATTTTTGTGTCACAACAGGCAGGAGACAATACTGTTTTTCTTTACAGAAAAAACTACCAAAATCTGAATAATAGAGATTTTTTACCGTCGAACAGCAAAACCACAGTTATAATTTACTGGTGTATACCAGGCTTTTTAAAATATATATATATTTGCGGCTGAACAGTGAGCGACACATTCAAAGTGTTTTTTTTAGATACAAATGGCCCAAAAGTGGATAATACAGAGGTTTGTACCGTGGAACTGCAAAACCACACTTGTATTTCTCGGGCCTACACCAGACTATTTTCAACAGATATATTTGTGTCTGAAAAATCAGGGAGACACTATTTTTTTTTTTACAGCAAAAAATGCAAAAAGCAGGATAATAGAGATTTTTTATCGTGGAACAGCAAAAGCACACTTCTGTCTCTCTGGCCTACACCAGACTAATTTCAACAGATATATTTGTGTCTGAAAAATCAGGGATACACTATTTTTTTTTTTTTACAGCAAAAAATGCAAAAAGAAGGATAATAGAGATTTTTTACCGTGGAACAGCAAACGCACACTTCTGTATCTCTTGCCTACACCAGACTATTTTCAACAGATATATTTGTGTCTGAAAAATCAGGGAGACACTATTTTTTTTTTTTACAGGAAAAAATGCAAAAAGCAGGATAATAGAGATTTTTTACCGTGGAACAGCAAAAGCACATTTCTGTCTCTCTGGCCTACACCAGACTATTTTCAACAGATATATTTGTGTCTGAAAAATCAGGGAGACACTATTTTTTTTTTTTTACAGCAAAAAATGTAAAAAGCAGGATAATAGAGATTTTTTTACCGTTGAACAGCAAAAGCACACTTCTGTCTCTCTGGCCTACACCAGACTATTTTCAACAGATATATTTGTGTCTGAAAAATCAGGGAGACACTATTATTATTTTTATACAGCAAAAAATGCCAAAAACAGGATAATAGAGATGTTTTACCGTGGAACATCAAAACCACAGTAATAATTTACTGGTGTATACCAGGCTTTTTAAAATATATATATATTTGCGGCTGAACAGTAAGCGACACACTCAAACTGTTTTTTTTAGATACAAATGGCCCAAAAGTGGATAATACAGAGGTTTGTACCGTGGAACTGCAAAACCACACTTGTATTTCTCGGGCCTACACCAGACTATTTTCAACAGATATATTTGTGCCTGAAAAATCAGGAAGACACTATTTTTTTTTTTTACAGCAAAAAATGCAGAAAGCAGGATAATAGAGATTTTTTACCGTGGAACAGCAAAAGCACACTTCTGTCTCTCTGGCCTACAGCAGACTATTTTCAACAGATATATTTGTGTCTGAAAAATAAGTGAGACACTATTATTATTTTTATACAGCAAAAAATGCCAAAAACAGGATAATAGAGATGTTTTACCGTGGAACAGCAAAACCACAGTAATAATTTACTGGTGTATACCAGGCTTTTTAAAATATATATATATATATATATTTGCGGCTGAACAGTGAGCGACACACTCAAACAGTTTTTTTTATATACAAATGGCCCAAAAGTGGATAATACAGAGGTTTGTACCGTGGAACTGCAAAACCACACTTGTATTTCTCGGGCCTACACCAAACTATTTTCAACAAATATATTTGTGTCTGAAAAATCCGGGAGACACTATTTTTTTTTTTTACAGCAAAAAATGCAGAAAGAGGGATAATAGAGATTTTATACCGTGGAACAGCAAAAGCACACTTCTGTCTCTCTGGGCTACACCAGACTATTTTCAACAGATATATTTGTGTCTGAAAAATAAGTGAGACACTATTATTATTTTTATACAGCAAAAAATGCCAAAAACAGGATAATAGAGATGTTTTACCTTGGAACATCAAAACCACAGTAATAATTTACTGGTGTATACCAGGCTTTTTAAAATATATATAATTTGCAGCTGAGCAAAGAGCGACACACTCAAACTGTTTTTTTTAGATACAAATGGCCCAAAAGTGGATAATACAGAGGTTTGTATCGTGGAACTGCAAAACCACACTTGTATTTCTCGGGCCTACACCAGACTATTTTCAACAGATATATTTGTGTCTGAAAAATCAGGGAGACACTATTATTTTTTTTTTACAGCAAAAAATGCAAAAAGCAGGATAATAGAGATTTTTTACCGTGGAACAGCAAAAGCACACTTCTGTCTCTCTGGGCTACACCAGACTATTTTCAACAGATATATTTGTGTCTGAAAAATAAGTGAGACACTATTATTATTTTTATACAGCAAAAAATGCCAAAAACAGGATAATAGAGATGTTTTACCGTGGAACATCAAAACCACAGTAATAATTTACTGGTGTATACCAGGCTTTTTAAAATATATATATATTTGCAGCTGAACAAAGAGCGACACACTCAAACTGTTTTTTTTAGATACAAATGGCCCAAAAGTGGATAATACAGAGGTTTGTACGGTGGAACTGCAAAACCACACTTGTATTTCTCGGGCCTACACCAGACTATTTTCAACAGATATATTTGTGTCTGAAAAATCAGGGAGACACTATTTTTTTTTTTTTACAGCAAAAAATGCAAAAAGCATGATAATAGAGATTTTTTACCGTGGAACAGCAAAAGCACACTTCTGTCTCTCTGGGCTACACCAGACTATTTTCAACAGATATATTTGTGTCTGAAAAAGAAGTGAGACACTATTATTATTTTTATACAGCAAAAAATGCCAAAAACAGGATAATAGAGATGTTTTACCGTGGAACATCAAAACCACAGTAATAATTTACTGGTGTATACCAGGCTTTTTAAAATATATATATATTTGCGGCTGAACAATGAGCGACACACTCAAACTGTTTTTTTTAGATACAAATGGCCCAAAAGTGGATAATACAGAGGTTTGTACCGCGGAACTGCAAAACCACACTTGTATTTCTCGGGCCTACACCAGACTATTTTCAACAGATATATTTGTGTTTGAAAAATCAGGGAGACACTATTTTTTTTTTTTTACAGCAAAAAATGTAAAAAGCAGGATAATAGAGATTTTTTACCGTGGAACAAGCACACTTCTGTCTCTCTGGCCTACACCAGACTATTTTCAACAGATATATTTGTGTCTGAAAAATCAGGGAGACACTATTATTATTTTTATACAGCAAAAAATGCCAAAAACAGGATAATAGAGATGTTTTACCGTGGAACAGCAAAACCACAGTAATAATTTACTGGTGTATACCAGGCTTTTTAAAATATATATATGTTTGCGGCTGAACAGTGAGCGACACACTCAAACTGTTTTTTTTAGATACAAATGGCCCAAAAGTGGATAATACAGAGGTTTGTACCGTGGAACTGCAAAACCACACTTGTATTTCTCGGGCATACACCAGACAATTTTCAACAGATATATTTGTGTCTGAAAAATCAGGGAGACACTATTTTTTTTTTTTACAGCAAAAAATGCAGAAAGCAGGATAATAGAGATTTTTTACCGTGGAACAGCAAAAGCACACTTCTGTCTCTCTGGCCTACAGCAGACTATTTTCAACAGATATATTTGTGTCTGAAAAATAAGTGAGACACTATTATTATTTTTATACAGCAAAAAATGCCAAAAACAGGATAATAGAGATGTTTTACCGTGGAACAGCAAAACCACAGTAATAATTTACTGGTGTATACCAGGCTTTTTAAAATATATATATATATATATATTTGCGGCTGAACAGTGAGCGACACACTCAAACAGTTTTTTTTATATACAAATGGCCCAAAAGTGGATAATACAGAGGTTTGTACCGTGGAACTGCAAAACCACACTTGTATTTCTCGGGCCTACACCAAACTATTTTCAACAAATATATTTGTGTCTGAAAAATCCGGGAGACACTATTTTTTTTTTTTACAGCAAAAAATGCAGAAAGAAGGATAATAGAGATTTTATACCGTCGAACAGCAAAAGCACACTTCTGTCTCTCTGGGCTACACCAGACTATTTTCAACAGATATATTTGTGTCTGAAAAATAAGTGAGACACTATTATTATTTTTATACAGCAAAAAATGCCAAAAACAGGATAATAGAGATGTTTTACCTTGGAACATCAAAACCACAGTAATAATTTACTGGTGTATACCAGGCTTTTTAAAATATATATAATTTGCAGCTGAGCAAAGAGCGACACACTCAAACTGTTTTTTTTAGATACAAATGGCCCAAAAGTGGATAATACAGAGGTTTGTATCGTGGAACTGCAAAACCACACTTGTATTTCTCGGGCCTACACCAGACTATTTTCAACAGATATATTTGTGTCTGAAAAATCAGGGAGACACTATTATTTTTTTTTTACAGCAAAAAATGCAAAAAGCAGGATAATAGAGATTTTTTACCGTGGAACAGCAAAAGCACACTTCTGTCTCTCTGGGCTACACCAGACTATTTTCAACAGATATATTTGTGTCTGAAAAATAAGTAAGACACTATTATTATTTTTATACAGCAAAAAATGCCAAAAACAGGATAATAGAGATGTTTTACCGTGGAACATCAAAACCACAGTAATAATTTACTGGTGTATACCAGGCTTTTTAAAATATATATATATTTGCAGCTGAACAAAGAGCGACACACTCAAACTGTTTTTTTTATATACAAATGGCCCAAAAGTGGATAATACAGAGGTTTGTACGGTGGAACTGCAAAACCACACTTGTATTTCTCGGGCCTACACCAGACTATTTTCAACAGATATATTTGTGTCTGAAAAATCAGGGAGACACTATTTTTTTTTTTTACAGCAAAAAATGCAAAAAGCATGATAATAGAGATTTTTTACCGTGGAACAGCAAAAGCACACTTCTGTCTCTCTGGGCTACACCAGACTATTTTCAACAGATATATTTGTGTCTGAAAAATAAGTGAGACACTATTATTATTTTTATACAGCAAAAAATGCCAAAAACAGGATAATAGAGATGTTTTACCGTGGAACATCAAAACCACAGTAATAATTTACTGGTGTATACCAGGCTTTTTAAAATATATATATATTTGCGGCTGAACAATGAGCGACACACTCAAACTGTTTTTTTTAGATACAAATGGCCCAAAAGTGGATAATACAGAGGTTTGTACCGCGGAACTGCAAAACCACACTTGTATTTCTCGGGCCTACACCAGACTATTTTCAACAGATATATTTGTGTTTGAAAAATCAGGGAGACACTATTTTTTTTTTTTACAGCAAAAAATGTAAAAAGCAGGATAATAGAGATTTTTTACCGTGGAACAAGCACACTTCTGTCTCTCTGGCCTACACCAGACTATTTTCAACAGATATATTTGTGTCTGAAAAATAAGGGAGACACTATTATTATTTTTATACAGCAAAAAATGCCAAAAACAGGATAATAGAGATGTTTTACCGTGGAACAGCAAAACCACAGTAATAATTTACTGGTGTATACCAGGCTTTTTAAAATATATATATGTTTGCGGCTGAACAGTGAGCGACACACTCAAACTGTTTTTTTTAGATACAAATGGCCCAAAAGTGGATAATACAGAGGTTTGTACCGTGGAACTGCAAAACCACACTTGTATTTCTCGGGCCTACACCAGACTATTTTCAACAGATATATTTGTGTCTGAAAAATCAGGGAGACACTATTTTTTTTTTTTACAGCAAAAAATGCAAAAAGCAGGATAATAGAGATTTTTTACCGTGGAACAGCAAAAGCACACTTCTGTCTCTCTGGGCTACACCAGACTATTTTCAACAGATATATTTGTGTCTGAAAAATAAGTGAGACACTATTATTTTTTTATTACAGCAAAAAATGCCAAAAACAGGATAATAGAGATGTTTTACCGTGGAACATCAAAACCACAGTAATAATTTACTGGTGTATACCAGGCTTTTTAAAATATATATATATTTGCAGCTGAACAAAGAGCGACACACTCAAACTGTTTTTTTTAGATACAAATGGCCCAAAAGTGGATAATACAGAGGTTTGTACGGTGGAACTGCAAAACCACACTTGTATTTCTCGGGCCTACACCAGACTATTTTCAACAGATATATTTGTGTCTGAAAAATCAGGGAGACACTATTTTTTTTTTTTACAGCAAAAAATGCAAAAAGCATGATAATAGAGATTTTTTACAGTGGAACAGCAAAAGCACACTTCTGTCTCTCTGGGCTACACCAGACTATTTTCAACAGATATATTTGTGTCTGAAAAATAAGTGAGACACTATTATTATTTTTATACAGCAAAAAATGCCAAAAACAGGATAATAGAGATGTTTTACCGTGGAACATCAAAACCACAGTAATAATTTACTGGTGTATACCAGGCTTTTTAAAATATATATATATTTGCGGCTGAACAATGAGCGACACACTCAAACTGTTTTTTTTAGATACAAATGGCCCAAAAGTGGATAATACAGAGGTTTGTACCGCGGAACTGCAAAACCACACTTGTATTTCTCGGGCCTACACCAGACTATTTTCAACAGATATATTTGTGTTTGAAAAATCAGGGAGACACTATTTTTTTTTTTTTACAGCAAAAAATGTAAAAAGCAGGATAATAGAGATTTTTTACCGTGGAACAAGCACACTTCTGTCTCTCTGGCCTACACCAGACTATTTTCAGCAGATATATTTGTGTCTGAAAAATAAGGGAGACACTATTATTATTTTTATACAGCAAAAAATGCCAAAAACAGGATAATAGAGATGTTTTAGCGTGGAACATCAAAACCACAGTAATAATTTACTGGTGTATACCAGGCTTTTAAAATATATATATATATTTGCGGCTGAACAGTGAGCGACACACTCAAACAGTTTTTTTTATATACAAATGGCCCAAAAGTGGATAATACAGAGGTTTGTACCGTGGAACTGCAAAACCACACTTGAATTTCTCCGGCCTACACCAGACTATTTTCAACAAATATATTTGTGTCTGAAAAATCAGGGAGACACTATTTTTTTTTTTTACAGCAAAAAATGTAAAAAGCAGGATAATAGAGATTTTTTTACCGTGGAACAGCAAAAGCACACTTCTGTCTCTCTGGCCTACACCAGACTATTTTCAACAGATATATTTGTGTCTGAAAAATAAGGGAGACACTATTATTATTTTTATACAGAAAAAAATGCCAAAAACAGGATAATAGAGATGTTTTACCGTGGAACATCAAAACCACAGTAATAATTTACTGGTGTATACCAGGCTTTTTAAAATATATATATATTTGCGGCTGAACAGTGAGCGACACACTCAAACTGTTTTTTGTAGATACAAATGGCCCAAAAGTGGATAATACAGATATTTGTACCGTGGAACTGCAAAACCACACTTGTATTTCTCGGGCCTACAGCAGACTATTTTCAACAGATATATTTGTGTCTGAAAAATCAGGGAGACACTATTTTTTTTTTTACAGCAAAAAATGCAAAAAGCAGGATAATAGAGATTTTTTACCATGGAACAGGAAAAGCACACTTCTGTCTCTCTGGCCTACACCAGACTATTTTCAACAGATATATTTGTGTCTGAAAAATCAGGGAGACACTATTTTTTTTTTTTACAGCAAAAAATGCAAAAAGCAGGATAATAGAGATTTTTTACCGTGGAACAGCAAAAGCACACTTCTGTCTCTCTGGCCTACACCAGACTATTTTCAAAAGATATATTTGTGTCTGAAAAATCAGGGAGACACTATTATTATTTTTATACAGCAAAAAATGCCAAAAACAGAATAATAGCGATGTTTTACCGTGGAACATCAAAACCACAGGAGTACCAGAAAAATACCCAACAACCGTTGGAAAAAAGGGGATGTAAGCTAACTAACAAACCAAGGAGCAGAAAAAATACCCTTTAAAAAATAACTTTTAATATAACATTTAAAAATGTGTACCAAATAGTACAGTTAGGACAAACTACATATATTGAGATGAGATACTAGATAGTAAGGGGATGGTGGGGATAGTCATATAACAATCAAAAATTGACCCTGAATAACCCTGGTAGAGGAGCTCCCCCTACCTAGCAACGGAGTGATATCACCCTAAGGGTTAAGATGTTGCCCCCCCTACACAAAAGCTGTCCCTCACCCAACCCTCAATATCCCTACTCAGACACATACACACAAATGACCAGTAATTTTTAAAGTTGGCAAACTAAATATATATCGGACACACAATAATTATGTCAATAGAGATACTAAATACATACACAGAAAATAGATAGGATCGCCTAGAAAAATAAAGGCAATCCTTAAAAGACAATAGCCAATTACAACATATACTGGTCAACCATTATATAGCTTCAAAAATGTATAGCAATGGACTTATTCTTATACAGAGCTTTCTGAGGTATCACTTCAAAAATGTATAGCAAAGGACTTATACAGAGCTTTCTGAGGTTTTTGCTGTTAGACAAATGTCCCCTTCAGACCCCAGAACAATATATATATATAGCTGTGTGGACCAGGTCCAAAAAATGTTCGCAGCAAAACATATTCAATACATCAGGTGCCCTTAATAGCAGTTCCTTTAGGCAGGTATAAGATCACCAGCAGGTAAACATATCCCTCAAATATAATCCCAACCTAAAAAGGATCAAAAAAAGAAAAAAATGAAAAAAATAAAAAAAAAAAAAGGAAGAAATGTCCCAAATAGTCTCAGTAGTTTCAAAAAATTATATATAACAATGGACTTATCTTGTTCAGATCCTTCTGAGGTTTCGGCTGATCTTCCTGTAAAAAAGATCCCTTCAGACACAAAAGATTTATAGCTGTAGGAGCCAGGTCCAGAAGATAATCCCAGCAACAAAATATGAGCAGGTTGCTTCAGAGGCACACTAAAAGTCTTTAGTAATGGTCCCTCAGGCAGGTGTAGAATCAGGTTTACTTCAAAAACACACCAGAAGTCCTTAGTAATGGTCCCTCAGGCAGATATAGAATTATCAGCAAATAACATATATTTAAATATGGTCCCAAAATCGTCAACGGATCAAAAAGTCCTTTCAGAGTAGTCTCATAGTCCCTACGCGTTTCACCCCCCCCTCCTTAATGCGGGGCTCATCAGGGGACAAAATTGTACTAGAGGAGAAAAAGTGCACCGATAATAAGTGCTACCAAGTTAGAGTTCAATCACATATAAACTAAGCAGGACCCTATATTTATACCTCCCTCCACGTGCTAACACGCCGTGGGATTAGACCCACCTGTAGTTAGTTACATACTCGCCATGATTTTGGAACGCCCCCTTCCTTCCTTCCTTCCTCACGCGTGATCAGTTCCGGTAGTTACGTCAGACGTCATTTCCGCTTGCGTAAGTACCGATCTAGACTGGAGAAGTTACGCAAACTGCGTACTGTTTAGCTTCATAGTGGAAGGCTCGCAGCCACGGTCAACTAACGTCAAAACTGACAACGCAAAGAACCATCACATGGGGGGGGGGGACCATAATAAGGTATGAGGGTATAATAAGAATCCCCATAAGAGGCCATATATAAATAAATTTAGGCTGATAGGGGGGCCATATATAATTAAATTTAGGCTAATAAATACATATAAAAATATATTGTATCCCTATGTCATAATAATGAATACACTAGGCAAACTTTCATGTATAAGCAACAGTGTTATGATACAATAGAAGAGGGAGAAAGAAAAATTTTTTAGAAATGATATAAAGTATGCTAATTGCTCTGTCAACCATAGGTAGAAAATCAGAGCTGCACATAAAGATATACCTGGGCAGCAGAATCCATTAGCGATCAATCAGGATTGTCCCAACAAAGGCCAGTATCCATTTTTTAAATACTGGAACATAATAATATATATATAAATCCTTAATCCGGAGAAAGAGACTGATATTGATTTTTGAATAAGGGCTAATAAAGTAGAAAAAAATAGAAAAATAGAAAAGGCTAGACAAAACTAGAAAAATTCAGCTGTTCGTTAATGCCCCCAGGGCTCAAAGACTCCAGCCAAAAAATCCAACTGGATTCCCGCTGTAAAATTTTTTTGTCCCAATCGCCCTGGCGACAATGGGGGTTAACAACCTCTACTGAGCGAAACGTGATGGAGTTCAAATCACCTCCATGATGTACATTTACATGCTTCGCCAGAGGTGTATCTCTCTTGTTTCGAATATCACCCAGATGTTCACCAATTCGAACCTTCAGTTGTCTTTTTGTTTTTCCCACATAGTCTTTGGGACATGTACACGTACAAATGTATATGACACCCATAGTTTTACAGTTGGCAAAATGTTTGTTTTTATAGGTGCGTCCAGTTGCTGAGCTGGTAAAAGACCCTGAGATTGAAATATATCTGCAAAAAGTACATTGTCCACACCTAAAGGTGCCTACAGACCTTTTATCCAACCAAGTCCCTTCTCTCTTAGGGGGCACAAAGTGACTATGCACCAAGTAATCTTTTACAGATTTGCCTCTCCTAAAAGTAACAGATGGATAATCAGTAATCCATTTAGAGATATCGGGATCAGTTCTTAAAATGCCCCAATATTTTCTCAGAATTGTCATGATTTTTGGATGCTGGTCATCGAAGGTTCCAATAAGTCTAGTCAAGGAGGTCTGTTCAGACCTATCTCGAGGTACAAGTAATTTAGACCTATCTTGTTGCAGGGCAAAGTTAAATGCTTTATTCACCACCCTAGCTGGATAACCACGATCCTTAAACCGACCCTTTAGATCCTTAGCTTTCCTAAAAAAGTCAGAAGAAGAGGAGCAATTCCTCCGCAATCTCAAGAACTGACCTTTAGGGATCCCTTGTTTCAAGGGGATAGGATGGTGACTCCCCCATTTTAGAAGACTATTGGCTGCCGTCGGTTTTCTAAAGATGGATGACCTTAAGATACCCGATTCACCAATGGCTATCACCCTCGAGACTGCCTAATAGACCGAGGGGACAAGGAAGGAAGGGTCCATATAGGAGATGGCAAAACAGAGGTCCTCCGGGTCAGGGACCATCTCTTTCATCATCGCCCTCTATGGGATTTCCCTCTACCTCCTCTTTTTTAGAGAACAAGGATATGCGGTTCATTTACGGGAGAGAACAGTAAATTACAACTGGTAGCTATGAATAAACCAACATATGGGCCTAATACTGATCACGACAGGAATGTCCTTAATTTATCCTCACATATACTCACGGAGATCGAAAGAAAGGTCTTGGGTACAGGACTTTCTTTTATACCAACGACCCGGTTTGACCCTTTTTTATGGGTCAAAGATATCCATCTATTTTTGAGAAAATTGAGATGGAAAAAGTTTTTTGCCCTCAATGATAAAAATAAATGCCAACAATTGGGGATCTCTATGGAGGACTTTCATGACGTTCACCTTCTGTCTGAATTGGCAGAAGAGGGTGATCGTGATTTAGGGGAGGGCCCCTTTTCTAATTTGAGACCCAAGAGTGTCAAAATGCCACCTATTGGAGACATAAGTAGCATTGACATCTTTCTAACGTTGGTCACTGATGAGATTAAGAAAATCAACCCGAGACTACATAGGGTTGATCCAAATCTCACTTTTGAGGAAAGAAGAGCATTACAGAATTTAAGTAATGATACCTCCCTTGTCATGAAACCATCTGACAAGGGCGGAAATATAGTACTCCTCGACTGTGATCAGTATGTATCGATGTGTATGGATACCCTCTCTGACACCGTGACCTATAAGGTCTTGCAGGGGGATCCCACTACTATATATATGAGGGCGCTCTCGAACATCTTGCAACAAGCCAAACAAGATGGTCTGATATCTTTAAATGAATTTAGGTTTCTCCTCCCTAAGTTCCCTGTGATTGCGACCTTCTATGCCCTCCCGAAGGTCCATAAGGGCTATCCTCCATTGAAAGGGAGACCAATTGTTTCTGGTGTGGATGCTTTGAGCGAAAACTCGAGTATATATCTTGATCAGATACTTAGGCCCTTTGTTATAGCCCTCCCATCCTTTCTGAGGGATACAACTGATCTATTAACAAAACTAGATGATGTTGTAGTTGACCCAGGGACTATTTTAGCATCAATTGATGTTGAAGCCCTTTACTCGAGTATTCATCATACAGAGGGCATTTCGGCAGTTGAATTTTACCTTAAATCTAGAGGGAACCATTTGATTCCACATAATGATTTTATTCTTCAATTGCTTCATTATGTCCTGACGCATAATTTCTTTTTGTTGCACGGGAATTTTTACCACCAGCTCAGGGGCACAGCAATGGGGAGCCCTTGTGCCCCTACTTATGCTAATCTGCTCCTGGGCTGGTGGGAGGACACGATAGTCTTTGGGGACGGGGATATCGTCGGGGGTCCATACATCCAGTTTTGGGGCCGTTATATCGACGATATCCTCGTCCTCTGGACAGGAGATGAGGCATCCTTTGTTGCGTTTATTCAACGCCTAAATATTAACGAACTGGGCCTTAAGTTCACCTACGAGATAGGAGGTAAAAAAATCGCTTTTCTGGATGTTGAGATAGCCATTGGTGAATCGGGTATCTTAAGGTCATCCATCTTTAGAAAACCGACGGCGGCCAATAGTCTTCTAAAATGGGGGAGTCACCATCCTATCCCCTTGAAACAAGGGATCCCTAAAGGTCAGTTCTTGAGATTGCGGAGGAATTGCTCCTCTTCTTCTGACTTTTTTAGGAAAGCTAAGGATCTAAAGGGTCGGTTTAAGGATCGTGGTTATCCAGCTAGGGTGGTGAATAAAGCATTTAACTTTGCCCTGCAACAAGATAGGTCTAAATTACTGGTACCTCGAGATAGGTCTGAACAGACCTCCTTGACTAGACTTATTGGAACCTTCGATGACCAGCATCCAAAAATCATGACAATTCTGAGAAAATATTGGGGCATTTTAAGAACTGATCCCGATATCTCTAAATGGATTACTGATTATCCATCTGTTACTTTTAGGAGAGGCAAATCTGTAAAAGATTACTTGGTGCATAGTCACTTTGTGCCCCCTAAGAGAGAAGGGACTTGGTTGGATAAAAGGTCTGTAGGCACCTTTAGGTGTGGACAATGTACTTTTTGCAGATATATTTCAATCTCAGGGACTTTTACCAGCTCAGCAACTGGACGCACCTATAAAAACAAACATTTTGCCAACTGTAAAACTATGGGTGTCATATACATTTGTACGTGTACATGTCCCAAAGACTATGTGGGAAAAACAAAAAGACAACTGAAGGTTCGAATTGGTGAACATCTGGGTGATATTCGAAACAAGAGAGATACACCTCTGGCGAAGCATGTAAATGTACATCATGGAGGTGATTTGAACTCCATCACGTTTCACTCAGTAGAGGTTGTTAACCCCCATTGTCGCCAGGGCGATTGGGACAAAAAAATTTTACAGCGGGAATCCAGATGGATTTTTTGGCTGGAGTCTTTGAGCCCTGGGGGCATTAACGAACAGCTGAATTTTTCTAGTTTTGTCTAGCTTTTTCTATTTTCTATTTTTTTCTACTTTATTAGCCCTTATTCAAAAATCAAAATCAGTCTCTTTCTCCGGATTAAGGATTTATATATATATTATTATGTTCCAGTATTTAAAAAATGGATACTGGCCTTTGTTGGGACAATCCTGATTGATTGCTAATGGATTCTGCTGCCCAGGTATATCTTTATGGGCAGCTCTGATTTTCTACCTATGGTTGACAGAGCAATTAGCATACTTTACATCATTTCTAAAAAATATTTTTTTTCTCCCTCTTCTATTGTATCATAACACTGTTGCTTATACATGAAAGTTTGCATAGTGTATTCATTATTATGACATAGGGATACAATATATTTTTATATGTATTTATTAGCCTAAATTTAATTATATATGGCCCCCCTATCAGCCTAAATTTATTTATATATGGCCTCTTATGGGGATTCTTATTATACCCTCATACCTTATTATGGTCCTCCCCCCCCCATGTGATGGTTCTTTGCGTTGTCAGTTTTGACGTTAGTTGACCGTGGCTGCGAGCCTTCCACTATGAAGCTAAACAGTACGCAGTTTGCGTAACTTCTCCAGTCTAGATCGGTACTTACGCAAGCGGAAATGACGTCTGACGTAACTACCGGAACTGATCAAGCGTGAGGATGGAAGGAAGGAAGGGGGGATCGTGGAGCGCAGCTTGCGTTCCAAAATCATGGCGAGTATGTAATTAACTACAGGTGGGTCTAATCCCACGGCGTGTTAGCACGTGGAGGGAGGTATAAATATCGGGTCCTGCTTAGTTTATATGTGATTGAACTCTAACTTGGTAGCACTTGTTATCGGTGCACTTTTTCTCCTCTAGTACAATTTTGTCCCCTGATGAGCCCCGCATTAAGGAGGGGGGGGTGAAACGCGTAGGGACTATGAGACTACTCTGAAAGGACTTTTTGATCAATTAATGATTTTGGGACCATATTTAAATATATGTTATTTGCTGATAATTCTATATCTGCCTGAGGGACCATTACTAAGGACTTCTGGTGTGTTTTTGAAGTAAACCTGATTCTACACCTGCCTGAGGGACCATTACTAAAGACTTTTGGTGTGCCTCTGAAGCAACCTGCTTATATTTTGTTGCTGGGTTTATCTTCTGGACCGGGCTCCTACAGCTATAAATCTTTTGTGTCTGAAGTGATCTTTTCTACAGGAAGATCAACCGAAACCTCAGAAGGATCTGAACAAGATAAGTCCATTGTTATATATAATTTTTTGAAACTACTGAGACTATTTGGGACATTTCTTCCTTTTTTTTTTTTTTTTTTTTCATTTTTTTCTTTTTTTGATCCTTTTTAGGTTGGGATTATATTTGAGGGATATGTTTACCTGCTGGTGATCTTATACCTGCCTAAAGGAACTGCTATTAAGGGCACCTGATGTATTGAATATGTTTTGCTGCGAACATTTTTTGGACCTGGTCCACACAGCTATATATATATATTGTTCTGGGGTCTGAAGGGGACATTTGTCTAACAGCAAGAACCTCAGAAAGCTCTGTATAAGTCCTTTGCTATACATTTTTGAAGTGATACCTCAGAAAGCTCTGTATAAGAATAAGTCCATTGCTATACATTTTTGAAGCTATATAATGGTTGACCAGTATATGTTGTAATTGGCTATTGTCTTTTAAGGATTGCCTTTATTTTTCTAGGCGATCCTATCTATTTTCTGTGTATGTATTTAATATCCCTATTGACATAATTATTGTGTGTCCGATATATATTTAGTTTTCCAACTTTAAAAATTACTGGTCATTTGTGTGTATGTGTCTGAGTAGGGATATTGAGGGTTGGGTGAGGGACAGCTTTTGTGTAGGGGGGGCACCATCTTAACCCTTAGGGTGATATCACTCCGTTGCTAGGTAGGGGGAGCTCCTCTACCAGGGTTATTCAGGGTCAATTTTTGATTGTTATATGACTATCCCCACCATCCCCTTAATATCTAGTATCTCATCTCAATATATGTAGTTTGTCCTAACTGTACTCTTTGGTACACATTTTTAAATGTTATATTAAAAGCTATTTTTTAAAGGATATTTTTTCTGCTCCTTGGTTTGTTAACATCAAAACCACAGTAATAATTTACTGGTGTATACCAGGCTTTTTCAAATAAATATATATTTGCGGCTGAACAGTGAGCGACACACTCAAACTGTTTTTTTTAGATACAAATGGCCCAAAAGTGGATAATACAGAGGTTTGTAACGTGGAACTGCAAAACCACACTTGTATTTCTCGGGCCTACACCAGACTATTTTCAACAGATATATTTGTGTCTGAAAAATCAGGGAGACACTATTTTTTTTTTTTTACAGCAAAAAATGCAAAAAGCAGGATAATAGAGATTTTTTACCGTGGAACAGCAAAAGCACACTTCTGTCTCTCTGGCCTACACCAGACTAATTTCAACAGATATATTTGTGTCTGAAAAATCAGGGAGACACTATTTTTTTTTTTTTTACAGCAAAAAATGCAAAAAGCAGGATAATAGAGATTTTTTACCGTGGAACAGCAAAAGCACACTTCTGTCTCTCTGGCCTACACCAGACTATTTTCAACAGATATATTTTTGTCTGAAAAATCAGGGAGACACTATTTTTTTTTTTTACAACAAAAATGCAAAATGCAGGATAATAGAGATTTTTTACAGTGGAACAGCAAAAGGACACTTCTGTCTCTCTGTCCTACACCAGACTATTTTCAACAGATATATTTGTGTCTGAAAAATCAGGGAGACACTATTATTATTTTTATACAGCAAAAAATGGCAAAAACAGGATAATAGAGATGTTTTACCGTGGAACATCAAAACCACAGTAATAATTTACTGGTGTATACCAGGCTTTTTAAAATATATATATATTTGCGGCTGAACAGTGAGCGACACACTCAAACTGTTTTTTTTATATACAAATTGCCCAAAAGTGGATAATACAGAGGTTTGTACCGTGGAACTGCAAAACCACACTTGTATTTCTCGGGCCTACAGCAGACTATTTTCAACAGATATATTTGTGTCTGAAAAATCAGGGAGACACTATTTTTTTTTTTTACAGCAAAAAATGCAAAAAGCAGTATAATAGAGATTTTTTACCGTGGAACAGCAATAGCACACTTCTGTCTCTCTGGCCTACACCAGACTATTTTCAACAGATATATTTGTGTGTGAAAAATCAGGGAGACAATATTTTTTTTTTTTAACATCAAAAAATGCAAAAAGCAGTATAATAGAGATTTTTTTACCGTGGAACAGCAAAAGCACACTTCTGTCTCTCTGGCCTACACCAGACTATTTTCAACAGATATATTTGTGTCTGAAAAATCAGGGAGACACTATTTTTTTTTTTTTACAGCAAAAAAGCAGGATAATAGAGATTTTTTTACTGTGGAACAGCAAAAGCACACTTCTGTCTCTCTGGCCTACACCAGACTGTTTTCAACAGATATATTTGTGTCTGAAAAATCAGAGAGACACTATAATTATTTTTATACAGCAAAAAATGCCAAAAACAGGATAATAGAGATGTTTTACCGTGGAACATCAAAACCACAGTAATAATTTACTGGTGTATACCAGGATTTTTAAAATTTATATATATTTGCAGCTGAACAGTGAACGACACACTCAAACTGTTTTTTTTAGATACAAATGGCACATAGAACAGCAAAACCACACTTCTATTTCTATGGCCTTCACCAGACTATTTTCAACAGATATATTTGTGTCTGAAAAATCAGAGGCATACTTTTTTTTTTTGGGGGGGGGGACACCAAAACGTTAATAAGATGGGTATTTGTACATTGTGAAGGAGGAAAAAAAAGAGGAATTAGATAAAAAAGGGTTTTTCCTGGCCCCCGAGACCTGGAGCTAAGTCCAGCAATTTCAGCAACAGGAGCAGCACACAGGACTGTAATGCAACGTTTGCTGGTATAACCACTGCGTCTCCTATACAGCCTGCCTGCTTGCCTGCCTGATATACCTGGGATGGATATTAGTCCTGAGAAGGACTGTTTGTTTGATCTGGCTGCCTTTACAGACCCTACAATAACTATTTTGCAGGATATATCTCTCCCTAAATCAGCAGCGCTGTCCCTACACTGTCTGATCCGGAGCGACTGTGTCCAAGATGGCGGCACCCGGTTTTAAATACTCGAGGTGACTCTGCGCGGCCAGCCAATCAATGTAATGCCCACAAACAACATGGCTGCGGCATTACAGTGACTGGCTGTCAATCCCTGCATGTTCATTGGCTCTGTAAAGAGCGCCAAACATGCAGGGTGGAGACCCGAGCTCCGCCCGAGTAACTCGGAAATGCTCGGTGCTCGCCGAACATCCCGAGTAGCGTGATGCTCGGGCGAGTACCGAGCAGTGTCGAGCATGTTTGCTCAACACTAAAAAATATGTGTGAGGGTACCCCAGGAGAGTTTAAAATGTGTGTGGGTAGAATATATATATAACGGAGGAAAAACTGAAAAACCTTAAAAAAAATTTTTTTGGGACGTAGTCATTTTTCCGGCGTTTTTCAGACTTTCAGGGAAGGGAAAGAATCAGTGAGGGGAATTTGTAAGTGAGCGTTCCGATTTCAGTTCCAGAGCGATTCGCCCCATGAGTCCTTGATATTTAGTCATTTAAAGCCAATTTTCTGACTTTTTGAAAATTTCACTTTTTTGGGAAAATATCCACTAAATGAGGAAAAAATATGTGTAAGGGTACCCCAAGAGAGTTCCAAATATGTGTGGGTAGAATATATATATATAACGAGGGTAAAATTGAAAAAAGTTTAAATACATTTTTTTTGGACTTAGTAATTTTTGCAGCATTTTTCAGACTTTCAGAGAGGGAAAAATGTCAGTGAGCGTTCCGATTTCAGTTCCAGAGGGATTCGCCCGATGAGTCCTTGATAATTAGTCGTTTTCAGCCAATTTTCTGACTTTTTGAAAATTTCACTTTTTGGTGAAAATATCCATTAAATGAGGGAATAATATGTGTGAGGGTACCCCAGGAGAGTTCCAAATGTGTGTGGGTAGAATATATATCTCATGGAGGTAAAATTGAAAAAAGTTTTAAAAAAATTTTTTTGGACTAAGTAATTTTTCCTGCATTTTTCAGAATTTCAGAGAGGGGAAAATGTCAGTGAGCGTTCCGATTTCAGTTCCAGAGCGATTTGCGCGATGAGTCCTTGATAATTAGTCATTTTCAGCCAATTTTCTGACTTTTTGAAATTTTCACTTTTTGGTGAAAATATCCACTAAATGAGGGAATAATATGTGTGAGGGTAACCCAGGAGAGTTCCAAATGTGTGTGGGTAGAATATATATATAACGGGGGTAAAATTGAAAGAAGTTTAAAAAATTTTTTTTTGCACTTAGTCAATTTTCTGTCATTTGTCAGACTTACAGAGAGGGGAAAATGTCAATGAGAGTTCCGATTTCAGTTCCAGAGCGATTCGCCTGATGAGTCCTTGATATTTAGTCGTTTTCAGCCAATTTTCTGACTTTTTGAAAATTTCACTTTTTGGTGAAAATATCCATTAAATGAGGGAATATTATGTGTGAGGGTACTCCAGGAGAGTTCCAAATGTGTGTGGGTAGAATATATATCCCACGGGGGTAAAATTGAAAAAAGTTTAAAAAATTATTTTTTGGACTAAGTTATTTTTCACGCATTTTTCAGAATTTCAGAGAGGGGAAAATGTCAGTGAGCTTTCCGATTTCAGTTCCAGAGGGATTCGCCCGATGAGTCCTTGATAATTAGTCGTTTTCAGCCAATTTTCTGACTTTTTGAAAATTTCACTTTTTGGTGAAAATATCCATTAAATGAGGGAATAATATGTGTGAGGGTACCCCAGGAGAGTTCCAAATGTGTGTGGGTAGAATATATATCTGACGGGGGTAAAATTGAAAAAAGTTTAAAAAAAATTTTTTTGGACTAAGTCATTTTTCCGGCGTTTGTCAGACTTACAGAGAGGGGAAAATGTCAGTGAGCGTTCCGATTTCTGTTTCAGAGCAATTTGCCTGATGAGTCCTTGATATTAAGTCGTTTTCAGCCAATTTTCTGACTTTTTGAAAATTTCACTTTTTGGTGAAAATATCCATTAAATGAGGGAATAATATGTGTGAGGTTACCCAAGGAGAGTTACAAATGTGTGTGGGTAGAATATATATCCCAAGGGGGTAAAATTGAAAAAAGTTGAAAAAAATTTTTTTGGACTTAGTCATTTTTCCGTCATTTTTCCGACTTTCAGAGAGGGAAAAATGTCAGTGAGCGTTCCGATTTCAGTTCCAGCAATTCGCCGGATGAGTTCTTGATATTTCGTCATTTTTAGCCAATTTTCTGACTTTTTGAAAATTTCACTTTTTGGTGAAAATATCCATTAAATGAGGGAATAATATGTGTGATGTTACCCCAGCAGAGTTCCAAATGTGTGTGGGTAGAATATATATATATAACGGTGGAAATATTAAAAAAGTTGAAAAAAAAATTTTTTTGCACTTAGTAATTTTTCAGCCGTTTGTCAGACTTACAGAGAGGGGAAAATGTCAGTGAGCATTCCGATTTCAGTTCCAGAGCGATTCGCCTGATGAGTCCTTGATATTTAGTCGTTTTCAGCCAATTTTCTGACTTTTTGAAAATTTCAATTTTTGGTGAAAATATCCATTAAATGAGGGAATAATATGTGTGATGGTACCACAGCAGAGTTCCAAATGTGTGTGGGTAGAATATATATCTGACGGGGGTAAAATTGAAAAAAGTTTAAAAAACATTTTTTTGGACTAAGTAATTTTTCCCGCATTTTTCAGAATTTCAGAGAGGGGAAGATGTCAGTGAGCGTTCCGATTTCAGTTCCAGAGCAATTCGCCCAATGAGTCCTTGACATTTAGTCGTTTTTAGCCAATTTTCTGACTTTTTGAAAATTTCACTTTTTGGTGAAAATATCCATTAAATGAGGGAATAATATGTGTGAGGGTAGCCCAGGAGAGTTCCAAATGTGTGTGGGTAGAATATATATATATAACGGGGGAAATATTGAAAAAAGGTGAAAAAAAAATTTTTTTGCACTTAGTAATTTTTCAGCCTTTTGTCAGACTTACAGAGAGGGGAAAATGTCAGTGAGCATTCCGATTTCAGTTCCAGAGCGATTCGCCTGATGAGTCCTTGATATTTAGTCGTTTTCAGCCAATTTTCTGACTTTTTGAAAATTTCACTTTTTGGTGAAAATATCCATTAAATGAGGGAATAATATGTGTGAGGGTACCCCAGGAGAGTTCCAAATGTGTGTGGGTAGAATATATATATATAGGGGGTAAAATTGATAAAAGTTGAAAAAAATTTTTTTGAGGACATAGTCATTTTTCAGGCATTTGTCAGACATACAGAGAGGGGAAAATGTCAGTGAGCGTTCCAATTTCAGTTACAGAGCGATTCGCCTGATGAGTCCTTGATATTTAGTCATTTTCAGCCATTTTTCTGAGTTTTTGAAAATTTCACTTTTTTGGGAAAATATCCAATAAATGAGGGAAAAATATGTGTGAGGGTACCCCAGGAGAGTTCCAAATGTGTGTGGGTAGAATATATATCCCACGGGGGTAATATTGAAAAAAGTTGACATTTTATTTTATGGACTTAGTTATTTTTCCGGCAATTTTCATACTTTCAGAGAGGGGAAAATGTCAGTGAGCGTTCCGAATACAGATCCAGAGTGACTCGCCCGATGAGTCCTTGATAATTAGTCGTTGTCAGCCATTTTTCTGACTTTTTGAAAATTTCACTTTTTTGGGAAAATATCCAATTAATGAGGGAAAAATATGTGTGAGGGTGCCCCAGGAGAGTTCCAAATGTGTGTGGGTAGAATATATATTTAGCGGGGGTAAAATTGAAAAAAGTTAAAAAAAAATTTTTTGGACTTAGTCATTTTTCCGGCATTTTTCAGACTTTCAGAGATGGGAAAATGTCAGTGAGCGTTCCGATTTCAGTTCCTGAGCGATTCGCCCAATGAATGCTTGATAATTAGTCATTTTCAGCCAATTTTCTGACTTTTTGAAAATTTCACTTTTTTGGTGAAAATATCCATTAAATGAGGTAATAATATGTGTTAGGGTACACCAGGAGAGTTCCAAATGTGTGTGGGTAGAATATATAGTTAACGGGGGTAAAATTGAAAAAAGTTGAAAAAAAATTTTTTTGGACTTAGTCATTTTTGCAGCATTTTTTAGACTTTCAGAGAGGGGAAAATGTCAGTGAGTGTTCCGATTTCAGTTCCAGAGCGATTCGCCCGGTGAGTCCTTGATATTTAGACGTTTTCGGCCAATTTTCTGACTTTTTGAAAATTTCACTTTTTGGTGAAAATATCCATTAAATGACGGAATAATATGCGTGAGGGTACCCCAGGAGAGTTCCAAATGTGTTTGGGTAGAATATATATCCCACGGGGGTAAAATTGAAAACTGTTGAAAAAAAATTATATTGGACTTAGTCATTTTTCCGGCATTTGTCAGACTTTAAGAGAGGGGATAATGTCAGTGAGCATTCCGATTTCAGTTCCATAGGGATTCGCCCGATGAGTCCTTGATAATTAGTCGTTTTCAGCGAATTTTCTGACTTTTTGAAAATTTCACTTTTTGGTGAAAATATCCATTAAATGAGGGAATAATATGTGTGAGGGTACCCCAGGAGAGTTCCAAATGTGTGTGGGTAGAATATATATCTCACGGGGGTAAAATTGAAAAAAGTTTAAAAAAAAATTTTTTGGACTAAGTAATTTTTCCTGCATTTTTCAGAATTTCAGAGAGGGGAAAATGTCAGTGAGCATTCTGATTTCAGTTCCAGAGCGATTTGCGCGATGAGTCCTTGATAATTAGTCATTTTCAGCCAATTTTCTGACTTTTTGAAAATTTCACTTTTTGGTGAAAATATCCATTAAATGAGGGAATAATATGTGTGAGGGTACCCAAGGAGAGTTCCAAATGTGTGTGGGTAGAATATATATATATATAACGGGGGTAATTTTGAAAAAAGTTGAAAATAATATTTTTGGGACTTGGTCATTTTTCCGGCGTTTGTCAGACTTACAGAGAGGGGAAAATGTCAGTGAGCGTTCCGATTTCTGTTTCAGAGCAATTTGCCTGATGAGTCCTTGATATTAAGTCGTTTTCAGCCAATTTTCTGACTTTTTGAAAATTTCACTTTTTGGTGAAAATATCCATTAAATGAGGGAATAATATGTGTGAGGTTACCCCAGGAGAGTTCCAAATGTGTGTGTGTAGAATATATATCCCAAGGGGGTAAAATTGAAAAAAGTTGAAAAAAATTTTTTTGGACTTAGTCATTTTTCCGTCATTTTTCCGACTTTCAGAGAGGGGAAAATGTCAGTGAGCGTTCCGATTTCAGTTCCAGAGCAATTCGCCGGATGAGTTCTTGATATTTCGTCATTTTTAGCCAATTTTCTGACTTTTTGAAAATTTCACTTTTTGGTGAAAATATCCTTTAAATGAGGGAATAATATGTGTGAGGGTAGCCCAGGAGAGTTCCAAATGTGTGTGGGTAGAATATATATATATAACGGGGGAAATATTGAAAAAAGTTGAAAAAAAAATTTTTTTGCACTTAGTAATTTTTCAGCCGTTTGTCAGACTTACAGAGAGGGGAAAATGTCAGTGAGCATTCCGATTTCAGTTCCAGAGCGATTCGCCTGATGAGTCCTTGATATTTAGTCGTTTTCAGCCAATTTTCTGACTTTTTGAAAATTTCAATTTTTGGTGAAAATATCCATTAAATGAGGGAATAATATGTGTGATGGTACCCCAGCAGAGTTCCAAATGTGTGTGGGTAGAATATATATCTGACGGGGGTAAAATTGAAAAAAGTTTAAAAAACATTTTTTTGGACTAAGTAATTTTTCCCGCATTTTTCAGAATTTCAGAGAGGGGAAGATGTTGGTGAGCGTTCCGATTTCAGTTCCAGAGCGATTTGCCCGATGAGTCCTTGATAATTAGTCATTTTCAGCCAATTTTCTGACTTTTTGAAAATTTCACTTTTTGGTGAAAATATCCATTAAATGAGGAAATAATATGTGTGAGGGTACCCAAGGAGAGTTCCAAATGTGTGTGGGTAGAATATATATATATAACGGGGGTAATTTTGAAAAAAGTTGAAAATAATATTTTTGGGACAGTCATTTTTCCGGCGTTTGTCACACTTATAGAGAGGTGAATATGTCAGTGAGCGCTCCGATTTCAGTTCCAGAGCGATTCGCCCAATGAGTCCTTGACATTTAGTCGTTTTTAGTCAATTTTCTGACTTTTTGAAAATTTCACTTTTTGGTGAAAATATCCATTAAATGAGGGAATAATATGTGTGAGGGTACCCCAGGAGAGTTCCAAATGTGTGTGGGTAGAATATATATATAGAACGGGGGAAATATTGAAAAAAGTTGAAAAAAAAATTTTTGAGGACATAGTCATTTTTCAGGCGTTTGTCAGACATACAGAGAGGGGAAAATGTCAGTGAGCGTTCCAATTTCAGTTCCAGAGCGATTCGCCTGATGAGTCCTTGATATTTAGTCATTTTCAGCCATTTTTCTGACTTTTTGAAAATTTCACTTTTTTGGGAAAATATCCAATAAATGAGGGAAAAATATGTGTGAGAGTACCCCAGGAGAGTTCCAAATGTGTGTGGGTAGAATATATATCCCACGGGGGTAATATTGAAAAAAGTTGACATTTTTTTTTATGGACTTAGTTATTTTTCCGGCAATTTTCATACTTTCAGAGAGGGGAAAATGTCAGTGAGCGTTCCGAATACAGATCCAGAGTGACTCGCCCGATGAGTCCTTGATAATTAGTCGTTGTCAGCCATTTTTCTGACTTTTTGAAAATTTCACTTTTTTGGGAAAATATCCAATTAATGAGGGAAAAATATGTGTGAGGGTGCCCCAGGAGAGTTCCAAATGTGTGTGGGTAGAATATATATTTAGCGGGGGTAAAATTGAAAAAAGTTAAAAAAAATTTTTTGAGGACATAGTCATTTTTCAGGCGTTTGTCAGACATACAGAGAGGGGAAAATGTCAGTGAGCGTTCCAATTTCAGTTCCAGAGCGATTCGCCTGATGAGTCCTTGATATTTAGTCATTTTCAGCCATTTTTCTGACTTTTTGAAAATTTCACTTTTTTGGGAAAATATCCAATAAATGAGGGAAAAATATGTGTGAGGGTACCCCAGGAGAGTTCCAAATGTGTGTGGGTAGAATATATATCCCACGGGGGTAATATTGAAAAAAGTTGACATTTTTTTTTATGGACTTAGTTATTTTTCCGGCAATTTTCATACTTTCAGAGAGGGGAAAATGTCAGTGAGCGTTCCGAATACAGATCCACAGTGACTCGCCCGATGAGTCCTTGATAATTAGTCGTTGTCAGCCATTTTTCTGACTTTTTGAAAATTTCACTTTTTTGGGAAAATATCCAATTAATGAGGGAAAAATATGTGTGAGGGTGCCCCAGGAGAGTTCCAAATGTGTGTGGGTAGAATATATATTTAGCGGGGGTAAAATTGAAAAAAGTTAAAAAAAAATTTTTTGGACTTAGTCATTTTTCCGGCATTTTTCAGACTTTCAGAGATGGGAAAATGTCAGTGAGCGTTCCGATTTCAGTTCCTGAGCGATTCGCCCAATGAATGCTTGATAATTAGTCATTTTCAGCCAATTTTCTGACTTTTTGAAAATTTCACTTTTTGGTGAAAATATCCATTAAATGAGGGAATAATATGTGTGAGGGTACCCAAGGAGAGTTCCAAATGTGTGTGGGTAGAATATATATATATATATAACGGGGGTAATTTTGAAAAAAGTTGAAAATAATATTTTTGGGACTTGGTCATTTTTCCGGCGTTTGTCAGACTTACAGAGAGGGGAAAATGTCAGTGAGCGTTCCGATTTCTGTTTCAGAGCAATTTGCCTGATGAGTCCTTGATATTAAGTCGTTTTCAGCCAATTTTCTGACTTTTTGAAAATTTCACTTTTTGGTGAAAATATCCATTAAATGAGGGAATAATATGTGTGAGGTTACCCCAGGAGAGTTCCAAATGTGTGTGTGTAGAATATATATCCCAAGGGGGTAAAATTGAAAAAAGTTGAAAAAAATTTTTTTGGACTTAGTCATTTTTCCGTCATTTTTCCGACTTTCAGAGAGGGGAAAATGTCAGTGAGCGTTCCGATTTCAGTTCCAGAGCAATTCGCCGGATGAGTTCTTGATATTTCGTCATTTTTAGCCAATTTTCTGACTTTTTGAAAATTTCACTTTTTGGTGAAAATATCCTTTAAATGAGGGAATAATATGTGTGAGGGTAGCCCAGGAGAGTTCCAAATGTGTGTGGGTAGAATATATATATATAACGGGGGAAATATTGAAAAAAGTTGAAAAAAAAATTTTTTTGCACTTAGTAATTTTTCAGCCGTTTGTCAGACTTACAGAGAGGGGAAAATGTCAGTGAGCATTCCGATTTCAGTTCCAGAGCGATTCGCCTGATGAGTCCTTGATATTTAGTCGTTTTCAGCCAATTTTCTGACTTTTTGAAAATTTCAATTTTTGGTGAAAATATCCATTAAATGAGGGAATAATATGTGTGATGGTACCCCAGCAGAGTTCCAAATGTGTGTGGGTAGAATATATATCTGACGGGGGTAAAATTGAAAAAAGTTTAAAAAACATTTTTTTGGACTAAGTAATTTTTCCCGCATTTTTCAGAATTTCAGAGAGGGGAAGATGTCGGTGAGCGTTCCGATTTCAGTTCCAGAGCGATTTGCCCGATGAGTCCTTGATAATTAGTCATTTTCAGCCAATTTTCTGACTTTTTGAAAATTTCACTTTTTGGTGAAAATATCCATTAAATGAGGAAATAATATGTGTGAGGGTACCCAAGGAGAGTTCCAAATGTGTGTGGGTAGAATATATATATATAACGGGGGTAATTTTGAAAAAAGTTGAAAATAATATTTTTGGGACAGTCATTTTTCCGGCGTTTGTCACACTTATAGAGAGGTGAATATGTCAGTGAGCGCTCCGATTTCAGTTCCAGAGCGATTCGCCCAATGAGTCCTTGACATTTAGTCGTTTTTAGTCAATTTTCTGACTTTTTGAAAATTTCACTTTTTGGTGAAAATATCCATTAAATGAGGGAATAATATGTGTGAGGGTACCCCAGGAGAGTTCCAAATGTGTGTGGGTAGAATATATATATATAACGGGGGAAATATTGAAAAAAGTTGAAAAAAAATTTTTTGAGGACATAGTCATTTTTCAGGCGTTTGTCAGACATACAGAGAGGGGAAAATGTCAGTGAGCGTTCCAATTTCAGTTCCAGAGCGATTCGCCTGATGAGTCCTTGATATTTAGTCATTTTCAGCCATTTTTCTGACTTTTTGAAAATTTCACTTTTTTGGGAAAATATCCAATAAATGAGGGAAAAATATGTGTGAGGGTACCCCAGGAGAGTTCCAAATGTGTGTGGGTAGAATATATATCCCACGGGGGTAATATTGAAAAAAGTTGACATTTTTTTTTATGGACTTAGTTATTTTTCCGGCAATTTTCATACTTTCAGAGAGGGGAAAATGTCAGTGAGCGTTCCGAATACAGATCCAGAGTGACTCGCCCGATGAGTCCTTGATAATTAGTCGTTGTCAGCCATTTTTCTGACTTTTTGAAAATTTCACTTTTTTGTTAAAATATCCAATTAATGAGGGAAAAATATGTGTGAGGGTGCCCCAGGAGAGTTCCAAATGTGTGTGGGTAGAATATATATTTAGCGGGGGTAAAATTGAAAAAAATTAAAAAAAATTTTTTGAGGACATAGTCATTTTTCAGGCGTTTGTCAGACATACAGAGAGGGGAAAATGTCAGTGAGCGTTCCAATTTCAGTTCCAGAGCGATTCGCCTGATGAGTCCTTGATATTTAGTCATTTTCAGCCATTTTTCTGACTTTTTGAAAATTTCACTTTTTTGGGAAAATATCCAATAAATGAGGGAAAAATATGTGTGAGGGTACCCCAGGAGAGTTCCAAATGTGTGTGGGTTGAATATATATCCCACGGGGGTAATATTGAAAAAAGTTGACATTTTTTTTTATGGACTTAGTTATTTTTCCGGCAATTTTCATACTTTCAGAGAGGGGAAAATGTCAGTGAGCGTTCCGAATACAGATCCAGAGTGACTCGCCCGATGAGTCCTTGATAATTAGTCGTTGTCAGACATTTTTCTGACTTTTTGAAAATTTCACTTTTTTGGGAAAATATCCAATTAATGAGGGAAAAATATGTGTGAGGGTGCCCCAGGAGAGTTCCAAATGTGTGTGGGTAGAATATATATTTAGCGGGGGTAAAATTGAAAAAAGTTAAAAAAAAATTTTTTGGACTTAGTCATTTTTCCGGCATTTTTCAGACTTTCAGAGATGGGAAAATGTCAGTGAGCGTTCCGATTTCAGTTCCTGAGCGATTCGCCCAATGAATGCTTGATAATTAGTCATTTTCAGCCAATTTTCTGACTTTTTGAAAATTTCACTTTTTGGTGAAAATATCCATTAAATGAGGTAATAATATGTGTTAGGGTACACCAGGAGAGTTCCAAATGTGTGTGGGTAGAATATATAGTTAACGGGGGTAAAATTGAAAAAAGCTGAAAAAAAATTTTTTTGGACTTAGTCATTTTTGCAGCATTTTTTAGACTTTCAGAGAGGGGAAAATGTCAGTGAGTGTTCCGATTTCAGTTCCAGAGCGATTCGCCCAGTGAGTCCTTGATATTTAGACGTTTTCGGCCAATTTTCTGACTTTTTGAAAATTTCACTTTTTGGTGAAAATATCCATTAAATGACGGAATAATATGCGTGAGGGTACCCCAGGAGAGTTCCAAATGTGTGTGGGTAGAATATATATCCCCCGGGGGTAAAATTGAAAACTGTTGAAAAAAAATTATATTGGACTTAGTCATTTTTCCGGCATTTGTCAGACTTTAAGAGAGGGGATAATGTCAGTGAGCATTCCGATTTCAGTTCCATAGGGATTCGCCCGATGAGTCCTTGATAATTAGTCGTTTTCAGCCAATTTTCTGACTTTTTGAAAATTTCACTTTTTGGTGAAAATATCCATTAAATGAGGGAATAATATGTGTGAGGGTACCCCAGGAGAGTTCCAAATGTGTGTGGGTAGAATATATATCTCACGGGGGTAAAATTGAAAAAAGTTTAAAAAAAATTTTTTTGGACTAAGTAATTTTTCCTGCATTTTTCAGAATTTCAGAGAGGGGAAAATGTCAGTGAGCATTCTGATTTCAGTTCCAGAGCGATTTGCGCGATGAGTCCTTGATAATTAGTCATTTTCAGCCAATTTTCTGACTTTTTGAAAATTTCACTTTTTGGTGAAAATATCCATTAAATGAGGGAATAATATGTGTGAGGGTACCCAAGGAGAGTTCCAAATGTGTGTGGGTAGAATATATATATATATAACGGGGGTAATTTTGAAAAAAGTTGAAAATAATATTTTTGGGACTTGGTCATTTTTCCGGCGTTTGTCAGACTTACAGAGAGGGGAAAATGTCAGTGAGCGTTCCGATTTCTGTTTCAGAGCAATTTGCCTGATGAGTCCTTGATATTAAGTCGTTTTCAGCCAATTTTCTGACTTTTTGAAAATTTCACTTTTTGGTGAAAATATCCATTAAATGAGGGAATAATATGTGTGAGGTTACCCCAGGAGAGTTCCAAATGTGTGTGTGTAGAATATATATCCCAAGGGGGTAAAATTGAAAAAAGTTGAAAAAAATTTTTTTGGACTTAGTCATTTTTCCGTCATTTTTCCGACTTTCAGAGAGGGGAAAATGTCAGTGAGCGTTCCGATTTCAGTTCCAGAGCAATTCGCCGGATGAGTTCTTGATATTTCTTCATTTTTAGCCAATTTTCTGACTTTTTGAAAATTTCACTTTTTGGTGAAAATATCCTTTAAATGAGGGAATAATATGTGTGAGGGTAGCCCAGGAGAGTTCCAAATGTGTGTGGGTAGAATATATATATATAACGGGGGAAATATTGAAAAAAGTTGAAAAAAAAATTTTTTTGCACTTAGTAATTTTTCAGCCGTTTGTCAGACTTACAGAGAGGGGAAAATGTCAGTGAGCATTCCGATTTCAGTTCCAGAGCGATTCGCCTGATGAGTCCTTGATATTTAGTCGTTTTCAGCCAATTTTCTGACTTTTTGAAAATTTCAATTTTTGGTGAAAATATCCATTAAATGAGGGAATAATATGTGTGATGGTACCCCAGCAGAGTTCCAAATGTGTGTGGGTAGAATATATATCTGACGGGGGTAAAATTGAAAAAAGTTTAAAAAACATTTTTTTGGACTAAGTAATTTTTCCCGCATTTTTCAGAATTTCAGAGAGGGGAAGATGTCGGTGAGCGTTCCGATTTCAGTTCCAGAGCGATTTGCCCGATGAGTCCTTGATAATTAGTCATTTTCAGCCAATTTTCTGACTTTTTGAAAATTTCACTTTTTGGTGAAAATATCCATTAAATGAGGAAATAATATGTGTGAGGGTACCCAAGGAGAGTTCCAAATGTGTGTGGGTAGAATATATATATATAACGGGGGTAATTTTGAAAAAAGTTGAAAATAATATTTTTGGGACAGTCATTTTTCCGGCGTTTGTCACACTTATAGAGAGGTGAATATGTCAGTGAGCGCTCCGATTTCAGTTCCAGAGCGATTCGCCCAATGAGTCCTTGACATTTAGTCGTTTTTAGTCAATTTTCTGACTTTTTGAAAATTTCACTTTTTGGTGAAAATATCCATTAAATGAGGGAATAATATGTGTGAGGGTACCCCAGGAGAGTTCCAAATGTGTGTGGGTAGAATATATATATATAACGGGGGAAATATTGAAAAAAGTTGAAAAAAAAATTTTTTTGCACTTAGTAATTTTTCAGCCGTTTGTCAGACTTACAGAGAGGGGAAAATGTCAGTGAGCATTCCGATTTCAGTTCCAGAGCGATTCGCCTGATGAGTCCTTGATATTTAGTCGTTTTCAGCCAATTTTCTGACTTTTTGAAAATTTCACTTTTTGGTGAAAATATCCATTAAATGAGGGAATAATATGTGTGAAGGTACCCCAGGAGAGTTCCAAATGTGTGTGGGTAGAATATATATATATATAGGGGGTAAAATTGATAAAAGTTGAAAAAAAATTTTTTGAGGACATAGTCCTTTTTCAGGCGTTTGTCAGACATACAGAGAGGGGAAAATGTCAGTGAGCGTTCCAATTTGAGTTCCAGAGCGATTCGCCTGATGAGTCCTTGATATTTAGTCATTTTCAGCCATTTTTCTGACTTTTTGAAAATTTCACTTTTTTGGGAAAATATCCAATAAATGAGGGAAAAATATGTGTGAGGGTACCCCAGGAGAGTTCCAAATGTGTGTGGGTAGAATATATGTCCCACGGGGGTAATATTGAAAAAAGTTGACATTTTTTTTTATGGACTTAGTTATTTTTCCGGCAATTTTCATACTTTCAGAGAGGGGAAAATGTCAGTGAGCGTTCCGAATACAGATCCAGAGTGACTCGCCCGATGAGTCCTTGATAATTAGTCGTTGTCAGCCATTTTTCTAACTTTTTGAAAATTTCACTTTTTTGGGAAAATATCCAATTAATGAGGGAAAAATATGTGTGAGGGTGCCCCAGGAGAGTTCCAAATGTGTGTGGGTAGAATATATATTTAGTGGGGGTAAAATTGAAAAAAGTTCAAAAAAATTTTTTTGGACTTAGTCATTTTTCCGGCATTTTTCAGACTTTCAGAGATGGGAAAATGTCAGTGAGCGTTCCGATTTCAGTTCCTGAGCGATTCGCCCAATGAATGCTTGATAATTAGTCATTTTCAGCCAATTTTCTGACTTTTTGAAAATTTCACTTTTTGGTGATAATATCCATTAAATGAGGTAATAATATGTGTTAGGGTACACCAGGAGAGTTCCAAATGTGTGTGGGTAGAATATATAGTTAACGGGGGTAAAATTGAAAAAAGTTGAAAAAAAATTTTTTTGGACTTAGTCATTTTTGCAGCATTTTTTAGACTTTCAGAGAGGGGAAAATGTCAGTGAGTGTTCCGATTTCAGTTCCAGAGCGATTCGCCCGGTGAGTCCTTGATATTTATACGTTTTCGGCCAATTTTCTGACTTTTTGAAAATTTCACTTTTTGGTGAAAATATCCATTAAATGACGGAATAATATGCGTGAGGGTACCCCAGGAGAGTTCCAAATGTATGTGGGTAGAATATATATCCCACGGGGGTAAAATTGAAAACTGTTGAAAAAAAATTATTTTGGACTTAGTCATTTTTCCGGCATTTGTCAGACTTTAAGAGAGGGGATAATGTCAGTGAGCATTCCGATTTCAGTTGCAGAGCGATTCACCCGATGAGTCTATGATAATTAATCGTTTTCAGCCAATTTTTGGACTTTTTGAAAATTTCACTCTTTGGTGAAAATATCCATTAAATGAGGTAATAATATGTGTGAGGGTACCCCAGGAGAGTTCCAAATGTGTGTGGGTTGAATATATATCCCACGGGGGTAATATTGAAAAAAGTTGACATTTTTTTTTATGGACTTAGTTATTTTTCCGGCAATTTTCATACTTTCAGAGAGGGGAAAATGTCAGTGAGCGTTCCGAATACAGATCCAGAGTGACTCGCCCGATGAGTCCTTGATAATTAGTCGTTGTCAGACATTTTTCTGACTTTTTGAAAATTTCACTTTTTTGGGAAAATATCCAATTAATGAGGGAAAAATATGTGTGAGGGTGCCCCAGGAGAGTTCCAAATGTGTGTGGGTAGAATATATATTTAGCGGGGGTAAAATTGAAAAAAGTTAAAAAAAAATTTTTTGGACTTAGTCATTTTTCCGGCATTTTTCAGACTTTCAGAGATGGGAAAATGTCAGTGAGCGTTCCGATTTCAGTTCCTGAGCGATTCGCCCAATGAATGCTTGATAATTAGTCATTTTCAGCCAATTTTCTGACTTTTTGAAAATTTCACTTTTTGGTGAAAATATCCATTAAATGACGGAATAATATGCGTGAGGGTACCCCAGGAGAGTTCCAAATGTGTGTGGGTAGAATATATATCCCACGGGGGTAAAATTGAAAACTGTTGAAAAAAAATTATTTTGGACTTAGTCATTTTTCCGGCATTTGTCAGACTTTAAGAGAGGGGATAATGTCAGTGAGCATTCCGATTTCAGTTGCAGAGCGATTCACCCGATGAGTCTATGATAATTAATCGTTTTCAGCCAATTTTTGGACTTTTTGAAAATTTCACTCTTTGGTGAAAATATCCATTAAATGAGGTAATAATATGTGTGAGGGTACCCCAGGAGATTTTGAAATGTGTTTGGGTAGAATATATATTTTACGGGTATACAATTGAAAAAAGTTTAAAAAAAATGTTTTGGACTTAGTCATTTTTCTGGCATTTTTCAGACTTTCAGAGAGGGGAAAATGTCAGTGAGCATTCCGATTTCAGTTCCAGAGCGATTTGCCCGATGAGTCCTTGATATTTAGGAGGTTTCAAACAATTTTTGGACTTTTCGAAAACGTAACTTTTTTGGGAAAATATCCACTAAATGAGGGAAAAATATGTATGAGGGTACCCCAGGAGAGTTCGAAATGTGTGTGGGTAGAATATATATCCCACGGGGGTAAAATTGAAGAAAGGTTAAAAATTTTTTTGGAACTTAGTCATTTTTCCGTCATTTTCTTAGACTTTCGGAGAGGGGAATATGTCAGTGAGCGTTCCGATTTCAGTTCCAGAGCGATTCGCCTGATGAGTCCTTGATATTTAGTCGTTTTCAGCCAATTTTCTGACTTTTTCAAAATTTAACTTTTTTGGGAAAATATCCACTAAATGAGGGAAAAATATGTGTGAGGATACCTCAGGAGAGTTCGAAATGTGTGTGGTTAGAATACCCCCACGGGGGAAAAATTGAAAAAGTTTTAAAAAAATTTTCTTGGACTTAGTCATCTTTCCGGCATTTTTCAGATTTTCAGAAAGGGGATAATGTCAGTGAGCGTTCTGATTTCAGTTCCAGAGCAATTTGCCTGATGAGTTCTTGATATTTAGTCGTTTTTAGCCAATTTTCGAACTTTTTGAAAACTTAACATTTTTGGGAAAATATCCACTAAATGAGGGAACAATATGTGTGAGGGTACCCCAGGAGAGTTCCAAATGTGTGTGGATAGAATATATATATAACGGGGGTAAAATTGAAAAAAGTTAAAAAAAAATTTTTTTGGACTTAGTCATTTTTCCGGCGTTTTTCAGACTTTCAGAGAGGGGAAAATGTCACTGGGCATTCCGATTTCAGTTCCAGAGCAATTCTCCTGATGAGTTCTTGATATTTAGTAGTTTTTAGCCAATTTTCTGACTTATTGAAACCGTAACTTTTTGGGGACAATATCCACTAAATGAGGGAAAAATATGTGTGAGGGTACCCCAGGAGAGTTTGAAATGTGTGTGGGTAGAATACCCCCACGGGGGTAAAATTGAAAAACGTTGAAAAAAATATTTTTTCGACTTAGTCATTTTTACGGCATTTTTCAGACTTTCAGAGAGGGGAAAATGTCAGTGAGCGTTCCGACTTCAGTTCCAGAGTGATTCGCCCGATGAATCCTTGATATTTAGTCGTTTTCAGCCAATTTTCGGACTTTTTGAAAATTTAACTTTTTGGGGAAAATTTCCACTAAATGAGGGAAAAATATGTGTGAGTGTACCCCAGCAGAGATCAAATAGTGTGTGGGTAAAATATATAGATATAACAGGGGTAAAATTGAAAAAAATTGAAAACATTTTTCTTTGGACTTAGTCATATTTCCGACATTTTTCAGACTTTCAGAAAGGGGAAAATGTCAGTGAGCGTTCCGATTTCAGTTCCAGAGCGATTCGCCTGATGAGTCCTCGATATTTAGTCGTTTTCAGCCAATTTTCTGACTTTTTGAAAGTTTTACTTTTTTGGGAAAATATCCACTAAATGAGGGAAAAATATGTGTGAGGATACCTCAGGAGAGTTCGAAATGTGTGTGGTTAGAATACCCCCACGGGGGAAAAATTGAAAAAGTATTAAAAAAATTTTCTTGGACTTAGTCATCTTTCCGGCATTTTTCAGACTTTCAGAAATTGGATAATGTCAGTGAGCGTTCTGATTTCAGTTCCAGAGCAATTTGCCTGATGAGTTCTTGATATTTAGTCGTTTTTAGCCAATTTTCGGACTTTTTGAAAACTTAACATTTTTGGGAAAATATCCACTAAATGAGGGAAAAATATGTATGATGGTACCCCAGGAGAGTTCCAAATGTGTGTGGGTAGAATATATATCCCACGGGGGTAAAATTGAAGAAAGTTTTAAAATATTTTTTTGGGACTTAGTCATCTTTCCGGCATTTTTCAGACTTTCAGAGGGGGGAAAATGTCAGTGAGCGTTACAATTTCAGTTCCAGAGCAATTTGCCTGATGAGTTCTTGATATTTCGTTGTTTTCAGCCAATATTCTGACTTTTTGAAAATTTCACTTTTTGATGAAAATATCCATTAAATGAGGGAATAATATGTGTGATGGTACCCCAGCAGAGTTCCATATGTGTGTGGGTAGAATATATATATATAACAGGGGTAAAATTGAAAAAAATTGAAAACATTTTTCTTTGGACTTAGTCATATTTCCGGCATTTTTCAGACTTTCAGAAAGGGGAAAATGTCAGTGAGCGTTCCGATTTCAGTTCCAGAGCAATTCACCTGATGAGTTCTTGATATTTAGTCATTTTTAGCCAATTTTCAGACTTTTTGAAAATGTCACTTTTTTGGGAAAATATCCACTAAAGAGGGAAAAATATGTTTGAGGGTACCCCAGGAGCGTTCATAATGTGTGTGGGTAGAATACCGCAATGGGGGAAAAATTGAAAAAAGTTGAACATTTTTTTTTTTTCGACTTAGTCATTTTTCTGGCATTTTTCCGAATTTCAGGAAGGTGAAAATGTCAGTGAGCGTTCCGAGTTCAGTTCCAGACCAATTCAACTGATGAGTTCTTGATATTTAATAATTTTTAGCCAAGTTTCTTATTTTTTGAAAATTTCACTTTTTTGGGAAACTATCCATTAAATTAGGGAATAATATGTGTGAGTGTACGCCAGGAGAGTTCCAAATGTGTGTGGGTAGAATATATATCCCACGGGGGCAAAATTGAAAAAAGTTGCAAAAAAAATTTTTTGGACTTAGTCATTTTTCCAGCATTTTTCTGACTTTCAGAGAGGGGAAAATGTCAGTGAGCGTTCCGATGCAGTTCCAGAGCGATTCGCCCGATGAGTCCTTGATATTTAGTCGTTTTCAGCCAATTTTCGGACTTTTTGAAAATTTCACTTTTGGTGAAAATATCCATTAAATGAGGGAATAATATGTGTGAGGGTACCCCAGGAGAGTTCGAAATGTGTGTGGGTAGAACCCATGGGGGTAAAATTGAAAAAAGTTGAAAATTTTTTTTTTCGTCTTAGTCATTTTTCCGCCGTTTTTCAGACTTTCAGAGAGGGGAAAATGTCAGTGAGCGTTCCGATTTCAGTTCCAGAGCGATTCGCCCGATGAGTAGTGTTGAGCCACCCCTGTAGTGTTCGGGTTCGGTTCGGTTCGTCGAACACCGGGATGTTCGAGGAAGTGTTCGTCGAACTTTTCGTCGAACACCTTAGAACACTGTCGAACACCGTTAAAACCAATGGCAGGCAAACATAAACACATAGTAACACATAGAAAACACCTTCAAAGGTGTCCAAAAGCTGACAAACTGCTCAGAAGACACTCTCTTTAAGAAAGCCGGCCGGCAAATTCAGCAGCGGCATACACCGGTACCCGACAATTTAGACAAGAAGGAATAGAGCATCACACATAGATTAGATAGATAGAAACATGTCAGTCACACATATAAGAAGCACAGTGACAGTGTTGGTTACTGTACTTGTCATTTAGTGTAAAGGATTTATTAAAAAAAATATTAGTGTTTTCATGCACCGTCTCTTTAAAAAAGCCGGCCGGCAATTCAGCAGCGGTACCTGACAATTTATAACAGAAAGAATAGAGCTTCACACATAGATTAGATAGATAGAAACATGTCAGTCACATATATATGAAGTACAGTGACAGTATTGGTTACTGTACTTGTCATTTAGTGTAAAGCATAAATTTAAAAAAATAATAGTGTTTTCATGCACCGTCTCTTTAAAAAAGCCGGCCGGCAATTCAGCAGCGGTACCTGACAATTTATAACAGAAAGAATAGAGCTTCACACATAGATTAGATAGATAGAAACATGTCAGTCACATATATATGAAGTACAGTGACAGTATTGGTTACTGTACTTGTCATTTAGTGTAAAGCATTAATTTAAAAAAATAATAGTGTTTTCATGCACCGTCTCTTTAAAAAAGCCGGCCGGCAATTCAGCAGCGGTACCCGACAATTTAGATTGTACGTCACTGACAGCGTGGGAGAATTCTCACGCTGAAGCGCTGAGTGTAGGAGAATTTTCCCACGCTGTCAGTGACGTGCATGAGGTGAGCTGAGATCATTGGTAGTGTTGAGCATTCCGATACTGAAATATCGGGTATCGGCCGATATTCGCGGTATCGGAATTCCGATACTTAATTCCGATACTTTTGCGATATCGTATACCGGAATCGGAAGTTCCCATAATGCAATGAGACATTTTCATTTTATTCAGCCAATGAGGATACTAAGAAGTGTGGGCACATCCTGTTAGGCATGTAGGCATCTTAACTAATGGCATGGCTGTGATTGGCTGCTGAAATGATGTCATGATGCACTATAAAAGCCACCGCCGCCATTTTGAGCTCACTCTGCTGTGAATTCAGTTAGGGATAGGACGCTGTTGTTCTGAGGGACAGTTTTAGCTACCTACTTGCTCTATACTGCTTTACCCAAGCTACTTTCTAAATCACTGTGCCTTGCAGTGCTAGTGCACAGTTCCCTGTGCTGTTCACCGCTGTCTGCAAGGTCTGTGTGTGTGAGTGCAGCTCACCCTGTAGTGTGTGCTTCAGCCAAGTCTGGTTGTAGTGCATTCAGTGTGTGTCACTGCCTCATACATTGTCCTTTTTTGCCAATTCATAATTTTTCCTGATATCTCCTATTAGTGTGGTGGTTCCATCTGTATTCAGCTAAATTGGTTCCAAACACACTATATAGGAGTAGATAGAGAATTTTTTTTCCGTCTTGCAGCACTAGTGCACAGTGCTCTGCATCTGTACTGTTCACCGCTGTCTGCAAGGTCTGGTGTGTGAGTGCAGCTCACCCTGTAGTGTGTGCTTCAACCCCGTCTGGTTGTAGTGCACTCAGTGTGTGTCACTGCCTCATACATTGTCGTTTTTTGCCAATTCATAATTTTTCCTGATATCTCCTATTAGTGTGGTGGTTCCATCTGTATTCAGCTAAATTGGTTCCAAACACACTATATAGGAGTAGATAGAGAAATTTTTTTCCGTCTTGCAGCACTAGTGCACAGTGCTCTGCATCTGTACTGTTCACCGCTGTCTGCAAGGTCTGGTGTGTGAGTGCAGCTCACCCTGTAGTGTGTGCTTCAACCCCATCTGGTTGTAGTGCACTCAGTGTGTGTCACTGCCTCATACATTGTCCTTTTTTGCCAATTCATAATTTTTCCTGATATCTCCTATTAGTGTGGCGGTTCCATCCGTATTCAGCTAAATTGGTTCCAAACACACTATATAGGAGTAGATAGAGAAATTTTTTTGGTCTTGCAGCGCTAGTGCACAGTGCTCTGCATCTGTACTGTTCACCGCTGTCTGCAAGGTCTGGTGTGTGAGTGCAGCTCACCCTGTAGTGTGTGCTTCAACCCCGTCTGGTTGTAGTGCACTCAGTGTGTGTCACTGCCTCATACATTGTCCTTTATTGCCAATTCATAATTTTTCCTGATATCTCCTATTAGTGTGGTGGTTCCATCCGTATTCAGCTAAATTGATTCCAAACACACTATATAGGAGTAGATAGAGGAGCCTTTCTGCAGCATTGGGCCCTGCAGCCCCAGCCAGATTAGTATTAGCCTATTTTTTGCAGCCTCATCTATTGCATTGTAGGTTACCTTCCTACATTGTAATAGCTACAAAAAGTTTGTGATACTATCGTTATTACATCTTTAGGCATATCCAGTGTCTTTTTGTGACAAAAAAAAACCTAAATAAAGTTCACCAAACACTCCACTTTACAGTTGTGTAGGCCACATTAGCTCATATTAAAGTCTAGTCCACACTTTATAAAATTAGTGTTTCTTATACCTGTTAGCAGCTGTTCAGGAATAAGCACACTAAGCCCTTAGTACTTTTCTGCCTATCTTTATCAGTCTACCAAGATGAAGAAGGCAGGCAGTAAGGCATGTGGTCGTGGTCGTGGGCGTGGGTGTGGAGTTTCTGCAGGGAGAGGACGTGAGGATTCTGTGCCTGCAGGGAGAGGACGTGGGGATTCTGTGCCTGCTGCGGGCACCAGTGACTCAGCATCCCCTAGTTTTACCAGGGAACAGTCCTTTATGCGCAGCTTTGTAGGAGCTAGCCGTACCCCACTGCTGCGCGAGGACCAAATTGAAGCCGTTGTCGGATGGATGGCAGCTAACGCATCGACTTCAATTAGTTCCAGATCCTCTCAGGTCCTGAGCACTGAAGAGCACCCATCTGTCTCTTCACCACCTGCCAAATTGCCCAGGCAGTCAGAGAGCCCTGGACAGGAGCCATCTCTATTTCTGTTCTCTGAATCTCTTGGCTTGGAAAGAGGGGGCCAGCCAAGCAGAATTCGAGAATTTGAAGAAGAGGTAGTATGCAGTGATGCGCAACCGTTTTGTCTCTCTGAATCTGAAGAGGCGGGTGGGCCAGTGCCTATGGTCAGCAGCACACCTCAGTACGCATCTGATGATGAGACTCAGGTGCCACTTTCTGGTGCGTACTGTGCTGTCGAGACTACCCAGGAGAAGCAGTTGTTTGAAGAGGGTGGTGTAGATGATGAGGTCCTTGACCCATCATGGCGTGAGGGACAGGAAGGTGGTGGGAGCAGCTCTGAGGAAGAGATTCCCCGAACGGCCCAAAAAGGAGGGAGAGGGAGGGGGCAGACTTGGTTGCCTGTAGCCTCCACTTCGGCACCCATTAGGAGCATGGCTCTTCCAAAATCCAAAGCGGGCGCTCCCAAGACTTGCAGTGCCCGGTCCTTTTTTGACACAGTTGCAGATGACATTTGCTTTGTCAAATGCAAGCTGTGTAATCAGAAGGTGAAAAGAGGGAAAAGTGTCAGCAACCTCAATACCACAAATATGTGGAAACATGTGCGGACCAAGCACGTGGTGGAGTTACACAAACACACTGAAGACCTAGGCCAACCTACAGCGCCACCTACCACCTCTTCAGCTCGTGTTGTAGCCTCTTCCTCCAGCTCACACACAGCTGGTTCGGCTTCCTCACAGGATCGCCATGGAAGAATCTCTGGCACTGTTGTACAGAGACACAGTGTAATTCCACCCACAGCACCACTTTCCCAGTCATCCTCACACTCCCAGGCCAGTCTACAGCCATCGTTAGCACAGGCATGGGAGAAAAGGCGCCCATACTCGGCAAACCACCCCCGAGCACAGGCTCTGAATGCTGGCATTGCTAAACTACTGGCCCTTGAAATGCTATCATTCAGGCTGGTGGAGACTGACACATTCCGTAACTTTATGGCATTGGCAGTCCCACAATACAACGTGCCCAGCCGCTTTTATTTCAGCAGGCAAGCCGTCCCTGCCCTGCAACATCATGTGGAGGGAAAAATTAAACATGCGCTACAAAACGCCGTCAGTAGCAAGGTCCACCTGACCACTGATGCGTGGACCAGTAAGCATGGACAGGGACGATACCTTTCCCTCACTGCCCATTGGGTAAATGTTGTGGAGCCGGGTACAGATCTTGAGAGTGGCGCTGTACGTGTTCTGCCAACTCCAAGGATTGCAGGAATCCAGTCTGTACACATTGACTCCTCCTCATACTCCAGTTCCTCTGAATCAGCGCTGCAGGAGCCGTCACGGTCTACCTCCACATCGACCCGTGAACGGTTACCTGTTATGATGACCGATATGAGCACAGCCGTGGCCAAACGTCAACAGGCCGTATTAAAATTAATTTCTTTGGGGAATCGAAGCCACACAGCGCAGGAGCTCTGGAATGCCATCAAGCAGCAGAGTGACGTGTGGTTTGTGCCAGCGAATCTCCAGCCAGGCATGGTAGTGTGTGACAATGGCCGAAATCTGGTGGCAGCTCTGGGCCTAGGCAACCTCACTCACATCCCATGTCTGGCACATGTGCTCAACTTGGTCGTGCAGAGTTTTTTGAGGGACTATCCGGATCTTGATGCACTGCTTCACAAGGTCCGCATAGAGTGCGCTCACTTGCGGCGTTCCAGCAATGCAAGATCACGCATTGCAGCTCTGCAGCGCCGATTATGTCTTCCGGAACATCGCATCATATGTGACCTACCCACCAGGTGGAATTCAACGTTACATATGTTGGAGAGGTTGTGTGAGCAGCAGGCAGCAGTAATGGAGTACCAGCTGCAGCAGGCGCAAACAAGTCGCAGTGCGCGCCGTTCACACTTCACCACCACTGAGTGGGCCTCTATGAAGGACATTTGCCACGTTTTGCGTGCCTTTGATTATTCCACGCGGATGGCGAGTGCAGATGATGCACTAGTCAGCATGACTATCCCCCTTATCTGCCTGCTTGAAAAAACACTGCAAGCACTAAGGGACGAGGTTTTGGAAGAGGTGGAGGATGAGGAGTCACAAATGCCATCTGCTTCTCTACAGTCTGCGCAACGTGGTTCCTCACAAAGGCCTAGGCAGGGGACACTTTGTGAGGAGGATGAGGAGGAGTCAATGGATGAGGAAGACATCTGTCCAGAGGAGGGAGGTGCACAATGCTCTAGTAGTCAGTATCTAGAGTGAGGGTGGGGTGATGCAGAGCAGGCAGAGATCACGCCTCAAGCAGGGGACAGCGTTTCTTGGCCAGTTGGCAGTCTGCAGCACATGGTTGATTTCATGCTGCAGTGCCTGAGAAACGACCGCCGCATCGCCCACATTCTCAACACGGCTGATTATTGGGTGTCCACCCTCCTAGATCCTCGCTACCGGGACAACTTACAAAGCCTCATAACACCGTTGAACCGGGAGCGTAAAATGCGGGAGTACCAAGACGCAGTGCATTCCATCATGTTCTCCATTCCAACCGAGAGCAGTGCTGCTAGTGATTTACAAAGCAGCTCAGTGCGTCGAGGCAGTGGAGGAAGCTCTGCACAAAGAGGGAGCAGAAGCAGCGCCTCAGCACAAGGCAAGACCAGTATGGCCGAAATGTGGCAAAGTTTTGTGTCCCTGCCGCCACAAATGTCTACACCATCACCGACGGCCCCAGTCAGCAGGAGGCAACGTTTCCGTCAGATGGTGACAGACTACATGTCTTGCCCTCTTAGTGTACTCCCAGGCGGCTCTTCTCCCTTCAAGTTTTGGGTCTGTAAGCTGGATACATGGCCAGAGCTTAGTCAGTATGCACTGGAGGTGCTAGCTTGCCCTGCTGCTAGTGTATTATTGGAACGCGTCTTTAGTGCCGCAGGTGGTGTACTAACAGACCGTCGCATGCGACTATCCTCCGATAACGTTGACCGGCTTACTTTTCTCAAAATGAACAAGGCCTGGATCTCTCATGAATTTGCCAGTCCTCTTCCAGAATAAATAATTGGTTGGCAACAGTATCCAGGTCTCCTGTTCTGTTCATGTTTCTACCACCTGAACTGTAATCCCTGAGCTCCAACACCGCCAGTTGGCGCTCGGAAGTGCCGTCTGCACAGTCAACACTTGCTGCCGTGTTATTGGGGTTCAGTAACGTCAGCTGTTCCCCTGCTGTGCGGACGGCAATTTCTCCTGCTCTGTCCACATCCACTGTACTACTGATTTAAAACCTCCTCCAAATACACCTCTGGCTCCTCTGTTTTCAGTATTATCCCTGAGCTCCAACACCACCAGTTGGCGCTCGGAAGTGCCATCTGCACAGTCAACACTTGCTACCATGTTATTGGGGTTCAGTAACGTCAGCTGTTCCCCTGCTGTGCGGACGGCAATTTCTCCTGCTCTGTCCACATTCTCACTACTACAGATTTTAAAGTTGCTCCAATTACACCTCTGGCTCCTCTGTTTTCAGTATTATCCCTGAGCTCCAACACCGCCAGTTAGTGCACGGAAGTGCCGTCTGCACAGTCAACACTTGCTGCCGTGTTACTGGGGTTCAGTAACGTCAGCTGTTCCCCTGCTGTGCGGCCGGCAATTTCTCCTGCTTTGTCCACATCCACTGTACTACACATTTTAAAGTTGCTCCAATTACACCTCTGGCTCCTCTGTTTTCATTCTTATCCCTGGGCTCCAGCACCGCCAGTTGGCGCTCGGAAGTGCTGTCTGCACAGTCAACACTTGCTACCATGTTATTGGGGTTCAGTAACGTCAGCTGTTCCCCTGCTGTGCGGACGGCAATTTCTCCTGCTCTGTCCACATTCTCACTACTACAGATTTTAAAGTTGCTCCAATTACACCTCTGGCTCCTCTGTTTTCAGTATTATCCCTGAGCTCCAACACCGCCAGTTGGCGCACGGAAGTGCCGTCTGCACAGTCAACACTTGCTGCGGTGTTATTGGGGTTCGGTAACGTCAGCTGTTCCCCTGCTGTGTTCACGGCAATTTCTCCTGCTCTGTCCATATTCACTGTGCTACTTACTTAAAACTTGCTCCAATTACACCTCTGGCTCCTCTGTTTTCATTCTTATCCCTGGGCTCCAACACCGCCAGTTGGCGCTCGGAAGTGCTGTCTGCACAGTCAACACTTGCTACCATGTTATTGGGGTTCAGTAACGTCAGCTGTTCCCCTGCTGTGCGGACGGCAATTTCTCCTGCTCTGTCCACATTCTCACTACTACAGATTTTAAAGTTGCTCCAATTACACCTCTGGCTCCTCTGTTTTCAGTATTATCCCTGAGCTCCAACACCGCCAGTTGGCGCACGGAAGTGCCGTCTGCACAGTCAACACTTGCTGCGGTGTTATTGGGGTTCGGTAACGTCAGCTGTTCCCCTGCTGTGTTCACGGCAATTTCTCCTGCTCTGTCCATATTCACTGTGCTACTTACTTAAAACTTGCTCCAATTACACCTCTGGCTCCTCTGTTTTCATTCTTATCCCTGGGCTCCAACACCGCCAGTTGGCGCTCGGAAGTGCTGTCTGCACAGTCAACACTTGCTACCATGTTATTGGGGTTCAGTAACGTCAGCTGTTCCCCTGCTGTGCGGACGGCAATTTCTCCTGCTCTGTCCACATTCTCACTACTACAGATTTTAAAGTTGCTCCAATTACACCTCTGGCTCCTCTGTTTTCAGTATTATCCCTGAGCTCCAACACCGCCAGTTGGCGCACGGAAGTGCCGTCTGCACAGTCAACACTTGCTGCGGTGTTATTGGGGTTCGGTAACGTCAGCTGTTCCCCCTGCTGTGTTCACGGCAATTTCTCCTGTTCTGTCCATATTCACTGTGCTACTTATTTAAAACTTGCTCCAATTACACCTCTGGCTCCTCTGTTTTCATTCTTATCCCTGGGCTCCAGCACCGCCAGTTGGCGCTCGGAAGTGCCGTCTGCACAGTCAACACTTGCTGCCGTGTTATTGGGGTTCAGTAACGTCAGCTGTTCCCCTGCTGTGCGGACGGCAATTTCTCCTGCTCTGTCCACATCCACTGTACTACTGATTTAAAACCTCCTCCAAATACACCTCTGGCTCCTCTGTTTTCAGTATTATCCCTGAGCTCCAACACCGCCAGTTGTCGCTCGGAAGTGCTGTCTGCACAGTCAACACTTGCTACCATGTTATTGGGGTTCAGTAACGTCAGCTGTTCCCCTGCTGTGCGGACGGCAATTTCTCCTGCTCTGTCCACATTTTCACTACTACAGATTTTAAAGTTGCTCCAATTACACCTCTGGCTCCTCTGTTTTCAGTATTATCCCTGAGCTCCAACACCGCCAGTTGGCGCACGGAAGTGCCGTCTGCACAGTCAACACTTGCTGCCGTGTTATTGGGGTTCAGTAACGTCAGCTGTTCCCCTGCTGTGCGGACGGCAATTTCTCCTGCTCTGTCCACATCCACTGTACTACTGATTTAAAACCTCCTCCAAATACACCTCTGGCTCCTCTGTTTTCAGTATTATCCCTGAGCTCCAACACCGCCAGTTGTCGCTCGGAAGTGCTGTCTGCACAGTCAACACTTGCTACCATGTTATTGGGGTTCAGTAACGTCAGCTGTTCCCCTGCTGTGCGGACGGCAATTTCTCCTGCTCTGTCCACATTTTCACTACTACAGATTTTAAAGTTGCTCCAATTACACCTCTGGCTCCTCTGTTTTCAGTATTATCCCTGAGCTCCAACACCGCCAGTTGGCGCACGGAAGTGCCATCTGCACAGTCAACACTTGCTGCCATGTTATTGGGGTTCAGTAACGTCAGCTGTTCCCCTGCTGTGCGGACGGCAATTTCTCCTGCTTTGTCCACATCCACAGTACTACACATTTTAAAGTTGCTCCAATTACACCTCTGGCTCCTCTGTTTTCATTCTTATCCCTGGGCTCCAACACCGCCAGTTGGCGCTCGGAAGTGCCGTCTGCACAGTCAACACTTGCTGCGGTGTTATTGGGGTTCGGTAACGTCAGCTGTTCCCCTGCTGTGTTCACGGCAATTTCTCCTGCTCTGTCCATATTCACTGTGCTACTTATTTAAAACTTGCTCCAATTACACCTCTGGCTCCTCCGTTTTTAGTATTTACCCTGGGCTCCAATACCGCTAGTTGCTGCTCAGAAGTGCCGTCTGTACAGTCAACACTTGCTGCCGTGTTATTGGGGTTCAGTAACGTCAGCTGTTCCCCTGCTGTGCGGACGGCAATTTCTCCTGCTTTGTCCACATCCACTGTACTACACATTTTAAAGTTGCTCCAATTACACCTCTGGCTCCTCTGTTTTCATTCTTATCCCTGGGCTCCAACACCGCCAGTTGGCGCTCGGAAGTGCCGTCTGCACAGTCAACACTTGCTGCGGTGTTATTGGGGTTCGGCAACGTCAGCTGTTCCCCTGCTGTGTTCACGGCAATTTCTCCTGCTCTGTCCATATTCACTGTGCTACTTATTTAAAACTTGCTCCAATTACACCTCTGGCTCCTCTGTTTTCATTCTTATCCCTGGGCTCCAACACCGCCAGTTGGCTCTCGGAAGTGCCGTCTGCACAGTCAACACTTGCTGCCGTGTTATTGGGGTTCAGTAACGTCAGCTGTTCCCCTGCTGTGTTCACGGCAATTTCTCCTGCTCTGTCCATATTCACTGTGCTACTTATATAAAACTTGCTCCAATTACACCTCTGGCTCCTCCGTTTTTAGTATTTACCCTGGGCTCCAATACCGCTAGTTGCTGCTCAGAAGTGCCGTCTGCACAGTCAACACTTGCTGCCGTGTTATTGGGGTTCAGTAACGTCAGCTGTTCCCCTGCTGTGCGGACGGCAATTTCTCCTGCTTTGTCCACATCCACTGTACTACACATTTTAAAGTTGCTCCAATTACACCTCTGGCTCCTCTGTTTTCATTCTTATCCCTGGGCTCCAGCACCGCCAGTTGGCGTTCGGAAGTGCCGTCTGCACAGTCAACACTTGCTGCCGTGTTATTGGGGTTCAGTAACGTCAGCTGTTCCCCTGCTGTGCGGACGGCAATTTCTCCTGCTCTGTCCACATCCACTGTACTACTGATTTAAAACCTCCTCCAAATACACCTCTGGCTCCTCTGTTTTCAGTATTATCCCTGAGCTCCAACACCGCCAGTTGGCGCTCGGAAGTGCCGTCTGCACAGTCAACACTTGCTGCGGTGTTTTTGGGGTTCGGTAACGTCAGCTGTTCCCCTGCTGTGTTCACGGCAATTTCTCCTGCTCTGTCCATATTCACTGTGCTACTTATTTAAAACTTGCTCCAATTACACCTCTGGCTCCTCTGTTTTCATTCTTATCCCTGGGCTCCAGCACCGCCAGTTGGCGCTCGGAAGTGCCGTCTGCACAGTCAACACTTGCTGCGGTGTTATTGGGGTTCGTTAACGTCAGCTGTTCCCCTGCTGTGTTCACGGCAATTTCTCCTGCTCTGTCCATATTCACTGTGCTACTTATTTAAAACTTGCTCCAATTACACCTCTGGCTCCTCCGTTTTTAGTATTTACCCTGGGCTCCAATATTGCTAGTTGCTGCTCAGAAGTGCCGTCTGCACAGTCAACGCTTGCTCCAGTGTTATTGGGGTTCAGTAACGTCAGCTGATCCCCAGCTGTGTGTCCGGCAATTTCTCCTGCTTTGTCCACATCCACTGTACTACGGATTTAAAACCTCCTCCAAATACACCTCTGGCTCCTCTGTTTTTAGTATTTACCCTGGGGTCCAGCACCGCCAGCTGGTTCTCGGCAGTTCCATTGGCTCTTGTACCTTCTGCTACCCATCCGGGTTCCAGTACCGTCAGCTGGTTCTCGGCAGTGTCTTTGGCACGGGTACTCCCTCCTGCCCAGCCTGGTTCCAGCACGCCAGCTGTTTCCGGGTAGTGTCAACGTCACTTTGCCTCCAATGCGTTGTCCTGTCGTGTTGCGGTCGGGTTAGCCGACTCTATGGTGCCTGCAGTTTAGGTGACTCCTATGTGGGCTGCGGGATCTGGCAATGAAGGCTGGTTCCATAGTGCCAATAGGACAAGCACCCCCTGTAGGACTGTGGGTTTTGGTAACTACGGCCGGCTCGCGGCCTTGAACTTTTTTTTACATGGGTACCTTCTGCTACCCATCCGGGTTCCAGTACCGTCAGCTGGTTCTCGGCAGTGCCTTTGGATTAGGTGCCTCCTTCTCGGTATCCAAGTTCCAAGAACGTCTGCTGGTCCTTGGTAGTGCTTTCTGGCACAGGTACCTCCTGCTTAGTAACCGAGTTCCAGTAACATCAGATGGTCCTCAGTAGTTCCATTGGCTCTTGTACCTTCTGCTACCCATCCGGGTTCCAGTACCGTCAGCTGGTCCTCGGTAGTTCCATTTGCTCTTGTATCTTCTGCTACCCATCCGGGTTCCAGTACCGTCAGCTGGTTCTCGGCAGTGTCTTTGGCACGGGTACTCCCTCCTGCCCAGCCTGGTTCCAGCACGCCAGCTGTTTCCGGGTAGTGTCAACGTCACTTTGCCTCCAATGCGTTGTCCTGTCGTGTTGCGGTCGGGTTAGCCGACTCTATGGTGCCTGCAGTTTAGGTGACTCCTATGTGGGCTGCGGGATCTGGCAATGAAGGCTGGTTCCATAGTGCCAATAGGACAAGCACCCCCTGTAGGACTGTGGGTTTTGGTAACTGCAGCCGGCTCGCGGCCTTGAACTTTTTTTTACATGGGTACCTTCTGCTACCCATCCGGGTTCCAGTACTGTCAGCTGGTTCTCGGCAGTGCCTTTGGATTAGGTGCCTCCTTCTCGGTATCCAAGTTCCACCAACGTCTGCTGGTCCTTGGTAGTGCTTTCTGGCACAGGTACCTCCTGCTTAGTAACCGTGTTCCAGTAACATCAGCTGGTCCTCGGTAGTTCCATTGGCTCTTGTACCTTCTGCTACCCATCCGGGTTCCAGTACCGTCAGCTGGTCCTCGGTAGTTCCATTTGCTCTTGTATCTTCTGCTACCCATCCGGGTTCCAGTACCGTCAGCTGGTTCTCGGCAGTGTCTTTGGCACGGGTACTCCCTCCTGCCCAGCCTGGTTCCAGCACGCCAGCTGTTTCCAGGTAGTGTCAACGTCACTTTGCCTCCAATGCGTTGTCCTGTCATGTTGCGGTCGGGTTAGCCAACTCTATGGTGCCTGCAGTTTAGGTGACTCCTATGTGGGCTGCGGGATCTGGCAATGAAGGCTGGTTCCATAGTGCTAATGTGACAAGCACCCCCTGTAGGACTGTGGGTTTTGGTAACTGCGGCCGGCTCGCGGCCTTGAACTTTTTTTTTACATGGGTACCTTCTGCTACCCATCCGGGTTCCAGTACCGTCAGCTGGTTCTCAGCAGTGCATTTGGATTAGGTGCCTCCTTCTCGGTATCCAAGTTCCACCAACGTCTGCTGGTCCTTGGTAGTGCTTTCTGGCACAGGTACCTCCTGCTTAGTAACCGAGTTCCAGTAACATCAGCTGGTCCTCGGTAGTTCCATTGGCTCTTGTACCTTCTGCTACCCATCCGGGTTCCAGTACCGTCAGCTGGTCCTCGGTAGTTCCATTTGCTCTTGTATCTTCTGCTACCCATCCGGGTTCCAGTACCGTCAGCTGGTTCTCGGCAGTGTCTTTGGCACGGGTACTCCCTCCTGCCCAGCCTGGTTCCAGCACGCCAGCTGTTTCCGGGTAGTGTCAACGTCACTTTGCCTCCAATGCGTTGTCCTGTCGTGTTGCGGTCGGGTTAGCCGACTCTATGGTGCCTGCAGTTTAGGTGACTCCTATGTGGGCTGCGGGATCTGGCAATGAAGGCTGGTTCCATAGTGCCAATAGGACAAGCACCCCCTGTAGGACTGTGGGTTTTGGTAACTGCGGCCGGCTCGCGGCCTTGAACTTTTTTTTACATGGGTACCTTCTGCTACCCATCCGGGTTCCAGTACCGTCAGCTGGTTCTCGGCAGTGCCTTTGGATTAGGTGCCTCCTTCTCGGTATCCAAGTTCCACCAACGTCTGCTGGTCCTTGGTAGTGCTTTCTGGCACAGGTACCTCCTGCTTAGTAACCGAGTTCCAGTAACATCAGCTGGTCCTCGGTAGTTCCATTGGCTCTTGTACCTTCTGCTACCCATCCGGGTTCCAGTACTGTCAGCTGGTCCTCGGTAGTTCCTCAGCTTTCTTGTACCTTCTGCTACATTTCCAAGTTCAAGCTTTTTGAAATGGTTCTTGGTAATCACTCTGGATCTCCCTGACGAGGACCCTGAAGACGAGGACCCTGAAGACCAACCCTAAGAAGACGAGGACCCCGAAGACAATGACCCTGAAGACGAGGACCCTGAAGACCACCCCGAAGAAGACGAGGACCCTGAAGACCACCACGAAGAAGACGAGGACCCTGAAGACCACCCCGAAGAAGACGAGGACCCCGAAGACGAGGACCCAGAAGACCAACCCGAAGAAGACGAGGACCCCGAAGACGAGGACCCCCGAAGACGACGACCCTGAAGACCACCCCGAAGAAGACCAAGAAGATGACCCTGAAGAAGTTGACCAAGAAGACAAAGAAGAGAAGACAAGCACCAAGATACAGAAGAACAAGAGACAGAAAACCAAGAAGCAGAAATACAAGAAGCTGCAGAACAAAAAGCGGAAGAACATTAAGCATAAGACTAAAAATCAGAGCAAAAGATAATATCTAAATTATAAGCAGAAGATGACTAAGCAGTGTATGGGGGTGAGTCCGTTCCTCCTCGTGGTGCCCCTGGAAAAGACCTGCTGCTGCAGGCCAAACTGAACGCGGACAAATCCTGTTGTAAATCTTTTGTGACGGGCAGAACGAAAGGTGTAATGTCCAACCTTTTATAGATAACAACTACAGGAATGCCTGTCACAAATAAGAATATGATGAAGAAGAAGAATATGAAGAAGATGAAGAAGTAGAATATGAAGAATGTAAAAAAAAGAATAATACGAAGAAGGTGAAGAAGAAGAAGGTGAAGAAGAAGTGGATGAAAAAGATGCTGAGGATGATGAAGGAGAAAGTGTGGGAGAAGTAAAAAAGAAGGTGAAGAGCATGGAAGTAGTGAAACATAAATATCTGACAAAATATAAAAATACTTAACATAGTTAATATTTCCGTAACTCAGAACATAATAAAAAAATAGTAATTCCTGCTATTCCATTTGACTGGGCTAAACCTCTATGCCTTTATTGTCTCCCCCACCTCCCCCAATACATTCTACATTATTCTTAGTTGTTTTCCTTCATGTAGAAATAACCTACAAGGAAAGAAAGGGTTTATTTTAATTCCGATATTTATGTCCCATTGACTTGCATTGGTTTCCGGTATCGGAATCGGCGATATCCGATACTTTTTCGGTATCGGTCCAATCCAATCCGATCCGATATTTCCCGATATCGGAAGGTATCGCTCAACACTAATCATTGGACATGACCTCGGCTCATCTGGATGCCGTCACAGCCAGACACTGAGGAGCGCAAGCATGCATGCGCTTCTCAGTGTCTGCGGGATGACAGGCTGGATGGCAGCTTTCTGGTGCGGTCCAGCCTGTCATCTCGATGAAGCAGAGCTGAAGCTGTCGTGGGAACCATGGAAAGGTAAGGATGATGTTGGTTTATTATTTTTCTTTTATTGCAGGAGATCGTTGGCTTCAGCTGGAATGGGCGTGATGGTAAGTATGGTTTAATTTAGAACAATAAAGAATTGTGTGTTATTTCAATTAAAGGACTTTATTCTGGGTGTTGTGTTTTTTTTAAATACTTTACTAGAAATTCATGGCGGTCATGTCTAATATTGGCGTGACCCATGAATTTCGGGCTTAGGGCCAGCTGATAATACCAAGCTGGCCCTAACCCCTTTATTACCCAGTGAGCCACCGCACCAGGGCCATGGATGAGTTGGGTACAGCGCCAGAAGATGGCGCTTCTATGAACGCGCCATTTTCTGGGGTGGCTGCGGACTGCAATTTGTCGTGGGGGGGGAGGACCCAGAAAGCTTGGGCCCCCCAGCGCTGCAGATTCCAGCTCCCAGCTACCTAGTTGTACCTGGCTGGACACAAAAATAGGGCGAAGCCCCACGTATTTTTTTTTTATTACTTCATGAAATTCATGAAATAATGAAGAAAAAAAGGCCTTCCCTATATTGTTGTGTCCGGCCAGGTACAAATAGGCAGCTGGTGGTTGGGGGCAGCCCGTTCCTGCCTGATGTACCTGGCTGGACACAAATATAGTGCGAAGCCCCTCTTCAATTTTTTTAAATTATTTCAGGAAATTCATGAAATAATTAAGAAAAAAAGGCCTTCCCTATATTGTTGTGTCCGGCCAGGTACAAATAGGCAGCTGGTGGTTGGGGGCAGCCCGTTCCTGCCTGCTGTACCTGGCTGGACACAAATATAGTGCGAAGCCCCACTTCAATTTTTTTAAATTATTTCAGGAAATTCATGAAATAATTAAGAAAAAATTGACGTGGGGCTTCGCACTATATTTGTGTCCAGTCAGGTACAGCAGGCAGGAACGGGCTGCCCCCAACCACCAGCTGCCTATTTGTACCTGGCCGGACACAACAATATAGGGAAGCCCTTTTTTTTAATTTTTTCATGAAATAATTTAAAAAAAATTGACGTGGAGCTTTGCACTATATTTGGGTCCAGCCAGGTACAGCAGGCAGGAACGGGCTGCCCCCAACCAACAGCTGACTATTTGTACCTGGCCGGACACAACAATATAGGGAAGCCCTTTTTTTCTTAATTATTTCATGAAATAATTTAAAGAAAATTGACATGGGGCTTCGCCCTGTTTATGTGTCCAGCCAGGTACAACTAGGCAGCTGGGGGCTGGAATCCGCAGCGCAGGGAGGCCCAAGCTTTCTGGGCCACCCCCGCTGCAAATTGCAGTCCGCAGCCACCCCGGAAAATGGCGCGTTCAAAGAAGCGCCATCTTCTGGCGCTGTACCCAACTCATCCAGGGCCCTGGTGCGGTGGCTCACTGGGTAATAAAGGGGTTAGGGCCAGCTTGGCATTATCAGCTGGCCCTAAGACCGAAATTCATGGAGTCACGCCAATATTAGAAATGACCAACATGAATTTCTAGTAAAGTATTTAAAAAAAACACAACACCCAGAAAAAGTCCTTTAATTGAAATAAACACACAATTCTTTATTGTTCTAAATTAAACCATACTTACCGTCACGCCCATTCCAGCTGAAGCCAACGATCTCCTGAAATAAAAGAAAAATAATAAAGCAACATCATCCTTACCATTCCATGGTTCCCACGACAGCTTAAGCTCTGATACATCGAGATGACAGGCTGGACTTCAGCAGAACGCTGCCATCCAGCCTGTCATCCCGCAGACACTGAGAAGCACAGGCTTGCTTGCGCTCCACAGTGTCTCTCTGTGACGGCATCCAGATGAGCCGAGTTCAAGTCCAATGAACTCGGCTCACCTCATGCACGTCACTGACAGCGTGGGAAAATTCTCCTGCACTCAGCGATTCAGCGTGAGAATTCTCCCACGCTGTCAGTGACGTGCATGAGGTGAGCTCATGTCCAATGAACTCGGCTCACCTCATGCACGTCACTGACAGCGTGGGAAAATTCTCACGCTGAAGCGCAGAGTGCAGGAGAATTCTCCCACGCTGTCAGTGACGTGCATGAGGTGAGCTCATGTCCAATGAACTCAGCTCACCTCATGCATGTCACTGACAGCGTGGGAGAATTCTGCTGCACTCTGCGTATCAGCGTGAGAATTTTCCCACGCTGTCAGTGACGTGCATGAAGTGAGACGAGTTCATTGGACATGACCTCGGCTCATCAGGATGCTGTCACAGAGAGACGCTGAGGAGCGCAAGCATGCCTGTGCTTCTCAGTGTCTGTGGGATGACAGGCTGGATGGCAGCGTTCTCGATGTAGCAGAGCTGAACCTGTCGTGGGAACCATGGAAAGGTAAGGATTATTGTAACATACCTGGCGGCGTCCTTGCATAGTGGTCCATCTCCCACTGTGCAGGAGCGCGCACTTGATCTCCTGTCCAGAATGTCTCTCTGGCTTCCCTCCATGCTGTCTTGTTTGTGTCTGTGTCTGTTTCTGCTGCTTAAGGGCGGCGCCCGATCACTTCCTGCTTTTTGTACCTGCTGTGGGTCACACCCCTTGTGCGTCCTCAGCCTATTGCTGTCTGACACTTGGTATATAGCTCAGCAGCTCCCTTCTATCCCTGCCTGAGCATATGTGTTTCTTTCAGTGTGTGCTTGCACTCTGAAGGTGCCAGGTCCCGTCTTTGTTTCCCTGTCCGCCTTTCCTGGAGGCTTATTTCCAGGCCTGTCTGAACTTAGTCCTGTATGTTTCCTGCCTTGCGGTGTCAGCTCCCGTGTCTGAACTGTGTCCTGTATGTCTCCTGCCTTGCGGTGTCAGCTCCCGTGTCTGAACTAAGTCCTGTATTTCTCCTGCCCTGCGGTGTCAGCTCCCGTGTCTGAACTGTGTCCTGTATCTTGTCTGTCCTGTCTGAACACGCTCCTTGCCTGTTCGTCCCGCCTCTCTGGGGGCAGTATTCCCAGACCCGCTCCTGTATCCCGCTGCAGTGTCGGTCTCCTCCGTACACTCAGTTCCAGTCTGAACTCTCTCCTATCCTTTACCTGTTTTGCCTCTATGCCCGTTCCCTTCCTTTTTCTGCAGAGTCTGAACTTGTACCTAACTCCTGCCTGTTGTCTCTGTACTCCCGTTTGTGAGTTTGTGGTCCACTCGCTACTTCACTGCAAGTACCCTGTGGGTGTCTGGCTCTGCCTTTCCCTTCCTGTCTGTTCAGTGTGAACAGAGCCCTGTCCTCCCTGCTCAGCCCTGTCTGCACTTTAGTTGTGCTTGCCTGTACCTCTCTGCCTGTATTGTTCCTGAGTCCCAGTGTGTACTGGGTCCTATCCCGCCTGTGTTCCTACCTGCTAGTGCCTCCCCGTTTGCACTCTATCTGTGCTTACCTTTACCCGCCTGCCTGCCCGCCTGCCTGCATATCCGCCTGCCTGCATCCCAGTCTGTGTGCCAGTCTACCAGTCTGTTCCTGTATTCCCCTGTGTGGGTCAACAGCCGTGTCCGGGGTCTGTCCTGGAGTAGCACCTGGTCCCTCTGCTCGGTTCCTCCTTGGTGCTCTGGCGTCGTATGCCGTCGTGCGACCCTGGTCGGATCGGGCAGATACTTAGTTACGCCCCTCCAGGCATACACTCTCCGGCACGGTCCAGTGGAATCACTACCAATCACATGCACACGCCGCTCTAGCCCGGGCGTGTGCATAACAGCATGCTCAGGCCATGGTTCCCGTTGAGCCCCACGGCCTTCGCTCTCTGAGAAGTTTTTTTCCAGCGAATACATGCAGTGAAATAAATAAATATATTTTTTTTCCCTTTAGCTGAGTTCCAGGCGAATTGCGCACTCGTCCAGATGGATCTATCAGCTCTCGTTCCTGCGGATCCGCCACGTTACTATGGGGATCCAAAACAGTGTCGTGCATTTGTGGAGCAATGCATGCTACACTTTAAGGCCTACCCTCTTTATTTTCCTTCCGATTGGGCTAAAGTGGCCTTTATTATGTCTTACCTGGCGGGGGATGCCTTGGAATGGATCAACCCCCTATATGAGACACAGGATCCGATCCTCCGGGACCTAATGGCCTTCCTGGTGGCCTTTCTAATGGTCTTCGATGATCCTAACCCGGAGGCTCCTGCTGAAGCTTCACTTCCCAATATCCCGGAGCAGCCCCAATGGGTAATGTGTGTGGGTAGCGTAATAGTTCTCCAGCCCAATGAGACTACTGCCCACCCAGAATCCTCACAGGGTGACTACGCTTTCCGGAATACTTCTCCCAACCTCAAGAGGCAGTCCAGACGTGCTCGACTTAGAGGCAAGCAGTCACGCCTGGGTCTGTCCTCCCTGAGACCTCCTGAACCCTTCGGGGTGCTACCTGGTAACGAAAGGACAGAGACTCTCCTATACTCTGTACCTGATACCTCGCTCGCTTCGTCCAGTGAGTCCAACCTGGTGTACTCCGAAGCAGAGGTTACTCCCGAGTCTCTACACCCCTCCGACCAGGCGGAGGACCTCCAGTTGTGTTTAGAACCCTTCGGGGTGCCACCTGGTGGTGAATGGACAGAGACTTTCCTATATCCTGGATCTGATACCTCACTCGCTTCGTCCAGTGAGTCCAACCTAGTGTACTCCGAAGCAGAGGTTACTCCCGAGTCTCTACACCCCTCCGACCAGGCGGAGGACCTCCAGTTGTGTTCAGAACCCTTCGGGGTGCCACCTGGTGGTGAATGGACAGAGACTCTCCTATTTCCTGTACCTGATACCTCGCCTGCTTCCTCCAGTGAGTCCGACCTAGTGTTCTCCGAAGCAGAAGTTACTCCCGAGTCTCTACACCCCTCCGACCAGGCGGAGGACCTCCAGTTGTGTTTAGAACCCTTCGGGGTGCCACCTGGTGGTGAATGGACAGAGACTTTCCTATTTCCTGTACCTGATACCTCGCCTGCTTCCTCCAGTGAGTCCGACCTAGTGTTCTCCGAAGCAGAAGTTACTCCCGAGTCTCTACACCCCTCCGACCAGGCGGAGGACCTCCAGTTGTGTTTAGAACCCTTCGGGGTGCCACCTGGTGGTGAATGGACAGAGACTTTCCTATTTCCTGTACCTGATACCTCGCCTGCTTCCTCCAGTGAGTCCGACCTAGTGTTCTCCGAAGCAGAAGTTACTCCCGAGTCTCTACACCCCTCCGACCAGGCGGAGGACCTCCAGTTGTGTTTAGAACCCTTCGGGGTGCCACCTGGTGGTGAATGGACAGAGACTTTCCTATTTCCTGTACCTGATACCTCGCCTGCTTCCTCCAGTGAGTCCGACCTAGTGTACTCTGAAGCAGATGTTTTCTCTGAGCCTCAGTACTCTTCTGACCCGGCGGAGGACCTCCAGTTGTTTCCTGAATCCTCCGGGGTACCACCAGATAACAAAGAGACAGCGACTTTTCCTCATTATGTACCTGATAACCCGTCTATTTTTTCCTGTGAGCTTGACAAGATGTACCTCGAAGCAGAGATTACCCTCAAGTCTCTGTCCCCCTCCAACCCAGTGAACGACTGGTCCTCGAATTCCCTGCGGAAGATTCTGGCAGGCCTGAAGAAGAGGGGGCGTAAGGGGGGAGGTACTGTAACATACCTGGCGGCGTCCTTGCATAGTGGTCCATCTCCCACTGTGCAGGAGCGCGCACTTGATCTCCTGTCCAGAATGTCTCTCTGGCTTCCCTCCATGCTGTCTTGTTTGTGTCTGTGTCTGTTTCTGCTGCTTAAGGGCGGCGCCCGATCACTTCCTGCTTTTTGTACCTGCTGTGGGTCACACCCCTTGTGCGTCCTCAGCCTATTGCTGTCTGACACTTGGTATATAGCTCAGCAGCTCCCTTCTATCCCTGCCTGAGCATATGTGTTTCTTTCAGTGTGTGCTTGCACTCTGAAGGTGCCAGGTCCCGTCTTTGTTTCCCTGTCCGCCTTTCCTGGAGGCTTATTTCCAGGCCTGTCTGAACTTAGTCCTGTATGTTTCCTGCCTTGCGGTGTCAGCTCCCGTGTCTGAACTGTGTCCTGTATGTCTCCTGCCTTGCGGTGTCAGCTCCCGTGTCTGAACTAAGTCCTGTATTTCTCCTGCCCTGCGGTGTCAGCTCCCGTGTCTGAACTGTGTCCTGTATCTTGTCTGTCCTGTCTGAACACGCTCCTTGCCTGTTCGTCCCGCCTCTCTGGGGGCAGTATTCCCAGACCCGCTCCTGTATCCCGCTGCAGTGTCGGTCTCCTCCGTACACTCAGTTCCAGTCTGAACTCTCTCCTATCCTTTACCTGTTTTGCCTCTATGCCCGTTCCCTTCCTTTTTCTGCAGAGTCTGAACTTGTACCTAACTCCTGCCTGTTGTCTCTGTACTCCCGTTTGTGAGTTTGTGGTCCACTCGCTACTTCACTGCAAGTACCCTGTGGGTGTCTGGCTCTGCCTTTCCCTTCCTGTCTGTTCAGTGTGAACAGAGCCCTGTCCTCCCTGCTCAGCCCTGTCTGCACTTTAGTTGTGCTTGCCTGTACCTCTCTGCCTGTATTGTTCCTGAGTCCCAGTGTGTACTGGGTCCTATCCCGCCTGTGTTCCTACCTGCTAGTGCCTCCCCGTTTGCACTCTATCTGTGCTTACCTTTACCCGCCTGCCTGCCCGCCTGCCTGCATATCCGCCTGCCTGCATCCCAGTCTGTGTGCCAGTCTACCAGTCTGTTCCTGTATTCCCCTGTGTGGGTCAACAGCCGTGTCCGGGGTCTGTCCTGGAGTAGCACCTGGTCCCTCTGCTCGGTTCCTCCTTGGTGCTCTGGCGTCGTATGCCGTCGTGCGACCCTGGTCGGATCGGGCAGATACTTAGTTACGCCCCTCCAGGCATACACTCTCCGGCACGGTCCAGTGGAATCACTACCAATCACATGCACACGCCGCTCTAGCCCGGGCGTGTGCATAACAATTATGTTGCTTTATTATTTTTCTTTTATTGCAGGGGATCGTTGTTTTCAGCTGGAAAGGGCGTGATTGTAAGTATGGTTTAATTTAGAACAATAAAGAATTGTGTCTTTATTTCAATTAAAGGACTTTATTCTGGGTGTTTGTGTTTTTTTTTTAACTTTGACTATGGGGTTAGTAATGGGGGTGTCTTATAGACGCCTCTCCATTACTAACCTGGGCTTGATGTCAGCTGGCATTATAAGCTGACATCAACCCCAGCCCTATTACCCCACTGCCACCACTACAGGGCAGTGGGAAGAGCGAGGCTAAGCGCCAGAATTGGCGCATCCTATGGATGCGCCATTTCTGGGGCGGCTGACGGCTGGTGTTTCTAGCCTGGGAGGGGGCCAATATTCATGGCACCCTTCCTGGGCTACTAATATCAGCCCCCAGCTGTCTGCCTAGCCTTTGCTAGCTATTAAAATAGGGGGGACCCACGTCATTTTTTGGGGGGGTCCCCATTTTAATAGCTAGTAAAGGCTAGGCATTCAGCTGGGGGCTGATATTAGTAGCCTGGGAAGCTCCGTGGGTATTACCCCCTTCCCAGGCTTCAAACATCTGCCCCAGCCGTCTGCTTAACCTCCGCTAGAGACTAAAATTATGGGGAACCCCACGACAATTTTTTTTTAAAATAAATCCTTTATTTTAACACTATATGACAAGTACAGTAATCAACACTGTCACTGTACTTCATATATATGTGACTGACATGTTTCTATCTATCTAATCTATGTGTGCTTCTCTATTCCTTCTATTCTAAATTGTCGGGTACCGCTGCTGAATTGCCGGCCGGCTTTTTTAAAGAGACGGTGCATGAAAAAACTAATATTTTTTTAAATAAATCCTTTACACTAAATGACAAGTACAGTAATCAACACTGTCACTGTACTTCATAGACATGTGACTGACATGTTTCTATCTTTCTAATCTATGTGTGAAGCTCTATTCTTTCGGTTCTAAATTGTCGGGTACCGGTGCATGCCGCTGATGAATTGCCGGCTTTTCATGTTTCACTGTGAGCACTGTTCCCATCGATTTGGGCAATCACTGTAATGCCACAACCACCATGGCTGTGGCATTACAGTGAGTGGCAGACAATCCCTGCATGATTGGTGCTCTAAATAGCACCAGACATGCAGGACACGCTTTTGGTGCACGAACAGTTATCGAACATAACTAGTGTTGAGCCACCCCCGTAGTGTTCGAGTTCGGTTCATTGAACACCCGTGTGTTCGCCAAACTGTTCGTCGAACTGTTCGTCGAACACCTTCGAACACCGTTAAAACCAATGGCAGGCAAACAAAAACACATAGAAACACATAGAAAACACCTTTAAAGGTGTCCAAAAGCTGACAAACTGCTCAGAAGACACAACTAACACATGGAAAAGTGATAAGTACATATAGTCATGCGAAAAGAAAAGAGGTGGAGGAGTAAAAGGAGGGGGAGACACAGATATAGGCATGTCATGCCCTTCTAAAATCCAAAAAGTGAGAAGCCGACACGTTCAGTCCGCTCCTGCCTGTGCCACCTCCGTGTCGCCGGGTTTGTGCCAGAGCCGCGGTGAACCCTGACGGCCAGCCCCCCTCTCCCAATACTGGTGCCTGTCCGCTGGTGGGTCGAGCGAGCCTCCCTGTGGTGGAGGCAGCTCTAAGCTTTTTAATTTAAATTGTCTCTCTAATTTGAATGAATACACTTTAAATCCATTTACAAGGATCTATTGGAGGGCAAGTCTCATGCCAGCAGCCGCATAATTCCAGCTCCAGTAGCGTCCACTAAAGCTGCTGCAGTTAAAAAGCTATTATAAGGATCGAGCTCGGCTGTCCACCGCAAGGCATCCTACTGCCAGTCCCAGCCCCTATGCCTTGGGGTGCCTCCTGATCCTCTTCACTGAGTATCCCGTGGTCCCGAAGCATTTCCTTTGAAAAAATTAAGTGTCCAAACTACAGGTGGTGTAGCTTGCTTAACAGCCGGGATAATCCGCTGACTAGCAGACACTGCTACTAGGCACAAAGTATTTCCTGGGCTAGATGCAGTTAAAAATTTGTAATTAGATACTCTCGTTGGATGCTGAGAAAGCATTCCATAGAGTCTTCTGGCACGCCATATATGATTCTCATAAAAAGCTTGGGGTAGGGGTCTAGGGGACCCTTTTATAGCCAAAATCACGGCCCTGTATCACAATACGTCACCTAGGCTGAAGATAAATGGAACTGTAGCACCCTGAGGGCTCGGTTGCTACAGAGGTATTGCACCTCACCCAGAGGTGTGATATCTCACTCTCAGGTAAGGATGGAGTGTGGATCAGGACCCGACACCTGCATGCATTACACCACATTGCCGTGGGGCAGGGCGACCAATATGCCTCTGAGATGGGCACGACAGTCCCTGTCCCTGGCTGGAGTGGGGGGAGTGAACACTGAGGAAGGGGAACCCTGTAGTGCAGGAGCAGGGAGGAAGCAGTTCCTGGGTGCATTGAGAAGGGAGTATAAAAGGTGGGCACCATCTTAGTTCAGTGCAGAGAAGTCTGAGCATAAGTGGCAGGGAGCAGGGGCTCTGCATGAGCTCTGCTCCAGAGGCGGGCCTAGTAACAGAGGCCCAGGCCTGGAAGAGGGAGAAGGAAGGAAGAGGAGCGGAGAAGGCTCCAGGAACGAGGAATGAAGGGATCCCAGGGGTGTGGACGGGCGAGTCGCCACTGCACGCCCGAATCCACCTGCGTGGAGGGGTCAGGCCAAAGGGGGAGACCGGTCCCCGAAACTAGTGGAGGCAGGAAACGACCCTCAGCTAGAAACCGGAGGCTGTGACATTTTATGTGGCGCAGCCCCTCGCTACACCCGCTAGGAAGGCACCACATAGGGTCAGGGAAACTGGTGCCAAGTTTACCAAGAGGAGGCCTGAGGCAGCCGGACAGAAGGGTTGGTAAGAAAGGCCAGACAAAGGACACACAAAGGGGGTCCTGTGAAGCGCTCCAAAGTTATCTGGGAGTTGTCTGAACCCCTCACCTGGTGAGCACAGTACGACGTGGGCAGCCGTTACCTGCAGACGTGGTCTGGATAATAAGAACTGTGAGTAAAGGACCTTGGCTGCATCACTGACTCCGTGTCATTACTGCTGCTGCCCTGCACCATCACCCCCATCCTCCACATACACTGCCCTGAGGCTATACTCCTCCCGTGGGGAGTTATGCTACGCTCTGCTGCACCCACAACACCAGCCTCAGCGGTCTGCCCTGCAGCGGCGGTTCACTCTGACCGCAATCCACGGGTGGCGTAGTCGGACATTTAAACATCAAAACCACATAAATAGTTCCACCACTGGTTTGACCACCCTGAGCCACGGAACCGGGTCGCCGCCACGAAGACTACAACCACCAGCATCCACCAAAAAGGGTCCGGCTCCGGGTGTCCCAAGGCCCAGGGGGTGCATCAGAACATTTTCATCACCTTTCACAATCACCAATGGGACAAGGCAGGGATGTCCTCTGTCCCCTCTCTTATACATCCTAGTGACGGAGCACCTGCTCTCATCAATTCGCCATAACCCCAATATTAGGTGGATTGAGGTGGGAGGCACAGAGTACAAGTGCTCTCTATTTGCTGATGATGTCCTAGTATATATCACTCAATCACATATATCCATCCATGCTGTTATGGCTGAAATAGATCACTTTGTTACATGGTCAAATTTTAAAATCAATGCAGCGAAGTCTGAGGCCCTGAATGTCTCCCTCCCGAAATCCATATAGGATTCCATCCAGTCCAACTTTCCCTTTGCCTGACCCTCACAGGGTATCAAATACTTAGGAATTCCTATTCATAGAGACCTCTCCCATCTATGTTATCTTAATTTTGGGCCCTTTATTGAACAACTCCATACAGACCACGGTTGGCAAGTTAGAACTGTAAGATTCACTACGTGAACCACTGGTGTTTTGTGGAAAAGCACATGTACACTGTGTTCCAAATTATTATGCAAAAAGTGTTTAGGAGTGATAAGGGAAGAATTTGTTTGTTTGTCAGTTAAACTCATTGATGGTGATGTGTGTCAGGGCTCTTTATATCACTGTAAGCAATTGCAGACACCTGTGCTAATTAGTTTGGCAGGTGTGTCCAATGAAAGGCAAGACTACTTAAGAAGGCTGTCTCACATTATTAAGCAGCCTACATTTTCTGCCAAAATGGGAAAGAAAAAGGATGTATCGGCTGCTGAGAAGCAACAAATTGTGGAGTGTTTAGGTCAAGGCATGACTACAATCAACATTTTGCGATGATCTGGATGAAGTGTCTTGGCAATCAAGAAGTATGTAGCTGATTCACAGTACACACGTGTGCGTGCTGATAAGGGCAAATTGAGGACTCTTTCCTACAGGCAATTACGTCAGGTTAAAAGAGCAGCGGCAAAAAAGCCTTGTCATAGCAGCAGACACGTTTTTGAAGCTGCTGATGCCTCCAACGTCCTCCGAACAACAAGATGCAGGGTCCTTCAGAGGTTTGCAGCTGTGCATACGCCATCCTGTCGACCTCCTCTATCCACTTCACACAAGCAGAAACGGCTCCAGTGGGCCAAACATTACATGAAGACTGATTTCAAAACTGTTTTGTTCACGGATGAGTGCCGTGCAGCGCTCGATGGTCCAGATGGATGGAGTGGAGGATGGCTGGTTGATGGACACCCCATGCAAATACGGCTACAGCGCCAACAAGGAGGAGGTGGAGTAATGTTTTGGGCTGGAATCATGGGGAGAGAGATTGTCGGCCCCTTTAGGATCCCTGAAGGCGCTAAAGATGAACTTCATAATGTATGTGGATTTTCTCAAACAGCACTTCCTGCCATGGTTCAAGAAGAAGAACCGTGTATTTCACAGCAAGATCATTTTTTTGCATGATAATGCACCATCTCATGCTGCACATAAAACATCTGCATCTCTGGCTGATATGGGCATAAAAGGGGACAAACTTATGGTGTGACCCCCATGCTCCCCTGACCTCTACCCCATTCAGAACCTCTGGAGCATCATTAAAAGGAGTGTCTATGATGGCGGGAGGCAGTTCACATCTAAGCAACAGCTCTGGGAGGGTATTCTGTCCTCATGCAAAACAATTGAAGCAAAAACCATCCAAAACCTGACAAATTCAATGGACGAGAGAGTTCAGAAGCTCCTTTCGAACAAGGGGTCCTATGTGAAAATGTAACATCACCTAGAATAAAGTTTTGAGTTGAAAACTGTTTGATTTCAGTTTCTAATAACCTGCTAATGCTTATAATTTAAAAATGACCATTTTTTTGGTCTTTATTAAAATGAAAAGGTTGATCGAAAAGTTTGGGGGATCTAAGAGTGTGGCAACCCAGTAGTCATGATTACTTTGAATTCTGACAATATGAGGGTCATGTTGCAGGTAGTGCAGCAAGAAGGCACTTATGTGTCTTGCGCATCTCGGAGCCCCAAAATTATTTTCCGGGCTAGATGCAGCTAAAATTTATTATTAATTTTAAATCTGGTGGAGCTTAGTATAGATGGCCTAATAGGATCAGTGCTGCACACTGCTACAAAGCCCAAATTATTTTCCAGTCAAGATACAGATAAACATGATTAGTCATTTTAAATCTGGTGGAGCTTATTATAGATGGCCTAATAGAATCAGTGCTGCACAATGCTACAAAGCCCAAATTATTTTCCAGCCAAGATACAGATAAACATGATTAGTAATTTGAAAGTTTAAAACGGTTGGTAGGGTGATTTTAACCAATCATCAAGCTTTTACTCTCCCCAGGATGACACAGGGGTAGAAAAGTCGTTTCGGATCCATGATTTGTTCATCTTTATGAACGTGAGTCTGTCTACATTATCAGTGGAGAGCCGCGTGCGCTTATCTGTCAGCACACCACCAGCAGCGCTGAACACACGTTCAGACAGAACGCTGGCTGCGGGGCATGAGAAGATCTCCAAGGCGTAAGTGGCTAGCTCCGGCCATTTATCCAGATTGGAAGCCCAAAAAGAGCAAGGGTCCAGTGACACAGTCATTGCTTCAAAGTTTACTTGGAGATACTCCTGTACCATCGTCTCTAGGCGTTGACTATGTGTCAGACTTCTTGTCTCCTGTGTCCTTGCAAAGGATGGGCTAAAAAAGTGGTGAAATGATTCCACAAAATTGATGTTACCAGCAGATACTGTGGTTCTGTTACGGTTTGAGTGCTGAACACTTGACGGTCCCACGGTTGGCAAGTTGGAACTGTGAGATTCACTACGTGCACCACTGGTATTTTGTGGAAAAGCACATGTAAGATTCTGCAACAGTCTCTGCTGATACTCCTGCATGCGTGCATCCCTTTCTATGGCAGGAATAATTTCTGCAAATTTACTTTTGTACCGGGGATCTAACAGTGTGGCAACCCAGTAGTCAGGATTATTTCTAATTCTCACAATTCGAGGGTCATGTTGCAGGTAGTGCAGCAAGAAGGCACTCATGTGTGTTGCACATCCAGGAGCACCAAGTCCCTGTTGTGTTGGTTGCGAGGTAACAATCATGCTTCCTTCCTCTGTCCTCTCCCCCCAACCTCGCACAACAGAAATGTGATCAAGGTCTCCCTCATCTGATGAGTCTTCCATCAGTTCGTCCTCCACTTCTTCCTGGGCTCCTGCACCTTCCTCACTAGTTTGGCTGCTACCATGCGCCCTGGTAAAACCATCTCCCCCACCCTCACATGCCTGCCGCCTTGGTGCTGCCGACCGTCTGGACCTTGCAGATGTTAGCCCTTCCGCATACAACTCCTCCTCCTCTACTTCCTCCACCTCCTCTTGTGCCACCACCTGACTCCGAATTCTGTTTAACATGTGCTCCAGCATGTAAATCACCGGAATAGTCATGCTGATAATGGCATCGCCAGCACTAAACATCTTCGTCGCCATTTCAAAACTGTGCAGAAGGGTGCATAGGTCCCTGATCTGAGACCACTCCTCCAGCGTGATTTGCCCCACCTCTGGATCTCGTTGGCCCAGGCTATACGTCAGAACGTATTGCACCAGGGCTTGTCGGTGCTGCCACAGTCGCTGCAACATGTGCAGAGTTGAATTCCACCGGGTAGGCACATCGCATTTTAGCCGGTGAAGTGGCAGGCCCAACGACTTCTGTAGAGATGTAAGTCGCTGAGCTGCGGGATGCGAACGGCGGAAGTGAGCACACAGCGACCGTGCCCTCTGCAGAAGGCCATCTAGTCTGGGATAGTGGGCTAAAAATTGCTGGACAACCAGGTTCAACACGTCAGCCATACAAGGCACGTGTGTGACATTGCCCCGGCGAAGGGCCGCACCCAGGTTTGCAGCATTGTCGCACACGGCCTTCCCTGGTTTCAGGTCCAGTGGAGACAACCATTCATGAAATTGGTTCTCCAGAGCTGACCACAACTCCTCAGCTGTGTGACTCACATTTCCCAGACATTTCAAAGTAAAAACCGCCTGATGACGTTGAGCCCTACTGCCAGCATAGTAAGGAGGTGTGCAGGATCCCTTCTGCGCAGTTAGAAAGCTTGTGGCATGACCAGACAGGCTTTGGGTGCAGGTGGAAGACCGAGAGGAGGTTGAGGAGGCAGAAGCAGTGGAGGAACTTTGACATAAAGAGGATTGACGCACAACTCGTGGGGACGGCAAGACTTGGACAGCAGCCCCTTGTCCTGCTGTCACCATAGTTACCCAGTGCCCAGTCAGCGACATGTACGCCCCTGTCCATGCCTACTCGTCCAAGTGTCTGTGGTGAAATGCACACTGTCACACACAGAGTTTCTCAAAGAAGCGGTGATGTTGTGTGCGACATGCTGGTGGAGCGCAGGCACACCTTTCTTTGAGAAGTAGTGCCGACTGGGCATCTGGTACTGGGGCACTGCGACGGACATAAGGTCTCGAAAATCCTCTGTGTCCACCAGGCGGAAAGGCAGCATTTCTGTAGCCAAGAGCTTGCAGATGGTGAAATTCAACCTCTTAGCTTTCTCATGGCTAGGAGGAAATGGTCTTTTACTTGTCCACATCTGAGGGACCGAGGGCTGGCTACTGTGCTTAGACGGGATTGATAAGGGGGTCCCCGGCAAACTGCCGGTCTGTGAGGAAGATGCAGGCGGACATGTTAGGTTGCCTTGATCCAAAGGTGGTGCTATCGATGTCGGACAGCGCTCAACACCAGCTGGTGTTACCACCTCCAAAGAAAATGATGACCTGCCAATCACGCTGGCTGTTGCAGGTAAAGAGGTGGCAGGTCTGCGCCCCAAAACAGGTGTGACTGCTGTCCCCCCAGTCACAGAGGATGAAGAGGCCGCGGATGCACAAGATATGGCAGACGGTAGTTGGCCCGGCCGGCTAGGCCGCATTGTAGCACACTGAGCTTCCCACTGCAACTTATGCTTCATGTCCATGTGCCGGTTCATGCATGAAGTACTCAAACTATGTATTTTTTGGCCTCTACTTAGCTTTTGCTGACAAATGTCACAGATAACACGAGTTGGGTCATCTTTATCGATCTGAAAAAATGCCCAGGCTATGCAAGGCTTAGCACCCATGCGACCTGAAGAGCCACCACGACTTGTGGTCAGAGGCAGAGTTGTGTTTGAGGATGCAGTTGTTGACGTGCTTCCAGTACTACGTCTCTGTCCAGGAAGGCGCAACCTGACCTCGTCGTCACTAGCATCTTCCTCCACCTCCTCTGCTGACCTCATCTCTTGGCTGACTGTGGGTTGACAGTAAGTGGGATCTCCAACCTCATCATCATCACCCTGTGCGTTATCACACCCATCGTCCTCAGAGCCAACCTGTTCCTGCCATGACAAAAAACTAAAGTTGTCGCTCCAATCAGGTATTTGAGTCTCATCATCGTCTTCCTCATTGTCTCCACCAACAGGAGTTACAGTTTGGGAATGAGGGTCTACATTATGGTCAGAACCTTCTGCGTCTGGTCCTGGATCCGACTCATAAAGATTCTGGGCATCAGTGCAGATCATTTCCTCGTCTGGATTCACAGAAGCGCTGGAGTCAACCTCTGATTCCCAGGCTATAGTATGAGTAAACAGCTCTGCAGACTCAACCATCTGTTCTACCTCATACTCAGATGGGCAGCTGGAGATTTGGGAGCTGTGAGGAAGCAAGTGCGATTGGGGTGACACCTTTGAGGACTGGAGTATTTGTGATGTTGAAGTTGATGTGGAGGAGAGCCCACTTAAAGGAGCACTTGATATCCGTTGAAGCACCTGCTGTTTTTGTGCCTCATCTGGAATTTGTAGCGATTGGCGTGGCCGTAAGAAAGGGATCTTATCACATTGTCCGCTAAAAGAAGTAGACATTTTAGTTTGGCTGGAAGATGGTCTTTCTTCTGCAGATGTTACTGTTGCTTTAACACCTACCCCACGGACACAACCTTTTTTCCCCTTCCCAACACGACTATTCCCCTTTCCACCAGGAGCAGGCCTTTTTCCACTCATTTTGGTGGTTAACTAATTCACAACTCTGGAGTTGTTTGCACAAAAAAACAATGGATGGGAACCGAGCAGAGCTGAGGGGCCAAATTGTGGTATTAGGCCAAAATTATTGGCTGGGTTGGATGCAGAAAAAAATTATATTCAATTTGCAACCTGATGGAGGTCAGTATAGATGGACTAATAGAACAAGTCCTACACACAGCTAGAAGCCCAAATATTTTTTCAGAGGTAGATGCAGAAAAAAATTATAATCAGTTTGCAACCTGATGGAGGTCAGTATAGATGGACTAATAGAACAAGTCCCACACACAGCTAGAAGCCCAAATATTTTTTCAGAGGTAGATGCAGAAAAAATATATATTCAGTTTGCAACCTGATGGAGGTCAGTATAGATGGACTAATAGAGAAAGTCCCACACACTGCTAGAAGGCCAAATATTTTTTCAGAGCTAGATGCAGACAAAAAATTATTTTGAATTTGCAACTTGATGGAGGTCAGTATAGGTGGACTAATAGAACAAGTCCCACACACTGCTAGAAGGCCAAATATTTTTTCAGAGCTAGATGCAGATAAAAATTATTTTTAATTTGCAACCTGATGGATGTCAGTATAGATGGACTAATAGAGAAAGTCCCACACACTGCTAGAAGGCCAAATATTTTTTCAGAGCTAGATGCAGAAAAAAATTATATTCAGTTTGCAACCTGATGGAGGTCAGTATAGATGGACTAATAGAACAAGTCCCACACACAGCTAGAAGCCCAAATATTTTTTCAGAGGTAGATGCAGAAAAAAATTATATTTAGTTTGCAACCTGATGGAGGTCAGTATAGATGGACTAATAGAGAAAGTCCCACACACTGCTAGAAGGCCAAATATTTTTTCAGAGCTAGATGCAGACAATAAATTATTTTTAATTTGCAACCTGATGGAGGTCAGTATAGATGGACTAATAGAGAAAGTCCCACACACTGCTAGAAGGCCAAATATTTTTTCAGAGCTAGATGCAGATAAAAATTATTTTTAATTTGCAACCTGATGGATGTCAGTATAGATGGACTAATAGAGAAAGTCCCACACACTGCTAGAAGGCCAAATATTTTTTCAGAGCTAGATGCAGAAAAAAATTATATTCAGTTTGCAACCTGATGGAGGTCAGTATAGATGGACTAATAGAACAAGTCCCACACACAGCTAGAAGCCCAAATATTTTTTCAGAGTTAGATGCAAATAAAAATTATTTTTAATTTGCAACCTGATGGAGGTCAGTATAGATGGACTAATAGAGAAAGTCCCACACACTACTAGAAGGCCAAATATTTTTTCAGAGCTAGATGCAGACAAAAAATTATTTTGAATTTGCAGCGTGATGGAGGTCAGTATAGATGGATTAATATAACAAGTCCCACACACTGCTAGAAGGCCAAATATTTTTTCAGAGCTAGATGCAGAAAAAAATTATATTCAGTTTGCAACCTGATGGAGTTCAGTATAGATGGACTAATAGAACAAGTCCCACACACAGCTAGAAGCCCAAATATTTTTTCAGAGGTAGATGCAGAAAAAAATTATATTCAGTTTGCAACCTGATGGAGGTCAGTATAGATGGACTAATAGAACAAGTCCCACACACAGCTAGAAGCCCAAATATTTTTTCAGAGGTAGATGCAGAAAAAAAATATATTCAGTTTGCAACCTGATGGAGGTCAGTATAGATGGACTAATAGAGAAAGTCCCACACACTGCTAGAAGGCCAAATATTTTTTCAGAGCTAGATGCAGACAAAAAATTATTTTGAATTTGCAACCTGATGGAGGTCAGTATAGATGGACTAATAGAACAAGTCCCACACACTGCTAGAAGCCCAAATATTTTTTCAGAGGTAGATGCAGAAAAAAATTATATTCAGTTTGCAACCTGATGGAGGTCAGTATAGATGGACTAATAGAGAAAGTCCCACACACTGCTAGAAGGCCAAATATTTTTTCAGAGCTAGATGCAGACAAAAAATTATTTTTAATTTGCAACCTGATGGAGGTCAGTATAGATGGACTAATAGAGAAAGTCCCACACACTGCTAGAAGGCCAAATATTTTTTCAGAGCTAGATGCAGACAAAAAATTATTTTTAATTTGCAACCTGATGGAGGTCAGTATAGATTGACTAATAGAACAAGTCCCACACACAGCTAGAAGCCCAAATATTTTTTCAAAGGTAGATGCAGAAAAAAAAATATTCAGTTTGCAACCTGATGGAGGTCAGTATAGATGGACTAATAGAGAAAGTCCCACACACTGCTAGAAGGCCAAATATTTTTTCAGAGCTAGATGCAGACAAAAAATTATTTTTAATTTGCAACCTGATGGAGGTCAGTATAGATGGACTAATAGAGAAAGTCCCACACACTGCTAGAAGGCCAAATATTTTTTCAGAGCTAGATGCAGACAAAAAATTATTTTTAATTTGCAACCTGATGGAGGTCAGTATAGATTGACTAATATAGAAAGTCCCACACACTGCTAGAAGGCCAAATATTTTTCAGAGCTAGATGCAGATAAAAATTATTTTTAATTTGCAACCTGATGGATGTCAGTATAGATGGACTAATAGAGAAAGTCCCACACACTGCTAGAAGGCCAAATATTTTTTCAGAGCTAGATGCAGAAAAAAATTATATTCAGTTTGCAACCTGATGGAGGTCAGTATAGATGGACTAATAGAACAAGTCCCACACACTGCTAGAAGGCCAAATATTTTTCAGAGCTAGATGCAGACAAAAAATTATTTTTAATTTGCAGCGTGATGGAGGTCAGTATAGATGGACTAAAAGAACAAGTCCCACACACTGCTAGAAGGCCAAATATTTTTTCAGAGCTAGATGCAGAAAAAAATTATATTCAGTTTGCAACCTGATGGAGGTCAGTATAGATGGACTAATAGAACAAGTCCCACACACAGCTAGAAGCCCAATTATTTTTTCAGAGGTAGATGCAGACAAAAAATTATTTTTAATTTCCAACCTGATGGAGGTCAGTATAGATGGACTAATAGAGAAAGTCCCACACACTGCTAGAAGGCCAAATATTTTTTCAGAGCTAGATGCAGACAAAAAATTATTTTGAATTTGCAGCGTGATGGAGGTCAGTATAGATGGACTAATAGAACAAGTCCCACACACTGCTAGAAAGCCAAATATTTTTTCAGAGCTAGATGCAGAAAAAAATTATATTCAGTTTGCAACCTGATGGAGGTCAGTATAGATGGACTAATAGAACAAGTCCCACACACTGCTAGAAGCCCAAATATTTTTTCAGAGCTAGATGCAGAAAAAAATTATAGTCAATTTGCAACCTGATGGAGGTCAGTATAGATAGACTAATAAAATGATGCTATGCCCAAAAGATTTTACTTCACTAGGTGCAGTAAAAAAATTGGTATTCTATACACAGGTGGTATATCTTGCAACACAGATAGGCTACTCCACTGACTAACACACTCTGCAATAGGCCAAAACAGATTAGCTTTGCTAGATTCAGCCACATGCTGTGAAAAAAACTTGCACAGCACTGGCACAGACCTGCCTGGCAAAAACTGATAGGACTTGATGTAACCTAGTCCTGAAAAGGACTGCAATTACAATTAGTCTTTACTCCCACAATCTATCTATTTAAGAGCACAGACCTGCCTGATAAAAGTCGTAGGAAATGCTGCAACCTAGTCCTTAAAAGGACTGCAATCACAACTATTCCCTACTCCCAAGCTATGTGTAGATTTGTGCGAAAATTGGCTTGAAATTAACAAGGTATAGCGCACACAGCAACAGCGGTGCCATCTAACACGCAGCTGCAGCAGTGAGAAAATGGTGGCGACAGGGAAAATGGCTGGGTCTTATAGGGCAAGGACATGTGACATACACTGCCAATGACACATGCCCTTGCTTGTGTGAAAAAAAGCACTTCGCTCCATGTGTGCGCTGCTGATAGGCTGACAGATTGCACCTCCCCACTGTAAATGCGGGAAAGAGAAAAAAAAATGGAGTTCTTCATTATTCCTGCAGAGATCCATCCCCTGCCCCTCCCCCCACCCCGCTGTACACTCAAACTGCGTATTAACATTAATTTTCATCATTACTGAGAAAAAATCCAGTTATGATTTTGGTGCACGAACAGTTATCGAACATAACCTCGAACAGCCGAATTTTTCTAAAATCGTTCGTGTTCGCCGAACGGCTCGAACACCGCCCAAAACAGCTCGAATTTGAGATTGGCGAACAGTTCGAGTAGAACAACGCTCATCTCTAAACATAACCTCGAACAGCCGAATTTTTTGCAAATCGTTCGGGTTCGTCGAACAACTCGAACACCGCCCAAAACAGCTCAAATTTGAGATTGGCGAACAGTTCTAGTCGAACACCGCTCATCTCTACCGATGAGTCCTTTATATTTAGTCGTTTTCAGCCAATTTTCTGACTTATTGAAAATTTCACTTTTTGGTGAAAATATCCATTAAATGAGGGAATAATATGCGTGAGGGTAGCCCAGGAGAGTTCCAAATGTGTGTGGGTAGAATATATATATAACATGAGTAAAATTGAAAAAAGTTGAAAAACATTTTTTTTGGACTTAGTCATTTTTCCGGCTTTAGTCAGACTTTCAGAGAGGGGAAAATGTTAGTGAGCATTCCGATTTCAGTTCCAGAGCGATTTGCCGGATAAGTCCTTTATATTTAGTCGTTTTCAGCCAATTTTTTAACATTTTGAAAATTTCACTTTTTGATGAAAATATCCATAAAATGAGGGAATAATATGTGTGAGGGTACCCCAGGAGAGTTCCAAATGTGTGTGGGTAGAAATTGAAACGGGGGTAAAATTACGGGGGTAAAATTGAAAAAAGTTGAAAAATTTTTTTTTTTGGGACTTAGTCATTTTTCTGGTGTTTTTCAGACTTTCAGAGAGGGGAAAATGTCAGTGAGCGTTCCGATTTCAGTACCAGAGCAATTCGCCTGATGAGTTCTTGATATTTAGTCATTTTTAGCCCATTTTCTGACTTTATGAAAATTTCACTTTTTGATGAAAATATCCATTAAATGAGGGAATAATATGTGTGAGGGTACCCCAAGAGAGTTCCAAATGTGTGTGGGTAGAATATATATATAACATGGGTAAAATTGAAAAAAGTTGAAAAACATTTTTTTGGGACTTAGTCATTTTACCGGCTTTAGTCAGACTTTCAGAGAGGGGAAAATGTCAGTGAGCATTCCGATTTCAGCTCCAGAGCGATTCGCCCGAAGAGTCCTTTATATTTAGTCATTTTCAGCCAATTTTCTGACTTTTTGAAAATTTTACTTTTTGGTGAAAATATCCATTAAATGAGGGAATAATATGTGTGAGGATACCCCAGGAGAGTTACAAATGTGTGTGGGTAGAATATATATCCCACGGGGGTAAAATTGAAAAAAGTTGAAAAAAAATTTTTTGGGGAACTTAGTCATTTTTCCGGCGTTTTTCAGACTTTCAGAGAAGGGAAACTATCAGTGAGCATTCCGATTTCAGTTCCAGAGCAATTCGCCTTATGAGTTCTTGATATTTAGTAATTTTTAGCCCATTTTCTGACTTTTTGAAAATTTCACTTTTTGGTGAAAATATCCATTAAATGAGGGAATAATATGCGTGAGGGTACCCCAGGAGAGTTCCAAATGTGTGTGGGTAGAATATATATATAACATGGGTAAAATTGAAAATAGTTGAAAAACATTTTTTTGGACTTAGTCATTTTTCTGGCTTTAGTCAGACTTTCAGAGAGGGGAAACGATCAGTGAACATTCCGATTTCAGCTCCAAAGCGATTCGCCCGATGAGTCCTTTATATTTAGTCATTTTCAGCCAATTTTCTGACTTTTTGAAAATTTCCCTTTTTGGTGAAAGTATCCATGTAATGATGGAATAATATGTGTGAGGGTACCCCAGAAGAGTTCCAAAAGTGTGTGGGTAGAATATATATCCCACGGTGGTAAAATTGAAAAAAGTTGAAAAAAAATTTTTTTGGACTTAGTCATTTTTCCGGCATTTTTCAGACTTTCAGAGAGGGGAAAATGTCAGTGAGCGTTCTGATTTCAGTTCCAGGGCGATTCTCCCGATGAGTCCCTTTATATTTAGTCGTTTTTAGCCAATTTTTTGACTTTTTGAAAATTTAACTTTTTTGTGAAAATATCCATTAAATGAGGGAATAATATGTGTGAGGGAACCCCAGGAGAGTTCAAAATGTGTGTGGGTAGAATATATATATAACATGGGTAAAATTGAAAAAAGTTGAAAAACATTTTTTTTGGACATATTCATTTTACCGGCTTTAGTCAGACTTTCAGAGAGGGGAAAATGTCAGTGAGCATTCCGATTTCAGCTCCAGAGCGATTCGCCTGATGAGTCCTTTATATTTAGTCATTTTCAGCCAATTTTCTGACTTTTTGAAAATTTTACTTTTTGGTGAAAATATCCATTAAATGAGGGAATAATATGTATGAGGGTACCCCAGGAGAGTTCCAAATGTGTGTGGGTAGAATATATGTATAACATGGGTAAAATTGAAAAAAGTTGAAAAACATTTTTTTTGGACTTAGTCATTTTACCGGCTTTAGTCAGACTTTCAGAAAGGGGAAAATGTCAGTGAGCGTTCCGATTTCAGTTCCAGGGCGATTCACCCGATGAGTCCTTTATATTTAGTCGTTTTCAGCCAATTTTCTGACTTTTTGAAAATTTAACTTTTTGGTGAAAATATCCATTAAATGAGGGAATAATATGTGTGAGGGAACCCCAGGAGAGTTCCAAATATGTGTGGGTAGAAATTGAAACGGGGGTAAAATTACGGGGGTAAAATTGAAAAAAGTTTAAAAAATTTTTTTTGGGGGACTTAGTCATTTTTCCAGCGTTTTTCAGATTTTCAGAGAGGGGAAAATATCAGTGAGCGTTCCGATTTCAGTTCCAGAGCAATTCGCATGATGAGTTCTTGATATTTAGTCATTTTTAGCCCATTTTCTGACTTTTTGAAAATTTCACTTTTTGGTGAAAATATCCATTATATGAGGGAATAATATGTGTGAGGGTACCCCAGGAGAGTTCCAAATGTGTGTGGGTAGAATATATATATAACATGAGTAAAATTGAAAAAAGTTGAAAAACATTTTTTTTGGACTTAGTCATTTTTCCGGCTTTAGTCAGACTTTCAGAGAGGGGAAACTGTCAGTGAGCATTCTGATTTCAGCTCCAGAGCGATTCGCCCGATGAGTCCTTCATATTAAGTCATTTTCAGCCAATTTTCTGACTTTTTGAAAATTTAAGTTTTTGGTGAAAATATCCATTAAATGAGGGAATAATATGTGTGAGGGTACCCCAGGAGAGTTCCAAATGTTTGTGGGTAGAATATATATCCCAAGGGGGTAAAATTGAAAAAAGTTGAAAAAAATTTTTTTGGGGGGAGTTAGTCATTTTTCCGGCGTTTTTCAGACTTTCAGAGAGGGGAAAATGTCAGTGAGCATTCCGATTTCAGTTCCAGAGCAATTCGCCTGATGAGTTCTTGATATTTATTCGTTTTTAGCAAAATTTCGGAATTTTTGAAAATTTCACTTTTTGGTGAATATATCAATTAATTGAGGGAATAATATGTGTGAGGGTACCCCAGGAGATTTCCAAATGTGTGTGGGTAGAATATATATATAACAATGGTAAAATTGAAAAAAGTTAAAAAGCATTTTTTTGGACTTAGTCATTTTTCCGGCATTTGTCAGACTTTCAGAGAGGGGAAAATGTCAGTGAGCGTTACGATTTCAGTTCCAGAGCTATTCGCCAGATGAGTACTTAATATTTAGTTGTTTTCAGCCAATTTTCTGACTTTTTGAAAATTTCACTTTTTGGTGAAAATATCCATTAAATGAGGGATTAATATGTGTGACAGTACCCCAGGAGTGTTTCAAATGTGTGTGGGTAGAATATATATCCCACTGGGGGTAAAATTGAAAAAAGTTGAAAAATTTTTTTGTGTACTTAGTCATTTTTCATGTGTTAGTCAGACTTTCAGAGAGGGGAAAATGTTAGTGAGTATTACGATTTCAGTTCCAGAGCGATTCGCTTGATGAGTCCTTTATATTTACTCGTTTTCAGCGAATTTTCTGACTTTTTGAAAATTTCACTTTTTGGGGAAAATATCCATTAAATGAGAGAATAATATGTGTGAGGGTACCCAGGAGAGTTTCAAATGTGTGTGTGTAGAATGTATATCCCACGGGGGATAAAATTGAAAAAAGTTGAAAAATTTTTTTTTGGACTTAGTCATTTTTCCGGCATTTGTCAGACTTTCAGAGAGGGGAAAATGTCAGTGAGCATTCCGATTTCAGATCCAGAGCGATTCGCCCGATGAGTCCTATATATTTAGTCATTTTCAGCCATTTTTCTGAGTTTTTGAAAATTTCACTTTTTGGTGAAAATATCCATTAAATGAGGGAATAATATGTGTGAGGGAACCCCAGAAGAGTTTCAAATGTGTGTGGGTAGAATATATATCCCACGGGGTGTAAAATTGAAAAAAGTTGAAAATATTTTTTTTTGGACTTAGTCATTTTTCCGGAGTTTGTCAGACTTTCAGAGAGGGGAAAATGTCAGTGAGCATTCCGATTTCAGTTCCAGAGCAATTCGCCTGATGAGTTCTTGATATTTATTCTTTTTTAGCAAAATTTCGGAATTTTTGAAAATTTCACTTTTTGGTGAATATATCCATTAATTGAGGGAATAATATGTGTGAGGGTACCCCAGGAGATTTCCAAATGTGTGTGGGTAGAATATATATATAACAATGCTAAAATTGAAAAAAGTTATAAAGCATTTTTTTGGACACATCGTATCTCTTGTAGCTCTACATACATTGTCTACTTGGCTACTTGCCCTTGTAATTTCAATTATGTGGGACTCACGTCCCGTGAATTTCGTGTTCGTGTCAGGGAACATGTCAGAGACATAGCCGCAGCCCGAGATGCCTTGGACGTGTCGGTTTTAAAGTCCGTCCCTCGGCACTTCAGGTTGCGCCATAATTGCGATCCCTCACTCCTCAGATTTATAGGCATCGATATGGTACATTTGGGGACCAGGGGAGGGGATCCCAAACGCACTTTGGCGCGACTGGAGTGTCGTTGGATTGCAACCTTGGACACTGTGACCCCTGGTGGCCTTAATGAATATAATAGTTTCTCTTCATTCTTGTAGGCTCATTTTTCCCTCGTTTTTTTATTGTGGTTTTTAATATTTTGTTGTATTATTTCAATAACTTTTTCTTTTTCTTTTTTGTTATAGTTTATGTATTTGTGCACCATTGATTATACTGTTCAATCATGTGTGGGACAGTGCGGAACGTATATCTTCGAGAATGGCAACAATAATCCATATGAATACCTAGTACCATAGATCATCGCCATGGACATGACGGACATCTATTCATTGTGTTTACATAGATACTATACCTTGTATATATATGTCCCCCTGTGTATTATGTATTATGGTGATGAGTTATATATAGTAGATGTATTCTTGCCATTCTGTTATTCATGACCATCGACAGGGTTTTCTTTTACCCATTTATTCTCTATTCCGTCTCCCTCACTGACACTATTGCCCTCTTAGTTGCCCTGACCTGTCATGGCCACTGCTGAGTCGCGCATGCGCGGTGCCGTCCCTGCTCGGCCGCGTCCTGTCGGGCTTCTGTACGCGGGGATTCTGGGTAGTGACGTCAGTGTGTGCGTCGCTGCCCGGGATCCCCCCGGGAAACTGGCCGGATGTGACGCGGTGCGGCGGGACGTATGTCACCCCGCATGCGCCGTAATCATCAGCGATGGTCTCAAAGGTATTTAATGGTGCCTACCCTCCCCACAGCCACAGCCCCCCGAGGAAGCTACGCGAAACGCGCGTCGGGGCTGCAGTCTGGCTGGGTGGTGATTTGTGTCCCTATGGGTAAGACTCTCATTACATGCACTTTATCAATATGATTGTCTGGATACTTCTTTCCGTTACTTTGGTCTCCAATGTATAATATATTATTTTCTGTGCGACTTCAAATGTCTAGATTGACGTACTAGTATCCCTATAGGGACCCACCCATACTTGCCGGTACTGTATTGTGCTCTTTCCTACCCCGTTTTGATCTTTTTATGTATGGTATATGCGATTTTAATTTTTCTATGAATAAAGATTATCTTTTACGTTTATTACTGTCCTTGAGGGTTGTATACTCCATTTTTGTGTAGGTTTAATGTTTGCTAGGGAGTACCCTGACCACCTATTATGACTTGGTATGGTGATGTTCGGTCCAATTTTTTTCATTATTGGTTAATACTGTGTCTTTTCACAGCGTGTGGATCCGAACAGATGGATCATAAGAAACGTGAGCAGACCTGGCTCACGCAACTCAATAAGGTCTTCGGGGAGGAAACCTCTGTGGTTTTAAACACAAGGGAGAATGATGACCTGTTGGATGAATTGAGAAACTTCTGTAATAAAAAAATCCGCCTATGGTGGAACAAGGCATTTCTTGAACGTTATGTGGCTAGAGGTTTGATCCCCAGGGGTCTCCGAGTCCAGGTGTTCCCAGCTTTTGACTTTGATGACGATACGTTTAGGATACAGTGGGAAAACTTATCCTCCACTTGCTCTAGGGGCTATATGGAGCTTCTGATTAAATCTAATGAACTTTCCTTACAAACCATCGAGACAGAAATCTCTCGCCTTCAGGGCATCCTATCAACTATATTAACCCCTGAGGCTTGGAATAAATTCAACACCGAATTGGACTCTGACTTCCTCAGGTGGGAAAAAGATATAGTGTCCTCCAAAACTAAGAAATATCAGAGAGATCTCTCCGATTTTAACCTTAAACGGGTATATAAATGGAGAGGGAGGAAGGGCCCTAATAGGCATATGCAGGGGAACCGGTGGAACTCTGTTTCATCACTGTCATCTATGGATGAAGAGCTCCCTAGAAATAATCAACCAAGCATGAGTAGTTTCAAACCTACTAGCGATAAACAAAATGGACATTCAAGGGGCAAAACTTACTATAAACGCAAATTGACACCTCCACAATCTCTTGAGAAAAAGTCTAAGTCAGCTAACTTGGAGGTAATTAATCTATCTACACACGCTTTATCTGATTGTCAAATAGAGGTTCTCTCTCTTGGTCTTAATTTTGTTCCGACTAATGGCTATGACTTTTTTACAGTTTTTCAGGACTTACAATTATTCCTTAGGAAGGTCATCCTCCGTAAATTACACACGAAACCAAGGTTGGATGCGGACCTAGATACGACCCTGGAGAGAGAGGCTTTGTCGGCTCTGAATGAACTAGAGGGAGCTGGCGTGTCTTTGACTACAGGTACCTTTCCGTGTTCGGTTCTGGCTAGATCTACGACTTTCCCCCCCTTCTCTCTTTGCCCACAGGTGGATATATTTAACAAACTTGTCAGTAGAGATCTTAGAGCCCTGTCAGGGGGACCCCAACATCATAATCTCACAAGTGGACAGAGATTAGCCCTCAAGGAATTGCAATCATTTAAGGATGTGGTTTTTAAACCCGCAGATAAGGGGGGGAATGTCGTGGTCTGGCCGGTTGCGAAATACGAGAGGGAGGCCTTTAGACTTCTCAGGGATCGTTCGTCATATAGTACTCTATCCACCAACCCTCTGATGTCATTCAGAGCTGATCTCTTTGACATATTAGAACGGGCTTATGAACAGGGTATTATTCCCAAGAAGATTTTTGAGGGCCTATGTATTCAACATCCTGTTGTCCCTACATTCTATTTACTCCCTAAGGTCCACAAAAATCTTCTAGACCCACCAGGACGTCCCATTGTCTCTGGCATTGGAGGGCTGTGTGACCCTATCTGTAAGTTCATTGAGTACTATCTCCATCCACTTGTGGAGACCTTGCCCTCCTATGTCAGGGATACTGGTGACGTCTTGGGGAAAATTGATGGCCTGTATCTCGATCAGGGCAGCCTGCTGGTGGCTGTTGACGTCGAATCATTATATACTTGTATTGACCATACAGATGGATTACGTGCGGTGGATTTTTTTCTGAATACCAGTAGTCTCGATGTCTCTCTCCGTGCGCTGATTCTGGAATTACTTGAATTCATACTCACACATAATTTTTTTACTTTTAAAGATAGATTTTTTCTGCAGAAACGCGGCACTGCGATGGGCGCGGCGTGTGCACCATCCTACGCTAATCTCTTTCTCGGATTTTGGGAGAGGGAGATTTTTGGGGATGGCGTGCGCGCCGCTACCCATGCGCAGTGCTGGTACAGATATATAGATGACATATTTATTATCTGGCAGGGTCCCGAGAGTGAGCTCCATAGCTTTATTTCCTTTTTGAATTCCAACGATCGTAATATAAAATTAACGTATAGTTGGAATTCCACTGGCATTGATTTTTTGGACATTAGTATTACTGTCCAACAGGATGGCTCGCTGCAGACAGATGTTTTTCGTAAAAAAACATCAGTCAATGCATTACTTCATGCAACATCAGCCCATACACCTGCCACCATTCGGGCCATCCCTGTTGGACAGTATCTTAGGACTAAACGCATTTGTTCTACAGATGCGGCATTTGAGGCTCAGTCTCGGGACCTCCACCAAAGATTCCATGAACGTGGTTACAGCGCACGGAGTGTTAAAAGAGGCTACAGACGGGCTAAGGGGACCCCATGGGACCTTCTCTTGACCACCACTATTAAACCACCTGATGAGGACCCTCCGATTAGGTTTATATCGACGTACAACAGCCACTGGTAGGCTATCCGAGGGATTCTTAATAAACATTGGTCTATCCTCAAAACCGAACCAATACTCAATAAAATCTTACCCAACAGACCACTGATGACAGCCCGAAGGGGGAGGAGTGTTAAAGATTCCCTGGTTAGGAGCCACAACATTGCCCCTTCCCCGACCCCTTTTGGGGTGATCCAATCTAGGTGGGGATGTTACCCTTGTGGTTCCTGTATGGCCTGTAGAAAAATAGTCCGTACAAAGTCTTTCTCTGTCAATTCTGGCAGAGAATATAAGATCACACATCGTATCTCTTGTAGCTCTACATACATTGTCTACTTGGCTACTTGCCCTTGTAATTTCAATTATGTGGGACTCACGTCCCGTGAATTTCGTGTTCGTGTCAGGGAACATGTCAGAGACATAGCCGCAGCCCGAGATGCCTTGGACGTGTCGGTTTTAAAGTCCGTCCCTCGGCACTTCAGGTTGCGCCATAATTGCGATCCCTCACTCCTCAGATTTATAGGCATCGATATGGTACATTTGGGGACCAGGGGAGGGGATCCCAAACGCACTTTGGCGCGACTGGAGTGTCGTTGGATTGCAACCTTGGACACTGTGACCCCTGGTGGCCTTAATGAATATAATAGTTTCTCTTCATTCTTGTAGGCTCATTTTTCCCTTGTTTTTTTATTGTGGTTTTTAATATTTTGTTGTATTATTTCAATAACTTTTTCTTTTTCTTTTTTGTTATAGTTTATGTATTTGTGCACCATTGATTATACTGTTCAATCATGTGTGGGACAGTGCGGAACGTATGTCTTCGAGAATGGCAACAATAATCCATATGAATACCTAGTACCATAGATCATCGCCATGGACATGACGGACATCTATTCATTTTGTTTACATAGATACTATACCTTGTATATATATGTCCCCCTGTGTATTATGTATTATGGTGATGAGTTATATATAGTAGATGTATTCTTGCCATTCTGTTATTCATGACCATCGACAGGGTTTTCTTTTACCCATTTATTCTCTATTCCGTCTCCCTCACTGACACTATTGCCCTCTTAGTTGCCCTGACCTGTCATGGCCACTGCTGAGTCGCGCATGCGCGGTGCCGTCCCTGCTCGGCCGCGTCCTGTCGGGCTTCCGTACGCGGGGATTCTGGGTAGTGACGTCAGTGTGTGCGTCGCTGCCCGGGATCCCCCCGGGAAACTGGCCGGATGTGACGCGGTGCGGCGGGACGTATGTCACCCCGCATGCGCCGTAATCATCAGCGATGGTCTCAAAGGTATTTAATGGTGCCTACCCTCCCCACAGCCACAGCCCCCCGAGGAAGCTACGCGAAACGCGCGTCGGGGCTGCAGTCTGGCTGGGTGGTGATTTGTGTCCCTATGGGTAAGACTCTCATTACATGCACTTTATCAATATGATTGTCTGGATACTTCTTTCCGTTACTTTGGTCTCCAATGTATAATATATTATTTTCTGTGCGACTTCAAATGTCTAGATTGACGTACTAGTATCCCTATAGGGACCCACCCATACTTGCCGGTACTGTATTGTGCTCTTTCCTACCCCGTTTTGATCTTTTTATGTATGGTATATGCGATTTTAATTTTTCTATGAATAAAGATTATCTTTTACGTTTATTACTGTCCTTGAGGGTTGTATACTCCATTTTTGTGTAGGTTTAATGTTTGCTAGGGAGTACCCTGACCACCTATTATGACTTGGTATGGTGATGTTCGGTCCAATTTTTTTCATTGTCCTTTATATTTAGTCCTTTTCAGACAATTTTCTGACTTTTTGAAAATTTCACTTTTTGGGGAAAATATCCATTAAATGAGAGAATAATATGTGTGAGGGTACCCAGGAGAGTTTCAAATGTGTGTGTGTAGAATGTATATCCCACGGGGGATAAAATTGAAAAAAGTTGAAAAATTTTTTTTTGGGACTTAGTCATTTTTCCGGCATTTGTCAGACTTTCAGAGAGGGGAAAATGTCAGTGAGCATTCCTATTTCAGATCCAGAGCGATTCGCCCGATGAGTCCTATATATTTAGTCATTTTCAGCCATTTTTCTGAGTTTTTGAAAATTTCACTTTTTGGTGAAAATATCCATTAAATGAGGGAATAATATGTGTGAGAGAACCCCAGGAGAGTTTCAAATGTGTGTGGGTAGAATATATATCCCACGGGGGGGTAAAATTGAAAAAAGTTGAAAACATTTTTTTTTGGACTTAGTCATTTTTCCTGCGTTTGTCAGACTTTCAGAGAGGGGAAAATTTCAGTGAGCGTTCCGATTTCAGTTCCAGGGAGATTCGCGCGATGAGTCCTTTATATTTAGTCGTTTTCAGCCAATTTTCTGATTTTTTGAAAATTTCACTTTTTGGTGAAAATATCCATTAAATGAGGGAATAATATGTGTGAGGGTACCCCAGGAGAGTTCCAAATGTGTGTGTTGGTAGAATATATATCCCACAGGGGGTAAAATTGAAAAATGTAAAAAAAAAAAAATTTTTTAGACTTAGTCATTTTTCCGCCGTTTGTCAGACTTTCAGAGAGGGGAAAATGTCAGTGAGCGTTCCGATTTCAGTTCCAGATCAATTTGCCCGATGAGTCCTTGATATTAAGTCGTTTTCAGCCAATTTTCTAACTTTTTGAAAATTTCACTTTTTGGTGAAAATATCCATTAAGTGAGAGAATAATATGTGTGAGGGTACCCCAGGAGAGTTCCAAATGTGTGTGGGTAGAATATATATCCCACGGGGGGTAAAATTGAAAAAAGTTGAAAATTTTTTTTTTTACGACTTAGTCATTTTTCCGCCGTTCGTCAGACTTTCAGAGAGGGGAAAATGTCAGTGAGCGTTCGATTTCAGTTCCAGGGCGATTCGCGTGATGAGTCCTTTATATTTAGTCGTTTTCAGCCAATTTTCAGATTTTCTGAAAATTTCACTTTTTGGTGAAAATATCCATTAAATGAGGGAATAATATGTGTGAGGGTACCCCAGGAGAGTTCCAAATGTGTGTGGGTAGAATATATATACCACAGGGGGTAAAATTGAAAAAAGTTGAAAAAAAAATTTTTTTAGACTTATTAATTTTTCCGACGTTTGTCAGACTTTCAGAGAGGGGAAAATGTCAGTGAGCGTTCCAATTTCAGTTCCAGGGCGATTCACGCGATGAGTCCTTTATATTTAGTCGTTTTCAGACAATTTCTGTTTTTTTGAAAATTTCACTTTTTGGTGAAATTATCCATTAAATGAGGGAATAATATGTGTGAGGGTACCCCAGGAGAGTTCCAAATGTGTGTGGGTAGAATATATATCCCACAGGGGGTAAAATTGAAAAAAGTTGAAAAAAATTTTTTTTTAAACTTAGTCAATTTTCCGACGTTTGTCAGACTTTCAGAGAGGGGAAAATGTCAGTGAGCGTTCCGATTTCAGTTCCAGGGCGATTCTCGCGATGAGTCCTTTATATTTAGTCGTTTTCAGCAAATTTTCTGATTTTTTGAAAATTTCACTTTTTGGTGAAAATATCCATTAAATGAGGGAATAATATGTGTGAGGGTACCTCTGGAGAATTTCAAATGTGTGTAGGTAGAATATATATCCCACGGGGGTAAAATTGAAAAAATTTAAAAAAATTTTTTTTGGACTTAGTCATTTTTCTGGCGTTTATCAGACTTTCTGATAGGGCAAATGTCAGTGAGCATTCCGATTTCAGTTCCAGAGCAGTTCACCCGATGAGTCCTTTATATTTAGTCATTTTCAGCCAATTTTCTGGATTTTTTGAAAATTTCACTTTTTGGTGAAAATATCCATTAAATGAGGGAAAAATATGTGTGAGGGTACCCCAGGAGAGTTCCAAATGTGTGTGGGTAGAATATATATCCCACGGGGGGTAAAATGGAAAAAAGTTGAAACATTTTTTTTTTCGACTTAGTCATTTTTCCGGCGTTTGTCAGACTTTCAGAGAGGAGAAAATGTCAGTGAGCATTCCGATTTCATCTCCAGAGCAATTCGCCCGATGAGTCCTTTATATTTAGCCATTTTGAGCCAGTTTTCTGACTTTTTGATAATTTCACTTTTTGGTGAAAATATCCATTAAGTGAGGGAATAATATGTGTGAGGGTACCCCAGGAGAGTTCCAAATTTGTGTGGGTAGAATACATATATAACTGGGGTAAAATTGAAAAAAGTTGAAAATTATTTTTTTTTGGGACTTAGTAATTTTTCCTGCGTTTTTCACACTTTCAGAGAGGGGAAAATGTCAGTGAGCATTCCGATTTCAGTTGCAGAGTGATTCACCCGATGAGTCCTTTATATTTAGTCGTTTTCAGCCAAATTTCTGACTTTTTGAAAATGTCACTTTTTCGTGAAAATATCCATTAAATGAGATAATAATAACTGTGAGGGTACCCCAGGAGAGTTTCAAATGTGTGTGGGTAGAATATATATCCCAAGGGGGGTAAAATTGAAAAAAGCTGAAATATTTTTTTGGGGGACTTAGTCATTTTTCCGGCATTTGTCAGACTTTCAGAGAGGGAAAAATGTCAGTGAGCATTCTGATTTAAGTTCCAGAGCGATTCGCCCGATGAGTAGTATTGAGCGATACCTTCCGATATCGGGAAATATCGGATCGGACTGGATCGGACCGATACCGAAAAAGTATCGGATATCGCCGATTCCGATACCGGAAACCAATGCAAGTCAATGGGACAGAAATATCGGAATGAAAATAAACCCTTTCTTTCCTTGTAGGTTAATTCTACATGAAGGAAAACAACTAAGAATAATGTAGAATGTATTGGGGGAGGTGGGGGAGACAATAAAGGCATAGAGGTTTAGCCCAATCAAATGGAATAGCAGGAATTAATATTTTTTTTAAGACGTTCTGAGTTACGGAAATATTGACTATGTTAAGTATTTTTATATTTTGGCAGATATTTATGTTTCACTACTTCCATGCTCTTCACCTTCTTTTTTACTTCTCCCACACTTTCTCCTTCATCATCTTCAGCATCCTTTTCATCCACTTCTTCTTCACCTTCTTCATCTTCTTCTTCTTCACCTTCTTCGTATTATTCTTTTTTTTTACATTCTTCATATTCTACTTTTTCATCTTCTTCATTTTCTTCTTCTTCATCATATTCTTATTTGTGGCAGGCATTCCTGTAGTTGTTATCTATAAAAGGTTGGACATTACACCTTTCGTTCTGCCCGTCACAAAAGATTTACAACAGGATTTGTCCGCGTTCAGTTTGGCCTGCAGCAGCAGGTCTTTTCCAGGGGCACCACGAGGAGGAACGGACTCACCCCCATACACTGCTTAGTCATCTTCAGCTTATAATTTAGATATTATCTTTTGCTCTGATTTTTAGTCTTATGCTTAATGTTCTTCCGCTTTTTGTTCTGCAGCTTCTTGTATTTCTGCTTCTTGGCTTTCTGTCTCTGGTTCTTCTGTATCTTGGTGCTTGTCTTCTCTTCTTTGTCCTCTTGGTCAACTTCTTCAGGGTCATCTTCTTGGTCTTCTTCGGGGTGGTCTTCAGGGTCGTCGTCTTCGGGGGTCCTCGTCTTCAGGGTCCTCGTCTTCTTCGGGGTGGTCTTCAGGGTCCTCGTATTCAGGGTCGTCGTCTTCGGGGTCCTCGTCTTCTTAGGGTTGGTCTTCGGGGTCCTCGTCTTCAGGGTCCTCGTCAGGGAGATCTAGAGTGATTACCAAGAACCATTTCAAAAAGCTTGAACTTGGAAATGTAGCAGAAGGTACAAGAAAGCTGAGGAACTACCGAGGACCAGCTGACGGTACTGGAACCCGGATGGGTAGCAGAAGGTACAAGAGCCAATGGAACAGCCGAAGACCAGCTGACGGTACTGGAACTCGGTTACTAAGCAGGAGGTACCTGTGCCAGAAAGCACTACCAAGGACCAGCAGACGTTGGTGGAACTTGGATACCGAGAAGGAGGCACCTAATCCAAAGGCACTGCCGAGAACCAGCTGGCGGTACTGGAACCCGGATGGGTAGCAGAAGGTACCCATGTAAAAAAAAGTTCAAGGCCGCGAGCCGGCCGCAGTTACCAAAACCCACAGTCCTACAGGGGGTGCTTGTCCTATTGGCACTATGGAACCAGCCTTCATTGCCAGATCCCGCAGACCACATAGGAGTCACCTAAACTGCAGGCACCATAGAGTCGGCTAACCCGACCGCAACACGACAGGACAACGCATTGGAGGCAAAGTGACGTTGACACTACCCGGAAACAGCTGGCGTGCTGGAACCAGGCTGGGCAGGGGGGAGTACCCATGCCAAAGTCACTGCCGAGGACCAGCTGACGGTACTGGAACCCGGATGGGTAGCAGAAGGTACAAGAGCCAATGGAACTGCCAAAGACCAGCTGACGGTACTGGAACTCGGTTACTAAGCAGGAGGAACCTGTGCCAGAAAGCACTACCAAGGACCAGCAGACGTTGGTGGAACTTGGATACCGAGAAGGAGGCACCTAATCCAAAGGCACTGCCGAGAACCAGCTGACGGTACTGGAACCCGGATGGGTAGCAGAAGGTACCCATGTAAAAAAAAGTTCAAGGCTGCGAGCCGGCCGCAGTTACCAAAACCCACAGTCCTACAGGGGGTGCTTGTCCTATTGGCACTATGGAACCAGCCTTCATTGCCAGATCCCGCAGCCCACATAGGAGTCACCTAAACTGCAGGCACCATAGAGTCGGCTAACCCGACCGCAACACGACAGGACAACGCATTGGAGGCAAAGTGACGTTGACACTACCCGGAAACAGCTGGCGTGCGGGAACCAGGCTGGGCAGGAGGGAGTACCCGTGCTAAAGTCACTGCTGAGAACCAGCTGACGGAACTGGAACCCGGATGGGTAGTAGAAGGTACAAGATCAAATGGAACTACCGAGGACCAGCTGACGGTACTGGAACCCGGATGGGTAGCAGAAGGTACAAGAGCCAATGGAACTGCCGAAGACCAGCTGACGGTACTGGAACTCGGTTACTAAGCAGGAGGTACCTGTGCCAGAAAGCACTACCAAGGACCAGCAGACGTTGGTGGAACTTGGAAACCGAGAAGGAGACACCTAATCCAAAGGCACTGCCGAGAACCAGCTGACGGTACTGGAACCCGGATGGGTAGCAGAAGGTACCCATGTAAAAAAAAGTTCAAGGCCGCGAGCCGGCCGCAGTTACCAAAACCCACAGTCCTACAGGGGGTGCTTGTCCTATTGGCACTATGGAACCAGCCTTCATTGCCAGATCCCGCAGCCCACATAGGAGTCACCTAAACTGCAGGCACCATAGAGTCGGCTAACCCGACCGCAACACGACAGGACAACGCATTGGAGGAAAAGTGACGTTGACACTACCCGGAAACAGCTGGCGTGCTGGAACCAGGCTGGGCAGGAGGGAGTACCCGTGCCAAAGTCACTGCCGAGAACCAGCTGACGGTACTGGAACCCGGATAGGTAGTAGAAGGTACAAGAGCAAATGGAACTACCGAGGACCAGCTGACGGTACTGGAACCCGGATGGGTAGCAGAAGGTACAAGAGCCAATGGAACTGCCGAAGACCAGCTGACGGTACTGGAACTCGGTTACTAAGCAGGAGGTACCTGTGCCAGAAAGCACTACCAAGGACCAGCAGACGTTGGTGGAACTTGGATACCGAGAAGGAGGCACCTAATCCAAAGGCACTGCCAAGGACCAGCTGACGGTACTGGAACCCGGATGTGTAGTAGAAGGTACAAGAGCAAATGGAACTACCGAGAACCAGCTGGCGGTGCTGGAACCCAGGGTAAATACTAAAAACAGAGTGGAGCCAGAGATGTAATTGGAGCAAGTTTTAAATCCGTAGTACAGTGGATGTGGACAAAGCAGGAGAATTTGCCGGACACACATCTGGGGATCAGCTGATGTTACTGAACCCCAATAACACTGGAGCAAGCGTTGACTGTGCAGACGGCACTTCAGAGCAGCAACTAGCGGTATTGGAGCCCCGGCTAAATACTAAAAACGGAGGAGCCAGAAGTGTATTTGGAGGAGGTTTTAAATCCGTAGTACAGTGGATATGGACAAAGCAGGAGAATTTGCCGGACACACAGCTGGGGATCAGCTGACGTTACTGAACCCCAATAACACTGGAGCAAGCGTTGACTGTGCAGACCGCACTTCTGAGCAGCAACTAGCGCTATTCGAGCCCAGGGTAAATACTAAAAACGGAGGAGCCAGAGGTGTATTTGGAGGAGGTTTTAAATCCGTAGTACAGTGGATGTGGACAAAGCAGGAGAATTTGCCGGACACAAAGCTGGGGATCAGCTGACGTTACTGAACCCCAATAACACTGGAGCAAGCGTTGACTGTGCAGACGGCACTTCTGAGCAGCAACTAGCGGTATTGGAGCCCAGGCTAAATACTAAAAACGGAGGATCAGAGGTGTATTTGGAGGAGGTTTAAAATCAGTAGTACAGTGGATGTGGACAAAGCTGGAGAATTTGCCGGACACACAGCTGGGGATCAGCTGACGTTACTGAACCCCAATAACACTGGAGCAAGCGTTGACTGTGAAGACGGCACTTCCGAGCGCCAACTGGCGGTGTTGGAGCTCAGGGATAATACTGAAAACAGAGGAGCCAGAGGTGTAATTGGAGCAACTTTAAAATCTGTAGTAGTGAGAATGTGGACAGAGCAGGAGAAATTGCCGTCCGCACAGCAGGGGAACAGCTGACGTTACTGAACCCCAATAACACTGGAGCAAGTGTTGACTGTGCAGACGGCACTTCCGAGCGCCAACTGGCAGTGTTGGAGCTCAGGGATAATACTGAAAACAGAGGAGCCAGAGGTGTAATTGGAGCAACTTTAAAATCTGTAGTAGTGAGAATGTGGACAGAGCAGGAGAAATTGCCGTCCGCACAGCAGGGGAACAGCTGACATTACTGAACCCCAATAACACTGGAGCAAGTGTTGACTGTGCAGACGGCACTTCCGAATGCCAACTGGTGGTGTTGGAGCTCAGGGATTACAGTTCAGGTGGTAGAAACATGAACAAAACAGGAGACCTGGATACTGTTGCCAGCCAATTATTTATTCTGGAAGAGGACTGGCAAATTCATGAGAGATCCAGGCCTTGTTCATTTTGAGAAAAGTAAGCCGGTCAACGTTATTGGAGGATAGTCGCATGCGACGGTCTCTTAGTACACCACCTGCGGCACTAAAGACGCGTTCCGATAATACACTAGCAGCAGGGCAAGCTAGCACCTCCAATGCATACTGACTAAGCTCTGGCCATGTATCCAGCTTACAGACCCAAAACTTGAAGGGAGAAGAGCCGTCTGGGAGTACACTAAGAGGGCAAGACATGTAGTCGGTCACCATCTGACGGAAACATTGCCTCCTGCTGACTGGAGCCGTCTGTGATGGTGTAGACATTTGTGGCGGCGGGGACACAAAACTTTGCCACATTTCGGCCATACTGGTCTTGCCTTGTGCTGAGGCGCTGCTTCTGCTCCCTCTTTGTGCAGAGCTTCCTCCACTGCCACGACACACTGAGCTGCTTTGTAAAGCACTAGCTGCACTGCTCTCGGTTGGAATGGAGAACATGATGGAATGCACCAGTGCGTCTTGGTACTCCCGCATTTTACGCTCCCGGTTCATCGGTGTTATGAGGCTTTGTAAGTTGTCCCGGTAGCGAGGATCTAGGAGGGTGGACACCCAATAATCAGCCGTGTTGAGAATGTGGGCGATGCGGCGGTCGTTTCTCAGGCACTGCAGCATGAAATCAACCATGTGCTGCAGACTGCCAACTGGCCAAGAAACACTGCTTGAGGCGTGATCTCTGCCTGCTCTGCATCACCCCACCCTCACTCTAGATACTGACTACTAGAGCATTGTGTATCTCCCTCCTCTGGACAGATGTCTTCCTCATCCATTGACTCCTCCTCATCCTCCTCACAAAGTGTCCCCTGCCTAGGCCTTTGTGAGGAACCACGTTGCGCAGACTGTAGAGAAGCAGATGGCATTTGTGACTCCTCATCCTCGACCTCTTCCAAAGCCCCGTCCCTTAGTGCTTGCAGTGTTTTTTCAAGCAGGCAGATAAGGGGGATAGTCATGCTGACTAGTGCATCATCTGCACTCGCCATCCGCGTGGAATAATCGAAGGCACGCAAAACGTGGCAAATGTCCTTCATAGAGGCCCACTCAGTGGTGGTGAAGTGTGAACGGCGCGCACTGCGACTTGTTTGCGCCTGCTGCAGCTGGTACTCCATTACTGCTGCCTGCTGCTCACACAACCTCTCCAACATATGTAACGTTGAATTCCACCTGGTGGGTAGGTCACATATGATGCGATGTTCCGGAAGACGTAATCGGCGCTGCAGAGCTGCAATGCGTGATCTTGCATTGCTGGAACGCCGCAAGTGAGCGCACTCTATGCGGACCTTGTGAAGCAGTGCATCAAGATCCGGATAGTCCCTCAAAAAACTCTGCACGAACAAGTTGAGCACATGTGCCAGACATGGGATGTGAGTGAGGTTGCCTAGACCCAGAGCTGCCACCAGATTTCGGCCATTGTCACACACTACCATGCCTGGCTGGAGATTCGCTGGCACAAACCACACGTCGCTCTGCTGCTTGATGGCATTCCAGAGCTCCTGCGCTGTGTGGCTTCGATTCCCCAAAGAAATTAATTTTAATACGGCCTGTTGACGTTTGGCCACGGCTGTGCTCATATCGGTCATCATAACAGGTAACCGTTCACGGGTCGATGTGGAGGTAGACCGTGACGGCTCCTGCAGCGCTGATTCAGAGGAACTGGAGTATGAGGAGGAGTCAATGTGTACAGACTGGATTCCTGCAATCCTTGGAGTTGGCAGAACACGTACAGCGCCACTCTCAAGATTTGTACCCGGCTCCACAACATTTACCCAATGGGCAGTGAGGGAAAGGTATCGTCCCTGTCCATGCTTACTGGTCCACGCATCGGTGGTCAGGTGGACCTTGCTACTGACGGCGTTTTGTAGCGCATGTTTAATTTTTCCCTCCACATGATGTTGCAGGGCAGGGACGGCTTGCCTGCTGAAATAAAAGCGGCTGGGCACGTTGTATTGTGGGACTGCAAATGCCATAAAGTTACGGAATGTGTCAGTCTCCACCAGCCTGAATGATAGCATTTCAAGGGCCAGTAGTTTAGCAATGCCAGCATTCAGAGCCTGTGCTCGGGGGTGGTTTGCCGAGTATGGGCGCCTTTTCTCCCATGCCTGTGCTAACGATGGCTGTAGACTGGCCTGGGAGTGTGAGGATGACTGGGAAAGTGGTGCTGTGGGTGGAATTACACTGTGTCTCTGTACAACAGTGCCAGAGATTCTTCCATGGCGATCCTGTGAGGAAGCCGAACCAGCTGTGTGTGAGCTAGAGGAAGAGGCTACAACACGAGCTGAAGAGGTGGTAGGTGGCGCTGTAGGTTGGCCTAGGTCTTCAGTGTGTTTTTGTAACTCCACCACGTGCTTGGTCCGCACATGTTTCCACATATTTGTGGTATTGAGGTTGCTGACACTTTTCCCTCTTTTCACCTTCTGATTACACAGCTTGCATTTGACAAAACAAATGTCATCTGTAACTGTGTCAAAAAAGGACCAGGCACTGCAAGTCTTGAGAGCGCCCGCTTTGGATTTTGGAAGAGCCATGCTCCTAATGGGTGCCGAAGTGGAGGCTACAGGCAACCAAGTCTGCCCCCTCCCTCTCCCTCCTTTTTGGGCTGTTCAGGGACTCTCTTCCTCAGAGCTGCTCCCACCACCTTCCTGTCCCTCACGCCATGATGGGTCAAGGACCTCATCATCTACACCACCCTCTTCAAACAACTGCTTCTCCTGGGTAGTCTCGACAGCACAGTACGCACCAGAAAGTGGCACCTGAGTCTCATCATCAGATGCGTACTGAGGTGTGCTGCTGACCATAGGCACTGGCCCACCCGCCTCTTCAGATTCAGAGAGACAAAACGGTTGCGCATCACTGCATACTACCTCTTCTTCAAATTCTCGAATTCTGCTTGGCTGGCCCCTCTTTCCAAGCCAAGAGATTCAGAGAACAGAAGTAGAGATGGCTCCTGTCCAGGGCTCTCTGACTGCCTGGGCAATTTGGCAGGTGGTGAAGAGACAGATGGGTGCTCTTCAGTGCTCAGGACCTGAGAGGATCTGGAACTAATTGAAGTCGATGCGTTAGCTGCCATCCATCCGACAACGGCTTCAATTTGGTCCTCGCGCAGCAGTGGGGTACGGCTAGCTCCAACAAAGCTGCGCATAAAGGACTGTTCCCTGATAAAACTGGGGGATGCTGAGTCACTGGTGCCAGCAGCAGGCACAGAATCCCCACGTCCTCTCCCTGCAGGCACAGAATCCTCACGTCCTCTCCCTGCAGAAACTCCACGCCCACGACCACATGCCTTACTCCCTGCCTTCTTCATCTTGGTAGACTGATAAAGATAGGCAGAGAAGTACTAAGGGCTTAGTGTGCTTATTCCTGAACAGCTGCTAACAGGTATAAGAAACACTAATTTTATAAAGTGTGGACTAGACTTTAATATGAGCTAATGTGGCCTACACAACTGTAAAGTGGAGTGTTTGTTGAACTTTATTTAGGTTTTTTTTGTCACAAAAAGACACTGGATGTGCCTAAAGATGTAATAACAATAGTATCACAAACTTTTGTAGCTATTACAATGTAGGAAGGTAACCTACAATGCAATAGATGAGGCTGCAAAAAATAGGCTAATACTAATCTGGCTGGGGCTGCAGGGCCCAATGCTGCAGAAAGGCTCCTCTAACTACTCCTATATAGTGTGTTTGGAACCAATTTAGCTGAATATGGATGGAACCACCACACTAATAGGAGAAATCAGGAAAAATTATGAATTGGCAAAAAAGGACAATGTATGAGGCAGTGACACAAACTGAGTGCACTACAACCAGACGTGGTTGAAGCACACACTACAGGGTGAGCTGCACTCACACACCAGACCTTGAAGACAGCGGTGAACAGTACAGATGCAGAGCACTGTGCACTAGCGCTGCAAGACCAAAAAAATTTCTCTATCTACTCCTATATAGTGTGTTTGGAACCAATTTAGCTGAATACGGATGGAACCACCATACTAATAGGAGATATCAGGAAAAATTATGAATTGGCAAAAAAGGACAATGTATGAGGCAGTGACACACACTGAGTGCACTACAACCAGACGTGGTTGAAGCACACACTACAGGGTGAGCTGCACTCACACACCAGACCTTGCAGACAGTGGTGAACAGTACAGATGCAGAGCACTGTGCACTAGCGCTACAAGACCCAAAAAAATTCTCTATCTACTCCTATATAGTGTGTTTGGAACCAATTTAGCTGAATACGGATGGAACCACCACACTAATAGGAGAAATCAGGAAAAATTATGAATTGGCAAAAAAGGACAATGTATGAGGCAGTGACACAAACTGAGTGCACTACAACCAGACGTGGTTGAAGCACACACTACAGGGTGAGCTGCACTCACACACCAGACCTTGAAGACAGCGGTGAACAGTACAGATGCAGAGCACTGTGCACTAGCGCTGCAAGACCAAAAAAATTTCTCTATCTACTCCTATATAGTGTGTTTGGAACCAATTTACCTGAATACGGATGGAACCACCACACTAATAGGAGATATCAGGAAAAATTATGAATTGGGAAAAAAGGACAATGTATGAGGCAGTGACACACACTGAGTGCACTACAACCAGACGTGGTTGAAGCACACACTACAGGGTGAGCTGCACTCACACACCAGACCTTGCAGACAGTGGTGAACAGTACAGATGCAGAGCACTGTGCACTAGCGCTACAAGACCCAAAAAATTTCTCTATCTACTCCTATATAGTGTGTTTGGAACCAATTTAGCTCAATACGGATGGAACCACCACACTAATTGGAGATATCAGGAAAAATTATGAATTGGCAAAAATGGACAATGTATGAGGCAGTGACACACACTGAGTGCACTACAACCAGACGTGGTTGAAGCACACACTACAGGGTGAGCTGCACTCACACACCAGACCTTGCAGACAGCGGTGAACAGTACAGAAGCAGAGCACTGTGCACTAGTGCTGCAAGACCAAAAAAATTTCTCTATCTACTCCTATACAGTGTGTTTGGAACCAATTTAGCTGAATACGGATGGAACCACCACACTAATAGGAGATATCAGGAAAAATTATGAATTGGCAGAAAAGGACAATGTATGAGGCAGTGACACACACTGAGTGCACTACAACCAGACGTGGTTGAAGCACACACTACAGGGTGAGCTGCACTCACACACAGAGACCTTGCAGACAGCGGTGAACAGCAAAGAGAACTGTGCACTAGCACTGCAAGGCACAGCGATTTATAAAGTAGCTTGGGTAAAGCAGAATAGACCAAATAGGTAGCTAAAACTGTCCCTCAGAACAACAGCTTCCTATCCCTAACTGAATTCACAGCAGAGTGAGCTCAAAAAGGCGGCGGCGGCTTTTATAGTGCATCATGACATCATTTCAGCAGCCAATCACAGCCATGTCATTAGTTAAGATGCCTACATGCCTAACAGGATGTGCCCACACTTCTTAGGATCCTCATTGGCTGAATAAAATGAAAATGGCTCATTGCATTATGGGAACTTCCGATTCCGGTATACGATATTGCAAAAGTATCGGAATTAAGTATCGGAATTCCGATACCGCGAATATCGGCCGATACCCGATATTTCAGTATCGGAATGCTCAACACTACCGATGAGTCTTTTATATTTAGTCATTTTCAGCCAATTTTCTGACTTTTTGAAAATTTCACTTTTTGGTGAAAATATCCATTAAATGAGGGAATAATATGTGTGAGGGTACCCAGGACAGTTCCAAATGTGTGTGGGTAGAATATATATCCCACGGGGGTAAAATGGAAAAAAGTTGAAAAATTTTTTTTTTGGGACTTAGTCATTTTTCCGGCGTTTGTCAGACTTTCAGAGAGGGGAAAATGTCAGTGAGCGTTCCGATTTCAGTTCCAGGGCGATTCGCGCGATGAGTCCTTTATATTTAGTCGTTTTCAGCCAATTTTCTGATTTTTTGAAAATTTCACTTTTTTGTGAAAATATCCATTAAATGAGGGAATAATATGTGTGAGGGTACCTCTGGAGAATTTCAAATGTGTGTAGGTAGAATATATATCCTACGGGGGGTAAAATTGAAAAAATTTGAAAATATTTTTTTTCGGACTTAGTCATTTTTCTGGCGTTTATCAGACTTTCAGATAGGGCAAATGTCAGTGAGCATTCCGATTTCAGTTCCAGAGCGATTCGCCCAATGAGTCCTTTATATTTAGTCGTTTTCAGCCAATTTTCTGACTTTTTAAAAATTTCACTTTTTTGCGAAAATATCCATTAAATGAGGGAATAATATGTGTGAGGGTACCCCAGGAGAGTTCTAAATGTGTGGGTAGAATACATATCCCACGGGGGGTAAAATTGAAAAAAGTTGAAAATTTTTTTTTTTTCAACTTAGTCATTTTTCCCTCGTTTGTCAGACTTTCAGAGAGGGGAAAATGTCATTGAGCATTCCGATTTCAGTTCCAGAGCAATTCGCCCGATGAGTCCTTTACATTTAGCCATTTTCAGCCAGTTTTCTGACTTTTTGAAAATTTCACTTTTTGGTGAAAATATCCATTAAATGAGAAAATAATATGTGTGAGGGTACCTCTTGAGAATTTCAAATGTGTGTAGGTAGAATATATATCCCACGGGGGTAAAATTGAAAAAATTAGAAAAATTTTTTTTTGGACTTAGTCATTTTTCCGGCGTTTGTCAGACTTTCAGAGGGGAAAATGTCAGTGAGCATTCTGATTTCAGTTCCAGGGCGATTCGCTCGATGAGTCCTATATATTTAGTTGTTTTCAGCCAATTTTCAGACTTTTTGAAAATTTCACTTTTTGGTGAAAATATCCATTAAATGAGGGAATAATATGTGTGATGGTACCCCAGTAGAGTTCCAAATGTGTGGGTAGAATATATATCCCACGGGGGGTAAAATTGAAAAAAGTTGAAACATTTTTTTTTTTCAACTTAGTCATTTTTCCGGCGTTTGTCAGACTTTCAGAGAGGGGAAAATGTCAGTGAGCGTTCCGATTTCAGTTCCAGGGCGATTCGCGCGATGAGTCCTTTATATTTAGTCGTTTTCAGCCAATTTTCTGATTTTTTGAAAATTTCACTTTTTTGTGAAAATATCCATTAAATGAGGGAATAATATGTGTGAGGGTACCTCTGGAGAATTTCAAATGTGTGTAGGTAGAATATATATCCTACGGGGGGTAAAATTGAAAAAATTTGAAAATTTTTTTTTCGGACTTAGTCATTTTTCTGGCGTTTATCAGACTTTCAGATAGGGCAAATGTCAGTGAGCATTCCGATTTCAGTTCCAGAGCGATTCGCCCAATGAGTCCTTTATATTTAGTCGTTTTCAGCCAATTTTCTGACTTTTTAAAAATTTCACTTTTTTGCGAAAATATCCATTAAATGAGGGAATAATATGTGTGAGGGTACCCCAGGAGAGTTCCAAATGTGTGGGTAGAATACATATCCCACGGGGGGGTAAAATTGAAAAAAGTTGAAAATTTTTTTTTTTTCAACTTAGTCATTTTTCCCTCGTTTGTCAGACTTTCAGAGAGGGGAAAATGTCATTGAGCATTCCGATTTCAGTTCCAGAGCAATTCGCCCGATGAGTCCTTTACATTTAGCCATTTTCAGCCAGTTTTCTGACTTTTTGAAAATTTCACTTTTTGGTGAAAATATCCATTAAATGAGAAAATAATATGTGTGAGGGTACCTCTTGAGAATTTCAAATGTGTGTAGGTAGAATATATATCCCACGGGGGTAAAATTGAAAAAATTAGAAAAATTTTTTTTTGGACTTAGTCATTTTTCCGGCGTTTGTCAGACTTTCAGAGGGGAAAATGTCAGTGAGCATTCTGATTTCAGTTCCAGGGCGATTCGCTCGATGAGTCCTATATATTTAGTTGTTTTCAGCCAATTTTCAGACTTTTTGAAAATTTCACTTTTTGGTGAAAATATCCATTAAATGAGGGAATAATATGTGTGATGGTACCCCAGTAGAGTTCCAAATGTGTGGGTAGAATATATATCCCACGGGGGGTAAAATTGAAAAAAGTTGAAACATTTTTTTTTTTCAACTTAGTCATTTTTCCGGCGTTTGTCAGACTTTCAGAGAGGGGAAAATGTCAGTGAGCATTCCGATTTCAGTTCCAGAGCAATTTGCCCGATGAGTCCTTTATATTTAGCCATTTTCAGCCAGTTTTCTAACTTTTTGAAAATTTCACTTTTTGGTGAAAATATCCATTACATGAGGGAATAATATGTGTGAGGATACCCCAGGAGAGTTCCAAATGTGTGTGGGTAGAATACATATATGACTGGGGTAAAATTGAAAAAAGTTGAAAAATTTTTTTTTTGGACTTAGTAATTTTTCCGGCATTTGTCAGACTATCAGAGAGGGGAAAATGTCAGTGAGCATTCCGATTTCAGTTCCAGAGTGATTCGCCCAATGAGTCCTTTATATTTAGTCGCTTTCAGCCAAATTTCTGACTTTTTGAAAATTTCACTTTTTGGTGAAAATATCCATTAAATGAGAAAATAATATGTGTGAGGGTACCCCAGGAGAGTTCAAAATGTGTGTGGGTAGAATATATATCCCATGGGGGGTAAAATTGAAAAAAGTTGAAAAATTTTTTTTTTTCGACTTAGTCATTTTTCCGGCGTTTGTCAGACTTTCAGAGAGGGGAAAATGTCAGTGAGCATTCCGATTTCAGTTCCAGAGCAATTCACCCGATGAGTCCTTTATATTTAGTCATTTTCAGCCAATTTTCTGACTTTTTGAAAATTTCACTTTTTTGTGAAAATATCCATTAAATGAGGGAATAATATGTGTGAGCGTTCCCCAGGAGAGATCCAAATGTGTGTGGGTAGAATATATATCCCACGGGGGGTAAAATGGAAAAAAGTTGAAAATTTATTTTTTTTCGTCTTAGTCATTTTTCCGGCGTTTGTCAGACTTTCAGAGAGGGGAAAATGTCAGTGAGCATTCCGATTTCATCTCCAGAGCAATTCGCCCGATGAGTCCTTTATATTTAGACATTTTGAGCCAGTTTTCTGACTTTTTGAAAATTTCACTTTTTGGTGAAAATATCCATTAAGTGAGGGAATAATATGTGTGAGGGTACCCCAGGAGAGTTCCAAATGTGTGTGGGTAGAATACATATATAACTGGGGTAAAATTGAAAAAAGTTGAAAACATTTTTTTTTGGGGACTTAGTCATTTTTCTGGCTTTTCTCAGACTTTCATAGAGGGGAAAATGTCAGTGAGCGTTCTGATTTCAGTTCCAGGGCGATTCGCTCGATGAGCCCTATATATTTAGCCATTTTCAGCCAGTTTTCGGACTTTTTGAAAATTTCACTTTTTGGTGAAAATATCCATTAAATGAGAGCATAATATGTGTGAGGGTACCTCTGGAGAATTTCAAATGTGTTTAGGTAGAATATATATCCCACAGGGGGTAAAATTGAAAAAATTTGAAAAAAATTTTTTTTTGGACTTAGTCATTTTTCTGGCGTTTATCAGACTTTCAGATAGGGCAAATGTCAGTGAGCATTCCGATTTCAGTTCCAGAGCGATTTTCCCAATGAGTCCTTGATATTTAGTCGTTTTCAAACAATTTTCTGGATTTTTGAAAATTTCACTTTTTGGTGAAAATATCCATTAAATGAGGGAATAATATGTGTGAGCGTTCCCCAGGAGAGATCCATATGTGTGTGGGTAGAATATATATCCCACGGGGGGTAAAATGGAAAAAAGTTGAAATTTTTTTTTTTTTCGACTTAGTCATTTTTCCGGCGTTTGTCAGACTTTCAGAGAGGGGAAAATGACAGTGAGCATTCCGATTTCATCTCCAGAGCAATTCGCCCGATGATTCCTTTATATTTAGCCATTTTGAGCCAGTTTTCTGACTTTTTGAAAATTTCACTTTTTGGTGAAAATATCCATTAAGTGAGGGTATAATATGTGTGAGGGTACCCCAGGAGAGTTCCAAATGTGTGTGGGTAGAATATATATCCCACGGGGGGGAAAATTGAAAAAAGTAAAAAAAAAATTTTTTTTAGACTTAGTCATTTTTCCGGCGTTTGTCAGACTTTCAGAGAGGGGAAAATGTCAGTGAGCGTTCTGATTTCAGTTCCAGATCAATACGCCCGATGAGTCCTTTATATTTAGTCGTTTTCAGCCAATTTTCTGATTTTTTGAAAATTTCTCTTTTTGGTGAAAATATCCATTAAATGAGGGAACAACATGTGTGAGGGTACCCCAGGAGAGTTCAAAATGTGTGTGGGTAGAATATATATCCCACGGGGGTAAAATTGAAAAAAGTTGAAAAAAAAATTTTTTTGGGGACTTAGTCATTTTTCCTGCTTTTGTCAGACTTTCAGACAGGGGAAAATGTCATTGATCTTTCCGATTTCAGTTCCAGGGCGATTCGCGCGATGAGTCCTTTATATTTAGTCGTTTTCAGACAATTTTCTGACTTTTTCAAAATTTCACTTTTTGGTGAAAATATCCATTAAATGAGGGAATAATATGTGTGATGGTACCCCAGGAGAGTTCCAAATATGTGTGGGTAGAATATATATCCCACGGGGGGTAAAATTGAAAAAAGTTGAAAATTGTTTTTTTTTCGACTTAGTCATTTTTCCGGCGTTTGTCAGACTTTCAGAGAGGGGAAAATGTCAGTGAGCATTCCGATTTCATCTCCAGAGCAATTTGCCCGATGAGTCCTTTATATCTAGCCATTTTGAGCCAGTTTTCTGACTTTTTGAAAATTTCACTTTTTGGTGAAAATATCCATTAAGTGAGGGAATAATATGTGTGAGGGTACCCCAGGAGAGTTCCAAATGTGTGTGGGTAGAATACATATATAACTGGGGTAAAATTGAAAAAAGTTGAAAAATTTTTTTTAGACTTAGTCATTTTTCCGGCGTTTGTCAGACTTTCAGAGAGGGGAAAATGTCAGTGAGCGTTCTGATTTCAGTTCCAGATCAATACGCCCGATGAGTCCTTTATATTTAGTCGTTTTCAGCCAATTTTCTGATTTTTTGAAAATTTCTCTTTTTGGTGAAAATATCCATTAAATGAGGGAATAACATGTGTGAGGGTACCCCAGGAGAGTTCGAAATGTGTGTGGGTAGTATATATATCCCACGGGGGTAAAATTGAAAAAAGTTGAAATTTTTTTTTTTTTCGACTTAGTCATTTTTACGGCGTTTGTCAGACTTTCAGAGAGGGAAAAATGTCAGTGAGCGTTCTGATTTCAGTTCCAGGGCGATTCGCTTGATGAGTCCTATATATTTAGCCATTTCCAGCCAGTTTTCGGACTTTTTGAAAATTTCACTTTTTGGTGAAAATATCCATTAAATGAGAGCATAATATGTGTGAGGGTACCTCTGGAGAATTTCAAATGTGTTTAGGTAGAATATATATCCCACAGCGGGTAAAATTGAAAAAAGTTTAAAAAAAATTTTTGGGGGGGATTTAGTCATTTTTCCTGCTTTTGTCAGACTTTCAGACAGGGGAAAATGTCAGTGAGCTTTCCGATTTCAGTTCCAGGGCGATTCGCGCGATGAGTCCTTTATATTTAGTCGTTTTCAGCCAATTTTCTGACTTTTTCAAAATTTCACTTTTTGGTGAAAATATCCATTAAATGAGGGAATAATATGTGTGATGGTACCCAGGACAGTTCCAAATGTGTGTGGGTAGAATATATATCCCACGGGGGTAAAATGGAAAAAAGTTTAAAATTTTTTTTTTTTGGGACTTAGTCATTTTTCCGGCGTTTGTCAGACTTTCAGAGAGGGGAAAATGTCAGTGAGCATTCCGATTTCAGTTCCAGGGCGATTCGCGCGATGAGTCCTTTATATTTAGTCGTTTTCAGCCAAATTTCTGACTTTTTGAAAATTTCACTTTTTGGTGAAATTATCCATTAAATGAGAAAATAATATGTGTGAGGGTACCTCTTGAGAATTTCAAATGTGTGTAGGTAGAATATATATCCCACGGGGAGTAAAATTGAAAAAATTTAAAAAAATTTTTTTTGGACTTAGTCATTTTTCCGGCGTTTGTCAGACTTTCAGAGAGGGGAAAATGTCAGTGAGCATTCCGAATTCAGTTCCAGAGTAATTCGCCCGATGAGTCCTTTATATTTAGTCATTTTAAGCCAGTTTTCTGACTTTTTAAAAATTTCACTTTTTGGCGAAAATGTCCATTAAATGAGGGAATAATAAGTGTGAGGGTACCCCAGGAGAGTTCCAAATGTGTGTGGGTAGAATATATATCCCACGGGGGGTAAAATTGAAAAAAGTTGAACATTTTTTTTTTTTTCAACTTAGTCATTTTTCCGGCGTTTCTCAGACTTTCAGACATTGGAAAATGTCAGTGAGCATTCCGATTTCAGTTCCAGAGCAATTCGCCCGATTAGTCCTTTATATTTAGCCATTTTCAGCCAGTTTTCTGACTTTTTGATAATTTCACTTTTTGGTGAAAATATCCATTACATGAGGGAATAATATGTGTGAGGGTCCCCCAGGGGAGTTCCAAATGTGTGTGGGTAGAATACATATATGACGGGTAAAATTGAAAAAAGTTGAAAAAATTTTTTTTTGGACTTAGTAATTTTTCCGGCATTTGTCAGACTATCAGAGAGGGGAAAATGTCAGTGAGCATTCCGATTTCAGTTCCAGATTGATTCGCCCAATGAGTCCTTTATATATTTAGTCGTTTTCAGCCAAATTTCTGACTTTTTGAAAATTTCACTTTTTGGTGAAAATATCCATTAAATGAGAGAATAATATGTGTGAGGGTACCTCTGGAGAATTTCAAATGTGTGCAGGTAGAATATATATCCCAAGGGGGTAAAATTGAAAAAATGTGAAAAAATTTTTTTGGACTTAGTCATTTTTCTGGCGTTTATCAGACTTTCAGATAGGGCAAATGTCAGTGAGCATTCCGATTTCAGTTCCAGAGCGGTTCGCCCAATGAGTCCTTGATATTTAGTCGTTTTCAGACAATTTTCTGGATTTTTGAAAATTTCACTTTTTGGTGAAAATATCCATTAAATGAGAGAATAATAAGTGTGAGGGTACCCCAGGAGAGATCCAAATGTTTGTGGGTAGAATATATATCCCACGGGGGGTAAAATTGAAAAAAGTTGAAAATTTTTTTGGGGGGACTTAGTCATTTTTACGGCATTTGTCAGACTTTCAGAGAGGGGAAAATGTCAGTGAGCGTTCTGATTTCAGTTCCAGAGTGATTCGCCTGATGAGTCCTTTATATTTAGTCGTTTTCAGCCAATTTTCAGACTTTTTGAAAATCTCACTTTTTGGTGAAAATATCCATTAACCCCTTAAGCTCCGCGGGTGATTTGCACGTTAATGACCGGGCCAATTTTTACAATTCTGACCACTGTCACTTTATGAGGTAATTACTCTGGAACGCTTCAACGGATCCCCCTGATTCTGAGATTGTTTTTTCGTGACATATTGTCCTTCATGATTGTGGAAAAATTTCTTCGATATCACTTGCGTTTATTTGTGAAAAAAACAGAAATTTGGTGAAAATTTAGCAATTTTCAAAATTTGAATTTTTAAGCCCTGATATCAGAGCGATATGTCACACAAAAGAGTTAATAATAACATTTCCCACATGTCTACTTTACATCAGCAAAATTTTGGAACCAAAATTTTTTTTTGTTAGGGAGCTATAAGGGTTAAAAGTTGACCAGCGATTTCTCATTTTTCCAACAAAATTTATTAAACCATTTTTTTAGGGACCACATCACAGTTGAAGTCACTTGGAGAGGTCTTTATGACAGAAAATACCCAAAAGTGACACCATTCTAAAAACTGCACCCCTCAAGGTGCTCAAAACCACATTCAAGAACTTTATTAACCCTTCAGGTGCTTCACAGGAATTTTTTGAATGTGGAAGAAAAAAATGAACATTTAACTTTTTTTACAAAAATGTTACTTTAGACCCAATTTTTTTTATTTTCACAGGGGTAACAAGAAAAAATGGACCACAAAATTTGTTGTGCAATTTCTCCTGGGCACGCAGATACCCAATATTTGGGAAGAAACAATGTTTGGGCGCACGGCAGGGCTCGGAAGGGAAGGAGCGCCATTTGACTTTTTGATTGTAAAATTTGCTTGAATAATTAGCGGACGCCATGTTGTGTTTGGAGAGCCCCTGTGTGCCCAAACTTTGGAGCTCCCCCACAAGTGACCCCATTTTGGAAACTAGACCCCCAAGGCACCTTTATAGATGCATAGTGAGCACTTGGAACCCCCAGGTGCTTCACAAATTGATTCGTAAAAATGAAAAAGTGAAAAAAAAAACAGTTTTTCATTTTTACGAATCAATTTGTGAAGCATCTAGGGGATCCAAGTGCTCACTATGCATCTAGATAGGTGCCTTGGGGGGTCTAGTTTCCAAAATGGGGTCACTTGTGGGGGAGCTCCAGTGTTTGGGCACACAGGGACTCTCTAAATGCAACATGGTATCCGCTAACAAATTGAATGGAAAATCGGCTCAAATTGTTAGCGGACACCACATTGCGTTTGGAGAGCCCCTCTGTGCCCAAACTTTGGAGCTCCCCCACAAGTGACCCCATTTTGGAAACTAGACCCCCCAAGGCACCTTTCTAGATGCATAGTGAGCACTTGGAACCCCCAGGTGCTTCACAAATTGATTCGTAATAATGAAAAAATGAAAAAAAAAAAAAAACTTTTTCATTTTTATGAATCAATTTGTGAAGCACCTGGGGTTCCAAGTGCTCACTATGCATCTAGATAGGTGCCTTGGGGGGTCTAGTTTCCAAAATGGAGTCACTTGTGGGGGAGCTCCAATGTTTGGGCACACAGGGACTCTCTAAATGCAACATGGTATCCGCTAACAAATTGAATGGAAAATCGGCTCAAATTGTTAGCGGACACCACATTGCGTTTGGAGAGCCCTTCTGTGCCCAAACTTTGGAGCTCCCCCACAAGTGACCCAATTTTGGAAACTAGACCCCCCAAGGCACCTTTCTAGATGCATAGTGAGCACTTGGAACCCCCAGGTGTTTCACAAATTGATTCGTAATAATGAAAAAGTGAAAAAAAAAACACTTTTTCATTTTTATGAATCAATTTGTGAAGCACCTAGGGGTTCCAAGTGCTCACTATGCATCTAGATAGGTGCCTTGGGGGGTCTAGTTTCCAAAATGGGGTCACTTGTGGGGGAGCTCCAATGTTTGGGCACACAGGGACTCTCTAAATGCAACATGGTATCCGCTAACAAATTGAATGGAAAATCGGCTCAAATTGTTAGCGGACACCACATTGCGTTTGGAGAGCCGCTCTGTGCCCAAACTTTGGAGCTCCCCCACAAGTGACCCCATTTTGGAAACTAGACCCCCCAAGGCACCTTTATAGATGCATAGTGAGCACTTGGAACCCCCAGGTGCTTCACAAATTGATTCGTAAAAATGAAAAAGTGAAAAATAAAACACTTTTTCATTTTTACGAATCAATTTGTGAAGCATCTAGGGGTTCCAAGTGCTCACTATGCATCTAGATAGGTGCCTTGGGGGGTCTAGTTTCCAAAATGGGGTCACTTGTGGGGGAGCTCCAATGTTTGGGCACACAGGGACTCTCCAAATGCAACATGATATCCGCTAACAATTTGAGCCGACAATTTGTTAGCGGATACCATGTTGCATTTAGAGAGTCCCTGTGTGCCCAAACATTGGAGCTCCCCCACAAGTGACTCCATTTTGGAAACTAGACCCCCCAAGGCACCTTTCTAGATGCATAGTGAGCACTTGGAACCCCCAGGTGCTTCACAAATTGATTCGTAATAATGAAAAAATGAAAAAAAAAAAAACTTTTTCATTTTTATGAATCAATTTGTGAAGCACCTGGGGTTCCAAGTGCTCACTATGCATCTAGATAGGTGCCTTGGGGGGTCTAGTTTCCAAAATGGAGTCACTTGTGGGGGAGCTCCAATGTTTGGGCACACAGGGACTCTCTAAATGCAACATGGTATCCGCTAACAAATTGAATGGAAAATCGGCTCAAATTGTTAGCGGACACCACATTGCGTTTGGAGAGCCCTTCTGTGCCCAAACTTTGGAGCTCCCCCACAAGTGACCCAATTTTGGAAACTAGACCCCCCAAGGCACCTTTCTAGATGCATAGTGAGCACTTGGAACCCCCAGGTGTTTCACAAATTGATTCGTAATAATGAAAAAGTGAAAAAAAAAACACTTTTTCATTTTTATGAATCAATTTGTGAAGCACCTAGGGGTTCCAAGTGCTCACTATGCATCTAGATAGGTGCCTTGGGGGGTCTAGTTTCCAAAATGGGGTCACTTGTGGGGGAGCTCCAATGTTTGGGCACACAGGGACTCTCTAAATGCAACATGGTATCCGCTAACAAATTGAATGGAAAATCGGCTCAAATTGTTAGCGGACACCACATTGCGTTTGGAGAGCCCCTCTGTGCCCAAACTTTGGAGCTCCCCCACAAGTGACCCCATTTTGGAAACTAGACCCCCCAAGGCACCTTTATAGATGCATAGTGAGCACTTGGAACCCCCAGGTGCTTCACAAATTGATTCGTAAAAATGAAAAAGTGAAAAATAAAACACTTTTTCATTTTTACGAATCAATTTGTGAAGCATCTAGGGGTTCCAAGTGCTCACTATGCATCTAGATAGGTGCCTTGGGGGGTCTAGTTTCCAAAATGGGGTCACTTGTGGGGGAGCTCCAATGTTTGGGCACACAGGGACTCTCCAAATGCAACATGATATCCGCTAACAATTTGAGCCGACAATTTGTTAGCGGATACCATGTTGCATTTAGAGAGTCCCTGTGTGCCCAAACATTGGAGCTCCCCCACAAGTGACTCCATTTTGGAAACTAGACCCCCCAAGGCACCTTTCTAGATGCATAGTGAGCACTTGGAACCCCCAGGTGTTTCACAAATTGATTCGTAATAATGAAAAAGTGAAAAAAAAAACACTTTTTCATTTTTATGAATCAATTTGTGAAGCACCTAGGGGTTCCAAGTGCTCACTATGCATCTAGATAGGTGCCTTGGGGGGTCTAGTTTCCAAAATGGGGTCACTTGTGGGGGAGCTCCAATGTTTGGGCACACAGGGACTCTCTAAATGCAACATGGTATCCGCTAACAAATTGAATGGAAAATCGGCTCAAATTGTTAGCGGACACCACATTGCGTTTGGAGAGCCCCTCTGTGCCCAAACTTTGGAGCTCCCCCACAAGTGACCCCATTTTGGAAACTAGACCCCCCAAGGCACCTTTCTAGATGCATAGTGAGCACTTGGAACCCCCAGGTGCTTCACAAATTGATTCGTAAAAATGAAAAAGTGAAAAATAAAACACTTTTTCATTTTTACGAATCAATTTGTGAAGCATCTAGGGGTTCCAAGTGCTCACTATGCATCTAGATAGGTGCCTTGGGGGGTCTAGTTTCCAAAATGGGGTCACTTGTGGGGGAGCTCCAATGTTTGGGCACACAGGGACTCTCCAAATGCAACATGATATCCGCTAACAATTTGAGCCGACAATTTGTTAGCGGATATCATGTTGCATTTGGAGAGTCCCTGTGTCCCCAAACATTGGAGCTCCCCCACAAGTGACCCAATTTTGGAAACTAGACCCCCCAAGGCACCTATCTAGATTCATAGTGAGCACTTGGAACCCCAGGTGCTTCACAAATTGATTCATAAAAATGAAAAAGTGTTTTTTTTTCACTTTTTCATTATTACGAATAAATTTGTGAAGCACCTGGGGGTTCCAAGTGCTCACTATGCATCTAGAAAGGTGCCTTGGGGGGTCTAGTTTCCAAAATGGGGTCACTTGTGGGGGAGCTCTAAAGTTTGGGCACAGAGGGGCTCTCCAAACGCAATGTGGTGTCCGCTAACAATTTGAGCCGATTTTCCATTCAATTTGTTAGCGGATACCATGTTGCATTTAGAGAGTCCCTGTGTGCCCAAACATTGGAGCTCCCCCACAAGTAACCCCATTTTGGAAACTAGACCCCCCAAGGCACCTTTCTAGATGCATAGTGAGCACTTGGAACCCCCAGGTGCTTCACAAATTGATTCGTAAAAATGAAAAAGTGAAAAAAAAAACACTTTTTCATTTTTATGAATCAATTTGTGAAGCACCTGGGGTTCCAAGTGCTCACTATGAATCTAGATAGGTGCCTTGGGGGGTATAGTTTCCAAAATGGGGTCACTTGTGGGGGAGCTCTAATGTTTGGGCACACAGGGACTCTCCAAATGCAACATGATATCCGCTAACAAATTGTCGGCTCAATTTGTTAGCGGATATCATGTTGCATTTGGAGAGTCCCTGTGTGCCCAAACATTGGAGCTCCCCCACAAGTGACCCCATTTTGGAAACTAGACCCCCCAAGGCACCTATCTAGATTCATAGTGAGCACTTGGAACCCCAGGTGCTTCACAAGTTGATTCATAAAAATGAAAAAGTGTTTTTTTTTTCACTTTTTCATTATTACGAATCAATTTGTGAAGCACCTGGGGGTTCCAAGTGCTCACTATGCATCTAGAAAGGTGCCTTGGGGGGTCTAGATTCCAAAATGGGGTCACTTGTGGGGGAGCTCCAAAGTTTGGGCACAGAGGGGCTCTCCAAACGCAACATGGCGTCCGCTAACAATTTGAGCCGATTTTCCATTCAATTTGTTAGCGGACACCATGTCGCGTTTGGAGAGCCCGTGATGTGCCTAAACAGTGGAGCTCCCCCACAAGTGTCCCCATTTTGGAAACTATACCCCTCAAGGATTTTATTAAGGTGTATAGTGAACATTTTGAACCCAGAGGTACGGCACAGAATTTGTTTACATTAGGTCATCATATTGAATAAGTTGTCATTATTCTTGAGCGCAAGTGCTCGCTACTTGAGTTTGCATCGGGTACTCAGGTATGCACCATGTACAGCATGTGCTCGAGTGACATGCTCGAGTCCCTGCTCCGCATGTTTCACGGTTATTAGACACCCAAAAAAAAACATGCGGGGATCGCTCGTGCATGGCAGGCAATTCCCGTAAAGTTTTTTGGCCGCGAAGCATATGGGGCAGAGACTCAAGCATGTCACTCAAATACCCACGATACTCAATGCATACCAGAGCACCCGATGCAAACTCAAGTAGCGAGCACTTGCTCTCAACACTAGTCGCCATATCGTCATCTTTTTTTCTTACTTTTGAAAAAAATCCCAACCCCAGCCCTAACCCTAGCACAACCCTAGCCCTAGCACAACCCTAGCCCCAGCACAACCCTAGCCCCAGCACAACCCTAGCCCCAAACCCAGCCCTAACCCTAGCCCAATCCTAACCCAAGAGTTTATTTTTGACGCCGTTCCTTGTGCAGTATAAGTGATTAGACGACTTTATTCTTCGGGTCGGTGTGATTACAGCAATGCCAGTATTATATGGGGTTTTTATGACTGCCAGCTGTCACACACTAAAAGACGCATTTTTTGTAAAATCTAGTTTTTGCATCGCCATATTTTGAGAGCTATAATTTTTCCAGATTTTGGCAGACAGTCATGTGACGGCTCGTTTTTTGCAGGATGACTTGACGTTGTTATTGGTGCCATTTTCAGGCACGTGACATTTTTTGATCGCTTTCTATTCCGATTTTTGGGAGGCAGAATAAACAAAAACCAACAATTCAGGAATTGCTTTTTTTTTTTTTTTTATTCTGTTCTGCGTGTGGTAAAATTGATGAGGTAGCTTTATTCTTCGGGTTAGTACGTTTACAGCGGTACCACATTTGTATCATTTTTCTATGTTTTGGCGCTTATACACAATAAAAGCTATTTTATAGAAAAAAATATTTTTTAGCATCGCTTTATTCTGAGAGCTATAACTTTTTTATTTTTCGGCTGATGGAGCTGTATAGTGACTTGTTTTTTGCGGGACGAGATGACGTTTTCAGTGGTATCTTTTTTATTTATATGCGTCTTTTTGATCGCGTGTTATTCCACTTTTTGTTTGGCGGTATGGTGATAAAGCATTGTTTTTTGCTTCGTTTTTTTTTTTTTTTCACCGTGTTCACTGAAGGGGTTAACTAGTGGGACAGTTTTATAGGTCAGGTTGTTCTGGATGCGGCCATACCAAATATGTGTACTTTTATTGTTTTTTTTTTTATTTTTTTTATAATAATATTTATTGATGGGTACATTATATTTTTATTTTTGGTGTATTATTTTTTTTATTTTTTTATAATATTTTTGCACATTTTTTTTTTTCCACTTTCAAACAGTTTATACACTTAATTACTTTGTCCCACTCTGGGACTTACACTTTTTTTTTTCTGATCGCCTGCAGGGCACAAGAATGGAGCACCATCCCTATGCCATGAAGGCTGTCAGAAGTGCACAGTGTGAAGATTGCTTGGAGATGCACTGCGCATGTCCAAGCAATCTTCCTGCTCTCTGGTGACCTGGATGTTGTCATGACGACATTGGGTCGTCATGGCAACACCCGGGAAGCCTTTGCAGACTGCGCTGGAGGCCGGAAGAGGAGGTGAGTATCGCCGATCACCTCCACTTGCCCCCGCAATGCCGCGATCAACTTCGATCGACTTCGATCGCAGCATCGAGAGGGTTAATGTGTTGGGAGCGGTGCAGGACCGCTCCCTGCACATAGTACCGGGTGTCAGCTGTGACAATCAGCTGACACCCGGCGGCGATCGCGCCCGCACAGCCTGTGTGCGCACGCGATCGCGATGACGTACTAATACAGGTCTGGCTCTTAAGTCCCAGGGCACAGACGCGTATTAGTACGTCAGATGTTATTAAGGGGTTAAATGAGGGAATAATATGTGTGAGGGTACCCCCAGGAGAGTTCCAAATGTGTGTGGGTAGAATATATATCCCACGTGGGGTAAAATTGAAAAAAGGTGAAAATTTTTTTTTTTTTCGACTTAGTCATTTTTCCGGCAATTGTCAGAATTTCAGAGAGGGGAAAATGTCAGTGAGCATTCCGATTTCAGTTCCAGAGCAATTCGCCCGATGAGTCCTTTATATTTAGTCATTTTCAGCCAATTTTCTGACTTTTTGAAAATTTCACTTTTTGGTGAAAATATCCATTAAATGAGGGAATAATATGTGTGAGCGTTCCCCAGGAGAGATCCAAATGTGTGTGGATAGAATATATATCCCACGGGGGGTAAAATTGAAAAAAGTTGAAAATTTTTTTTTTTCGACTTAGTCATTTTTCCGGCAATTGTCAGACTTTCAGAGAGGGGAAAATGTCAGTGAGCATTCCGATTTCATCTCCAGAGCAATTCGCCCGATGCGTCCTTAATATTTAGTCGTTTTCAGCCAATTTTCTGACTTTTTGAAAACTTCACTTTTGGTGAAAATATCCATTAAATGAGAGAATAATATGTGTGAGGGTACCCCAGGAGAGTTCCAAATGTGTGTGCGTAGAATACATATATAACTGGTAAAATTGAAAAAAGTTGAAAATTTTTTTTTTTGGACTTCGTAATTTTTCTGTCGTTTTTCACACTTTCAGAGAGGGGGAAATGTGAGTGAGCATTCTGATTTCAGTTCCAGAGCGATTCGCCCGATGAGTCCTTTATATTTAGTCGTTTTCAGCCAATTTTCTGACTTTTTGAAAATTTCACTTTTTGGTGAAAATATCCATTAAATGAGAAAATAATATGTGTGAGGGTACCCCAGGAGAGTTCCAAATGGGTGGGTAGAATATATATATAACGGGAATAAAATTGAAAAAAGTTGAAAAACATTTTTTTTGGACTTAGTCATTTTTCATGTGTTAGTTAGACTTTCAGAGAGGGGAAAATGGCAGTGAGCATTCCGATTTCAGTACCAGAGCGATTCGCCCAATGAGACCTTTATATTTAGTCGTTTTCAGCCAATTTTCTGACTTTTTGAAAATTTCACTTTTTGGTGAAAATATCCATTAAATGAGGGAATAATATGTGTGAGGGTACCCCAGGAGAGTTCCAAATGTGTGTGGATAGAATATAAATCCCACGGGGGGTAAAATTGAAAAAAGTTGAAATTTTTTTTTCCGACTTAGTCATTTTTCCAGCGTTTGTCAGACTTTCAGAGACGGGAAAATGTCAGTGAGCGTTCCGATTTCAGTTCCAGAGTGATTCGCCCGATGAGTCCTTTATATTTAGTTGTTTTCAGCCAAATTTCTGACTTTTTGAAAATTTCACTTTTTGGGATTTACTAATTTTTCCGGCGTTTTTCACACTTTCAGCGAGCCGAAAAAGTCAGTGAGCATTCCGATTTCAGTTCCAGATTGATTCGCCCGATGAGTCCTTTATGTTTAGTCGTTTTCAGCCAAATTTCTGACTATTTGAAAATTTAACTTTTTGGTGAAAATTTCCATTAAATGAGAGAATAATATGTGTGAGGGTACCCCAAGAGAGTTTCAAATGTGTGTGGGTAGAAAATATATCCCGCGGGGGTAAAATTGAAAAAAGTTCAAAAAATTTTTTTTTTGGGGACTTAGTCATTTTTTCACCGTTTGTCAGACTTTCAGAGAGGGGAAAATGTGAGTGAGCATTCCGATTTCAGTTCCAGGGCGATTCGCGCGATGAGTAGTTTATATTTAGTCATTTTCAGCCAATGTTCTGACTTTTTGAAAACTTCAGTTTTGGTGAAAATATCCATTAAATAAGGGAATAATATGTGTGAGGGAACCCCAGGAGAGTTCCAAATGTGTGTGGTTAAAATATATATCCCACGGGGGTAAAATTGAAAAAAGTTGGAAAAATTATTTGGGGTACTTAGTCATTTTTCCGGCATTTGTCTGACTTTCAGAGAGGGGAAAAAGTCAGTAAGCGTTCCGATTTCAGTTCCAGAGCGATTCACTCGATGAATCCTTTATATTTCGTCGTTTTCAGCCAATTTTCTGACTTTTTGAAAATGTCCCTTTTTGGTGAAAATATCCATTAAATGAGGGAATAATATGTGTGAGGGTACCCCAGGAGAGTTCCAAATGTGTGGATAGAATATATATATATATATAACGAGTGTAAAATTGAAAAAAGTTGAAAAATATTTTTTTTGGACTTAGTCATTTTTCATCTGTTAGTGAGACTTTCAGAGAGGGGAAAATGTGAGCATTCTGATTGCAGTTCCAGAGCGATACGCCCGATGAGTCGTTTATATTTAGTCGTTTTCAGCCAATTTTCTGACTTTTTGAAAATTTCACTTTTTGGTGAAAATATCCATTAAATGAGGGAATAATATGTGTGAGGGTACCCCAGGAGAGTTCCAAATGTGTGTGGGTAGAATACATATCCCACGGGGATAAAATTGAAAAAAGTTGAAGAAAATTTTTTTGGGGACTTAGTCATTTTTCCGGCATTTGTCAGACTTTCAGAGATGGGAAAATGTCAATGAGCGTTCCGATTTCAGTTCCAGAGCGATTCGCTCAATAAGTCCTTGATATTTAGTCGTTTTCAGCCAATTTTCTGGATTTTTGAAAATTTCACTTTTTTGTGAAAATATCCACTAAATGAGGGAATAATATGTGTGAGGGTACCCCATTAGAGTTCCACATGTGTGTGGGTAGAATATATATCCTACTGGGATAAAATTGAAAAAAGTTGAAAAAATTTTTTTGGGGGACTTAGTCAGTTTTCAGGCGTTTATCAGACTTTCAGATAGAGGAAATGTCAGTGAGCGTTCCGATTTCAGTTCCAGAGCGATTCGCCCAATGGGTCCTTGTTGATTAGTCTTTTTCAGCTAATTTTCTGGATTTTTGAAAATTTCACTTTTTTGTGAAAATATCTACTAAATGAGGGAATAATATGTGTGAGGGTAAACCAGGAGAGTTCCACATGTGAGTGGGTAGAATATATATCCAGCGGGGGTAAAATTCAAAAAAGTTGAAAATTTTTTTTTTTTGGACTTAGTCATTTTTCCGGCGTTTATCAGACTTTCAGATAGGGGAAATGTCAGTGAGCATTCCGATTTCAGTTCCAGAGCGATTCGCCCAATGAGTCCTTGATATTTAGTCGTTTTCAGCCAATTTTCTGGATTTTTGAAAATTTCACTTTTTTGTGAAAATATCCACTAAATGAGGGAATAATATGTGTGAGGGTACCCCAGGAGAGTTCCAAATGTGTGTGGGTAGAATTTATATCCTATTGGGGTAAAATTGAAAAAAGTTGAAAAAATTTTTTTTTGGGACTTAGTCATTTTTCTGGCGTTTATCAGACTTTCAGATAGGGGAAATGTCAGTGACCGTTCCGATTTCAGTTCCAGAGCGATTTGCCCAATGAGTCCTTGTTATTTAGTCGTTTTCAGTCAACTTTCTGGATTTTTGAAAATTTCACTTTTTTGTGAAAATATCCACTAAATGAGGGAATAATATGTGTGAGGGTACCCCAGGAGATTTCAAATGTGTGTGGGTAGAATATATATCCCACGGGGGTAAAATTGAAAAAAGTTGAAAACATTTTTTTTTTGGACATAGTCATTTTGCTGGCGTTTATCAGACTTTCAGATAGGGGAAATGTCAGTGAGCGTTCCGATTTCAGTTCCAGAGCGATTCGCTCAATAAGTCCTTGATATTTAGTCGTTTTCAGCCAATTTTCTGGATTTTTGAAAATTTCACTTTTTTGTGAAAATATCCACTAAATGAGGGAATAATATGTGTGAGGGTACCCCAGGAGAGTTCCACATGTGTTTGGGTAAAATATATATCCAGCGGGGGTAAAATTCAAAAAATTTGAAAACAATTTTTTTTTGGACTTAGTCATTTTTCCGGCTTTTATCAGACTTTCAGATAGGGGAAATGTCAGTGAGCGTTCCGATTTCAGTTCCAGAGCGATTCGCCTTATGAGTCCTTGTTATTTAGTCTTTTTCAGCTAATTTTCTGGATTTTTGAAAATTTCACTTTTTTGTGAAAATATCCACTAAATGAGGGAATAATATGTGTGAGGGTACCCCAGGAGAGTTCCAAATGTGTGTGGGTAGAATATATATCCTACGGTGGTAAAATTGAAAAAAGTTTAAAAAATTTTTTTTGGGGACTTAGTCATTTTTCTGGCGTTTATCAGACTTTCAGATAGGGGAAATGTCAGTGACCGTTCCAATTTCAGTTCCAGAGCGATTTGCCCAATGAGTCCTTGTTATTTAGTCGTTTTCAGTCAACTTTCTGGATGTTTGAAAATGTCACTTTTTTGTGAAAATATCCACTAAATGAGGGAATAATATGTGTGAGGGTACCCCAGGAGAGTTCCAAATGTGTGCGGGTATAATATATATCCCACAGGGGTAAAATTGAAAAAAGTTGAAAAAAATTTTTTTTTGGACTTAGTCATTTTTCTGGCATTTATCAGACTTTCAGATAGGGGAAATGTCAGTGAGCGTTCCGATTTCAGTTCCAGAGCGATTCGCCCAATGAGTCCTTGTTAATTAGTCTGTTTCAGCTAATTTTCTGGATTTTTGAAAATTTCACTTTTTTGTGAAAATATCCACTAAATGAGGGAATAATATGTGTGAGGGTACCCCAGGAGAGTTCCAAATGTGTGTGGGTAGAATATGTATCCCACGGGGGTAAAATTGAAAAAAGTTGAGAAAAAATTTTTTTTGGACTTAGTCATTTTTCTGGCATTTATCAGACTTTCAGATAGGGGAAATGTCAGTGAGCATTCCGATTTCAGTTCCAGAGCGATTCGCCCAATGAGTCCTTGTTATTTAGTCTTTTTCAGCTAATTTTCTGGATTTTTGAAAATTTCACTTTTTTGTGAAAATATCCACTAAATGAGGGAATAATATGTGTGAGGGTACCCCAGGAGAGTTACAAATGTGTGTGTGTATAATATATATCCCACGGGGGTAAAATTGAAAGAAGTTGAAAAAAAATTTTTTTGGACTTAGTCATTTTTCAGGCGTTTATCAGACTTTCAGATAGGTGAAATGTCAGTGAGCGTTCCGTTTTCAGTTCCAGAGCGATTCGCTCAATGAGTCCTTTAATATTCAGTCGTTTTCGGTCAACTTTCTGGATTTTTGAAAATTTCACTTTTTTGTGAAAATATCCACTAAATGAGGGAATAATATGTGTGAGAGTACCCCAGGAGAGTTCCAAATGTGTGTGGGTAGAATATATATCCTACTGGGGTAAAATTGAAAAAAATTGAAAAAAATTTTTTTTGGGACTTAGTCATTTTTCTGGCGTTTATCAGACTTTCAGATATGGGAAATGTCAGTGAGCCTTCCGATTTCAGTTCCAGAGCGATTCGCCCAATGAGTCCTTGCTATTTAGTCTTTTTCAGCTAATTTTCTGGATTTTTGAAAATTTCACTTTTTTGTGAAAATATCCACTAAATGAGGGAATAATATGTGTGAGGGTACCCCAGGAGAGTTCCAAATGTGTGTGGGTAGAATATATATCCAGCGGGGGTAAAATTCAAAAAAGTTGAAAAAAAATTTTTTTTGGACTTAGTAATTTTTCCGACGTTTATCAGACTTTCAGGTAGTGGAAATGTCAGTGAGCATTCCGATTTTAGTTCCAGAGCGATTCGCCCAATGAGTACTTGATATTAAGTCGTTTTCAGCCAATTTTCTAGATTTTTGAAAATTTCACTTTTTTGTGAAAATATCCACTAAATGAGGGAATAATATGTGTGAGGGTACCCCAGGAGAGTTCCAAATGTGTGTGGGTAGAATATATATCCCACGGGGGTAAAATTGAAAAAAGTTGAAAACATTTTTTTTTGGACTTAGTCATTTTTCCGGCGTTTATCAGACTTTCAGATAGGGCAAATGTCAGTGAGCATTCCGATTTCAGTTTCAGAGCGATTCGCCCAATGAGTCCTTGTTATTTTGTCGTTTTCAGACAATTTTCTGAATTTTTGAAAATTTCACTTTTTTGTGAAAATATCCACTAAATGAGGGAATAAGATGTGTGAGGGTACCCAAGGAGAGTTCCACATGTGTGTGGGTAGAATATATATCCAGCGGGGTTAAAATTCAAAAAAGTTGAAAATTTGTTTTTTTTGGACTTAGTAATTTTTCCGAAGTTTATCAGACTTTCAGATAGGGGAAATGTCAGTGAGCGTTCCGATTTCAGTTCCAGAGCGATTCGCTCAATAAGTCCTTGATATTTAGTCATTTTCAGCCAATTTTCTGGATTTTTGAAAATTTCACTTTTTTGTGAAAATATCCACTAAATGAGGGAATAATATGTGTGAGGGTACCCCAGGAGAGTTCCAAATGTGTGTGGGTATAATATATATCCCACGGGGGTAAAATTCAAAAAATTTGAAAACATTTTTTTTTTGGACTTAGTCATTTTTCCGGCGTTTATCAGACTTTCAGATAGGGGAAATGTCAGTGAGCGTTCCGATTTCAGTTCCAGAGCGATTCGCCCAGTGAGTCCTTGATATTTAGTCATTTTCAGCCAATTTTCTGGATTTTTGAAACTTTCACTTTTTTGTGCAAATATCCACTAAATGAGGGAATAATATGTGTGAGGGTACCCCAGGAGAGTTCCAAATGTGTGTGGGTAGAATATATATCCAGCGGGGGTAAAATTCAAAAAAGTTTAAAAAAAATTTTTTTTGGACTTAGTCATTTTTCTGCCATTTATCAGACTTTCAGATAGGGGAAATGTCAGTGAGCCTTCCGATTTCAGTTCCAGAGCGATTCGCCCAATGATTCCTTGTTATTTAGTCTTTTTCAGCTATTTTTCTGGATTTTTGAAAATTTCACTTTTTTGTGAAAATATCCACTAAATGAGGGAATAATATGTGTGAGGGTACCCCAGGAGAGTTCCAAATGTGTGTGGGTAGAATATATATCCCACGGGGGTAAAATTGAAAAAAGTTGAAACAAATTTTTTTTTGGACTTAGTCATTTTTCCGATGTTTATCAGACTTTCAGATAGGGGAAATGTCAGTGAGCATTCCGATTTCAGTTCCAGAGCGATTCGCCCAATGAGTCCTTGTTATTTAGTCGTTTTCAGACAATTTTCTGGATTTTTGAAAATTTCACTTTTTTGTGAAAATATCCACTAAATGAGGGAATAATATGTGTGAGGGTACCCCAGGAGAGTTCCAAATGTGTGTGAGTTTCATATATATCCCACGGGGGTAAAATTCCAAAAAGTTTAAAAAATTTTTTTTTTGGACTTAGTCATTTTTCTGCCATTTATCAGACTTTCAGATAGGGGAAATGTCAGTGAGCCTTCCGATTTCAGTTCCAGAGCGATTCGCCCAATGATTCCTTGTTATTTAGTCTTTTTCAGCTATTTTTCTGGATTTTTGAAAATTTCACTTTTTTGTGAAAATATCCACTAAATGAGGGAATAATATGTGTGAGGGTACCCCAGGAGAGTTCCAAATGTGTGTGGGTAGAATATATATCCCACGGGGGTAAAATTGAAAAAAGTTGAAACAAATTTTTTTTTGGACTTAGTCATTTTTCCGATGTTTATCAGACTTTCAGATAGGGGAAATGTCAGTGAGCGTTCCGATTTCAGTTCCAGAGTGATTCGCCCAATAAGTCCTTGATATTTAGTTGTTTTCAGCCAATTTTCTGGATTTTTGAAAATTTCACTTTTTTGTGAAAATATCCACTAAATGAGGGAATAATATGTGTGAGGGTACCCCAGGAGAGTTCCAAATGTGTGTGGGTAGAATATATATCCAGCGGGGGTAAAATTGAAAGAAGTTAAAAAAATTTTTTTTTTGGACTTAGTCATTTTTCTGCCATTTATCAGACTTTCAGATAGGGGAAATGTCAGTGAGCGTTCCGATTTCAGTTCCAGAGTGATTCGCCCAATAAGTCCTTGATATTTAGTTGTTTTCAGCCAATTTTCTGGATTTTTGAAAATTTTACTTTTTTGTGAAAATATCCACTAAATGAGGGAATAATATGTGTGAGGGTACCCCAGGAGAGTGACAAATGTGTGTGGGTAGAATATATATCCAGCTGGGGTAAAATTCAAAAAAGTTGAAAAAATTTTTTTGGGGGACTTAGTCATTTTTCCGGCGTTTATCAGACTTTCAGATAGGGGAAATGTCAGTGAGCGTTCCGATTTCAGTTCCAGAGCAATTCGCCCAGTGAGTTCTTGATATTTAGTAATTTTCAGCCAATTTTCTAGTTTTTGAAAATTTCACTTTTTTGTGAAAATATCCACTAAATGAGGGAATAATATGTGTGAGGGTACCCCAGGAGAGTTACAAATGTGTGTGGGTAGAATATATATCCAGCGGGGGTAAAATTCAAAAAAGTTGAAAAAAATTTTTTTTTGGACTTAGTCATTTTTGTGCCGTTTATCAGACTTTCAGATAGGGGAAATGTCAGTGAGCGTTCCGATTTCAGTTCCAGAGCGATTCGCTCAATAAGTCCTTGATATTTAGTCGTTTTCAGCCAATTTTCTGGATTTTTGAAAATTTCACTTTTTTGTGAAAATATCCACTAAATGAGGGAATAATATGTGTGAGGGTACCCCAGGAGAGTTCCAAATGTGTGTGGGTAGAATATATATCCAGCAGGGGTAAAATTCAAAAAAGTTGAAAAAAATTTTTTTTTGGACTTAGTCATTTTTCCGGCGTTTATCAGACTTTCAGATAGGGGAAGTGTCAGTGAGCGTTCCGATTTCAGTTCCAGAGCGATTCGCTGAATAATTCCTTGATATTTAGTCGTTTTCAGACAATTTTCTGGATTTTTGAAAATTTCACTTTTTTGTGAAAATATCCACTAAATGAGGGAATAATATGTGTGAGGGTACCCCAGGAGAGTTCCACATGTGTGTGGTTAGAATATATATCTAGCGGGGGTAAAATTCAAAAAATTTGAAAACATTTTTTTTTGGGACTTAGTCATTTTTGCGACGTTTATCAGACTTTCAGATAGGGGAAATGTGAGTGAGCATTCCGATTTCAGTTCCAGAGCGATTCGCCCAATGAGTCCTTGTTATTTAGTCATTTTCAGACAATTTTCTGGATTTTTGAAAATTTCACTTTTTTGTGAAAATATCCACTAAATGAGGGAATAATATGTGTGAGGGTACCCCAGGAGAGTGACAAATGTGTGTGGGTATAATATATATCCCACGGGGGTAAAATTGAAAGAAGTTGAAAAAAAATTTTTTTTGGACTTAGTCATTTTTCTGGCATTTATCAGACTTTCAGATAGGGGAAATGTCAGTGAGCGTTCCGATTTCAGTTCCAGAGCGAGTCGCTCAATAAGTACTTGATATTTAGTCGTTTTCAGCCAATTTTCTGGATTTTTGAAAATTTCACTTTTTTGTGAAAATATCCACTAAATGAGGGAATAATATGTGTGAGGGTACCCCAGGAGAGTTCCAAATGTGTGTGGGTAGAATATATATCCAGCGGGGGTAAAATTCAAAAAAGTTGAAAAAAATTTTTTTTTGGACTTAGTCATTTTTGTGCCGTTTATCAGACTTTCAGATAGGGGAAATGTCAGTGAGCGTTCCGATTTCAGTTCCAGAGCGATTCTCCTTATGAGTCCTTGTTATTTAGTCTTTTTCAGCTAATTTTCTGGATTTTTGAAAATTTCACTTTTTTGTGAAAATATCCACTAAATGAGGGAATAATATGTGTGAGGGTACCCCAGGAGAGTTCCACATGTGTGTGGGTAGAATATATATCCAGCGGGGGTAAAATTCAAAAAAGTTGAAAAAAAAATTATTTTGGACTTAGTCATTTTTCTGGCATTTATCAGACTTTCAGATAGGGGAAATGTCAGTGAGCGTTCCGATTTCAGTTCCATAGCGATTCGCTCAATAAGTCCTTGATATTTAGTCGTTTTCAGCCAATTTTCTGGATTTTTGAAAATTTCACCTTTTTGTGAAAATATCCACTAAATGAGGGAATAATATGTGTGAGGCTACCCCAGGAGAGTTCCAAATGTGTGTGGGTAGAATATATATCCAGCGGGGGTAAAATTCAAAAAAGTTGAAAAAAAAATTATTTTGGACTTAGTCATTTTTCTGGCATTTATCAGACTTTCAGATAGGGGAAATGTCAGTGAGCATTCCGATTTCAGTTCCAGAGCGATTCGCCCAATGAGTCCTTGTTATTTAGTCATTTTCAGACAATTTTCTGGATTTTTGAAAATTTCACTTTTTTGTGAAAATATCCACTAAATGAGGGAATAATATGTGTGAGGGTACCCCAGGAGAGTTCCAAATGTGTGTGGGAAGAATATATATCCCACGGGGGTAAAATTGAAAAAAGTTGAAAAAATTTTTTTTGGGACTTAGTCATTTTTCCGGCGTTTATCAGACTTTCAGATAGGGGAAATGTCAGTGAGTGTTCCGATTTCAGTTCCAGAGCGATTCGCCTTATGAGTCCTTGTTATTTAGTCTTTTTCAGCTAATTTTCTGTATTTTTGAAAGTTTCACTTTTTTGTGAAAATATCCACTAAATGAGGGAATAATATGTGTGAGGGTACCCCAGGAGAGTTCCACATGTGTGTGGGTAGAATATATATCCAGCGGGGGTAAAATTCAAAAAATTTGAAAACATTTTTTTTTTGGACTTAGTCATTTTTCCGGCGTTTATCAGACTTACAGATAGGGGAAATGTCAGTGAGCGTTCCGATTTCAGTTCCAGAGCGATTCACCTTATGAGTCCTTGTTATTTAGTCTTTTTCAGCAAATTTTCTGGATTTTTGAAAATTTCACTTTTTTGTGAAAATATCCACTAAATGAGGGAATAATATGTGTGAGGGTACCCCAGGAGAGTTCCAAATGTGTGTGGGTAGAATATATATCCCACTGGGGTAAAATTGAAAAAAGTTGAAAACATTTTTTTTTTGGACTTAGTCATTTTTCTGGCGTTTATCAGACTTTCAGATAGGGGAAATGTAGGTGAAGATTCCGATTTCAGTTCCAAAGCGATTCGCCCAATGAGTCCTTGATATTAAGTCGTTTTCAGCCAATTTTCTGGATTTTTTGAAAATTTCACTTTTTTGTGAAAATATCCACTAAATGATGGAATAATATGTGTGAGGATACCCCAGGAGAGTTCCAAATGTGTGTGGGTAGAATATATATCCCACGGGGGTAAAATTGAAAAAAGTTGAAAACATTTTTTTTTTGGAATTAGTCATTTTTCCGGCGTTTATCAGACTTTCAGAGAGGGCAAATGTCAGTGAACGTTCCGATTTCAGTTCCAGAGCGATTCGCCCAATGAGTCCTTGATATCTAGTACTTTTCAGCCAATATTTTGGATTTTTGAAAATTTCACTTTTTTGTGAAAATATCCACTAAATGAGGGATTAATATGTGTGAGGGTACCCCAGGAGAGTTCCAAATGTGTGTGGGTAGAATATATATCCCACGGGGGTAAAATTGAAAAAAGTTTAAAGACATTTTTTTTGGACATAGTCATTTTTCTGGCGTTTATCAGACTTTCAGATAGGGGAAATGTCAGTGAATGTTCCGATTTCAGTTCCAGAGCGATTCGCCCAATGAGTCCTTTAATATTTAGTCGTTTTCAGTCAACTTTCTGTATTTTTGAAGATTTCACTTTTTTGTGAAAATATCCACTAAATTAGGGAATAATATGTGTGAGGATACCCCAGGAGAGTTCCAAATGTGTGTGGGTAGAATATATATCCCACGGGGGTAAAATTGAATAAAGTTGAAAACATTTTTTTTTTGGACTTAGTCATTTTTCCGGCGTTTATCAGACTTTCAGATAGGGCAAATGTCAGTGAGCGTTCCGATTTCAGTTCCACAGCGATTCGCCCAATGAGTCCTTGTTATTTAGTCGTTTTCAGCCAATTTTCTGGATTTTTGAAAATTTCACTTTTTTGTGAAAATATCCACTAAATGAGGGAATAATATGTATGAGGGTACCCCAGGAGAGTTCCAAATGTGTGTGGGTAGAATAAATATCCTACGGGGGTAAAATTGAAAAAAGTTGAAAACATTTTTTTTGGGACATAGTCATTTTTCCGGCGTTTATCAGACTTTCAGATAGGAGAAATGTCACTCAGCGTTCCGATTTCAGTGCCAGAGCGAGTCGCCCAATGAGTCCTTAATATTTAGTCGTTCTCAGCCAATATTTTGGATTTTTGAAAATTTCACTTTTTTGTGAAAATATCCACTAAATGAGGGAATAATATGTGTGAGGGTACCCCAGGAGAGTTCCAAATGTGTGTGGGTCGAATATATATCCCATGGGGGTAAAATTGAAAAAAGTTGAAAAAAATTTTTTTTGGACATAGTCATTTTTCTGGCGTTTATCAGACTTTCAGATAGGGGAAATGTCAGTCAGCATTCCGATTTCAGTGCCAGAGCGAGTCGCCCAATGAGTCCTTGATATTTAGTAGTTTTCAGCCAATATTTTGGATTTTTGAAAATTTCACTTTTTTGTGAAAATATACACTAAATGATGGAATAATATGTGTGAGGGTACCCCAGGAGAGTGACAAATGTGTGTGGGTATAATATATATCCCACGGGGGTAAAATTGAAAAAAGTTGAAAACATTTTTTTTTTGGGCTTAGTCATTTTTCCAGCGTTTATCAGACTTTCAGATAGGGCAAATGTCAGTGAGCGTTCCGATTTCAGTTCCAGAGCGATTCGCTCAATGAGTCCTTTAATATTTAGTCGTTTTCAGTCAACTTTCTGGATTTCTGAAAATTTCACTTTTTTGTGAAAATATCCACTAAATGAGGGAATAATATGTTTGAGGATACCCCAGGAGAGTTCCAAATGTGTGTGGGTAGAATATATATCCAGCGGGGGTAAAATTCAAAAAAGTTGAAAAAAATTTTTTTTTGGACTTAGTCATTTTTCCGGCGTTTATCGGACTTTCAGATAGGGGAAATGTCAGTGAGCATTACGATTTCAGTTCCAGAGTGATTCGCCTTTTGAGTCCTTATTATTTAGTCTTTTTCAGCTAATTTTCTGGATTTTTGAAAATTTCACTTTTTTGTGAAAATATCCACTAAATGAGGGAATAATATGTGTGAGGGTACCCCAGGAGAGTTCCAAATGTGTGTGGGTAGAATATATATCCCACTGGGGTAAAATTGAAAAAAGTTGAAAACATTTCTTTTTTGGACTTAGTCATTTTTCCGGCGTTTATCAGACTTTCAGATAGGGGAAATGTAGGTGAACATTCCGATTTCAGTTCCAAAGCGATTCGCCCAATGAGTCCATGATATTAAGTCGTTTTCAGCCTATTTTGTTGATTTTTGAAAATTTCACTTTTTTGTGAAAATATCCACTAAATTAGGGAATAATATGTGTGAGGATACCCCAGGAGAGTTCCAAATGTGTGTGGGTAGAATATATATCCCACGGGGGTAAAATTGAAAAAAGTTGAAAACATTTTTTTTTTGGACTTAGTCATTTTTCCGGCGTTTATCAGACTTTCAGATAGGGCAAATGTCAGTGAGCGTTCCGATTTCAGTTCCAGAGCGATTCGCCCAATGAGTCCTTGATATTTAGTAGTTTTCAGCCAATATTTTGGATTTTTGAAAATTTCACTTTTTTGTGAAAATATACACTAAATGATGGAATAATATGTGTGAGGTTACCTCAGGAGAGTTCCAAATGTGTGTGGGTAGAATATATATCCCACGGGGGTAAAAGCGAAAAAAGTTGAAAAATTTTTTTTTTTGGACTTAGTCATTTTTCCGGCGTTTATCAGACTTTCAGAGAGGGCAAATGTCAGTGAACGTTCCGATTTCAGTTCCAGAGCGATTCGCCCAATGAGTCCTTGATATCTAGTACTTTTCAGACAATATTTTGGATTTTTGAAAATTTCACTTTTTTGTGAAAATATCCACTAAATGAGGGATTAATATGTGTGAGGGTACCCCAGGAGAGTTCCAAATGTGTGTGGGTAGAATATATATCCCACGGGGGTAAAATTGAAAAAAGTTTAAAGAAATTTTTTTTGGACATAGTCATTTTTCTGGCGTTTATCAGACTTTCAGATAGGGGAAATGTCAGTGAATGTTCCGATTTCAGTTCCAGAGCGATTCGCCCAATGAGTCCTTTAATATTTAGTCGTTTTCAGTCAACTTTCTGTATTTTTGAAAATTTCACTTTTTTGTGAAAATATCCACTAAATTAGGGAATAATATGTGTGAGGATACCCCAGGAGAGTTCCAAATGTGTGTGGGTAGAATATATATCCCACGGGGGTAAAATTGAATAAAGTTGAAAACATTTTTTTTTTGGACTTAGTCATTTTTCCGGCGTTTATCAGACTTTCAGATAGGGCAAATGTCAGTGAGCGTTCCGATTTCAGTTCCACAGCGATTCGCCCAATGAGTCCTTGTTATTTAGTCGTTTTCAGCCAATTTTCTGGATTTTTGAAAATTTCACTTTTTTGTGAAAATATCCACTAAATGAGGGAATAATATGTATGAGGGTACCCCAGGAGAGTTCCAAATGTGTGTGGGTAGAATAAATATCCTACGGGGGTAAAATTGAAAAAAGTAAAAACAATTATTTTTTTGGACCTAGTCATTTTTCCGGCGTTTATCAGACTTTCAGATAGGGCAAATGTCAGTGAACGTTCCGATTTCAGTTCCAGAGCGTTTCGCCCAATGAGTCCTTGTTATTTAGTCGTTTTCAGTCAACTTTCTGGATTTTTGAAAATTTCACTTTTTTGTGAAAATATCCACTAAATGAGGGATTAATATGTGTGAGGGTACCCCAGGAGAGTTCCATATGTGTGTGGGTAGAATATACATCCCACGGGGGTAAAAGTGAAAAAAGTTGAAAAAATTTTTTTTTTGGACTTAGTCATTTTTCTGGCGTTTATCAGACTTTCAGAAAGGGGAAATGTTAGTGAGCGTTCCGTTTTCAGTTCCAGAGCGATTCGCCCAATGAGTCCTTGTTATTTAGTCGTTTTCAGCCAATTTTCTGGATTTTTGAAAATTTCACTTTTTTGTGAAATTATCCACTAAATGAGGGAATAATATGTGTGAGGGTACCCCAGGAGAGTTCCAAATGTGTGTGGGTAGAATATATATCCAGCTGGGGTAGAATTCAAAAAAGTTTAAAAAAATTTTTTTTTGGACTTAGTCATTTTTCCGGCGTTTATCGGACTTTCAGATAGGGGAAATGTCAGTGAGCATTCCGATTTCAGTTCCAGAGTGATTCGCCTTTTGAGTCCTTATTATTTAGTCTTTTTCAGCTAATTTTCTGGATTTTTGAAAATTTCACTTTTTTGTGAAAATATCCACTAAATGAGGGAATAATATGTGTGAGGGTACCCCAGGAGAGTTCCAAATGTGTGTGGGTAGAATATATATCCCACTGGGGTAAAATTGAAAAAAGTTGAAAACATTTTTTTTTTGGACTTAGTCATTTTTCCGGCGTTTATCAGACTTTCAGATAGGGGAAATGTAGGTGAACATTCCGATTTCAGTTCCAAAGCGATTCGCCCAATGAGTCCATGATATTAAGTCGTTTTCAGTCAATTTTCTGGATTTTTTGAAAATTTCACTTTTTTGTGAAAATATCCACTAAATGAGGGAATAATATGTGTGAGGGTACCCCAGGAGAGTTCCAAATGTGTGTGGGTAGAATATATATCCCACGGGGGTAAAATTGAAAAAAGTTGAAAAAAATGTTTTTTGGACATAGTCATTTTTCTGGCGTTTATCAGACTTTCAGATAGGGGAAATGTCAGTGAACGTTCCGATTTCAGTTCCAGAGCGATTCGCCCAATGAGTCCATGATATCTAGTACACTTCAGCCAATATTTTGGATTTTTGAAAATTTCACTGTTTTGTAAAAATATACACTAAATGATGGAATAATATGTGTGAGGGTACCGCAGGAGAGTTCCAAATGTGTGTGGGTAGAATATATATCCCACGGGGGTAAAATTGAAAAAAGTTGAAAACATTTTTTTTTGGGACATAGTCATTTTTCTGGCGTTTATCAGACTTTCAGAAAGGGGAAATGTCAGTCAGCGTTTCGATTTCAGTGCCAGAGCGAGTCGCCCAATGAGTCCTTGATATTTAGTCGTTCTCAGCCAATATTTTGGATTTTTGAAAATTTTACTTTTTTTGTGAAAATATTCACTAAATGAGGGAATAATATGTGTGAGGGTACCCCAGGAGAGTTCCAAATGTGTGTGGGTAGAATATATATCCCACGGGGGTAAAATTGAAAAAAGTTTAAAAAAATTTTTTTTGGACATAGTCATTTTTCTGGCGTTTATCAGACTTTCAGATAGGGGAAATGTCAGTGAATGTTCCGATTTCAGTTCCAGAGCGATTCGCCCAATGAGTCCTTTAATATTTAGTCGTTTTCAGTCAACTTTCTGTATTTTTGAAAATTTCACTTTTTGTGAAAATATCCACTAAATTAGGGAATAATATGTGTGAGGATACCCCAGGAGAGTTCCAAATGTGTGTGGGTAGAATATATATCCCACGGGGGTAAAATTGAAAAAAGTTGAAAACATTTTTTTTTTGGACTTAGTCATTTTTCCGGCGTTTATCAGACTTTCAGATAGGGCAAATGTCAGTGAGCGTTCCGATTTCAGTTCCAGAGCGATTCGCCCAATGAGTCCTTGATATTTAGTAGTTTTCAGCCAATATTTTGGATTTTTGAAAATTTCACTTTTTTGTGAAAATATACACTAAATGATGGAATAATATGTGTGAGGTTACCCCAGGAGAGTTCCAAATGTGTGTGGGTAGAATATATATCCCACGGGGGTAAAAGCGAAAAAAGTTGAAAAAATTTTTTTTTTGGACTTAGTCATTTTTCCGGAGTTTATCAGACTTTCAGAGAGGGCAAATGTCAGTGAACGTTCCGATTTCAGTTCCAGAGCGATTCGCCCAATGAGTCCTTGATATCTAGTACTTTTCAGCCAATATTTTGGATTTTTGAAAATTTCACTTTTTTGTGAAAATATCCACTAAATGAGGGATTAACATGTGTGAGGGTACCCCAGGAGATTTCCAAATGTGTGTGGGTAGAATATATATCCCACGGGGGTAAAATTGAAAAAAGTTTAAAGACATTTTTTTTGGACATAGTCATTTTTCTGGCGTTTATCAGACTTTCAGATAGGGGAAATGTCAGTGAATGTTCCGATTTCAGTTCCAGAGCGATTCGACCAATGAGTCCTTTAATATTTAGTCGTTTTCAGTCAACTTTCTGTATTTTTGAAAATTTCACTTTTTTGTGAAAATATCCACTAAATTAGGGAATAATATGTGTGAGGATACCCCAGGAGAGTTCCAAATGTGTGTGGGTAGAATATATATCCCACGGGGGTAAAATTGAATAAAGTTGAAAACATTTTTTTTTTGGACTTAGTCATTTTTCCGGCGTTTATCACACTTTCAGATAGGGCAAATGTCAGTGAGCGTTCCGATTTCAGTTCCACAGCGATTCGCCCAACGAGTCCTTGTTATTTAGTCGTTTTCAGCCAATTTTCTGGATTTTTGAAAATTTCACTTTTTAGTGAAAATATCCACTAAATGAGGGAATAATATGTATGAGGGTACCCCAGGAGAGTTCCAAATGTGTGTGGGTAGAATAAATATCCTACGGGGGTAAAATTGAAAAAAGTAAAAAAAATTTTTTTTTTGGACTTAGTCATTTTTCCGGCGTTTATCAGACTTTCAGATAGGGCAAGTGTCAGTGAACGTTCCGATTTCAGTTCCAGAGCGTTTTGCCCAATGAGTCCTTGTTATTTAGTCGTTTTCAGTCAACTTTCTGGATTTTTGAAAATTTCACTTTTTTGTGAAAATATCCACTAAATGAGGGATTAATATGTGTGAGGGTACCCCAGGAGAGTTCCAAATGTGTGTGGGTAGAATATATATCCCACGGGGGTAAAAGTGAAAAAAGTTGAAAAAATTTTTTTTTTGGACTTAGTCTTTTTTCTGGCGTTTATCAGACTTTCAGAAAGGGGAAATGTTAGTGAGCGTTCCGTTTTCAGTTCCAGAGCGATTCGCCCAATGAGTCCTTGTTATTTAGTCGTTTTCAGCCAATTTTCTGGATTTTTGAAAATTTCACTTTTTTGTGAAAATATCCACTAAATGAGGGAATAATATGTGTGAGGGTACCCCAGGAGAGTTCCAAATGTGTGTGGGTAGCATATATATCCAGCTGGGGTAGAATTCAAAAAAGTTTAAAAAAATTTTTTTTTGGACTTAGTCATTTTTCCGGCGTTTATCAGACTTTCAGATAGCGGAAATGTAGGTGAACATTCCGATTTCAGTTCCAAAGCGATTCGCCCAATGAGTCCATGATATTAAGTCGTTTTCAGCCAATTTTCTGGATTTTTTGAAAATTTCACTTTTTTGTGAAAATATCCACTAAATGAGGGAATAATATGTGTGAGGGTACCCCAGGAGAGTTCCAAATGTGTGTGGGTAGAATATATATCCCACGGGGGTAAAATTGAAAAAAGTTGAAAAAAATTTTTTTTGGACATAGTCATTTTTCTGGCGTTTATCAGACTTTCAGATAGGGGAAATGTCAGTGAACGTTCCGATTTCAGTTCCAGAGCGATTCGCCCAATGAGTCCATGATATCTAGTACACTTCAGCCAATATTTTGGATTTTTGAAAATTTCACTTTTTTGTAAAAATATACACTAAATGATGGAATAATATGTGTGAGGGTACCCCAGGAGAGTTCCAAATGTGTGTGGGTAGAATATATATCCCACGGGGGTAAAATTGAAAAAAGTTGAAAACATTTTTTTTTGGGACATAGTCATTTTTCTGGCGTTTATCAGACTTTCAGATAGGGGAAATGTCAGTCAGCGTTTCGATTTCAGTGCCAGAGCGAGTCGCCCAATGAGTCCTTGATATTTAGTCGTTCTCAGCCAATATTTTGGATTTTTGAAAATTTTACTTTTTTGTGAAAATATTCACTAAATGAGGGAATAATATGTGTGAGGGTACCCCAGGAGAGTTCCAAATGTGTGTGGGTAGAATATATATCCCACGGGGGTAAAATTGAAAAAAGTTTAAAAAATTTTTTTTGGACATAGTCATTTTTCTGGCGTTTATCAGACTTTCAGATAGGGGAAATGTCAGTGAATGTTCCGATTTCAGTTCCAGAGCGATTCGCCCAATGAGTCCTTTAATATTTAGTCGTTTTCAGTCAACTTTCTGTATTTTTGAAAATTTCACTTTTTTGTGAAAATATCCACTAAATTAGGGAATAATATGTGTGAGGATACCCCAGGAGAGTTCCAAATGTGTGTGGGTAGAATATATATCCCACGGGGGTAAAATTGAAAAAAGTTGAAAACATTTTTTTTTTGGACTTAGTCATTTTTCCGGCGTTTATCAGACTTTCAGATAGGGCAAATGTCAGTGAGCGTTCCGATTTCAGTTCCAGAGCGATTCGCCCAATGAGTCCTTGATATTTAGTAGTTTTCAGCCAATATTTTGGATTTTTGAAAATTTCACTTTTTTGTGAAAATATACACTAAATGATGGAATAATATGTGTGAGGTTACCCCAGGAGAGTTCCAAATGTGTGTGGGTAGAATATATATCCCACGGGGGTAAAAGCGAAAAAAGTTGAAAAAATTTTTTTTTTGGACTTAGTCATTTTTCCGGCGTTTATCAGACTTTCAGAGAGGGCAAATGTCAGTGAACGTTCCGATTTCAGTTCCAGAGCGATTCGCCCAATGAGTCCTTGATATCTAGTACTTTTCAGCCAATATTTTGGATTTTTGAAAATTTCACTTTTTTGTGAAAATATCCACTAAATGAGGGATTAATATGTGTGAGGGTACCCCAGGAGAGTTCCAAATGTGTGTGGGTAGAATATATATCCCACGGGGGTAAAATTGAAAAAAGTTTAAAGAAATTTTTTTTGGACATAGTCATTTTTCTGGCGTTTATCAGACTTTCAGATAGGGGAAATGTCAGTGAATGTTCCGATTTCAGTTCCAGAGCGATTCGCCCAATGAGTCCTTTAATATTTAGTCGTTTTCAGTCAACTTTCTGTATTTTTGAAAATTTCACTTTTTTGTGAAAATATCCACTAAATTAGGGAATAATATGTGTGAGGATACCCCAGGAGAGTTCCAAATGTGTGTGGGTAGAATATATATCCCACGGGGGTAAAATTGAATAAAGTTGAAAACATTTTTTTTTTGGACTTAGTCATTTTTCCGGCGTTTATCAGACTTTCAGATAGGGCAAATGTCAGTGAGCGTTCCGATTTCAGTTCCACAGCGATTCGCCCAATGAGTCCTTGTTATTTAGTCGTTTTCAGCCAATTTTCTGGATTTTTGAAAATTTCACTTTTTTGTGAAAATATCCACTAAATGAGGGAATAATATGTATGAGGGTACCCCAGGAGAGTTCCAAATGTGTGTGGGTAGAATAAATATCCTACGGGGGTAAAATTGAAAAAAGTAAAAAAAATTTTTTTTTTGGACTTAGTCATTTTTCCGGCGTTTATCAGACTTTCAGATAGGGCAAATGTCAGTGAGCGTTCCGATTTCAGTTCCAGAGCGTTTCGCCCAAATGAGTCCTTGTTATTTAGTCGTTTTCAGTCAACTTTCTGGATTTTTGAAAATTTCACTTTTTTGTGAAAATATCCACTAAATGAGGTAATAATATGTGTGAGGGTACCCCAGGAGAGTTCCAAATGTGTGTGGGGAGAATATATATCCCACGGGGGTAAAATTGAAAAAAGTTTAAAAAAAATTTTTTTGGACATATTCATTTCTCTGGCGTTTATCAGACTTTCAGATAGGGGAAATGTCAGGGAACGTTCCGATTTCAGTTCTAGAGCGATTCACCCAGTGAATCCTTGATATTTAGTCGTTTTCAGCCAATTTTCTAGATTTTTGAAAATTTCACTTTTTTGTGAAAATATACACTAAATGAGGGATTAATATGTTTGAGGGTACCCCAGGAGAGTTCCAAATGTGTGTGGGTAGAATATATATCCCACGGGGGTAAAATTGAAAAAAGTTGAAAAAATTTTTTTGGGGACATAGTTATTTTTCTGGCGTTTATCAGACTTTCAGATAGGGGAAATGTCAGTCAGCATTCCGATTTCAGTGCCAGAGCGAGTCGCCCAATGAGTACTTGATATTTAGTAGTTTTCAGCCAATATTTTGGATTTTTGAAAATTTCACTTTTTTGTGAAAATATACACTAAATGATGGAATAATATGTGTGAGGGTACCCCAGGAGAGTTTCAAATGTGTGTGGGTAGAATATATATCCCACGGGGGTAAAATTGAAAAAAGTTGAAAAAAATTTTTTTTGGACATATTCATTTTTCTGGCGTTTATCAGACTTTCAGATAGGGGAAATGTCAGTGAATGTTCCGATTTCAGTTCCAGAGCGATTCGCCCAATGAGTCCTTTAATATTTAGTCGTTTTCAGTCAACTTTCTGTATTTTTGAAAATTTCACTTTTTTGTGAAAATATCCACTAAATGAGGGAATAATATGTTTGAGGGTACCCCAGGAGTGTTCCAAATGTGTGTGGGTAGAAAATATATCCCACGGGGGTAAAATTGAAAAAAGTTGAAAAATTTTTTTTTGGGACATAGTCATTTTTCCGGCGTTTATCAGACTTTCAGATAGGGGAAATGTCAGTCAGCATTCCGATTTCAGTGCCAGAGCGAGTCGCCCAATGAGTCCTTGATATTTAGTAGTTTTCAGCCAATATTTTGGATTTTTGAAAATTTCACTTTTTTGTGAAAATATACACTAAATGATGGAATAATATGTGTGAGGGAACCCCAGGAGAGTGACAAATGTGTGTGGGTATAATATATATCCCACGGGGGTAAAATTGAAAAAAGTTGAAAACATTTTTTTTTTGGGCTTAGTCATTTTTCCAGCGTTTATCAGACTTTCAGATAGGGCAAATGTCAGTGAGCGTTCCGATTTCAGTTCCAGAGCGATTCGTTCAATGAGTCCTTTAATATTTAGTCGTTTTCAGTCAACTTTCTGGATTTCTGAAAATTTCACTTTTTTGTGAAAATATCCACTAAATGAGGGAATAATATGTTTGAGGATAACCCAGGAGAGTTCCAAATGTGTGTGGGTAGAATATATATCCCACGGGGGTAAAATTGAAAAAAGTTGAAAAATTTTTTTTTGGGACATAGTCATTTCTCTGGCGTTTATCAGACTTTCAGATAGGGGAAATGTCAGTCAGCGTTCCGATTTCAGTGCCAGAGTGAGTCGCCCAATGAGTCCTTGATAATAAGTCGTTCTCAGCCAATATTTTGGATTTTTGAAAATTTCACTTTTTTGTGAAAATATTCACTAAATGAGGTAATAATATGTGTGAGGGTACCCCAGGAGAGTTCCAAATGTGTGTGGGTAGAATATATATCCCACGGGGGTAAAATTGAAAAAAGTTTAAAAAAAATTTTTTTGGACATATTCATTTCTCTGGCGTTTATCAGACTTTCAGATAGGGGAAATGTCAGGGAACGTTCCGATTTCAGTTCCAGAGGGATTCATCCAATGAGTCCTTGTTATTTAGTCGTTTTCAGCCAATTTTCTGGATTTTTGAAAATTTCACTTTTTTGTGAAAATATCCACTAAATGAGGGAATAATATGTGTGAGGGTACCCCAGGAGAGTTCCAAATGTGTGTGGGAAGAATATATATCCCACAGGGGGAAAATTGAAAAAAGTTGTAAAAAATTTTTTTTTGGACTTAGTCATTTTTCCGGCGTTTATCAGACTTTCAGATAGGGGAAATGTCAGTGAGCGTTCCGATTTCAGTTCCAGAGCGATTCACCCAGTGAATCCTTGATATTTAGTCGTTTTCAGCCAATTTTCTAGATTTTTGAAAATTTCACTTTTTTGTGAAAATATACACTAAATGAGGGATTAATATGTTTGAGGGTACCCCAGGAGAGTTCCAAATGTGTGTGGGTAGAATATATATCCCACGGGGGTAAAATTGAAAAAAGTTGAAAAAATTTTTTTGGGGACATAGTTATTTTTCTGGCGTTTATCAGACTTTCAGATAGGGGAAATGTCAGTCAGCATTCCGATTTCAGTGCCAGAGCGAGTCGCCCAATGAGTACTTGATATTTAGTAGTTTTCAGCCAATATTTTGGATTTTTGAAAATTTCACTTTTTTGTGAAAATATCCACTAAATGAGGGAATAATATGTGTGAGGATACCCCAGGAGAGTTCCAAATGTGTGTGGGTAGAATATATATCCCACGGGGGTAAAATTGAAAAAAGTTGAAAACATTTTTTTTTTGGACTTAGTCATTTTTCCGGCGTTTATCAGGCTTTCAGATAGGGGAAATGTCAGTGAACGTTCCGATTTCAGTTCCAGAGCGATTCGCCCAATGAGTCCTTGATATTTAGTAGTTTTCAGCCAATATTTTGGATTTTTGAAAATTTCACTTTTTTGTGAAAATATCCACTAAATGAGGGAATAATATGTGTGAGGATACCCCAGGAGAGTTCCAAATGTGTGTGGGTAGAATATATATCCCACGGGGGTAAAATTGAAAAAAGTTGAAAACATTTTTTTTTTGGACTTAGTCATTTTTCCGGCGTTTATCAGACTTTCAGATAGGGCAAATGTCAGTGAGCGTTCCGATTTCAGTTCCAGAGCGTTTCGCCCAATGAGTCCATGTTATTTAGTCGTTTTCAGTCAACTTTCTGGATTTTTGAAAATTTCACTTTTTTTGTGAAAATATCCACTAAATGAGGGATTAATATGTGTGAGGGTACCCCAGGAGAGTTCCAAATGTGTGTGGGTAGAATATATATCCCACGGGGGTAAAAGTGAAAAAAGTTGAAAAAATTTTTTTTTTTGGACTTAGTCATTTTTCTGCCGTTTATCAGACTTTCAGAAAGGGGAAATGTTAGTGAGCGTTCCGTTTTCAGTTCCAGAGCGATTCGCCCAATGAGTCCTTGTTATTTAGTCGTTTTCAGCCAATTTTCTGGATTTTTGAAAATTTCACTTTTTTGGGAAAATATCCACTAAATGAGGGAATAATATGTGTGAGGGTACCCCAGGAGAGTTCCAAATGTGTTTGGGAAGAATATATATCCCACGGGGGTAAAATTGAAAGAAGTTGAAAAAAAATTTTTTGTGGACTTAGTCATTTTTCTGGCATTTATCAGACTTTCAGATAGGGGAAATGTCAGTGAGCGTTCCGATTTCAGTTCCAGAGCGATTCACCCATTGAGTCCTTGATATTTAGTCGTTTTCAGCCACATTTCTGGATTTTTGAAAATTTCACTTATTTGTGAAAATATCCACTAAATGAGGGATTAATATGTGTGAGGGTACCCCAGGAGAGTTCCAAATGTGTGTGGGTAGAATATATATCCCACGGGGGTAAAATTGAAAAAAGTTGAAAATATTTTTTTCTTGGACTTAGTCATTTTTCCGGCGTTTATCAGACTTCCAGATAGGGCAAATGTCAGTGAGCGTTCCAATTTCAGTTCCAGAGCGATTCGCTCAATGAGTCCTTTAATATTTATTCGTTTTCAGTCAACTTTCTGGATTTTTGAAAATTTCACTTTTTTGTGAAAATATCCACTAAATGAGGGATTAATATGTGTGAGGGTACCCCAGGAGAGTTCCAAATGAGTGTGGGTAGAATATATATCCCACGGGGGTAAAATTGAAAATAGTTGAAATCATTTTTTTTTTGGACTTGGTCATTTTTCCGGCGTTTATCAGACTTTCAGATAGGGGAAATGTCAGTCAGCGTTCCGATTTCAGTGCCAGAGCGAGTTGCCCAATGAGTCCTTGATATTTAGTCGTTTTCAGCCAATTTTCTGGATTTTTGAAAATTTCACTTTTTTGTGAAAATATCCACTAAATGAGGGAATAATATGTATGAGGGTACCCCAGGAGAGTTCCAAATGTGTGTGGGTAGAATATATATCCTACGGGGGTAAAATTGAAAAAAGTTGTAAAAAAATTTTTTTTGGATTTAGTCATTTTTCCGGCGTTTGTCAGACTTTCAGATAGGGGAAATGTCAGTGAGCGTTCCGATTTCAGTTCCAGAGCAATTCACCCAGTGAGTCCTTGATATTTAGTCGTTTTCAGCCAATTTTCTGGATTTTTGAAAATTTCACTTTTTTGTGAAAATATCCACTAAATGAGGGAATAATATGTATGAGGGTACCCCAGGAGAGTTCCAAATGTGTGTGGGTAGAATAAATATCCTACGGGGATAAAATTGAAAAAAGTTGTAAAAAAATTTTTGGGGGACTTAGTCATTTTTCCAGCGTTTATCAGACTTTCAGATAGGGGAAATGTCAGTGAGCGTTCCGCTTTCAGTTCCAGAGCCATTCACCCAGTGAGTCCTTGATATTTAGTCGTTTTCAGCCAATTTTCTGGATTTTTGAAAATTTCACTTTTTTGTGAAAATATCCACTAAATGAGGGAATAATATGTGTGAGGGTACCCCAGGAGAGTTCTAAATGTGTGTGGGAAGAATATATATCCCACGGGGGTAAAATTGAAAAAAGTTTAAAAAATTTTTTTTTGGACTTAGTCATTTTTCCGGCGTTTATCAGACTTTCAGATAGGGGAAATGTCAGTGAGCGTTCCGATTTCAGTTCCATTGCAATTCACTCATTGAGTCCTTGTTATTTAGCCTTTTTCAGCTAATTTTCTGGATTCTTGAAAATTTCACTTTTTTGTGAAAATATCCACTAAATGAGGGAATGATATGTGTGAGGGTACCCCAGGAGAGTTCCAAATATGTGTGGGTATAATATATACCCCACGGGGGTAAAATTGAAAGAAGTTGAAAAAAATTTTTTTTTGGACTGTCATTTTTCTGGCATTTATCAGACTTTCAGATAGGGGAAATGTCAGTGAGCGTTCCGATTTCAGTTCCAAAGCAATTCGCCCAATGAGTCCTTGTTATTTATTCTTTTTCAGCTAATTTTCTGGATTTTTGAAAATTTCACTTTTTTTGTGAAAATATCCACTAAATGAGGGAATAATATGTGTGAGGGTACCCCAGGAGAGTTCCAAATGTGTGTGGGTAGAATATATATCCAGTGGGGGTAAAATTGAAAAAAGTTGTAAAAAATTTTTTTGGGGACTTAGTAATTTTTCTGCCGTTTATCAGACTTTCAGATAGGGGAAATGTCAGTGAGCGTTCCGATTTCAGTTCCAGAGCGATTCGTCCAATGAGTCCTAATTATTTAGTCGTTTTCAGCTAATTTTCTGGATTTTTGAAAATTTCACTTTTTTGGGAAAATATCCACTAAATGAGGGAATAATATGTGTGAGGGTACCCCAGGAGAGTTCCAAATGTGTGTGGGTAGAATATATATCCCACGGGGGTAAAATTGAAAAAAGTTGTAAAAATTTTTTTTTTTGGACTTAGTCATTTTTCCGGCGTTTATCAGACTTTCAGATAGGGGAAATGTCAGTGAGCGTTCCGATTTCAGTTCCAGAGCCATTCAACCAGTGAGTCCTTGATATTTAGTCGTTTTCAGCCAATTTTCTGGATTTTTGAAAATTTCACTTTTTTGGGAAAATATCCACTAAATGAGGGAATAAAATGTGTGAGGGTACCCCAGGAGAGTTCCAAATGTGTGTGGGAAGATATATATCCAACGGGGGTAAAAGTGAAAAAAGTTGTAAAAAATTTTTTTTTGGACTCAGTCATTTTTCCGGCGTTTATCAGACTTTCAGATAGGGGAAATGTCAGTGAGCGTTCCGATTTCAGTTCCAGAGCGATTCAACCAGTGAGTCCTTGATATTTAGTCGTTTTCAGCCAATTTTCTGGATTTTTGAAAATTTCACTTTTTTGGGAAAATATCCACTAAATGAGGGAATAATATGTGTGAGGGTACCCCAGGAGAGTTCCAAATGTGTGTGGGTAGAATATATATCCAGTGGGGGTAAAATTGAAAAAAGTTCCAAAAAATTTTTTTTTGGACTTAGTCATTTTTCCGGCGTTTATCAGACTTTCAGATAGGGGAAATGTCTGTGAGCGTTCCGATTTCAGTTCCAGAGCGATTCGCCCAATGAGTCCTTGATATTTAGACGTTTTAAGCCAATTTTCTGGATTTTTCAAAATTTCACTTTTTTGTGAAAATATCCACTAAATGTGGGAATAATATGTGTGAGGGTACCCCAGGAGAGTTTTAAATGTGTGTGGGAAGAATATATATCCCACGGGGGTAAAATTGAAAAAAGTTATAAAAAATTTTTTTTTGGACTTAGTCATTTTTCCGGCGTTTATCAGACTTTTAGATAGGGGAAATGTCAGTGAGCGTTCCGATTTCAGTTCCAGAGCGATTCATCCAGTGAGTCCTTGATATTTAGTCGTTTTCAGCCAATTTTCTGGATTTTTGAAAATTTCACTTTTTTGTGAAAATATCCACTAAATGTGGGAATAATATGTGTGAGGGTACCCCAGGAGAGTTCCAAATGTGTGTGGGAAGAATATATATCCCACGGGGGTAAAATTGAAAAAAGCTGAAAAAATTTTTTTTGGACTTAGTCATTTTTCTGGCGTTTATCAGACTTTCAGATAGGGGAAATATCAGTGAGCGTTCCGATTTCTGTTCCAGAGCGATTCGCCCAATGAGTCCTTGATATTTAGTCGTTTTCAGCTAATTTCCTGGATTTTTGAAAATTTCACTTTTTTGTGAAAATATCCACTAAATGAGGGAATAATATGTGTGAGGGTACCCCAGGAGAGTTCCAAATGTGTGTGGGTAGAATATATATCCAGTGGGGGTAAAATTCAAAAAAGATGAAAAAATTTTTATTTTGGACTTAGTCATTTTCCTGGCGATTATCAGACTTTCAGATAGGGGAAATGTCAGTGAGCGTTCCGATTTCAGTTCCAGAGCGATTCGCCCAATTAGTCCTTGTTATTTAGTCTTTTTCAGCTAATTTTCTGAATTTTTGAAAATTTCACTTTTTTGTGAAAATATCCACTAAATGAGGGAATAATATGTGTGAGGGTACCCCAGGAGAGTTCCAAATGTGTGTGGGAAGAATATATATCCCATGGGGGTAAAATTGAAAAAAGTTGCAAAAAATTTTTTTTTGGACTTAGTCATTTTTCCGGCGTTTATCAGACTTTCAGATAGGGGAAATGTCAGTGAGCGTTCCGATTTCAGTTCCTGAGCGATTCGCCCAATGAGTCCTTGTTATTTCTTCTTTTTCAGCTAATTTTCTGGATTTTTGAAAATTTCACTTTTTTGTGAAAATATCCACTAAATGAGGGAATAATATGTGTGAGGGTACCCCAGGAGAGTTCCAAATGTGTGTGGGTAGAATATATATCCAGTGGGGGTAAAATTCAAAAAAGATGAAAAATTTTTTATTTTGGACTTAGTCATTTTTCTGGCATTTATCAGACTTTCAGATAGGGGAAATGTCAGTGAGCGTTCCCATTTCAGTTCCAGAGCGATTCGCCCAATGAGTCCTTGTTATTTAGACTTTTTCAGCTAATTTTCTGAATTTTTGAAAATTTCACTTTTTTTGTGAAAATATCCACTAAATGAGGGAATAATATGTGTGAGGGTACCCCAGGAGAGTTCCAAATGTGTGTGGGAAGAATATATATCCCACGGGGGTAAAATTGAAAAAAGTTGTAAAAAATTTTTTTTTTGACTTAGTCATTTTTCCGGCGTTTATCAGACTTTCAGATAGGGGAAATGTCAGTGAGCGTTCCGATTTCAGTTCCAGAGCGATTCACCTAATGAGTCCTTGTTATTTAGTCTTTTTAGAATATATATCCCACGGGGGTAAAATTGAAAAAAGTTGAAAATATTTTTTTCTTGGACTTAGTCATTTTTCCGGCGTTTATCAGACTTCCAGATAGGGCAAATGTCAGTGAGCGTTCCAATTTCAGTTCCAGAGCGATTCGCTCAATGAGTCCTTTAATATTTATTCGTTTTCAGTCAACTTTCTGTATTTTTGAAAATTTCACTTTTTTGTGAAAATATCCACTAAATGAGGGATTAATATGTGTGAGGGTACCCCAGGAGAGTTCCAAATGAGTGTGGGTAGAATATATATCCCACGGGGGTAAAATTGAAAATAGTTGAAATCATTTTTTTTTTGGACTTGGTCATTTTTCCGGCGTTTATCAGACTTTCAGATAGGGGAAATGTCAGTCAGCGTTCCGATTTCAGTGCCAGAGCGAGTTGCCCAATGAGTCCTTGATATTTAGTCGTTTTCAGCCAATTTTCTGGATTTTTGAAAATTTCACTTTTTTGTGAAAATATCCACTAAATGAGGGAATAATATGTATGAGGGTACCCCAGGAGAGTTCCAAATGTGTGTGGGTAGAATATATATCCTACGGGGGTAAAATTGAAAAAAGTTGTAAAAAAATTTTTTTTGGATTTAGTCATTTTTCCGGCGTTTGTCAGACTTTCAGATAGGGGAAATGTCAGTGAGCGTTCCGATTTCAGTTCCAGAGCAATTCACCCAGTGAGTCCTTGATATTTAGTCGTTTTCAGCCAATTTTCTGGATTTTTGAAAATTTCACTTTTTTGTGAAAATATCCACTAAATGAGGGAATAATATGTATGAGGGTACCCCAGGAGAGTTCCAAATGTGTGTGGGTAGAATAAATATCCTACGGGGATAAAATTGAAAAAAGTTGTAAAAAAATTTTTGGGGGACTTAGTCATTTTTCCGGCGTTTATCAGACTTTCAGATAGGGGAAATGTCAGTGAGCGTTCCGCTTTCAGTTCCAGAGCCATTCACCCAGTGAGTCCTTGATATTTAGTCGTTTTCAGCCAATTTTCTGGATTTTTGAAAATTTCACTTTTTTGTGAAAATATCCACTAAATGAGGGAATAATATGTGTGAGGGTACCCCAGGAGAGTTCTAAATGTGTGTGGGAAGAATATATATCCCACGGGGGTAAAATTGAAAAAAGTTTAAAAAATTTTTTTTTGGACTTAGTCATTTTTCCGGCGTTTATCAGACTTTCAGATAGGGGAAATGTCAGTGAGCGTTCCGATTTCAGTTCCATTGCAATTCACTCATTGAGTCCTTGTTATTTAGCCTTTTTCAGCTAATTTTCTGGATTCTTGAAAATTTCACTTTTTTGTGAAAATATCCACTAAATGAGGGAATGATATGTGTGAGGGTACCCCAGGAGAGTTCCAAATATGTGTGGGTATAATATATACCCCACGGGGGTAAAATTGAAAGAAGTTGAAAAAAATTTTTTTTTGGACTGTCATTTTTCTGGCATTTATCAGACTTTCAGATAGGGGAAATGTCAGTGAGCGTTCCGATTTCAGTTCCAAAGCAATTCGCCCAATGAGTCCTTGTTATTTATTCTTTTTCAGCTAATTTTCTGGATTTTTGAAAATTTCACTTTTTTTGTGAAAATATCCACTAAATGAGGGAATAATATGTGTGAGGGTACCCCAGGAGAGTTCCAAATGTGTGTGGGAAGAATATATATCCCACGGGGGTAAAATTGAAAAAAGTTGCAAAAAATTTTTTTTTGGACTTAGTCATTTTTCCGGCGTTTATCAGACTTTCAGATAGGGGAAATGTCAGTGAGCGTTCCGATTTCAGTTCCTGAGCGATTCGCCCAATGAGTCCTTGTTATTTCTTCCTTTTCAGCTAATTTTCTGGATTTTTGAAAATTTCACTTTTTTTGTGAAAATATCCACTAAATGAGGGAATAATATGTGTGAGGGTACCCCAGGAGAGTTCCAAATGTGTGTGGGTAGAATATATATCCAGTGGGGGTAAAATTGAAAAAAGTTTTAAAAAATTTTTTTTTGGACTTAGTCATTTTTCCGGCGTTTATCAGACTTTCAGATAGGGGAAATGTCAGTGAGCGTTCCGATTTCAGTTCCAGAGCGATTCACCCAATGAGTCCTTGATATTTAGCCGTTTTCAGCCAATTTTCTGGATTTTTGAAAATTTCACTTTTTTGTGAAAATATCCACTAAATGTGGGAATAATATGTGTGAGGGTACCCCAGGAGAGTTCCAAATGTGTGTGGGTAGAATATATATCCAGTGGGGGTAAAATTCAAAAAAGATGAAAAATTTTTTATTTTGGACTTAGTCATTTTTCTGGCATTTATCAGACTTTCAGATAGGGGAAATGTCAGTGAGCGTTCCCATTTCAGTTCCAGAGCGATTCGCCCAATGAGTCCTTGTTATTTAGACTTTTTCAGCTAATTTTCTGAATTTTTGAAAATTTCACTTTTTTTGTGAAAATATCCACTAAATGAGGGAATAATATGTGTGAGGGTACCCCAGGAGAGTTCCAAATGTGTGTGGGAAGAATATATATCCCACGGGGGTAAAATTGAAAAAAGTTGTAAAAAATTTTTTTTTTGACTTAGTCATTTTTCCGGCATTTATCAGACTTTCAGATAGTGGAAATGTCAGTGAGCGTTCCAATTTCAGTTCCAGAGCGATTCACCTAATGAGTCCTTGTTATTTAGTCTTTTTCAGCTAATTTTCTGAATTTTTGAAAATTTCACTTTTTTTGTGAAAATATCCACTAAATGAGGGAATAATATGTGTGAGGGTACCCCAGGAGAGTTCCAAATGTGTGTGGGAAGAATATATATCCCACGGGGGTAAAATTGAAAAAAGTTGTAAAAAATTTTTTTTGGACTTCGTCATTTTTCCGGCGTTTATCAGACTTTCAGATAGGGGATTTGTCAGTGAGCGTTCTGATTTCAGTTCCAGAGCGATTCGCCCAATGAGTCCTTGATATTTAGTCGTTTTAAGCCAATTTTCTGGATTTTTGAAAATTTCACTTTTTTGTGAAAATATCCACTAAATGTGGGAATAATATGTGTGAGGGTACCCCAGGAGAGTTCTAAATGTGTGTGGGAAGAATATATATCCAGTGGGGGTAAAATTGAAAAAAGTTGTAAAAAATTTTTTTTTTGACTTAGTCATTTTTCCGGCGTTTATCAGACTTTCAGATAGGGGAAATGTCAGTGAGCGTTCCGATTTCAGTTCCAGAGCGATTCAACCAATGAGTCCTTGTTATTTAGTCTTTTTCTGCTAATTTTCTGAATTTTTGAAAATTTCACTTTTTTGTGAAAATATCCACTAAATGAGGGAATAATATGTGTGAGGGTACCCCAGGAGAGTTCCAACTGTGTGTGGGTAGAATATATATCCAGTGGGGGTAAAATTCAAAAAAGTTGAAAAAAATTTTTTTTTGGACTTAGTCATTTTTCTGGCGTTTATCAGACTTTTAGATAGGGGAAATGTCAGTGAGCGTTCCGATTTCAGTTCCAGAGCGATTCAACCAGTGAGTCCTTGATATTTAGTCGTTTTCAGCCAATTTTCCGGATTTTTGAAAATTTCACTTTTTTGTGAAAATATCCACTAAATGTGGGAATAATATGTGTGAGGGTACCCCAGGAGAGTTCCAAATGTGTGTGGGAAGAATATATATCCCACGGGGGTAAAATTGTAAAAAGCTGAAAAAAATTTTTTTGGACTTAGTCATTTTTCTGGCGTTTATCAGACTTTCAGATAGGGGAAATATCAGTGAGCGTTCCGATTTCAGTTCCAGAGCGATTTGCCCAATGAGTCCTTGTTATTTCTTCTTTTTCAGCTAATTTTCTGGATTTTTGAAAATGTCACTTTTTTTGTGAAAATATCCACTAAATGAGGGAATAATATGTGTGAGGGTACCCCAGGAGAGTTCCAAATGTGTGTGGGTAGAATATATATCCCACGGGGGTAAAATTGAAAAAAGTTGAAAAAATTTTTTTTGGGACTTAGTCATTTTTCCGACGTTTATCAGACTTTCAGATAGGGGAAATGTCAGTGAGCGTTCCGATTTCAGTTCCAGAGCGATTCGCCCAATGAGTCCTTGATATTTAGTTGTTTTCAGCCAATTTTCTGGATTTTTGAAAATTTCACTTTTTTGTGAAAATATCCACTAAATGAGGGAATAATATGTGTGAGGGTACCCCAGGAGAGTTCCAAATGTGTGTGGGTATAATATATATCCCACAAGGGTAAAATTGAAAGAAGTTGAAAGAAAATTTTTTTTGGACTTAGTCATTTTTCTGGCGTTTATCCGACTTTCAGATAGGGGAAATGTCAGTGAGCGTTCCGATTTCAGTTCCAGAGCGATTCACCCAATGAGTCCTTGTTATTTAGTCTTTTTCAGCTAATTTTCTGGATTTTTGAAAATTTCACTTTTTTGTGAAAATATCCACTAAATGAGGGAATAATATGTGTGAGGGTACCCCAGGAGAGTTCCAAATGTGTGTGGGTAGAATATATATCCAGTGGGGGTAAAATTCAAAAAAGATGAAAAAATTTTTATTTTGGACTTAGTCATTTTTCTGGCGATTATCAGACTTTCAGATAGGGGAAATATCAGTGAGCGTTCCGATTTCAGTTCCAGAGCGATTCGCCCAATGAGTCCTTGTTATTTCTTCTTTTTTCAGCTAATTTTCTGGATTTTTGAAAATTTCACTTTGTTTGTGAAAATATCCACTAAATGAGGGAATAATATGTGTGAGGGTACCCCAGGAGAGTTCCAAATGTGTGTGGGAAGAATATATATCCCACGGGGGTAAAATTGAAAAAAGTTGCAAAAAATTTTTTTTTGGACTTAGTCATTTTTCCGGCGTTTATCAGACTTTCAGATAGGGGAAATGTCAGTGAGCGTTCCGATTTCAGTTCCTGAGCGATTCGCCCAATGAGTCCTTGTTATTTCTTCTTTTTCAGCTAATTTTCTGGATTTTTGAAAATTTCACTTTTTTTGTGAAAATATCCACTAAATGAGGGAATAATATGTGTGAGGGTACCCCAGGAGAGTTCCAAATGTGTGTGGGTAGAATATATATCCAGTGGGGGTAAAATTGAAAAAAGTTTTAAAAAATTTTTTTTTGAACTTAGTCATTTTTCCGGCGTTTATCAGACTTTCAGATAGGGGAAATGTCAGTGAGCGTTCCGATTTCAGTTCCAGAGCGATTCACCCAATGAGTCCTTGATATTTAGCCGTTTTCAGCCAATTTTCTGGATTTTTGAAAATTTCACTTTTTTGTGAAAATATCCACTAAATGTGGGAATAATATGTGTGAGGGTACCCCAGGAGAGTTCCAAATGTGTGTGGGTAGAATATATATCCAGTGGGGGTAAAATTCAAAAAAGATGAAAAATTTTTTATTTTGGACTTAGTCATTTTTCTGGCATTTATCAGACTTTCAGATAGGGGAAATGTCAGTGAGCGTTCCCATTTCAGTTCCAGAGCGATTCGCCCAATGAGTCCTTGTTATTTAGACTTTTTCAGCTAATTTTCTGAATTTTTGAAAATTTCACTTTTTTTGTGAAAATATCCACTAAATGAGGGAATAATATGTGTGAGGGTACCCCAGGAGAGTTCCAAATGTGTGTGGGAAGAATATATATCCCACGGGGGTAAAATTGAAAAAAGTTGTAAAAAATTTTTTTTGGACTTCGTCATTTTTCCGGCGTTTATCAGACTTTCAGATAGGGGATTTGTCAGTGAGCGTTCTGATTTCAGTTCCAGAGCGATTCAACCAGTGAGTCCTTGATATTTAGTCGTTTTCAGCCAATTTTCTGGATTTTTGAAAATTTCACTTTTTTGGGAAAATATCCACTAAATGAGGGAATAATATGTGTGAGGGTACCCCAGGAGAGTTCCAAATGTGTGTGGGTAGAATATATATCCAGTGGGGGTAAAATTGAAAAAAGTTGCAAAAAATTTTTTTTTGGACTTAGTCATTTTTCCGGCGTTTATCAGACTTTCAGATAGGGGATTTGTCAGTGAGCGTTCCGATTTCAGTTCCAGAGCGATTCGCCCAATGAGTCCTTGGTATTTAGTCGTTTTAAGCCAATTTTCTGGATTTTTGAAAATTTCACTTTTTTGTGAAAATATCCACTAAATGTGGGAATAATATGTGTGAGGGTACCCCAGGAGAGTTCTATATGTGTGTGGGAAGAATATATATCCCACGGGGGTAAAATTGAAAAAAGTTATAAAAAATTTTTTTTTGGACTTAGTCATTTTTCCGGCGTTTATCAGACTTTCAGATAGGGGAAATGTCTGTGAGCGTTCCGATTTCAGTTCCAGAGCGATTCATCCAGTGAGTCCTTGATATTTAGTCGTTTTCAGCCAATTTTCTGGATTTTTGAAAATTTCACTTTTTTGTGAAAATATCCACTAAATGTGGGAATAATATGTGTGAGGGTACCCCAGGAGAGTTCCAAATGTGTGTGGGTAGAATATATATCCAGTGGGGGTAAAATTCAAAAAAGATGAAAAATTTTTTATTTTGGACTTAGTCATTTTTCTGGCATTTATCAGACTTTCAGATAGGGGAAATGTCAGTGAGCGTTCCCATTTCAGTTCCAGAGCGATTCGCCCAATGAGTCCTTGTTATTTAGACTTTTTCAGCTAATTTTCTGAATTTTTGAAAATTTCACTTTTTTTGTGAAAATATCCACTAAATGAGGGAATAATATGTGTGAGGGTACCCCAGGAGAGTTCCAAATGTGTGTGGGAAGAATATATATCCCACGGGGGTAAAATTGAAAAAAGTTGTAAAAAATTTTTTTTTTGACTTAGTCATTTTTCCGGCGTTTATCAGACTTTCAGATAGGGGAAATGTCAGTGAGCGTTCCGATTTCAGTTCCAGAGCGATTCACCTAATGAGTCCTTGTTATTTAGTCTTTTTCAGCTAATTTTCTGAATTTTTGAAAATTTCACTTTTTTTGTGAAAATATCCACTAAATGAGGGAATAATATGTGTGAGGGTACCCCAGGAGAGTTCCAAATGTGTGTGGGAAGAATATATATCCCACGGGGGTAAAATTGAAAAAAGTTGTAAAAAATTTTTTTTGGACTTCGTCATTTTTCCGGCGTTTATCAGACTTTCAGATAGGGGATTTGTCAGTGAGCGTTCTGATTTCAGTTCCAGAGCGATTCGCCCAATGAGTCCTTGATATTTAGTCGTTTTAAGCCAATTTTCTGGATTTTTGAAAATTTCACTTTTTTGTGAAAATATCCACTAAATGTGGGAATAATATGTGTGAGGGTACCCCAGGAGAGTTCTAAATGTGTGTGGGAAGAATATATATCCAGTGGGGGTAAAATTGAAAAAAGTTGTAAAAAATTTTTTTTTTGACTTAGTCATTTTTCCGGCGTTTATCAGACTTTCAGATAGGGGAAATGTCAGTGAGCGTTCCGATTTCAGTTCCAGAGCGATTCAACCAATGAGTCCTTGTTATTTAGTCTTTTTCTGCTAATTTTCTGAATTTTTGAAAATTTCACTTTTTTGTGAAAATATCCACTAAATGAGGGAATAATATGTGTGAGGGTACCCCAGGAGAGTTCCAACTGTGTGTGGGTAGAATATATATCCAGTGGGGGTAAAATTCAAAAAAGTTGAAAAAAATTTTTTTTTGGACTTAGTCATTTTTCTGGCGTTTATCAGACTTTTAGATAGGGGAAATGTCAGTGAGCGTTCCGATTTCAGTTCCAGAGCGATTCAACCAGTGAGTCCTTGATATTTAGTCGTTTTCAGCCAATTTTCCGGATTTTTGAAAATTTCACTTTTTTGTGAAAATATCCACTAAATGTGGGAATAATATGTGTGAGGGTACCCCAGGAGAGTTCCAAATGTGTGTGGGAAGAATATATATCCCACGGGGGTAAAATTGTAAAAAGCTGAAAAAAATTTTTTTGGACTTAGTCATTTTTCTGGCGTTTATCAGACTTTCAGATAGGGGAAATATCAGTGAGCGTTCCGATTTCAGTTCCAGAGCGATTTGCCCAATGAGTCCTTGTTATTTCTTCTTTTTCAGCTAATTTTCTGGATTTTTGAAAATGTCACTTTTTTTGTGAAAATATCCACTAAATGAGGGAATAATATGTGTGAGGGTACCCCAGGAGAGTTCCAAATGTGTGTGGGTAGAATATATATCCCACGGGGGTAAAATTGAAAAAAGTTGAAAAAATTTTTTTTGGGACTTAGTCATTTTTCCGACGTTTATCAGACTTTCAGATAGGGGAAATGTCAGTGAGCGTTCCGATTTCAGTTCCAGAGCGATTCGCCCAATGAGTCCTTGATATTTAGTTGTTTTCAGCCAATTTTCTGGATTTTTGAAAATTTCACTTTTTTGTGAAAATATCCACTAAATGAGGGAATAATATGTGTGAGGGTACCCCAGGAGAGTTCCAAATGTGTGTGGGTATAATATATATCCCACAAGGGTAAAATTGAAAGAAGTTGAAAGAAAATTTTTTTTGGACTTAGTCATTTTTCTGGCGTTTATCCGACTTTCAGATAGGGGAAATGTCAGTGAGCGTTCCGATTTCAGTTCCAGAGCGATTCACCCAATGAGTCCTTGTTATTTAGTCTTTTTCAGCTAATTTTCTGGATTTTTGAAAATTTCACTTTTTTGTGAAAATATCCACTAAATGAGGGAATAATATGTGTGAGGGTACCCCAGGAGAGTTCCAAATGTGTGTGGGTAGAATATATATCCAGTGGGGGTAAAATTCAAAAAAGATGAAAAAATTTTTATTTTGGACTTAGTCATTTTTCTGGCGATTATCAGACTTTCAGATAGGGGAAATATCAGTGAGCGTTCCGATTTCAGTTCCAGAGCGATTCGCCCAATGAGTCCTTGTTATTTCTTCTTTTTTCAGCTAATTTTCTGGATTTTTGAAAATTTCACTTTGTTTGTGAAAATATCCACTAAATGAGGGAATAATATGTGTGAGGGTACCCCAGGAGAGTTCCAAATGTGTGTGGGAAGAATATATATCCCACGGGGGTAAAATTGAAAAAAGTTGCAAAAAATTTTTTTTTGGACTTAGTCATTTTTCCGGCGTTTATCAGACTTTCAGATAGGGGAAATGTCAGTGAGCGTTCCGATTTCAGTTCCTGAGCGATTCGCCCAATGAGTCCTTGTTATTTCTTCTTTTTCAGCTAATTTTCTGGATTTTTGAAAATTTCACTTTTTTTGTGAAAATATCCACTAAATGAGGGAATAATATGTGTGAGGGTACCCCAGGAGAGTTCCAAATGTGTGTGGGTAGAATATATATCCAGTGGGGGTAAAATTGAAAAAAGTTTTAAAAAATTTTTTTTTGAACTTAGTCATTTTTCCGGCGTTTATCAGACTTTCAGATAGGGGAAATGTCAGTGAGCGTTCCGATTTCAGTTCCAGAGCGATTCACCCAATGAGTCCTTGATATTTAGCCGTTTTCAGCCAATTTTCTGGATTTTTGAAAATTTCACTTTTTTGTGAAAATATCCACTAAATGTGGGAATAATATGTGTGAGGGTACCCCAGGAGAGTTCCAAATGTGTGTGGGTAGAATATATATCCAGTGGGGGTAAAATTCAAAAAAGATGAAAAATTTTTTATTTTGGACTTAGTCATTTTTCTGGCATTTATCAGACTTTCAGATAGGGGAAATGTCAGTGAGCGTTCCCATTTCAGTTCCAGAGCGATTCGCCCAATGAGTCCTTGTTATTTAGACTTTTTCAGCTAATTTTCTGAATTTTTGAAAATTTCACTTTTTTTGTGAAAATATCCACTAAATGAGGGAATAATATGTGTGAGGGTACCCCAGGAGAGTTCCAAATGTGTGTGGGAAGAATATATATCCCACGGGGGTAAAATTGAAAAAAGTTGTAAAAAATTTTTTTTGGACTTCGTCATTTTTCCGGCGTTTATCAGACTTTCAGATAGGGGATTTGTCAGTGAGCGTTCTGATTTCAGTTCCAGAGCGATTCAACCAGTGAGTCCTTGATATTTAGTCGTTTTCAGCCAATTTTCTGGATTTTTGAAAATTTCACTTTTTTGGGAAAATATCCACTAAATGAGGGAATAATATGTGTGAGGGTACCCCAGGAGAGTTCCAAATGTGTGTGGGTAGAATATATATCCAGTGGGGGTAAAATTGAAAAAAGTTGCAAAAAATTTTTTTTTGGACTTAGTCATTTTTCCGGCGTTTATCAGACTTTCAGATAGGGGATTTGTCAGTGAGCGTTCCGATTTCAGTTCCAGAGCGATTCGCCCAATGAGTCCTTGGTATTTAGTCGTTTTAAGCCAATTTTCTGGATTTTTGAAAATTTCACTTTTTTGTGAAAATATCCACTAAATGTGGGAATAATATGTGTGAGGGTACCCCAGGAGAGTTCTATATGTGTGTGGGAAGAATATATATCCCACGGGGGTAAAATTGAAAAAAGTTATAAAAAATTTTTTTTTGGACTTAGTCATTTTTCCGGCGTTTATCAGACTTTCAGATAGGGGAAATGTCTGTGAGCGTTCCGATTTCAGTTCCAGAGCGATTCATCCAGTGAGTCCTTGATATTTAGTCGTTTTCAGCCAATTTTCTGGATTTTTGAAAATTTCACTTTTTTGTGAAAATATCCACTAAATGTGGGAATAATATGTGTGAGGGTACCCCAGGAGAGTTCCAAATGTGTGTGGGTAGAATATATATCCAGTGGGGGTAAAATTCAAAAAAGATGAAAAATTTTTTATTTTGGACTTAGTCATTTTTCTGGCATTTATCAGACTTTCAGATAGGGGAAATGTCAGTGAGCGTTCCCATTTCAGTTCCAGAGCGATTCGCCCAATGAGTCCTTGTTATTTAGACTTTTTCAGCTAATTTTCTGAATTTTTGAAAATTTCACTTTTTTTGTGAAAATATCCACTAAATGAGGGAATAATATGTGTGAGGGTACCCCAGGAGAGTTCCAAATGTGTGTGGGAAGAATATATATCCCACGGGGGTAAAATTGAAAAAAGTTGTAAAAAATTTTTTTTTTGACTTAGTCATTTTTCCGGCGTTTATCAGACTTTCAGATAGGGGAAATGTCAGTGAGCGTTCCGATTTCAGTTCCAGAGCGATTCACCTAATGAGTCCTTGTTATTTAGTCTTTTTCAGCTAATTTTCTGAATTTTTGAAAATTTCACTTTTTTTGTGAAAATATCCACTAAATGAGGGAATAATATGTGTGAGGGTACCCCAGGAGAGTTCCAAATGTGTGTGGGAAGAATATATATCCCACGGGGGTAAAATTGAAAAAAGTTGTAAAAAATTTTTTTTGGACTTCGTCATTTTTCCGGCGTTTATCAGACTTTCAGATAGGGGATTTGTCAGTGAGCGTTCTGATTTCAGTTCCAGAGCGATTCGCCCAATGAGTCCTTGATATTTAGTCGTTTTAAGCCAATTTTCTGGATTTTTGAAAATTTCACTTTTTTGTGAAAATATCCACTAAATGTGGGAATAATATGTGTGAGGGTACCCCAGGAGAGTTCTAAATGTGTGTGGGAAGAATATATATCCAGTGGGGGTAAAATTGAAAAAAGTTGTAAAAAATTTTTTTTTTGACTTAGTCATTTTTCCGGCGTTTATCAGACTTTCAGATAGGGGAAATGTCAGTGAGCGTTCCGATTTCAGTTCCAGAGCGATTCACCCAATGAGTCCTTGTTATTTAGTCTTTTTCTGCTAATTTTCTGAATTTTTGAAAATTTCACTTTTTTGTGAAAATATCCACTAAATGAGGGAATAATATGTGTGAGGGTACCCCAGGAGAGTTCCAACTGTGTGTGGGTAGAATATATATCCAGTGGGGGTAAAATTCAAAAAAGATGAAAAAAATTTTTTTTTGGACTTAGTCATTTTTCTGGCGTTTATCAGACTTTTAGATAGGGGAAATGTCAGTGAGCGTTCCGATTTCAGTTCCAGAGCCATTCAACCAGTGAGTCCTTGATATTTAGTCGTTTTCAGCCAATTTTCCGGATTTTTGAAAATTTCACTTTTTTGTGAAAATATCCACTAAATGTGGGAATAATATGTGTGAGGGTACCCCAGGAGAGTTCCAAATGTGTGTGGGAAGAATATATATCCCACGGGGGTAAAATTGTAAAAAGCTGAAAAAATTTTTTTTGGACTTAGTCATTTTTCTGGCGTTTATCAGACTTTCAGATAGGGGAAATATCAGTGAGCGTTCCGATTTCAGTTCCAGAGCGATTTGCCCAATGAGTCCTTGTTATTTCTTCTTTTTCAGCTAATTTTCTGGATTTTTGAAAATTTCACTTTTTTTGTGAAAATATCCACTAAATGAGGGAATAATATGTGTGAGGGTACCCCAGGAGAGTTCCAAATGTGTGTGGGTAGAATATATATCCCACGGGGGTAAAATTGAAAAAAGTTGAAAAAATTTTTTTTGGGACTTAGTCATTTTTCCGACGTTTATCAGACTTTCAGATAGGGGAAATGTCAGTGAGCGTTCCGATTTCAGTTCCAGAGCGATTCGCCCAATGAGTCCTTGATATTTAGTTGTTTTCAGCCAATTTTCTGGATTTTTGAAAATTTCACTTTTTTGTGAAAATATCCACTAAATGAGGGAATAATATGTGTGAGGGTACCCCAGGAGAGTTCCAAATGTGTGTGGGTATAATATATATCCCACAAGGGTAAAATTGAAAGAAGTTGAAAGAAAATTTTTTTTGGACTTAGTCATTTTTCTGGCGTTTATCCGACTTTCAGATAGGGGAAATGTCAGTGAGCGTTCCGATTTCAGTTCCAGAGCGATTCACCCAATGAGTCCTTGTTATTTAGTCTTTTTCAGCTAATTTTCTGGATTTTTGAAAATTTCACTTTTTTGTGAAAATATCCACTAAATGAGGGAATAATATGTGTGAGGGTACCCCAGGAGAGTTCCAAATGTGTGTGGGTAGAATATATATCCAGTGGGGGTAAAATTCAAAAAAGATGAAAAAATTTTTATTTTGGACTTAGTCATTTTTCTGGCGATTATCAGACTTTCAGATAGGGGAAATATCAGTGAGCGTTCCGATTTCAGTTCCAGAGCGATTCGCCCAATGAGTCCTTGTTATTTCTTCTTTTTTCAGCTAATTTTCTGGATTTTTGAAAATTTCACTTTGTTTGTGAAAATATCCACTAAATGAGGGAATAATATGTGTGAGGGTACCCCAGGAGAGTTCCAAATGTGTGTGGGAAGAATATATATCCCACGGGGGTAAAATTGAAAAAAGTTGCAAAAAATTTTTTTTTGGACTTAGTCATTTTTCCGGCGTTTATCAGACTTTCAGATAGGGGAAATGTCAGTGAGCGTTCCGATTTCAGTTCCTGAGCGATTCGCCCAATGAGTCCTTGTTATTTCTTCTTTTTCAGCTAATTTTCTGGATTTTTGAAAATTTCACTTTTTTTGTGAAAATATCCACTAAATGAGGGAATAATATGTGTGAGGGTACCCCAGGAGAGTTCCAAATGTGTGTGGGTAGAATATATATCCAGTGGGGGTAAAATTGAAAAAAGTTTTAAAAAATTTTTTTTTGAACTTAGTCATTTTTCCGGCGTTTATCAGACTTTCAGATAGGGGAAATGTCAGTGAGCGTTCCGATTTCAGTTCCAGAGCAATTCACCCAATGAGTCCTTGATATTTAGCCGTTTTCAGCCAATTTTCTGGATTTTTGAAAATTTCACTTTTTTGTGAAAATATCCACTAAATGAGGGAATAATATGTGTGAGGGTACCCCAGGAGAGTTCCAAATGTGTGTGGGTAGAATATATATCCAGTGGGGGTAAAATTCAAAAAAGATGAAAAATTTTTTATTTTGGACTTAGTCATTTTTCTGGCATTTATCAGACTTTCAGATAGGGGAAATGTCAGTGAGCGTTCCCATTTCAGTTCCAGAGCGATTCGCCCAATGAGTCCTTGTTATTTAGACTTTTTCAGCTAATTTTCTGAATTTTTGAAAATTTCACTTTTTTTGTGAAAATATCCACTAAATGAGGGAATAATATGTGTGAGGGTACCCCAGGAGAGTTCCAAATGTGTGTGGGAAGAATATATATCCCACGGGGGTAAAATTGAAAAAAGTTGTAAAAAATTTTTTTTGGACTTCGTCATTTTTCCGGCGTTTATCAGACTTTCAGATAGGGGATTTGTCAGTGAGCGTTCTGATTTCAGTTCCAGAGCGATTCGCCCAATGAGTCCTTGATATTTAGTCGTTTTAAGCCAATTTTCTGGATTTTTGAAAATTTCACTTTTTTGTGAAAATATCCACTAAATGTGGGAATAATATGTGTGAGGGTACCCCAGGAGAGTTCTAAATGTGTGTGGGAAGAATATATTTCCCACGGGGGTAAAATTGAAAAAAGTTATAAAAAATTTTTTTTTGGACTTAGTCATTTTTCCGGCGTTTATCAGACTTTCAGATAGGGGAAATGTCAGTGAGCGTTCCGATTTCAGTTCCAGAGCGATTTGCCCAATGAGTCCTTGTTATTTCTTCTTTTTCAGCTAATTTTCTGGATTTTTGAAAATTTCACTTTTTTTGTGAAAATATCCACTAAATGAGGGAATAATATGTGTGAGGGTACCCCAGGAGAGTTCCAAATGTATGTGGGTAGAATATATATCCAGTGGGGGTAAAATTGAAAAAAGTTGTAAAAAATTTTTTTTTGGACTTAGTCATTTTTCCGGCGTTTATCAGACTTTCAGATAGGGGAAATGTCAGTGAGCGTTCCGATTTCAGTTCCAGAGCGATTCACCCAATGAGTCCTTGTTATTTAGTCTTTTTCAGCTAATTTTCTGAATTTTTGAAAATTTCACTTTTTTGTGAAAATATCCACTAAATGAGGGAATAATATGTGTGAGGGTACCCCAGGAGAGTTCCAACTGTGTGTGGGTAGAATATATATCCAGTAGGGGTAAAATTCAAAAAAGATGAAAAAAATTTTTTTTTGGACTTAGTCATTTTTCTGGCGTTTATCAGACTTTCAGATAGGGGAAATGTCAGTGAGCATTCCGATTTCCGTTCCAGAGCGATTCGCCCAATGAGTCCTTGTTATTTAGTCTTTTTCAGCTAATTTTCTGAATTTTTGAAAATTTCACTTTTTTGTGAAAATATCCACTAAATGAGGGAATAATATGTGTGAGGGTACCCCAGTAGAGTTCCAAATGTGTGTGGGAAGAATATATATCCCACGGGGGTAAAATTGAAAAAAGTTGTAAAAAATTTTTTTTTGGACTTAGTCATTTTTCCGGCGTTTATCAGACTTTTAGATAGGGGAAATGTCAGTGAGCCTTCCGATTTCAGTTCCAGAGCGATTCAACCAGTGAGTCCTTGATATTTAGTCGTTTTCAGCCAATTTTCTGGATTTTTGAAAATTTCACTTTATTGGGAAAATATCCACTAAATGAGGGAATAATATGTGTGAGGGTACCCCAGGAGAGTTCCAAATGTGTGTGGGTAGAATATATATCCCACGGGGGTAAAATTGAAAAAAGTTGAAAAAAATTTTTTTTGGGACTTAGTCATTTTTCCGACGTTTATCAGACTTTCAGATAGGGGAAATGTCAGTGAGCGTTCCGATTTCAGTTCCAGAGCGATTAGCCCAATGAGTCCTTGTTATTTAGTCTTTTTCAGCTAATTTTCTGGATTTTTGAAAATGTCACTTTTTTGTGAAAATATCCACTAAATGAGGGAATAATATGTGTGAGGGTACCCAGGAGAGTTCCAAATGTGTGTGGGTATAATATATATCCCACGGGGGTAAAATTGAAAAAAGTTGTAAAAATTTTTTTTTTGGACTTAGTCATTTTTCCGGCGTTTATCAGACTTTCAGATAGGGGAAATGTCATTGAGCATTCCGATTTCAGTTCCAGAGCGATTCACCTAGTGAGTCCTTGATATTCATTCTTTTTCAGCTAATTTTCTGGATTTTTGAAAATTTCACTTTTTTGTGAAAATATCCACTAAATCAGGGAATAATATGTGTGAGGGTACCCCAGGAGAGTTCCAAATGTGTGTGGGAAGAATATGTATCCCACGGGGGTAAAATTGAAAAAAGTTCAAAACATTTTTTTTTGGACTTAGTCATTTTTCTAGCGTTTATCAGACTTTCAGATAGGTGAAATGTCAGTGAGTGTTCCGATTTCAGTTCCAGAGCGATTCGCCCAATGAGTCCTTGTTATTTAGTCTTTTTCAGCTAATTTTCTGGATTTTTGAAAATTTCATTTATTTTTTAAAAATATCCACTAAATGAGGGAATAATATGTGTGAGGGTACCCCAGGAGAGTTCCAAATGTGTGTGGGAAGAATATATATCCCACGGGGGTAAAATTGAAAAAAGTTGTAAAAATTTTTTTTTTGGACTTAGTCATTTTTCCGGCGTTTATCAGACTTTCAGATAGGGGAAATGTCAGTGAGCATTCCGATTTCAGTTCCAGAGCGATTCACCTAGTGAGTCCTTGATATTTATTCTTTTTCAGCTAATTTTCTGGATTTTTGAAAATTTCACTTTTTTGTGAAAATATCCACTAAATCAGGGAATAATATGTGTGAGGGTACCCCAGGAGAGTTCCAAATGTGTGTGGGTAGAATATATATCCAGTTGGGGTAAAATTCAAAAAAGTTGAAAAAATTTTTTTTTGGGTCTTAGTCATTTTTCTGGCGTTTATCAGACTTTCAGATAGGGGAAATGTCAGTGAGCGTTCCGATTTCAGTTCCAGAGCGATTCACCCAATGAGTCCTTGTTATTTAGTCTTTTTCAGCTAATTTTCTGGATTTTTGAAAATTTCACTTTTTTGTGAAAATATCCACTAAATGAGGGAATAATATGTGTGAGGGTACCCCAGGAGAGTTCCAAATGTGTGTGGGTATAATATATATCCCACGGGGGTAAAATTGAAAGAAGTTAAAAAAAATTTTTTTTTGGACTTAGTCATTTTTCTGGCATTTATCAGACTTTCAGATAGGGGAAATGTCAGTGAGCGTTTCGATTTCAGTTCCAGAGCGATTCACCCAATGAGTCCTTGCTATTGATTCTTTTTCAGCTAATTTTCTGGATTTTTGAAAATTTCACTTTTTTGTGAAAATATCCACTAAATGAGGGAATAATATGTGTGAGGGTACCCCAGGAGAGTTACAAATGTGTGTGGGTATAATATATATCCCACGGGGGTAACATTGAAAGAAGTTGAAAAAAATTTTTTTGGGACTTAGTCATTTTTCTGGCATTTATCAGACTTTCAGATAGGGGAAATGACAGTGAGCATTCCGATTTCAGTTCCAGAGCGATTCACCCAATGAGTCCTTGTTATTTAGTCTTTTTCAGCTAATTTTCTAGATTTTTGAAAATTTCACTTTTTTGTGAAAATATCCACTAAATGAGGGAATAATATGTGTGAGGGTACCCCAGGAGAGTTCTACATGTGTGTGGGAAGAATATATATCACACGGGGGTAAAATTGAAAAAAGTTGAAAAAATTTTTTTTTGGACTTAGTCATTTTTCCGGCGTTTATCAGACTTTCAGATAGGGGAAATGTCAGTGACCGTTTCGATTTCAGTTCCAGAGCGATTCAACCAGTGAGTACTTGATATTTAGTCATTTTCAGCCAATTTTCTGGATTTTTGAAAATTTCACTTTTTTGGGAAAATATCCACTAGATGAAGGAATAATATGTGTGAGGGTACCCCAGGAGAGTTACAAATGTGTGTGGGTATAATATATATCCCACGGGGGTAAAATTGAAAGAAGTTTAAAAAAATTTTTTTTTGGACTTAGTCATTTTTCTGGCATTTATCAGACTTTCAGATAGGGGAAATGTCAGTGAGAGTTTCAATTTCAGTTCCAGAGCGATTCGCCCAATGAGTCCTTGTTATTTATTCTTTTTCAGCTTATTTTCTGACTTTTTGAAAATTTCACTTTTTTGTGAAAATATCCACTAAATGAGGGAAAAATATGTGTGAGGGTACCCCAGGAGAGTTCCAAATGTCTGTGGGAAGAATATATATCCCACGGGGGTAAAATTGAAAAAAGTTGAAAAAATTTTTTTTTGGACTTAGTCACTTTTCCGGCGTTTATCAGACTTTCAGATGGGGGAAATGTCAGTGAGCGTTCCGATTTCAGTTCCAGAGCGATTAGCCCAATGAGTCCTTGTTATTTAGTCTTTTTCAGCTAATTTTCTGGATTTTTGAAAATGTCACTTTTTTGTGAAAATATCCACTAAATGAGGGAATAATATGTGTGAGGGTACCCCAGGAGAGTTCCAAATGTGTGTGGGTATAATATATATCCCACGGGGGTAAAATTGAAAGAAGTTTAAAAAAATTTTTTTTTGGACTTAGTCATTTTTCTGGCATTTATCAGACTTTCAGATAGGGGAAATGTCAGTGAGCGTTTCGATTTCAGTTCCAGAGCGATTCGCCCAATGAGTCCTTGTTATTTATTCTTTTTCAGCTAATTTTCTGACTTTTTAAAAATTTCACTTTTTTGTGAAAATATCCACTAAATGAGGGAATAGTATGTGTGAGGGTACCCCAGGAGAGTTCCAAATGTGTGTGGGAAGAATATATATCCCACGGGGGTAAAATTGAAAAAAGTTGAAAAAAATTTTTTTTGGACTTAGTCACTTTTCCGGCGTTTATCAGACTTTCAGATAGGGGAAATGTTAGTGAGCGTTCCGATTTCAGTTCCAGAGCGATTAGCCCAATGAGTCCTTGTTATTTAGTCTTTTTCAGCTAATTTTCTGGATTTTTGAAAATGTCACTTTTTTGTGAAAATATCCACTAAATGAGGGAATAATATGTGTGAGGGTACCCCAGGAGAGTTCCAAATGTGTGTGGGTAGAATATATATCCAGTGGGGGTAAAATTCAAAAAAGTTGAAAAAAATTTTTTTTTGGACTTAGTAATTTTTCTGGCGTTTATCAGACTTTCAGATAGGGGAAATGTCAGTGAGCGTTCCGATTTCAGTTCCAGAGCGATTCACCCAATGAGTCCTTGTTATTTTGTCTTTTTCAGCTAATTTTCTGGATTTTTGAAAATTTCACTTTTTGGTGAAAATATCCACTAAATGAGGGAATAATATGTGTGAGGATACTCCAGGAGAGTTCTAAATGTGTGTGGGAAGAATATATATCCCACGGGGGTAAAATTGAAAAAAGTTATAAAAAATTTTTTTTTGGACTTAGTCATTTTTCTGGCGTTTATCAGACTTTCAGATAGGGGAAATGTCAGTGAGCGTTCCGATTTCAGTTCCAGAGCGATTCACCCAGTGAGACCTTGATATTTAGTCGTTTTCAGACAATTTTCTGGATTTTTGAAAATTTCACTTTTGTGTGAAAATATCCACTAAATGAGGGAATAATATGTGTGAGGGTACCCCAGGAGAGTTACAAATGTGTGTGGGTATAATATATATCACACGGGGGTAAAATTGAAAGAAGTTAAAAGAAAATTTTTTTTGGACTTAGTCATTTTTCTGGTGTTTATCAGACTTTCAGATAGGGGAAATGTCAGTGAGCGTTCCGATTTCAGTTCCAGAGCGATTCACCCAATGAGTCCTTGTTATTTTGTCTTTTTCAGCTAATTTTCTGGATTTTTGAAAATTTCACTTTTTTGTGAAAATATCCACTAAATGAGGGAATAATATGTGTGAGGGTACCCCAGGAGAGTTCTAAATGTGTGTTGGAAGAATATATATCCCACGGGGGTAAAATTGAAAAAAGTTGAAAAAATTTTTTTTTGGACTTAGTCATTTTTCTAGCGTTTATCAGACTTTCAGATAGGTGAAATGTCAGTGAGCGTTCCGATTTCAGTTCCAGAGCGATTCGCCCAATGAGTCCTTGTTATTTAGTCTTTTTTAGCTAATTTTCTGGATTTTTGAAAATTTCACTTTTTTGTGAAAATATCCACTAAATGAGGGAATAATATGTGTGAGGGTACCCCAGGAGAGTTACAAATGTGTGTGGGAAGAATATATATCCCACGGGGGTAAAATTGAAAAAAGTTGAAAAAATTTTTTTTTGGACTTAGTCACTTTTCCGGCGTTTATCAGACTTTCAGATAGGGGAAATGTCAGTGAGCGTTCCGATTTCAGTTCCAGAGCGATTAGCCCAATGAGTCCTTGTTATTTAGTCTTTTTCAGCTAATTTTCTGGATTTTTGAAAATGTCACTTTTTTGTGAAAATATCCACTAAATGAGGGAATAATATGTGTGAGGGTACCCCAGGAGAGTTCCAAATGTGTGTGGGTATAATATATATCCCACGGGGGTAAAATTGAAAGAAGTTTAAAAAAATTTTTTTTTGGACTTAGTCATTTTTCTGGCATTTATCAGACTTTCAGATAGGGGAAATGTCAGTGAGCGTTTCGATTTCAGTTCCAGAGCGATTCACCCAATGAGTCCTTGTTATTGATTCTTTTTCAGCTAATTTTCTGGATTTTTGAAAATTTCACTTTTTTGTGAAAATATCCACTAAATGAGGGAATAATATGTGTGAGGGTACCCCAGGAGAGTTACAAATGTGTGTGGGTATAATATATATCCCACGGGGGTAACATTGAAAGAAGTTGAAAAAAAATTTTTTGGGACTTAGTCATTTTTCTGGCATTTATCAGACTTTCAGATAGGGGAAATGACAGTGAGCGTTCCGATTTCAGTTCCAGAGCGATTCACCCAATGAGTCCTTGTTATTTAGTCTTTTTCAGCTAATTTTCTGGATTTTTGAAAATTTCACTTTTTTGTGAAAATATCCACTAAATGAGGGAATAATATGTGTGAGGGTACCCCAGGAGAGTTACAAATGTGTGTGGGTATAATATTTATCCCACGGGGGTAAAATTGAAAGAAGTTTAAAAAAATTTTTTTTTGGACTTAGTCATTTTTCTGGCATTTATCAGACTTTCAGATAGGGGAAATGTCAGTGAGCGTTTCGATTTCAGTTCCAGAGCGATTTGCCCAATGAGTCCTTGTTATTTATTCTTTTTCAGCTAATTTTCTGACTTTTTGAAAATTTCACTTTTTTGTGAAAATATCCACTAAATGAGGGAATAATATGTGTGAGGGTACCCCAGGAGAGTTCCAAATGTGTGTGGGTAGAATATATATCCAGTGGGGGTAAAATTGAAAAAAGTTGTAAAAAATTTTTTTTTGGACTTAGTAATTTTTCCGGCGTTTATCAGAATTTCAGATAGGGGAAATGTCAGTGAGCGTTCCGATTTCAGTTCCAGAGCGATTCGCCCAATGAGTCCTTGATATTTAGTCGTTTTCCGCCAATTTCCTGGATTTTTGAAAATTTCACTTTTTTGTGAATATATCCACTAAATGAGGGAATAATATGTGTGAGGGTACCCCAGGAGAGTTCCAAATGTGTGTGGGTATAATATATATCCCACGGGGGTAAAATTGAAAGAAGTTTAAAAAAATTTTTTTTTGGACTTAGTCATTTTTCTGGCATTTATCAGACTTTCAGATAGGGGAAATGTCAGTGAGTGTTTCGATTTCAGTTCCAGAGCGATTCGCCCAATGAGTCCTTGTTATTTCTTCTTTTTCAGCTAATTTTCTGGATTTTTGAAAATTTCACTTTTTTTGTGAAAATATCCACTAAATGAGAGAATAATATGTGTGAGGGTTCCCCAGGAGAGTTCCAAATGTGTGTGGGTAGAATATATATCCAGTGGGGGTAAAATTCAAAAAAGTTGCAAAAAATTTTTTTTGGACTTAGTCATTTTTCTGGCGTTTATCAGACTTTCAGATAGGGGAAATGTCAGTGAGCGTTCCGATTTCAGTTCCAGAGCGATTCACCCAATGAGTCCTTGTTATTTTGTCTTTTTCAGCTAATTTTCTGGATTTTTGAAAATTTCACTTTTTGGTGAAAATATCCACTAAATGAGGGAATAATATGTGTGAGGGTACCCCAGGAGAGGTACAAATGTGTGTGGGAAGAATATATATCCCACGGGGGTAAAATTGAAAAAAGTTATAAAAAATTTTTTTTTGGACTTAGTCATTTTTCTGGCGTTTATCAGACTTTCAGATAGGGGAAATGTCAGTGAGCGTTCCGATTTCAGTTCCAGAGCGATTCACCCAGTGAGACCTTGATATTTAGTCGTTTTCAGACAATTTTCTGGATTTTTGAAAATTTCACTTTTATGTGAAAATATCCACTAAATGAGGGAATAATATGTGTGAGGGTACCCCAGGAGAGTTACAAATGTGTGTGGGTATAATATATATCACACGGGGGTAAAATTGAAAGAAGTTAAAAGAAAATTTTTTTTGGACTTAGTCATTTTTCTGGCGTTTATCAGACTTTCAGATAGGGGAAATGTCAGTGAGCGTTCCGATTTCAGTTCCAGAGCGATTCACCCAATGAGTCCTTGTTATTTTGTCTTTTTCAGCTAATTTTCTGGATTTTTGAAAATTTCACTTTTTTGTGAAAATATCCACTAAATGAGGGAATAATATGTGTGAGGGTACCCCAGGAGAGTTCTAAATGTGTGTTGGAAGAATATATATCCCACGGGGGTAAAATTGAAAAAAGTTGAAAAAATTTTTTTTTGGACTTAGTCATTTTTCTAGCGTTTATCAGACTTTCAGATAGGTGAAATGTCAGTGAGCGTTCCGATTTCAGTTCCAGAGCGATTCGCCCAATGAGTCCTTGTTATTTAGTCTTTTTTAGCTAATTTTCTGGATTTTTGAAAATTTCACTTTTTTGTGAAAATATCCACTAAATGAGGGAATAATATGTGTGAGGGTACCCCAGGAGAGTTACAAATGTGTGTGGGTATAATATATATCCCACGGGGGTAACATTGAAAGAAGTTGAAAAAAAATTTTTTGGGACTTAGTCATTTTTCTGGCATTTATCAGACTTTCAGATAGGGGAAATGACAGTGAGCGTTCCGATTTCAGTTCCAGAGCGATTCACCCAATGAGTCCTTGTTATTTAGTCTTTTTCAGCTAATTTTCTGGATTTTTGAAAATTTCACTTTTTTGTGAAAATATCCACTAAATGAGGGAATAATATGTGTGAGGGTACCCCAGGAGAGTTACAAATGTGTGTGGGTATAATATTTATCCCACGGGGGTAAAATTGAAAGAAGTTTAAAAAAATTTTTTTTTGGACTTAGTCATTTTTCTGGCATTTATCAGACTTTCAGATAGGGGAAATGTCAGTGAGCGTTTCGATTTCAGTTCCAGAGCGATTTGCCCAATGAGTCCTTGTTATTTATTCTTTTTCAGCTAATTTTCTGACTTTTTGAAAATTTCACTTTTTTGTGAAAATATCCACTAAATGAGGGAATAATATGTGTGAGGGTACCCCAGGAGAGTTCCAAATGTGTGTGGGTAGAATATATATCCAGTGGGGGTAAAATTGAAAAAAGTTGTAAAAAATTTTTTTTTGGACTTAGTAATTTTTCCGGCGTTTATCAGAATTTCAGATAGGGGAAATGTCAGTGAGCGTTCCGATTTCAGTTCCAGAGCGATTCGCCCAATGAGTCCTTGATATTTAGTCGTTTTCCGCCAATTTCCTGGATTTTTGAAAATTTCACTTTTTTGTGAATATATCCACTAAATGAGGGAATAATATGTGTGAGGGTACCCCAGGAGAGTTCCAAATGTGTGTGGGTATAATATATATCCCACGGGGGTAAAATTGAAAGAAGTTTAAAAAAATTTTTTTTTGGACTTAGTCATTTTTCTGGCATTTATCAGACTTTCAGATAGGGGAAATGTCAGTGAGTGTTTCGATTTCAGTTCCAGAGCGATTCGCCCAATGAGTCCTTGTTATTTCTTCTTTTTCAGCTAATTTTCTGGATTTTTGAAAATTTCACTTTTTTTGTGAAAATATCCACTAAATGAGAGAATAATATGTGTGAGGGTTCCCCAGGAGAGTTCCAAATGTGTGTGGGTAGAATATATATCCAGTGGGGGTAAAATTCAAAAAAGTTGCAAAAAATTTTTTTTGGACTTAGTCATTTTTCTGGCGTTTATCAGACTTTCAGATAGGGGAAATGTCAGTGAGCGTTCCGATTTCAGTTCCAGAGCGATTCACCCAATGAGTCCTTGTTATTTTGTCTTTTTCAGCTAATTTTCTGGATTTTTGAAAATTTCACTTTTTGGTGAAAATATCCACTAAATGAGGGAATAATATGTGTGAGGATACTCCAGGAGAGTTCTAAATGTGTGTGGGAAGAATATATATCCCACGGGGGTAAAATTGAAAAAAGTTATAAAAAATTTTTTTTTGGACTTAGTCATTTTTCTGGCGTTTATCAGACTTTCAGATAGGGGAAATGTCAGTGAGCGTTCCGATTTCAGTTCCAGAGCGATTCACCCAGTGAGACCTTGATATTTAGTCGTTTTCAGACAATTTTCTGGATTTTTGAAAATTTCACTTTTATGTGAAAATATCCACTAAATGAGGGAATAATATGTGTGAGGGTACCCCAGGAGAGTTACAAATGTGTGTGGGTATAATATATATCACACGGGGGTAAAATTGAAAGAAGTTAAAAGAAAATTTTTTTTGGACTTAGTCATTTTTCTGGCGTTTATCAGACTTTCAGATAGGGGAAATGTCAGTGAGCGTTCCGATTTCAGTTCCAGAGCGATTCACCCAATGAGTCCTTGTTATTTTGTCTTTTTCAGCTAATTTTCTGGATTTTTGAAAATTTCACTTTTTTGTGAAAATATCCACTAAATGAGGGAATAATATGTGTGAGGGTACCCCAGAAGAGTTCTAAATGTGTGTTGGAAGAATATATATCCCACGGGGGTAAAATTGAAAAAAGTTGAAAAAATTTTTTTTTGGACTTAGTCATTTTTCTAGCGTTTATCAGACTTTCAGATAGGTGAAATGTCAGTGAGCGTTCCGATTTCAGTTCCAGAGCGATTAGCCCAATGAGTCCTTGTTATTTAGTCTTTTTTAGCTAATTTTCTGGATTTTTGAAAATTTCACTTTTTTGTGAAAATATCCACTAAATGAGGGAATAATATGTGTGAGGGTACCCCAGGAGAGGTACAAATGTGTGTGGGAAGAATATATATCCCACGGGGGTAAAATTGAAAAAAGTTATAAAAAATTTTTTTTTGGACTTAGTCATTTTTCTGGCGTTTATCAGACTTTCAGATAGGGGAAATGTCAGTGAGCGTTCCGATTTCAGTTCCAGAGCGATTCACCCAGTGAGACCTTGATATTTAGTCGTTTTCAGACAATTTTCTGGATTTTTGAAAATTTCACTTTTATGTGAAAATATCCACTAAATGAGGGAATAATATGTGTGAGGGTACCCCAGGAGAGTTACAAATGTGTGTGGGTATAATATATATCACACGGGGGTAAAATTGAAAGAAGTTAAAAGAAAATTTTTTTTGGACTTAGTCATTTTTCTGGCGTTTATCAGACTTTCAGATAGGGGAAATGTCAGTGAGCGTTCCGATTTCAGTTCCAGAGCGATTCACCCAATGAGTCCTTGTTATTTTGTCTTTTTCAGCTAATTTTCTGGATTTTTGAAAATTTCACTTTTTTGTGAAAATATCCACTAAATGAGGGAATAATATGTGTGAGGGTACCCCAGGAGAGTTCTAAATGTGTGTTGGAAGAATATATATCCCACGGGGGTAAAATTGAAAAAAGTTGAAAAAATTTTTTTTTGGACTTAGTCATTTTTCTAGCGTTTATCAGACTTTCAGATAGGTGAAATGTCAGTGAGCGTTCCGATTTCAGTTCCAGAGCGATTCGCCCAATGAGTCCTTGTTATTTAGTCTTTTTTAGCTAATTTTCTGGATTTTTGAAAATTTCACTTTTTTGTGAAAATATCCACTAAATGAGGGAATAATATGTGTGAGGGTACCCCATGAGAGTTACAAATGTGTGTGGGAAGAATATATATCCCACGGGGGTAAAATTGAAAAAAGTTGAAAAAAATTTTTTTTGGACTTAGTCACTTTTCCGGCGTTTATCAGACTTTCAGATAGGGGAAATGTCAGTGAGCGTTCCGATTTCAGTTCCAGAGCGATTAGCCCAATGAGTCCTTGTTATTTAGTCTTTTTCAGCTAATTTTCTGGATTTTTGAAAATGTCACTTTTTTGTGAAAATATCCACTAAATGAGGGAATAATATGTGTGAGGGTACCCCAGGAGAGTTCCAAATGTGTGTGGGTATAATATATATCCCACGGGGGTAAAATTGAAAGAAGTTTAAAAAAATTTTTTTTTGGACTTAGTCATTTTTCTGGCATTTATCAGACTTTCAGATAGGGGAAATGTCAGTGAGCGTTTCGATTTCAGTTCCAGAGCGATTCACCCAATGAGTCCTTGTTATTGATTCTTTTTCAGCTAATTTTCTGGATTTTTGAAAATTTCACTTTTTTGTGAAAATATCCACTAAATGAGGGAATAATATGTGTGAGGGTACCCCAGGAGAGTTACAAATGTGTGTGGGTATAATATATATCCCACGGGGGTAACATTGAAAGAAGTTGAAAAAAAATTTTTTGGGACTTAGTCATTTTTCTGGCATTTATCAGACTTTCAGATAGGGGAAATGACAGTGAGCGTTCCGATTTCAGTTCCAGAGCGATTCACCCAATGAGTCCTTGTTATTTAGTCTTTTTCAGCTAATTTTCTGGATTTTTGAAAATTTCACTTTTTTGTGAAAATATCCACTAAATGAGGGAATAATATGTGTGAGGGTACCCCAGGAGAGTTACAAATGTGTGTGGGTATAATATTTATCCCACGGGGGTAAAATTGAAAGAAGTTTAAAAAAATTTTTTTTTGGACTTAGTCATTTTTCTGGCATTTATCAGACTTTCAGATAGGGGAAATGTCAGTGAGCGTTTCGATTTCAGTTCCAGAGCGATTTGCCCAATGAGTCCTTGTTATTTATTCTTTTTCAGCTAATTTTCTGACTTTTTGAAAATTTCACTTTTTTGTGAAAATATCCACTAAATGAGGGAATAATATGTGTGAGGGTACCCCAGGAGAGTTCCAAATGTGTGTGGGTAGAATATATATCCAGTGGGGGTAAAATTGAAAAAAGTTGTAAAAAATTTTTTTTTGGACTTAGTAATTTTTCCGGCGTTTATCAGAATTTCAGATAGGGGAAATGTCAGTGAGCGTTCCGATTTCAGTTCCAGAGCGATTCGCCCAATGAGTCCTTGATATTTAGTCGTTTTCCGCCAATTTCCTGGATTTTTGAAAATTTCACTTTTTTGTGAATATATCCACTAAATGAGGGAATAATATGTGTGAGGGTACCCCAGGAGAGTTCCAAATGTGTGTGGGTATAATATATATCCCACGGGGGTAAAATTGAAAGAAGTTTAAAAAAATTTTTTTTTGGACTTAGTCATTTTTCTGGCATTTATCAGACTTTCAGATAGGGGAAATGTCAGTGAGTGTTTCGATTTCAGTTCCAGAGCGATTCGCCCAATGAGTCCTTGTTATTTCTTCTTTTTCAGCTAATTTTCTGGATTTTTGAAAATTTCACTTTTTTTGTGAAAATATCCACTAAATGAGAGAATAATATGTGTGAGGGTTCCCCAGGAGAGTTCCAAATGTGTGTGGGTAGAATATATATCCAGTGGGGGTAAAATTCAAAAAAGTTGCAAAAAATTTTTTTTTGGACTTAGTCATTTTTCTGGCGTTTATCAGACTTTCAGATAGGGGAAATGTCAGTGAGCGTTCCGATTTCAGTTCCAGAGCGATTCACCCAATGAGTCCTTGTTATTTTGTCTTTTTCAGCTAATTTTCTGGATTTTTGAAAATTTCACTTTTTGGTGAAAATATCCACTAAATGAGGGAATAATATGTGTGAGGATACTCCAGGAGAGTTCTAAATGTGTGTGGGAAGAATATATATCCCACGGGGGTAAAATTGAAAAAAGTTATAAAAAAATTTTTTTTGGACTTAGTCATTTTTCTGGCGTTTATCAGACTTTCAGATAGGGGAAATGTCAGTGAGCGTTCCGATTTCAGTTCCAGAGCGATTCACCCAGTGAGACCTTGATATTTAGTCGTTTTCAGACAATTTTCTGGATTTTTGAAAATTTCACTTTTATGTGAAAATATCCACTAAATGAGGGAATAATATGTGTGAGGGTACCCCAGGAGAGTTACAAATGTGTGTGGGTATAATATATATCACACGGGGGTAAAATTGAAAGAAGTTAAAAGAAAATTTTTTTTGGACTTAGTCATTTTTCTGGCGTTTATCAGACTTTCAGATAGGGGAAATGTCAGTGAGCGTTCCGATTTCAGTTCCAGAGCGATTCACCCAATGAGTCCTTGTTATTTTGTCTTTTTCAGCTAATTTTCTGGATTTTTGAAAATTTCACTTTTTGGTGAAAATATCCACTAAATGAGGGAATAATATGTGTGAGGATACTCCAGGAGAGTTCTAAATGTGTGTGGGAAGAATATATATCCCACGGGGGTAAAATTGAAAAAAGTTATAAAAAAATTTTTTTTGGACTTAGTCATTTTTCTGGCGTTTATCAGACTTTCAGATAGGGGAAATGTCAGTGAGCGTTCCGATTTCAGTTCCAGAGCGATTCACCCAGTGAGACCTTGATATTTAGTCGTTTTCAGACAATTTTCTGGATTTTTGAAAATTTCACTTTTATGTGAAAATATCCACTAAATGAGGGAATAATATGTGTGAGGGTACCCCAGGAGAGTTACAAATGTGTGTGGGTATAATATATATCACACGGGGGTAAAATTGAAAGAAGTTAAAAGAAAATTTTTTTTGGACTTAGTCATTTTTCTGGCGTTTATCAGACTTTCAGATAGGGGAAATGTCAGTGAGCGTTCCGATTTCAGTTCCAGAGCGATTCACCCAATGAGTCCTTGTTATTTTGTCTTTTTCAGCTAATTTTCTGGATTTTTGAAAATTTCACTTTTTTGTGAAAATATCCACTAAATGAGGGAATAATATGTGTGAGGGTACCCCAGAAGAGTTCTAAATGTGTGTTGGAAGAATATATATCCCACGGGGGTAAAATTGAAAAAAGTTGAAAAAATTTTTTTTTGGACTTAGTCATTTTTCTAGCGTTTATCAGACTTTCAGATAGGTGAAATGTCAGTGAGCGTTCCGATTTCAGTTCCAGAGCGATTAGCCCAATGAGTCCTTGTTATTTAGTCTTTTTTAGCTAATTTTCTGGATTTTTGAAAATTTCACTTTTTTGTGAAAATATCCACTAAATGAGGGAATAATATGTGTGAGGGTACCCCAGGAGAGGTACAAATGTGTGTGGGAAGAATATATATCCCACGGGGGTAAAATTGAAAAAAGTTATAAAAAATTTTTTTTTGGACTTAGTCATTTTTCTGGCGTTTATCAGACTTTCAGATAGGGGAAATGTCAGTGAGCGTTCCGATTTCAGTTCCAGAGCGATTCACCCAGTGAGACCTTGATATTTAGTCGTTTTCAGACAATTTTCTGGATTTTTGAAAATTTCACTTTTATGTGAAAATATCCACTAAATGAGAGAATAATATGTGTGAGGGTACCCCAGGAGAGTTACAAATGTGTGTGGGTATAATATATATCACACGGGGGTAAAATTGAAAGAAGTTAAAAGAAAATTTTTTTTGGACTTAGTCATTTTTCTGGCGTTTATCAGACTTTCAGATAGGGGAAATGTCAGTGAGCGTTCCGATTTCAGTTCCAGAGCGATTAACCCAATGAGTCCTTGTTATTTTGTCTTTTTCAGCTAATTTTCTGGATTTTTGAAAATTTCACTTTTTTGTGAAAATATCCACTAAATGAGGGAATAATATGTGTGAGGGTACCCCAGAAGAGTTCTAAATGTGTGTTGGAAGAATATATATCCCACGGGGGTAAAATTGAAAAAAGTTGAAAAAATTTTTTTTTGGACTTAGTCATTTTTCTAGCGTTTATCAGACTTTCAGATAGGTGAAATGTCAGTGAGCGTTCCGATTTCAGTTCCAGAGCGATTCGCCCAATGAGTCCTTGTTATTTAGTCTTTTTTAGCTAATTTTCTGGATTTTTGAAAATTTCACTTTTTTGTGAAAATATCCACTAAATGAGGGAATAATATGTGTGAGGGTACCCCAGGAGAGGTACAAATGTGTGTGGGAAGAATATATATCCCACGGGGGTAAAATTGAAAAAAGTTGTAAACAATTTTTTTTTGGACTTAGTCATTTTTCCGGCGTTTATCAGACTTTCAGGTAGGGGAAATGTCAGTGAGCGTTCCGATTTCAGTTCCAGAGCGATTCACCCAATGAGTCCTTGTTATTTAGTCTTTTTCAGCTAATTTTCTGGATTTTTGAAAATTTCACTTTTTTGTGAAAATATCCACTAAATGAGGGAATAATATGTGTGAGGGTACCCCAGGAGAGTTCTAAATGTGTGTGTGAAGAATATATATCCCACCGGGGTAAAATTGAAAAAAATTATAAAAATTTTTTTTTTGGACTGTCATTTTTCCGGCGTTTATCAGACTTTCATATAGGGGAAATGTCAGTGAGCGTTCCGATTTCAGTTCCAGAGCGATTCGCCCAATGAGTCCTTGATATTTAGTCGTTCTCAGCCAATTTTCTGGATTTTTGAAAATTTCACTTTTTTGTGAAAATATGCACTAAATGAGGGAATAATATGTGAGAGGGTACCCCAGGAGAGGTACAAATGTGTGTGGGTAGAATATATATCCCACGGGGGTAAAATTGAAAAAAGTTGAAAAAATTGTTTTTGGGACTTAGTCATTTTTCCGGCGTTTATCACTTTCAGATAGGGGAAATGTCAGTGAGCGTTCCGATTTCAGTTCCAGAGAGATTCGCCCAATGAGTCCTCGTTATTTAGTCTTTTTCAGCTAATTTTCTGGATTTTTGAAAATTTCACTTTTTGGTGAAAATATCCACTAAATGAGGGAATAATATGTGTGAGGGTACCCCAGGAGAGTTACAAATGTGTGTGGGTATAATATATGTCCCACGGGGGTAAAATTGAAAGAAGTTGAAAAAAATTTTTTTTTGGACTTAGTCATTTTTCTGGCATTTATCAGACTTTCAGATAGGGGAAATGTCAGTGAGCGTTCCGATTTCAGTTCCAGAGCGATTCGCCCAATGAGTCCTTGTTATTTATTGTTTTTCAGCTAATTTTCTGGATTTTTGAAAATTTCACTTTTTTGTGAAAATATCCACTAAATGAGGGAATAATATGTGTGAGGGTACCCGAGGAGAGTTTCAAATGTGTGTGGGTAGAATATATATCCAGTGGGGGTAAAATTCAAAAAAGTTGAAAAAAATTTTCTTTTGGACTTACTCATTTTTCTGGTGTTTATCAGACTTTCAGATAGGTGAAATGTCAGTGAGCGTTCCGATTTCAGTTCCAGAGCGATTCACCCAATGAGTCCTTGTTATTTTGTCTTTTTCAGCTAATTTTCTGGATTTTTGAAAATTTCACTTTTTGGTGAAAATATCCACTAAATGAGGGAATAATATGTGTGAGGATACCCCAGGAGAGTTCTAAATGTGTGTGGGAAGAATATATATCCCACGGGGGTAAAATTGAAAAAAGTTATAAAAAATTTTTTTTTGGATTTAGTCATTTTTCCGGCGTTTATCAGACTTTCAGATAGGTGAAATGTCAGTGAGCGTTCCGATTTCAGTTCCAGAGCGATTCGCCCAATGAGTCCTTGTTATTTAGTCTTTTTCAGCTAATTTTCTGGATTTTTGAAAATTTCACTTTTTTGTGAAAATATCCACTAAATGAGGGAATAATATGTGTGAGGGTACCCCAGGAGAGTTACAAATGTGTGTGGGTATAATATATATCCCACGGGGGTAAAATTGAAAGAAGTTTAAAAAAATTTTTTTTTGGACTTAGTCATTTTTCTGCCATTTATCAGACTTTCAGATAGGGGAAATGTCAGTGAGTGTTTCGATTTCAGTTCCAGAGCGATTCGCCCAATGAGTCCTTGTTATTTCTTCTTTTTCAGCTAATTTTCTGGATTTTTGAAAATTTCATTTTTTTTGTAAAAATATCCACTAAATGAGGGAATAATATGTGTGAGGGTACCCCAGGAGAGTTCCAAATGTGTGTGGGAAGAATATATATGCCACGGGGGTAAAATTCAAAAAAGTTGAAAAAAATTTTTTTTTGGACTTAGTCATTTTTCTGGTGTTTATCAGACTTTCAGATAGGGGAAATGTCAGTGAGCGTTCCGATTTCAGTTCCAGAGCGATTCGCCCAATGAGTCCTTGATATTTAGTCGTTTTCAGCCAATTTTCTGGATTTTTGAAAATTTCACTTTTTTGTGAAAATATCCACTAAATGAGGGAATAATATGTGTGAGGGTACCCCAGGAGAGTTCTACATGTCCGTGGGTAGAATATATATCCCACGGGGGTAAAATTGAAAAAAGTTATAAAAAATTATTTTTTGGACTTAGTCATTTTTCCGGCGTTTATCAGACTTTCAGATAGGGGAAATGTCAGTGAGCGTTCCGATTTCAGTTCCAGAGCGATTCACCCAGTGAGTCCTTGATATTTAGTCGTTTTCAGCCAATTTTCTGGATTTTTGAAAATTTCACTTTTTTGTGAAAATATCCACTAAATGAGGGAATAATATGTGTGAGGGTACCCCAGGAGAGTTCCAAATGTGTGTGGGTAGAATATATATCCAGTGGGGGTAAAATTCAAAAAGTTGAAAAAAATTTTTTTTTTACTTAGTCATTTTTCCGGCGTTTATCAGACTTTCACATAGGGGAAATGTCAGTGAGCGTTCCGATTTCAGTTCCAGAGCGATTCACCCAATGAGTCCTTGTTATTTTGTCTTTTTCAGCTAATTTTCTGGATTTTTGAAAATTTCACTTTTTGGTGAAAATATCCACTAAATGAGGGAATAATATGTGTGAGGATACCCCAGGAGAGTTCTAAATGTGTGTGGGAAGAATATATATCCCACGGGGGTAAAATTGAAAAAAGTTATAAAAAATTTTTTTTTGGACTTAGTCATTTTTCCGGCGTTTATCAGACTTTCAGATAGGTGAAATGTCAGTGAGCGTTCCGATTTCAGTTCCAGAGCGATTCGCCCAATGAGTCCTTGATATTTAGTCGTTTTCAGCCAATTTTCTGGATTTTTGAAAATTTCACTTTTTTGTGAAAATATCCACTAAATGAGGGAATAATATGTGTGAGGGTACCCCAGGAGAGTTCTACATGTCTGTGGGTAGAATATATATCCCACGGGGGTAAAATTGAAAAAAGTTATAAAAAAATTTTTTTTGGACTTAGTCATTTTTCCGGCGTTTATCAGACTTTCAGATAGGGGAAATGTCAGTCAGCGTTCCGATTTCAGTTCCAGAGCGATTCACCCAGTGAGTCCTTGATATTTAGTCGTTTTCAGCCAATTTTCTGGATTTTTGAAAATTTCACTTTTTTGTGAAAATATCCACTAAATGAGGGAATAATATGTGTGAGGGTACCCCAGGAGAGTTCCAAATGTGTGTGGGTAGAATATATATCCAGTGGGGGTAAAATTCAAAAAGTTGAAAAAAATTTTTTTTGGACTTAGTCATTTTTCCGGCGTTTATCAGACTTTCAGATAGGGGAAATGTCAGTGAGCGTTCCGATTTCAGTTCCAGAGCGATTCGCCCAATGAGTCCTTGATATTTAGTCGTTCTCAGACAATTTTCTGGATTTTTGAAAATTTCACTTTTTTGTGAAAATATCCACTAAATGAGGGAATAACATGTGAGAGGGTACCCCAGGAGAGTTACAAATGTGTGTGGGTATAATATATATCCCACGGGGGTAAAATTTAAAAAGGTTGAAAAAATTTTTTTTTGGACTTAGTCATTTTTCCGGCGTTTATCAAACTTTCAGATAAGGGAAATGTCAGTGAGCGTTCCGATTTCAGTTCCAGAGTGATTCGCCCAATGAGTCCTTGTTATTTAGTCTATTTCAGCTAATTTTCTGGATTTTTGAAAATTTCACTTTTTTGTGAAAATATCCACTAAATGAGGGAATAATATGTGTGAGGGTACCCCAGGAGAGTTCCAAATGTGTGTGGGAAGAATATATATCACACGGGGGTAAAATTCAAAAAAGTTGAAAAAAATTTTTTTTTGGACTTAGTCATTTTTCTGGTGTTTATCAGACTTTCAGATAGGGGAAATGTCAGTGAGCGTTCCGATTTCAGTTCCAGAGCGATTCGCCCAATGAGTCCTTGATATTTAGTCGTTTTCAGCCAATTTTCTGGATTTTTGAAAATTTCACTTTTTTGTGAAAATATCCACTAAATGAGGGAATAATATGTGTGAGGGTACCCCAGGAGAGTTCTACATGTCTGTGGGTAGAATATATATCCCACGGGGGTAAAATTGAAAAAAGTTATAAAAATTTTTTTTTTGGACTTAGTCATTTTTCCGGCGTTTATCAGACTTTCAGATAGGGGAAATGTCAGTGAGCGTTCCGATTTCAGTTCCAGAGCGATTCACCCAATGAGTCCTTGTTATTTTGTCTTTTTCAGCTAATTTTCTGGATTTTTGAAAATTTCACTTTTTGGTGAAAATATCCACTAAATGAGGGAATAATATGTGTGAGGGTACCCCAGGAGAGTTCCAAATGTGTGTGGGTAGAATATATATCCAGTGGGGGTAAAATTCAAAAAGTTGAAAAAAATTTTTTTTGGACTTAGTCATTTTTCCGGCGTTTATCAGACTTTCAGATAGGGGAAATGTCAGTGAGCGTTCCGATTTCAGTTCCAGAGCGATTCGCCCAATGAGTCCTTGATATTTAGTCGTTCTCAGACAATTTTCTGGATTTTTGAAAATTTCACTTTTTTGTGAAAATATCCACTAAATGAGGGAATAACATGTGAGAGGGTACCCCAGGAGAGTTACAAATGTGTGTGGGTATAATATATATCCCACGGGGGTAAAATTTAAAAAGGTTGAAAAAATTTTTTTTTGGACTTAGTCATTTTTCCGGCGTTTATCAAACTTTCAGATAAGGGAAATGTCAGTGAGCATTCCGATTTCAGTTCCAGAGTGATTCGCCCAATGAGTCCTTGTTATTTAGTCTATTTCAGCTAATTTTCTGGATTTTTGAAAATTTCACTTTTTTGTGAAAATATCCACTAAATGAGGGAATAATATGTGTGAGGGTACCCCAGGAGAGTTCTACATGTCTGTGGGTAGAATATATATCCCACGGGGGTAAAATTGAAAAAAGTTATAAAAATTTTTTTTTTGGACTTAGTCATTTTTCCGGCGTTTATCAGACTTTCAGATAGGGGAAATGTCAGTGAGCGTTCCGATTTCAGTTCCAGAGCGATTCACCCAGTGAGTCCTTGATATTTAGTCGTTTTCAGCCAATTTTCTGGATTTTTGAAAATTTCACTTTTTTGTGAAAATATCCACTAAATGAGGGAATAATATGTGTGAGGATACCCCAGGAGAGTTCTAAATGTGTGTGGGAAGAATATATATCCCACGGGGGTAAAATTGAAAAAAGTTATAAAAAATTTTTTTTTGGACTTAGTCATTTTTCCGGCGTTTATCAGACTTTCAGATAGGTGAAATGTCAGTGAGCGTTCTGATTTCAGTTCCAGAGCGATTCGCCCAATGAGTCCTTGTTATTTAGTCTTTTTCAGCTAATTTTCTGGATTTTTGAAAATTTCACTTTTTTGTGAAAATATCCACTAAATGAGGGAATAATATGTGTGAGGGTACCCCAGGAGAGTTCTAAATGTGTGTGGGAAGAATATATATCCCACGGGGGTAAAATTCAAAAAAGTTGAAAAAAATTTTTTTTGGGACTTAGTCATTTTTCTGGTGTTTATCAGACTTTCAGATAGGGGAAATGTCAGTGAGCATTCCGATTTCAGTTCCAGAGCGATTCGCCCAATGAGTCCTTGATATTTAGTCGTTTTCAGCCAATTTTCTGGATTTTTGAAAATTTCACTTTTTTGTGAAAATATCCACTAAATGAGGGAATAATATGTCTGAGGGTACCCCAGGAGAGTTCTACATGTCTGTGGGTAGAATATATATCCCACGGGGGTAAAATTGAAAAAAGTTATAAAAAATTTTTTTTTGGACTTAGTTATTTTTCCGGCGTTTATCAGACTTTCAGATAGGGGAAATGTCAGTGAGCGTTCCGATTTCAGTTCCAGAGCGATTCACCCAGTGAGTCCTTGATATTTAGTCGTTTTCAGACAATTTTCTGGATTTTTGAAAATTTCACTTTTTTGTGAAAATATCCACTAAATGAGGGAATAATATGTGTGAGGGTACCCCAGGAGAGTTCCAAATGTGTGTGGGAAGAATATATATCCCACGGGGGTAAAATTGAAAAAAGTTGTAAAAAATTTTTTTTTGGACTTAGTCATTTTTCTAGCGTTTATCAGACTTTCAGATAGGTGAAATGTCAGTGAGTGTTCCGATTTCAGTTCCAGAGCGATTCGCCCAATGAGTCCTTGTTATTTAGTCTTTTTCAGCTAATTTTCTGGATTTTTGAAAATTTCACTTTTTTGTGAAAATATCCACTAAATGAGGGAATAATATGTGTGAGGGTACCCCAGGAGAGTTCCAAATGTGTGTTGGAAGTATATATATCCCACGGGGGTAAAATTGAAAAAAGTTGAAAAAATTTTTTTTTGGACTTAGTCATTTTTCTGGCGTTTATCAGACTTTCAGATAGGGGAAATGTCAGTGAGCGTTCCGATTTCAGTTCCAGAGCGATTCACCCAATGAGTCCTTGTTATTTAGTCTTTTTCAGCTAATTTTCTGGATTTTTGAAAATTTCACTTTTTTGTGAAAATATCCACTAAATGAGGGAATAATATGTGTGAGGGTACCCCAGGAGAGTTCTAAATGTGTGTTGGAAGAATATATATCCCACGGGGGTAAAATTGAAAAAAGTAGAAAACATTTTTTTTTGGACTTAGTTATTTTTCTAGCGTTTATCAGACTTTCAGATAGGTGAAATGTCAGTGAGCGTTCCGATTTCAGTTCCAGAGCGATTCGCCCAATGAGTCCTTGTTATTTAGTCTTTTTCAGCTAATTTTCTGGATTTTTGAAAATTTCACTTTTTTGTGAAAATATCCACTAAACGAGGGAATAATATGTGTGAGGGTACCCAGGAGAGTTTCAAATGTGTGTGGGTAGAATATATATCCAGTGGGGGTAAAATTCAAAAAAGTTGAAAAAAATTTTTTTTTGGACTTAGTCATTTTTCCGGCGTTTATCAGACTTTCAGATAGGGGAAATGTCAGTGAGCGTTCCGATTTCAGTTCCAGAGTGATTCAGCCAGTGAGTCCTTGATATTTAGTCGTTTTCAGCCAATTTTCTGGATTTTTGAAAATTTAACTTTTTTGTGAAAATATCCACTAAATGAGGGAATAATATGTGTGAGGGTACCCCAGGAGAGTTCGAAATGTGTGTGTGAAGAATATATATCCCACCGGGGTAAAATTGAAAAAAATTATAAAAAATTTTTTTTTGGACTTAGTCATTTTTCTGGCGTTTATCAGACTTTCAGATAGGGGAAATGTCAGTGAGCGTTCCGATTTCAGTTCCAGAGCGATTCGCCCAATGAGTCCTTGTTATTTAGTCTTTTTCAGCTATTTTTTGGATTTTTAAAAATTTCACTTTTTTGTGAAAATATCCACTAAATGATGAAATAATATGGGTGAGGGTACCCCAGGAGAGTTCCAAATGTGTGTGGGAAGAATATATATCCCACGGGGGTAAAATTGAAAGAAGTTGAAAAAAATTTTTTTTTGGACTTAGTCATTTTTCTGGCGTTTATCAGACTTTCAGAGAGGTGAAATGTCAGTGAGCGTTCCGATTTCAGTTCCAGAGCGATTCACCCAATGAGTCCTTGTTATTTAGTCTTTTTCAGCTAATTTTCTGGATTTTTGAAAATTTCACTTTTTTGTGAAAATATCCACTAAATGAGGGAATAATATGTGTGAGGGTACCCCAGGAGAGTTCTAAATGTGTGTTGGAAGAATATATATCCCACGGGGGTAAAATTGAAAAAAGTTGAAAAAATTTTTTTTTGGACTTAGTCATTTTTCTAGCGTTTATCAGACTTTCAGAGAGGTGAAATGTCAGTGAGCGTTCTGATTTCAGTTCCAGAGCGATTCGCCCAATGAGTCCTTGTTATTTAGTCTTTTTCAGCTAATTTTCTGGATTTTTGAAAATTTCACTTTTTTGTGAAAATATCCACTAAACGAGGGAATAATATGTGTGAGGGTACCCCAGGAAAGTTACAAATGTGTGCGGGTATAATATATATCCCACGGGGGTAAAATTGAAAGAAGTTGAAAAAAAATTTTTTTTGGACTTAGTCATTTTTCTGGCATTTATCAGACTTTCAGATAGGGGAAATGTCAGTGAGCGTTCTGATTTCAGTTCCAGAGCGATTCACCCAATGAGTCCTTGTTATTTATTCTTTTTCAGCTAATTTTCTGGATTTTTGAAAATTTCACTTTTTTGTGAAAATATCCACTAAATGAGGGAATAATATGTGTGAGGGTACCCCAGGAGAGTTCTAAATGTGTGTTGGAAGAATATATATCCCACGGGGGTAAAATTGAAAAAAGTTGAAAAAATTTTTTTTTGGACTTAGTCATTTTTCTAGCGTTTATCAGACTTTCAGAGAGGTGAAATGTCAGTGAGCGTTCTGATTTCAGTTCCAGAGCGATTCGCCCAATGAGTCCTTGTTATTTAGTCTTTTTCAGCTAATTTTCTGGATTTTTGAAAATTTCACTTTTTTGTGAAAATATCCACTAAACGAGGGAATAATATGTGTGAGGGTACCCCAGGAAAGTTACAAATGTGTGCGGGTATAATATATATCCCACGGGGGTAAAATTGAAAGAAGTTGAAAAAAAATTTTTTTTGGACTTAGTCATTTTTCTGGCATTTATCAGACTTTCAGATAGGGGAAATGTCAGTGAGCGTTCTGATTTCAGTTCCAGAGCGATTCACCCAATGAGTCCTTGTTATTTATTCTTTTTCAGCTAATTTTCTGGATTTTTGAAAATTTCACTTTTTTGTGAAAATATCCACTAAATGAGGGAATAATATGTGTGAGGGTACCCCAGGAGAGTTCCAAATGTGTGTGGGAAGAATATATATCCCAGGGGGGTAAAATTGAAAGAAGTTGAAAAAATTTTTTTTTTGGAATTAGTCATTTTTCTGGCGTTTATCAGACTTTCAGATAGGGGAAATGTCAGTGAGCTTTCCGATTTCAGTTCCAGAGTGATTCACCCAATGAGTCCTTGTTATTTAGTCTTTTTCAGCTAATTTTCTGGATTTTTGAAAATTTCACTTTTTTGTGAAAATATCCACTAAATGAGGGAATACTATGTGTGAGGGTACCCCAGGAGAGTTCTAAATGTGTGTTGGAAGTATATATATCCCACGGGGGTAAAATTGAAAAAAGTTGAAAAAAAATTTTTTTGGACTTAGTCATTTTTCTAGCGTTTATCAGACTTTCAGATAGGTGAAATGTCAGTGAGCATTCCGATTTCAGTTCCAGAGCGATTCACCCAATGAGTGCTTGTTATTTAGTCTTTTTCAGCTAATTTTCTGGATTTTTGAAAATTTCACTTTTTTGTGAAAATATCCACTAAATGAGGGAATAATATGTGTGAGGGTACCCCAGGAGAGTTCTAAATGTGTGTTGGAAGAATATATATCCCACGGGGGTAAAATTGAAAGAAGTTGAAAAAAATTTTTTTTTGGACTTAGTCATTTTTCTGGCGTTTATCAGACTTTCAGATAGGTGAAATGTCAGTGAGCGTTCCGATTTCAGCTCCAGAGCGATTCACCCAATGAGTGCTTGTTATTTAGTCTTTTTCAGCTAATTTTCTGGATTTTTGAAAATTTCACTTTTTTGTGAAAATATCCACTAAATGAGGGAATAATATGTGTGAGGGTACCCCAGGAGAGTTCTAAATGTGTGTTGCAAGAATATATATCTCACGGGGGTAAAATTGAAAAAAGTTGAAAAAAATTTTTTTTGGACTTAGTCATTTTTCTAGCGTTTATCAGACTTTCAGATAGGTGAAATGTCAGTGAGCGTTCCGATTTCAGTTCCAGAGCGATTCGCCCAATGAGTCCTTGTTATTTAGTCTTTTTCAGCTAATTTTCTGGATTTTTGAAAATTTCACTTTTTTGTGAAAATATCCACTAAATGAGGGAATAATATGTGTGAGGGTACCCCAGGAGAGTTCTAAATGTGTGTTGGAAGAATATATATCCCACGGGGGTAAAATTGAAAGAAGTTGAAAAAAATTTTTTTTTGGACTTAGTCATTTTTCTGGCGTTTATCAGACTTTCAGATAGGTGAAATGTCAGTGAGCGTTCCGATTTCAGTTCCAGAGCGATTCGCCCAATGAGTCCTTGTTATTTAGTCTTTTTCAGCTAATTTTCTGGATTTTTGAAAATTTCACTTTTTTGTGAAAATATCCACTAAATGAGGGAATAATATGTGTGAGGGTACCCCAGGAGAGTTCTAAATGTGTGTTGGAAGAATATATATCCCACGGGGGTAAAATTGAAAGAAGTTGAAAAAAATTTTTTTTTGGACTTAGTCATTTTTCTGGCGTTTATCAGACTTTCAGATAGGTGAAATGTCAGTGAGCGTTCCGATTTCAGCTCCAGAGCGATTCACCCAATGAGTCCTTGTTATTTAGTCTTTTTCAGCTAATTTTCTGGATTTTTGAAAATTTCACTTTTTTGTGAAAATATCCACTAAATGAGGGAATAATATGTGTGAGGGTACCCCAGGAGAGTTCTAAATGTGTGTTGGAAGAATATAAATCCCACGGGGGTAAAATTGAAAAAAGTTGAAAAAATTTTTTTTTGGACTTAGTTATTTTTCTAGCGTTTATCAGACTTTCAGATAGGTGAAATGTCAGTGAGCGTTCTGATTTCAGTTCCAGAGCGATTCGCCCAATGAGTCCTTGTTATTTAGTCTTTTTCAGCTAATTTTCTGGATTTTTGAAAATTTCACTTTTTTGTGAAAATATCCACTAAACGAGGGAATAATATGTGTGAGGGTACCCCAGGAAAGTTACAAATGTGTGCGGGTATAATATATATCCCACGGGGGTAAAATTGAAAGAAGTTGAAAAAAAATTTTTTTTGGACTTAGTCATTTTTCTGGCATTTATCAGACTTTCAGATAGGGGAAATGTCAGTGAGCGTTCTGATTTCAGTTCCAGAGCGATTCGCCCAATGAGTCCTTGATATTTAGTCGTTTTCAGCCAATTTTCTGGATTTTTGAAAATTTCACTTTTTTGTGAAAATATCCACTAAATGAGGAAATAATATGTGTGAGGGTACCCCAGGAGAGTTCCAAATGTGTGTGGGAAGAATATATATCCCACGGGGGTAAAATTGAAAGAAGTTGAAAAAAATTTTTTTTTGGACTTAGTCATTTTTCTGGCGTTTATCAGACTTTCAGAAAGGGGAAATGTCAGTGAGCTTTCCGATTTCAGTTCCAGAGCGATTCACCCAATGAGTCCTTGTTATTTAGTCTTTTTCAGCTAATTTTCTGGATTTTTGAAAATTTCACTTTTTTGTGAAAATATCCACTAAATGAGGGAATACTATGTGTGAGGGTACCCCAGGAGAGTTCTAAATGTGTGTTGGAAGTATATATATCCCACGGGGGTAAAATTGAAAAAAGTTGAAAAAAATTTTTTTGGGACTTAGTCATTTTTCTAGCGTTTATCAGACTTTCAGATAGGTGAAATGTCAGTGAGCATTCCGATTTCAGTTCCAGAGCGAATCACCCAATGAGTCCTTGTTATTTAGTCTTTTTCAGCTAATTTTCTGGATTTTTGAAAATTTCACTTTTTTGTGAAAATATCCACTAAATGAGGGAATAATATGTGTGAGCGTACCCCAGGAGAGTTCTAAATGTGTGTTGGAAGAATATATATCTCACGGGGGTAAAATTGAAAAAAGTTGAAAAAATTTTTTTTTGGACTTAGTCATTTTTCCAGCGTTTATCAGACTTTCAGATAGGTGAAATGTCAGTGAGCGTTCCGATTTCAGTTCCAGAGCGATTCGCCCAATGAGTCCTTGTTATTTAGTCTTTTTCAGCTAATTTTCTGGATTTTTGAAAATTTCACTTTTTTGTGAAAATATCCACTAAACGAGGGAATAATATGTGTGAGGGTACCCCAGGAAAGTTACAAATGTGTGCGGGTATAATATATATCCCACGGGGGTAAAATTGAAAGAAGTTGAAAAAAAATTTTTTTTGGACTTAGTCATTTTTCTGGCATTTATCAGACTTTCAGATAGGGGAAATGTCAGTGAGCGTTCTGATTTCAGTTCCAGAGCGATTCACCCAATGAGTCCTTGTTATTTATTCTTTTTCAGCTAATTTTCTGGATTTTTGAAAATTTCACTTTTTTGTGAAAATATCCACTAAATGAGGGAATAATATGTGTGAGGGTACCCCAGGAGAGTTCCAAATGTGTGTGGGAAGAATATATATCCCAGGGGGGTAAAATTGAAAGAAGTTGAAAAAATTTTTTTTTTGGAATTAGTCATTTTTCTGGCGTTTATCAGACTTTCAGATAGGGGAAATGTCAGTGAGCTTTCCGATTTCAGTTCCAGAGCGATTCACCCAATGAGTCCTTGTTATTTAGTCTTTTTCAGCTAATTTTCTGGATTTTTGAAAATTTCACTTTTTTGTGAAAATATCCACTAAATGAGGGAATACTATGTGTGAGGGTACCCCAGGAGAGTTCTAAATGTGTGTTGGAAGTATATATATCCCACGGGGGTAAAATTGAAAAAAGTTGAAAAAAAATTTTTTTGGACTTAGTCATTTTTCTAGCGTTTATCAGACTTTCAGATAGGTGAAATGTCAGTGAGCATTCCGATTTCAGTTCCAGAGCGATTCACCCAATGAGTGCTTGTTATTTAGTCTTTTTCAGCTAATTTTCTGGATTTTTGAAAATTTCACTTTTTTGTGAAAATATCCACTAAATGAGGGAATAATATGTGTGAGGGTACCCCAGGAGAGTTCTAAATGTGTGTTGGAAGAATATATATCCCACGGGGGTAAAATTGAAAGAAGTTGAAAAAAATTTTTTTTTGGACTTAGTCATTTTTCTGGCGTTTATCAGACTTTCAGATAGGTGAAATGTCAGTGAGCGTTCCGATTTCAGCTCCAGAGCGATTCACCCAATGAGTGCTTGTTATTTAGTCTTTTTCAGCTAATTTTCTGGATTTTTGAAAATTTCACTTTTTTGTGAAAATATCCACTAAATGAGGGAATAATATGTGTGAGGGTACCCCAGGAGAGTTCTAAATGTGTGTTGCAAGAATATATATCTCACGGGGGTAAAATTGAAAAAAGTTGAAAAAAATTTTTTTTGGACTTAGTCATTTTTCTAGCGTTTATCAGACTTTCAGATAGGTGAAATGTCAGTGAGCGTTCCGATTTCAGTTCCAGAGCGATTCGCCCAATGAGTCCTTGTTATTTAGTCTTTTTCAGCTAATTTTCTGGATTTTTGAAAATTTCACTTTTTTGTGAAAATATCCACTAAATGAGGGAATAATATGTGTGAGGGTACCCCAGGAGAGTTCTAAATGTGTGTTGGAAGAATATATATCCCACGGGGGTAAAATTGAAAGAAGTTGAAAAAAATTTTTTTTTGGACTTAGTCATTTTTCTGGCGTTTATCAGACTTTCAGATAGGTGAAATGTCAGTGAGCGTTCCGATTTCAGTTCCAGAGCGATTCGCCCAATGAGTCCTTGTTATTTAGTCTTTTTCAGCTAATTTTCTGGATTTTTGAAAATTTCACTTTTTTGTGAAAATATCCACTAAATGAGGGAATAATATGTGTGAGGGTACCCCAGGAGAGTTCTAAATGTGTGTTGGAAGAATATATATCCCACGGGGGTAAAATTGAAAGAAGTTGAAAAAAATTTTTTTTTGGACTTAGTCATTTTTCTGGCGTTTATCAGACTTTCAGATAGGTGAAATGTCAGTGAGCGTTCCGATTTCAGCTCCAGAGCGATTCACCCAATGAGTCCTTGTTATTTAGTCTTTTTCAGCTAATTTTCTGGATTTTTGAAAATTTCACTTTTTTGTGAAAATATCCACTAAATGAGGGAATAATATGTGTGAGGGTACCCCAGGAGAGTTCTAAATGTGTGTTGGAAGAATATAAATCCCACGGGGGTAAAATTGAAAAAAGTTGAAAAAATTTTTTTTTGGACTTAGTTATTTTTCTAGCGTTTATCAGACTTTCAGATAGGTGAAATGTCAGTGAGCGTTCTGATTTCAGTTCCAGAGCGATTCGCCCAATGAGTCCTTGTTATTTAGTCTTTTTCAGCTAATTTTCTGGATTTTTGAAAATTTCACTTTTTTGTGAAAATATCCACTAAACGAGGGAATAATATGTGTGAGGGTACCCCAGGAAAGTTACAAATGTGTGCGGGTATAATATATATCCCACGGGGGTAAAATTGAAAGAAGTTGAAAAAAAATTTTTTTTGGACTTAGTCATTTTTCTGGCGTTTATCAGACTTTCAGAAAGGGGAAATGTCAGTGAGCTTTCCGATTTCAGTTCCAGAGCGATTCGCCCAATGAGTCCTTGATATTTAGTCGTTTTCAGCCAATTTTCTGGATTTTTGAAAATTTCACTTTTTTGTGAAAATATCCACTAAATGAGGAAATAATATGTGTGAGGGTACCCCAGGAGAGTTCCAAATGTGTGTGGGAAGAATATATATCCCACGGGGGTAAAATTGAAAGAAGTTGAAAAAAATTTTTTTTTGGACTTAGTCATTTTTCTGGCGTTTATCAGACTTTCAGAAAGGGGAAATGTCAGTGAGCTTTCCGATTTCAGTTCCAGAGCGATTCACCCAATGAGTCCTTGTTATTTAGTCTTTTTCAGCTAATTTTCTGGATTTTTGAAAATTTCACTTTTTTGTGAAAATATCCACTAAATGAGGGAATACTATGTGTGAGGGTACCCCAGGAGAGTTCTAAATGTGTGTTGGAAGTATATATATCCCACGGGGGTAAAATTGAAAAAAGTTGAAAAAAATTTTTTTGGGACTTAGTCATTTTTCTAGCGTTTATCAGACTTTCAGATAGGTGAAATGTCAGTGAGCATTCCGATTTCAGTTCCAGAGCGAATCACCCAATGAGTCCTTGTTATTTAGTCTTTTTCAGCTAATTTTCTGGATTTTTGAAAATTTCACTTTTTTGTGAAAATATCCACTAAATGAGGGAATAATATGTGTGAGGGTACCCCAGGAGAGTTCTAAATGTGTGTTGGAAGAATATATATCTCACGGGGGTAAAATTGAAAAAAGTTGAAAAAATTTTTTTTTGGACTTAGTCATTTTTCCAGCGTTTATCAGACTTTCAGATAGGTGAAATGTCAGTGAGCGTTCCGATTTCAGTTCCAGAGCGATTCGCCCAATGAGTCCTTGTTATTTAGTCTTTTTCAGCTAATTTTCTGGATTTTTGAAAATTTCACTTTTTTGTGAAAATATCCACTAAACGAGGGAATAATATGTGTGAGGGTACCCCAGGAAAGTTACAAATGTGTGCGGGTATAATATATATCCCACGGGGGTAAAATTGAAAGAAGTTGAAAAAAAATTTTTTTTGGACTTAGTCATTTTTCTGGCATTTATCAGACTTTCAGATAGGGGAAATGTCAGTGAGCGTTCTGATTTCAGTTCCAGAGCGATTCGCCCAATGAGTCCTTGTTATTTATTCTTTTTCAGCTAATTTTCTGGATTTTTGAAAATTTCACTTTTTTGTGAAAATATCCACTAAATGAGGGAATAATATGTGTGAGGGTACCCCAGGGGAGTTTCAAATGTGTGTGGGTAGAATATATATCCAGTGGGGGTAAAATTCAAAAAAGTTGAAAAAAATTTTTTTTTGGACTTAGTCATTTTTCCGGCGTTTATCAGAATTTCAGATAGGGGAAATGTCAGTGAGCGTTCCGATTTCAGTTCCAGAGTGATTCAGCCAGTGAGTCCTTGATATTTAGTCGTTTTCAGCCAATTTTCTGGATTTTTGAAAATTTAACTTTTTTGTGAAAATATCCACTAAATGAGGGAATAATATGTGTGAGGGTACCCCAGGAGAGTTCTAAATGTGTGTGTGAAGAATATATATCCCACCGGGGTAAAATTGAAAAAAATGATAAAAAATTTTTTTTTGGACTTAGTCATTTTTCTGGCATTTATCAGACTTTCAGATAGGGGAAATGTCAGTGAGCGTTCCGATTTCAGTTCCAGAGCGATTCACCCAGTGAGACCTTGATATTTAGTCGTTTTCAGACAATTTTCTGGATTTTTGAAAATTTCACTTTTATGTGAAAATATCCACTAAATGAGGGAATAATATGTGTGAGGGTACCCCAGGAGAGTTACAAATGTGTGTGGGTATAATATATATCCCACGGGGGTAAAATTGAAAGAAGTTGAAAAAAAATTTTTTTTACACTTAGTCATTTTTCTGGCATTTATCAGACTTTCAGATCGGGGAAATGTCAGTGAGCATTCCGATTTCAGTTCCAGAGCGATTCACCCAGTGAGTCCTTGATATTTAGTCGTTTTCAGCCAATTTTCTGGATTTTTGAAAATTTCACTTTTTTGTGAAAATATCCACTAAATGAGGGAATAATATGTGTGAGGGTACCCCAGGAGAGGTACAAATGTGTGTGGGAAGAATATATATCCCACGGGGGTAAAATTGAAAAAGTTGTAAACAATTTTTTTTTGGACTTAGTCATTTTTCCGGCGTTTATCAGACTTTCAGATAGGGGAAATGTCAGTGCTCGTTCCGATTTCAGTTCCAGAGCGATTCAACCAATGAGTCCTTGTTATTTAGTCTTTTTCGGCTAATTTTCTGGATTTTTGAAAATTTCACTTTTTTGTGAAAATATCCACTAAATGAGGGAATAATATGTGTGAGGGTACCCCAGGAGAGTTCTAAATGTGTGTGTGAAGAATATATATCCCACCGGGGTAAAATTGAAAAAAATTATAAAAATTTTTTTTTTGGACTGTCATTTTTCCGGCGTTTATCAGACTTTCATATAGGGGAAATGTCAGTGAGCGTTCCGATTTCAGATCCAGAGTGATTCGCCCAATGAGTCCTTGATATTTAGTCGTTCTCAGCCAATTTTCTGGATTTTTGAAAATTTCACTTTTTTGTGAAAATATGCACTAAATGAGGGAATAATATGTGAGAGGGTACCCCAGGAGAGGTACAAATGTGTGTGGGTAGAATATATATCCCACGGGGGTAAAATTGAAAAAAGTTGAAAAAATTGTTTTTGGGACTTAGTCATTTTTCCGGCGTTTATCACTTTCAGATAGGGGAAATGTCAGTGAGCGTTCCGATTTCAGTTCCAGAGAGATTCGCCCAATGAGTCCTTGTTATTTAGTCTTTTTCAGCTAATTTTCTGGATTTTTGAAAATTTCACTTTTTGGTGAAAATATCCACTAAATGAGGGAATAATATGTGTGAGGGTACCCCAGGAGAGTTCCAAATGTGTGTGGGAAGAATATATATCCCACGGGGGTAAAATTGAAAAAAGTTGTAAAAAATTTTTTTTGGACTTAGTCATTTTTCCGGCGTTTATCAGACTTGCAGATAGGGGAAATGTCAGTGAGCATTCCGATTTCAGTTCCAGAGCGATTCAGCCAGTGAGTCCTTGATATTTAGTCGTTTTCAGCCAATTTTCTGGATTTTTGAAAATTTCACTTTTTTGTGAAAATATCCACTAAATGAGGGAATAATATGTGTGAGGGTACCCCAGGAGAGTTCCAAATGTGTGTGGGTAGAATATATATCCAGTGGGGGTAAAATTCAAAAAGTTGAAAAAAAAATTTTTTGGACTTAGTCATTTTTCCGGCGTTTATCAGACTTTCAGATAGGGGAAATGTTAGTGAGCGTTCCGATTTCAGTTCCAGAGCGATTCGCCCAATGAGTCCTTGATATTTAGTCGTTCTCAGACAATTTTCTGGATTTTTGAAAATTTCACTTTTTTGTGAAAATATCCACTAAATGAGGGAATAACATGTGAGAGGGTAGCCCAGGAGAGTTACAAATGTGTGTGGGTATAATATATATCCCACGGGGGTAAAATTGAAAGAAGTTGAAAAAAATTTTTTTTTGGACTTAGTCATTTTTCCGGCGTTTATCAGACTTTCAGATAGGGGAAATGTCAGTGAGCGTTCCTATTTCAGTTCCAGAGCGATTCACCCAATGAGTCCTTGTTATTTTGTCTTTTTCAGCTAATTTTCTGGATTTTTGAAAATTTCACTTTTTTGTGAAAATATCCACTAAATGAGGGAATAATATGTGTGAGGGTACCCCAGGAGAGTTTTAAATGTGTTTAGGTAGAATATATATCCCACGGGGATAAAATTGAAAAAAGTTATAAAAAATTTTTTTTTGGACTTAGTCATTTTTCCGGCGTTTATCAGACTTTCAGATAGGGGAAATGTCAGTGAGCGTTCCGATTTCAGTTCCAGAGCGATTCACCCAGTGAGTCCTTGATATTTAGTCGTTTTCAGCCAATTTTCTGGATTTTTGAAAATTTCACTTTTTTGTGAAAATATCCACTAAATGAGGGAATAATATGTGTGAGGGTACCCCAGGAGAGTTCCAAATGTGTTTGGGAAGAATATATATCCCACGGGGGTAAAATTGAAAAAAGTTGAAAAAATTTTTTTTTGGACTTAGTCATTTTTCCGGCGTTTATCAAACTTTCAGATAGGGGAAATGTCAGTGAGCATTCCGATTTCAGTTCCAGAGCGATTCGCCCAATGAGTCCTTGTTATTTAGTCTATTTCAGCTAATTTTCTGGATTTTTGAAAATTTCACTTTTTTGTGAAAATATCCACTAAATGAGGGAATAATATGTGTGAGGGTACCCCAGGAGAGTTACAAATGTGTGTGGGTATAATATATATCCCACGGGGGTAAAATTGAAAAAAGTTGAAAAAAATTTTTTTTGGACTTAGTCATTTTTCCGGCGTTTATCAGACTTTCAGATAGGGGAAATGTCAGTGAGCGTTCCGATTTCAGTTCCAGAGCGATTCGTCCAATGAGTCCCTGTTATTTAGTCTTTTTCAGCTAATTTTCTGGATTTTTGAAAATTTCACTTTTTTGTGAAAATATCCACTAAATGAGGGAATAATATGTGTGAGGGTACCCCAGGAGAGTTCCAAATGTGTGTGGGTAGAATATATGTCCCACGGGGGTAAAATTGAAAAAAGTTGAAAAAAATTTTTTTTTGGACTTAGTCATTTTTCCGGCGTTTATCAGACTTTCAGATAGGGGAAATGTCAGTGAGCGTTCCGATTTCAGTTCCAGAGCGATTCATTCAGTGAGTCCTTGATATTTAGTCGCTTTCAGCCAATTTTCTGGATTTTTGAAAATTTCACTTTTTTGTGAAAATATCCACTAAATGAGGGAATAATATGTGTAAGGGTACCCAAGGAGAGTTCCAAATGTGTGTGGGTATAATATATGTCCCACGGGGGTAAAATTGAAAGAAGTTGAAAAAAACTTTTTTTTGGACTTAGTCATTTTTCTGGCATTTATCAGACTTTCAGATAGGGGAAATGTCAGTGAGCGTTCCGATTTCAGTTCCAGAGCGATTCACCCAATGAGTCCTTGTTATTTATTCTTTTTCAGCTAATTTTCTGGATTTTTGAAAATGTCACTTTTTTGTGAAAATATCCACTAAATGAGGGAATAATATGTGAGAGGGTACCCCAGGAGAGTTACAAATGTGTGTGGGTATAATATATATCCCACGGGGTAAAATTGAAAAAAGTTGTAAAAAATTTTTTTTTGGACTCAGTCATTTTTCCGGCGTTTATCAGACTTTCAGATAGGGGAAATGTCAGTGAGCGTTCCGATTTCAGTTCCAGTGCGATTCACCTAATGAGTCTTTGTTATTAAGTCGTTTTCAGACAATTTTCTAGATTTTTGAAAATTTCACTTTTTTGTGAAAATATCCACTAAATGAGGGAATAATATGTGTGAGGGTACCCCAGGAGAGTTACAAATGTGTGTGGGTAGAATATATATCCCACGGGGGTAAAATTGAAAAAAGTTGAAAAAAATTTTTTTTGGACTTAGTCATTTTTCCGGCGTTTATCAGACTTTCAGATAGGGGAAATGTCAGTGAGCGTTCCGATTTCAGTTCCAGAGCGATTCGTCCAATGAGTCCCTGTTATTTAGTCTTTTTCAGCTAATTTTCTGGATTTTTGAAAATTTCACTTTTTTGTGAAAATATCCACTAAATGAGGGAATAATATGTGTGAGGGTACCCCAGGAGAGTTCCAAATGTGTGTGGGTAGAATATATGTCCCACGGGGGTAAAATTGAAAAAAGTTGAAAAAATTTTTTTTTTGGACTTAGTCATTTTTCCGGCGTTTATCAGACTTTCAGATAGGGGAAATGTCAGTGAGCGTTCCGATTTCAGTTCCAGAGCGATTCATTCAGTGAGTCCTTGACATTTAGTCGCTTTCAGCCAATTTTCTGGATTTTTGAAAATTTCACTTTTTTGTGAAAATATCCACTAAATGAGGGAATAATATGTGTAAGGGTACCCAAGGAGAGTTCCAAATGTGTGTGGGTATAATATATGTCCCACGGGGGTAAAATTGAAAGAAGTTGAAAAAAACTTTTTTTTGGACTTAGTCATTTTTCTGGCATTTATCAGACTTTCAGATAGGGGAAATGTCAGTGAGCGTTCCGATTTCAGTTCCAGAGCGATTCACCCAATGAGTCCTTGTTATTTATTCTTTTTCAGCTAATTTTCTGGATTTTTGAAAATGTCACTTTTTTGGGAAAATATCCACTAAATGATGGAATAATATGTGTGAGGGTACCCTAGGAGAGTTCCAAATGTGTGTGGGTAGAATATATATCCAGTGGGGGTAAAATTGAAAAAAGTTGAAAAAAATTTTTTTTTGGACTTAGTCATTTTTCTGGCGTTTATCAGACTTTCAGATAGGGGAAATGTCAGTGAGCGTTCCTATTTCAGTTTCAGAGCTATTCGCCCAATGAGTCCTTGATATTTAGTCGTTCTCAGCCAATTTTCTGGATTTTTAAAAATTTCACTTTTTTGTGAAAATATCCACTAAATGAGGGAATAATATGTGAGAGGGTACCCCAGGAGAGTTACAAATGTGTGTGGGTATAATATATATCCCACGGGGTAAAATTGAAAAAAGTTATAAAAAATTTTTTTTTGGACTCAGTCATTTTTCCGGCGTTTATCAGACTTTCAGATAGGGGAAATGTCAGTGAGCGTTCCGATTTCAGTTCCAGTGCGATTCACCTAATGAGTCTTTGTTATTAAGTCGTTTTCAGACAATTTTCTAGATTTTTGAAAATTTCACTTTTTTGTGAAAATATCCACTAAATGAGGGAATAATATGTGTGAGGGTACCCCAGGAGAGTTCCAAATGTGTGTGGGTAGAATATATATCCCACGGGGGTAAAATTGAAAGAAGTTGAAAAAAAATTTTTTTTGGACTTAGTCATTTTTCCGGCGTTTATCAGACTTTCAGATAGGGGAAATGTCAGTGAGCGTTCCTATTTCAGTTCCAGAGCGATTCACCCAATGAGTCCTTGTTATTTTGTCTTTTTCAGCTAATTTTCTGGATTTTTGAAAATTTCACTTTTTGGTGAAAATATCCACTAAATGAGGGAATAATATTTGTGAGGGTACCCCAGGAGAGTTTTAAATGTGTGTGGGTAGAATATATATCCCACGGGGGTAAAATTGGAAAAAGTTATAAAAAAAATTTTTTGGACTTAGTCATTTTTCCGGCGTTTATCAGACTTTCAGAAAGGGGAAATGTCAGTGAGCGTTCCGATTTCAGTTCCAGAGCGATTCGCCCAATGAGTCCTTGATATTTAGTCGTTCTCAGACAATTTTCTGGATTTTTGAAAATTTCACTTTTTTGTGAAAATATCCACTAAATGAGGGAATAACATGTGAGAGGGTAGCCCAGGAGAGTTACAAATGTGTGTGGGTATAATATATATCCCACGGGGGTAAAATTGAAAGAAGTTCAAAAAAATTTTTTTTTGGACTTAGTCATTTTTCCAGCGTTTATCAGACTTTCAGATAGGGGAAATGTCAGTGAGCGTTCCTATTTCAGTTCCAGAGCGATTCACCCAATGAGTCCTTGTTATTTTGTCTTTTTCAGCTAATTTTCTGGATTTTTGAAAATTTCACTTTTTGGTGAAAATATCCACTAAATGAGGGAATAATATGTGTGAGGGTACCCCAGGAGAGTTCCAAATGTGTGTGGGTAGAATATATGTCCCACGGGGGTAAAATTGAAAAAAGTTGAAAAAAATTTTTTTTTGGACTTAGTCATTTTTCCGGCGTTTATCAGACTTTCATATAGGGGAAATGTCAGTGAGCGTTCCGATTTCAGTTACAGAGCGATTCGCCCAATGAGTCCTTGATATTTAGTCGTTCTCCGACAATTTTCTGGATTTTTGAAAATTTCACTTTTTTGTGAAAATATCCACTAAATGAGGGAATAACATGTGAGAGGGTAGCCCAGGAGAGTTACAAATGTGTGTGGGTATAATATATATCCCACGGGGGTAAAATTGAAAGAAGTTGAAAAAAATTTTTTTTTGGACTTAGTCATTTTTCCGGCGTTTATCAGACTTTCAGATAGGGGAAATGTCAGTGAGCGTTCCTATTTCAGTTCCAGAGCGATTCACCCAATGAGTCCTTGTTATTTTGTCTTTTTCAGCTAATTTTCTGGATTTTTGAAAATTTCACTTTTTTGTGAAAATATCCACTAAATGAGGGAATAATATGTGTGAGGGTACCCCAGGAGAGTTCCAAATGTGTGTGGGAAGAATATATATCCCACGGGGGTAAAATTGAAAAAAGTTGAAAAAATTTTTTTTTGGACTTAGTCATTTTTCCGGCGTTTATCAAACTTTCAGATAGGGGAAATGTCAGTGAGCATTCCGATTTCAGTTCCAGAGCGATTCGCCCAATGAGTCCTTGTTATTTAGTCTATTTCAGCTAATTTTCTGGATTTTTGAAAATTTCACTTTTTTGTGAAAATATCCACTAAATGAGGGAATAATATGTGTGAGGGTACCCCAGGAGAGTTACAAATGTGTGTGGGTATAATATATATCCCACGGGGGTAAAATTGAAAAGAGTTGAAAAAAATTTTTTTTGGACTTAGTCATTTTTCCGGCGTTTATCAGACTTTCAGATAGGGGAAATGTCAGTGAGCGTTCCGATTTCAGTTCCAGAGCGATTCGTCCAATGAGTCCCTGTTATTTAGTCTTTTTCAGCTAATTTTCTGGATTTTTGAAAATTTCACTTTTTTGTGAAAATATCCACTAAATGAGGGAATAATATGTGTGAGGGTACCCCAGGAGAGTTCCAAATGTGTGTGGGTAGAATATATGTCCCACGGGGGTAAAATTGAAAAAAGTTGAAAAAATTTTTTTTTTGGACTTAGTCATTTTTCCGGCGTTTATCAGACTTTCAGATAGGGGAAATGTCAGTGAGCGTTCCGATTTCAGTTCCAGAGCGATTCATTCAGTGAGTCCTTGATATTTAGTCGCTTTCAGCCAATTTTCTGGATTTTTGAAAATTTCACTTTTTTGTGAAAATATCCACTAAATGAGGGAATAATATGTGTAAGGGTACCCAAGGAGAGTTCCAAATGTGTGTGGGTATAATATATGTCCCACGGGGGTAAAATTGAAAGAAGTTGAAAAAAACTTTTTTTTGGACTTAGTCATTTTTCTGGCATTTATCAGACTTTCAGATAGGGGAAATGTCAGTGAGCGTTCCGATTTCAGTTCCAGAGCGATTCACCCAATGAGTCCTTGTTATTTATTCTTTTTCAGCTAATTTTCTGGATTTTTGAAAATGTCACTTTTTTGGGAAAATATCCACTAAATGATGGAATAATATGTGTGAGGGTACCCTAGGAGAGTTCCAAATGTGTGTGGGTAGAATATATATCCAGTGGGGGTAAAATTGAAAAAAGTTGAAAAAAATTTTTTTTTTGGACTTAGTCATTTTTCTGGCGTTTATCAGACTTTCAGATAGGGGAAATGTCAGTGAGCGTTCCTATTTCAGTTTCAGAGCTATTCGCCCAATGAGTCCTTGATATTTAGTCGTTCTCAGCCAATTTTCTGGATTTTTAAAAATTTCACTTTTTTGTGAAAATATCCACTAAATGAGGGAATAATATGTGAGAGGGTACCCCAGGAGAGTTACAAATGTGTGTGGGTATAATATATATCCCACGGGGTAAAATTGAAAAAAGTTGTAAAAAATTTTTTTTTGGACTCAGTCATTTTTCCGGCGTTTATCAGACTTTCAGATAGGGGAAATGTCAGTGAGCGTTCCGATTTCAGTTCCAGAGCGATTCGCCCAATGAGTCCTTGATATTTAGTCGTTCTCAGACAATTTTCTGGATTTTTGAAAATTTCACTTTTTTGTGAAAATATCCACTAAATGAGGGAATAACATGTGAGAGGGTAGCCCAGGAGAGTTACAAATGTGTGTGGGTATAATATATATCCCACGGGGGTAAAATTGAAAGAAGTTCAAAAAAATTTTTTTTTGGACTTAGTCATTTTTCCAGCGTTTATCAGACTTTCAGATAGGGGAAATGTCAGTGAGCGTTCCTATTTCAGTTCCAGAGCGATTCACCCAATGAGTCCTTGTTATTTTGTCTTTTTCAGCTAATTTTCTGGATTTTTGAAAATTTCACTTTTTGGTGAAAATATCCACTAAATGAGGGAATAATATGTGTGAGGGTACCCCAGGAGAGTTCCAAATGTGTGTGGGTAGAATATATGTCCCACGGGGGTAAAATTGAAAAAAGTTGAAAAAAATTTTTTTTTGGACTTAGTCATTTTTCCGGCGTTTATCAGACTTTCATATAGGGGAAATGTCAGTGAGCGTTCCGATTTCAGTTACAGAGCGATTCGCCCAATGAGTCCTTGATATTTAGTCGTTCTCCGACAATTTTCTGGATTTTTGAAAATTTCACTTTTTTGTGAAAATATCCACTAAATGAGGGAATAACATGTGAGAGGGTACCCCAGGAGAGTTCCAAATGTGTGTGGGTAGAATATATGTCCCACGGGGGTAAAATTGAAAAAAGTTGAAAAAATTTTTTTTTTGGACTTAGTCATTTTTCCGGCGTTTATCAGACTTTCAGATAGGGGAAATGTCAGTGAGCGTTCCGATTTCAGTTCCAGAGCGATTCATTCAGTGAGTCCTTGATATTTAGTCGCTTTCAGCCAATTTTCTGGATTTTTGAAAATTTCACTTTTTTGGGAAAATATCCACTAAATGATGGAATAATATGTGTAAGGGTTCACTAGGAGAGTTCCAAATGTGTGTGGGTAGAATATATATCCAGTGGGGGTAAAATTGAAAAAAGTTGAAAAAAATTTTTTTTTGGACTTAGTCATTTTTCCGGCGTTTATCAGACTTTCAGATAGGGGAAATGTCAGTGAGCGTTCCGATTTCAGTTCCAGTGCGATTCACCCAATGAGTCTTTGTTATTAAGTCGTTTTCAGACAATTTTCTAGATTTTTGAAAATTTCACTTTTTTGTGAAAATATCCACTAAATGAGGGAATAATATGTGTGAGGGTACCCCAGGAGAGTTCCAAATGTGTGTGGGTAGAATATATATCCCACGGGGGTAAAATTGAAAGAAGTTGAAAAAAATTTTTTTTTGGACTTAGTCATTTTTCCGGCGTTTATCAGACTTTCAGATAGGGGAAATGTCAGTGAGCGTTCCTATTTCAGTTTCAGAACGATTCGCCCAATGAGTCCATGATATTTAGTCGTTTTCAGACAATTTTCTGGATTTTTGAAAATTTCACTTTTTTGTGAAAATATCCACTAAATGAGAGAATAATATGTGTGAGGGTACCCCAGGAGAGTTCCAAATGTGTGTGGGTAGAATATATATCCCACGGGGGTAAAATTGAAAAAAGTTGAAAAAAATTTTTTTTTGGACTTAGTAATTTTTCCGGCATTTATCAGACTTTCAGATAGGGGAAATGTCAGTGAGCGTTCCGATTTCAGTTCCAGAGCGATTCGTTAAATGAGTCCTTGTTATTTAGTCTTTTTCAGCTAATTTTCTGGATTTTGGAAAATTTCACTTTTTTGTGAAAATATCCACTAAATGAGGGAATAATATGTGTGAGGGTACCCCAGGAGAGTTCCAAATGTGTGTGGGTAGAATATATGTCCCACGGGGGTAAAATTGAAAAAAGTTGAAAAAAATTTTTTTTTGGACTTAGTCATTTTTCCGGCGTTTATCATACTTTCAGATAGGGGAAATGTCAGTGAGCATTCCGATTTCAGTTCCAGAGCGATTCATTCAGTGAGTCCTTGATATTTAGTCGTTTTCAGCCAATTTTCTGGATTTTTGAAAATTTCACTTTTTTGTGAAAATATCCACTAAATGAGGGAATAACATGTGAGAGGGTACCCCAGGAGAGTTACAAATGTGTGTGGGTATAATATATATCCCACGGGGGTAAAATTGAAAAAAGTTGAAAAAAATTTTTTTTGGACTTAGTCATTTTTCTGGCATTTATCAGACTTTCAGATAGGGGAAATGTCAGTGAGCATTCCTATTTCAGTTTCAGAACGATTCGCCCAATGAGTCCATGATATTTAGTCGTTTTCAGACAATTTTCTGGATTTTTGAAAATTTCACTTTTTTGTGAAAATATCCACTAAATGAGAGAATAATATGTGTGAGGGTACCCCAGGAGAGTTCCAAATGTGTGTGGGTAGAAGATATATCCCACGGGGGTAAAATTGAAAAAAGTTGAAAAAAAATTTTTTTGGGACTTAGTAATTTTTCCGGCATTTATCAGACTTTCAGATAGGGGAAATGTCAGTGAGCGTTCCGATTTCAGTTCCAGAGCGATTCACCCAGTGAGTCCTTGATATTTAGTCGTTTTCAGCTAATTTTCTGGATTTTTGAAAATTTCACTTTTTTGTGAAAATATCCACTAAATGAGGGAATAATATGTGTAATGGTACCCAAGGAGAGTTCCAAATGTGTGTGGGTATAATATATGTCCCACGGGGGTAAAATTGAAAGAAGTTGAAAAAAACTTTTTTTTGGACTTAGTCATTTTTCCGGCGTTTATCAGACTTTCAGATAGGGGTAATGTCAGTGAGCGTTCCGATTTCAGTTCCAGAGCGATTCGCCCAATGAGTCCTTGTTATGTAGTCTTTTTCAGCTAATTTTCTGGATTTTGAAAATTTCACTTTTTTGTGAAAATATCCACTAAATGAGGGAATAATATGTGTGAGGGAACCCCAGGAGAGTTCCAAATGTGTGTGGGAAGAATATATATCCCACGGGGTAAAATTGAAAAAAGTTGTAAAAAATTTTTTTTTGGACTCAGTCATTTTTCCGGCGTTTATCAGACTTTCAGATAGGGGAAATGGCAGTGAGCGTTCCTATTTCAGTTCCAGAGCGATTCACCCAATGAGTCCTTGTTATTTTGTCTTTTTCAGCTAATTTTCCGGATTTTTGAAAATTTCACTTTTTGGTGAAAATATCCACTAAATGAGGGAATAATATGTTTGAGGGTACCCCAGGAGAGTTTTAAATGTGTGTGGGTAGAATATATATCCCACGGGGGTAAAATTAAAAAAAGTTATAAAAAATTTTTTTTTGGACTTAGTCATTTTTCCGGCGTTTATCAGACTTTCAGATAGGGGAAATGTCAGTGAGCGTTCCGATTTCAGTTCCAGAGCGATTCACCCAGTGAGTCCTTGATATTTAGTCGTTTTCAGCCAATTTTCTGGATTTTTGAAAATTTCACTTTTTTGTGAAAATATCCACTAAATGAGGGAATAACATGTGAGAGGGTACCCCAGGAGAGTTACAAATGTGTGTGGGTATAATATATATCCCACGGGGGTAAAATTGAAAAAAGTTGAAAAAAATTTTTTTTGGACTTAGTCATTTTTCTGGCATTTATCAGACTTTCAGATAGGGGAAATGTCAGTGAGCGTTCCGATTTCAGTTCCAGAGCGATTCACCCAATGAGTCCTTGATATTTATTCTTTTTCAGCTAATTTTCTGGATTTTTGAAAATTTCACTTTTTTGTGAAAATATCCACTAAATGATGGAATAATATGTGTGAGGGTACCCTAGGAGAGTTCCAAATGTGTGTGGGTAGAATATATATCCAGTGGGGGTAAAATTGAAAAAAGTTGAAAAAAATTTTTTTTTGGACTCAGTCATTTTTCCGGCGTTTATCAGACTTTCAGATAGGGGAAATGTCAGTGAGCGTTCCGATTTCAGTTCCAGAGCGATTCACCCAATGAGTCTTTGTTATTAAGTCGTTTTCAGACAATTTTCTAGATTTTTGAAAATTTCACTTTTTTGTGAAAATATCCACTAAATGAGGGAATAATATGTGTGAGGGTACCCCAGGAGAGTTCCAAATGTGTGTGGGTAGAATATATATCCCACGGGGGTAAAATTGAAAGAAGTTGAAAAAAATTTTTTTTTGGACTTAGTCATTTTTCCGGCGTTTATCAGACTTTCAGATAGGGGAAATGTCAGTGAGCGTTCCTATTTCAGTTTCAGAATGATTCGCCCAATGAGTCCATGATATTTAGTCGTTTTCAGACAATTTTCTGGATTTTTGAAAATTTCACTTTTTTGTGAAAATATCCACTAAATGAGAGAATAATATGTGTGAGGGTGCCCCAGGAGAGTTCCAAATGTGTGTGGGTAGAATATATATCCCACGGGGGTAAAATTGAAAAAAGTTGAAAAAAAATTTTTTTTGGACTTAGTAATTTTTCCGGCATTTATCAGACTTTCAGATAGGGGAAATGTCAGTGAGCGTTCCGATTTCAGTTCCAGAGCGATTCGTCCAATGAGTCCTTGTTATTTAGTCTTTTTCAGCTAATTTTCTGGATTTTTGAAAATTTCACTTTTTTGTGAAAATATCCACTAAATGAGGGAATAATATGTGTGAGGGTACCCCAGGAGAGTTCCAAATGTGTGTGGGTAGAATATATGTCCCACGGGGGTAAAATTGAAAAAAGTTGAAAAAAATTTTTTTTTGGACTTAGTCATTTTTCCGGCGTTTATCAGACTTTCAGATAGGGGAAATGTCAGTGAGCATTCCGATTTCAGTTCCAGAGCGATTCATTCAGTGAGTCCTTGATATTTAGTCGTTTTCAGCCAATTTTCTGGATTTTTGAAAATTTCACTTTTTTGTGAAAATATCCACTAAATGAGGGAATAACATGTGAGAGGGTACCCCAGGAGAGTTACAAATGTGTGTGGGTATAATATATATCCCACGGGGGTAAAATTGAAAAAAGTTGAAAAAAATTTTTTTTGGACTTAGTCATTTTTCTGGCATTTATCAGACTTTCAGATAGGGGAAATGTCAGTGAGCGTTCCGATTTCAGTTCCAGAGCGATTCACCCAATGAGTCCTTGTTATTTATTCTTTTTCAGCTAATTTTCTGGATTTTTGAAAATTTCACTTTTTTGGGAAAATATCCACTAAATGATGGAATAATATGTGTGAGGGTACCCTAGGAGAGTTCCAAATGTGTGTGGGTAGAATATATATCCAGTGGGGGTAAAATTGAAAAAAGTGGAAAAAAATTTTTTTTTGGACTTAGTCATTTTTCTGGCATTTATCAGACTTTCAGATAGGGGAAATGTCAGTGAGCATTCCTATTTCAGTTTCAGAACGATTTGCCCAATGAGTCCATGATATTTAGTCGTTTTCAGACAATTTTCTGGATTTTTGAAAATTTCACTTTTTTGTGAAAATATCCACTAAATGAGAGAATAATATGTGTGAGGGTACCCCAGGAGAGTTCCAAATGTGTGTGGGTAGAAGATATATCCCACGGGGGTAAAATTGAAAAAAGTTGAAAAAAAATTTTTTTTGGACTTAGTAATTTTTCCGGCATTTATCAGACTTTCAGATAGGGGAAATGTCAGTGAGCGTTCCGATTTCAGTTCCAGAGCGATTCACCCAGTGAGTCCTTGATATTTAGTCGTTTTCAGCTAATTTTCTGGATTTTTGAAAATTTCACTTTTTTGTGAAAATATCCACTAAATGAGGGAATAATATGTGTGAGGGTACCCCAGGAGAGTTCCAAATGTGTGTGGGTAGAATATATATCCCACGGGGGTAAAATTGAAAGAAGTTGAAAAAAAATTTTTTTTGGACTTAGTAATTTTTCCGGCATTTATCAGACTTTCAGATAGGGGAAATGTCAGTGAGCGTTCCGATTTCAGTTCCAGAGCGATTCGTCCAATGAGTCCTTGTTATTTAGTCTTTTTCAGCTAATTTTCTGGATTTTTGAAAATTTCACTTTTTTGTGAAAATATCCACTAAATGAGGGAATAATATGTGTGAGGGTACCCCAGGAGAGTTCCAAATGTGTGTGGGTAGAATATATGTCAAACGGGGGTAAAATTGAAAAAAGTTGAAAAAAATTTTTTTTTGGACTTAGTCATTTTTCCGGCGTTTATCAGACTTTCAGATAGGGGAAATGTCAGTGAGCATTCCGATTTCAGTTCCAGAGCGATTCATTCAGTGAGTCCTTGATATTTAGTCGTTTTCAGCCAATTTTCTGGATTTTTGAAAATTTCACTTTTTTGTGAAAATATCCACTAAATGAGGGAATAATATGTGTGAGGGTACCCCAGGAGAGTTCCAAATGTGTGTGGGTAGAATATATGTCCCACGGGGGTAAAATTGAAAAAAGTTGAAAAAAATTTTTTTTTGGACTTAGTCATTTTTCCGGCGTTTATCAGACTTTCAGATAGGGGAAATGTCAGTGAGCATTCCTATTTCAGTTTCAGAACGATTCGCCCAATGAGTCCATGATATTTAGTCGTTTTCAGACAATTTTCTGGATTTTTGAAAATTTCACTTTTTTGTGAAAATATCCACTAAATGAGAGAATAATATGTGTGAGGGTACCCCAGGAGAGTTCCAAATGTGTGTGGGTAGAAGATATATCCCACGGGGGTAAAATTGAAAAAAGTTGAAAAAAAATTTTTTTTGGACTTAGTAATTTTTCCGGCATTTATCAGACTTTCAGATAGGGGAAATGTCAGTGAGCGTTCCGATTTCAGTTCCAGAGCGATTCACCCAGTGAGTCCTTGATATTTAGTCGTTTTCAGCTAATTTTCTGGATTTTTGAAAATTTCACTTTTTTGTGAAAATATCCACTAAATGAGGGAATAATATGTGTAATGGTACCCAAGGAGAGTTCCAAATGTGTGTGGGTATAATATATGTCCCACGGGGGTAAAATTGAAAGAAGTTGAAAAAAACTTTTTTTTGGACTTAGTCATTTTTTTGGCATTTATCAGACTTTCAGATAGGGGAAATGTCAGTGAGCGTTCCGATTTCAGTTCCAGAGCGATTCACCCAATGAGTCTTTGTTATTAAGTCGTTTTCAGACAATTTTCTAGATTTTTGAAAATTTCACTTTTTTGTGAAAATATCCACTAAATGAGGGAATAATATGTGTGAGGGTACCCCAGGAGAGTTCCAAATGTGTGTGGGTAGAATATATATCCCACGGGGGTAAAATTGAAAGAAGTTGAAAAAAAATTTTTTTTGGACTTAGTCATTTTTCCGGCGTTTATCAGACTTTCAGATAGGGGAAATGTCAGTTAGCATTCCTATTTCAGTTTCAGAACGATTCGCCCAATGAGTCCTTGTTATTTAGTCTTTTTCAGCTAATTTTCTGGATTTTTGAAAATTTCACTTTTTTGTGAAAATATCCACTAAATGAGGGAATAATATGTGTGAGGGTACCCCAGGAGAGTTCCAAATGTGTGTGGGTAGAATATATGTCCCACGGGGGTAAAATTGAAAAAAGTTGAAAAAAATTTTTTTTTGGACTTAGTCATTTTTCCGGCGTTTATCAGACTTTCAGATAGGGGAAATGTCAGTGAGCATTCCGATTTCAGTTCCAGAGCGATTCATTCAGTGAGTCCTTGATATTTAGTCGTTTTCAGCCAATTTTCTGGATTTTTGAAAATTTCACTTTTTTGTGAAAATATCCACTAAATGAGGGAATAATATGTGTGAGGGTACCCCAGGAGAGTTCCAAATGTGTGTGGGTAGAATATATGTCCCACGGGGGTAAAATTGAAACAAGTTGAAAAAAATTTTTTTTTGGACTTAGTCATTTTTCCGGCGTTTATCAGACTTTCAGATAGGGGAAATGTCAGTGAGCGTTCCGATTTCAGTTCCAGAGCGATTCATTCAGTGAGTCCTTGATATTTAGTCGTTTTCAGCCAATTTTCTGGATTTTTGAAAATTTCACTTTTTTGTGAAAATATCCACTAAATGAGGGAATAATATGTGTAAGGGTACCCCAGGAGAGTTACAAATGTGTGTGGGTATAATACATATCCCACGGGGGTAAAATTGAAAGGAGTTGAAAAAAAATTTTTTTTTGGACTTAGTCATTTTTCTGGCATTTATCAGACTTTCAGATAGGGGAAATGTCAGTGAGCGTTCCGATTTCAGTTCCAGAGCGATTCACCCAGTGAGTCCTTGATATTTAGTCGTTTTCAGCCAATTTTCTGGATTTTTGAAAATTTCACTTTTTTGTGAAAATATCCACTAAATGAGGGAATAATATGTGTGAGGGTACCCCAGGAGAGTTCCAAATGTGTGTGGGTAGAATATATATCCCACGGGGGTAAAATTGAAAGAAGTTGAAAAAAAATTTTTTTTGGACTTAGTAATTTTTCCGGCATTTATCAGACTTTCAGATAGGGGAAATGTCAGTGAGCGTTCCGATTTCAGTTCCAGAGCGATTCGTCCAATGAGTCCTTGTTATTTAGTCTTTTTCAGCTAATTTTCTGGATTTTTGAAAATTTCACTTTTTTGTGAAAATATCCACTAAATGAGGGAATAATATGTGTGAGGGTACCCCAGGAGAGTTCCAAATGTGTGTGGGTAGAATATATGTCAAACGGGGGTAAAATTGAAAAAAGTTGAAAAAAATTTTTTTTTGGACTTAGTCATTTTTCCGGCGTTTATCAGACTTTCAGATAGGGGAAATGTCAGTGAGCATTCCGATTTCAGTTCCAGAGCGATTCATTCAGTGAGTCCTTGATATTTAGTCGTTTTCAGCCAATTTTCTGGATTTTTGAAAATTTCACTTTTTTGTGAAAATATCCACTAAATGAGGGAATAATATGTGTAATGGTACCCAAGGAGAGTTCCAAATGTGTGTGGGTATAATATATGTCCCACGGGGGTAAAATTGAAAGAAGTTGAAAAAAACTTTTTTTTGGACTTAGTCATTTTTTTGGCATTTATCAGACTTTCAGATAGGGGAAATGTCAGTGAGCGTTCCGATTTCAGTTCCAGAGCGATTCACCCAATGAGTCCTTGTTATTTATTCTTTTTCAGCTAATTTTCTGGATTTTTGAAAATTTCACTTTTTTGTGAAAATATCCACTAAATGAGGGAATAATATGTGTGAGGGAACCCCAGGAGAGTTCCAAATGTGTGTGGGAAGAATATATATCCCACGGGGTAAAATTGAAAAAAGTTGTAAAAAATTTTTTTTTGGACTTAGTCATTTTTCCGGCGTTTATCAGACTTTCAGATAGGGGAAATGTCAGTGAGCGTTCCGATTTCAGTTCCAGAGCGATTCACCCAATGAGTCTTTGTTATTAAGTCGTTTTCAGACAATTTTCTAGATTTTTGAAAATTTCACTTTTTTGTGAAAATATCCACTAAATGAGGGAATAATATGTGTGAGGGTACCCCAGGAGAGTTCCAAATGTGTGTGGGTAGAATATATATCCCACGGTGGTAAAATTGAAAGAAGTTGAAAAAAATTTTTTTTTGGACTTAGTCATTTTTCCGGCGTTTATCAGACTTTCAGATAGGGGAAATGTCAGTGAGCGTTCCTATTTCAGTTTCAGAACGATTCGCCCAATGAGTCCATGATATTTAGTCGTTTTCAGACAATTTTCTGGATTTTTGAAAATTTCTCTTTTTTGTGAAAATATCCACTAAATGAGAGAATAATATGTGTGAGGGTACCCCAGGAGAGTTCCAAATGTGTGTGGGTTGAAGATATATCCCACGGGGGTAAAATTGAAAAAAGTTGAAAAAAAATTTTTTTTGGACTTAGTTATTTTTCCGGCATTTATCAGACTTTCAGATAGGGGAAATGTCAGTGAGCGTTCAGATTTCAGTTCCAGAGCGATTCGCCCAATGAGTCCTTGATATTTAGTCATTTTCAGCCAATTTTCAGGATTTTTGAAAATTTCACTTTTTTGTTAAAGTATCCACTAAATGAGGGAATAATATGTGTAAGGGTACCCCAGGAGAGTTCCAAATGTGTGTGGGTAGAATATATATCCAACGGGGGTAAAATTGAAAAAAGTTGAAAAAATTTTTTTTTGGGACTTAGTCATTTTTCTGGCGTTTATCAGACTTTCAGATAGGGGAAATGTCAGTGAGCGTTCTGATTTCAGTTCCAGAGCGATTTGTCCAATGAGTCCTTCATATTTAGTCGTTTTCAGCCAATTTTCTGGATTTTTGAAAATTTCACTTTTTTGTGAAAATATCCACTAAATGAGGGAATAATATGTGTGAGGGTACCCCAGGAGAGTTCCAAATGTGTGTGGGTAGAATATATGTTCCACGGGGGTAAAATTGAAACAAGTTGAAAAAAATTTTTTTTTGGACTTAGTCATTTTTCTGGCATTGATCAGACTTTCAGATAGGGGAAATGTCAGTGAACGTTCCGATTTCAGTTCCAGAGCGATTTGTCCAATGAGTCCTTCATATTTAGTAGTTTTCAGCCAATATTTTGGATTTTTGAAATTTTCACTTTTTTGTGAAAATATACACTAAATGATGGAATAATATGTGTGAGGGTACCCCAGGAGAGTTCCAAATGTGTGTGGGTAGAATATATTTCCCACGGGGATAAAATTGAAAGAAGTTGAAAAAAATTTTTTTTTGGACTTAGTCATTTTTCCGGCGTTTATCAGACTTTCAGATAGGGGAAATGTCAGTGAGCGTTCCGATTTCAGTTCCAGAGCGATTCACCCAATGAGTCCTTGTTATTAAGTCGTTTTCAGCCAATTTTCTGGATTTTTGAAAATTTCACTTTTTTGTGAAAATATCCACTAAATCAGGGAATAATATGTGTGAGGGTACCCCAGGAGAGTTCCAAATGTGTGTGGGTAGAATATATATCCCACGGGGGTAAAATTGAAAAAAGTTGAAAAAATTTTTTTTTTGGACTTAGTCATTTTTCCGACGTTTATCAGACTTTCACATAGGGGAAATGTCAGTGAGCATTCCGATTTCAGTTCCAGAGCGATTCGCCCAATAAGTCCTTGATATTTAGTCGTTTTCAGCCAATTTTCTGGATTTTTGAAAATTTCACTTTTTTGTGAAAATATCCACTAAATGAGGGAATAATATGTGTGAGGGTACTCCAGGAGAGTTCCAAATGTGTGTGGGTAGAATATATATCCCACGGGGGTAAAATTGAAAGAAGTTGAAAAAAAATTTTTTTTGGACTTAGTCATTTTTCTGGCATTTATCAGACTTTCAGATAGGGGAAATGTCAGTGAGCATTCCGATTTCAGTTCCAGAGCGATTCATTCAGTGAGTCCTTGATATTTAGTCGTTTTCAGCCAATTTTCTGGATTTTTGAAAATTTCACTTTTTTGTGAAAATATCCACTAAATGAGGGAATAATATGTGTAAGGGTACCCCAGGAGAGTTCCAAATGTGTGTGGGTATAATATATGTCCCACGGGGGTAAAATTGAAAGAAGTTGAAAAAAATTTTTTTTTGGACTTAGTCATTTTTCTGGCATTTATCAGACTTTCAGATAGGGGAAATGTCAGTGAGCATTCCTATTTCAGTTTCAGAACGATTCGCCCAATGAGTCCATGATATTTAGTCGTTTTCAGACAATTTTCTGGATTTTTGAAAATTTCACTTTTTTGTGAAAATATCCACTAAATGAGAGAATAATATGTGTGAGGGTACCCCAGGAGAGTTCCAAATGTGTGTGGGTAGAAGATATATCCCACGGGGGTAAAATTGAAAAAAGTTGAAAAAAAATTTTTTTTTGGACTTAGTCATTTTTCTGGCATTTATCAGACTTTCAGATAGGGGAAATGTCAGTGAGCGTTCCGATTTCAGTTCCAGAGCGATTCGTCCAATGAGTCCTTGTTATTTAGTCTTTTTCAGCTAATTTTCTGGATTTTTGAAAATTTCACTTTTTTGTGAAAATATCCACTAAATGAGGGAATAATATGTGTGAGGGTACCCCAGGAGAGTTCCAAATGTGTGTGGGTAGAATATATGTCAAACGGGGGTAAAATTGAAAAAAGTTGAAAAAAATTTTTTTTTGGACTTAGTCATTTTTCCGGCGTTTATCAGACTTTCAGATAGGGGAAATGTCAGTGAGCGTTCCGATTTCAGTTCCAGAGCGATTCATTCAGTGAGTCCTTGATATTTAGTCGTTTTCAGCCAATTTTCTGGATTTTTGAAAATTTCACTTTTTTGTGAAAATATCCACTAAATGAGGGAATAATATGTGTAAGGGTACCCCAGGAGAGTTCCAAATGTGTGTGGATATAATATATGTCCCACGGGGGTAAAATTGAAAGAAGTTGAAAAAAATTTTTTTTTGGACTTAGTCATTTTTCTGGCATTTATCAGACTTTCAGATAGGGGAAATGTCAGTGAGCGTTCCGAATTCAGTTCCAGAGCGATTCACCCAGTGAGTCCTTGATATTTAGTCGTTTTCAGCTAATTTTCTGGATTTTTGAAAATTTCACTTTTTTTGTGAAAATATCCACTAAATGAGAGAATAATATGTGTGAGGGTACCCCAGGAGAGTTCCAAATGTGTGTGGGTAGAAGATATATCCCACGGGGGTAAAATTGAAAAAAAATTTTTTTTGGACTGAGTAATTTTTCCGGCATTTATCAGACTTTCAGATAGGGGAAATGTCAGTGAGCGTTCCGAATTCAGTTCCAGAGCGATTCACCCAGTGAGTCCTTGATATTTAGTCGTTTTCAGCTAATTTTCTGGATTTTTGAAAATTTCACTTTTTTGTGAAAATATCCACTAAATGAGGGAATAATATGTGTAATGGTACCCAAGGAGAGTTCCAAATGTGTGTGGGTATAATATATGTCCCACGGGGTTAAAATTGAAAGAAGTTGAAAAAAACTTTTTTTTGGACTTAGTCATTTTTTTCTCATTTATCAGACTTTCAGATAGGGGAAATGTCAGTGAGCGTTCCGATTTCAGTTCCAGAGCGATTCACCCAATGAGTCCTTGTTATTTATTCTTTTTCAGCTAATTTTCTGGATTTTTGAAAATTTCACTTTTTTGTGAAAATATCCACTAAATGAGGGAATAATATGTGTGAGGGAACCCCAGGAGAGTTCCAAATGTGTGTGGGAAGAATATATATCCCACGGGGTAAAATTGAAAAAAGTTGTAAAAAATTTTTTTTTGGACTTAGTCATTTTTCCGGCGTTTATCAGACTTTCAGATAGGGGAAATGTCAGTGAGCGTTCCTATTTCAGTTTCAGAACGATTCGCCCAATGAGTCCATGATATTTAGTCGTTTTCAGACAATTTTCTGGATTTTTGAAAATTTCACTTTTTTGTGAAAATATCCACTAAATGACAGAATAATATGTGTGAGGGTACCCCAGGAGAGTTCCAAATGTGTGTGGGTTGAAGATATATCCCACGGGGGTAAAATTGAAAAAAGTTGAAAAAAAATTTTTTTTGGACTTAGTTATTTTTCCGGCATTTATCAGACTTTCAGATAGGGGAAATGTCAGTGAGCGTTCAGATTTCAGTTCCAGAGCAATTCGCCCAATGAGTCCTTGATATTTAGTCGTTCTCAGCCAATATTTTGGATTTTTGAAAATTTCACTTTTTTGTGAAAATATACACTAAATGATGGAATAATATGTGTGAGGGTACCCCAGGAGAGTTCCAAATGTGTGTGGGTAGAATATATATCCCACGGGGGTAAAATTGAAAGAAGTTGAAAAATTTTTTTTTTTGACTTAGTCATTTTTCTGGCATTGATCAGACTTTCAGATAGGGGAAATGTCAGTGAACGTTCCGATTTCAGTTCCAGAGCGATTTGTCCAATGAGTCCTTCATATTTAGTAGTTTTCAGCCAATATTTTGGATTTTTGAAATTTTCACTTTTTTGTGAAAATATACACTAAATGATGGAATAATATGTGTGAGGGTACCCCAGGAGAGTTCCAAATGTGTGTGGGTAGAATATATTTCCCACGGGGATAAAATTGAAAGAAGTTGAAAAAAATTTTTTTTTGGACTTAGTCATTTTTCCGGCGTTTATCAGACTTTCAGATAGGGGAAATGTCAGTGAGTGTTCCGATTTCAGTTCCAGAGCGATTCACCCAATGAGTCCTTGTTATTAAGTCGTTTTCAGCCAATTTTCTGGATTTTTGAAAATTTCACTTTTTTGTGAAAATATCCACTAAATCAGGGAATAATATGTGTGAGGGTACCCCAGGAGAGTTCCAAATGTGTGTGGGTAGAATATATATCCCACGGGGGTAAAATTGAAAAAAGTTGAAAAAATTTTTTTTTTGGACTTAGTCATTTTTCCGACGTTTATCAGACTTTCAGATAGGGGAAATGTCAGTGAGCATTCCGATTTCAGTTCCATAGTGATTCGCCCAATAAGTCCTTGATATTTAGTCGTTTTCAGCCAATTTTCTGGATTTTTGAAAATTTCACTTTTTTGTGAAAATATCCACTAAATGAGGGAATAATATGTGTGAGGGTACCCCAGGAGAGTTCCAAATGTGTGTGGGTATAATATATGTCCCACGGGGGTAAAATTGAAAGAAGTTGAAAAAAAATTTTTTTTGGACTTAGTCATTTTTCTGGCGTTTATCAGACTTTCAGATAGGGGAAATGTCAGTGAGCGTTCCGATTTCAGTTCCAGAACGATTCGCTCAATGAGTCCTTTTTATTTATTCTTTTTCAGCTAATTTTCTGGATTTTTGAAAATTTCACTTTTTTGTGAAAATATCCACTAAATGAGGGAATAATATGTGTGAGGGTACCCAGGAGAGTTCAAAATGTGTGTGGGTAGAATATATATCCAGTGGGGGTAAAATTCAAAAAAGTTGAAAAAAATTTTTTTTTTGTACTTAGTCATTTTTCCGGCGTTTATCAGACTTTCATATAGGGCAAATGTCAGTGAGCATTCCGATTTCAGTTCCAGAGCGATTCGCCCAATGAGTCCTTGTTATTTAGTCGTTTTCAGATAATTTTCTGGATTTTTGAAAATTTCACTTTTTTGTGAAAATATCCACTAAATCAGGGAATAATATGTGTGAGGGTACCCCAGGAGAGTTCCAAATGTGTGTGGGTAGAATATATATCCTACGGGGTAAAATTGAAAAAAGTTGAAAAAATTTATTTTTTGGACATAGTCATTTTTCTGGCGTTTATCAGACTTTCAGATAGGGGAAATGTGAGTGAACGTTCCGATTTCAGTTCCAGAGCGATTCGCCCAATGAGTCCTTGATATTTAGTAGTTTTCAGCCAGTATTTTGGATTTTTGAAAATTTCACTTTTTTGTGAAAATATACACTAAATGATGGAATAATATGTGTGAGGGTACCCCAGGAGAGTTCCAAATGTGTGTGGGTAGAATATATATCCCACGGGGGTAAAAGTGAAAAAAGTTGAAAACATTTTTTTTTTGGACTTAGTCATTTTTCCGGCGTTTATCAGACTTTCAGATAGGGCAAATGTCAGTGAGCGTTCCGATTTCAGTTCCAGAGCGATTCATCCAATGAGTCCTTGAAATTTAGTAGTTTTCAGCCAATTTTCTGGATTTTTTGAAAATTTCATTTTTTTGTGAAAATATCCACTAAATGAGGGAATAATATGTGTGAGGGTACCCCAGGAAAGTTTCAAATGTGTGTGGGAAGAATATATATCCCACGGGGGTAAAATTGAAAAAAGCTGAAAAAATTTTTTTTTGGACTTAGTCATTTTTCTGGCATTCATCAGACTTTCAGATAGGGGAAATGTCAGTGAGCGTTCCGATTTCAGTTCCAGAGCGATTCGCCCAATGAGTCCTTGTTATTTATTGTTTTTCAGCTAATTTTCTGGATTTTTGAAAATTTCACTTTTTTGTGAAAATATCCACTAGATGAGGGAATAATATGTGTGAGGGTACCCCAGGAGAGTTCCAAATGTGTATGGGTAGAATATATATGCTACTGGGGTAAAATTGAAAAAAGTTGAAAAATTTTTTTTTTGGGACTTAGTCATTTTTCTGGCGTTTATCAGACTTTCAGATAGGGGAAATGTCAGTGAGCGTTCGGATTTCAGTGCCAGAGCAATTCGCCCAATGAGTCCTTGATATTTAGTCATTCTCAGCCAATATTTTGGATTTTTTTATATCCTACTGGGGTAAAATTGAAAAAAGTTGAAAAAATTTTTTTTGGGGACTTAGTCATTTTTCCGGCGTTTATCAAACTTTCAGATAGGGGAAATGTCAGTGAGCATTCCGATTTCAGTTCCAGAGTGATTCGCCCAATGAGTCCTTGTTATTTAGTCGTTTTCAGCCAATTTTCTGTATTTTTGAAAATTTCACTTTTTTGTGAAAATATACACTAAATGATGGAATAATATGTGTGAGGGTACCCCAGGAGAGATCCAAATGTGTGTGGGTAGAATATATATCCCACGGGGGTAAAAGTGAAAAAAGTTGAAAAAAATTTTTTTTTGGACTTATCCATTTTTCCGGCGTTTATCAGACTTTCAGATAGGGGAAATGTTAGTGAGCATTCTGATTTCAGTGCCACAGCGATTCGCCCAATGAGTCCTTGTTATTTAGTCGTTTTCAGCCAATTTTCTGGATTTTTGAAAATTTCACTTTTTTGTGAAAATATCCACTAGATGAGGGAATAATATGTGTGAGGGTACCCCAGGAGAGTTCCAAATGTGTATGGGTAGAATATATATGCTACTGGGGTAAAATTGAAAAAAGTTGAAAAATTTTTTTTTTGGGACTTAGTCATTTTTCTGGCGTTTATCAGACTTTCAGATAGGGGAAATGTCAGTGAGCGTTCGGATTTCAGTGCCAGAGCAATTCGCCCAATGAGTCCTTGATATTTAGTCGTTCTCAGCCAATATTTTGGATTTTTTTATATCCTACTGGGGTAAAATTGAAAAAAGTTGAAAAAATTTTTTTGGGGGACTTAGTCATTTTTCCGGCGTTTATCAAACTTTCAGATAGGGGAAATGTCAGTGAGCATTCCGATTTCAGTTCCAGAGTGATTCGCCCAATGAGTCCTTGTTATTTAGTCGTTTTCAGCCAACTTTCTGTATTTTTGAAAATTTCACTTTTTTGTGAAAATATCCACTAAATGAGGGAATTATATGTGTGAGGGTACCCCAGGAGAGTTCCAAATGTGTGTGGGTAGAATATATATCCCACGGGGGTAAAATTAAAAAAAGTTTTAAAAATTTTTTTTGGGGACTTAGTCATTTTTTCGGCGTTTATCAGACTTTCAGATAGGGGAAATGTCAGTGAGCGTTCTGATTTCAGTTCCAGAGCGATTCGCCCAATGAGTCCTTGTCATTTCGTCGTTTTCAGCCAACTTTCTGGATTTTTGAAAATTTCACTTTTTTGTGAAAATATCCACTAAATGAGGGAATAATATGTGTGAGGGTACCCCAGGAGAGTTCCAAATGTGTGTGGGTAGAATATATATCCCACGGGGGTAAAATTGAAAAAAGTTGAAAAAAATTTTTTTGGACCTAGTCATTTTTCTGGCGTTTATCAGACTTTCAGATAGGGGAAATGTCAGTGAGCGCTCCGATTTCTGTTCCAGAACGATTCGCCCAATGAGTCCTTGTCATTTAGTCGTTTTCAGCCAACTTTCTGGATTTTTGAAAATTTCACTTTTTTGTGAAAATATCCACTAAATGAGGGAATAATATGTGTGAGGGTACCCCAGGAGAGTTCCAAATGTGTTTGGGAAGAATATATATCCCACGGGGGTAAAATTGAAAAAAGTTTAAAAAAATTTTTTTGGACCTAGTCATTTTTCTGGCGTTTATCAGACTTTCAGATAGGGGAAATGTCCGTGAGCGCGCCGATTTCAGTTCCAGAACGATTCGCCCAATGAGTCCTTAAATATTTTGTTGTTTTCAGTCAATTTTCTGGATTTTTGAAAATTTCACTTTTTTGTGAAAATGTCCACTAAATGAGGGAATAATATGTGTGAGGGTACCCCAGGAGAGTGACAAATGTGTCTGGGTAGAATATATATCCCACGGGGGTAAAATTGAAAAAAGTTGAAAAGATTTTTTTTTTGGACTTAGTCATTTTTCCGACGTTTATCAGTCTTTCAGATAGGGGAAATGTCAGTGAGCATTCCGATTTCAGTTCCAGAGCGCTTCGCCCAATAAGTCTTTGATATTTAGTCGTTTTCAGCCAATTTACTGGATTTTTGAAAATTTCACTTTTTTGTGAAAATATCCACTAAATGAGGGAATAATATGTGTGAGGGTACACCAGGAGAGTTCCAAATGTGTGTGGGTAGAATATATATCCCACGGGGGTAAAATTGAAAAAAGTTGAAAAAAATTTTTTTGGACCTAGTCATTTTTCTGGCGTTTATCAGACTTTCAGATAGGGGAAGTGTCAGTGAGTGCTCCGATTTCAGTTCCAGAGCGATTCGCCCAATGAGTCCTTGTTATTTAGTCGTTTTCAGCCAACTTTCTGTATTTTTGAAAATTTCACTTTTTTGTGAAAATATCCACTAAATGAGGGAATAATATGTGTGAGGGTACCCCAGGAGAGTTCCAAATGTGTGTGGGTAGAATATATATCCAGCGGGGATAAAATTCAAAAAAGTTGAAAACATTTTTTTTTGGACTTAGTCATTTTTCCGACGTTTATCAGACTTTCAGATAGGGGAAATGTCAGTGAGCATTCCGATTTCAGTTCCAGAGCGCTACGCCCAATAAGTCTTTGATATTTAGTCGTTTTCAGCCAATTTTCTGGATTTTTGAAAATTTCACTTTTTTGTGAAAATATCCACTAAATGAGGGAATAATATGTGTGAGGGTACCCCAGGAGAGTTCCAAATGTGTGTGGGTAGAATATATATCCCACGGGGGTAAAATTAAAAAAAGTTTAAAAAATTTTTTTTTGGGACTTAGTCATTTTTCCGGCGTTTATCAGACTTTCAGATAGGGGAAATGTCAGTGAGCATTCCGATTTCAGTTCCACAGCGATTCACCCAATGAGTCCTTGTTATTAAGTCGTTTTCAGCCAATTTTCTGGATTTTTGAAAATTTTACTTTTTTGTGAAAATATCCACTAAATGAGGGAATAATATGTGTGAGGGTACCCAGGAGAGTTCCAAATGTGTGTGGGTAGAATACATATCCCATGGGGGTAAAATTGAAAAAAGTTGAAAACATTTTTTTTTGGACTTAGTCATTTTTCCGGCTTTTATCAGACTTTCAGATAGGGCAAACGTCAGTGAGCGTTCCGATTTCAGTGCCAGAGCGATTCGCCCAATGAGTCCTTGATATTTAGTCGTTCTCAGCCAATATTTGGGATTTTTGAAAATTTCACTTTTTTGTGAAAATATCCACTAAATGAGGGAATAATATGTGTGAGGGTACCCCAGGAGAGTTCCAAATGTGTGTGGGTAGAATATATATCCAGCGGGGATAAAATTCAAAAAAGTTGAAAACATTTTTTTTTTGGACTTAGTCATTTTTCCGGCGTTTTTCAGACTTTCAGATAGGGGAAATGTCAGTGAGCATTCCGATTTCAGTTCCAGAGTGATTCGCCCAATGAGTCCTTGTTATTTAGTCGTTTTCAGCCAACTTTCTGTATTTTTGAAAATTTCACTTTTTTGTGAAAATATCCACTAAATGAGAGAAAAATATGTGTGAGGGTACCCCAGGAGAGTTCGAAATGTGTGTGGGTAGAATATATATCCCACGGGGGTAAAATTGAAAAAAGTTTAAAAAAATTTTTTTGGACATAGTCATTTTTCTGGCGTTTATCAGACTTTCAGATAGGGGAAATGTCAGTGAGCGTTCCGATTTCAGTTCCAGAGCGATTCGCCCAATGAGTCCTTGATATTTAGTAGTTTTCAGCCAGTTTTCTGGATTTTTGAAAATTTCACTTTTTTGTGAAAATATCCACTAAATGAGGGAATAATATGTGTGAGGGTACCCCAGGAGAGTGACAAATGTGTGTGGGTATAATATATATCCCACAGGGGTAAAATTGAAAGAAGTTGAAAAAAATTTTTTTTGGACTTAGCCATTTTTCTGGCATTTATCAGACTTTCAGATAGGTGAAATGTTAGTGAGCGTTCCGATTTCAGTTCCACAGCGATTCACCCAATGAGTCCTTGTTATTTAGTCTTTTTCAGCTAATTTTCTGGATTTTTGAAAATTTCACTTTTTTGTGAAAATATCCACTAAATGAGGGAATAATATGTGTGAGGGTACCCCAGGAGAGTGACAAATGTGTGTGGGTATAATATATATCCCACGGGGGTAAAATTGAAAGAAGTTGAAAAAAATTTTTTTTGGACTTAGTCATTTTTCTGGCATTTATCAGACTTTCAGATAGGTGAAATGTTAGTGAGCGTTCCGATTTCAGTGCCAGAGCGATTCGCCCAATGAGTCCTTGTTATTTAGTCATTTTCAGCCAACTTTCTGGATTTTTGAAAATTTCACTTTTTTGTGAAAATATCCACTAAATGAGGGAAAAATATGTGTGAGTATACCCCAGGAGAGTTCCAAATGTGTGTGGGTAGAATATATATCCCACGTGGGTAAAATTGAAAAAAGTTGAAAAAAAATTTTTTTTGGACTTAGTCATTTTTCCGGCGTTTATCATTAGAGATGAGCGTTGTTCTACTCGAACTGTTCGCCAATCTCAAATTCGAGCTGTTTTGGGCGGTGTTCGAGCCGGTCGGCGAACACGAACAATTTGAGAAAAATTCGGCTGTTCGAGGTTATGTTCGATAACTGTTCGTGCACCAAAATCATAACTGGATTTTTTCTCAGTAATGATGAAAATTAATGTTAATACGCAGTTTGAGTGTACAGCGGGGCGGGGGGAGGGGCAGGGGATGGATCTCTGCAGGAACAATGAAGATCTCCATTTTTTTTTCTCTTTCCCGCATTTGCAGTGGGGAGGTGCAATCTGTCAGCCTATCAGCAGCGCACACACGGAGCGAAGTGCTTTTTTTCACACAAGCAAGGGCATGTGTGATTGGCAGTGTATGTCACATGTCCTTGCCCTATAAGACCAAGCCATTTTCCCCGTCGCCACCATTTTCTCACTGCTGCAGCTGCGTGTTAGACGGCACCGCTGTTGCTGTGTGCGCTATACCTTGTTAATTTCAAGCCAATTTTCGCACAAATATACAGATAGCTTGGGAGTAGGGAATAGTTGTGATTGCAGTCCTTTTAAGGACTAGGTTACAGCATTTCCTACGACTTTTATCAAGCAGGTCTGTGCTCTTAAATAGATAGATTGTGGGAGTAAAGACTAATTGTAATTGGAGTCCTTTTCAGGACTAGGTTACATCAGTTCCTATCAGTTTTTGCCAGGCAGGTCTGTGCCAGTGCTGTGCAAGTTTTTTTCACAGCATTTGGCTGAATCTAGCAAAGCTAATCCTTTTTGGCCTATTGCAGAGTGTGTTAGTCAGTGGAGTAGCCTATCTGTGTTGCAAGATATACCACCTGTGTATAGAATACCAATTTTTTTACTGCACCTAGTGAAGTAAAATCTTTTGGGCATAGCATCATTCTATTAGTCCATCTATACTGACCTCCATTAGGTTGCAAACTGAATCTAATTTTTTTCTGCATCTAGCTCTGAAAAAATATTTGGGCTTCTAGCAGTGTGTGGGAATTGGTCTATTAGTCCATCTATACTGACCTCCATCAGGTTGCAAATTAAAAATAATTTTTTTCTTCATTTAGCTCTGAAAAAATATTTGGGCTTCTAGCAGTGTGTGGGACTTGTTCTATTAGTCCTTCTATACTGACCTCCAGCAGGTTGCAAATTGAATATAATTTTTTTCTGCATCTAGCTCTGAAAAAATATTTGGGCTTCTAGCGGCGTGTGGGACTTGGTCTATTAGTCCATCTATACTGACCTCCATCAGGTTGCAAATTGAATAAAAAAAATTTCTGCATCTAGCTCTGAAAAAATATTTGGGCTTCTAGCGGTGTGTGGGACTTGGTCTATTAGTCCATCTATACTGACCTCCATCAGGTTGCAAATTAAAAATAATTTTTTTCTGCATCTAGCTCTGAAAAAATATTTGGGCTTCTAGCAGTGTGTGGGACTTGGTCTATTAGTCCATCTATACTGACCTCCATCAGGTTGCAAATTAAAAATAATTTTTTTCTTCATTTAGCTCTGAAAAAATATTTGGGCTTCTAGCAGTGTGTGGGACTTGTTCTATTAGTCCTTCTATACTGACCTCCAGCAGGTTGCAAATTGAATATAATTTTTTTCTGCATCTAGCTCTGAAAAAATATTTGGGCTTCTAGCGGTGTGTGGGACTTGGTCTATTAGTCCATCTATACTGACCTCCATCAGGTTGCAAATTAAAAATAATTTTTTTCTGCATCTAGCTCTGAAAAAATATTTGGGCTTCTAGCAGTGTGTGGGACTTGGTCTATTAGTCCATCTATACTGACCTCCATCAGGTTGCAAATTAAAAATAATTTTTTTCTTCATTTAGCTCTGAAAAAATATTTGGGCTTCTAGCAGTGTGTGGGAGTTCTATTAGTCCTTCTATACTGACCTCCAGCAGGTTGCAAATTGAATATAATTTTTTTCTGCATCTAGCTCTGAAAAAATATTTGGGCTTCTAGCAGTGTGTGGGACTTGGTCTATTAGTCCATCTATACTGACCTCCATCAGGTTGCAAATTGAATAAAAAAAATTTCTGCATCTAGCTCTGAAAAATTATTTGGGCTTCTAGCGGTGTGTGGGACTTGGTCTATTAGTCCATCTATACTGACCTCCATCAGGTTGCAAATTAAAAATAATTTTTTTCTGCATCTAACCCAGCCAATAGTTTTGGCCTAATACCACAGTTTGGCCACTCAGCTCTGCTCGGTTACCATCCATTGTTTTTTTGTGCAAACAACTCCAGAGTTGTGAATTAGTTAACCACCAAAATGAGTGGAAAAAGGCCTGCTGCTGGTGGAAAGGGGAATAGGCGTGTTGGGAAGGGGAAAAAAGGTTGTGTCCGTGGGGTAGGTGCAGAAGAAAGACCATCTTCCAGCCAAACTAAAATGTCTACTTCTTTTAGCGGACAATGTGATAAGATCCCTTTCTTACGGCCACGCCAATCGCTACAAATTCCAGATGAGGCACAAAAACAGCAGGTGCTTCAACGGATTTCAAGTGCTCCTTTAAGTGGGCTCTCCTCCACATCAACTTCAACATCACAAATACTCCAGTCCTCAAAGGTGTCACCCAAATCGCACTTGCTTCCTCACAGCTCCCAAATCTCCAACTGCCCGTCTGAGTATGAGGTAGAACAGATGGTTGAGTCTGCAGAGCTGTTTACTCATACTATAGCCTGGGAATCAGAGGTCGACTCCAGCGCTTCTGTGAATCCAGACGAGGAAATGATCTGCACTGATGCCCAGAATCTTTATGAGTCGGATCCAGGACCAGACGCAGAAGGTTCTGACCATAATGTAGACCCTCATTCCCAAACTGTAACTCCTGTTGGTGGAGACAATGAGGAAGACGATGATAAGACTCAAATACCTGATTGGAGCGACAACTTTAGTTTTTTGTCAGGGCAGGAACAGGTTGGCTCTGAGGACGACGGGTGTGATAACGCACAGGGTGATGATGATGAGGTCGGAGATCCCACTTACTGTCAACCCACAGTCAGCCAAGAGATGAGGTCAGCAGAGGAGGTGGAGGAAGATGCTAGTGACGACGAAGTCAGGTTGCGCCTTCCTGGACAGAGACGTAGTACTGGAAGCACGTCAACAACTGCATCCTCAAACACAACTCTGCCTCTCACCACAAGTCGTGGTGGCTCTTCAGGTCGCATGGGTGCTAAGCCTTGCATAGCCTGGGCATTTTTTCAGATCGATAAAGATGACCCAACTCGTGTTATCTGTAACATTTGTCAGCAAAAGCTAAGTAGAGGCCAAAAAATACATAGTTTGAGTACTTCATGCATGAACCGGCACATGGACATGAAGCATAAGTTGCAGTGGGAAGCTCAGTGTGCTACAATGCGGCCTAGCCGGCCGGGCCAACCACCGTCTGCCATATCTTGTGCATCCGCGGCCTCTTCATCCTCTGTGACTGGGGGGACAGCAGTCACACCTGTTTTGGGGCGCAGACCTTCCACCTCTTTACCCGCAACAGCCAGCGTGATTGGCAGGTCATCATTTTCTTTGGAGGTGGTAACACCAGCTGGTCTTGAGCGCTGTCCGACATCGATAGCACCACCTTTGGATCAAGGCAACCTAACATGTCCGCCTGCATCTTCCTCACAGACCGGCAGTTTGCCGGGGACACCCTTATCAACCCCGTCTAAGCACAATAGCCAGCCCTCGGTCCCTCAGATGTGGACAAGTAAAAGACCATTTCCTCCTAGCTATGAGAAAGCTAAGAGGTTGAATTTCACCATCTGCAAGCTCTTGGCTACAGAAATGCTGCCTTTCCGCCTGGTGGACACAGAGGATTTTCGAGACCTTATGTCCGTCGCAGTGCCCCAGTACCAGATGCCCAGTCGGCACTACTTCTCAAAGAAAGGTGTGCCTGCGCTCCACCAGCATGTCGCACACAACATCACCGCTTCTTTGAGAAACTCTGTGTGTGACAGGGTGCATTTCACCACAGACACTTGGACGAGTAGGCATGGACAGGGGCGTTACATGTCGCTGACTGGGCACTGGGTAACTATGGTGACAGCAGGACAAGGGGCTGCTGTCCAAGTCTTGCCGTCCCCATGAGTTGTGCGTCAATCCTCTTTATGTCAAAGTTCCTCCACTGCTTCTGCCTCCTCAACCTCCTCTCGGTCTTCCATCTGCACCCAAAGCCTGTCTGGTCATGCCACAAGCTTTCTAACTGCGCAGAAGGGATCCTGCACACCTCCTTACTATGCTGGCAGTAGAGCTCAACGTCATCAGGCGGTTTTTACATTGAAATGTCTGGGAAATGTGAGTCACACAGCTGAGGAGTTGTGGTCAGCTCTGGAGAACCAATTTCATGAATGGTTGTCTCCACTGGACCTGAAACCAGGGAAGGCCGTGTGCGACAATGCTGCAAACCTGGGTGCGACCCTTCGCCGGGGCAATATCACACACGTGCCTTGTATGGCTCACGTGTTGAACCTGGTTGTCCAGCAATTTTTAGCCCACTATCCCAGACTAGATGGCCTTCTGCAGAGGGCACGGTCGCTGTGTGCATACTTCCGCCGTTCGCATCCCGCAGCTCAGCGACTTACATCTCTACAGAAGTCGTTGGGCCTGCCACTTCACCGGCTAAAATTCGATGTGCCTACCCGGTGGAATTCAACTCTGCACATGTTGCAGCGCCTGTGGCAGCACCGACAAGCCCTGGTGCAATACGTTCTGACGTATAGCCTGGGCCAACGAGATTCAGAGGTGGGGCAAATCACGCTGGAGGAGTGGTCTCAGATCAGGGACCTATGCACCCTTCTGCACAGTTTTGAAATGGCGACGAAGATGTTTAGTGCTGACGATGCCATTATCAGCATGACTATTCCGGTGATTTACATGCTGGAGCACATGTTAAACAGAATTCGGAGTCAGGTGGTGGCACAAGAGGAGGTGGAGGAAGTAGAGGAGGAGGAGTTGTATGCGGAAGGGCTAACATCTGCAAGGTCCAGACGGTCGGCAGCACCAAGGCGGCAGGCATGTGAGGGTGGGGGAGATGATTTTACCAGGGCGCATGGTAGCAGCCAAACTAGTGAGGAAGGTGCAGGAGCCCAGGAAGAAGTGGAGGACGAACTGATGGAAGACTCATCAGATGAGGGAGACCTTGATCACATTTCTGTTGTGCGAGGTTGGGGTGAGAGGACAGAGGAAGGAAGCATGATTGTTACCTCGCCACCAACACAACAGGGACTTGGTGCTCCTGGATGCGCAACACACATGAGTGCCTTCTTGCTGCACTACCTGCAACATGACCCTCGAATTGTGAGATTAGAAATAATCCTGACTACTGGGTTGGAACACTGTTAGATCCCCGGTACAAAAGTAAATTTGCAGAAATTATTCCTGCCATAGAAAGGGATGCACGCATGCAGGAGTATCAGCAGAGACTGCTGCAGAATCTTACATGTGCTTTTCCACAAAATACCAGTGGTGCACGTAGTGAATCTCACAGTTCCAACTTGCCAACCGTGGGACCGTCAAGTGTTCAGCACTCAAACCGTAACAGAACCACAGTATCTGCTGGTAACATCAATTTTGCGGAATCATTTCACCACTTTTTTAGCCCATCCTTTGCAAGGCCACAGGAGACAAGAAGTCTGACACATAGTCCACGCCTAGAGACGATGGTACAGGAGTATCTCCAAGTAAACATTGAAGCCACGACTGTGTCACTGGACCCTTGCTCTTTTTGGGCTTCCAATCTGGATAAATGGGCGGAGCTAGCCACTTACGCCTTGGAGATCTTGTCATGCCCCGCAGCCAGCGTTCTGTCTGAACGTGTGTTCAGCGCTGCTGGTGGTGTGCTGACAGATAAGCGCACGCGGCTCTCCACTGATAATGTAGACAGACTCACGTTCATAAAGATGAACAAATCATGGATCCGAAACGACTTTTCTACCCCTGTGTCATCCTGGGGAGAGTAAAAGCTTGATGATTGGTTAAAATCACCCTACCAACCGTTTTAAGCTTTCAAATTACTAATCATGTTTATCTGTATCTTGACTGGAAAATAATTTGGGCTTTATAGCAGTGTGCAGCACTGATCCTATTAGGCCATCTATAATAAGCTTCACCAGATTTAAAATTAAAAATAATTTTTAGCTGCATCTAGGCCGGAAAATAATTTTGGGGCTCCGAGATGCGCAAGACACATAAGTGCCTTCTTGCTGCACTACCTGCAGCATGACCCTCATATTGTCAGAATTCGAAGTAATCATGACTACTGGGTTGCCACACTCTTAGATCCCCCAAACTTTTCGATCAACCTTTTCATTTTAATAAAGACCAAAAAAATGGTCATTTTTGAAATTATAAGCATTAGCAGGTTGTTAGAAACTGAAATCAAACAGTTTTCAACTCAAAACTTTATTCTAGATGATGTTACATTTTCACATAGGACCCCTTGTTCGAAAGGAGCTTCTGAACTCTCTCGTCCATTGAATTTGTCAGGTTTTGGATGGTTTCTGCTTCAATTGTTTTGCATGAGGACAGAATACCCTCCCAGAGCTGGTGCTTAGATGTGAACTGCCTCCCGCCATCATAGACACTCCTTTTAATGATGCTCCAAAGGTTCTGAATGGGGTAGAGGTCAGGGGAGCATGGGGGTCACACCATAAGTTTGTCCCCTTTTATGCCCATATCAGCCAGAGATGCAGATGTTTTATGTGCAGCATGAGATGGTGCATTATCATGCAGAAAAATGATCTTGCTGTGAAATACACGGTTCTTCTTCTTGAACCATGGCAGGAAGTGCTGTTTGAGAAAATCCACATACATTATGGAGTTCATCTTTAGCGCCTTCAGGGATCCTAAAGGGGCCGACAATCTCTCTCCCCATGATTCCAGCCCAAAACATTACTCCACCTCCTCCTTGTTGGCGCTGTAGCCGTGTTTGCGTGGGGTGTCCATCAACCAGCCATCCTCCACTCCATTCATCTGGACCATCGAGCGCTGCACGGCACTCATCCGTGAACAAAACAGTTTTGAAATCAGTCTTCATGTAATGTTTGGCCCACTGGAGCCGTTTCTGCTTGTGTGAAGTGGATAGAGGAGGTCGACAGGATGGCGTATGCACAGCTGTAAACCTCTGAAGGACCCTGCATCTTGTTGTTCGGGGGACGTTGGAGGCACAAGCAGCTTCAAAAACTTGTCTGCTGCTATGACAAGGCTTTTTTGCCGCTGCTCTTTCAACCTGACGTAATTGCCTGTAGGAAAGAGTCCTCAATTTGCCCTTATCAGCACGCACACGTGTGTACTGTGAATCAGCTACATACTTCTTGATTGCCAAGACACTACATCCTGATCATCGCACAATGTTGATTGTAGTCATGCCTTGACCTAAACACTCCACAATTTGTTGCTTCTCAGCAGCCGACACATCCTTTTTCTTTCCCATTTTGGCAGAAAATGTAGGCTGCTTAATAATGTGAGAGAGCCTTCTTAAGTAGTCTTGCTTTTCATTGGACACACCTGCCAAACTAATTAGCACAGGTGTCTGCAATTGCTTACAGTGATATAAAGAGCCCTGACACACATCACCATCAATGAGTTTAACTGACAAACAAACAAATTCTTCCCTTATCACTCCTAAACACTTTTTGCATAATAATTTGGAACGCGGTGTACATGTGCTTTTCCACAAAACACCAGTGGTTCACGTAGTGAATCTTACAGTTCTAACTTGCCAACCGTGGTCTGTATGGAATTGTTCAATAAAGGGCCCAAAATTAAGATAACATAGATGGGAGAGGTCTCTATGAATAGGAATTCCTAAGTATTTGATACCCTGTGAGGGCCAGGCAAAGGGAAAGTTGGACTGGATGGAATCCTATATGGATTTAGGGAGGGAGACATCGAGGGCCTCAGACTTCGCTGCATGGATTTTAAAATTTTACCATGTAACAAAGTGATCTATTTCAGCCATAACAGCAGGGATGGATATATGTGATTGAGTGATATATACTAGGACATCATCAGCAAATAGAGAGCACTTGTACTCGGTGCCTCCCACCTCAATCCACCTAATATTGGGGTTATGGCGAATTGATGAGAGCAGGTGCTCCGTCACTAGGATGTATAAGAGAGGGGACAGAGGACATCCCTGCCTTGTCCCATTGGTGATTGTGAAAGGTGATGAAAATGTTCTGACGCACCCCCTGGGCCTTGGGACACCCGGAGCCGGACCCTTTTTGGTGGATGCTGGTGGTTGTAGTCTTCGTGGCGGCGATCCGGTTCCGTGGCTCAGGGCGGTCAAACCAGTGGCGGAACTATTTATGTGGTTTTGATGTTTAAATGTCCGACTACGCCACCCGTGGATTGCGGTCAGAGTGAACCGCCGCTACAGGGCAGACCGCTAAGGCTGGTGTTGTGGGTGCAGCAGAGCGTAGCATAACTCCCCACGGGAGGAGTATAGCCTCAGGGCAGTGTATGCGGAGGATGGGGGTGATGGTGCAGGGCAGCAGCAGTAACGACACGGAGTCAGTGATGCAGTTCAGGGCCTTTACTCACAGTTCTTATTATCCAGACCACGTCTGCAGGTAACGGCTGCCCACGTCGTACTGTGCTCACCAGGTGAGGGGCTCAGACAACTCCCAGATAACTTTGGAGCGCTTCACAGGACCCCCTTTGTGTGTCCTTTGTCTGGCCTTTCTTACGAACACTTCTGTCCGGCTGCCTCTGGCCTCCTCTTGGTAAACTTGGCGCCAGTTTCCCTGACCCTATGTGGTGCCTTCCTAGCGGGTGGAGCAAGGGGCTGCGCCACATAAAATGTCAGAGCCTCCGGTTTCTAGCTGAGGGTCGTTTCCTGCCTCCACTAGTTCGGGGACCGGTCTCCCCCTTTGGCCTGACCCCTCCACGCAGGTGGATTCGGGCGTGCGGTGGCGACTCGCCCGTCCGCACCCCTGGGATCCCTTCATTCCTCATTCCTGGAGCCTTCTCCGCTCCTCTTCCTTCCTTCTTCCTCTTGCAGGCCTGGGCCTCTGTTACTAGGCCCGCCTCCGGAGCAGAGCTCATGCAGAGCCCCTGCTCCCTGCCACTTCTGCTCAGACTTCTCTGCACTGAACTAAGATGGTGCCCACCTTTTATACTCCCTTCTCAATGCACCCAGGAACTGCTTCCTCCCTGCTCCTGCACTGCAGGGTTCCCCTTCCTCAGTGTTCCCTCCCCCCACTCCAGCCAGGGACAGGGACTGTCGTGCCCATCTCAGGGGCATATTGGTCGCCCTGCCCCACGGCAATGTGGTGTAATGCATGCAGGTGTCGGGTCCTGATCCACACTCCATCCTTATCTGAGAGTGAGATATCACACCTCTGGGTGAGGTGCAATACGTCTGTAGCAACCGAGCCCTCGGTGCTACAGTTCCATTTATCTTCAGCCTAGGTGACGTATTGTGATACAGGGCCGTGATTTTGGCTATAAAAGGGTCCCCTAGACCCCTACCCCAAGCTTTTTAAGAGAATCATATATGGCGTGCCAGGAGACTCTATGGAATGCTTTCTCAGCATGCAACGAGAGTATCTACTTACAAATTTTTAACTGCATCTAGCCCAGGAAATACTTTGTGCCTTGTAGCAGTGTCTGCTAGTCAGCGGATTATCCCGGCTGTTAAGCAAGCTACACCACCTGTAGTTTGGACACTTAATTTTTTCAAAGGAAATGCTTCGGGACCACGGGATACTCAGTGAAGAGCATCAGGAGGCACCCCAAGGCATAGGGGCTGGGACTGGCACTAGGATGCCTTGCGGTGGACAGCCGAGCTCGATCCTTATAAAAGCTTTTTAACTGCAGCAGCTTTAGTGGACGCTACTGGAGCTGGAATTACGCGGCTGCTGGCATGAAACTTGCCCTCCAATAGATCCTTGTAAATGGATTTAAAGTGTATTCATTCAAATTAGAGGGACAATTTAAATTAAAAAGCTTAGAGCTGCTTCCACCACAGGGGGGCTCTCTCGACCCACCAGCGGACAGGCACCAGTATTGGGAGAGGGGGGCTGGCCGTCAGGGTTCACCGGGGCTCTGGCACAAACCCGGCGACATGGAGGTGGCACGGGCAGGAGCGGACTGGCCGTGTCGGCTTCTCACTTTTTGGATTTTAGAAGGGCATGACATGCCTATATCTGTGTCTCCCCCTCCTTTTACTCCTCCACCTCTTTTCTTTTCGCATGACTATATGTACTTGTCACTTTTCCATGTGTTAGTTGTGTCTTCTGAGCAGTTTGTCAGCTTTTGGACACCTTTGAAGGTGTTTTCTATGTGTTTCTATGTGTTTTTGTTTGCCTGCCATTGGTTTTAACGGTGTTCGAAGGTGTTCGACGAACAGTTCGACGAACAGTTCGGCGAACACACGGGTGTTCGACGAACCGAACCGAACTCGAACACTACGGGGGTGGCTCAACACTATTTATCATACTTTCAGATAGGGCAAATGTCAGTGAGCGTTCCGATTTCTGTTCCAGAATGATTCGCCCAATGAGTCCTTTAATATTTAGTCGTTTTCAGTCAATTTTCTGGATTTTTGAAAATTTCACTTTTTTGTGAAAATATCCACTAAATGAGGGAATAATATGTGTGAGGGTAACCCAGGAGAGTTCCAAATGTGTGTGGGTAGAATATATATCCCACGGGGGTAAAATTGAAAAAAGTTAAAAACATTTTTTTTTTGGACTTAGTCATTTTTCCTGCGTTTATCAGACTTTCAGATAGGGCAAATGTCAGTGAGCGCTCCGATTTCATTGCCAGAACGATTCGCCCAATGAGTCCTTGATATTTAGTCATTCTCAGCCAAAATTTTGGATTTTTGAAAATTTCACTTTTTTGTGAAAATATCCACTAAATGAGGGAATAATATGTGTGAGGGTACCCCAGGAGAGTTCCAAATGTGTGTGGGTAGAATATATATCCCACGGGGGTAAAATTGAAAAAAGTTGAAAACATTTTTTTTTTGGACTTAGTCATTTTTCCTGCGTTTATCAGACTTTCAGATAGGGGAAATGTCAGTGAGCGTTCCGATTTCAGTTCCACAGCGATTCACCCAATGAGTCCTTGTTATTAAGTCGTTTTCAGCAAATTTTTTGGATTTTTGAAAATTTCACTTTTTTGTGAAAATATCCACTAAATGAGGGAATAATATGTGTGAGGGTATCCCAGGAGAGTGACAAATGTGTGTGGGTATAACATATATCCCACGGGGGTAATATTGAAAGAAGTTGAAAAAAATTTTTTTTGGACTTAGTCATTTTTCTGGCATTTATCAGACTTTCAGATAGGTGAAATGTCAGTGAGCGTTCAAATTTCAGTTCTAGAGCGATTCGCCCAATGAGTCCTTGTTATTTAGTCGTTTTCAGCCAACTTTCTGTATTTTTGAAAATTTCACTTTTTTGTGAAAATATCCACTAAATGAGGGAAAAATATGTGTGAGGGTACCCCAGGAGAGTTCCAAATGTGTGTGGGTAGAATATATATCCCACGGGGGTAAAATTGAAAAAAGTTAAAAACACTTTTTTTTTGGACTTAGTCATTTTTCCTGCGTTTATCAGACTTTCAGATAGGGGAAATGTCAGTGAGCGTTCCGATTTCAGTGCCAGAGCGATTCGCCCAATGAGTCCTTGATATTTAGTCGTTCTCAGACAATATTTTGGATTTTTGAAAATTTCACTTTTTTTGTGAAAATATCCACTAAATGAGGGAATAATATGTGTGAGGGTACCCCAGGAGAGTTCCAAATGTGTGTGGGTAGAATATATATCCCACGGGGGTAAAATTGAATAAAGTTGAAAACATTTTTTTTTTGGACTTAGTCATTTTTCCTGCGTTTATCAGACTTTCAGATAGGGGAAATGTCAGTGAGCGTTCCGATTTCAGTTCCAGAGCGATTCACCCAATGAGTCCTTGTTATTTAGTGTTTTTCAGCTAATTTTTTGGATTTTTGAAAATTTCACTTTTTTGTTAAAATATCCACTAAATGAGGGAATAATATGTGTGAGGGTATCCCAGGAGAGTGACAAATGTGTGTGGGTATAATATATATCCCACGGGGGTAAAATTGAAAGAAGTTGAAAAAAATTTTTTTTGCACTTAGTCATTTTTCTGGCATTTATCAGACTTTCAGATAGGTGAAATGTCAGTGAGCGTTCCGATTTCAGTTCCACAGCGATTCACCCAATGAGTCCTTGTTATTAAGTCGTTTTCAGCCAATTTTCTGGATTTTTGAAAATTTCACTTTTTTGTGAAAATATCCACTAAATGGGGGAAAAATATGTGTGAGTATACCCCAGGAGAGTTCCAAATGTGTGTGGGTAGAATATATATCCCACGTGGGTAAAATTGAAAAAAGTTAAAAACATTTTTTTTTTGGACTTAGTCATTTTTCCTGCGTTTATCAGACTTTCAGATAGGGCAAACGTCAGTGAGCGTTCCGATTTCAGTGCCAGAGCGATTCGCCCAATGAGTCCTTGATATTTAGTCGTTCTCAGCCAATATTTGGGATTTTTGAAAATTTCACTTTTTTGTGAAAATATCCACTAAATGAGGGAATAATATGTGTGAGGGTACCCCAGGAGAGTTCCAAATGTGTGTGGGTAGAATAAATATCCCATGGGGGTAAAATTGAAAAAAGTTGAAAACATTTTTTTTTTGGACTTAGTCATTTTTCCCGCTTTTATCAGACTTTCAGATAGGGGAAATGTCAGTGAGCGTTCCAATTTCAGTTCCAGAGCGATTCGCCCAATGAGTCCTTGTTATTTAGTCATTTTCAGCCGACTTTCTGGATTTTTGAAAATTTTACTTTTTTGTGAAAATATCCACTAAATGAGGGAATAATATGTGTGAGGGTACCCAGGAGAGTTCCAAATGTGTGTGGGTAGAATATATATCCCATGGGGGTAAAATTGAAAAAAGTTGAAAACATTTTTTTTTTGGACTTAGTCATTTTTCCGGCTTTTATCAGACTTTCAGATAGGTGAAATGTCAGAGAGCGTTCCGATTTCAGTGCCAGAGCGATTCGCCCAATAAGTCCTTGATATTTAGTCGTTTTCAGCCAATTTTCTGGATTTTTGAAAATTTCACTTTTTTGTGAAAATATCCACTAAATGAGGGAAAAATATGTGTGAGTATACCCCAGGAGAGTTCCAAATGTGTGTGGGTAGAATATATATCCCCCGTGAGTAAAATTGAAAAAAGTTAAAAATATTTTTTTTTTGGACTTAGTCATTTTTCCTGCGTTTATCAGACTTTCAGATAGGGGAAATGTCAGTGAGCGTTGCGATTTCAGTTCCACAGCGATTCACCCAATGAGTCCTTGTTATTAAGTCGTTTTCAGCTAATTTTTTGGATTTTTGAAAATTTCACTTTTTTGTGAAAATATCCACTAAATGAGGGAATAATATGTGTGAGGGTATCACAGGAGAGTGACAAATGTGTGTGGGTATAATATATATCCCACGGGGGTAAAATTGAAAGAAGTTGAAAAAAATTTTTTTTGGACTTAGTCATTTTTCTGGCATTTATCAGACTTTCAGATAGGGCAAATGTCAGTGAGCATTCCGATTTCGGTTCCAGAGCGATTCGCCCAATAAGTCCTTGATATTTAGTCGTTTTCAGCCAATTTTCTGGATTTTTGAAAATTTCACTTTTTTGTGAAAATATCCACTAAATGAGGGAATAATATGTGTGAGGGTACCCCAGGAGAGTTCCAAATGTGTGTGGGTAGAATATATATCCCATGGGGGTAAAATTGAAAGAAGTTGAAAAAAATTTTTTTTTGGACTTTGTCATTTTTCCGGCTTTTATCAGACTTTCAGATAGGGCAAATGTCAGTGAGCGTTCCGATTTCAGTTCCAGAGCGATTCACCCAATGAGTCCTTGTTATTTAGTCTTTTTCAGCTAATTTTCTGGATTTTTGAAAATTTCACTTTTTTTGTGAAAATATCCACTAAATGAGGGAATAATATGTGTGAGGGTACCCCAGGAGAGTTCCAAATGTGTGTGGGTAGAATATATATCCTACTGGGGTAAAATTGAAAAAAGTTGAAAAAATTTTTTTTTGGGACTTAGTCATTTTTCTTACGTTTATCAGACTTTCAAATAGGGGAAATGTTAGTGAGCGTTCCGATTTCAGTGCCAGAGCGATTCGCCCAATGAGTCCTTGATATTTAGTCGTTCTCAGCCAATATTTTGGATTTTTGAAAATTTCACTTTTTTGTGAAAATATCCACTAAATGAGGGAATAATATGTGTGAGGGTACCCCAGGAGAGTTCCAAACGTGTGTGGGAAGAATATATATCCCACGGGGGTAAAATTGAAAAAAGTTGAAAACATTTTTTTTTTGAACTTAGTCATTTTTCCGGCGTTTATGAGACTTTCAGATAGGGGAAATGTCAGTGAGCGTTCCGATTTCAGTTCCAGAGCGATTCGCCCAATGAGTCCTTGATATTTAGTCGTTCTCAGCCAATATTTTGGATTTTTGAAAATTTCACTTTTTTGTGAAAATTTCCACTAAATGAGGGAATAATATGTGTGAGGGTACCCCAGGAGAGTTCCAAATGTGTGTGGGTAGAATATATATCCCACGGAGGTAAAATTAAAAAAAGTTGAAAAAAAAATTTTTGGGGACTTAGTCATTTTTCCTGCGTTTATCAGACTTTCAGATAGGGGAAATGTCAGTGAGCGTTACGATTTCAGTTCCAGAGCGATTCACCCAATGAGTCCATGTTATTTAGTCTTTTTCAGCTAATTTTCTGGATTTTTGAAAATTTCACTTTTTTGTGAAAATATCCACTAAATGAGGGAATAATATGTGTGAGGGTACCCCAGGAGAGTGACAAATATGTGTGGGTATAATATATATCCCACAGGGGTAAAATTGAAAGAAGTTGAAAAAAAATTTTTTTTGGACTTAGTCATTTTTCTGGCATTCATCAGACTTTCAGATAGGGGAAATGTCAGTGAGCATTCCGATTTCAGTTCCAGAGCGATTCGCCCAATGAGTCCTTTAATATTTAGTCGTTTTCAGTCAACTTTCTGGATTTTTGAAAATTTCACTTTTTTGTTAAAATATCCACTAAATGAGGGAATAATATATGTGAGTGTACCCCAGGAGAGTTCCAAATGTGTGTGGGTAGAATATATATCCTACTGGGGTAAAATTGAAAAAAGTTGAAAAAGTTTTTTTTTGGGACTTAGTCATTTTTCCGACGTTAATCAGACTTTCAGATAGGGGAAATGTCAGTGAGCGTTACGATTTCAGTTCCAGAGCGATTCACCCAATGAGTCCATGTTATTTAGTCTTTTTCAGCTAATTTTCTGGATTTTTGAAAATTTCACTTTTTTGTGAAAATATCCACTAAATGAGGGAATAATATGTGTGAGGGTACCCCAGGAGAGTGACAAATATGGGTGGGTATAATATATATCCCACAGGGGTAAAATTGAAAGAAGTTGAAAAAAAATTTTTTTTGGACTTAGTCATTTTTCTGGCATTCATCAGACTTTCAGATAGGGGAAATGTTAGTGAGCGTTCCGATTTCAGTGCCAGAGCGATTCACCCAATGAGTTGTTGATATTTAGTCGTTCTCAGCCAATATTTTGGATTTTTGAAAATTTCACTTTTTTGTGAAAATATCCACTAAATGAGGGAATAATATGTGTGAGGGTACCCCAGGAGAGTTCCAAACGTGTGTGGGAAGAATATATATCCCACAGGGGTAAAATTGAAAAAAGTTGAAAACATTTTTTTTTTGGACTTAGTCATTTTTCCGGCGTTTATGAGACTTTCAGATAGGGGAAATGTCAGTGAGCGTTCCGATTTCAGTTCCAGAGCGATTCGCCCAATGAGTCCTTGATATTTAGTCGTTCTCAGCTAATTTTCTGGATTTTTGAAAATTTCACTTTTTTTCTGAAAATATCCACTAAATGAGGGAATAATATGTGTGAGGGTACCCCAGGAGAGTTCCAAATGTGTTTGGGTAGAATATATATCCCACGGGGGTAAAATTGAAAAAAGTTGAAAACATTTTTTTTTTTGGACTTAGTCATTTTTCCGGCGTTTATCAGACTTTCAGATAGGGCAAATGTCAGTGAGCGTTCCGATTTCAGTTCCAGAACGATTCGACCAATGAGTCCTTTAATATTAAGTCGTTTTCAGTCAACTTTCTGGATTTTTGAAAATTTCACTTTTTTGTGAAAATATCCACTAAATGAGGGAATAATATGTGTGAGGGTACCCCAGGAGAGTTCCAAATGTGTGTGGGTAGAATATATATCCTACTGGGGTAAAATTGAAAAAAGTTGAAACAATTTTTTTTTGGATATAGTCATTTTTCCAGCGTTTATCAGACTTTCAGATAGGGCAAATGTCAGTGAGCGTTCCGTTTTCAGTTCCAGAGCGATTCACCCAATGAGTCCTTGTTATTTATTCTTTTTTAGCTAATTTTCTGGATTTTTGAAAATTTCACTTTTTTGTGAAAATATCCACTAAATGAGGGAATAATATGTGTGAGGGTACCCCAGGAGAGTTCCAAATGTGTGTGGGTAGAATATATATCCTACTGGGGTAAAATTGAAAAAAGTTGAAAAAATTTTTTTTTGGGACTTAGTCATTTTTCTTACGTTTATCAGACTTTCAGATAGGGGAAATGTTAGTGAGCGTTCCGATTTCAGTGCCAGAGCGATTCACCCAATGAGTTCTTGATATTTAGTCGTTCTCAGCCAATATTTTGGATTTTTGAAAATTTCACTTTTTTGTGAAAATATCCACTAAATGAGGGAATAATATGTGTGAGGGTACCCCAGGAGAGTTCCAAACGTGTGTGGGAAGAATATATATCCCACAGGGGTAAAATTGAAAAAAGTTGAAAACATTTTTTTTTTTGGACTTAGTCATTTTTCCGGCGTTTATGAGACTTTCAGATAGGGGAAATGTCAGTGAGCGTTCCGATTTCAGTTCCAGAGCGATTCGCCCAATGATTCCTTGATATTTAGTCGTTCTCAGCTAATTTTCTGGATTTTTGAAAATTTCACTTTTTTTCTGAAAATATCCACTAAATGAGGGAATAATATGTGTGAGGGTACCCCAGGAGAGTTCCAAATGTGTGTGGGTAGAATATATATCCCACGGGGGTAAAATTGAAAAAAGTTGAAAACATTTTTTTTTTTGGACTTAGTCATTTTTCCGGCGTTTATCAGACTTTCAGATAGGGCAAATGTCAGTGAGCGTTCCGATTTCAGTTCCAGAACGATTCGACCAATGAGTCCTTTAATATTAAGTCGTTTTCAGTCAACTTTCTGGATTTTTGAAAATTTCACTTTTTTGTGAAAATATCCACTAAATGAGGGAATAATATGTGTGAGGGTACCCCAGGAGAGTTCCAAATGTGTGTGGGTAGAATATATATCCTACTGGGGTAAAATTGAAAAAAGTTGAAACAATTTTTTTTTGGATATAGTCATTTTTCCAGCGTTTATCAGACTTTCAGATAGGGCAAATGTCAGTGAGCGTTCCGTTTTCAGTTCCAGAGCGATTCACCCCATGAGTCCTTGTTATTTATTCTTTTTTAGCTAATTTTCTGGATTTTTGAAAATTTCACTTTTTTGTGAAAATATCCACTAAATGAGGGAATAATATGTGTGAGGGTACCCCAGGAGAGTTCCAAATGTGTGTGGGTAGAATATATATCCTACTGGGGTAAAATTGAAAAAAGTTGAAAAAATTTTTTTTTGGGACTTAGTCATTTTTCTTACGTTTATCAGACTTTCAGATAGGGGAAATGTTAGTGAGCGTTCCGATTTCAGTGCCAGAGCGATTCACCCAATGAGTTCTTGATATTTAGTCGTTCTCAGCCAATATTTTGGATTTTTGAAAATTTCACTTTTTTGTGAAAATATCCACTAAATGAGGGAATAATATGTGTGAGGGTACCCCAGGAGAGTTCCAAACGTGTGTGGGAAGAATATATATCCCACAGGGGTAAAATTGAAAAAAGTTGAAAACATTTTTTTTTTTGGACTTAGTCATTTTTCCGGCGTTTATGAGACTTTCAGATAGGGGAAATGTCAGTGAGCGTTCCGATTTCAGTTCCAGAGCGATTCGCCCAATGAGTCCTTGATATTTAGTCGTTCTCAGCTAATTTTCTGGATTCTTGAAAATTTCACTTTTTTTCTGAAAATATCCACTAAATGAGGGAATAATATGTGTGAGGGTACCCCAGGAGAGTTCCAAATGTGTGTGGGTAGAATATATATCCCACGGGGGTAAAATTGAAAAAAGTTGAAAACATTTTTTTTTTTGGACTTAGTCATTTTTCCGGCGTTTATCAGACTTTCAGATAGGGCAAATGTCAGTGAGCGTTCCGATTTCAGTTCCAGAACGATTCGACCAATGAGTCCTTTAATATTAAGTCGTTTTCAGTCAACTTTCTGGATTTTTGAAAATTTCACTTTTTTGTGAAAATATCCACTAAATGAGGGAATAATATGTGTGAGGGTACCCCAGGAGAGTTCCAAATGTGTGTGGGTAGAATATATATCCTACTGGGGTAAAATTGAAAAAAGTTGAAACAATTTTTTTTTGGATATAGTCATTTTTCCAGCGTTTATCAGACTTTCAGATAGGGCAAATGTCAGTGAGCGTTCCGTTTTCAGTTCCAGAGCGATTCATCCAATGAGTCCTTGATATTTAGTAGTTTTCAGCCAATTTTCTGGATTTTTGAAAATTTCATTTTTTTGTGAAAATATCCACTAAATGAGGGAATAATATGTGTGAGGGTACCCCAGGAGAGTTCCAAATGTGTGTGGGTAGAATATATATCCCACGGGGGTAAAATTGAAAAAAGTTGAAAAAAATTTTTTATTGGACTTAGTCATTTTTCCGGCTTTTATCAGACTTTCAGATAGGGCAAATGTCAGTGAGCGTTCCGATTTCAGTTCCAGAACGATTCGACCAATGAGTCCTTTAATATTAAGTCGTTTTCAGTCAACTTTCTGGATTTTTGAAAATTTCACTTTTTTGTTAAAATATCCACTAAATGAGGGAATAATATGTGTGAGGGTACCCCAGGAGAGTTCCAAATGTGTGTGGGTAGAATATATATCCTACTGGGGTAAAATTGAAAAAAGTTGAAACAATTTTTTTTGGGATATAGTCATTTTTCCAGCGTTTATCAGACTTTCAGATAGGGCAAATGTCAGTGAGCGTTCCGTTTTCAGTTCCAGAGCGATTCACCCAATGAGTCCTTGTTATTTATTCTTTTTTAGCTAATTTTCTGGATTTTTGAAAATTTCACTTTTTTGTGAAAATATCCACTAAATGAGGGAATAATATGTGTGAGGGTACCCCAGGAGAGTTCCAAATGTGTGTGGGTAGAATATATATCCTACTGGGGTAAAATTGAAAAAAGTTGAAAAAAATTTTTTTTGGGACTTAGTCATTTTTCTTACGTTTATCAGACTTTCAGATAGGGGAATTGTTAGTGAGCGTTCCGATTTCAGTGCCAGAGCGATTCACCCAATGAGTTCTTGATATTTAGTCGTTCTCAGCCAATATTTTGGATTTTTGAAAATTTCACTTTTTTGTGAAAATATCCACTAAATGAGGGAATAATATGTGTGAGGGTACCCCAGGAGAGTTCCAAACGTGTGTGGGAAGAATATATATCCCACAGGGGTAAAATTGAAAAAAGTTGAAAACATTTTTTTTTTTGGACTTAGTCATTTTTCCGGCGTTTATGAGACTTTCAGATAGGGGAAATGTCAGTGAGCGTTCCGATTTCAGTTCCAGAGCGATTCGCCCAATGAGTCCTTGATATTTAGTCGTTCTCAGCTAATTTTCTGGATTTTTGAAAATTTCACTTTTTTTCTGAAAATATCCACTAAATGAGGGAATAATATGTGTGAGGGTACCCCAGGAGAGTTCCAAATGTGTGTGGGTAGAATATATATCCCACGGGGGTAAAATTGAAAAAAGTTGAAAACATTTTTTTTTTTGGACTTAGTCATTTTTCCGGCGTTTATCAGACTTTCAGATAGGGCAAATGTCAGTGAGCGTTCCGATTTCAGTTCCAGAACGATTCGACCAATGAGTCCTTTAATATTAAGTCGTTTTCAGTCAACTTTCTGGATTTTTGAAAATTTCACTTTTTTGTGAAAATATCCACTAAATGAGGGAATAATATGTGTGAGGGTACCCCAGGAGAGTTCCAAATGTGTGTGGGTAGAATATATATCCTACTGGGGTAAAATTGAAAAAAGTTGAAACAATTTTTTTTTGGATATAGTCATTTTTCCAGCGTTTATCAGACTTTCAGATAGGGCAAATGTCAGTGAGCGTTCCGTTTTCAGTTCCAGAGCGATTCATCCAATGAGTCCTTGATATTTAGTAGTTTTCAGCCAATTTTCTGGATTTTTGAAAATTTCATTTTTTTGTGAAAATATCCACTAAATGAGGGAATAATATGTGCGAGGGTACCCCAGGAGAGTTCCAAATGTGTGTGGGTAGAATATATATCCCACGGGGGTAAAATTGAAAAAAGTTGAAAAAAATTTTTTTTTGGACTTAGTCATTTTTCCGGCTTTTATCAGACTTTCAGATAGGGCAAATGTCAGTGAGCGTTCCGATTTCAGTTCCAGAGCGATTCACCCAATGAGTCCTTGTTATTTATTCTTTTTCAGCTAATTTTCTGGATTTTTGAAAATTTCACTTTTTTGTGAAAATATCCACTAAATGAGGGAATAATATGTGTGAGGGTACCCCAGGAGAGTTCCAAATGTGTGTGGGTAGAATATATATCCTACTGGGGTAAAATTGAAAAAAGTTGAAACAATTTTTTTTTGGATATAGTCATTTTTCCAGCGTTTATCAGACTTTCAGATAGGGCAAATGTCAGTGAGCGTTCCGTTTTCAGTTCCAGAGCGATTCATCCAATGAGTCCTTGATATTTAGTAGTTTTCAGCCAATTTTCTGGATTTTTGAAAATTTCATTTTTTTGTGAAAATATCCACTAAATGAGGGAATAATATGTGTGAGGGTACCCCAGGAGAGTTCCAAATGTGTGTGGGTAGAATATATATCCCACGGAGGTAAAATTAAAAAAAGTTGAAAAAAAAATTTTTGGGGACTTAGTCATTTTTCCTGCGTTTATCAGACTTTCAGATAGGGGAAATGTCAGTGAGCGTTACGATTTCAGTTCCAGAGCGATTCACCCAATGAGTCCATGTTATTTAGTCTTTTTCAGCTAATTTTCTGGATTTTTGAAAATTTCACTTTTTTGTGAAAATATCCACTAAATGAGGGAATAATATGTGTGAGGGTACCCCAGGAGAGTGACAAATATGTGTGGGTATAATATATATCCCACAGGGGTAAAATTGAAAGAAGTTGAAAAAAAATTTTTTTTGGACTTAGTCATTTTTCTGGCATTCATCAGACTTTCAGATAGGGGAAATGTCAGTGAGCATTCCGATTTCAGTTCCAGAGCGATTCGCCCAATGAGTCCTTTAATATTTAGTCGTTTTCAGTCAACTTTCTGGATTTTTGAAAATTTCACTTTTTTGTTAAAATATCCACTAAATGAGGGAATAATATATGTGAGGGTACCCCAGGAGAGTTCCAAATGTGTGTGGGTAGAATATATATCCTACTGGGGTAAAATTGAAAAAAGTTGAAAAAATTTTTTTTTGGGACTTAGTCATTTTTCCGACGTTTATCAGACTTTCAGATAGGGGAAATGTCAGTGAGCGTTCCGATTTCAGTTCCAGAGCGATTCGCCCAATGAGTCCTTTAATATTAAGTCGTTTTCAGTCAATTTTCTGGATTTTTGAAAATTTAATTTTTTTGTGAAAATATCCACTAAATGAGGGAATAATATGTGTGAGGGTACCCCAGGAGAGTTCCAAATGTGTGTGGGTAGAATATATATCCCACGGGGGTAAAATTGAAAAAAGTTGAAAAAAATTTTTTTTTGGACTTAGTCATTTTTCCTGCTTTTATCAGACTTTCAGATAGGGCAAATGTCAGTGAGCGTTCCGATTTCAGTTCCAGAGCGATTCACCCAATGAGTCCTTGTTATTTATTCTTTTTCAGCTAATTTTCTGGATTTTTGAAAATTTCACTTTTTTGTGAAAATATCCACTAAATGAGGGAATAATATGTGTGAGGGTACCCCAGGAGAGTTCCAAATGTGTGTGGGTAGAATATATATCCTACTGGGGTAAAATTGAAAAAAGTTGAAAAAAATTTTTTTTGGGACTTAGTCATTTTTCTTACGTTTATCAGACTTTCAGATAGGGGAAATGTTAGTGAGCGTTCCGATTTCAGTGCCAGAGCGATTCACCCAATGAGTTCTTGATATTTAGTCGTTCTCAGCCAATATTTTGGATTTTTGAACATTTCACTTTTTTGTGAAAATATCCGCTAAATGAGGGAATAATATGTGTGAGGGTACCCCAGGAGAGTTCCAAACGTGTGTGGGAAGAATATATATCCCACAGGGGTAAAATTGAAAAAAGTTGAAAACATTTTTTTTTTGGACTTAGTCATTTTTCCGGCGTTTATGAGACTTTCAGATAGGGGAAATGTCAGTGAGCGTTCCGATTTCAGTTCCAGAGCGATTCGCCCAATGAGTCCTTGATATTTAGTCGTTCTCAGCTAATTTTCTGGATTTTTGAACATTTCACTTTTTTGTGAAAATATCCGCTAAATGAGGGAATAATATGTGTGAGGGTACCCCAGGAGAGTTCCAAACGTGTGTGGGAAGAATATATATCCCACAGGGGTAAAATTGAAAAAAGTTGAAAACATTTTTTTTTTGGACTTAGTCATTTTTCCGGCGTTTATCAGACTTTCAGATAGGGCAAATGTCAGTGAGCGTTCCGATTTCAGTTCCAGAACGATTCGACCAATGAGTCCTTTAATATTAAGTCGTTTTCAGTCAACTTTCTGGATTTTTGAAAATTTCACTTTTTTGTGAAAATATCCACTAAATGAGGGAATAATATGTGTGAGGGTACCCCAGGAGAGTTCCAAATGTGTGTGGGTAGAATATATATCCTACTGGGGTAAAATTGAAAAAAGTTGAAACAATTTTTTTTTGGATATAGTCATTTTTCCAGCGTTTATCAGACTTTCAGATAGGGCAAATGTCAGTGAGCGTTCCGTTTTCAGTTCCAGAGCGATTCATCCAATGAGTCCTTGATATTTAGTAGTTTTCAGCCAATTTTCTGGATTTTTGAAAATTTCATTTTTTTGTGAAAATATCCACTAAATGAGGGAATAATATGTGCGAGGGTACCCCAGGAGAGTTCCAAATGTGTGTGGGTAGAATATATATCCCACGGGGGTAAAATTGAAAAAAGTTGAAAAAAATTTTTTTTTGGACTTAGTCATTTTTCCGGCTTTTATCAGACTTTCAGATAGGGCAAATGTCAGTGAGCGTTCCGATTTCAGTTCCAGAGCGATTCACCCAATGAGTCCTTGTTATTTATTCTTTTTCAGCTAATTTTCTGGATTTTTGAAAATTTCACTTTTTTGTGAAAATATCCACTAAATGAGGGAATAATATGTGTGAGGGTACCCCAGGAGAGTTCCAAATGTGTGTGGGTAGAATATATATCCTACTGGGGTAAAATTGAAAAAAGTTGAAACAATTTTTTTTTGGATATAGTCATTTTTCCAGCGTTTATCAGACTTTCAGATAGGGCAAATGTCAGTGAGCGTTCCGTTTTCAGTTCCAGAGCGATTCATCCAATGAGTCCTTGATATTTAGTAGTTTTCAGCCAATTTTCTGGATTTTTGAAAATTTCATTTTTTTGTGAAAATATCCACTAAATGAGGGAATAATATGTGTGAGGGTACCCCAGGAGAGTTCCAAATGTGTGTGGGTAGAATATATATCCCACGGAGGTAAAATTAAAAAAAGTTGAAAAAAAAATTTTTGGGGACTTAGTCATTTTTCCTGCGTTTATCAGACTTTCAGATAGGGGAAATGTCAGTGAGCGTTACGATTTCAGTTCCAGAGCGATTCACCCAATGAGTCCATGTTATTTAGTCTTTTTCAGCTAATTTTCTGGATTTTTGAAAATTTCACTTTTTTGTGAAAATATCCACTAAATGAGGGAATAATATGTGTGAGGGTACCCCAGGAGAGTGACAAATATGTGTGGGTATAATATATATCCCACAGGGGTAAAATTGAAAGAAGTTGAAAAAAATTTTTTTTTGGACTTAGTCATTTTTCCGGCGTTTATCAGACTTTCAGATAGGAGAAATGTCAGTGAGCATTCCGATTTCAGTTCCAGAGCGATTCGCCCAATGAGTCCTTTAATATTTAGTCGTTTTCAGTCAACTTTCTGGATTTTTGAAAATTTCACTTTTTTGTTAAAATATCCACTAAATGAGGGAATAATATATGTGAGGGTACCCCAGGAGAGTTCCAAATGTGTGTGGGTAGAATATATATCCTACTGGGGTAAAATTGAAAAAAGTTGAAAAAATTTTTTTTTGGGACTTAGTCATTTTTCCGACGTTTATCAGACTTTCAGATAGGGGAAATGTCAGTGAGCGTTCCGATTTCAGTTCCAGAGCGATTCGCCCAATGAGTCCTTTAATATTAAGTCGTTTTCAGTCAATTTTCTGGATTTTTGAAAATTTAATTTTTTTGTGAAAATATCCACTAAATGAGGGAATAATATGTGTGAGGGTACCCCAGGAGAGTTCCAAATGTGTGTGGGTAGAATATATATCCCACGGGGGTAAAATTGAAAAAAGTTGAAAAAAATTTTTTTTTGGACTTAGTCATTTTTCCTGCTTTTATCAGACTTTCAGATAGGGCAAATGTCAGTGAGCGTTCCGATTTCAGTTCCAGAGCGATTCACCCAATGAGTCCTTGTTATTTATTCTTTTTCAGCTAATTTTCTGGATTTTTGAAAATTTCACTTTTTTGTGAAAATATCCACTAAATGAGGGAATAATATGTGTGAGGGTACCCCAGGAGAGTTCCAAATGTGTGTGGGTAGAATATATATCCTACTGGGGTAAAATTGAAAAAAGTTGAAAAAAATTTTTTTTGGGACTTAGTCATTTTTCTTACGTTTATCAGACTTTCAGATAGGGGAAATGTTAGTGAGCGTTCCGATTTCAGTGCCAGAGCGATTCACCCAATGAGTTCTTGATATTTAGTCGTTCTCAGCCAATATTTTGGATTTTTGAACATTTCACTTTTTTGTGAAAATATCCGCTAAATGAGGGAATAATATGTGTGAGGGTACCCCAGGAGAGTTCCAAACGTGTGTGGGAAGAATATATATCCCACAGGGGTAAAATTGAAAAAAGTTGAAAACATTTTTTTTTTGGACTTAGTCATTTTTCCGGCGTTTATGAGACTTTCAGATAGGGGAAATGTCAGTGAGCGTTCCGATTTCAGTTCCAGAGCGATTCGCCCAATGAGTCCTTGATATTTAGTCGTTCTCAGCTAATTTTCTGGATTTTTGAAAATTTCACTTTTTTTCTGAAAATATCCACTAAATGAGGGAATAATATGTGTGAGGGTACCCCAGGAGAGTTCCAAATGTGTGTGGGTAGAATATATATCCCACGGGGGTAAAATTGAAAAAAGTTGAAAACATTTTTTTTTTGGACTTAGTCATTTTTCCGGCGTTTATCAGACTTTCAGATAGGGCAAATGTCAGTGAGCGTTCCGATTTCAGTTCCAGAACGATTCGACCAATGAGTCCTTTAATATTAAGTCGTTTTCAGTCAACTTTCTGGATTTTTGAAAATTTCACTTTTTTGTGAAAATATCCACTAAATGAGGGAATAATATGTGTGAGGGTACCCCAGGAGAGTTCCAAATGTGTGTGGGTAGAATATATATCCTACTGGGGTAAAATTGAAAAAAGTTGAAACAATTTTTTTTGGGATATAGTCATTTTTCCAGCGTTTATCAGACTTTCAGATAGGGCAAATGTCAGTGAGCGTTCCGTTTTCAGTTCCAGAGCGATTCATCCAATGAGTCCTTGATATTTAGTAGTTTTCAGCCAATTTTCTGGATTTTTGAAAATTTCATTTTTTTGTGAAAATATCCACTAAATGAGGGAATAATATGTGTGAGGGTACCCCAGGAGAGTTCCAAATGTGTGTGGGTAGAATATATATCCCACGGGGGTAAAATTGAAAAAAGTTGAAAAAATTTTTTTTTTTGGACTTAGTCATTTTTCCGGCGTTTATCAGACTTTCAGATAGGGCAAATGTCAGTGAGCGTTCCGATTTCAGTCCCAGAACGATTCGACCAATGAGTCCTTTAATATTAAGTCGTTTTCAGTCAACTTTCTGGATTTTTGAAAATTTCACTTTTTTGTGAAAATATCCACTAAATGAGGGAATAATATGTGTGAGGGTACACCAGGAGAGTTCCAAATGTGTGTGGGTAGAATATATATCCTACTGGGGTAAAATTGAAAAAAGTTGAAACAATTTTTTTTTGGATATAGTCATTTTTCCAGCGTTTATCAGACTTTCAGATAGGGCAAATGTCAGTGAGCGTTCCGTTTTCAGTTCCAGAGCGATTCATCCAATGAGTCCTTGATATTTAGTAGTTTTCAGCCAATTTTCTGGATTTTTGAAAATTTCATTTTTTTGTGAAAATATCCACTAAATGAGGGAATAATATGTGTGAGGGTACCCCAGGAGAGTTCCAAATGTATGTGGGTAGAATATATATCCCACGGGGGTAAAATTGAAAAAAGTTGAAAAAAATTTTTTTTTGGACTTAGTCATTTTTCCGGCTTTTATCAGACTTTCAGATAGGGCAAATGTCAGTGAGCGTTGCGATTTCAGTTCCAGAGCGATTCACCCAATGAGTCCTTGTTATTTATTCTTTTTCAGCTAATTTTCTGGATTTTTGAAAATTTCACTTTTTTGTGAAAATATCCACTAAATGAGGGAATAATATGTGTGAGGGTACCCCAGGAGAGTTCCAAATGTGTGTGGGTAGAATATATATCCTACTGGGGTAAAATTGAAAAAAGTTGAAAAAATTTTTTTTGGGGACTTAGTCATTTTTCTTACGTTTATCAGACTTTCAGATAGGGGAAATGTTAGTGAGCGTTCCGATTTCAGTGCCAGAGCGATTCACCCAATGAGTCCTTGATATTTAGTCGTTCTCAGCCAATATTTTGGATTTTTGAAAATTTCACTTTTTTGTGAAAATATCCACTAAATGAGGGAATAATATGTGTGAGGGTACCCCAGGAGAGTTCCAAACGTGTGTGGGAAGAATATATATCCCACAGGGGTAAAATTGAAAAAAGTTGAAAACATTTTTTTTTTGGACTTAGTCATTTTTCCGGCGTTTATGAGACTTTCAGATAGGGGAAATGTCAGTGAGCGTTCCGATTTCAGTTCCAGAGCGATTCGCCCAATGAGTCCTTGATATTTAGTCGTTTTCAGCCAATTTTCTCAATTTTTGAAAATTTCACTTTTTTGTGAAAATATCCACTAAATGAGGGAATAATATGTATGAGGGTACCCCAGGAGAGTTCCAAATGTGTGTGGGTAGAATATATATCCCACGGGGGTAAAATTGAAAAAAGTTGAAAACATTTTTTTTTTTGGACTTAGTCATTTTTCCGGCGTTTATCAGACTTTCAGATAGGGCAAATGTCAGTGAGCGTTCCGATTACAGTCCCAGAACGATTCGACCAATGAGTCCTTTAATATTAAGTCGTTTTCAGTCAACTTTCTGGATTTTTGAAAATTTCACTTTTTTGTGAAAATATCCACTAAATGAGGGAATAATATGTGTGAGGGTACACCAGGAGAGTTCCAAATGTGTGTGGGTAGAATATATATCCTACTGGGGTAAAATTGAAAAAAGTTGAAACAATTTTTTTTTGGATATAGTCATTTTTCCAGCGTTTATCAGACTTTCAGATAGGGCAAATGTCAGTGAGCGTTCCGTTTTCAGTTCCAGAGCGATTCATCCAATGAGTCCTTGATATTTAGTAGTTTTCAGCCAATTTTCTGGATTTTTGAAAATTTCATTTTTTTGTGAAAATATCCACTAAATGAGGGAATAATATGTGTGAGGGTACCCCAGGAGAGTTCCAAATGTGTGTGGGTAGAATATATATCCCACGGGGGTAAAATTGAAAAAAGTTGAAAAAAATTTTTTTTTGGACTTAGTCATTTTTCCGGCTTTTATCAGACTTTCAGATAGGGCAAATGTCAGTGAGCGTTCCGATTTCAGTTCCAGAGCGATTCACCCAATGAGTCCTTGTTATTTATTCTTTTTCAGCTAATTTTCTGGATTTTTGAAAATTTCACTTTTTTGTGAAAATATCCACTAAATGAGGGAATAATATGTGTGAGGGTACCCCAGGAGAGTTCCAAATGTGTGTGGGTAGAATATATATCCTACTGGGGTAAAATTGAAAAAAGTTGAAAAAATTTTTTTTGGGGACTTAGTCATTTTTCTTACGTTTATCAGACTTTCAGATAGGGGAAATGTTAGTGAGCGTTCCGATTTCAGTGCCAGAGCGATTCACCCAATGAGTCCTTGATATTTAGTCGTTCTCAGCCAATATTTTGGATTTTTGAAAATTTCACTTTTTTGTGAAAATATCCACTAAATGAGTGAATAATATGTGTGAGGGTACCCCAGGAGAGTTCCAAACGTGTGTGGGAAGAATATATATCCCACAGGGGTAAAATTGAAAAAAGTTGAAAACATTTTTTTTTTGGACTTAGTCATTTTTCCGGCGTTTATGAGACTTTCAGATAGGGGAAATGTCAGTGAGCGTTCCGATTTCAGTTCCAGAGCGATTCGCCCAATGAGTCCTTGATATTTATTCGTTTTCAGCCAATTTTCTCAATTTTTGAAAATTTCACTTTTTTGTGAAAATATCCACTAAATGAGGGAATAATATGTGTGAGGGTACCCCAGTAGAGTTCCAAATGTGTGTGGGTAGAATATATATCCCATGGGGGTAAAATTGAAAGAAGTTGAAAAAAATTTTTTTTTGGACTTAGTCATTTTTCCGGCTTTTATCAGACTTTCAGATAGGGCAAATGTCAGTGAGCGTTCCGATTTCAGTTCCAGAGCGATTCACCCAATGAGTCCTTGTTATTTAGTCTTTTTCAGCTAATTTTCTGGATTTTTGAAAATTTCACTTTTTTGTGAAAATATCCACTAAATGAGGGAATAATATGTGTGAGGGTACCCCAGGAGAGTTCCAAATGTGTCTGGGTAGAATATATATCCTACTGGGGTAAAATTGAAAAAAGTTGAAAAAAATTTTTTTTGGGACTTAGTCATTTTTCTTACGTTTATCAGACTTTCAGATAGGGCAAATGTCAGTGAGCGTTCCGTTTTCAGTTCCAGAGCGATTCATCCAATGAGTCCTTGATATTTAGTAGTTTTCAGCCAATTTTCTGGATTTTTGAAAATTTCATTTTTTTGTGAAAATATCCACTAAATGAGGGAATAATATGTGTGAGGGTACCCCAGGAGAGTTCCAAATGTGTGTGGGTAGAATATATATCCCACGGGGGTAAAATTGAAAAAAGTTGAAAACATTTTTTTTTTTGGACTTAGTCATTTTTCCGGCGTTTATCAGACTTTCAGATAGGGCAAATGTCAGTGAGCGTTCCGATTTCAGTCCCAGAACGATTCGACCAATGAGTCCTTTAATATTAAGTCGTTTTCAGTCAACTTTCTGGATTTTTGAAAATTTCACTTTTTTGTGAAAATATCCACTAAATGAGGGAATAATATGTGTGAGGGTACCCCAGGAGAGTTCCAAATGTGTGTGGGTAGAATATATATCCTACTGGGGTAAAATTGAAAAAAGTTGAAAAAATTTTTTTTTGGGACTTAGTCATTTTTCTTACGTTTATCAGACTTTCAGATAGGGGAAATGTTAGTGAGCGTTCCGATTTCAGTGCCAGAGCGATTCACCCAATGAGTTCTTGATATTTAGTCGTTCTCAGCCAATATTTTGGATTTTTGAAAATTTCACTTTTTTGTGAAAATATCCACTAAATGAGGGAATAATATGTGTGAGGGTACCCCAGGAGAGTTCCAAACGTGTGTGGGAAGAATATATATCCCACGGGTAAAATTGAAAAAAGTTGAAAACATTTTTTTTTTGGACTTAGTCATTTTTCCGGCGTTTATGAGACTTTCAGATAGGGGAAATGTCAGTGAGCGTTCCGATTTCAGTTCCAGAGCGATTCGCCCAATGAGTCCTTGATATTTAGTCGTTCTCAGCTAATTTTCTGGATTTTTGAAAATTTCACTTTTTTTCTGAAAATATCCACTATATGAGGGAATAATATGTGTGAGGGTACCCCAGGAGAGTTCCAAATGTGTGTGGGTAGAATATATATCCCACGGGGGTAAAATTGAAAAAAGTTGAAAACATTTTTTTTTTTGGACTTAGTCATTTTTCCGGCGTTTATCAGACTTTCAGATAGGGCAAATGTCAGTGAGCGTTCCGATTTCAGTTCCAGAACGATTCGACCAATGAGTCCTTTAATATTAAGTCGTTTTCAGTCAACTTTCTGGATTTTTGAAAATTTCACTTTTTTGTGAAAATATCCACTAAATGAGGGAATAATATGTGTGAGGGTACCCCAGGAGAGTTCCAAATGTGTGTGGGTAGAATATATATCCTACTGGGGTAAAATTGAAAAAAGTTGAAACAATTTTTTTTTGGATATAGTCATTTTTCCAGCGTTTATCAGACTTTCAGATAGGGCAAATGTCAGTGAGCGTTCCGTTTTCAGTTCCAGAGCGATTCATCCAATGAGTCCTTGATATTTAGTAGTTTTCAGCCAATTTTTCTGGATTTTTGAAAATTTCATTTTTTTGTGAAAATATCCACTAAATGAGGGAATAATATGTGTGAGGGTACCCCAGGAGAGTTCCAAATGTGTGTGGGTAGAATATATATCCCACGGGGGTAAAATTGAAAAAAGTTGAAAACATTTTTTTTTTTGGACTTAGTCATTTTTCCGGCGTTTATCAGACTTTCAGATAGGGCAAATGTCAGTGAGCGTTCCGATTTCAGTCCCAGAACGATTCGACCAATGAGTCCTTTAATATTAAGTCGTTTTCAGTCAACTTTCTGGATTTTTGAAAATTTCACTTTTTTGTGAAAATATCCACTAAATGAGGGAATAATATGTGTGAGGGTACACCAGGAGAGTTCCAAATGTGTGTGGGTAGAATATATATCCTACTGGGGTAAAATTGAAAAAAGTTGAAACAATTTTTTTTTGGATATAGTCATTTTTCCAGCGTTTATCAGACTTTCAGATAGGGCAAATGTCAGTGAGCGTTCCGTTTTCAGTTCCAGAGCGATTCATCCAATGAGTCCTTGATATTTAGTAGTTTTCAGCCAATTTTCTGGATTTTTGAAAATTTCATTTTTTTGTGAAAATATCCACTAAATGAGGGAATAATATGTGTGAGGGTACCCCAGGAGAGTTCCAAATGTGTGTGGGTAGAATATATATCCCACGGGGGTAAAATTGAAAAAAGTTGAAAAAAATTTTTTTTTGGACTTAGTCATTTTTCCGGCTTTTATCAGACTTTCAGATAGGGCAAATGTCAGTGAGCGTTCCGATTTCAGTTCCAGAGCGATTCACCCAATGAGTCCTTGTTATTTATTCTTTTTCAGCTAATTTTCTGGATTTTTGAAAATTTCACTTTTTTGTGAAAATATCCACTAAATGAGGGAATAATATGTGTGAGGGTACCCCAGGAGAGTTCCAAATGTGTGTGGGTAGAATATATATCCTACTGGGGTAAAATTGAAAAAAGTTGAAAAAATTTTTTTTGGGGACTTAGTCATTTTTCTTACGTTTATCAGACTTTCAGATAGGGGAAATGTTAGTGAGCGTTCCGATTTCAGTGCCAGAGCGATTCACCCAATGAGTCCTTGATATTTAGTCGTTCTCAGCCAATATTTTGGATTTTTGAAAATTTCACTTTTTTGTGAAAATATCCACTAAATGAGGGAATAATATGTGTGAGGGTACCCCAGGAGAGTTCCAAACGTGTGTGGGAAGAATATATATCCCACAGGGGTAAAATTGAAAAAAGTTGAAAACATTTTTTTTTTGGACTTAGTCATTTTTCCGGCGTTTATGAGACTTTCAGATAGGGGAAATGTCAGTGAGCGTTCCGATTTCAGTTCCAGAGCGATTCGCCCAATGAGTCCTTGATATTTAGTCGTTTTCAGCCAATTTTCTCAATTTTTGAAAATTTCACTTTTTTGTGAAAATATCCACTAAATGAGGGAATAATATGTGTGAGGGTACCCCAGGAGAGTTCCAAATGTGTGTGGGTAGAATATATATCCCATGGGGGTAAAATTGAAAGAAGTTGAAAAAAATTTTTTTTTGGACTTAGTCATTTTTCCGGCTTTTATCAGACTTTCAGATAGGGCAAATGTCAGTGAGCGTTCCGATTTCAGTTCCAGAGCGATTCACCCAATGAGTCCTTGTTATTTAGTCTTTTTCAGCTAATTTTCTGGATTTTTGAAAATTTCACTTTTTTGTGAAAATATCCACTAAATGAGGGAATAATATGTGTGAGGGTACCCCAGGAGAGTTCCAAATGTGTGTGGGTAGAATATATATCCTACTGGGGTAAAATTGAAAAAAGTTGAAAAAAATTTTTTTTGGGACTTAGTCATTTTTCTTACGTTTATCAGACTTTCAGATAGGGCAAATGTCAGTGAGCGTTCCGTTTTCAGTTCCAGAGCGATTCATCCAATGAGTCCTTGATATTTAGTAGTTTTCAGCCAATTTTCTGGATTTTTGAAAATTTCATTTTTTTGTGAAAATATCCACTAAATGAGGGAATAATATGTGTGAGGGTACCCCAGGAGAGTTCCAAATGTGTGTGGGTAGAATATATATCCCACGGGGGTAAAATTGAAAAAAGTTGAAAACATTTTTTTTTTTGGACTTAGTCATTTTTCCGGCGTTTATCAGACTTTCAGATAGGGCAAATGTCAGTGAGCGTTCCGATTTCAGTCCCAGAACGATTCGACCAATGAGTCCTTTAATATTAAGTCGTTTTCAGTCAACTTTCTGGATTTTTGAAAATTTCACTTTTTTGTGAAAATATCCACTAAATGAGGGAATAATATGTGTGAGGGTACCCCAGGAGAGTTCCAAATGTGTGTGGGTAGAATATATATCCTACTGGGGTAAAATTGAAAAAAGTTGAAACAATTTTTTTTTGGATATAGTCATTTTTCCAGCGTTTATCAGACTTTTAGATAGGGCAAATGTCAGTGAGCGTTCCGTTTTCAGTTCCAGAGCGATTCATCCAATGAGTCCTTGATATTTAGTAGTTTTCAGCCAATTTTCTGGATTTTTGAAAATTTCATTTTTTTGTGAAAATATCCACTAAATGAGGGAATAATATGTGTGAGGGTACCCCAGGAGAGTTCCAAATGTGTGTGGGTAGAATATATATCCCACGGGGGTAAAATTGAAAAAAGTTGAAAAAAATTTTTTTTTGGACTTAGTCATTTTTCCGGCTTTTATCAGACTTTCAGATAGGGCAAATGTCAGTGAGTGTTCAGATTTCAGTTCCAGAGCGATTCACCCAATGAGTCCTTGTTATTTATTCTTTTTCAGCTAATTTTCTGGATTTTTGAAAATTTCACTTTTTTGTGAAAATATCCACTAAATGAGGGAATAATATGTGTGAGGGTACCCCAGGAGAGTTCCAAATGTGTGTGGGTAGAATATATATCCTACTGGGGTAAAATTGAAAAAAGTTGAAAAAATTTTTTTTGGGGACTTAGTCATTTTTCTTACGTTTATCAGACTTTCAGATAGGGGAAATGTTAGTGAGCGTTCCGATTTCAGTGCCAGAGCGATTCACCCAATGAGTCCTTGATATTTAGTCGTTCTCAGCCAATATTTTGGATTTTTGAAAATTTCACTTTTTTGTGAAAATATCCACTAAATGAGGGAATAATATGTGTGAGGGTACCCCAGGAGAGTTCCAAACGTGTGTGGGAAGAATATATATCCCACAGGGGTAAAATTGAAAAAAGTTGAAAACATTTTTTTTTTGGACTTAGTCATTTTTCCGGCGTTTATGAGACTTTCAGATAGGGGAAATGTCAGTGAGCGTTCCGATTTCAGTTCCAGAGCGATTCGCCCAATGAGTCCTTGATATTTAGTCGTTTTCAGCCAATTTTCTGGATTTTTGAAAATTTCACTTTTTTGTGAAAATATCCACTAAATGAGGGAATAATATGTGTGAGGGTACCCCAGGAGAGTTCCAAATCTGTGTGGGTAGAATATATATCCCATCGGGGTAAAATTGAAAGAAGTTGAAAAAAATTTTTTTTTGGACTTAGTCATTTTTCCGGCTTTTATCAGACTTTCAGATAGGTGAATTGTCAGTGAGCGTTCCGATTTCAGTTCCAGAGCGATTCGCCCAATGAGTCTTTGATATTTAGTCGTTCTCAGCCAATATTTTGGATTTTTGAAAATTTCACTTTTTTGTGAAAATATCCACTAAATGAGGGAATAATATGTGTGAGGGTGCCCCAGGAGAGTTCCAAATGTGTGTGGGTAGAATATATATCCCACGGAGGTAAAATTAAAAAAAGTTGAAAAAAAAATTTTTGGGGACTTAGTCATTTTTCCTGCGTTTATCAGACTTTCAGATAGGGGAAATGTCAGTGAGCGTTACGATTTCAGTTCCAGAGCGATTCACCCAATGAGTCCATGTTATTTAGTCTTTTTCAGCTAATTTTCTGGATTTTTGAAAATTTCACTTTTTTGTGAAAATATCCACTAAATGAGGGAATAATATGTGTGAGGGTACCCCAGGAGAGTGACAAATATGTGTGGGTATAATATATATCCCACAGGGGTAAAATTGAAAGAAGTTGAAAAAAAATTTTTTTTGGACTTAGTCATTTTTCTGGCATTCATCAGACTTTCAGATAGGGGAAATGTCAGTGAGCATTCCGATTTCAGTTCCAGAGCGATTCGCCCAATGAGTCCTTTAATATTTAGTCGTTTTCAGTCAACTTTCTGGATTTTTGAAAATTTCACTTTTTTGTTAAAATATCCACTAAATGAGGGAATAATATATGTGAGGGTACCCCAGGAGAGTTCCAAATGTGTGTGGGTAGAATATATATTCTACTGGGGTAAAATTGAAAAAAGTTGAAAAAATTTTTTTTTGGGACTTAGTCATTTTTCCGACGTTTATCAGACTTTCAGATAGGGGAAATGTCAGTGAGCGTTCCGATTTCAGTTCCAGAGCGATTCGCCCAATGAGTCCTTTAATATTAAGTCGCTTTCAGTCAACTTTCTGGATTTTTGAAAATTTCATTTTTTTGTGAAAATATCCACTAAATGAGGGAATAATATGTGTGAGGGTACCCCAGGAGAGTTCCAAATGTGTGTGGGTAGAATATATATCCCACGGGGGTAAAATTGAAAAAAGTTGAAAAAAATTTTTTTTTGGACTTAGTCATTTTTCCGGCTTTTATCAGACTTTCAGATAGGGCAAATGTCAGTGAGCGTTCCGATTTCAGTTCCAGAGCGATTCACCCAATGAGTCCTTGTTATTTATTCTTTTTCAGCTAATTTTCTGGATTTTTGAAAATTTCACTTTTTTGTGAAAATATCCACTAAATGAGGGAATAATATGTGTGAGGGTACCCCAGGAGAGTTCCAAATGTGTGTGGGTAGAATATATATCCTACTGGGGTAAAATTGAAAAAAGTTGAAAAAAATTTTTTTTGGGACTTAGTCATTTTTCTTACGTTTATCAGACTTTCAGATAGGGGAAATGTTAGTGAGCGTTCCGATTTCAGTGCCAGAGCGATTCACCCAATGAGTTCTTGATATTTAGTCGTTCTCAGCCAATATTTTGGATTTTTGAAAATTTCACTTTTTTGTGAAAATATCCACTAAATGAGGGAATAATATGTGTGAGGGTACCCCAGGAGAGTTCCAAACGTGTGTGGGAAGAATATATATCCCACAGGGGTAAAATTGAAAAAAGTTGAAAACATTTTTTTTTTGGACTTAGTCATTTTTCCGGCGTTTATGAGACTTTCAGATAGGGGAAGTGTCAGTGAGCGTTCCGATTTCAGTTCCAGAGCGATTCGCCCAATGAGTCCTTGATATTTAGTCGTTCTCAGCTAATTTTCTGGATTTTTGAAAATTTCACTTTTTTTCTGAAAATATCCACTAAATGAGGGAATAATATGTGTGAGGGTACCCCAGGAGAGTTCCAAATGTGTGTGGGTAGAATATATATCCCACGGGGGTAAAATTGAAAAAAGTTGAAAACATTTTTTTTTTTGGACTTAGTCATTTTTCCGGCGTTTATCAGACTTTCAGATAGGGCAAATGTCAGTGAGCGTTCCGATTTCAGTCCCAGAACGATTCGACCAATGAGTCCTTTAATATTAAGTCGTTTTCAGTCAACTTTCTGGATTTTTGAAAATTTCACTTTTTTGTGAAAATATCCACTAAATGAGGGAATAATATGTGTGAGGGTACCCCAGGAGAGTTCCAAATGTGTGTGGGTAGAATATATATCCTACTGGGGTAAAATTGAAAAAAGTTGAAACAATTTTTTTTTGGATATAGTCATTTTTCCAGCGTTTATCAGACTTTCAGATAGGGCAAATGCCAGTGAGCGTTCCGTTTTCAGTTCCAGAGCGATTCATCCAATGAGTCCTTGATATTTAGTAGTTTTCAGCCAATTTTCTGGATTTTTGAAAATTTCATTTTTTTGTGAAAATATCCACTAAATGAGGGAATAATATGTGTGAGGGTACCCCTGGAGAGTTCCAAATTTGTGTGGGTAGAATATATATCCCACGGGGGTAAAATTGAAAAAAGTTGAAAACTTTTTTTTTTTTGGACTTAGTCATTTTTCCGGCGTTTATCAGACTTTCAGATAGGGCAAATGTCAGTGAGCGTTCCGATTTCAGTCCCAGAACGATTCGACCAATGAGTCCTTTAATATTAAGTCGTTTTCAGTCAACTTTCTGGATTTTTGAAAATTTCATTTTTTTGTGAAAATATCCACTAAATGAGGGAATAATATGTGTGAGGGTACCCCAGGAGAGTTCCAAATGTGTGTGGGTAGAATATATATCCCACGGGGGTAAAATTGAAAAAAGTTGAAAACATTTTTTTTTTTGGACTTAGTCATTTTTCCGGCTTTTATCAGACTTTCAGATAGGGCAAATGTCAGTGAGCGTTCCGATTTCAGTTCCAGAGCGATTCACCCAATGAGTCCTTGTTATTTATTCTTTTTCAGCTAATTTTCTGGATTTTTGAAAATTTCACTTTTTTGTGAAAATATCCACTAAATGAGGGAATAATATGTGTGAGGGTACCCCAGGAGAGTTCCAAATGTGTGTCGGTAGAATATATATCCTACTGGGGTAAAATTGAAAAAAGTTGAAAAAAAATTTTTTTGGGACTTAGTCATTTTTCTTACGTTTATCAGACTTTCAGATAGGGGAAATGTTAGTGAGCGTTCCGATTTCAGTGCCAGAGCGATTCACCCAATGAGTTCTTGATAGTTAGTCGTTCTCAGCCAATATTTTGGATTTTTGAAAATTTCACTTTTTTGTGAAAATATCCACTAAATGAGGGAATAATATGTGTGAGGGTACCCCAGGAGAGTTCCAAACGTGTGTGGGAAGAATATATATCTCACAGGGGTAAAATTGAAAAAAGTTGAAAACATTTTTTTTTTGGACTTAGTCATTTTTCCGGCGTTTATGAGACTTTCAGATAGGGGAAATGTCAGTGAGCGTTCCGATTTCAGTTCCAGAGCGATTCGCCCAATGAGTCCTTGATATTTAGTCGTTCTCAGCTAATTTTCTGGATTTTTGAAAATGTCACTTTTTTTCTGAAAATATCCACTAAATGAGGGAATAATATGTGTGAGGGTACCCCAGGAGAGTTCCAAATGTGTGTGGGTAGAATATATATCCCACGGGGGTAAAATTGAAAAAAGTTGAAAACATTTTTTTTTTTGGACTTAGTCATTTTTCCGGCGTTTATCAGACTTTCAGATAGGGCAAATGTCAGTGAGCGTTCCGATTTCAGTTCCAGAACGATTCGACCAATGAGTCCTTTAATATTAAGTCGTTTTCAGTCAACTTTCTGGATTTTTGAAAATTTCACTTTTTTGTGAAAATATCCACTAAATGAGGGAATAATATGTGTGAGGGTACCCCAGGAGAGTTCCAAATGTGTGTGGGTAGAATATATATCCTACTGGGGTAAAATTGAAAAAAGTTGAAACAATTTTTTTTTGGATATAGTCATTTTTCCAGCGTTTATCAGACTTTCAGATAGGGCAAATGTCAGTGAGCGTTCCGTTTTCAGTTCCAGAGCCATTCATCCAATGAGTCCTTGATATTTAGTAGTTTTCAGCCAATTTTCTGGATTTTTGAAAATTTCACTTTTTTGTGAAAATATCCACTAAATGAGGGAATAATATGTGTGAGGGTACCCCAGCAGAGTTCCAAATGTGTGTGGGTAGAATATATATCCCATGGGGGTAAAATTGAAAGAAGTTGAAAAAAATTTTTTTTTGGACTTAGTCATTTTTCCGGCTTTTATCAGACTTTCAGATAGGGCAAATGTCAGTGAGCGTTCCGATTTCAGTTCCAGAGCGATTCACCCAATGAGTCCTTGTTATTTAGTCTTTTTCAGCTAATTTTCTGGATTTTTGAAAATTTCACTTTTTTGTGAAAATATCCACTAAATGAGGGAATAATATGTGTGAGGGTACCCCAGGAGAGTTCCAAATGTGTGTGGGTAGAATATATATCCTACTGGGGTAAAATTGAAAAAAGTTGAAAAAAATTTTTTTGGGGACTTAGTCATTTTTCTTACTTTTATCAGACTTTCAAATAGGGGAAATGTTAGTGAGCGTTCCGATTTCAGTGCCAGAGCGATTCGCCCAATGAGTCCTTGATATTTAGTCGTTCTCAGCCAATATTTTGGATTTTTGAAAATTTCACTTTTTTGTGAAAATATCCACTAAATGAGGGAATAATATGTGTGAGGGTACCCCAGGAGAGTTCCAAACGTGTGTGGGAAGAATATATATCCCACGGGGGTAAAATTGAAAAAAGTTGAAAACATTTTTTTTTTGAACTTAGTCATTTTTCCGGCGTTTATGAGATTTTCAGATAGGGGAAATGTCAGTGAGCGTTCCGATTTCAGTTCCAGAGCGATTCGCCCAATGAGTCCTTGATATTTAGTCGTTCTCAGCCAATATTTTGGATTTTTGAAAATTTCACTTTTTTGTGAAAATATCCACTAAATGAGGGAATAATATGTGTGAGGGTACCCCAGGAGAGTTCCAAATGTGTGTGGGTAGAATATATATCCCACGGAGGTAAAATTGAAAAAAGTTGAAAAAAAAATTTTTGGGGACTTAGTCATTTTTCTGGCATTCATCAGACTTTCAGATAGGGGAAATGTCAGTGAGCATTCCGATTTCAGTTCCAGAGCGATTCGCCCAATGAGTCCTTGTTATTTATTCTTTTTCAGCTAATTTTCTGGATTTTTGAAAATGTTACTTTTTTGTGAAAATATCCACTAAATGAGGGAATAATATGTGTGAGGGTACCCCAGGAGAGTTCCAAATGTGTGTGGGTAGAATATATATCCTACTGGGGTAAAATTGAAAAAAGTTGAAAAAAATTTTTTTAGGGACTTAGTCATTTTTCTTACGTTTATCAGACTTTCAGATAGGGGAAATGTTAGTGAGCGTTCCTATTTCAGTGCCAGAGCTATTCATCCAATGAGTCCTTGATATTTAGTCGTTCTCAGCCAATATTTTGGATTTTTGAAAATTTCACTTTTTTGTGAAAATATCCACTAAATGAGGGAATAATATGTGTGAGGGTACCCCAGGAGAGTTCCAAACGTGTGTGGGAAGAATATATATCCCACAGGGGTAAAATTGAAAAAAGTTGAAAACATTTTTTTTTTTGGACTTAGTCATTTTTCCGGCGTTTATGAGACTTTCAGATAGGGGAAATGTCAGTGAGCGTTCCGATTTCAGTTCCAGAACGATTCGACCAATGAGTCCTTTAATATTAAGTCGTTTTCAGTCAACTTTCTGGATTTTTGAAAATTTCACTTTTTTGTGAAAATATCCACTAAATGAGGGAATAATATGTGTGAGGGTACCCCAGGAGAGTTCCAAATGTGTGTGGGTAGAATATATATCCTACTGGGGTAAAATTGAAAAAAGTTGAAACAATTTTTTTTTGGATATAGTCATTTTTCCAGCGTTTATCAGACTTTCAGATAGGGCAAATGTCAGTGAGCGTTCCGATTTCAGTTCCAGAGCGATTCATCCAATTAGTCCTTGATATTTAGTAGTTTTCAGCCAATTTTCTGGATTTTTGAAAATTTCATTTTTTTGTGAAAATATCCACTAAATGAGGGAATAATATGTGTGAGGGTACCCCAGGAGAGTTCCAAATGTGTGTGGGTAGAATATATATCCCACGGGGGTAAAATTGAAAAAAGTTGAAAACATTTTTTTTTTGGACTTAGTCATTTTTCCGGCGTTTATCAGACTTTCAGATAGGGCAAATGTCAGTGAGCGTTCCGATTTCAGTTCCAGAACGATTCGACCAATGAGTCCTTTAATATTAAGTCGTTTTCAGTCAACTTTCTGGATTTTTGAAAATTTCACTTTTTTGTGAAAATATCCACTAAATGAGGGAATAATATGTGTGAGGGTACCCCAGGAGAGTTCCAAATGTGTGTGGGTAGAATATATATCCCACGGGGGTAAAATTGAAAACGTTTAAAACATTTTTTTTTTGGACTTAGTCATTTTTCCTGCGTTTATCAGACTTTCAGATAGGGGAAATGTCAGTGAGCGTTACGATTTCAGTTCCAGAGCGATTCACCCAATGAGTCCATGTTATTTAGTCTTTTTCAGCTAATTTTCTGGATTTTTGAAAATTTAACTTTTTTGTGAAAATATCCACTAAATGAGGGAATAATATGTGTGAGGGTACCCCAGGAGAGTGACAAATATGTGTGGGTATAATATATATCCCACAGGGGTAAAATTGAAAGAAGTTGAAAAAAATTTTTTTTTGGACTTAGTCATTTTTCCGGCGTTTATCAGACTTTCAGATAGGAGAAATGTCAGTGAGCGTTCCGATTTCAGTTCCAGAGCGATTCAACCAATGAGTCCTTGTTATTAAGTCGTTTTCTGCCAATTTTCTGGATTTTTGAAAATTTCACTATTTTGTGAAAATATCCGCTAAATGAGGGAATAATATGTGTGAGGGTACCCCAGGAGAGTTCCAAATGTGTGTGGGTAGAATATATAACCCACGTGGGTAAAATTGAAAAAAGTTGAAAACATTTTTTTTTGGACTTAGTCATTTTTCCGACGTTTATCAGACTTTCAGATAGGGGAAATGTCAGTTAGCATTCCGATTTCAGTTCCAGAGCGATTCGCCCAATAAGTCCTTGATATTTAGTCGTTTTCAGCCAGTTTGCTGGATTTTTGAAAATTTCACTTTTTTGTGAAAACATCCACTAAATGAGGGAATAATATGTGTGAGGGTACCCCAGGAGAGTTCCAAATGTGTGTTGGTAGAATATATATCCCACGGGGGTAAAATTTAAAAAAGTTGAAAAAAATTTTTTTTTGGACTTGGTCATTTTACCAGCGTTTATCAGACTTTCAGATAGGGGAAATGTCAGTGAGCGTTCCGATTTCAGTGCCAGAGCGATTCGCCCATTGAGTCCTTGATATTTAGTCGTTCTCAGCCAATATTTTGGATTTTTGAAAATTTCACTTTTTTGTGAAAATATCCACTAAATGAGGGAATAATATGTGTGAGGGTACCCCAGGAGAGTTCCAAATGTGTTTTGGTAGAATATATATCCCACGGGGGTAAAATTGAAAAAAGCTGAAAAAAATATTTTTTGGGACTAAGTCATTTTTCCTGCGTTTATCAGACTTTCAGATAGGGGAAATGTCAGTGAGCGTTACGATTTCAGTTCCAGAGCGATTCACCCAATGAGTCCATGTTATTTAGTCTTTTTCAGCTAATTTTCTGGATTTTTGAAAATTTTACTTTTTTGTGAAAATATCCACTAAATGAGGGAATAATATGTGTGAGGGTACCCCAGGAGAGTGACAAATATGTGTGGGTATAATATATATCCCACAGGGGTAAAATTGAAAGAAGTTGAAAAAAATTTTTTTTTGGACTTAGTCATTTTTCCGGCGTTTATCAGACTCTCAGATAGGAGAAATGTCAGTGAGCGTTCCGATTTCAGTTCCAGAGCGATTCAACCAATGAGTCCTTGTTATTAAGTCGTTTTCTGCCAATTTTCTGGATTTTTGAAAATTTCACTATTTTGTGAAAATATCCGCTAAATGAGGGAATAATATGTGTGAGGGTACCCCAGGAGAGTTCCAAATGTGTGTGGGTAGAATATATAACCCACGTGGGTAAAATTGAAAAAAGTTGAAAACATTTTTTTTTGGACTTAGTCATTTTTCCGACGTTTATCAGACTTTCAGATAGGGGAAATGTCAGTTAGCATTCCGATTTCAGTTCCAGAGCGATTCGCCCAATAAGTCCTTGATATTTAGTCGTTTTCAGCCAGTTTGCTGGATTTTTGAAAATTTCACTTTTTTGTGAAAACATCCACTAAATGAGGGAATAATATGTGTGAGGGTACCCCAGGAGAGTTCCAAATGTGTGTTGGTAGAATATATATCCCACGGGGGTAAAATTTAAAAAAGTTGAAAAAAATTTTTTTTTGGACTTGGTCATTTTACCAGCGTTTATCAGACTTTCAGATAGGGGAAATGTCAGTGAGCGTTCCGATTTCAGTGCCAGAGCGATTCGCCCATTGAGTCCTTGATATTTAGTCGTTCTCAGCCAATATTTTCTATTTTTGAAAATTTCACTTTTTTGTGAAAATATCCACTAAATGAGGGAATAATATGTGTGAGGGTACCCCAGGAGAGTTCCAAATGTGTGTTGGTAGAATATATATCCCACGGGGGTAAAATTGAAAAAAGCTGAAAAAAATATTTTTTGGGACTAAGTCATTTTTCCGGCGTTTATCAGACTTTCAGATAGGGGAAATGTCAGTGAGCGTTCCGAATTCAGTTCCAGAGCGATTCGCCCAATGAGTCTTTGTTATTTAGTCGTTTTCAGCCAACTTTCTGGATTTTTGAAAATTTCACTTTTTTGTGAAAATATCCACTAAATGAGGGAATAATATGTGTGAGGGTACCCCAGGAGAGTTCCAAATGTGTGTGGGTAGAATATATATCCATTGGGGGTAAAATTGAAAAAGTTGAAAACATTTTTTTTTTTGCACTTAGTCATTTTTCCTGCGTTTATCAGACTTTCAGATAGGGTAAAATGTCAGTGAGCGTTCCGATTTCAGTTCCAGAGCGATTCACCCAATGAGTCCTTGTTATTTAGTCTTTTTCAGCTAATTTTCTGGATTTTTGAAAATTTCACTTTTTTGTGAAAATATCCACTAAATGAGGGAATAATATGTGTGAGGGTACCCCAGGAGAGTTCCAAATGTGTGTGGGAAGAATATATATCCCACGGGGGTAAAATTGAAAAAAGTTATAAAAAATTTTTTTTTGGACTTAGTCATTTTTCCGGTGTTTATCAGACTTTCAGATAGGGGAAATGTCAGTGAGCATTCCGATTTCAGTTCCAGAGCGATTCGCCCAATGAGTCCTTGATATTTAGTCATTTTCAGCCAATTTTCTGGATTTTTGAAAATTTCACTTTTTTGTGAAAATATCCACTAAATGAGGGAATAATATGTGTGAGGGTACCCCAGGAGAGTTCCAAATGTGTGTGGGTAGAATATATATCCTACTGGAGTAAAATTGAAAAAACTTGAAAAAATTTTTTTTTGGGACTTAGCCATTTTTCTGTCGTTTATCAGACTTTCAGATAGGGGAAATGTCAGTGAGCATTCCGATTTCAGTGCCAGAGCGATTCGCCCAATGAGTCCTTGATATTTAGTCGTTCTCAGCCAATATTTTGGATTTTTGAAAACTTCACTTTTTTGTGAAAATATCCACTAAATGAGGGAATAATATGTGTGAGGGTACCCCAGGAGAGTTCCAAATGTGTGTGGGTAGAATATATATCCCACGGGGGTAAAATTGAAAAAAGCTGAAAAAAATAATTTTTGGGACTAAGTCATTTTTCCGGCGTTTATCAGACTTTCAGATAGGGGAAATGTCAGTGAGCGTTCCGATTTCAGTTCCAGAGCGATTCGCCCAATGAGTCTTTGTTATTTAGTCTTTTTCAGATAATTTTCTGGATTTTTGAAAATTTCACTTTTTTGTGAAAATATCCACTAAATGACGGAATAATATGTTTGAGGGTACCCCAGGAGAGTTCCAAATGTGTGTGGGTAGAATATATATCCTACTGGGGTAAAAATGAAAAAAGTTGAAAAAAATTTTTTTTGGGCATAGTCATTTTTCTTACGTTTATCAGACTTTCAGATAGGGGAAATGTCAGTGAGCGTTCCGATTTCAGTTCCACAGCGATTCACCCAATGAGTCCTTGTTATTAAGTCGTTTTCAGCCAATTTTCTTGATTTTTGAAAATTTCACTTTTTTGTGAAAATATCTACTAAATGAGGGAATAATATGTGTGAGGGTACCCCAGGAGAGTTCCAAATGTGTGTGGGTAGGATATATATCCCATGGGGGTAAAATTGAAAAAAGTTGAAAACATTTTGTTTTTGGACTTAGTCATTTTTCCGGCGTTTATCAGACTTTCAGATAGGGCAAATGTCAGTGAGCGTTCCGATTTCAGTTCCAGAGCGATTCGCCCAATGAGTCCTTGTTATTTAGTCGTTTTCAGCCAATTTTCTGGATTTTTGAAAATTTCACTTTTTTTGTGAAAATATCCACTAAATGAGGGAATAATATGTGTGAGGGTACCCCAGGAGAGTTCCAAATGTGTGTTGGTAGAATATATATCCCACGGGGGTAAAATTTAAAAAAGTTGAAAAAAATTTTTTTTTGGACTTGGTCATTTTACCAGCGTTTATCAGACTTTCAGATAGGGGAAATGTCAGTGAGCGTTCCGATTTCAGTGCCAGAGCGATTCGCCCATTGAGTCCTTGATATTTAGTCGTTCTCAGCCAATATTTTGGATTTTTGAAAATTTCACTTTTTTGTGAAAATATCCACTAAATGAGGGAATAATATGTGTGAGGGTACCCCAGGAGAGTTCCAAATGTGTTTTGGTAGAATATATATCCCACGGGGGTAAAATTGAAAAAAGCTGAAAAAAATATTTTTTGGGACTAAGTCATTTTTCCTGCGTTTATCAGACTTTCAGATAGGGGAAATGTCAGTGAGCGTTACGATTTCAGTTCCAGAGCGATTCACCCAATGAGTCCATGTTATTTAGTCTTTTTCAGCTAATTTTCTGGATTTTTGAAAATTTTACTTTTTTGTGAAAATATCCACTAAATGAGGGAATAATATGTGTGAGGGTACCCCAGGAGAGTGACAAATATGTGTGGGTATAATATATATCCCACAGGGGTAAAATTGAAAGAAGTTGAAAAAAATTTTTTTTTGGACTTAGTCATTTTTCCGGCGTTTATCAGACTCTCAGATAGGAGAAATGTCAGTGAGCGTTCCGATTTCAGTTCCAGAGCGATTCAACCAATGAGTCCTTGTTATTAAGTCGTTTTCTGCCAATTTTCTGGATTTTTGAAAATTTCACTATTTTGTGAAAATATCCGCTAAATGAGGGAATAATATGTGTGAGGGTACCCCAGGAGAGTTCCAAATGTGTGTGGGTAGAATATATATCCCACGGGGGTAAAATTGAAAAAAGTTATAAAAAATTTTTTTTTGGACTTAGTCATTTTTCCGGTGTTTATCAGACTTTCAGATAGGGGAAATGTCAGTGAGCATTCCGATTTCAGTTCCAGAGCGATTCGCCCAATGAGTCCTTGATATTTAGTCATTTTCAGCCAATTTTCTGGATTTTTGAAAATTTCACTTTTTTGTGAAAATATCCACTAAATGAGGGAATAATATGTGTGAGGGTACCCCAGGAGAGTTCCAAATGTGTGTGGGTAGAATATATATCCTACTGGAGTAAAATTGAAAAAACTTGAAAAAATTTTTTTTTGGGACTTAGCCATTTTTCTGTCGTTTATCAGACTTTCAGATAGGGGAAATGTCAGTGAGCATTCCGATTTCAGTGCCAGAGCGATTCGCCCAATGAGTCCTTGATATTTAGTCGTTCTCAGCCAATATTTTGGATTTTTGAAAACTTCACTTTTTTGTGAAAATATCCACTAAATGAGGGAATAATATGTGTGAGGGTACCCCAGGAGAGTTCCAAATGTGTGTGGGTAGAATATATATCCCACGGGGGTAAAATTGAAAAAAGCTGAAAAAAATAATTTTTGGGACTAAGTCATTTTTCCGGCGTTTATCAGACTTTCAGATAGGGGAAATGTCAGTGAGCGTTCCGATTTCAGTTCCAGAGCGATTCGCCCAATGAGTCTTTGTTATTTAGTCTTTTTCAGATAATTTTCTGGATTTTTGAAAATTTCACTTTTTTGTGAAAATATCCACTAAATGACGGAATAATATGTTTGAGGGTACCCCAGGAGAGTTCCAAATGTGTGTGGGTAGAATATATATCCTACTGGGGTAAAAATGAATAAAGTTGAAAAAAATTTTTTTTGGGCATAGTCATTTTTCTTACGTTTATCAGACTTTCAGATAGGGGAAATGTCAGTGAGCGTTCCGATTTCAGTTCCACAGCGATTCACCCAATGAGTCCTTGTTATTAAGTCGTTTTCAGCCAATTTTCTTGATTTTTGAAAATTTCACTTTTTTGTGAAAATATCTACTAAATGAGGGAATAATATGTGTGAGGGTACCCCAGGAGAGTTCCAAATGTGTGTGGGTAGGATATATATCCCATGGGGGTAAAATTGAAAAAAGTTGAAAACATTTTGTTTTTGGACTTAGTCATTTTTCCGGCGTTTATCAGACTTTCAGATAGGGCAAATGTCAGTGAGCGTTCCGATTTCAGTTCCAGAGCGATTCGCCCAATGAGTCCTTGTTATTTAGTCGTTTTCAGCCAATTTTCTGGATTTTTGAAAATTTCACTTTTTTTGTGAAAATATCCACTAAATGAGGGAATAATATGTGTGAGGGTACCCCAGGAGAGTTCCAAATGTGTGTGGGTAGAATATATATCCTACTGAAATAAAATTGCAAAAACTTGAAAAAAATTTTTTTGGGGACTTAGTCATTTTTGTGGCGTTTATCAGACTTTCAGATAGGGGAAATGTCAGTGAGCGTTCCGATTTCAGTGCCAGAGCGATTCGCCCAATGAGTTCTTGATATTTAGTCATTCTCAGCCAATATTTTAGATTTTTGAAAATTTCACTTTTTTGTGAAAATATCCACTAAATGAGGGAATAATATGTGTGAGGGTACCCCAGGAGAGTGACAAATGTGTGTGGGTATAATATATATCCCACAGGGGTAAAATTGAAAGAAGTTGAAAACATTTTTTTTTTGGACTTAGTCATTTTTCTCAAATTTATCAGACTTTCAGATAGGGGAAATGTCAGTGAGCGTTCCGATTTCAGTTCCAGAGCGATTCGCCCAATCAGTCCTTGTTATTGAGCCGTTTTCAGGCAATTTTCTGGATTTTTGAAAATTTCACTTTTTTGTTAAAATATCCACTAAATGAGGGAATAATATGTGTGAGGGTACCCCAGGAGAGTTCCAAATGTGTGTGGGAAGAATATAAATCCCACGGGGGTAAAATTGAAAAAAGTTGAAAACATTTTTTTTTTTGGATTTTTTTCCGGCGTTTATTAGAATATCAGATAGGGCAAATGTCAGTGAGCGTTCAAATTTCAGTTCCAGAGCGATTCGCCCAATGAGTCCTTGATATTTAGTCGCTTTCAGCCAATTTTGTGGATTTTTGAAAATTTCACTTTTTTGTGAAAATATCCACTAAATGAGAGAATAATATGTGTGAGTGTACCCCAGGAGAGTTCCAAATGTGTGTGGGTACAATATATATCCCACGTGGGTAAAATTGAAAAAAGTTGGAAAAATTTTTTTTTTAGACTTAGTCATTTTTCCGGCGTTTATCAGACTTTCAGATAGGGGAAATGTGAGTGAGCGTTCCGATTTCAGTTCCAGAGTGATTCGCCCAATGAGTCCTTGATATTTAGTCGTTTTCAGCCAATTTTCTGGATTTTTGAAAATTTCGCTTTTTTGTGAAAATATCCACTAAATGAGGGAATAATATGTGTGAGGGTACCCCAGGAGAGTTCCAAATGTGTGTGGGTAGAATATATATCCCACGGGGGTAAAATTTAAAAAAGTTGAAAACATTTTTTTTTTGGACATAGTCATTTTTGCGACGTTTATCAGACTTTCAGATAGGGGAAATGTCAGTGAGCATTCCGATTTCAGTTCCAGAGCGATTCGCCCAATGAGTCCTTGTTATTTAGTCGTTTTCAGCCAATTTTCTGGATTTTTGAAAATTTCACTTTTTTGTGAAAAATCCACTAAATGAGGGAATAAAATGTGTGAGGGTACCCCAGGAGAGTTCCAAATGTGTGTCCGAAGAATATATATCCCACGGTGGTAAAATTGGAAAAAGTTGAAAAATTATTTTTTTTTGGACTTAGTCATTTTTCAGGCGTTTATCAGACTTTCAGATAGGGGAAATGTCAGTGAGCATTCCGATTTCAGTTCCAGAGCGATTCACCCAATAAGTCCTTGATATTTAGACGTTTTCAGCCAATTTTCTGGATTTTTGAAAATTTCACCTTTATGTGAAAATATCCACTAAATAAGGGAATAATATGTGTTAGTGTACCCCAGTAGAGTTCCAAATGTGTGTGGGTAGAATATATATCCCACGGGGGTAAAATTTAAAAAAGTTGAAAAAAAATTTTTTTTGGACTTTGTCATTTTTCCGGCGTTTATCAGACTTTCAGATACGGGAAATGTCAGTGAGCGTTCCGATTTCAGTTCCAGAGCGATTCGCCCAATGAGTCCTTGATATTTAGTCGTTTTCAGCCAATTTTGTGGATTTTTGAAAATTTCACTTTTTTGTGAAAATATCCACATATCCACTAAATGAGAGAATAATATGTGTGAGTGTACCCCAGGAGAGTCCCAAATGTGTTTGGGTAGAATATATATCCCACGGGGTAAAATTGAAAAAAGTTAAAAAAAAATTTCTTTAACATAGTCGTTTTTCCGGCGTTTATCAGACTTTCAGATAGGGGAAATGTGAGTGAGTGTTCCGATTTCAGTTCCAGAGTGATTCGCCCAATGAGTCCTTGATATTTAGTCATTTTCAGCCAATTTTCTGGATTTTTGAAAATTTCACTTTTTTGTGAAAATATCCACTAAATGAGGGAATAATATGTGTGAGGGTTCCCCAGGAGCGTTCCAAATGTGTGTGGGTAGAATATATATCCCACGGGGATAAAATTGAAAAAAGTTGAAAAAAATTATTTTTGGGACTTAGTAATTTTTCCGGCGTTTATCAGACTTTCAGATAGGGGAAATGTCAGTGAGCGTTCCGATTTCAGTTCCAGAGCGATTCACTCAATGAGTCCTTGATATTTAGTCGTTTTCAGCCAATTTTCTGAATTTTTGAAAATTTCACTTTTTTGTGAAAATATCCACTAAATGAGAGAATAACATGTGTGAGGGTAACCAAGGAGAGCTCCAAATGTGTGTGGGTAGAATATATATCCCACGGGGTAAAATTGAAAAAAGTTTTAAAAAAAAATTTCTTTGACTTAGTCATTTTTCCGGCGTTTAAAAGACTTTCAGATAGGGGAAATGTGAGTGAGCGTTCCGATTTCACTTCCAGAGCGATTTGCCCAATTAGTCCTTGATATTTAGTCATTTTCAGCCAATTTTCTGGATTTTTGAAAATTTCACCTTTTTGTGAAAATATCCACTAAATAAGGGAATAATATGTGTGAGGGTACCCCTGGAGAGTTCCAAATGTGTGTGGGTAGAATATATATCCCACGCGGGTAAAATTGAAAAAAGTTGAAAAAAAATTTGTTTTGGACTTAGTAATTTTTCCGGCGTTTATCAGACTTTCAGATAGGGGAAATGTCAGTGAGCGTTACGATTTCAGTTCCAGAACGATTCGCCCAATGAGTCCTTGATATTTAGTCATTTTCAGCCAATTTTCTGGATTTTTGAAAATTTCACTTTTTTGTGAAAATATCCACTAAATGAGGGAATAATATGTGTGAGGGTACCCCAGGAGAGTTCCAAATGTGTGTGGGCAGAATATATATCCCACCGGGGTAAAATTGAAAAAAGTTGAAAAATTTTTTTTTTGAAACTTAGTCATATTTCCGGCGTTTAGCAGACTTTCAGATAGGGGAAATGTGAGTGAGCGTTCCGATTTCAGTTCCAGAGCGATTCGCCCAATGAGTCCTTGATATTTAGTCATTTTCAGCCAATTTTCTGGATTTTTGAAAATTTCACTTTTTTGTGAAAATATCGACTAAATGACGGAATAATATGTGTGAGGGTTCCCCAGGAGCGTTCCAAATGTGTGTGGGTAGAATATATATCCCACGGGGATAAAATTGAAAAAAGTTGAAAAAAATTATTTTTGGGACTTAGTAATTTTTCCGGCGTTTATCAGACTTTCAGATAGGGGAAATGTCAGTGAGCGTTCCGATTTCAGTTCCAGAGCGATTCACTCAATGAGTCCTTGATATTTAGTCGTTTTCAGCCAATTTTCTGAATTTTTGAAAATTTCACTTTTTTGTGAAAATATCCACTAAATGAGAGAATAACATGTGTGAGGGTAACCAAGGAGAGCTCCAAATGTGTGTGGGTAGAATATATATCCCACGGGGTAAAATTGAAAAAAGTTTTAAAAAAAAATTTCTTTGACTTAGTCATTTTTCCGGCGTTTAAAAGACTTTCAGATAGGGGAAATGTGAGTGAGCGTTCCGATTTCACTTCCAGAGCGATTTGCCCAATGAGTCCTTGATATTTAGTCATTTTCAGCCAATTTTCTGGATTTTTGAAAATTTCACCTTTTTGTGAAAATATCCACTAAATAAGGGAATAATATGTGTGAGGGTACCCCTGGAGAGTTCCAAATGTGTGTGGGTAGAATATATATCCCACGCGGATAAAATTGAAAAAAGTTGAAAAAAAATTTGTTTTGGACTTAGTAATTTTTCCGGCGTTTATCAGACTTTCAGATACGGGAAATGTCAGTGAGCGTTCCGATTTCAGTTCCAGAACGATTCGCCCAATGAGTCCTTGATATTTAGTCATTTTCAGCCAATTTTCTGGATTTTTGAAAATTTCACTTTTTTGTGAAAATATCCACTAAATGAGGGAATAATATGTGTGAGGGTACCCCAGGAGAGTTCCAAATGTGTGTGGGCAGAATATATATCCCACCGGGGTAAAATTGAAAAAAGTTGAAAAAATTTTTTTTTGAAACTTAGTCATATTTCCGGCGTTTAGCAGACTTTCAGATAGGGGAAATGTGAGTAAGCGTTCCGATTTCAGTTCCAGAGCGATTCGCCCAATGAGTCCTTGATATTTAGTCATTTTCAGCCAATTTTCTGGATTTTTGAAAATTTCACTTTTTTGTGAAAATATCCACTAAATGACGGAATAATATGTGTGAGGGTTCCCCAGGAGCGTTCCAAATGTGTGTGGGTAGAATATATATCCCACGGGGATAAAATTGAAAAAAGTTGAAAAAAATTATTTTTGGGACTTAGTAATTTTTCCGGCGTTTATCAGACTTTCAGATAGGGGAAATGTCAGTGAGCGTTCCGATTTCAGTTCCAGAGCGATTCACTCAATGAGTCCTTGATATTTAGTCGTTTTCAGCCAATTTTCTGAATTTTTGAAAATTTCACTTTTTTGTGAAAATATCCACTAAATGAGAGAATAACATGTGTGAGGGTAACCAAGGAGAGCTCCAAATGTGTGTGGGTAGAATATATATCCCACGGGGTAAAATTGAAAAAAGTTTTAAAAAAAAATTTCTTTGACTTAGTCATTTTTCCGGCGTTTAAAAGACTTTCAGATAGGGGAAATGTGAGTGAGCGTTCCGATTTCACTTCCAGAGCGATTTGCCCAATGAGTCCTTGATATTTAGTCATTTTCAGCCAATTTTCTGGATTTTTGAAAATTTCACCTTTTTGTGAAAATATCCACTAAATAAGGGAATAATATGTGTGAGGGTACCCCTGGAGAGTTCCAAATGTGTGTGGGTAGAATATATATCCCACGCGGATAAAATTGAAAAAAGTTGAAAAAAAATTTGTTTTGGACTTAGTAATTTTTCCGGCGTTTATCAGACTTTCAGATACGGGAAATGTCAGTGAGCGTTCCGATTTCAGTTCCAGAACGATTCGCCCAATGAGTCCTTGATATTTAGTCATTTTCAGCCAATTTTCTGGATTTTTGAAAATTTCACTTTTTTGTGAAAATATCCACTAAATGAGGGAATAATATGTGTGAGGGTACCCCAGGAGAGTTCCAAATGTGTGTGGGCAGAATATATATCCCACCGGGGTAAAATTGAAAAAAGTTGAAAAAATTTTTTTTTGAAACTTAGTCATATTTCCGGCGTTTAGCAGACTTTCAGATAGGGGAAATGTGAGTAAGCGTTCCGATTTCAGTTCCAGAGCGATTCGCCCAATGAGTCCTTGATATTTAGTCATTTTCAGCCAATTTTCTGGATTTTTGAAAATTTCACTTTTTTGTGAAAATATCCACTAAATGACGGAATAATATGTGTGAGGGTTCCCCAGGAGCGTTCCAAATGTGTGTGGGTAGAATATATATCCCACGGGGATAAAATTGAAAAAAGTTGAAAAAAATTATTTTTGGGACTTAGTAATTTTTCCGGCGTTTATCAGACTTTCAGATAGGGGAAATGTCAGTGAGCGTTCCGATTTCAGTTCCAGAGCGATTCACTCAATGAGTCCTTGATATTTAGTCGTTTTCAGACAATTTTGTGGATTTTTGAAAATTTCAGTTTTTCTTGTGAAAATATCCACTAAATGATAGAATAATATGTGTGAGTGTACCCCAGGAGAGTTCCAAATGTGTGTGGGTAGAATATATATCCCATGGGGTAAAATTGAAAAAAGTTAAAAAAAAAAACTTCTTTGACTTAGTCATTTTTCCGGCGTTTATCAGACTTTCAGATAGGGGAAATGTGAGTGAGCGTTCCGATTTCAGTTCCAGAGTGATTCGCCCAATGAGTCCTTGATATTTAGTCGTTTTCACCCAATTTTCTGGATTTTTGAAAATTTCACTTTTTTGTGAAAAATCCACTAAATGAGGGAATAATATGTGTGAGGGTACCCCAGGAGAGTTCCAAATGTGTGTGGGAAGAATATATATCCCACGGTGGTAAAATTGGAAAAAGTTGAAAAATTATTTTTTTTTGGACTTAGTCATTTTTCAGGCGTTTATCAGACTTTCAGATAGGGGAAATGTCAGTGAGCATTTAGATTTCAGTTCCAGAGCGATTCACCCAATAAGTCCTTGATATTTAGTCGATTTCAGCCAATTTTCTGGATTTTTGAAAATTTCACTTTTTTTGTGAAAATATCCACGAAATGAGGTAATAATATGTGTGACGGAACCCCAGGAGAGTTCCAAATGTGTGTGGGTAGAATATATATCCCACGGGGGTAAAATTGAAAAAAGTTGAAAACATTTTTTTTTTGGATTTTTTTCCGGCGTTTATTAGACTTTCAGATAGGGGAATTGTCAGTGAGCATTCTGATTTCAGTTCCATAGCGATTCGATCATTGAGTCCTTGATATTTAGTCGTTTTCAGCCAATTTTCTGGATTTTTGAAAATTTCACTTCTTTGTGAAAATATCCACTAAATGAGGGAATAACATGTGTGAGGGTACCCCAGGAGAGTTCCAAATGTGTGTGGGTAGAATATATATCCCACGGGGGTAAAATTTAAAAAAGTTGAAAAAAAATTTTTTTTGGACTTAGTCATTTTTCCGGCGTTTATCAGACTTTCAGATACGGGAAATGTCAGTGAGCATTCCGATTTCAGTTCCAGAGCGATTCGCCCAATGAGTCCTTGATATTTAGTCGTTTTCAGCCAATTTTGTGGATTTTTGAAAATTTCACTTTTTTGTGAAAATATCCACTAAATGAGAGAATAATATGTGTGAGTGTACCCCAGGAGAGTCCCAAATGTGTTTGGGTAGAATATATATCCCACGGGGTAAAATTGAAAAAAGTTTAAAAAAAAAATTTCTTTGACATAGTCATTTTTCCGGCGTTTATCAGACTTTCAGATAGGGGAAATGTGAGTGAGTGTTCCGATTTCAGTTCCAGAGTGATTCGCCCAATGAGTCCTTGATATTTAGTCATTTTCAGCCAATTTTCTGGATTTTTGAAAATTTCACTTTTTTGTCAAAATATCCACTAAATGAGGGAATAATATGTGTGAGGGTGCCCCAGGAGAGTTCCAAATGTGTGTGGGCAGAATATATATCCCACCGGGGTAAAATTGAAAAAAGTTGAAAAAAATTTTTTTTGAAACTTAGTCATATTTCCGGCGTTTAGCAGACTTTCAGATAGGGGAAGTGTGAGTGAGCGTTCCGATTTCAGTTCCAGAGCGATTCGCCCAATGAGTCCTTGATATTTAGTCATTTTCAGCCAATTTTCTGGATTTTTGAAAATTTCACTTTTTTGTGAAAATATCCACTAAATGACGGAATAATATGTGTGAGGGTTCCCCAGGAGCGTTCCAAATGTGTGTGGGTAGAATATATATCCCACGGGGATAAAATTGAAAAAAGTTGAAAAAAATTATTTTTGGGACTTAGTAATTTTTCCGGCGTTTATCAGACTTTCAGATAGGGGAAATGTCAGTGAGCGTTCCGATTTCAGTTCCAGAGCGATTCACTCAATGAGTCCTTGATATTTAGTCGTTTTCAGCCAATTTTCTGAATTTTTGAAAATTTCACTTTTTTGTGAAAATATCCACTAAATGAGAGAATAACATGTGTGAGGGTAACCAAGGAGAGTTCCAAATGTGTGTGGGTAGAATATATATCCCACGGGGTAAAATTGAAAAAAGTTTTAAAAAAAAATTTCTTTGACTTAGTCATTTTTCCGGCGTTTAAAAGACTTTCAGATAGGGGAAATGTGAGTGAGCGTTCCGATTTCACTTCCAGAGCGATTTGCCCAATTAGTCCTTGATATTTAGTCATTTTCAGCCAATTTTCTGGATTTTTGAAAATTTCACCTTTTTGTGAAAATATCCACTAAATAAGGGAATAATATATGTGAGGGTACCCCTGGAGAGTTCCAAATGTGTGTGGGTAGAATATATATCCCACGCGGGTAAAATTGAAAAAAGTTGAAAAAAAATTTTTTTTGGACTTAGTAATTTTTCCGGCGTTTATCAGACTTTCAGATACGGGAAATGTCAGTGAGCGTTCCGATTTCAGTTCCAGAACGATTCGCCCAATGAGTCCTTGATATTTAGTCGTTTTCAGACAATTTTCTGGATTTTTGAAAATTTCACTTTTTTGTGAAAATATCCACTAAATGAGGGAATAATATGTGTGAGGGTACCCCAGGAGAGTTCCAAATGTGTGTGGGTAGAATATATATCCCACGGGGGTAAAATTGAAAAAAGCTGAAAATTTTTTTTTCGTGGACTTAGTCATTTTTCCGGCGTTATCAGACTTTCAGTTAGGGGAAATGTGAGTGCGCGTTCCAATTTCAGTTCCAGAGCGATTCGCCCAATGAGCCCTTGATATTTGTTCGTTTTCAGCCAATTTTGTGGATTTTTGAAAATTTCAGTTTTTTGTGAAAATATCCACTAAATGATAGAATAATATGTGTGAGTGTACCCCAGGAGAGTTCCAAATGTGTGTGGGTAGAATATATATCCCACGGGGTAAAATTGAAAAAAGTAAAAAAAAAAAACTTCTTTGACTTAGTCATTTTTCCGGCGTTTATCAGACTTTCAGATAGGGGAAATGTGAGTGAGCTTTCCGATTTCAGTTCCAGAGTGATTCGCCCAATGAGTCCTTGATATTTAGTCGTTTTCAGCCAATTTTCTGGATTTTTGAAAATTTCACTTTTTTGTGAAAATATTAACTAAATGAGGGAATAATATGTGTGAGGGTACCCCAGGAGAGTTCCAAATGTGTGTGGGTAGAATATATATCCCACGGGGTAAAATTGAAAAAAGTTTAAAAAAAATTTTTTTGGACTTAGTCATTTTTCCGTCGTTTATCAGACTTTCAGATAGGGGAATTGTCAGTGAGCGTTCCGATTTCAGTTCCAGAGCGATTCGCCCATTGAGTCCTTGATATTTAGTCGTTTTCAGCCAATTTTCTGGATTTTTGAAAATTTCACTTTTTTGTGAAAATATCCACTAAATGAGGGAATAATATGTGTGAGGGTACCCCAGGAGAGTTCCAAATGTGTGTGGGTAGAATATATATCCCACGGGGATAAAATTGAAAAAAGTTGAAAAAAATTATTTTTGGGACTTAGTCATTTTTCCGGCGTTTATCAGACTTTCAGATAGGGGAATTGTCAGTGAGCGTTCCGATTTCAGTTCCAGAGCGATTCGCCCAATGAGTCCTTGATATTTAGTCGTTTTCAGCCAATTTTCTGGATTTTTGAAAATTTCACTTTTTTGTGAAAATATCCACTAAATGAGAGATTAATATGTGTGAGGATACTCAAGGAGAGTTCCAAATGTGTGTGGTAGAATATATATCCCACGGGGGTAAAATTGAAAAAAGTTGAAAAAAAATTTTTTGGGGACTTAGTTATTTTTCCGGCGTTTATCAGACTTTCAGATAGGGGAAATGTCAGTGAGCGTTCCGATTTCAGTTCCAGAGCGATTCGCCCAATGAGTCCTTGATATTTAGTCGTTTTCAGCCAATTTTCTGGATTTTTGAAAATTTCACTTTTTTGTGAAAATATCCACTAAATGACAGAATAATATGTGTAAGGGTACCCAAGGAGAGTTCCAAATGTGTGTGGGTAGAATATATATCCCACGGGGAAAAAATTGAAAAAAGTTTAAAAAAAAATTTTATTTGGACTTAGTAATTTTTCCGGCGTTCATCAGACTTTCAGATAGGGGAAATGTCAGTGAGCATTCCGATATCAGTTCCAGAGCGATTCGCCCAATGAGTCCTTGATATTTAGTCGTTTTCAGACAATTTTCTGGATTTTTGAAAATTTCACTTTTTTGTGAAAATATCCACTAAATGAGGGAATAATATGTGTGAGGGTACCCCAGGAGAGTTCCAAATGTGTGTGGGTAGAATATATATTCCACCAGGGTAAAATTGAAAAAAGTTTAAAGAAAAAATTTCTTTGACTTAGTCATTTTTCCGGCATTTATCAGGCTTTCAGATAGGGTAAATGTGAGTGAGCGTTCCGATTTCAGTTCCAGAGCGATTCGCCCAATGAGTCCTTGATATTTAGTCGTTTTCTGACAATTTTGTGGAATTTTGAAAATTTCACTTTTTTGTGAAAATATCCACTAAATGATAGAATAATATGTGTGAGTGTACCCCAGGAGAGTTCCAAATGTGTGTGAGTAGAATATATATCCCAAGGGGTAAAATTGAAAAAAGTTTAAAAAAAAAATTTCCTTGACCTAGTCATTTTTCCGGCGTTTATCAGGCTTTCAGATAGGGGAAATGTGAGTGAGCGTTCCGATTTCAGTTCCAGAGCGATTCGCCCAATGAGTCCTTGATATTTAGTCATTTTCAGCCAATTTTCTGGATTTTTGAAAATTTCACTTTTTTGTGAAAATATCCACTAAATGAGGGAATAATATGTGTGAGGGTACCCCAGGAGAGTTCCAAATGTGTGTGGGTAGAATATATATCCCACGGGGGTAAAATTGAAAAAAGCTGAAAATTTTTTTTTCGTGGACTTAGTCATTTTTCCGGCGTTATCAGACTTTCAGTTAGGGGAAATGTGAGTGCGCGTTCCAATTTCAGTTCCAGAGCGATTCGCCCAATGAGCCCTTGATATTTGTTCGTTTTCAGCCAATTTTGTGGATTTTTGAAAATTTCAGTTTTTTGTGAAAATATCCACTAAATGATAGAATAATATGTGTGAGTGTACCCCAGGAGAGTTCCAAATGTGTGTGGGTAGAATATATATCCCACGGGGTAAAATTGAAAAAAGTAAAAAAAAAAAACTTCTTTGACTTAGTCATTTTTCCGGCGTTTATCAGACTTTCAGATAGGGGAAATGTGAGTGAGCTTTCCGATTTCAGTTCCAGAGTGATTCGCCCAATGAGTCCTTGATATTTAGTCGTTTTCAGCCAATTTTCTGGATTTTTGAAAATTTCACTTTTTTGTGAAAATATTAACTAAATGAGGGAATAATATGTGTGAGGGTACCCCAGGAGAGTTCCAAATGTGTGTGGGTAGAATATATATCCCACGGGGTAAAATTGAAAAAAGTTTAAAAAAAATTTTTTTGGACTTAGTCATTTTTCCGTCGTTTATCAGACTTTCAGATAGGGGAATTGTCAGTGAGCGTTCCGATTTCAGTTCCAGAGCGATTCGCCCATTGAGTCCTTGATATTTAGTCGTTTTCAGCCAATTTTCTGGATTTTTGAAAATTTCACTTTTTTGTGAAAATATCCACTAAATGAGGGAATAATATGTGTGAGGGTACCCCAGGAGAGTTCCAAATGTGTGTGGGTAGAATATATATCCCACGGGGATAAAATTGAAAAAAGTTGAAAAAAATTATTTTTGGGACTTAGTCATTTTTCCGGCGTTTATCAGACTTTCAGATAGGGGAATTGTCAGTGAGCGTTCCGATTTCAGTTCCAGAGCGATTCGCCCAATGAGTCCTTGATATTTAGTCGTTTTCAGCCAATTTTCTGGATTTTTGAAAATTTCACTTTTTTGTGAAAATATCCACTAAATGAGAGATTAATATGTGTGAGGATACTCAAGGAGAGTTCCAAATGTGTGTGGTAGAATATATATCCCACGGGGGTAAAATTGAAAAAAGTTGAAAAAAAATTTTTTGGGGACTTAGTTATTTTTCCGGCGTTTATCAGACTTTCAGATAGGGGAAATGTCAGTGAGCGTTCCGATTTCAGTTCCAGAGCGATTCGCCCAATGAGTCCTTGATATTTAGTCGTTTTCAGCCAATTTTCTGGATTTTTGAAAATTTCACTTTTTTGTGAAAATATCCACTAAATGACAGAATAATATGTGTAAGGGTACCCAAGGAGAGTTCCAAATGTGTGTGGGTAGAATATATATCCCACGGGGAAAAAATTGAAAAAAGTTTAAAAAAAAATTTTATTTGGACTTAGTAATTTTTCCGGCGTTCATCAGACTTTCAGATAGGGGAAATGTCAGTGAGCATTCCGATATCAGTTCCAGAGCGATTCGCCCAATGAGTCCTTGATATTTAGTCGTTTTCAGACAATTTTCTGGATTTTTGAAAATTTCACTTTTTTGTGAAAATATCCACTAAATGAGGGAATAATATGTGTGAGGGTACCCCAGGAGAGTTCCAAATGTGTGTGGGTAGAATATATATTCCACCAGGGTAAAATTGAAAAAAGTTTAAAGAAAAAATTTCTTTGACTTAGTCATTTTTCCGGCATTTATCAGGCTTTCAGATAGGGTAAATGTGAGTGAGCGTTCCGATTTCAGTTCCAGAGCGATTCGCCCAATGAGTCCTTGATATTTAGTCGTTTTCTGACAATTTTGTGGAATTTTGAAAATTTCACTTTTTTGTGAAAATATCCACTAAATGATAGAATAATATGTGTGAGTGTACCCCAGGAGAGTTCCAAATGTGTGTGAGTAGAATATATATCCCAAGGGGTAAAATTGAAAAAAGTTTAAAAAAAAAATTTCCTTGACCTAGTCATTTTTCCGGCGTTTATCAGGCTTTCAGATAGGGGAAATGTGAGTGAGCGTTCCGATTTCAGTTCCAGAGCGATTCGCCCAATGAGTCCTTGATATTTAGTCATTTTCAGCCAATTTTCTGGATTTTTGAAAATTTCACTTTTTTGTGAAAATATCCACTAAATGACGGAATAATATGTGTGAGGGTTCCCCAGGAGCGTTCCAAATGTGTGTGGGTAGAATATATATCCCACGGGGATAAAATTGAAAAAAGTTGAAAAAAATTATTTTTGGGACTTAGTAATTTTTCCGGCGTTTATCAGACTTTCAGATAGGGGAAATGTCAGTGAGCGTTCCGATTTCAGTTCCAGAGCGATTCACTCAATGAGTCCTTGATATTTAGTCGTTTTCAGCCAATTTTCTGAATTTTTGAAAATTTCACTTTTTTGTGAAAATATCCACTAAATGAGAGAATAACATGTGTGAGGGTAACCAAGGAGAGTTCCAAATGTGTGTGGGTAGAATATATATCCCACGGGGGTAAAATTGAAAAAAGTTTAAAAAAAATTTTTTTTGGACTTAGTCATTTTTCCGGCGTTTATCAGACTTTCAGATAGGGGAAATGTCAGTGAGCATTCCGATTTTAGTTCCAGAGCGATTTGCCCAATGAGTCCTTGATATTTAGTCATTTTCAACCAATTTTCTGGATTTTTGAAAATTTCACTTTTTTTGCGAAAATATCCACTAAATGAGGGAATAATATGTATGAGGGTACCCCAGGAGAGTTCCAAATGTGTGTGGGTAGAATATATATCCCACGGGGGTAAAACTGAAAAAAGTTGAAAAAAAATTTTTGGGGGACTTATTTTTCCGGCGTTTATCAGACTTTCAGATAGGGGAAATGTCAGTGAGCATTCCGATATCAGTTCCAGAGCGATTCGCCCAATGAGTCCTTGATATTTAGTCGTTTTCAGCCAATTTTGTGAATTTTTGAAAATTTCACTTTTTTGTGAAAATATCCACTAAATGAGAGAATAATAAGTGTGAGTGTACCGCAGGAGAGTTCCAAATGTGTGTGGGTAGAATATATATCCCACGGTGTAAAATTGAAAAAAGTTTAAAGAAAAAATTTCTTTGACTTAGTCATTTTTCCGGCATTTATCAGGCTTTCAGATAGGGTAAATGTGATTGAGCGTTCCGATTTCAGTTCCAGAGCGATTCGCCCAATGAGTCCTTGATATTTAGTCGTTTTCTGACAATTTTGTGGAATTTTGAAAATTTCACTTTTTTGTGAAAATATCCACTAAATGATAGAATAATATGTGTGAGTGTACCCCAGGAGAGTTCCAAATGTGTGTGAGTAGAATATATATCCCAAGGGGTAAAATTGAAAAAAGTTTAAAAAAAAAATTTCCTTGACCTAGTCATTCTTCCGGCGTTTATCAGGCTTTCAGATAGGGTAAATGTGAGTGAGCGTTCCGATTTCAGTTCCAGAGCGATTCGCCCAATGAGTCCTTGATATTTAGTCATTTTCAGCCAATTTTCTGGATTTTTGAAAATTTCACTTTTTTGTGAAAATATCCACTAAATGACGGAATAATATGTGTGAGGGTTCCCCAGTAGCGTTCCAAATGTGTGTGGGTAGAATATATATCCCACGGGGATAAAATTGAAAAAAGTTGAAAAAAATTATTTTTGGGACTTAGTAATTTTTCCGGCGTTTATCAGACTTTCAGATAGGGGAAATGTCAGTGAGCGTTCCGATTTCAGTTCCAGAGCGATTCACTCAATGAGTCCTTGATATTTAGTCGTTTTCAGCCAATTTTCTGAATTTTTGAAAATTTCACTTTTTTGTGAAAATATCCACTAAATGAGAGAATAACATGTGTGAGGGTAACCAAGGAGAGTTCCAAATGTGTGTGGGTAGAATATATATCCCACGGGGGTAAAATTGAAAAAAGTTTAAAAAAAATTTTTTTTGGACTTAGTCATTTTTCCGGCGTTTATCAGACTTTCAGATAGGGGAAATGTCAGTGAGCATTCCGATTTTAGTTCCAGAGCGATTTGCCCAATGAGTCCTTGATATTTAGTCATTTTCAACCAATTTTCTGGATTTTTGAAAATTTCACTTTTTTTGCGAAAATATCCACTAAATGAGGGAATAATATGTATGAGGGTACCCCAGGAGAGTTCCAAATGTGTGTGGGTAGAATATATATCCCACGGGGGTAAAACTGAAAAAAGTTGAAAAAAAATTTTTGGGGGACTTAGTTATTTTTCCGGCGTTTATCAGACTTTCAGATAGGGGAAATGTCAGTGAGCATTCCGATATCAGTTCCAGAGCGATTCGCCCAATGAGTCCTTGATATTTAGTCGTTTTCAGCCAATTTTGTGAATTTTTGAAAATTTCACTTTTTTGTGAAAATATCCACTAAATGAGGGACTAATATGTATGAGGGTACCCCAGGAGAGTTCCAAATGTGTGTGGGTAGAATATATATCCCACGGGGTAAAATTGAAAAAAGTTTAAAAAAATTTTTTTGGGAACTTAGTCATTTTTCCGTCGTTTATCAGACTTTCAGATAGGGGAAATGTCAGTGAGCGTTCCGATTTCAGTTCCAGAGCGATTCGCCCAATGAATCCTTGATATTTAGTAGTTTTAAGCCAATTTTCTGGATTTTTGAAAATTTCACTTTTTTGTGAAAATATCCACTAAATGAGGGAATAATATGTGTGAGGGAACCCCAGGAGAGTTCCAAATGTGTGTGGGTAGAATATATATCCCACGGGGGTAAAATTGAAAAAAGTTTAAAAAAAATTTTTTTTGGACTTAGTCATTTTTCCGGCGTTTATCAAACTTTCAGATAGGGGAAATGTCAGTGAGCATTCCGATTTTAGTTCCAGAGCGATTTGCCCAATGAGTCCTTGATATTTAGTCATTTTCAACCAATTTTCTGGATTTTTGAAAATTTCACTTTTTTTGCGAAAATATCCACTAAATGAGGGAATAATATGTATGAGGGTACCCCAGGAGAGTTCCAAATGTGTGTGGGTAGAATATATATCCCACGGGGGTAAAACTGAAAAAAGTTGAAAAAAAATTTTTGGGGGACTTAGTTATTTTTCCGGCGTTTATCAGACTTTCAGATAGGGGAAATGTCAGTGAGCATTCCGATATCAGTTCCAGAGCGATTCGCCCAATGAGTCCTTGATATTTAGTCGTTTTCAGCCAATTTTGTGAATTTTTGAAAATTTCACTTTTTTGTGAAAATATCCACTAAATGAGGGACTAATATGTATGAGGGTACCCCAGGAGAGTTCCAAATGTGTGTGGGTAGAATATATATCCCACGGGGTAAAATTGAAAAAAGTTTAAAAAAATTTTTTTGGGAACTTAGTCATTTTTCCGTCGTTTATCAGAAATCAGATAGGGGAAATGTCAGTGAGCGTTCCGATTTCAGTTCCAGAGCGATTCGCCCAATGAATCCTTGATATTTAGTAGTTTTCAGCCAATTTTCTGGATTTTTGAAAATTTCACTTTTTTGTGAAAATATCCACTAAATGAGGGAATAATATGTGTGAGGGAACCCCAGGAGAGTTCCAAATGTGTGTGGGTAGAATATATATCCCACGGGGTAAAATTGAAAAAAGTTAAAAAGAAAAAACTTCTTTGACTTAGTCATTTTTCTGGCGTTTATCAGACTTTCAGATAGGGGAAATGTGAGTGAGCGTTCCGATTTCAGTTCCAGAGTGATTCGCCCAATGAGTCCTTGATATTTAGTCGTTTTCAGCCAATTTTCTGGATTTTTGAAAATTTCACTTTTTTGTGAAAATATTAACTAAATGAGGGAATAATATGTGTGAGGCTACCCCAGGAGAGTTCCAAATGTGTGTGGGTAGAATATATATCCCACGGGGGTAAAATTGAAAAAAGTTGAAAAATTTTTTTTTTTGGACTTAGTCATTTTTCCGGCGTTTATCAGACTTTCAGATAGGGAAAATTTCAGTGAGCATTCCGATTTCAGTTCCAGAGCGATTTGCCCAATGAGTCCTTGATATTTAATCATTTTCAACCAATTTTCTGGATTTTTGAAAATTTCACTTTTTTTGCGAAAATATCCACTAAATGAGGGAATAATATGTATGAGGGTACATCAGGAGAGTTCCAAATGTGTGTGGGTAGAATATATATCCCACGGGGGTAAAACTGAAAAAAGTTGAAAAAAAATTTTTTGGGGACTTAGTTATTTTTCCGGCGTTTATCAGACTTTCAGATAGGGGAAATGTCAGTGAGCGTTCCGATTTCAGTTCCAGAGCGATTCGCCCAATGAGTCCTTGATATTTAGTCATTTTCAACCAATTTTCTGGATTTTTGAAAATTTCACTTTTTTTGCGAAAATATCCACTAAATGAGGGAATAATATGTATGAGGGTACCCCAGGAGAGTTCCAAATGTGTGTGGGTAGAATATATATCCCACGGGGGTAAAACTGAAAAAAGTTGAAAAAAAATTTTTGGGGGACTTAGTTATTTTTCCGGCGTTTATCAGACTTTCAGATAGGGGAAATGTCAGTGAGCATTCCGATATCAGTTCCAGAGCGATTCGCCCAATGAGTCCTTGATATTTAGTCGTTTTCAGCCAATTTTGTGAATTTTTGAAAATTTCACTTTTTTGTGAAAATATCCACTAAATGAGGGACTAATATGTATGAGGGTACCCCAGGAGAGTTCCAAATGTGTGTGGGTAGAATATATATCCCACGGGGTAAAATTGAAAAAAGTTTAAAAAAATTTTTTTGGGAACTTAGTCATTTTTCCGTCGTTTATCAGACTTTCAGATAGGGGAAATGTCAGTGAGCGTTCCGATTTCAGTTCCAGAGCGATTCGCCCAATGAATCCTTGATATTTAGTAGTTTTCAGCCAATTTTCTGGATTTTTGAAAATTTCACTTTTTTGTGAAAATATCCACTAAATGAGGGAATAATATGTGTGAGGGAACCCCAGGAGAGTTCCAAATGTGTGTCGGTAGAATATATATCCCACGGGGAAAAAATTTAAAAAAGTTTAAAAAAAAATTTTTTTTGGACTTAGTAATTTTTCCGGCGTTCATCAGACTTTCAGATAGGGGAAATGTCAGTGAGCATTCCGATATCAGTTCCAGAGCGATTCGCCCAATGAGTCCTTGATATTTAGTCGTTTTCAGCCAATTTTCTGGATTTTTGAAAATTTCACTTTTTTGTGAAAATATCCACTAAATGATAGAATAATATGTGTGAATGTACCCCAGGAGAGTTCCAAATGTGTGTGGGTAGAATATATATCCCACGGGGTAAAATTGAAAAAAGTTAAAAAGAAAAAACTTCTTTGACTTAGTCATTTTTCTGGCGTTTATCAGACTTTCAGATAGGGGAAATGTGAGTGAGCGTTCCGATTTCAGTTCCAGAGTGATTCGCCCAATGAGTCCTTGATATTTAGTCGTTTTCAGCCAATTTTCTGGATTTTTGAAAATTTCACTTTTTTGTGAAAATATTAACTAAATGAGGGAATAATATGTGTGAGGCTACCCCAGGAGAGTTCCAAATGTGTGTGGGTAGAATATATATCCCACGGGGGTAAAATTGAAAAAAGTTTAAAAAAATTTTTTTTTGGACTTAGTCATTTTTCCGGCGTTTATCAGACTTTCAGATACGGGAAATGTCAGTGAGTGTTCCGATTTCAGTTCCAGAGCGATTCGCCCAATGAGTCCTTGATATTTAGTCGTTTTCAGCCAATTTTCTGGATTTTTGAAAATTTCACTTTTTTGTGAAAATATCCACTAAATGAGGGAATAATATGTGTGAGGGTTCCCCAGGAGAGTTCCAAATGTGTGTGGGTAGAATATATATCCCACGGGGGTAAAATTGAAAAAAGTTGAAAAAAATTTTTTTGGGGACTTAGTCATTTTTCCGGCGTTTATCAGACTTTCAGATAGGGGAAAAGTGAGTGAGCGTTCTGATTTCAGTTCCAGAGCGATTCGCCCAATGAGTCCTTGATATTTAGTCGTTTTCAGCCAATTTTCTGGATTTTTGAAAATTTCACGTTTTTGTGAAAATATCCACTAAATGAGGGAATAATATGTGTGAGGGTGCCCCAGGAGAGTTCCAAATGTGTGTGGGTAGAATATATATCCCATGGGGGTAAAATTGAAAAAAGTTGAAAAATTTTTTTTTTTGGACTTAGTCATTTTTCCGGCGTTTATCAGACTTTCAGATAGGGAAAATTTCAGTGAGCATTCCGATTTCAGTTCCAGAGCGATTTGCCCAATGAGTCCTTGATATTTAATCATTTTCAACCAATTTTCTGGATTTTTGAAAATTTCACTTTTTTTGCGAAAATATCCACTAAATGAGAGAATAATATGTGTAAGGGTACCCAAGGAAAGTTCCAAATGTGTGTGGGTAGAATATATATCCCACGGGGTAAAATTGAAAAAAGTTAAAAAGAAAAAACTTCTTTGACTTAGTCATTTTTCTGGCGTTTATCAGACTTTCAGATAGGGGAAATGTGAGTGAGCGTTCCGATTTCAGTTCCAGAGTGATTCGCCCAATGAGTCCTTGATATTTAGTCGTTTTCAGCCAATTTTCTGGATTTTTGAAAATTTCACTTTTTTGTGAAAATATTAACTAAATGAGGGAATAATATGTGTGAGGCTACCCCAGGAGAGTTCCAAATGTGTGTGGGTAGAATATATATCCCACGGGGGTAAAATTGAAAAAAGTTGAAAAATTTTTTTTTTTGGACTTAGTCATTTTTCCGGCGTTTATCAGACTTTCAGATAGGGAAAATTTCAGTGAGCATTCCGATTTCAGTTCCAGAGCGATTTGCCCAATGAGTCCTTGATATTTAATCATTTTCAACCAATTTTCTGGATTTTTGAAAATTTCACTTTTTTTGCGAAAATATCCACTAAATGAGGGAATAATATGTATGAGGGTACATCAGGAGAGTTCCAAATGTGTGTGGGTAGAATATATATCCCACGGGGGTAAAACTGAAAAAAGTTGAAAAAAAATTTTTTGGGGACTTAGTTATTTTTCCGGCGTTTATCAGACTTTCAGATAGGGGAAATGTCAGTGAGCGTTCCGATTTCAGTTCCAGAGCGATTCGCCCAATGAGTCCTTGATATTTAGTCATTTTCAACCAATTTTCTGGATTTTTGAAAATTTCACTTTTTTTGCGAAAATATCCACTAAATGAGGGAATAATATGTATGAGGGTACCCCAGGAGAGTTCCAAATGTGTGTGGGTAGAATATATATCCCACGGGGGTAAAACTGAAAAAAGTTGAAAAAAAATTTTTGGGGGACTTAGTTATTTTTCCGGCGTTTATCAGACTTTCAGATAGGGGAAATGTCAGTGAGCATTCCGATATCAGTTCCAGAGCGATTCGCCCAATGAGTCCTTGATATTTAGTCGTTTTCAGCCAATTTTGTGAATTTTTGAAAATTTCACTTTTTTGTGAAAATATCCACTAAATGAGGGACTAATATGTATGAGGGTACCCCAGGAGAGTTCCAAATGTGTGTGGGTAGAATATATATCCCACGGGGTAAAATTGAAAAAAGTTTAAAAAAATTTTTTTGGGAACTTAGTCATTTTTCCGTCGTTTATCAGACTTTCAGATAGGGGAAATGTCAGTGAGCGTTCCGATTTCAGTTCCAGAGCGATTCGCCCAATGAATCCTTGATATTTAGTAGTTTTCAGCCAATTTTCTGGATTTTTGAAAATTTCACTTTTTTGTGAAAATATCCACTAAATGAGGGAATAATATGTGTGAGGGAACCCCAGGAGAGTTCCAAATGTGTGTCGGTAGAATATATATCCCACGGGGTAAAATTGAAAAAAGTTAAAAAGAAAAAACTTCTTTGACTTAGTCATTTTTCTGGCGTTTATCAGACTTTCAGATAGGGGAAATGTGAGTGAGCGTTCCGATTTCAGTTCCAGAGTGATTCGCCCAATGAGTCCTTGATATTTAGTCGTTTTCAGCCAATTTTCTGGATTTTTGAAAATTTCACTTTTTTGTGAAAATATTAACTAAATGAGGGAATAATATGTGTGAGGCTACCCCAGGAGAGTTCCAAATGTGTGTGGGTAGAATATATATCCCACGGGGGTAAAATTGAAAAAAGTTTAAAAAAATTTTTTTTTGGACTTAGTCATTTTTCCGGCGTTTATCAGACTTTCAGATACGGGAAATGTCAGTGAGTGTTCCGATTTCAGTTCCAGAGCGATTCGCCCAATGAGTCCTTGATATTTAGTCGTTTTCAGCCAATTTTCTGGATTTTTGAAAATTTCACTTTTTTGTGAAAATATCCACTAAATGAGGGAATAATATGTGTGAGGGTTCCCCAGGAGAGTTCCAAATGTGTGTGGGTAGAATATATATCCCACGGGGGTAAAATTGAAAAAAGTTGAAAAAAATTTTTTTGGGGACTTAGTCATTTTTCCGGCGTTTATCAGACTTTCAGATAGGGGAAATGTGAGTGAGCGTTCTGATTTCAGTTCCAGAGCGATTCGCCCAATGAGTCCTTGATATTTAGTCGTTTTCAGCCAATTTTCTGGATTTTTGAAAATTTCACGTTTTTGTGAAAATATCCACTAAATGAGGGAATAATATGTGTGAGGGTGCCCCAGGAGAGTTCCAAATGTGTGTGGGTAGAATATATATCCCATGGGGGTAAAATTGAAAAAAGTTGAAAAATTTTTTTTTTTGGACTTAGTCATTTTTCCGGCGTTTATCAGACTTTCAGATAGGGAAAATTTCAGTGAGCATTCCGATTTCAGTTCCAGAGCGATTTGCCCAATGAGTCCTTGATATTTAATCATTTTCAACCAATTTTCTGGATTTTTGAAAATTTCACTTTTTTTGCGAAAATATCCACTAAATGAGAGAATAATATGTGTAAGGGTACCCAAGGAAAGTTCCAAATGTGTGTGGGTAGAATATATATCCCACGGGGTAAAATTGAAAAAAGTTTAAAAAAATTTTTTTGGGGACTTAGTCATTTTTCCGTCGTTTATCAGACTTTCAGATAGGGGAAATGTCAGTGAGCGTTCCGATTTCAGTTCCAGAGCGATTCGCCCAATGAATCCTTGATATTTAGTAGTTTTCAGCCAATTTTCTGGATTTTTGAAAATTTCACTTTTTTGTGAAAATATCCACTAAATGAGGGAATAATATGTGTGAGGGAACCCCAGGAGAGTTCCAAATGTGTGTGGGTAGAATATATATCCCACGGGGAAAAAATTGAAAAAAGTTTAAAAAAAAATTTTATTTGGACTTAGTAATTTTTCCGGCGTTCATCAGACTTTCAGATAGGGGAAATGTCAGTGAGCATTCCGATATCAGTTCCAGAGCGATTCGCCCAATGAGTCCTTGATATTTAGTCGTTTTCAGACAATTTTCTGGATTTTTGAAAATTTCACTTTTTTTGTGAAAATATCCACTAAATGAGGGAATAATATGTGTGAGGGTACCCCAGGAGAGTTCCAAATGTGTGTGGGTAGAATATATATCCCACCAGGGTAAAATTGAAAAAAGTTGAAAAAAAATTTTTTTTGGACTTAGTCATTTTTCCGGCGTTTATCAGACTTTCAGATAGGGGAAATGTCAGTGAGCGTTCCGAATTCAGTTCCAGAGCGATTCGCCCAATGAATCCTTGATATTTAGTAGTTTTCAGCCAATTTTCTGGATTTTTGAAAATTTCACTTTTTTGTGAAAATATCCACTAAATGAGGGAATAATATGTGTGAGGGAACCCAAGGAGAGTTCCAAATGTGTGTGGGTAGAATATATATCCCACCAGGGTAAAATTGAAAAAAGTTGAAAAAAATTATTTTTGGGACTTAGTAATTTTTCCGGCGTTTATCAGACTTTCAGATAGGGGAATTGTCAGTGAGCGTTCCGATTTCAGTTCCAGAGCGATTCGCCCATTGAGTCCTTGATATTTAGTCGTTTTCAGCCAATTTTCTGGATTTTTGAAAATTTCACTTTTTTGTGGAAATATCCACTAAATGAGGGAATAATATGTGTGAGGGTACCCCAGGAGAGTTCCAAATGTGTGTGGGTAGAATATATATCCCACAAGGGTAAAATTGAAAAAAAATTAAAATAATTTTTTTTTGGACTTAGTCATTTTTCCGGCGTTTATCAGACTTTCAGATACGGGAAATGTCAGTGAGCATTCCGATTTCAGTTCCAGAGCGATTTGCCCAATGAGTCCTTGATATTTAGTCGTTTTCAGCCAATTTTCTGGATTTTTGAAAATTTCACTTTTTTGTGAAAATATCCACTAAATGAGGGAATAATATGTGTGAGGGTTCCCCAGGAGAGTTCCAAATGTGTGTGGGTAGAATATATATCCCACGGGGATAAAATTGAAAAAAGTTGAAAATTTTTTTTTTTGGACTTAGTCATTTTTCCCTCGTTTGTCAGACTTTCAGATAGGGGAATTGTCAGTGAGCGTTCCGATTTCAGTTCCAGAGTGTTTCGCCCAATGAGTCCTTGATATTTAGTCGTTTTCAGGGAATTTTCTGGATTTTTGAAAATTTCACTTTTTTGTGAAAATATCCACTAAATGATGGAATAATATGTGTGAGGGTTCCCCAGGAGAGTTCCAAATGTGTGTGGGTAGAATATATATCCCACGGGGATAAAATTGAAAAAAGTTGAAAAAAATTATTTTTGGGACTTAGTCATTTTTCCGGCGTTTATCAGACTTTCAGATAGGGGAATTGTCAGTGAGCGTTCCGATTTCAGTTCCAGAGCGATTCGCCCAATGAATCCTTGATATTTAGCAGTTTTCATCCAATTTTCTGGATTTTTGAAAATTTCACTTTTTTGTGAAAATATCCACTAAATGAGGGAATAATATGTGTGAGGGAACCCCAGGAGAGTTCCAAATGTGTGTGGGTAGAATATATATCCCACGGGGGTAAAATTGAAAAAAGTTGAAAACAAATTTTTTGGGGACTTAGTCATTTTTCCGGCGTTTATCAGACTTTCAGATAGGGGAAATGTGAGTGAGCGTTCTGATTTCAGTTCCAGAGCGATTCGCCCAATGAGTCCTTGATATTTAGTCGTTTTCAGCCAATTTTCTGGATTTTTGAAAATTTCACTTTTTTGTGAAAATATCCACTAAATGAGAGAATAATATGTGTAAGGGTACCCAAGGAGAGTTCCAAATGTGTGTGGGTAGAATATATATCCCACGGGGTAAAATTGAAAAAAGTTTAAAAAAAATTTTTTGGGGACTTAGTCATTTTTCCGTCGTTTATCAGACTTTCAGATAGGGGAAATGTCAGTGAGCATTCCGATATCAGTTCCAGAGCGATTCGCCCAATGAGTCCTTGATATTTAGTCGTTTTCAGACAATTTTCTGGATTTTTGAAAATTTCACTTTTTTGTGAAAATATCCACTAAATGAGAGAATAATAAGTGTGAGTGTACCCCAGGAGAGTTCCAAATGTGTGTGGGTAGAATATATATCCCACGGGGTAAAATTGAAAAAAGTTTAAAGAAAAAATTTCTTTGACTTATTCATTTTTCCGGCATTTATCAGGCTTTCAGATAGGGGAAATGTGAGTGAGCGTTCCGATTTCAGTTCCAGAGCGATTCGCCCAATGAGTCCTTGATATTTAGTCGTTTTCTGACAATTTTGTGGAATTTTGAAAATTTCACTTTTTTGTGAAAATATCCACTAAATGATAGAATAATATGTGTGAGTGTACCCCAGAAGAGTTCCAAATGTGTGTGAGTAGAATATATATCCCAAGGGGTAAAATTGAAAAAAGTTTAAAAAAAAAATTTCCTTGACTTAGTCATTTTTCCGGCGTTTATCAGGCTTTCAGATAGGGGAAATGTGAGTGAGCGTTCCGATTTCAGTTCCAGAGCGATTCGCCCAATGAGTCCTTGATATTTAGTCATTTTCAGCCAATTTTCTGGATTTTTGAAAATTTCACTTTTTTGTGAAAATATCCACTAAATGACGGAATAATATGTGTGAGGGTTCCCCAGGAGCGTTCCAAATGTGTGTGGGTAGAATATATATCCCACGGGGATAAAATTGAAAAAAGTTGAAAAAAATTATTTTTGGGACTTAGTAATTTTTCCGGCGTTTATCAGACTTTCAGATAGGGGAAATGTCAGTGAGCATTCCGATTTCAGTTCCAGAGCGATTCTCTCAATGAGTCCTTGATATTTAGTCGTTTTCAGCCAATTTTCTGAATTTTTGAAAATTTCACTTTTTTGTGAAAATATCCACTAAATGAGAGAATAACATGTGTGAGGGTAACCAAGGAGAGTTCCAAATGTGTGTGGGTAGAATATATATCCCACAGGGGTAAAATTGAAAAAAGTTTAAAAAAAATTTTTTTTGGACTTAGTCATTTTTCCGGCGTTTATCAGACTTTCAGATAGGGGAAATGTCAGTGAGCATTCCGATTTCAGTTCCAAAGCGATTTGCCCAATGAGTCCTTGATATTTAGTCATTTTCAACCAATTTTCTGGATTTTTGAAAATTTCACGTTTTTGTGAAAATATCCACTAAATGAGGGAATAATATGTGTGAGGGTGCCCCAGGAGAGTTCCAAATGTGTGTGGGTAGAATATATATCCCACGGGGGTAAAATTGAAAAAAGTTGAAAAATTTTTTTTTTTGGACTTAGTCATTTTTCCGGCGTTTATCAGACTTTCAGATAGGGAAAATGTCAGTGAGCGTTCCGATTTCAGTTCCAGAGCGATTCGCCCAATGAGTCCTTGATATTTAGTCGTTTTCAGCCAATTTTCTGGATTTTTGAAAATTTCACTTTTTTGTGAAAATATCCACTAAATGAGAGAATAATATGTGTGAGGGAACCCCAGGAGAGTTCCAAATGTGTGTGGGTAGAATATATATCCCACGGGGTAAAATTGAAAAAAGTTTAAAAAAATTTTTTTGGGGACTTAGTCATTTTTCCGTCGTTTATCAGACTTTCAGATAGGGGAAATGTCATTGAGCGTTCCGATTTCAGTTCCAGAGCGATTCGCCCAATGAATCCTTGATATTTAGTAGTTTTCAGCCAATTTTCTGGATTTTTGAAAATTTCACTTTTTTGTGAAAATATCCACTAAATGAGGGAATAATATGTGTGAGGGAACCCCAGGAGAGTTCCAAATGTGTGTGGGTAGAATATATATCCCATGGGGAAAAAATTGAAAAAAGTTTAAAAAAATTTTTTATTTGGACTTAGTAATTTTTCCGGCGTTCATCAGACTTTCAGATAGGGGAAATGTCAGTGAGCATTCCGATATCAGTTCCAGAGCGATTCGCCCAATGAGTCCTTGATATTTAGTCGTTTTCAGACAATTTTCTGGATTTTTGAAAATTTCACTTTTTTGTGAAAATATCCACTAAATGAGGGAATAATATGTGTGAGGGTACCCCAGGAGAGTTCCAAATGTGTGTGGGTAGAATATATATCCCACCAGGGTAAAATTGAAAAAAGTTGAAAAAAATTTTTTTTTGGACTTAGTCATTTTTCCGGCGTTTATCAGACTTTCAGATACGGGAAATGTCAGTGAGCATTCCGATTTCAGTTCCAGAGCGATTCGCCCAATGAGTCCTTGATATTTAGTCGTTTTCAGCCAATTTTGTGAATTTTTGAAAATTTCACTTTTTTGTGAAAATATCCACTAAATGAGAGAATAATAAGTGTGAGTGTACCCCAGGAGAGTTCCAAATGTGTGTGGGCAGAATATATATCCCACGGGGTAAAATTGAAAAAAGTTTAAAAAAAAAATTTCCTTGACTTAGTCATGTTTCCGGCATTTATCAGGCTTTCAGATAGGGGAAATGTGAGTGAGCGTTCCGATTTCAGTTCCAGAGCGATTCGCCCAATGAGTCCTTGATATTTAGTCGTTTTCTGACAATTTTGTGGAATTTTGAAAATTTCCCTTTTTTGTGAAAATATCCACTAAATGATAGAATAATATGTGTGAGTGTACCCCAGGAGAGTTCCAAATGTGTGTGAGTAGAATATATATCCCAAGGGGTAAAATTGAAAAAAGTTTAAAAAAAAAATTTCCTTGACTTAGTCATTTTTCCGGCGTTTATCAGACTTTCAGATAGGGAAAATGTCAGTGAGCGTTCCGATTTCAGTTCCAGAGCGATTCGCCCAATGAGTCCTTGATATTTAGTCGTTTTCAGCCAATTTTCTGGATTTTTGAAAATTTCACTTTTTTGTGAAAATATCCACTAAATGAGAGAATAATATGTGTGAGGGAACCCCAGGAGAGTTCCAAATGTGTGTGGGTAGAATATATATCCCATGGGGAAAAAATTGAAAAAAGTTTAAAAAAATTTTTTATTTGGACTTAGTAATTTTTCCGGCGTTCATCAGACTTTCAGATAGGGGAAATGTCAGTGAGCATTCCGATATCAGTTCCAGAGCGATTCGCCCAATGAGTCCTTGATATTTAGTCGTTTTCAGACAATTTTCTGGATTTTTGAAAATTTCACTTTTTTGTGAAAATATCCACTAAATGAGGGAATAATATGTGTGAGGGTACCCCAGGAGAGTTCCAAATGTGTGTGGGTAGAATATATATCCCACCAGGGTAAAATTGAAAAAAGTTGAAAAAAAATTTTTTTTGGACTTAGTCATTTTTCCGGCGTTTATCAGACTTTCAGATACGGGAAATGTCAGTGAGCATTCCGATTTCAGTTCCAGAGCGATTCGCCCAATGAGTCCTTGATATTAAGTCGTTTTCAGCCAATTTTGTGAATTTTTGAAAATTTCACTTTTTTGTGAAAATATCCACTAAATGAGAGAATAATAAGTGTGAGTGTACCCCAGGAGAGTTCCAAATGTGTGTGGGCAGAATATATATCCCACGGGGTAAAATTGAAAAAAGTTTAAAAAAAAAATTTCCTTGACTTAGTCATGTTTCCGGCATTTATCAGGCTTTCAGATAGGGGAAATGTGAGTGAGCGTTCCGATTTCAGTTCCAGAGCGATTCGCCCAATGAGTCCTTGATATTTAGTCGTTTTCTGACAATTTTGTGGAATTTTGAAAATTTCCCTTTTTTGTGAAAATATCCACTAAATGATAGAATAATATGTGTGAGTGTACCCCAGGAGAGTTCCAAATGTGTGTGAGTAGAATATATATCCCAAGGGGTAAAATTGAAAAAAGTTTAAAAAAAAAATTTCCTTGACTTAGTCATTTTTCCGGCGTTTATCAGACTTTCAGATAGGGGAAATGTGAGTGAGCGTTCTGATTTCAGTTCCAGAGCGATTTGCCCAATGAGTCCTTGATATTTAGTCGTTTTCAGCCAATTTTCTGGATTTTTGAAAATTTCACTTTTTTGTGAAAATATCCACTAAATGAGGGAATAATATGTGTGAGGGTACCCCAGGAGAGTTCCAGATGTGTGTGGGTAGAATATATATTTCACGGGGGTAAAATTGAAAAAAGTTGAAAAATTTTTTATTGGGGACTTAGTCATTTTTCCGGCGTTTATGAGACTTTCAGATAGGGGAAATGTCAGTGAGCATTCCGATTTCAGTTCCAGAGCGATTTGCCCAATGAGTCCTTGATATTTAGTCATTTTCTACTAATTTTCTGGATTTTTGAAAATTTCACTTTTTTTGCGAAAATATCCACTAAATGAGGGAATAATATGTATGAGGGTACCCCAGGAGAGTTCCAAATGTGTGTGGGTAGAATATATATCCCACGGGGGTAAAACTGAAAAAAGTTTAAAAAATTTTTTTTGGGGACTTAGTCATTTTTCCGTCGTTTATCAGACTTTCAGATAGGGGAAATGTCAGTGAGCGTTACGATTTCAGTTCCAGAGCGATTCGCCCAATGAATCCTTGATATTTAGTAGTTTTCAGCCAATTTTCTGGATTTTTGAAAATTTCACTTTTTTGTGAAAATATCCACTAAATGAGGGAATAATATGTGTGAGGGAACCCCAGGAGAGTTCCAAATGTGTGTGGGTAGAATATATATCCCACGGGGAAAAAATTTAAAAAAGTTTAAAAAAAAAATTTTTTGGGACTTAGTAATTTTTCCGGCGTTCATCAGACTTTCAGATAGGGGAAATGTCAGTGAGCATTCCGATATCAGTTCCAGATCGATTCGCCCAATGAGTCCTTGATATTTAGTCGTTTTCAGCCAATTTTCTGGATTTTTGAAAATTTCACTTTTTTGTGAAAATATCCACTAAATGAGAGAATAATATGTGTGAGGGTACTCAAGGAGAGTTCCAAATGTGTGTGGGTAGAATATATATCCCACGGAGGTAAAATTGAAAAAAGTTGAAAAAAAATTTTTTGGGGACTTAGTCATTTTTCTGGCGTTTATCAGACTTTCAGATAGGGGAAATGTGAGTGAGCGTTCTGATTTCAGTTCCAGAGCGATTCGCCCAATGAGTCCTTGATATTTAGTCGTTTTCAGCCAATTTTCTGGATTTTTGAAAATTTCACTTTTTTGTGAAAATATCCACTAAATGAGGGAATAATATGTGTGAGGGTGCCCCAGGAGAGTTCAAATGTGTGTGGGTAGAATATATATCCCACGGGGTAAAATTGAAAAAAGTTTAAAAAAATTTTTTTGGGGACTTAGTCATTTTTCCGTCGTTTATCAGACTTTCAGATAGGGGAAATGTCAGTGAGCGTTCCGATTTCAGTTCCAGAGCGATTCGCCCAATGAATCCTTGATATTTAGTAGTTTTCAGCCAATTTTCTGGATTTTTGAAAATTTCACTTTTTTTGTGAAAATATCCACTAAATGAGGGAATAATATGTGTGAGGGAACCCCAGGAGAGTTCCAAATGTGTGTGGGTAGAATATATATCCCACGTGGAAAAAATTTAAAAAAGTTTAAAAAAAAATTTTTTTTGGACTTAGTAATTTTTCCGGCGTTCATCAGACTTTCAGATAGGGGAAATGTCAGTGAGCATTCTGATATCAGTTCCAGATCGATTCGCCCAATGAGTCCTTGATATTTAGTCGTTTTCAGCCAATTTTCTGGATTTTTGAAAATTTCACTTTTTTGTGAAAATATCCACTAAATGAGGGAATAATATGTGTGAGGGTACCCCAGGAGAGTTCCAAATGTGTGTGGGTAGAATATATATCCCACGGGGGTAAAATTGAAAAAAGTTGAAAAATTTTTTTTTTTGGACTTAGTCATTTTTCCGGCGTTTATCAGACTTTCAGATAGGGGAAATGTCAGTGAGCGTTCAGATTTCAGTTCCAGAGCGATTCGCCCAATGAGTCCTTGATATTTAGTCGTTTTCAGCCAATTTTCTGGATTTTTGAAAATTTCACTTTTTTGTGAAAATATCCACTAAATGAGAGAATAATAAGTGTGAGTGTACCCCAGGAGAGTTCCAAATGTGTGTGGGCAGAATATATATCCCACGGGGTAAAATTGAAAAAAGTTTAAAAAAAAAATTTCCTTGACTTAGTCATGTTTCCGGCATTTATCAGGCTTTCAGATAGGGGAAATGTGAGTGAGCGTTCCGATTTCAGTTCCAGAGCGATTCGCCCAATGAGTCCTTGATATTTAGTCGTTTTCTGACAATTTTGTGGAATTTTGAAAATTTCCCTTTTTTGTGAAAATATCCACTAAATGATAGAATAATATGTGTGAGTGTACCCCAGGAGAGTTCCAAATGTGTGTGAGTAGAATATATATCCCAAGGGGTAAAATTGAAAAAAGTTTAAAAAAAAAATTTCCTTGACTTAGTCATTTTTCCGGCGTTTATCAGACTTTCAGATAGGGGAAATGTGAGTGAGCGTTCTGATTTCAGTTCCAGAGCGATTTGCCCAATGAGTCCTTGATATTTAGTCGTTTTCAGCCAATTTTCTGGATTTTTGAAAATTTCACTTTTTTGTGAAAATATCCACTAAATGAGGGAATAATATGTGTGAGGGTACCCCAGGAGAGTTCCAGATGTGTGTGGGTAGAATATATATTTCACGGGGGTAAAATTGAAAAAAGTTGAAAAATTTTTTATTGGGGACTTAGTCATTTTTCCGGCGTTTATGAGACTTTCAGATAGGGGAAATGTCAGTGAGCATTCCGATTTCAGTTCCAGAGCGATTTGCCCAATGAGTCCTTGATATTTAGTCATTTTCTACTAATTTTCTGGATTTTTGAAAATTTCACTTTTTTTGCGAAAATATCCACTAAATGAGGGAATAATATGTATGAGGGTACCCCAGGAGAGTTCCAAATGTGTGTGGGTAGAATATATATCCCACGGGGGTAAAACTGAAAAAAGTTGAAAAAAATTTTTTTGGGGACTTAGTTATTTTTCCGGCGTTTATCAGACTTTCAGATAGGGGAAATGTCAGTGAGCGTTCCGATTTCAGTTCCAGAGCGATTCGCCCAATGAGTCCTTGATATTTAGTCGTTTTCAGCCAATTTTCTGGATTTTTGAAAATTTCACTTTTTTGTGAAAATATCCACTAAATGAGAGAATAATATGTGTGAGGGTACCCAAGGAGAGTTCCAAATGTGTGTGGGTAGAATATATATCCCACGGGGTAAAATTGAAAAAAGTTTAAAAAATTTTTTTTGGGGACTTAGTCATTTTTCCGTCGTTTATCAGACTTTCAGATAGGGGAAATGTCAGTGAGCGTTACGATTTCAGTTCCAGAGCGATTCGCCCAATGAATCCTTGATATTTAGTAGTTTTCAGCCAATTTTCTGGATTTTTGAAAATTTCACTTTTTTGTGAAAATATCCACTAAATGAGGGAATAATATGTGTGAGGGAACCCCAGGAGAGTTCCAAATGTGTGTGGGTAGAATATATATCCCACGGGGAAAAAATTTAAAAAAGTTTAAAAAAAAAATTTTTTGGGACTTAGTAATTTTTCCGGCGTTCATCAGACTTTCAGATAGGGGAAATGTCAGTGAGCATTCCGATATCAGTTCCAGATCGATTCGCCCAATGAGTCCTTGATATTTAGTCGTTTTCAGCAAATTTTCTGGATTTTTGAAAATTTCACTTTTTTGTGAAAATATCCACTAAATGAGAGAATAATATGTGTGAGGGTACTCAAGGAGAGTTCCAAATGTGTGTGGGTAGAATATATATCCCACGGAGGTAAAATTGAAAAAAGTTGAAAAAAAATTTTTTGGGGACTTAGTCATTTTTCTGGCGTTTATCAGACTTTCAGATAGGGGAAATGTGAGTGAGCGTTCTGATTTCAGTTCCAGAGCGATTCGCCCAATGAGTCCTTGATATTTAGTCGTTTTCAGCCAATTTTCTGGATTTTTGAAAATTTCACTTTTTTGTGAAAATATCCACTAAATGAGGGAATAATATGTGTGAGGGTGCCCCAGGAGAGTTCAAATGTGTGTGGGTAGAATATATATCCCACGGGGTAAAATTGAAAAAAGTTTAAAAAAATTTTTTTGGGGACTTAGTCATTTTTCCGTCGTTTATCAGACTTTCAGATAGGGGAAATGTCAGTGAGCGTTCCGATTTCAGTTCCAGAGCGATTCGCCCAATGAATCCTTGAGATTTAGTAGTTTTCAGCCAATTTTCTGGATTTTTGAAAATTTCACTTTTTTTGTGAAAATATCCACTAAATGAGGGAATAATATGTGTGAGGGAACCCCAGGAGAGTTCCAAATGTGTGTGGGTAGAATATATATCCCACGTGGAAAAAATTTAAAAAAGTTTAAAAAAAAATTTTTTTTGGACTTAGTAATTTTTCCGGCGTTCATCAGACTTTCAGATAGGGGAAATGTCAGTGAGCATTCCGATATCAGTTCCAGATCGATTCGCCCAATGAGTCCTTGATATTTAGTCGTTTTCAGCCAATTTTCTGGATTTTTGAAAATTTCACTTTTTTGTGAAAATATCCACTAAATGAGGGAATAATATGTGTGAGGGTACCCCAGGAGAGTTCCAAATGTGTGTGGGTAGAATATATATCCCACGGGGGTAAAATTGAAAAAAGTTGAAAAATTTTTTTTTTTGGACTTAGTCATTTTTCCGGCGTTTATCAGACTTTCAGATAGGGGAAATGTCAGTGAGCGTTCAGATTTCAGTTCCAGAGCGATTCGCCCAATGAGTCCTTGATATTTAGTCGTTTTCAGCCAATTTTCTGGATTTTTGAAAATTTCACTTTTTTGTGAAAATATCCACTAAATGAGGAAATAATATGTGTGAGGGTACCCCAGGAGAGTTCCAAATGTGTGTGGGTAGAATATATATCCCACGGGGATAAAATTGAAAAAAAGTTGAAAAAAATTTTTTTTTGGACTTAGTAATTTTTCCGGCGTTTATCAGACTTTCAGATAGGGAAAATGTCAGTGAGCGTTCAGATTTCAGTTCCAGAGCGATTCGCCCAATGAGTCCTTGATATTTAGTCGATTTCAGCCAATTTTCTGGATTTTTGAAAATTTCACTTTTTTTGTAAAAATATCCACTAAATGAGGGAATAATATGTATGAGGGTACCCCAGGAGAGTTCCAAATGTGTGTGGGTAGAATATATATCCCACGGGGTAAAATTGAAAAAAGTTGAAAAATTTTTTTTTGGGGACTTAGTCATTTTTCCGTCGTTTATCAGACTTTCAGATAGGGGAATTGTCTGTGAGTGTTCCGATTTCAGTTCCAGAGCGATTCGCCCAATGAATCCTTGATATTTAGTCGTTTTCAGCCAATTTTCTGGATTTTTGAAAATTTCACTTTTTTGTGAAAATATCTACTAAATGAGGGAATAATATGTGTGAGGGAACCCCAGGAGAGTTCCAAATGTGTGTGGGTAGAATATATATCCCACGGGGAAAAAATTTAAAAAAGTTTAAAAAAAAATTTTTTTTGGACTTAGTAATTTTTCCGGCGTTCATCAGACTTTCAGATAGGGGAAATGTCAGTGAGCATTCCGATATCAGTTCCAGATCGATTCGCCCAATGAGTCCTTGATATTTAGTCGTTTTCAGCCAATTTTCTGGATTTTTGAAAATTTCACTTTTTTGTGAAAATATCCACTAAATGAGAGAATAATATGTGTGAGGGTACTCAAGGAGAGTTCCAAATGTGTGTGGGTAGAATATATATCCCACGGGGGTAAAATTGAAAAAAGTTGAAAAATTTTTTTTTTTGGACTTAGTCATTTTTCCGGCGTTTATCAGACTTTCAGATAGGGGAAATGTCAGTGAGCGTTCAGATTTCAGTTCCAGAGCGATTCGCCCAATGAGTCCTTGATATTTAGTCGTTTTCAGCCAATTTTCTGGATTTTTGAAAATTTCACTTTTTTGTGAAAATATCCACTAAATGAGGGAATAATATGTGTGAGGGTACCCCAGGAGAGTTCCAGATGTGTGTGGGTAGAATATATATTTCACGGGGGTAAAATTGAAAAAAGTTGAAAAATTTTTTATTGGGGACTTAGTCATTTTTCCGGCGTTTATGAGACTTTCAGATAGGGGAAATGTCAGTGAGCATTCCGATTTCAGTTCCAGAGCGATTTGCCCAATGAGTCCTTGATATTTAGTCATTTTCAACTAATTTTCTGGATTTTTGAAAATTTCACTTTTTTTGCGAAAATATCCACTAAATGAGGGAATAATATGTATGAGGGTACCCCAGGAGAGTTCCAAATGTGTGTGGGTAGAATATATATCCCACGGGGGTAAAACTGAAAAAAGTTGAAAAAAATTTTTTTGGGGACTTAGTTATTTTTCCGGCGTTTATCAGACTTTCAGATAGGGGAAATGTCAGTGAGCGTTCCGATTTCAGTTCCAGAGCGATTCGCCCAATGAGTCCTTGATATTTAGTCGTTTTCAGCCAATTTTCTGGATTTTTGAAAATTTCACTTTTTTGTGAAAATATCCACTAAATGAGAGAATAATATGTGTGAGGGTACCCAAGGAGAGTTCCAAATGTGTGTGGGTAGAATATATATCCCACGGGGTAAAATTGAAAAAAGTTTAAAAAAATTTTTTTGGGGACTTAGTCATTTTTCCGTCGTTTATCAGACTTTCAGATAGGGGAAATGTCAGTGAGCGTTCCGATTTCAGTTCCAGAGCGATTCGCCCAATGAATCCTTGATATTTAGTAGTTTTCAGCCAATTTTCTGGATTTTTGAAAATTTCACTTTTTTGTGAAAATATCCACTAAATGAGGGAATAATATGTGTGAGGGAACCCCAGGAGAGTTCCAAATGTGTGTGGGTAGAATATATATCCCACGTGGAAAAAATTTAAAAAAGTTTAAAAAAAAATTTTTTTTGGACTTAGTAATTTTTCCGGCGTTCATCAGACTTTCAGATAGGGGAAATGTCAGTGAGCATTCCGATATCAGTTCCAGATCGATTCGCCCAATGAGTCCTTGATATTTAGTCGTTTTCAGCCAATTTTCTGGATTTTTGAAAATTTCACTTTTTTGTGAAAATATCCACTAAATGAGGGAATAATATGTGTGAAGGTACCCCAGGAGAGTTCCAAATGTGTGTGGGTAGAATATATATCCCACGGGGGTAAAATTGAAAAAAGTTGAAAAATTTTTTTTTTTGGACTTAGTCATTTTTCCGGCGTTTATCAGACTTTCAGATAGGGGAAATGTCAGTGAGCGTTCAGATTTCAGTTCCAGAGCGATTCGCCCAATGAGTCCTTGATATTTAGTCGTTTTCAGCCAATTTTCTGGATTTTTGAAAATTTCACTTTTTTGTGAAAATATCCACTAAATGAGGAAATAATATGTGTGAGGGTACCCCAGGAGAGTTCCAAATGTGTGTGGGTAGAATATATATCCCACGGGGATAAAATTGAAAAAAGTTGAAAAAAATTTTTTTTTGGACTTAGTAATTTTTCCGGCGTTTATCAGACTTTCAGATAGGGAAAATGTCAGTGAGCGTTCAGATTTCAGTTCCAGAGCGATTCGCCCAATGAGTCCTTGATATTTAGTCGTTTTCAGCCAATTTTCTGGATTTTTGAAAATTTCACTTTTTTGTGAAAATATCCACTAAATGAGAGAATAATATGTGTGAGGGTACCCAAGGAGAGTTCCAAATGTGTGTGGGTAGAATATATATCCCACGGGGTAAAATTGAAAAAAGTTTAAAAAAATTTTTTTGGGGACTTAGTCATTTTTCCGTCGTTTATCAGACTTTCAGATAGGGGAAATGTCAGTGAGCGTTCCGATTTCAGTTCCAGAGCGATTCGCCCAATGAATCCTTGATATTTAGTAGTTTTCAGCCAATTTTCTGGATTTTTGAAAATTTCACTTTTTTGTGAAAATATCCACTAAATGAGGGAATAATATGTGTGAGGGAACCCCAGGAGAGTTCCAAATGTGTGTGGGTAGAATATATATCCCACGGGGATAAAATTGAAAAAAGTTGAAAAAAATTATTTTTGGGACTTAGTAATTTTTCCGGCGTTTATCAGACTTTCAGATAGGGGAAATGTCAGTGAGCATTCCGATTTCAGTTCCAGAGCGATTCTCTCAATGAGTCCTTGATATTTAGTCGTTTTCAGCCAATTTTCTGAATTTTTGAAAATTTCACTTTTTTGTGAAAATATCCACTAAATGAGAGAATAACATGTGTGAGGGTAACCAAGGAGAGTTCCAAATGTGTGTGGGTAGAATATATATCCCACAGGGGTAAAATTGAAAAAAGTTTAAAAAAAAATTTTTTTGGACTTAGTCATTTTTCCGGCGTTTATCAGACTTTCAGATAGGGGAAATGTCAGTGAGCATTCCGATTTCAGTTCCAGAGCGATTTGCCCAATGAGTCCTTGATATTTAGTCATTTTCAACCAATTTTCTGGATTTTTGAAAACTTCACGTTTTTGTGAAAATATCCACTAAATGAGGGAATAATATGTGTGAGGGTGCCCCAGGAGAGTTCCAAATGTGTGTGGGTAGAATATATATCCCACGGGGGTAAAATTGAAAAAAGTTGAAAAATTTTTTTTTTTGGACTTAGTCATTTTTCCGGCGTTTATCAGACTTTCAGATAGGGAAAATGTCAGTGAGCATTCCGATTTCAGTTCCAGAGCGATTCGCCCAATGAGTCCTTGATATTTAGTCGTTTTCAGCCAATTTTCTGGATTTTTGAAAATTTCACTTTTTTGTGAAAATATCCACTAAATGAGAGAATAATATGTGTGAGGGTACCCAAGGAGAGTTCCAAATGTGTGTGGGTAGAATATATATCCCACGGGGTAAAATTGAAAAAAGTTTAAAAAAAATTTTTTGGGGACTTAGTCATTTTTCCGTCGTTTATCAGACTTTCAGATAGGGGAAATGTCATTGAGCGTTCCGATTTCAGTTCCAGAGCGATTCGCCCAATGAATCCTTGATATTTAGTAGTTTTCAGCCAATTTTCTGGATTTTTGAAAATTTCACTTTTTTGTGAAAATATCCACTAAATGAGGGAATAATATGTGTGAGGGAACCCCAGGAGAGTTCCAAAAGTGTGTGGGTAGAATATATATCCCATGGGGAAAAAATTGAAAAAAGTTTAAAAAAAAAATTTATTTGGACTTAGTAATTTTTCCGGCGTTCATCAGACTTTCAGATAGGGGAAATGTCAGTGAGCATTCCGATATCAGTTCCAGAGCGATTCGCCCAATGAGTCCTTGATATTTAGTCGTTTTCAGACAATTTTCTGGATTTTTGAAAATTTCACTTTTTTGTGAAAATATCCACTAAATGAGGGAATAATATGTGTGAGGGTACCCCAGGAGAGTTCCAAATGTGTGTGGGTAGAATATATATCCCACCAGGGTAAAATTGAAAAAAGTTGAAAAAAATTTTTTTTTGGACTTAGTCATTTTTCCGGCGTTTATCAGACTTTCAGATACGGGAAATGTCAGTGAGCATTCCGATTTCAGTTCCAAAAGCGATTCGCCCAATGAGTCCTTGATATTTAGTCGTTTTCAGCCAATTTTGTGAATTTTTGAAAATTTCACTTTTTTGTGAAAATATCCACTAAATGAGAGAATAATAAGTGTGAGTGTACCCCATGAGAGTTCCAAATGTGTGTGGGCAGAATATATATCCCACGGGGTAAAATTGAAAAAAGTATAAAAAAAAAATTTCTTTGACTTAGTCATGTTTCCGGCATTTATCAGGCTTTCAGATAGGGGAAATGTGAGTGAGCGTTCCGATTTCAGTTCCAGAGCGATTCGCCCAATGAGTCCTTGATATTTAGTCGTTTTCTGACAATTTTGTGGAATTTTGAAAATTTCACTTTTTTGTGAAAATATCCACTAAATGATAGAATAATATGTGTGAGTGTACCCCAGGAGAGTTCCAAATGTGTGTGAGTAGAATATATATCCCAAGGGGTAAAATTGAAAAAAGTTTAAAAAAAAAATTTCCTTGACTTAGTCATTTTTCCGGCGTTTATCAGGCTTTCAGATAGGGGAAATGTGAGTGAGCGTTCCGATTTCAGTTCCAGAGCGATTCGCCCAATGAGTCCTTGATATTTAGTCATTTTCAGCCAATTTTCTGGATTTTTGAAAATTTCACTTTTTTGTGAAAATATCCACTAAATGACGGAATAATATGTGTGAGGGTTCCCCAGGAGCGTTCCAAATGTGTGTGGGTAGAATATATATCCCACGGGGATAAAATTGAAAAAAGTTGAAAAAAATTATTTTTGGGACTTAGTAATTTTTCCGGCGTTTATCAGACTTTCAGATAGGGGAATTGTCAGTGAGCGTTCCGATTTCAGTTCCAGAGCGATTCGCCCATTGAGTCCTTGATATTTAGTCGTTTTCAGCCAATTTTCTGGATTTTTGAAAATTTCACTTTTTTGTGGAAATATCCACTAAATGAGGGAATAATATGTGTGAGGGTACCCCAGGAGAGTTCCAAATGTGTGTGGGTAGAATATATATCCCACAAGGGTAAAATTGAAAAAAAATTAAAATAATTTTTTTTTGGACTTAGTCATTTTTCCGGCGTTTATCAGACTTTCAGATACGGGAAATGTCAGTGAGCATTCCGATTTCAGTTCCAGAGCGATTTGCCCAATGAGTCCTTGATATTTAGTCGTTTTCAGCCAATTTTCTGGATTTTTGAAAATTTCACTTTTTTGTGAAAATATCCACTAAATGAGGGAATAATATGTGTGAGGGTTCCCCAGGAGAGTTCCAAATGTGTGTGGGTAGAATATATATCCCACGGGGATAAAATTGAAAAAAGTTGAAAATTTTTTTTTTTGGACTTAGTCATTTTTCCCTCGTTTGTCAGACTTTCAGATAGGGGAATTGTCAGTGAGCGTTCCGATTTCAGTTCCAGAGTGTTTCGCCCAATGAGTCCTTGATATTTAGTCGTTTTCAGGGAATTTTCTGGATTTTTGAAAATTTCACTTTTTTGTGAAAATATCCACTAAATGATGGAATAATATGTGTGAGGGTTCCCCAGGAGAGTTCCAAATGTGTGTGGGTAGAATATATATCCCACGGGGATAAAATTGAAAAAAGTTGAAAAAAATTATTTTTGGGACTTAGTCATTTTTCCGGCGTTTATCAGACTTTCAGATAGGGGAATTGTCAGTGAGCGTTCCGATTTCAGTTCCAGAGCGATTCGCCCAATGAATCCTTGATATTTAGCAGTTTTCATCCAATTTTCTGGATTTTTGAAAATTTCACTTTTTTGTGAAAATATCCACTAAATGAGGGAATAATATGTGTGAGGGAACCCCAGGAGAGTTCCAAATGTGTGTGGGTAGAATATATATCTCACGGGGAAAAAATTTAAAAAAGTTTAAAAAAAAATTTTTTTTGGACTTAGTAATTTTTCCGGCGTTCATCAGACTTTCAGATAGGGGAAATGTCAGTGAGCATTCCGATATCAGTTCCAGATCGATTCGCCCAATGAGTCCTTGATATTTAGTCGTTTTCAGCCAATTTTCTGGATTTTTGAAAATTTCACTTTTTTGTGAAAATATCCACTAAATGAGAGAATAATATGTGTGAGGGTACTCAAGGAGAGTTCCAAATGTGTGTGGGTAGAATATATATCCCACGGGGGTAAAATTGAAAAAAGTTGAAAACAAATTTTTTGGGGACTTAGTCATTTTTCCGGCGTTTATCAGACTTTCAGATAGGGGAAATGTGAGTGAGCGTTCTGATTTCAGTTCCAGAGCGATTCGCCCAATGAGTCCTTGATATTTAGTCGTTTTCAGCCAATTTTCTGGATTTTTGAAAATTTCACTTTTTTGTGAAAATATCCACTAAATGAGAGAATAATATGTGTAAGGGTACCCAAGGAGAGTTCCAAATGTGTGTGGGTAGAATATATATCCCACGGGGTAAAATTGAAAAAAGTTTAAAAAAAATTTTTTGGGGACTTAGTCATTTTTCCGTCGTTTATCAGACTTTCAGATAGGGGAAATGTCAGTGAGCATTCCGATATCAGTTCCAGAGCGATTCGCCCAATGAGTCCTTGATATTTAGTCGTTTTCAGACAATTTTCTGGATTTTTGAAAATTTCACTTTTTTGTGAAAATATCCACTAAATGAGAGAATAATAAGTGTGAGTGTACCCCAGGAGAGTTCCAAATGTGTGTGGGTAGAATATATATCCCACGGGGTAAAATTGAAAAAAGTTTAAAGAAAAAATTTCTTTGACTTATTCATTTTTCCGGCATTTATCAGGCTTTCAGATAGGGGAAATGTGAGTGAGCGTTCCGATTTCAGTTCCAGAGCGATTCGCCCAATGAGTCCTTGATATTTAGTCGTTTTCTGACAATTTTGTGGAATTTTGAAAATTTCACTTTTTTGTGAAAATATCCACTAAATGATAGAATAATATGTGTGAGTGTACCCCAGAAGAGTTCCAAATGTGTGTGAGTAGAATATATATCCCAAGGGGTAAAATTGAAAAAAGTTTAAAAAAAAAATTTCCTTGACTTAGTCATTTTTCCGGCGTTTATCAGGCTTTCAGATAGGGGAAATGTGAGTGAGCGTTCCGATTTCAGTTCCAGAGCGATTCGCCCAATGAGTCCTTGATATTTAGTCATTTTCAGCCAATTTTCTGGATTTTTGAAAATTTCACTTTTTTGTGAAAATATCCACTAAATGACGGAATAATATGTGTGAGGGTTCCCCAGGAGCGTTCCAAATGTGTGTGGGTAGAATATATATCCCACGGGGATAAAATTGAAAAAAGTTGAAAAAAATTATTTTTGGGACTTAGTAATTTTTCCGGCGTTTATCAGACTTTCAGATAGGGGAAATGTCAGTGAGCATTCCGATTTCAGTTCCAGAGCGATTCTCTCAATGAGTCCTTGATATTTAGTCGTTTTCAGCCAATTTTCTGAATTTTTGAAAATTTCACTTTTTTGTGAAAATATCCACTAAATGAGAGAATAACATGTGTGAGGGTAACCAAGGAGAGTTCCAAATGTGTGTGGGTAGAATATATATCCCACAGGGGTAAAATTGAAAAAAGTTTAAAAAAAATTTTTTTTGGACTTAGTCATTTTTCCGGCGTTTATCAGACTTTCAGATAGGGGAAATGTCAGTGAGCATTCCGATTTCAGTTCCAAAGCGATTTGCCCAATGAGTCCTTGATATTTAGTCATTTTCAACCAATTTTCTGGATTTTTGAAAATTTCACGTTTTTGTGAAAATATCCACTAAATGAGGGAATAATATGTGTGAGGGTGCCCCAGGAGAGTTCCAAATGTGTGTGGGTAGAATATATATCCCACGGGGGTAAAATTGAAAAAAGTTGAAAAATTTTTTTTTTTGGACTTAGTCATTTTTCCGGCGTTTATCAGACTTTCAGATAGGGAAAATGTCAGTGAGCGTTCCGATTTCAGTTCCAGAGCGATTCGCCCAATGAGTCCTTGATATTTAGTCGTTTTCAGCCAATTTTCTGGATTTTTGAAAATTTCACTTTTTTGTGAAAATATCCACTAAATGAGAGAATAATATGTGTGAGGGAACCCCAGGAGAGTTCCAAATGTGTGTGGGTAGAATATATATCCCATGGGGAAAAAATTGAAAAAAGTTTAAAAAAAATTTTTATTTGGACTTAGTAATTTTTCCGGCGTTCATCAGACTTTCAGATAGGGGAAATGTCAGTGAGCATTCCGATATCAGTTCCAGAGCGATTCGCCCAATGAGTCCTTGATATTTAGTCGTTTTCAGACAATTTTCTGGATTTTTGAAAATTTCACTTTTTTGTGAAAATATCCACTAAATGAGGGAATAATATGTGTGAGGGTACCCCAGGAGAGTTCCAAATGTGTGTGGGTAGAATATATATCCCACCAGGGTAAAATTGAAAAAAGTTGAAAAAAATTTTTTTTTGGACTTAGTCATTTTTCCGGCGTTTATCAGACTTTCAGATACGGGAAATGTCAGTGAGCATTCCGATTTCAGTTCCAGAGCGATTCGCCCAATGAGTCCTTGATATTTAGTCGTTTTCAGCCAATTTTGTGAATTTTTGAAAATTTCACTTTTTTGTGAAAATATCCACTAAATGAGAGAATAATAAGTGTGAGTGTACCCCAGGAGAGTTCCAAATGTGTGTGGGCAGAATATATACCCCACGGGGTAAAATTGAAAAAAGTTTAAAAAAAAAATTTCCTTGACTTAGTCATGTTTCCGGCATTTATCAGGCTTTCAGATAGGGGAAATGTGAGTGAGCGTTCCGATTTCAGTTCCAGAGCGATTCGCCCAATGAGTCCTTGATATTTAGTCGTTTTCTGACAATTTTGTGGAATTTTGAAAATTTCCCTTTTTTGTGAAAATATCCACTAAATGATAGAATAATATGTGTGAGTGTACCCCAGGAGAGTTCCAAATGTGTGTGAGTAGAATATATATCCCAAGGGGTAAAATTGAAAAAAGTTTAAAAAAAAAATTTCCTTGACTTAGTCATTTTTCCGGCGTTTATCAGACTTTCAGATAGGGGAAATGTGAGTGAGCGTTCTGATTTCAGTTCCAGAGCGATTTGCCCAATGAGTCCTTGATATTTAGTCGTTTTCAGCCAATTTTCTGGATTTTTGAAAATTTCACTTTTTTGTGAAAATATCCACTAAATGAGGGAATAATATGTGTGAGGGTACCCCAGGAGAGTTCCAAATGTGTGTGGGTAGAATATATATTTCACGGGGGTAAAATTGAAAAAAGTTGAAAATTTTTTTACTGGGGACTTAGTCATTTTTCCGGCGTTTATGAGACTTTCAGATAGGGGAAATGTCAGTGAGCATTCCGATTTCAGTTCCAGAGCGATTTGCCCAATGAGTCCTTGATATTTAGTCATTTTCTACTAATTTTCTGGATTTTTGAAAATTTCACTTTTTTTGCGAAAATATCCACTAAATGAGGGAATAATATGTATGAGGGTACCCCAGGAGAGTTCCAAATGTGTGTGGGTAGAATATATATCCCACGGGGGTAAAACTGAAAAAAGTTGAAAAAAATTTTTTTGGGGACTTAGTTATTTTTCCGGCGTTTATCAGACTTTCAGATAGGGGAAATGTCAGTGAGCGTTCCGATTTCAGTTCCAGAGCGATTCGCCCAATGAGTCCTTGATATTTAGTCGTTTTCAGCCAATTTTCTGGATTTTTGAAAATTTCACTTTTTTGTGAAAATATCCACTAAATGAGGGAATAATATGTGTGAGGGAACCCCAGGAGAGTTCCAAATGTGTGTGGGTAGAATATATATCCCACGGGGAAAAAATTTAAAAAAGTTTAAAAAAAAAATTTTTTGGGACTTAGTAATTTTTCCGGCGTTCATCAGACTTTCAGATAGGGGAAATGTCAGTGAGCATTCCGATATCAGTTCCAGATCGATTCGCCCAATGAGTCCTTGATATTTAGTCGTTTTCAGCCAATTTTCTGGATTTTTGAAAATTTCACTTTTTTGTGAAAATATCCACTAAATGAGAGAATAATATGTGTGAGGGTACTCAAGGAGAGTTCCAAATGTGTGTGGGTAGAATATATATCCCACGGAGGTAAAATTGAAAAAAGTTGAAAAAAAATTTTTTGGGGACTTAGTCATTTTTCTGGCGTTTATCAGACTTTCAGATAGGGGAAATGTGAGTGAGCGTTCTGATTTCAGTTCCAGAGCGATTCGCCCAATGAGTCCTTGATATTTAGTCGTTTTCAGCCAATTTTCTGGATTTTTGAAAATTTCACTTTTTTGTGAAAATATCCACTAAATGAGGGAATAATATGTGTGAGGGTGCCCCAGGAGAGTTCAAATGTGTGTGGGTAGAATATATATCCCACGGGGTAAAATTGAAAAAAGTTTAAAAAAATTTTTTTGGGGACTTAGTCATTTTTCCGTCGTTTATCAGACTTTCAGATAGGGGAAATGTCAGTGAGCGTTCCGATTTCAGTTCCAGAGCGATTCGCCCAATGAATCCTTGATATTTAGTAGTTTTCAGCCAATTTTCTGGATTTTTGAAAATTTCACTTTTTTGTGAAAATATCCACTAAATGAGGGAATAATATGTGTGAGGGAACCCCAGGAGAGTTCCAAATGTGTGTGGGTAGAATATATATCCCACGTGGAAAAAATTTAAAAAAGTTTAAAAAAAAATTTTTTTTGGACTTAGTAATTTTTCCGGCGTTCATCAGACTTTCAGATAGGGGAAATGTCAGTGAGCATTCCGATATCAGTTCCAGATCGATTCGCCCAATGAGTCCTTGATATTTAGTCGTTTTCAGCCAATTTTCTGGATTTTTGAAAATTTCACTTTTTTGTGAAAATATCCACTAAATGAGGAAATAATATGTGTGAGGGTACCCCAGGAGAGTTCCAAATGTGTGTGGGTAGAATATATATCCCACGGGGATAAAATTGAAAAAAGTTGAAAAAAATTTTTTTTTGGACTTAGTAATTTTTCCGGCGTTTATCAGACTTTCAGATAGGGAAAATGTCAGTGAGCGTTCAGATTTCAGTTCCAGAGCGATTCGCCCAATGAGTCCTTGATATTTAGTCGATTTCAGCCAATTTTCTGGATTTTTGAAAATTTCACTTTTTTTGTGAAAATATCCACTAAATGAGGGAATAATATGTATGAGGGTACCCCAGGAGAGTTCCAAATGTGTGTGGGTAGAATATATATCCCACGGGGTAAAATTGAAAAAAGTTGAAAAATTTTTTTTTGGGGACTTAGTCATTTTTCCGTCGTTTATCAGACTTTCAGATAGGGGAATTGTCTGTGAGTGTTCCGATTTCAGTTCCAGAGCGATTCGCCCAATGAATCCTTGATATTTAGTAGTTTTCAGCCAATTTTCTGGATTTTTGAAATTTTCACTTTTTTGTGAAAATATCCACTAAATGAGGGAATAATATGTGTGAGGGAAACCCAGGAGAGTTCCAAATGTGTGTGGGTAGAATACATATCCCACGGGGATAAAACTGAAAAAAGTTGAAAAAAATTTTTTTGGGGACTTAGTCATTTTTTCGTCGTTTATCAGACTTTCAGATAGGGGAAATGTCAGTGAGCGTTCCGATTTCAGTTCCAGAGCGATTCGCCCAATGAGTCCTTGATATTTAGTCGTTTTCAGCCAATTTTCTGGATTTTTGAAAATTTCACTTTTTTGTGAAAATATCCACTAAATGAGAGAATAATATGTATGAGGGTACCCCAGGAGAGTTCCAAATGTGTGTGGGTAGAATATATATCCCACGGGGGTAAAATTGAAAAAAGTTGAAAAATTTTTTGGGGGACTTAGTCATTTTTCCGGCGTTTATCAGACTTCCAGATAGGGGAAATGTCAGTGAGCGTTCCGATTTCAGTTCCAGAGCGATTCGCCCAATGAGTCCTTGATATTTAGTCGTTTTCAGCCAATTTTCTGGATTTTTGAAAATTTCACTTTTTTGTGAAAATATCCACTAAATGAGAGAATAATATGTGTGAGGGTACCCAAGGAGAGTTCCAAATGTGTGTGGGTAGAATATATATCCCACGGGGTAAAATTGAAAAAAGTTTAAAAAAAATTTTTTGGGGACTTAGTCATTTTTCCGTCGTTTATCAGACTTTCAGATAGGGGAAATGTCAGTGAGCGTTCCGATTTCAGTTCCAGAGCGATTCGCCCAATGAATCCTTGATATTTAGTAGTTTTCAGCCAATTTTCTGGATTTTTGAAAATTTCACTTTTTTGTGAAAATATCCACTAAATGAGGGAATAATATGTGTGAGGGAACCCCAGGAGAGTTCCAAATGTGTGTGGGTAGAATATATATCCCACGGGGAAAAAATTTAAAAAAGTTTAAAAAAAAATTTTTTTTGGACTTAGTAATTTTTCCGGCGTTCATCAGACTTTCAGATAGGGGAAATGTCAGTGAGCATTCCGATATCAGTTCCAGATCGATTCGCCCAATGAGTCCTTGATATTTAGTCGTTTTCAGCCAATTTTCTGGATTTTTGAAAATTTCACTTTTTTGTGAAAATATCCACTAAATGAGAGAATAATATGTGTGAGGGTACTCAAGGAGAGTTCCAAATGTGTGTGGGTAGAATATATATCCCACGGGGGTAAAATTGAAAAAAGTTGAAAAATTTTTTTTTTTGGACTTAGTCATTTTTCCGGCGTTTATCAGACTTTCAGATAGGGGAAATGTCAATGAGCGTTCCAATTTCAGTTCCAGAGCGATTTGCCCAATGAGTCCTTGATATTTAGTCGATTTCAGCCAATTTTCTGGATTTTTGAAAATTTCACTTTTTTTGTGAAAATATCCACTAAATGAGGGAATAATATGTATGAGGGTACCCCAGGAGAGTTCCAAATGTGTGTGGGTAGAATATATATCCCACGGGGGTAAAATTGAAAAAAGTTGAAAAATTTTTTTTTTTGGACTTAGTCATTTTTCCGGCGTTTATCAGACTTTCAGATAGGGGAAATGTCAGTGAGCGTTCAGATTTCAGTTCCAGAGCGATTCGCCCAATGAGTCCTTGATATTTAGTCGTTTTCAGCCAATTTTCTGGATTTTTGAAAATTTCACTTTTTTGTGAAAATATCCACTAAATGAGGAAATAATATGTGTGAGGGTACCCCAGGAGAGTTCCAAATGTGTGTGGGTAGAATATATATCCCACGGGGATAAAATTGAAAAAAGTTGAAAAAAATTTTTTTTTGGACTTAGTAATTTTTCCGGCGTTTATCAGACTTTCAGATAGGGAAAATGTCAGTGAGCGTTCAGATTTCAGTTCCAGAGCGATTCGCCCAATGAGTCCTTGATATTTAGTCGTTTTCAGCCAATTTTCTGGATTTTTGAAAATTTCACTTTTTTGTGAAAATATCCACTAAATGAGGGAATAATATGTGTGAGGGTACCCCAGGAGAGTTCCAGATGTGTGTGGGTAGAATATATATTTCACGGGGGTAAAATTGAAAAAAGTTGAAAATTTTTTTATTGGGGACTTAGTCATTTTTCCGGCGTTTATGAGACTTTCAGATAGGGGAAATGTCAGTGAGCATTCCGATTTCAGTTCCAGAGCGATTTGCCCAATGAGTCCTTGATATTTAGTCATTTTCAACTAATTTTCTGGATTTTTGAAAATTTCACTTTTTTTGCGAAAATATCCACTAAATGAGGGAATAATATGTATGAGGGTACCCCAGGAGAGTTCCAAATGTGTGTGGGTAGAATATATATCCCACGGGGGTAAAACTGAAAAAAGTTGAAAAAAATTTTTTTGGGGACTTAGTTATTTTTCCGGCGTTTATCAGACTTTCAGATAGGGGAAATGTCAGTGAGCGTTCCGATTTCAGTTCCAGAGCGATTCGCCCAATGAGTCCTTGATATTTAGTCGTTTTCAGCCAATTTTCTGGATTTTTGAAAATTTCACTTTTTTGTGAAAATATCCACTAAATGAGAGAATAATATGTGTGAGGGTACCCAAGGAGAGTTCCAAATGTGTGTGGGTAGAATATATATCCCACGGGGTAAAATTGAAAAAAGTTTAAAAAAATTTTTTTGGGGACTTAGTCATTTTTCCGTCGTTTATCAGACTTTCAGATAGGGGAAATGTCAGTGAGCGTTCCGATTTCAGTTCCAGAGCGATTCGCCCAATGAATCCTTGATATTTAGTAGTTTTCAGCCAATTTTCTGGATTTTTGAAAATTTCACTTTTTTGTGAAAATATCCACTAAATGAGGGAATAATATGTGTGAGGGTACCCCAGGAGAGTTCCAAATGTGTGTGGGTAGAATATATATCCCACGGGGGTAAAATTGAAAAAAGTTGAAAAATTTTTTTTTTTGGACTTAGTCATTTTTCCGGCGTTTATCAGACTTTCAGATAGGGGAAATGTCAGTGAGCGTTCAGATTTCAGTTCCAGAGCGATTCGCCCAATGAGTCCTTGATATTTAGTCGTTTTCAGCCAATTTTCTGGATTTTTGAAAATTTCACTTTTTTGTGAAAATATCCACTAAATGAGGAAATAATATGTGTGAGGGTACCCCAGGAGAGTTCCAAATGTGTGTGGGTAGAATATATATCCCACGGGGATAAAATTGAAAAAAGTTGAAAAAAATTTTTTTTTGGACTTAGTAATTTTTCCGGCGTTTATCAGACTTTCAGATAGGGAAAATGTCAGTGAGCGTTCAGATTTCAGTTCCAGAGCGATTCGCCCAATGAGTCCTTGATATTTAGTCGATTTCAGCCAATTTTCTGGATTTTTGAAAATTTCACTTTTTTTGTGAAAATATCCAGTAAATGAGGGAATAATATGTATGAGGGTACCCCAGGAGAGTTCCAAATGTGTGTGGGTAGAATATATATCCCACGGGGTAAAATTGAAAAAAGTTGAAAAATTTTTTTTTGGGGACTTAGTCATTTTTCCGTCGTTTATCAGACTTTCAGATAGGGGAATTGTCTGTGAGTGTTCCGATTTCAGTTCCAGAGCGATTCGCCCAATGAATCCTTGATATTTAGTAGTTTTCAGCCAATTTTCTGGATTTTTGAAATTTTCACTTTTTTGTGAAAATATCCACTAAATGAGGGAATAATATGTGTGAGGGAAACCCAGGAGAGTTCCAAATGTGTGTGGGTAGAATACATATCCCACGGGGATAAAACTGAAAAAAGTTGAAAAAAAATTTTTTGGGGACTTAGTCATTTTTTCGTCGTTTATCAGACTTTCAGATAGGGGAAATGTCAGTGAGCGTTCCGATTTCAGTTCCAGAGCGATTCGCCCAATGAGTCCTTGATATTTAGTCGTTTTCAGCCAATTTTCTGGATTTTTGAAAATTTCACTTTTTTGTGAAAATATCCACTAAATGAGAGAATAATATGTATGAGGGTACCCCAGGAGAGTTCCAAATGTGTGTGGGTAGAATATATATCCCACGGGGGTAAAATTGAAAAAAGTTGAAAAATTTTTTTGGGGACTTAGTCATTTTTCCGGCGTTTATCAGACTTCCAGATAGGGGAAATGTCAGTGAGCGTTCCGATTTCAGTTCCAGAGTGATTCGCCCAATGAGTCCTTGATATTTAGTCGTTTTCAGCCAATTTTCTGGATTTTTGAAAATTTCACTTTTTTGTGAAAATATCCACTAAATGAGAGAATAATATGTGTGAGGGTACTCAAGGAGAGTTCCAAATGTGTGTGGGTAGAATATATATCCCACGGGGGTAAAATTGAAAAAAGTTGAAAAATTTTTTTTTTTGGACTTAGTCATTTTTCCGGCGTTTATCAGACTTTCAGATAGGGGAAATGTCAATGAGCGTTCCAATTTCAGTTCCAGAGCGATTTGCCCAATGAGTCCTTGATATTTAGTCGATTTCAGCCAATTTTCTGGATTTTTGAAAATTTCACTTTTTTTGTGAAAATATCCACTAAATGAGGGAATAATATGTATGAGGGTACCCCAGGAGAGTTCCAAATGTGTGTGGGTAGAATATATATCCCACGGGGGTAAAATTGAAAAAAGTTGAAAAAATTTTTTTTTTGGACTTAGTCATTTTTCCGGCGTTTATCAGACTTTCAGATAGGGGAAATGTCAGTGAGCGTTCAGATTTCAGTTCCAGAGCGATTCGCCCAATGAGTCCTTGATATTTAGTCGTTTTCAGCCAATTTTCTGGATTTTTGAAAATTTCACTTTTTTGTGAAAATATCCACTAAATGAGGAAATAATATGTGTGAGGGTACCCCAGGAGAGTTCCAAATGTGTGTGGGTAGAATATATATCCCACGGGGATAAAATTGAAAAAAGTTGAAAAAAATTTTTTTTTGGACTTAGTAATTTTTCCGGCGTTTATCAGACTTTCAGATAGGGAAAATGTCAGTGAGCGTTCAGATTTCAGTTCCAGAGCGATTCGCCCAATGAGTCCTTGATATTTAGTCGTTTTCAGCCAATTTTCTGGATTTTTGAAAATTTCACTTTTTTGTGAAAATATCCACTAAATGAGGAATTAATATGTGTGAGGGTACCCCAGGAGAGTTCCAAATGTGTGTGGGTAGAATATATATCCCACGGGGGTAAAATTGAAAAAAGTTGAACATTTTTTTATTGGGGACTTAGTCATTTTTCCGGCGTTTATCAGACTTTCAGATAGGGGAAATGTTAGTGAGAGTTCAGATTTCAGTTCCAGAGCGATTCGCCCAATGAGTCCTTGATATTTAGTCGATTTCAGCCAATTTTCTGGATTTTTGAAAATTTCACTTTTTTTGTGAAAATATCCACTAAATGAGGGAATAATATGTATGAGGGTACCCCAGGAGAGTTCCAAATGTGTGTGGGTAGAATATATATCCCACGGGGTAAAATTGAAAAAAGTTGAAAAATTTTTTTTTGGGGACTTAGTCATTTTTCCGTCGTTTATCAGACTTTCAGATAGGGGAATTGTCTGTGAGTGTTCCGATTTCAGTTCCAGAGCGATTCGCCCAATGAATCCTTGATATTTAGTAGTTTTCAGCCAATTTTCTGGATTTTTGAAATTTTCACTTTTTTGTGAAAATATCCACTAAATGAGGGAATAATATATGTGAGGGAAACCCAGGAGAGTTCCAAATGTGTGTGGGTAGAATACATATCCCACGGGGATAAAACTGAAAAAAGTTGAAAAAAATTTTTTTGGGGACTTAGTCATTTTTTCGTCGTTTATCAGACTTTCAGATAGGGGAAATGTCAGTGAGCGTTCCGATTTCAGTTCCAGAGCGATTCGCCCAATGAGTCCTTGATATTTAGTCGTTTTCAGCCAATTTTCTGGATTTTTGAAAATTTCACTTTTTTGTGAAAATATCCACTAAATGAGAGAATAATATGTGTGAGGGTACCCCAGGAGAGTTCCAAATGTGTGTGGGTAGAATATATATCCCACGGGGGTAAAATTGAAAAAAGTTGAAAAATTTTTTATTGGGGACTTAGTCATTTTTCCGGCGTTTATCAGACTTTCAGATAGGGGAAATGTCAATGAGCGTTCCAATTTCAGTTCCAGAGCGATTTGCCCAATGAGTCCTTGATATTTAGTCGATTTCAGCCAATTTTCTGGATTTTTGAAAATTTCACTTTTTTTGTGAAAATATCCACTAAATGAGGGAATAATATGTATGAGGGTACCCCAGGAGAGTTCCAAATGTGTGTGGGTAGAAAATATATCCCACGGGGGTAAAATTGAAAAAAGTTGAAAAAATTTTTTTTTTGGACTTAGTCATTTTTCCGGCGTTTATCAGACTTTCAGATAGGGGAAATGTCAGTGAGCGTTCAGATTTCAGTTCCATAGCGATTCGACCAATGAGTCCTTGATATTTAGTCGTTTTCAGCCAATTTTCTGGATTTTTGAAAATTTCACTTTTTTGTGAAAATATCCACTAAATGAGGAAATAATATGTGTGAGGGTACCCCAGGAGAGTTCCAAATGTGTGTGGGTAGAATATATATCCCACGGGGATAAAATTGAAAAAAGTTGAAAAAAATTTTTTTTTGGACTTAGTAATTTTTCCGGCGTTTATCAGACTTTCAGATAGGGAAAATGTCAGTGAGCGTTCAGATTTCAGTTCCAGAGCGATTCGCCCAATGAGTCCTTGATATTTAGTCGTTTTCAGCCAATTTTCTGGATTTTTGAAAATTTCACTTTTTTGTGAAAATATCCACTAAATGAGGAATTAATATGTGTGAGGGTACCCCAGGAGAGTTCCAAATGTGTGTGGGTAGAATATATATCCCACGGGGGTAAAATTGAAAAAAGTTGAACATTTTTTTATTGGGGACTTAGTCATTTTTCCGGCGTTTATCAGACTTTCAGATAGGGGAAATGTTAGTGAGCGTTCAGATTTCAGTTCCAGAGCGATTCGCCCAATGAGTCCTTGACATTTAGTCGATTTCAGCCAATTTTCTGGATTTTTGAAAATTTCACTTTTTTTGTGAAAATATCCACTAAATGAGGGAATAATATGTATGAGGGTACCCCAGGAGAGTTCCAAATGTGTGTGGGTAGAATATATATCCCACGGGGTAAAATTGAAAAAAGTTGAAAAATTTTTTTTTGGGGACTTAGTCATTTTTCCGTCGTTTATCAGACTTTCAGATAGGGGAATTGTCTGTGAGTGTTCCGATTTCAGTTCCAGAGCGATTCGCCCAATGAATCCTTGATATTTAGTAGTTTTCAGCCAATTTTCTGGATTTTTGAAATTTTCACTTTTTTGTGAAAATATCCACTAAATGAGGGAATAATATGTGTGAGGGAAACCCAGGAGAGTTCCAAATGTGTGTGGGTAGAATACATATCCCACGGGGATAAAACTGAAAAAAGTTGAAAAAAATTTTTTTGGGGACTTAGTCATTTTTTCGTCGTTTATCAGACTTTCAGATAGGGGAAATGTCAGTGAGCGTTCCGATTTCAGTTCCAGAGCGATTCGCCCAATGAGTCCTTGATATTTAGTCGTTTTCAGCCAATTTTCTGGATTTTTGAAAATTTCACTTTTTTGTGAAAATATCCACTAAATGAGAGAATAATATGTGTGAGGGTACCCCAGGAGAGTTCCAAATGTGTGTGGGTAGAATATATATCCCACGGGGGTAAAATTGAAAAAAGTTGAAAAATTTTTTATTGGGGACTTAGTCATTTTTCCGGCGTTTATCAGACTTTCAGATAGGGGAAATGTCAGTGAGCATTCAGATTTCAGTTCCAGAGCGATTCGCCCAATGAGTCCTTGATATTTAGTCGATTTCAGCCAATTTTCTGGATTTTTGAAAATTTCACTTTTTTTGTGAAAATATCCACTAAATGAGGGAATAATATGTATGAGGGTACCCCAGGAGAGTTCCAAATGTGTGTGGGTAGAATATATATCCCACGGGGGTAAAATTGAAAAAAGTTGAAAAATTTTTTTGGGGACTTAGTCATTTTTCCGGCGTTTATCAGACTTTCAGATAGGGGAAATGTCAGTGAGCGTTCCGATTTCAGTTCCAGAGCGATTCGCCCAATGAGTCCTTGATATTTAGTCGATTTCAGCCAATTTTCTGGATTTTTGAAAATTTCACTTTTTTTGTGAAAATATCCACTAAATGAGGGAATAATATGTATGAGGGTACCCCAGGAGAGTTCCAAATGTGTGTGGGTAGAATATATATCCCACGGGGTAAAATTGAAAAAAGTTGAAAAATTTTTTTTTGGGGACTTAGTCATTTTTCCGTCGTTTATCAGACTTTCAGATAGGGGAATTGTCTGTGAGTGTTCCGATTTCAGTTCCAGAGCGATTCGCCCAATGAATCCTTGATATTTAGTAGTTTTCAGCCAATTTTCTGGATTTTTGAAATTTTCACTTTTTTGTGAAAATATCCACTAAATGAGGGAATAATATGTGTCAGGGAAACCCAGGAGAGTTCCAAATGTGTGTGGGTAGAATACATATCCCACGGGGATAAAACTGAAAAAAGTTGAAAAAAATTTTTTTGGGGACTTAGTCATTTTTTCGTCGTTTATCAGACTTTCAGATAGGGGAAATGTCAGTGAGCGTTCCGATTTCAGTTCCAGAGCGATTCGCCCAACGAGTCCTTGATATTTAGTCGTTTTCAGCCAATTTTCTGGATTTTTGAAAATTTCACTTTTTTGTGAAAATATCCATTAAATGAGAGAATAATATGTGTGAGGGTACCCCAGGAGAGTTCCAAATGTGTGTGGGTAGAATATATATCCCACGGGGGTAAAATTGAAAAAAGTTGAAAAATTTTTTATTGGGGACTTAGTCATTTTTCCGGCGTTTATCAGACTTTCAGATAGGGGAAATGTCAGTGAGCATTCAGATTTCAGTTCCAGAGCGATTCGCCCAATGAGTCCTTGATATTTAGTCGATTTCAGCCAATTTTCTGGATTTTTGAAAATTTCACTTTTTTTGTGAAAATATCCACTAAATGAGGGAATAATATGTATGAGGGTACCCCAGGAGAGTTCCAAATGTGTGTGGGTAGAATATATATCCCACGGGGGTAAAATTGAAAAAAGTTGAAAAATTTTTTTGGGGACTTAGTCATTTTTCCGGCGTTTATCAGACTTTCAGATAGGGGAAATGTCAGTGAGCGTTCCGATTTCAGTTCCAGAGCGATTCGCCCAATGAGTCCTTGATATTTAGTCGTTTTCAGCCAATTTTCTGGATTTTTGAAAGTTTCACTTTTTTGTGAAAATATCCACTAAATGAGAGAATAATATGTGTGAGGGTACCCAAGGAGAGTTCCAAATGTGTGTGGGTAGAATATATATCCCACGGGGTAAAATTGAAAAAAGTTTAAAAAAATTTTTTTGGGGACTTAGTCATTTTTCCGTCGTTTATCAGACTTTCAGATAGGGGAAATGTCAGTGAGCGTTCCGATTTCAGTTCCAGAGCGATTCGCCCAATGAATCCTTGATATTTAGTAGTTTTCAGCCAATTTTCTGGATTTTTGAAAATTTCACTTTTTTGTGAAAATATCCACTAAATGAGGGAATAATATGTGTGAGGGAACCCCAGGAGAGTTCCAAATGTGTGTGGGTAGAATATATATCCCACGGGGAAAAAATTTAAAAAAGTTTAAAAAAAAATTTTTTTTGGACTTAGTAATTTTTCCGGCGTTCATCAGACTTTCAGATAGGGGAAATGTCAGTGAGCATTCCGATATCAGTTCCAGATCGATTCGCCCAATGAGTCCTTGATATTTAGTCGTTTTCAGCCAATTTTCTGGATTTTTGAAAATTTCACTTTTTTGTGAAAATATCCACTAAATGAGAGAATAATATGTGTGAGGGTACTCAAGGAGAGTTCCAAATGTGTGTGGGTAGAATATATATCCCACGGGGGTAAAATTGAAAAAAGTTGAAAAATTTTTTTTTTTGGACTTAGTCATTTTTCCGGCGTTTATCAGACTTTCAGATAGGGGAAATGTCAATGAGCGTTCCAATTTCAGTTCCAGAGCGATTTGCCCAATGAGTCCTTGATATTTAGTCGTTTTCAGCCAATTTTCTGGATTTTTGAAAATTTCACTTTTTTGTGAAAATATCCACTAAATGAGGGAATAATATGTGTGAGGGTACCCCAGGAGAGTTCCAAATGTGTGTGGGTAGAATATATATCCCACGGGGGTAAAATTGAAAAAAGTTGAAAAATTTTTTATTGGGGACTTAGTCATTTTTCCGGCGTTTATCAGACTTTCAGATAGGGGAAATGTTAGTGAGCGTTCAGATTTCAGTTCCAGAGCGATTCGCCCAATGAGTCCTTGATATTTAGTCGATTTCAGCCAATTTTCTGGATTTTTGAAAATTTCACTTTTTTTGTGAAAATATCCACTAAATGAGGGAATAATATGTATGAGGGTACCCCAGGAGAGTTCCAAATGTGTGTGGGTAGAATATATATCCCACGGGGTAAAATTGAAAAAAGTTGAAAAATTTTTTTTTGGGGACTTAGTCATTTTTCCGTCGTTTATCAGACTTTCAGATAGGGGAATTGTCTGTGAGTGTTCCGATTTCAGTTCCAGAGCGATTCGCCCAATGAATCCTTGATATTTAGTAGTTTTCAGCCAATTTTCTGGATTTTTGAAATTTTCACTTTTTTGTGAAAATATCCACTAAATGAGGGAATAATATGTGTCAGGGAAACCCAGGAGAGTTCCAAATGTGTGTGGGTAGAATACATATCCCACGGGGATAAAACTGAAAAAAGTTGAAAAAAATTTTTTTGGGGACTTAGTCATTTTTTCGTCGTTTATCAGACTTTCAGATAGGGGAAATGTCAGTGAGCGTTCCGATTTCAGTTCCAGAGCGATTCGCCCAACGAGTCCTTGATATTTAGTCGTTTTCAGCCAATTTTCTGGATTTTTGAAAATTTCACTTTTTTGTGAAAATATCCATTAAATGAGAGAATAATATGTGTGAGGGTACCCCAGGAGAGTTCCAAATGTGTGTGGGTAGAATATATATCCCACGGGGGTAAAATTGAAAAAAGTTGAAAATTTTTTTATTGGGGACTTAGTCATTTTTCCGGCGTTTATCAGACTTTCAGATAGGGGAAATGTCAGTGAGCATTCAGATTTCAGTTCCAGAGCGATTCGCCCAATGAGTCCTTGATATTTAGTCGATTTCAGCCAATTTTCTGGATTTTTGAAAATTTCACTTTTTTTGTGAAAATATCCACTAAATGAGGGAATAATATGTATGAGGGTACCCCAGGAGAGTTCCAAATGTGTGTGGGTAGAATATATATCCCACGGGGGTAAAATTGAAAAAAGTTGAAAAATTTTTTTGGGGACTTAGTCATTTTTCCGGCGTTTATCAGACTTTCAGATAGGGGAAATGTCAGTGAGCGTTCCGATTTCAGTTCCAGAGCGATTCGCCCAATGAGTCCTTGATATTTAGTCGTTTTCAGCCAATTTTCTGGATTTTTGAAAGTTTCACTTTTTTGTGAAAATATCCACTAAATGAGAGAATAATATGTGTGAGGGTACCCAAGGAGAGTTCCAAATGTGTGTGGGTAGAATATATATCCCACGGGGTAAAATTGAAAAAAGTTTAAAAAAATTTTTTTGGGGACTTAGTCATTTTTCCGTCGTTTATCAGACTTTCAGATAGGGGAAATGTCAGTGAGCGTTCCGATTTCAGTTCCAGAGCGATTCGCCCAATGAATCCTTGATATTTAGTAGTTTTCAGCCAATTTTCTGGATTTTTGAAAATTTCACTTTTTTGTGAAAATATCCACTAAATGAGGGAATAATATGTGTGAGGGAACCCCAGGAGAGTTCCAAATGTGTGTGGGTAGAACATATATCCCACGGGGAAAAAATTTAAAAAAGTTTAAAAAAAAATTTTTTTTGGACTTAGTAATTTTTCCGGCGTTCATCAGACTTTCAGATAGGGGAAATGTCAGTGAGCATTCCGATATCAGTTCCAGATCGATTCGCCCAATGAGTCCTTGATATTTAGTCGTTTTCAGCCAATTTTCTGGATTTTTGAAAATTTCACTTTTTTGTGAAAATATCCACTAAATGAGAGAATAATATGTGTGAGGGTACTCAAGGAGAGTTCCAAATGTGTGTGGGTAGAATATATATCCCACGGGGGTAAAATTGAAAAAAGTTGAAAAATTTTTTTTTTTGGACTTAGTCATTTTTCCGGCGTTTATCAGACTTTCAGATAGGGGAAATGTCAATGAGCGTTCCAATTTCAGTTCCAGAGCGATTTGCCCAATGAGTCCTTGATATTTAGTCGTTTTCAGCCAATTTTCTGGATTTTTGAAAATTTCACTTTTTTGTGAAAATATCCACTAAATGAGGGAATAATATGTGTGAGGGTACCCCAGGAGAGTTCCAAATGTGTGTGGGTAGAATATATATCCCACGGGGGTAAAATTGAAAAAAGTTGAAAAATTTTTTTTTTTGGACTTAGTCATTTTTCCAGCGTTTATCAGACTTTCAGATAGGGGAAATGTCACTGAGCGTTCCAATTTCAGTTCCAGAGCGATTTGCCCAATGAGTCCTTGATATTTAGTCGATTTCAGCCAATTTTCTGGATTTTTGAAAATTTCACTTTTTTTGTGAAAATATCCACTAAATGAGGGAATAATATGTATGAGGGTACCCCAGGAGAGTTCCAAATGTGTGTGGGTAGAATATATATCCCACGGGGGTAAAATTGAAAAAAGTTGAAAAATATTTTTTTTTGGACTTAGTCATTTTTCCGGCGTTTATCAGACTTTCAGATAGGGGAAATGTCAGTGAGCGTTCAGATTTCAGTTCCAGAGCGATTCGCCCAATGAGTCCTTGATATTTAGTCGTTTTCAGCCAATTTTCTGGATTTTTGAAAATTTCACTTTTTTGTGAAAATATCCACTAAATGAGGAATTAATATGTGTGAGGGTACCCCAGGAGAGTTCCAAATGTGTGTGGGTAGAATATATATCCCACGGGGGTAAAATTGAAAAAAGTTGAAAATTTTTTTATTGGGGACTTAGTCATTTTTCCGGCGTTTATCAGACTTTCAGATAGGGGAAATGTTAGTGAGCGTTCAGATTTCAGTTCCAGAGCGATTCGCCCAATGAGTCCTTGATATTTAGTCGTTTTCAGCCAATTTTCTGGATTTTTGAAAATTTCACTTTTTTTGTGAAAATATCCACTAAATGAGGGAATAATATGTATGAGGGTACCCCAGGAGAGTTCCAAATGTGTGTGGGTAGAATATATATCCCACGGGGGTAAAATTGAAAAAAGTTGAAAAATTTTTTTGGGGACTTAGTCATTTTTCCGGCGTTTATCAGACTTTCAGATAGGGGAAATGTCAATGAGCGTTCCAATTTCAGTTCCAGAGCGATTTGCCCAATGAGTCCTTGATATTTAGTCGTTTTCAGCCAATTTTCTGGATTTTTGAAAATTTCACTTTTTTGTGAAAATGTCCACTAAATGAGGGAATAATATGTGTGAGGGTACCCCAGGAGAGTTCCAAATGTGTGTGGGTAGAATATATATCCAGCGGGGATAAAATTTAAAAAAGTTGAAAAAAATTTTTTTTTGGACTTAGTAATTTTTCCGGCGTTTATCAGACTTTCAGATAGGGAAAATGTCAGTGAGCGTTCAGATTTCAGTTCCAGAGCGATTCGCCCAATGAGTCCTTGATATTTAGTCGTTTTCAGCCAATTTTCTGGATTTTTGAAAATTTCACTTTTTTGTGAAAATATCCACTAAATACGAAATAATATGTGTGAGGGTACCCCAGGAGAGTTCCAAATGTGTGTGGGTAGAATATATATCCCACGGGGGTAAAATTGAAAAAAGTTGAAAAATTTTTTTGGGGACTTAGTCATTTTTCCGGCGTTTATCAGACTTTCAGATAGGGGAAATGTCAATGAGCGTTCCAATTTCAGTTCCAGAGCGATTTGCCCAATGAGTCCTTGATATTTAGTCGTTTTCAGCCAATTTTCTGGATTTTTGAAAATTTCACTTTTTTGTGAAAATGTCCACTAAATGAGGGAATAATATGTGTGAGGGTACCCCAGGAGAGTTCCAAATGTGTGTGGGTAGAATATATATCCAGCGGGGATAAAATTGAAAAAAGTTGAAAAAAATTTTTTTTTGGACTTAGTAATTTTTCCGGCGTTTATCAGACTTTCAGATAGGGAAAATGTCAGTGAGCGTTCAGATTTCAGTTCCAGAGCGATTCGCCCAATGAGTCCTTGATATTTAGTCGTTTTCAGCCAATTTTCTGGATTTTTGAAAATTTCACTTTTTTGTGAAAATATCCACTAAATACGAAATAATATGTGTGAGGGTACCCCAGGAGAGTTCCAAATGTGTGTGGGTAGAATATATATCCCACGGGGGTAAAATTGAAAAAAGTTGAAAAATTTTTTTTTGGGGACTTAGTCATTTTTCCGTTGTTTATCAGACTTTCAGATAGGGGAAATGTCAGTGAGCCTTCCGATTTCAGTTCCAGAGCGATTTGCCCAATGAGTCCTTGATATTTAGTCGTTTTCAGCCAATTTTCTGGATTTTTGAAAATTTCACTTTTTTGTGAAAATATCCACTAAATGAGGGAATAATATGTGTGAGGGTACCCCAGGAGAGTTCCAAATGTGTGTGGGTAGAATATATATCCCACGGGGATAAAATTGAAAAAAGTTGAAAAAAATTTTTTTTTGGACTTAGTAATTTTTCTGGCGTTTATCAGACTTTCAGATAGGGAAAATGTCAGTGAGCATTCAGATTTCAGTTCCAGAGCGATTCGCCCAATGAGTCCTTGATATTTAGTCGTTTTCAGCCAATTTTCTGGATTTTTAAAAATTTCACTTTTTTGTGAAAATATCCACTAAATGAGGGAATAATATGTGTGAGGGTACCCCAGGAGAGTTCCAAATGTGTGTGGGTAGAATATATATTTCACGGGGATAAAATTGAAAAAAGTTGAAAAAACTTTTTTTTTGGACTTAGTAATTTTTCCGGCGTTCATCAGACTTTCAGATAGGGGAAATGTCAGTGAGCATTCCAATATGAGTTCCAGAGCGATTCGCCCAATGAGTCCTTGATATTTAGTCGTTTTCAGCCAATTTTCTGGATTTTTGAAAATTTCACTTTTTTGTGAAAATATCCACTAAATGAGGAAATAATATGTGTGAGGGTACCCCAGGAGAGTTCCAAATGTGTGTGGGTAGAATATATATCCCACGGGGGTAAAATTGAAAAAAGTTGAAAAAAAAATTTTGGGGGACTTAGTTATTTTTCCGGAGTTTATCAGACTTTCAGATAGGGGAAATGTCAGTGAGCGTTCAGATTTCAGTTCCAGAGCGATTCGCCCAATGAGTCCTTGATATTTAGTCGTTTTCAGCCAATTTTCTGGATTTTTGAAAATTTCACTTTTTTGTGAAAATATCCACTAAATGAGAGAATAATATGTGTGAGGGTACCCAAGGAGAGTTCCAAATGTGTGTGGGTAGAATATATATCCCACGGGGTAAAATTGAAAAAAGTTGAAAAATTTTTTTTTGGGGACTTAGTCATTTTTCCGTCGTTTATCAGACTTTCAGATAGGGGAATTGTCAGTGAGTGTTCCGATTTCAGTTCCAGAGCGATTCGCCCAATGAATCCTTGATATTTAGTAGTTTTCAGCCAATTTTCTGGATTTTTGAAATTTTCACTTTTTTGTGAAAATATCCACTAAATGAGGGAATAATATGTGTGAGGGAAACCCAGGAGAGTTCCAAATGTGTGTGGGTAGAATACATATCCCACGGGGATAAAATTGAAAAAAGTTTAAAAAAAAATTTTTTTTGGACTTAGTAATTTTTCCGGCGTTCATCAGACTTTCAGATAGGGGAAATGTCAGTGAGCATTCCGATATCAGTTCCAGAGCGATTCGCCCAATGAGTCCTTGATATTTAGTCGTTTTCAGCCAATTTTCTGGATTTTTGAAAATTTCACTTTTTTGTGAAAATATCCACTAAATGAGGGAATAATATGTGTGAGGGTACCCCAGGAGAGTTCCAAATGTGTGTGGGTAGAATATATATCCCACGGGGGTAAAATTGAAAAAAGTTGAAAAATTTTTTTTTTTGGACTTGGTCATTTTTCCGGCATTTATCAGACTTTCAGATAGGGTAAATGTCAGTGAGCGTTCCGATTTCAGTTCCAGAGCGATTTGCCCAATGAGTCGTGGATATTTAGTCGTTTTCAGCCAATTTTCTGGAGTTTTGAAAATTTCACTTTTTTGTGAAAATATCCACTAAATGAGGGAATAATATGTGTGAGGGTACCCCAGGAGAGTTCCAAATGTGTGTGGGTAGAATATATATCCCACGGGGGTAAAATTGAAAAAAGTTGAAAATTTTTTTTTTTTGGACTTAGTAATTTTTCCGGCGTTTATCAGACTTTCAGATAGGGAAAATGTCAGTGAGCGTTCAGATTTCAGTTCCAGAGCGATTCGCCCAATGAGTCCTTGATATTTAGTAGTTTTCAGCCAATTTTCTGGATTTTTAAAAATTTCACTTTTTTGTGAAAATATCCACTAAATGAGGGAATAATATGTGTGAGGGTACCCCAGGAGAGTTCCAAATGTGTGTGGGTAGAATATATATTTCACGGGGATAAAATTGAAAAAAGTTGAAAAAAATTTTTTTTTGGACTTAGTCATTTTTCCGGCGTTTATCAGACTTTCAGATAGGGGAAATGTTAATGAGCGTTCCAATTTCAGTTGCAGAGTGATTTGCCCAATGAGTCCTTGATATTTAGTCGTTTTCAGCCAATTTTCTGGATTTTTGAAAATTTCACTTTTTTGTGAAAATATCCACTAAATGAGGGAATAATATGTGTGAGGGTACCCCAGGAGAGTTCCAAATGTGTGTGGGTAGAATATATATCCCACGGGGGTAAAATTGAAAAAAGTTGAAAATTTTTTTTTTTTGGACTTAGTAATTTTTCCGGCGTTTATCAGACTTTCAGATAGGGAAAATGTCAGTGAGCATTCAGATTTCAGTTCCAGAGCGATTCGCCCAATGAGTCCTTGATATTTAGTCGTTTTCAGCCAATTTTCTGGATTTTTAAAAATTTCACTTTTTTGTGAAAATATCCACTAAATGAGGGAATAATATGTGTGAGGGTACCCCAGGAGAGTTCCAAATGTGTGTGGGTAGAATATATATTTCACGGGGATAAAATTGAAAAAAGTTGAAAAAACTTTTTTTTTGGACTTAGTAATTTTTCCGGCGTTCATCAGACTTTCAGATAGGGGAAATGTCAGTGAGCATTCCAATATGAGTTCCAGAGCGATTCGCCCAATGAGTCCTTGATATTTAGTCGTTTTCAGCCAATTTTCTGGATTTTTGAAAATTTCACTTTTTTGTGAAAATATCCACTAAATGAGGAAATAATATGTGTGAGGGTACCCCAGGAGAGTTCCAAATGTGTGTGGGTAGAATATATATCCCACGGGGGTAAAATTGAAAAAAGTTGAAAAAAAAATTTTGGGGGACTTAGTTATTTTTCCGGAGTTTATCAGACTTTCAGATAGGGGAAATGTCAGTGAGCGTTCAGATTTCAGTTCCAGAGCGATTCGCCCAATGAGTCCTTGATATTTAGTCGTTTTCAGCCAATTTTCTGGATTTTTGAAAATTTCACTTTTTTGTGAAAATATCCACTAAATGAGAGAATAATATGTGTGAGGGTACCCAAGGAGAGTTCCAAATGTGTGTGGGTAGAATATATATCCCACGGGGTAAAATTGAAAAAAGTTGAAAAATTTTTTTTTGGGGACTTAGTCATTTTTCCGTCGTTTATCAGACTTTCAGATAGGGGAATTGTCAGTGAGTGTTCCGATTTCAGTTCCAGAGCGATTCGCCCAATGAATCCTTGATATTTAGTAGTTTTCAGCCAATTTTCTGGATTTTTGAAATTTTCACTTTTTTGTGAAAATATCCACTAAATGAGGGAATAATATGTGTGAGGGAAACCCAGGAGAGTTCCAAATGTGTGTGGGTAGAATACATATCCCACGGGGATAAAATTGAAAAAAGTTTAAAAAAAAATTTTTTTTGGACTTAGTAATTTTTCCGGCGTTCATCAGACTTTCAGATAGGGGAAATGTCAGTGAGCATTCCGATATCAGTTCCAGAGCGATTCGCCCAATGAGTCCTTGATATTTAGTCGTTTTCAGCCAATTTTCTGGATTTTTGAAAATTTCACTTTTTTGTGAAAATATCCACTAAATGAGGGAATAATATGTGTGAGGGTACCCCAGGAGAGTTCCAAATGTGTGTGGGTAGAATATATATCCCACGGGGGTAAAATTGAAAAAAGTTGAAAAATTTTTTTTTTTGGACTTGGTCATTTTTCCGGCATTTATCAGACTTTCAGATAGGGTAAATGTCAGTGAGCGTTCCGATTTCAGTTCCAGAGCGATTTGCCCAATGAGTCGTGGATATTTAGTCGTTTTCAGCCAATTTTCTGGAGTTTTGAAAATTTCACTTTTTTGTGAAAATATCCACTAAATGAGGGAATAATATGTGTGAGGGTACCCCAGGAGAGTTCCAAATGTGTGTGGGTAGAATATATATCCCACGGGGGTAAAATTGAAAAAAGTTGAAAATTTTTTTTTTTTGGACTTAGTAATTTTTCCGGCGTTTATCAGACTTTCAGATAGGGAAAATGTCAGTGAGCGTTCAGATTTCAGTTCCAGAGCGATTCGCCCAATGAGTCCTTGATATTTAGTAGTTTTCAGCCAATTTTCTGGATTTTTAAAAATTTCACTTTTTTGTGAAAATATCCACTAAATGAGGGAATAATATGTGTGAGGGTACCCCAGGAGAGTTCCAAATGTGTGTGGGTAGAATATATATTTCACGGGGATAAAATTGAAAAAAGTTGAAAAAAATTTTTTTTTGGACTTAGTCATTTTTCCGGCGTTTATCAGACTTTCAGATAGGGGAAATGTTAATGAGCGTTCCAATTTCAGTTGCAGAGTGATTTGCCCAATGAGTCCTTGATATTTAGTCGTTTTCAGCCAATTTTCTGGATTTTTGAAAATTTCACTTTTTTGTGAAAATATCCACTAAATGAGGGAATAATATGTGTGAGGGTACCCCAGGAGAGTTCCAAATGTGTGTGGGTAGAATATATATCCCACGGGGGTAAAATTGAAAAAAGTTGAAAATTTTTTTTTTTTGGACTTAGTAATTTTTCCGGCGTTTATCAGACTTTCAGATAGGGAAAATGTCAGTGAGCGTTCAGATTTCAGTTCCAGAGCGATTCGCCCAATGATTCCTTGATATTTAGTAGTTTTCAGCCAATTTTCTGGATTTTTAAAAATTTCACTTTTTTGTGAAAATATCCACTAAATGAGGGAATAATATGTGTGAGGGTACCCCAGGAGAGTTCCAAATGTGTGTGGGTAGAATATATATTTCACGGGGGTAAAATTGAAAAAAGTTGAAAAATTTTTTATTGGGGACTTAGTTATTTTTCCGGCGTTTATCAGACTTTCAGATAGGGGAAATGTCAGTGAGTGTTCAGATTTCAGTTCCAGAGCGATTCGCCCAATGAGTCCTTGATATTTAGTCGTTTTCAGCCAATTTTCTGGATTTTTGAAAATTTCACTTTTTTGTGAAAATATCCACTAAATGAGAGAATAATATGTGTGAGGGTACCCAAGGAGAGTTCCAAATGTGTGTGGGTAGAATATATATCCCACGGGGGTAAAATTGAAAAAAGTTGAAAAATTTTTTTTTTTGGACTTAGTCATTTTTCCGGCATTTATCAGACTTTCAGATAGGGTAAATGTCAGTGAGCGTTCCGATTTCAGTTCCAGAGCGATTTGCCCAATGAGTCGTGGATATTTAGTCGTTTTCAGCCAATTTTCTGGATTTTTGAAAATTTCACTTTTTTGTGAAAATATCCACTAAATGAGGGAATAATATGTGTGAGGGTACCCCAGGAGAGTTCCAAATGTGTGTGGGTAGAATATATATCCCACGGGGGTAAAATTGAAAAAAGTTGAAAATTTTTTTTTTTTGGACTTAGTAATTTTTCCGGCGTTTATCAGACTTTCAGATAGGGGAAATGTCAGTGAGCATTCCAATATGAGTTCCAGAGCGATTCGCCCAATGAGTCCTTGATATTTAGTCGTTTTCAGCCAATTTTCTGGATTTTTGAAAATTTCACTTTTTTGTGAAAATATCCACTAAATGAGGGAATAATATGTGTGAGGGTACCACAGGAGAGTTCCAAATGTGTGTGGGTAGAATATATATCCCACAAGGGTAAAATTGAAAAAAGTTGAAAAATTTTTTTTTTTGGACTTAGTCATTTTTCCGGCGTTTATCAGACTTTCAGATAGGGGAAATGTTAATGAGCGTTCCAATTTCAGTTGCAGAGCGATTTGCCCAATGAGTCCTTGATATTTAGTCGTTTTCAGCCAATTTTCTGGATTTTTGAAAATTTCACTTTTTTGTGAAAATATCCACTAAATGAGGGAATAATATGTGTGAGGGTACCCCAGGAGAGTTCCAAATGTGTGTGGGTAGAATATATATCCCACGGGGGTAAAATTGAAAAAAGTTGAAAAAATTTTTATTGGGGACTTAGTCATTTTTCCGGCGTTAATCAGACTTTCAGATAGGGGAAATGTCAGTGAGCGTTCAGATTTCAGTTCCACAGCGATTCGCCCAATGAGTCCTTGATATTTAGTCGATTTCAGCCAATTTTCTGGATTTTTGAAAATTTCACTTTTTTTGTGAAAATATCCACTAAATGAGGGAATAATATGTATGAGGGTACCCCAGGAGAGATCCAAATGTGTGTGGGTAGAATATATATCCCACGGAGGTAAAATTGAAAAAAGTTGAAAAAAAATTTTTTGGGGACTTAGCTATTTTTCCGGCGTTTATCAGACTTTCAGATAGGGGAAATGTCAGTGAGTGTTCAGATTTCAGTTCGAGAGCGATTCGCCCAATGAGTCCTTGATATTTAGTCGTTTTCAGCCAATTTTCTGGATTTTTGAAAATTTCACTTTTTTTGTGAAAATATCCACTAAATGAGGGAATAATATGTGTGAGGGTACCCCAGGAGAGTTCTAAATATGTGTGGGTAGAATATATATCCCACGGGGGTAAAATTGAAAAAAGTTGAAAATTTTTTTATTGGGGACTTAGTCATTTTTCCGGCGTTTATCAGACTTTCAGATAGGGTAAATGTCAGTGAGCGTTCCGATTTCAGTTCCAGAGCGATTTGCCCAATGAGTCGTGGATATTTAGTCGTTTTCAGCCAATTTTCTGGATTTTTGAAAATTTCACTTTTTTGTGAAAATATCCACTAAATGAGGGAATAATATGTGTGAGGGTACCCCAGGAGAGTTCCAAATGTGTGTGGGTAGAATATATATCCCACGGGGGTAAAATTGAAAAAAGTTGAAAATTTTTTTTTTTTGGACTTAGTAATTTTTCCGGCGTTTATCAGACTTTCAGATAGGGAAAATGTCAGTGAGCGTTCAGATTTCAGTTCCAGAGCGATTCGCCCAATGATTCCTTGATATTTAGTAGTTTTCAGCCAATTTTCTGGATTTTTAAAAATTTCACTTTATTGTGAAAATATCCACTAAATGAGGGAATAATATGTGTGAGGGTACCCCAGGAGAGTTCCAAATGTGTGTGGGTAGAATATATATTTCACGGGGGTAAAATTGAAAAAAGTTGAAAAATTTTTTATTGGGGACTTAGTTATTTTTCCGGCGTTTATCAGACTTTCAGATAGGGGAAATGTCAGTGAGTGTTCAGATTTCAGTTCCAGAGCGATTCGCCCAATGAGTCCTTGATATTTAGTCGTTTTCAGCCAATTTTCTGGATTTTTGAAAATTTCACTTTTTTGTGAAAATATCCACTAAATGAGAGAATAATATGTGTGAGGGTACCCAAGGAGATTTCCAAATGTGTGTGGGTAGAATATATATCCCACGGGGTAAAATTGAAAAAAGTTGAAAAAATTTTTTTTGGGGACTTAGTCATTTTTCCGTCGTTTATCAGACTTTCAGATAGGGGAAATGTCAGTGAGCCTTCCGATTTCAGTTCCAGAGCGATTTGCCCAATGAGTCCTTGAAATTTAGTCGTTTTCAGCCAATTTTCTGGATTTTTGAAAATTTCACTTTTTTGTGAAAATATCCACTAAATGAGGGAATAATATGTGTGAGGGTACCCCAGGAGAGTTCCAAATGTGTGTGGGTAGAATATATATCCCACGGGGGTAAAATTGAAAAAAGTTGAACATTTTTTTTTTTTGGACTTAGTCATTTTTCCGGCGTTTATCAGACTTTCAGATAGGGGAAATGTCAGTGAGCATTCCGATTACAGTTCCAGAGCGATTTGCCCAATGAGTCCTTGATATTTAGTCGTTTTCAGCCAATTTTCTGGATTTTTGAAAATTTCACTTTTTTGTGAAAATATCCACTAAATGAGGGAATAATATGTGTGAGGGTACCCCAGGAGAGTTCTAAATGTGTGTGGGTAAAATATATATCCCACGGGGGTAAAATTGAAAAAAGTTGAAAATTTTTTTATTGGGGACTTAGTCATTTTTCCGGCGTTTATCAGACTTTCAGATAGGGGAAATGTCAGTGAGCGTTCCGATTTCAGTTCCAGAGCGATTTGCCCAATGAGTCCTTGATATTTAGTCGTTTTCAGCCAATTTTCTGGATTTTTGAAAATTTCACTTTTTTGTGAAAATATCCACTAAATGAGGGAATAATATGTGTGAGGGTACCCCAGGAGAGTTCCAAATGTGTGTGGGTAGAATATATATCCCACGGGGGTAAAATTGAAAAAAGTTGAAAAATTTTTTTTTTTGGACTTAGTCATTTTTCCGGCATTTATCAGACTTTCAGATAGGGTAAATGTCAGTGAGCGTTCCGATTTCAGTTCCAGAGCGATTTGCCCAATGAGTCGTGGATATTTAGTCGTTTTCAGCCAATTTTCTGGATTTTTGAAAATTTCACTTTTTTGTGAAAATATCCACTAAATGAGGGAATAATATGTGTGAGGGTACCCCAGGAGAGTTCCAAATGTGTGTGGGTAGAATATATATCCCACGGGGGTAAAATTGAAAAAAGTTGAAAATTTTTTTTTTTTGGACTTAGTAATTTTTCCGGCGTTTATCAGACTTTCAGATAGGGGAAATGTCAGTGAGCATTCCAATATGAGTTCCAGAGCGATTCGCCCAATGAGTCCTTGATATTTAGTCGTTTTCAGCCAATTTTCTGGATTTTTGAAAATTTCACTTTTTTGTGAAAATATCCACTAAATGAGGGAATAATATGTGTGAGGGTACCACAGGAGAGTTCCAAATGTGTGTGGGTAGAATATATATCCCACAAGGGTAAAATTGAAAAAAGTTGAAAAATTTTTTTTTTTGGACTTAGTCATTTTTCCGGCGTTTATCAGACTTTCAGATAGGGGAAATGTTAATGAGCGTTCCAATTTCAGTTGCAGAGCGATTTGCCCAATGAGTCCTTGATATTTAGTCGTTTTCAGCCAATTTTCTGGATTTTTGAAAATTTCACTTTTTTGTGAAAATATCCACTAAATGAGGGAATAATATGTGTGAGGGTACCCCAGGAGAGTTCCAAATGTGTGTGGGTAGAATATATATCCCACGGGGGTAAAATTGAAAAAAGTTGAAAAATTTTTTATTGGGGACTTAGTCATTTTTCCGGCGTTAATCAGACTTTCAGATAGGGGAAATGTCAGTGAGCGTTCAGATTTCAGTTCCACAGCGATTCGCCCAATGAGTCCTTGATATTTAGTCGATTTCAGCCAATTTTCTGGATTTTTGAAAATTTCACTTTTTTTGTGAAAATATCCACTAAATGAGGGAATAATATGTATGAGGGTACCCCAGGAGAGATCCAAATGTGTGTGGGTAGAATATATATCCCACGGAGGTAAAATTGAAAAAAGTTGAAAAAAAATTTTTTGGGGACTTAGCTATTTTTCCGGCGTTTATCAGACTTTCAGATAGGGGAAATGTCAGTGAGTGTTCAGATTTCAGTTCGAGAGCGATTCGCCCAATGAGTCCTTGATATTTAGTCGTTTTCAGCCAATTTTCTGGATTTTTGAAAATTTCACTTTTTTGTGAAAATATCCACTAAATGAGGGAATAATATGTGTGAGGGTACCCCAGGAGAGTTCTAAATGTGTGTGGGTAGAATATATATCCCACGGGGGTAAAATTGAAAAAAGTTGAAAATTTTTTTATTGGGGACTTAGTCATTTTTCCGGCGTTTATCAGACTTTCAGATAGGGTAAATGTCAGTGAGCGTTCCGATTTCAGTTCCAGAGCGATTTGCCCAATGAGTCGTGGATATTTAGTCGTTTTCAGCCAATTTTCTGGATTTTTGAAAATTTCACTTTTTTGTGAAAATATCCACTAAATGAGGGAATAATATGTGTGAGGGTACCCCAGGAGAGTTCCAAATGTGTGTGGGTAGAATATATATCCCACGGGGGTAAAATTGAAAAAAGTTGAAAATTTTTTTATTGGGGACTTAGTCATTTTTCCGGCGTTTATCAGACTTTCAGATAGGGAAAATGGCAGTGAGCGTTCAGATTTCAGTTCCAGAGTGATTCGCCCAATGAGTCCTTGATATTTAGTAGTTTTCAGCCAATTTTCTGGATTTTTAAAAATTTCACTTTTTTGTGAAAATATCCACTAAATGAGGGAATAATATGTGTGAGGGTACCCCAGGAGAGTTCCAAATGTGTGTGGGTAGAATATATAATTCACGGGGATAAAATTGAAAAAAGTTGAAAAAAATTTTTTTTTGGACTTAGTAATTTTTCCGGCGTTCATCAGACTTTCAGATAGTGGAAATGTCAGTGAGCATTCCAATATGAATTCCAGAGTGATTCGCCCAATGAGTCCTTGATATTTAGTCGTTTTCAGCCAATTTTCTGGATTTTTGAAAATTTCACTTTTTTGTGAAAATATCCACTAAATGAGGGAATAATATGTGTGAGGGTACCCCAGGAGAGTTCTAAATGTGTGTGGGTAGAATATATATCCCACGGGGGTAAAATTGAAAAAAGTTGAAAATTTTTTTATTGGGGACTTAGTCATTTTTCCGGCGTTTATCAGACTTTCAGATAGGGTAAATGTCAGTGAGCGTTCCGATTTCAGTTCCAGAGCGATTTGCCCAATGAGTCGTGGATATTTAGTCGTTTTCAGCCAATTTTCTGGATTTTTGAAAATTTCACTTTTTTGTGAAAATATCCACTAAATGAGGGAATAATATGTGTGAGGGTACCCCAGGAGAGTTCCAAATGTGTGTGGGTAGAATATATATCCCATGGGGGTAAAATTGAAAAAAGTTGAAAATTTTTTTTTTTTGGACTTAGTAATTTTTCCGGCGTTCATCAGACTTTCAGATAGTGGAAATGTCAGTGAGCATTCCAATATGAATTCCAGAGTTATTCGCCCAATGAGTCCTTGATATTTAGTCGTTTTCAGCCAATTTTCTGGATTTTTGAAAATTTCACTTTTTTGTGAAAATATCCACTAAATGAGGAAATAATATGTGTGAGGGTACCCCAGGAGAGTTCCAAATGTGTGTGGGTAGAATATATATCCCACAGGGTTAAAATTGAAAAAAGTTGAAAAAATTTTTTTTGGGGACTTAGTTATTTTTCCGGCGTTTATCAGACTTTCAGATAGGGGAAATGTCAGTGAGCATTCCGATATCAGTTCCAGAGCGATTCGCCCAATGAGTCCTTGATATTTAGTCGTTTTCAGCCAATTTTCTGGATTTTTGAAAATTTTACTTTTTTGTGAAAATATCCACTAAATGAGGGAATATTATGTGTGAGGGTACCACAGGAGAGTTCCAAATGTGTGTGGGTAGAATATATATCCCACGGGGGTAAAATTGAAAAAAGTTGAAAAATTTTTTTTTTTGGACTTAGTCATTTTTCCGGCGTTTATCAGACTTTCAGATAGGGGAAATGTCAATGAGCGTTCCAATTTCAGTTCCAGAGCTATTTGCCCAATGAGTCCTTGATATTTAGTCGTTTTCAGTCAATTTTCTGGATTTTTGAAAATTTCACTTTTTTGTGAAAATATCCACTAAATTAGGGAATAATATTTGTGAGGGTACCCCAGGAGAGTTCCAAATGTGTGTGGGTAGAATATATATCCCACGGGGGTAAAATTGAAAAAAGTTGAAAAATTTTTTATTGGGGACTTAGTCATTTTTCCGGCGTTTATCAGACTTTCAGATAGGGGAAATGTCAGTGAGCGTTCAGATTTCAGTTCCAGAGCGATTCGCCCAATGAGTCCTTGATATTTAGTCGATTTCAGCCAATTTTCTGGATTTTTGAAAATTTCACTTTTTTTGTGAAAATATCCACTAAATGAGGGAATAATATGTATGAGGGTACCCCAGGAGAGTTCCAAATGTGTGTGGGTAGAATATATATCCCACGGGGGTAAAATTGAAAAAAGTTGAAAAAAAATTTTTGGGGGACTTAGTTATTTTTCCGGCGTTTATCAGACTTTCAGATAGGGGAAATGTCAGTGAGTGTTCAGATTTCATTTCCAGAGCGATTCGCCCAATGAGTCCTTGATATTTAGTCGTTTTCAGCCAATTTTCTGGATTTTTCAAAATTTCACTTTTTTGTGAAAATATCCACTAAATGAGAGAATAATATGTGTGAGGGTACCCAAGGAGATTTCCAAATGTGTGTGGGTAGAATGTATATCCCACGGGGTAAAATTGAAAAAAGTTGAAAAAATTTTTTTTGGGGACTTAGTCATTTTTCCGTCGTTTATCAGACTTTCAGATAGGGGAAATGTCAGTGAGCATTCCAATATGAGTTCCAGAGCGATTCGCCCAATGAATCCTTGATATTTAGTAGTTTTCAGCCAATTTTCTGAATTTTTGAAAATTTCACTTTTTTGTGAAAATATCCACTAAATGAGGGAATAATATGTGTGAGGGAAACCCAGGAGAGTTCCAAATGTGTGTGGGTAGAATATATATCCCACGGGGGTGAAATTGGAAAAAGTTGAAAAATTTTTTTTTTTGGACTTAGTCATTTTTCCGGCGTTTATCAGACTTTCAGATAGGGGAAATGTCAGTGAGCGTTCCGATTTCAGTTCCAGAGTGATTTGCCCGATGAGTCCTTGATATTTAGTCGTTTTCAGCCAATTTTCTGGATTTTTGAAAATTTCACTTTTTTGTGAAAATATCCACTAAATGAGGGAATAATATGTGTGAGGGTACCCCAGGAGAGTTCCAAATGTGTGTGGGTAGAATATATATCCCACGGGGGTAAAATTGAAAAAAGTTGAAAATTTTTTTTTTTTGGACTTAGTCATTTTTCCGGCGTTTTTCAGACTTTCAGATAGGGGAAATGTCAGTGAGCGTTCTGATTTCAGTTCCAGAGCGATTTGCCCAATGAGTCCTTGATATTTAGTCGTTTTCAGCCAATTTTCTGGATTTTTGAAAATTTCACTTTTTTGTGAAAATATCCACTAAATGAGGGAATAATATGTGTGAGGGTACCCCAGGAGAGTTCCAAATGTGTGTGGGTAGAATATATATCCCACGGGGATAAAATTGAAAAAAGTTGCAAAAAATTTTTTTTTGGACTTAGTTATTTTTCCGTCGTTTATCAGACTTTCAGATAGGGGAATTGTCAGTGAGTGTTCCGATTTCAGTTCCAGAGCGATTCGCCCAATGAATCCTTGATATTTAGTAGTTTTCAGCCAATTTTCAGAATTTTTGAAAATTTCACTTTTTTGTGAAAATATCCACTAAATGAGAGAATAATATGTGTGAGGGTACCCAAGGAGAGTTCCAAATGTGTGTGGGTAGAATATATATCCCACGGGGTAAAATTGAAAAAAGTTGAAAAATTTTTTTTTGGGACTTAGTAATTTTTCCGGCGTTCATCAGACTTTCAGATAGGGGAAATGTCAGTGAGCTTTCCGATTTCAGTTCCAGAGCGATTTGCCCAATGAGTCGTGGATATTTAGTCGTTTTCAGCCCATTTTCTGGATTTTTGAAAATTTCACTTTTTTGTGAAAATATCCACTAAATGTGGGAATAATATGTGTGAGGGAAACTCAGGAGAGTTCCAAATGTGTGTGGGTAGAATATATATCCCACGGGGATAAAATTGAAAAAAGTTTAAAAAAAAATTTTTTTTGGACTTAGTAATTTTTCCGGCGTTCATCAGACTTTCAGATAGGGGAAATGTCAGTGAGCATTCCGATATCAGTTCCAGAGCGATTCGCCCAATGAGTCCTTGATATTTAGTCGTTTTCAGCCAATTTTCTGGATTTTTGAAAATTTCACTTTTTTGTGAAAATATCCACTAAATGAGGGAATAATATGTGTGAGGGTACCCCAGGAGAGTTCCAAATGTGTGTGGGTAGAATATATATCCCACGGGGGTAAAATTGAAAAAAGTTGAAAAAAAATTTTTGGGGGACTTAGTAATTTTTCCGGCGTTTATCAGACTTTCAGATAGGGAAAATGTCAGTGAGCGTTCAGATTTCAGTTCCAGAGCGATTCGCCCAATGAGTCCTTGATATTTAGTCCTTTTCAGCCAATTTTCTGGATTTTTAAAAATTTCACTTTTTTGTGAAAATATCAACGAAATGAGGGAATAATATGTGTGAGGGTACCCCAGGAGAGTTCCAAATGTGTGTGGGTAGAATATATATTTCACGGGGATAAAATTGAAAAAAGTTGAAAAAATTTTTTTTTTGACTTAGTAATTTTTCCGGCGTTCATCAGACTTTCAGATAGGGGAAATGTCAGTGAGCATTCCAATATGAGTTCCAGAGCGATTCGCCCAATGAGTCATTGATATTTAGTCGTTTTCAGCCAATTTTCTGGATTTTTGAAAATTTCACTTTTTTGTGAAAATATCCACTAAATGAGGAAATAATATGTGTGAGGGTACCCCAGGAGAGTTCCAAATGTGTGTGGGTAGAATATATATCCCACGGGGGTAAAATTGAAAAAAGTTGAAAAAAAATTTTTGGGGGACTTAGTTATTTTTCCGGCGTTTATCAGACTTTCAGATAGGGGAAATGTCAGTGAGCATTCCGATTTCAGTTCCAGAGCGATTTGCCCAATGAGTCCTTGATATTTAGTCGTTTTCAGCCAATTTTCTGGATTTTTAAAAATTTCACTTTTTTGTGAAAATATCCACTAAATGTGGGAATAATATGTGTGAGGGAAACTCAGCAGAGTTCCAAATGTGTGTGGGTAGAATATATATCCCACGGGGATAAAATTGAAAAAAGTTAAAAAAAAAATTTTTTTTGGACTTAGTAATTTTTCCGGCGTTCATCAGACTTTCAGATAGGGGAAATGTCAGTGAGCATTCCGATATAAGTTCCAGAGCGATTCGCCCAATGAGTCCTTGATATTTAGTCGTTTTCAGCCAATTTTCTGGATTTTTGAAAATTTCACTTTTTTGTGAAAATATCCACTAAATGAGGGAATAATATGTGTGAGGGTACCCCAGGAGAGTTCCAAATGTGTGTGGGTAGAATATATATCCCACGGGGATAAAATTGAAAAAAGTTGAAAAAAATTTTTTTTTGGACTTAGTAATTTTTCCGGCGTTCATCAGACTTTCAGATAGGGGAAATGTCAGTGAGCATTCCAATATGAGTTCCAGAGCGATTCGCCCAATGAGTCATTGATATTTAGTCGTTTTCAGCCAATTTTCTGGATTTTTGAAAATTTCACTTTTTTGTGAAAATATCCACTAAATGCGGAAATAATATGTGTGAGGGTACCCCAGGAGAGTTCCAAATGTGTGTGGGTAGAATATATATCCCACGGGGGTAAAATTGAAAAAAGTTGAAAAAAATTTTTTGGGGGACTTAGTAATTTTTCCGGCGTTTATCAGACTTTCAGATAGGGAAAATGTCAGTGAGCGTTCAGATTTCAGTTCCAGAGCGATTTGCCCAATGAGTCCTTGATATTTAGTCCTTTTCAGCCAATTTTCTGGATTTTTAAAAATTTCACTTTTTTGTGAAAATATCAACGAAATGAGGGAATAATATGTGTGAGGGTACCCCAGGAGAGTTCCAAATGTGTGTGGGTAGAATATATATTTCACGGGGATAAAATTGAAAAAAGTTGAAAAAAATTTTTTTTTGACTTAGTAATTTTTCCGGCGTTCATCAGACTTTCAGATAGGGGAAATGTCAGTGAGCATTCCAATATGAGTTCCAGAGCGATTCGCCCAATGAGTCATTGATATTTAGTCGTTTTCAGCCAATTTTCTGGATTTTTGAAAATTTCACTTTTTTGTGAAAATATCCACTAAATGAGGAAATAATATGTGTGAGGGTACCCCAGGAGAGTTCCAAATGTGTGTGGGTAGAATATATATCCCACGGGGGTAAAATTGAAAAAAGTTGAAAAAAAATTTTTGGGGGACTTAGTTATTTTTCCGGCGTTTATCAGACTTTCAGATAGGGGAAATGTCAGTGAGCATTCCGATTTCAGTTCCAGAGCGATTTGCCCAATGAGTCCTTGATATTTAGTCGTTTTCAGCCAATTTTCTGGATTTTTAAAAATTTCACTTTTTTGTGAAAATATCCACTAAATGTGGGAATAATATGTGTGAGGGTACCCCAGGAGAGTTCCAAATGTGTGTGGGTAGAATTTATATCCCACGGGGATAAAATTGAAAAAAGTTGAAAAAAATTTTTTTTTGGACTTAGTAATTTTTCCGGCGTTCATCAGACTTTCAGATAGGGGAAATGTCAGTGAGCATTCCAATATGAGTTCCAGAGCGATTCGCCCAATGAGTCATTGATATTTAGTCGTTTTCAGCCAATTTTCTGGATTTTTGAAAATTTCACTTTTTTGTGAAAATATCCTCTAAATGAGGAAATAATATGTGTGAGGGTACCCCAGGAGAGTTCCAAATGTGTGTGGGTAGATTATATATCCCACGGGGGTAAAATTGAAAAAAGTTGAAAAAATTTTTTTGGGGGACTTAGTAATTTTTCCGGCGTTTATCAGACTTTCAGATAGGGAAAATGTCAGTGAGCGTTCAGATTTCAGTTCCAGAGCGATTCGCCCAATGAGTCCTTGATATTTAGTCCTTTTCAGCCAATTTTCTGGATTTTTAAAAATTTCACTTTTTTGTGAAAATATCCACGAAATGAGGGAATAATATGTGTGAGGGTACCCCAGGAGAGTTCCAAATGTGTGTGGGTAGAATATATATTTCACGGGGATAAAATTGAAAAAAGTTGAAAAAAATTTTTTTTTTGACTTAGTAATTTTTCCGGCGTTCATCAGACTTTCAGATAGGGGAAATGTCAGTGAGCATTCCAATATGAGTTCCAGAGCGATTCGCCCAATGAGTCATTGATATTTAGTCGTTTTCAGCCAATTTTCTGGATTTTTGAAAATTTCACTTTTTTGTGAAAATATCCACTAAATGAGGAAATAATATGTGTGAGGGTACCCCAGGAGAGTTCCAAATGTGTGTGGGTAGAATATATATCCCACGGGGGTAAAATTGAAAAAAGTTGAAAAAAAATTTTTGGGGGACTTAGTTATTTTTCCGGCGTTTATCAGACTTTCAGATAGGGGAAATGTCAGTGAGCATTCCGATTTCAGTTCCAGAGCGATTTGCCCAATGAGTCCTTGATATTTAGTCGTTTTCAGCCAATTTTCTGGATTTTTGAAAATCTCACTTTTTTGTGAAAATATCCACTAAATGAGAGAATAATATGTGTGAGGGTACCCACGGAGAGTTCCAAATGTGTGTGGGTAGAATATATATCCCACGGGGATAAAATTGAAAAAAGTTTAAAAAAAAATTTTTTTTGGACTTAGTAATTTTTCCGGCGTTCATCAGACTTTCAGATAGGGGAAATGTCAGTGAGCATTCCGATTTCAGTTCCAGAGCGATTCGCCCAATGAGTCCTTGATATTTAGTCGTTTTCAGCCAATTTTCTGGATTTTTGAAAATTTCACTTTTTTGTGAAAATATCCACTAAATGTGGGAATAATATGTGTGAGGGAAACTCAGGAGAGTTCCAAATGTGTGTGGGTAGAATATATATCCCACGGGGATAAAATTGAAAAAAGTTTAAAAAAAATTTTTTTTTGGACTTAGTAATTTTTCCGGCGTTCATCAGACTTTCAGATAGGGGAAATGTCAGTGAGCATTCCGATATCAGTTCCAGAGCGATTTGCCCAATGAGTCCTTGATATTTAGTCGTTTTCAGCCAATTTTCTGGATTTTTGAAAATTTCACTTTTTTGTGAAAATATCCACTAAATGAGGGAATAATGTGTGTGAGGGTACCCCAGGAGAGTTCCAAATGTGTGTGGATAGAATATATATCCCACGGGGGTAAAATTGAAAAAAGTTGAAAATTTTTTTTTTTTTGGACTTAGTCATTTTTCTGGCGTTTTTCAGACTTTCAGATAGGGGAAATTTCAGTGAGCGTTCCGATTTCAGTTCCAGAGCGATTTGCCCGATGAGTCCTTGATATTTAGTCGTTTTCAGCCAATTTCCTGGATTTTTGAAAATTTCACTTTTTTGTGAAAATATCCACGAAATGAGGGAATAATATGTGTGAGGGTACCCCAGGAGAGTTCCAAATGTGTGTGGGTAGAATATATATTTCACGGGGATAAAATTGAAAAAAGTTGAAAAAAATTTTTTTTTGGACTTAGTAATTTTTCCGGCGTTCATCAGACTTTCAGATAGGGGAAATGTCAGTGAGCATTCCAATATGAGTTCCAGAGCGATTCGCCCAATGAGTCATTGATATTTAGTCGTTTTCAGCCAATTTTCTGGATTTTTGATAATTTCACTTTTTTGTGAAAATATCCACTAAATGAGGAAATAATATGTGTGAGGGTACCCCAGGAGAGTTCCAAATGTGTGTGGGTAGAATATATATCCCACGGGGGTAAAATTGAAAAAAGTTGAAAAAAATTTTTGGGGGACTTAGTTATTTTTCCGGCGTTTATCAGACTTTCAGATAGGGGAAATGTCAGTGAGCATTCCGATTTCAGTTCCAGAGCGATTTGCCCAATGAGTCCTTGATATTTAGTCGTTTTCAGCCAATTTTCTGGATTTTTGAAAATTTCACTTTTTTGTGAAAATATCCACTAAATGTGGGAATAATATGTGTGAGGGAAACTCAGGAGAGTTCCAAATGTGTGTGGGTAGAATATATATCCCACGGGGATAAAATTGAAAAAAGTTTAAAAAAAAATTTTTTTTGGACTTAGTAATTTTTCCGGCGTTCATCAGACTTTCAGATAGGGGAAATGTCAGTGAGCATTCCGATATCAGTTCCAGAGCGATTTGCCCAATGAGTCCTTGATATTTAGTCGTTTTCAGCCAATTTTCTGGATTTTTGAAAATTTCACTTTTTTGTGAAAATATCCACTAAATGAGGGAATAATATGTGTGAGGGTACCCCAGGAGAGTTCCAAATGTGTGTGGGTAGAATATATATCCCACGGGGGTAAAATTGAAAAAAGTTGAAAATTTTTTTTTTTTTGGACTTAGTCATTTTTCTGGCGTTTTTCAGACTTTCAGATAGGGAAAATGTCAGTGAGCGTTCAGATTTCAGTTCCAGAGCGATTCGCCCAATGAGTCCTTGATATTTAGTCGTTTTCAGCCAATTTTCTGGATTTTTAAAAATTTCACTTTTTTGTGAAAATATCCACGAAATGAGGGAATAATATGTGTGAGGGTACCCCAGGAGAGTTCCAAATGTGTGTGGGTAGAATATATATTTCACGGGGATAAAATTGAAAAAAGTTGAAAAAAATTTTTTTTTGGACTTAGTAATTTTTCCGGCGTTCATCAGACTTTCAGATAGGGGAAATGTCAGTGAGCATTCCAATATGAGTTCCAGAGCGATTCGCCCAATGAGTCATTGATATTTAGTCGTTTTCAGCCAATTTTCTGGATTTTTGATAATTTCACTTTTTTGTGAAAATATCCACTAAATGAGGAAATAATATGTGTGAGGGTACCCCAGGAGAGTTCCAAATGTGTGTGGGTAGAATATATATCCCACGGGGGTAAAATTGAAAAAAGTTGAAAAAAATTTTTTGGGGGACTTAGTTATTTTTCCGGCGTTTATCAGACTTTCAGATAGGGGAAATGTCAGTGAGCATTCCGATTTCAGTTCCAGAGCGATTTGCCCAATGAGTCCTTGATATTTAGTCGTTTTCAGCCAATTTTCTGGATTTTTGAAAATTTCACTTTTTTGTGAAAATATCCACTAAATGTGGGAATAATATGTGTGAGGGAAACTCAGGAGAGTTCCAAATGTGTGTGGGTAGAATATATATCCCACGGGGATAAAATTGAAAAAAGTTTAAAAAAAAATTTTTTTTGGACTTAGTAATTTTTCAGGCGTTCATCAGACTTTCAGATAGGGGAAATGTCAGTGAGCATTCCGATATCAGTTCCAGAGCGATTTGCCCAATGAGTCCTTGATATTTAGTCGTTTTCAGCCAATTTTCTGGATTTTTGAAAATTTCACTTTTTTGTGAAAATATCCACTAAATGAGGGAATAATATGTGTGAGGGTACCCCAGGAGAGTTCCAAATGTGTGTGGGTAGAATATATATCCCACGGGGGTAAAAGTGAAAAAAGTTGAAAATTTTTTTTTTTTTGGACTTAGTCATTTTTCTGGCGTTTTTCAGACTTTCAGATAGGGAAAATGTCAGTGAGCGTTCAGATTTCAGTTCCAGAGCGATTCGCCCAATGAGTCCTTGATATTTAGTCGTTTTCAGCCAATTTTCTGGATTTTTAAAAATTTCACTTTTTTGTGAAAATATCCACGAAATGAGGGAATAATATGTGTGAGGGAAACTCAGCAGAGTTCCAAATGTGTGTGGGTAGAATATATATCCCACGGGGATAAAATTGAAAAAAGTTTAAAAAAAAATTTTTTTTGGACTTAGTAATTTTTCCGGCGTTCATCAGACTTTCAGATAGGGGAAATGTCAGTGAGCATTCCGATATCAGTTCCAGAGCGATTCGCCCAATGAGTCCTTGATATTTAGTCGTTTTCAGCCAATTTTCTGGATTTTTGAAAATTTCACTTTTTTGTGAAAATATCCACTAAATGAGGGAATAATATGTGTGAGGGTACCCCAGGAGAGTTCCAAATGTGTGTGGGTAGAATATATATCCCACGGGGGTAAAATTGAAAAAAGTTGAAAAATTTTTTTTTTTGGACTTAGTCATTTTTCCGGCGTTTATCAGACTTTCAGATAGGGAAAATGTCAGTGAGCGTTCAGATTTCAGTTTAAGAGCGATTCGCCCAATGAGTCCTTGATATTTAGTCGTTTTCAGCCAATTTTCTGAATTTTTGAAAATTTCACTTTTTTGTGAAAATATCCACTAAATGAGAGAATAATATGTGTGAGGGTACCCAAGGAGAGTTCCAAATGTGTGTGGGTAGAATATATATCCCACGGGGTAAAATTGAAAAAAGTTGAAAATTTTTTTTTTGGGACTTAGTAATTTTTCCGGCGTTCATCAGACTTTCAGATAGGGGAAATGTCAGTGAGCTTTCCGATTTCAGTTCCAGAGCGATTTGCCCAATGAGTCGTGGATATTTAGTCGTTTTCAGCCCATTTTCTGGATTTTTGAAAATTTCACTTTTTTGTGAAAATATCCACTAAATGAGGGAATAATATGTGTGAGGGTACCCCAGGAGAGTTCCAAATGTGTGTGGGTAGAATATATATCCCATGGGGGTAAAATTGAAAAAAGTTGAAAAATTTTTTTTTTTGGACCTAGTCATTTTTCCGGCGTTTATCAGGCTTTCAGATAGGGGAAATGTCAGTGAGCGTTCCGATTTCAGTTCCAGAGCGATTTGCCCGATGAGTCCTTGATATTTAGTCGTTTTCAGCCAATTTCCTGGATTTTTGAAAATTTCACTTTTTTGTGAAAATATCCACTAAATGAGGGAATAATATGTGTGAGGGTACCCCAGGAGAGTTCCAAATGTGTGTGGGTAGAATATATATTTCACGGGGATAAAATTGAAAAAAGTTGAAAAAAATTTTTTTTTGGACTTAGTAATTTTTCCGGCGTTCATCAGACTTTCAGATAGGGGAAATGTCAGTGAGCATTGCAATATGAGTTCCAGAGCGATTTGCCCAATGAGTCCTTGATATTTAGTCGTTTTCAGCCAATTTTCTGGATTTTTGAAAATTTCACTTTTTTGTGAAAATATCCACTAAATGAGGGAATAATATGTGTGAGGGTACCCCAGGAGAGTTCCAAATGTGTGTGGGTAGAATATATATCCCACGGGGATAAAATTGAAAAAAGTTGAAAAAAATTTTTTTTTGGACTTAGTAATTTTTCCGGCGTTTATCAGACTTTCAGATAGGGAAAATGTCAGTGAGCGTTCAGATTTCAGTTCCAGAGCGATTCGCCCAATGAGTCCTTGATATTTAGTCGTTTTCAGCCAATTTTCTGGATTTTTAAAAATTTCACTTTTTTGTGAAAATATCCACGAAATGAGGGAATAATATGTGTGAGGGTACCCCAGGAGAGTTCCAAATGTGTGTGGGTAGAATATATATTTCACGGGGATAAAATTGAAAAAAGTTGAAAAAAATTTTTTTTTGGACTTAGTAATTTTTCCGGCGTTCATCAGACTTTCAGATAGGGGAAATGTCAGTGAGCATTCCAATATGAGTTCCAGAGCGATTCGCCCAATGAGTCATTGATATTTAGTCGTTTTCAGCCAATTTTCTGGATTTTTGAAAATTTCACTTTTTTGTGAAAATATCCACTAAATGAGGAAATAATATGTGTGAGGGTACCCCAGGAGAGTTCTAAATGTGTGTGGGTAGAATATATATCCCACGGGGGTAAAATTGAAAAAAGTTGACAAAAAATTTTTGGGGGACTTAGTCATTTTTCCGGCGTTTATCAGACTTTCAGATAGGGAAAATGTCAGTGAGCGTTCAGATTTCAGTTCCAGAGCGATTCGCCCAATGAGTCCTTGATATTTAGTCGTTTTCAGCCAATTTTCTGAATTTTTGAAAATTTCACTTTTTCGTGAAAATATCCACTAAATGAGAGAATAATATGTGTGAGGGTACCCAAGGAGAGTTCCAAATGTGTGTGGGTAGAATATATATCCCACGGGGTAAAATTGAAAAAAGTTGAAAAATTTTTTTTTGGGACTTAGTAATTTTTCCGGCGTTCATCAGACTTTCAGATAGGGGAAATGTCAGTGAGCTTTCCGATTTCAGTTCCAGAGCGATTTGCCCAATGAGTCGTGGATATTTAGTCGTTTTCAGCCCATTTTCTGGATTTTTGAAAATTTCACTTTTTTGTGAAAATATCCACTAAATGAGGGAATAATATGTGTGAGGGTACCCCAGGAGAGTTCCAAATGTGTGTGGGTAGAATATATATCCCACGGGGGTAAAATTGAAAAAAGTTGAAAAATTTTTTTTTTTGGACTTAGTCATTTTTCCGGCGTTTATCAGACTTTCAGATAGGGAAAATGTCAGTGAGCCTTCCGATTTCAGTTCCAGAGCGATTTGCCCAATGAGTCCTTGATATTTAGTCGTTTTCAGCCAATTTTCTGGATTTTTGAAAATTTCACTTTTTTGTGAAAATATCCACTAAATGTGGGAATAATATGTGTGAGGGAAACTCAGGAGAGTTCCAAATGTGTGTGGGTAGAATATATATCCCACGGGGATAAAATTGAAAAAAGTTAAAAAAAAAATTTTTTTTGGACTTAGTAATTTTTCCGGCGTTCATCAGACTTTCAGATAGGGGAAATGTCAGTGAGCATTCCGATATCAGTTCCAGAGCGATTCGCCCAATGAGTCCTTGATATTTAGTCGTTTTCAGCCAATTTTCTGGATTTTTGAAAATTTCACTTTTTTGTGAAAATATCCACTAAATGAGGGAATAATATGTGTGAGGGTACCCCAGGAGAGTTCCAAATGTGTGTGGGTAGAATATATATCCCACGGGGGTAAAATTGAAAAAAGTTGAAAAATTTTTTTTTTTGGACTTAGTCATTTTTCCGGCGTTTATCAGACTTTCAGATAGGGAAAATGTCAGTGAGCGTTCAGATTTCAGTTCCAGAGCGATTCGCCCAATGAGTCCTTGATATTTAGTCGTTTTCAGCCAATTTTCTGGATTTTTGAAAATTTCACTTTTTTGTGAAAATATCCACTACATGAGGGAATAATATGTGTGAGGGTACCCCAGGAGAGTTCCAAATGTGTGTGGGTAGAATATATATCCCACGGGGGTAAAATTGAAAAAAGTTGAAAATTTTTTTTTTTTGGACTTAGTCATTTTTCCGGCGTTTTTCAGACTTTCAGATAGGGGAAATGTCAGTGAGCTTTCCGATTTCAGTTCCAGAGCGATTTGCCCAATGAGTCCTTGATATTTAGTCGTTTTCAGCCAATTTTCTGGATTTTTGAAAATTTCACTTTTTTGTGAAAATATCCACTAAATGAGGGAATAATATGTGTGAGGGTACCCCAGGAGAGTTCCAAATGTGTGTGGGTAGAATATATATCCCACGGGGATAAAATTGAAAAAAGTTGAAAAAAATTTTTTGGGGGACTTAGTTATTTTTCCGGCGTTTATCAGACTTTCAGATAGGGGAAATGTCAGTGAGCGTTCAGATTTCAGTTCCAGAGCGATTCGCCCAATGAGTCCTTGATATTTAGTCGTTTTCAGCCAATTTTCTGAATTTTTGAAAATTTCACTTTTTCGTGAAAACTTCCACTAAATGAGAGAATAATATGTGTGAGGGTACCCAAGGAGAGTTCCAAATGTGTGTGGGTAGAATATATATCCCACGGGGTAAAATTGAAAAAAGTTGAAAAATTTTTTTTTGGGACTTAGTAATTTTTCCGGCGTTCATCAGACTTTCAGATAGGGGAAATGTCAGTGAGCTTTCCGATTTCAGTTCCAGAGCGATTTGCCCAATGAGTCGTGGATATTTAGTCGTTTTCAGCCCATTTTCTGGATTTTTGAAAATTTCACTTTTTTGTGAAAATATCCACTAAATGAGGGAATAATATGTGTGAGGGTACCCCAGGAGAGTTCCAAATGTGTGTGGGTAGAATATATATCCCACGGGGGTAAAATTGAAAAAAGTTGAAAAATTTTTTTTTTTGGACTTAGTCATTTTTCCGGCGTTTATCAGACTTTCAGATAGGGAAAATGTCAGTGAGCCTTCCGATTTCAGTTCCAGAGCGATTTGCCCAATGAGTCCTTGATATTTAGTCATTTTCAGCCAATTTTCTGGATTTTTGAAAATTTCACTTTTTTGTGAAAATATCCACTAAATGTGGGAATAATATGTGTGAGGGAAACTCAGGAGAGTTCCAAATGTGTGTGGGTAGAATATATATCCCACGGGGATAAAATTGAAAAAAGTTTAAAAAAAAATTTTTTTTGGACTTAGTAATTTTTCCGGCGTTCATCAGACTTTCAGATAGGGGAAATGTCAGTGAGCATTCCGATATCAGTTCCAGAGCGATTCGCCCAATGAGTCCTTGATATTTAGTCGTTTTCAGCCAATTTTCTGGATTTTTGAAAATTTCACTTTTTTGTGAAAATATCCACTAAATGAGGGAATAATATGTGTGAGGGTACCCCAGGAGAGTTCCAAATGTGTGTGGGTAGAATATATATCCCACGGGGTAAAATTGAAAAAAGTTGAAAAATTTTTTTTTTTGGACTTAGTCATTTCTCCGGCGTTTATCAGACTTTCAGATAGGGAAAATGTCAGTGAGCGTTCAGATTTCAGTTCCAGAGCGATTCGCCCAATGAGTCCTTGATATTTAGTCGTTTTCAGCCAATTTTCTGAATTTTTGAAAATTTCACTTTTTTGTGAAAATATCCACTAAATGAGGAAATAATATGTGTGAGGGTACCCCAGGAGAGTTCCAAATGTGTGTGGGTAGAATATATATCCCACGGGGTAAAATTGAAAAAAGTTGAAAAATTTTTTTTTGGGACTTAGTAATTTTTCCGGCGTTCATCAGACTTTCAGATAGGGGAAATGTCAGTGAGCTTTCCGATTTCAGTTCCAGAGCGATTTGCCCAATGAGTCGTGGATATTTAGTCGTTTTCAGCCCATTTTCTGGATTTTTGAAAATTTCACTTTTTTGTGAAAATATCCACTAAATGAGGGAATAATATGTGTGAGGGTACCCCAGGAGAGTTCCAAATGTGTGTGGGTAGAATATATATCCCACGGGGGTAAAATTGAAAAAAGTTGAAAAAATTTTTTTTTTGGACTTAGTCATTTTTCCGGCGTTTATCAGACTTTCAGATAGGGAAAATGTCAGTGAGCCTTCCGATTTCAGTTCCAGAGCGATTTGCCCAATGAGTCCTTGATATTTAGTCGTTTTCAGCCAATTTTCTGGATTTTTGAAAATTTCACTTTTTTGTGAAAATATCCACTAAATGAGGGAATAATATGTGTGAGGGTACCCCAGGAGAGTTCCAAATGTGTGTTGGTAAAATATATATCCCACGGGGGTAAAATTGAAAAAAGTTGAAAATTTTTTTTTTTTGGACTTAGTCATTTTTCCGGCGTTTATCAGACTTTCAGATAGGGAAAATGTCAGTGAGCGTTCAGGTTTCAGTTCCAGAGCGATTCGCCCAATGAGTCCTTGTTATTTAGTCGTTTTCAGCCAATTTTCTGAATTTTTGAAAATTTCACTTTTTTGTGAAAATATCCACTAAATGAGAGAATAATATGTGTGAGGGTACCCAAGGAGAGTTCCAAATGTGTGTGGGTAGAATATATATCCCACGGGGTAAAATTGAAAAAAGTTGAAAAATTTTTTTTTGGGACTTAGTAATTTTTCCGGCGTTCATCAGACTTTCAGATAGGGGAAATGTCAGTGAGCTTTCCGATTTCAGTTCCAGAGCGATTTGCCCAATGAGTCGTGGATATTTAGTCGTTTTCAGCCCATTTTCTGGATTTTTGAAAATTTCACTTTTTTGTGAAAATATCCACTAAATGAGGGAATAATATGTGTGAGGGTACCCCAGGAGAGTTCCAAATGTGTGTGGGTAGAATATATATCCCACGGGGGTAAAATTGAAAAAAGTTGAAAAATTTTTTTTTTTGGACTTAGTCATTTTTCCGGCGTTTATCAGACTTTCAGATAGGGAAAATGTCAGTGAGCCTTCCGATTTCAATTCCAGAGCGATTTGCCCAATGAGTCCTTGATATTTAGTCGTTTTCAGCCAATTTTCTGGATTTTTGAAAATTTCACTTTTTTGTGAAAATATCCACTAAATGAGGGAATAATATGTGTGAGGGTACCCCAGGAGAGTTCCAAATGTGTGTGGGTAGAATATATATCCCACGGGGGTAAAATTGAAAAAAGTTGAAAATTTTTTTTTTTTGGATTTAGTCATTTTTCCGGCGTTTTTCAGACTTTCAGATAGGGGAAATGTCAGTGAGCGTTCCGATTTCAGTTCCAGAGCGATTTGCCCAATGAGTCCTTGATATTTAGTCGTTTTCAGCCAATTTTCTGGATTTTTGAAAATTTCACTTTTTTGTGAAAATATCCACTAAATGAGGGAATAATATGTGTGAGGGTACCCCAGGAGAGTTCCAAATGTGTGTTGGTAAAATATATATCCCACGGGGGTAAAATTGAAAAAAGTTGAAAATTTTTTTTTTTTGGACTTAGTCATTTTTCCGGCGTTTATCAGACTTTCAGATAGGGAAAATGTCAGTGAGCGTTCAGATTTCAGTTCCAGAGCGATTCGCCCAATGAGTCCTTGTTATTTAGTCGTTTTCAGCCAATTTTCTGAATTTTTGAAAATTTCACTTTTTTGTGAAAATATCCACTAAATGAGAGAATAATATGTGTGAGGGTACCCAAGGAGAGTTCCAAATGTGTGTGGGTAGAATATATATCCCACGGGGTAAAATTGAAAAAAGTTGAAAAATTTTTTTTTGGGACTTAGTAATTTTTCCGGCGTTCATCAGACTTTCAGATAGGGGAAATGTCAGTGAGCTTTCCGATTTCAGTTCCAGAGCGATTTGCCCAATGAGTCGTGGATATTTAGTCGTTTTCAGCCCATTTTCTGGATTTTTGAAAATTTCACTTTTTTGTGAAAATATCCACTAAATGAGGGAATAATATGTGTGAGGGTACCCCAGGAGAGTTCCAAATGTGTGTGGGTAGAATATATATCCCACGGGGGTAAAATTGAAAAAAGTTGAAAAATTTTTTTTTTTGGACTTAGTCATTTTTCCGGCGTTTATCAGACTTTCAGATAGGGAAAATGTCAGTGAGCCTTCCGATTTCAATTCCAGAGCGATTTGCCCAATGAGTCCTTGATATTTAGTCGTTTTCAGCCAATTTTCTGGATTTTTGAAAATTTCACTTTTTTGTGAAAATATCCACTAAATGAGGGAATAATATGTGTGAGGGTACCCCAGGAGAGTTCCAAATGTGTGTGGGTAGAATATATATCCCACGGGGGTAAAATTGAAAAAAGTTGAAAATTTTTTTTTTTTGGATTTAGTCATTTTTCCGGCGTTTTTCAGACTTTCAGATAGGGGAAATGTCAGTGAGCGTTCCGATTTCAGTTCCAGAGCGATTTGCCCAATGAGTCCTTGATATTTAGTCGTTTTCAGCCAATTTTCTGGATTTTTGAAAATTTCACTTTTTTGTGAAAATATCCACTAAATGAGGGAATAATATGTGTGAGGGTACCCCAGGAGAGTTCCAAATGTGTGTGGGTAGAATATATATCCCACGGGGATAAAATTGAAAAAAGTTGAAAAAAATTTTTTTTTGGACTTAGTAATTTTTCCAGCGTTTATCAGACTTTCAGATAGGTAAAATGTCAGTGAGCGTTCAGATTTCAGTTCCAGAGCGATTCGCCAAATGAGTCCTTGATATTTAGTCGTTTTCAGCCAATTTTCTGGATTTTTAAAAATTTCACTTTTTTGTGAAAATATCCACGAAATGAGGGAATAATATGTGTGAGGGTACCCCAGGAGAGTTCCAAATGTGTGTGGGTAGAATATATATTTCACGGGGATAAAATTGAAAAAAGTTGAAAAAAATTTTTTTTTGGACTTAGTAATTTTTCCGGCGTTCATCAGACTTTCAGATAGGGGAAATGTCAGTGAGCATTCCAATATGAGTTCCAGAGCGATTCGCCCAATGAGTCATTGATATTTAGTCGTTTTCAGCCAATTTTCTGGATTTTTGAAAATTTCACTTTTTTGTGAAAATATCCACTAAATGAGGAAATAATATGTGTGAGGGTACCCCAGGAGAGTTCCAAATGTGTGTGGGTCGAATATATATCCCACGGGGGTAAAATTGAAAAAAGTTGAAAAAAATTTTTTGGGGGACTTAGTTATTTTTCCGGCGTTTATCAGACTTTCAGATAGGGGAAATGTCAGTGAGCGTTCAGATTTCAGTTCCAGAGCGATTCGCCCAATGAGTCCTTGATATTTAGTCGTTTTCAGCCAATTTTCTTGATTTTTGAAAATTTCACTATTTTGTGAAAATATCCACTAAATGAGAGAATAATATGTGTGAGGGTACCCAAGGAGAGTTCCAAATGTGTGTGGGTAGAATATATATCCCAAGGGGATAAAATTGAAAAAAGTTTAAAAAAAATTTTTTTTGGACTTAGTAATTTTTCCGGCGTTCATCAGACTTTCAGATAGGGGAAATGTCAGTGAGCATTCCGATTTCAGTTCCAGAGCGATTCGCCCAATGAGTCCTTGATATTTAGTCGTTTTCAGCCAATTTTCTGGATTTTTGAAAATTTCACTTTTTTGTGAAAATATCCACTAAATGTGGGAATAATATGTGTGAGGGAAACCCAGGAGAGTTCCAAATGTGTGTGGGTAGAATATATATCACACGGGGATAAAATTGAAAAAAGTTAAAAAAAAAATTTTTTTTGGACTTAGTAATTTTTCCGGCATTCATCAGACTTTCAGATAGGGGAAATGTCAGTGAGCATTCCGATATCAGTTCCAGAGCGATTCGCCCAATGAGTCCTTGATATTTAGTCGTTTTCAGACAATTTTCTGGATTTTTGAAAATTTCACTTTTTTGTGAAAATATCCACTAAATGTGGGAATAATATGTGTGAGGGAAACCCAGGAGAGTTCCAAATGTGTGTGGGTAGAATATATATCACACGGGGATAAAATTGAAAAAAGTTTAAAAAAAAATTTTTTTTGGACTTAGTCATTTTTCCGGCATTCATCAGACTTTCAGATAGGGAAAATGTCAGTGAGCGTTCAGATTTCAGTTCCAGAGCGATTCGCCCAATGAGTCCTTGATATTTCGTCATTTTCAGCCAATTTTCTGGATTTTTGAAAATTTCACTTTTTTGTGAAAATATCCACTAAATGAGAGAATAATATGTGTGAGGGTACCCAAGGAGAGTTCCAAATGTGTGTGGGTAGAATATATATCCCACGGGGTAAAATTGAAAAAAGTTGAAAAATTTTTTTTTGGGACTTAGTAATTTTTCCGGCGTTCATCAGACTTTCAGATAGGGGAAATGTCAGTGAGCTTTCCGATTTCAGTTCCAGAGCGATTTGCCCAATGAGTCGTGGATATTTAGTCGTTTTCAGCCCATTTTCTGGATTTTTGAAAATTTCACTTTTTTGTGAAAATATCCACTAAATGAGGGAATAATATGTGTGAGGGTACCCCAGGAGAGTTCCAAATGTGTGTGGGTAGAATATATATCCCACGGGGGTAAAATTGAAAAAAGTTGAAAATTTTTTTTTTTTGGACTTAGTCATTTTTCTGGCGTTTTTCAGACTTTCAGATAGGGGAAATGTCAGTGAGCATTCCGATTTCAGTTCCAGAGCGATTTGCCCAATGAGTCCTTGATATTTAGTCGTTTTCAGCCAATTTTCTGGATTTTTGAAAATTTCACTTTTTTGTGAAAATATCCACTAAATGAGGGAATAATATGTGTGAGGGTACCCCAGGAGAGTTCCAAATGTGTGTGAGTAGAATATATATCCCACGGGGATAAAATTGAAAAAAGTTGAAAAAAATTTTTTTTTGGACTTAGTAATTTTTCCGGCGTTTATCAGACTTTCAGATAGGGAAAATGTCAGTGAGCGTTCAGATTTCAGTTCCAGAGCGATTCGCCCAATGAGTCCTTGATATTTAGTCGTTTTCAGCCAATTTTCTGGATTTTTAAAAATTTCACTTTTTTGTGAAAATATCCACGAAATGAGGGAATAATATGTGTGAGGGTACCCCAGGAGAGTTCCAAATGTGTGTGGGTAGAATATATATCCCACGGGGGTAAAATTGAAAAAAGTTGAAAAAAATTTTTTTTTGGACTTAGTAATTTTTCCGGCGTTTATCAGACTTTCAGATAGGGAAAATGTCAGTGAGCGTTCAGATTTCAGTTCCAGAGCGATTCGCCCAATGAGTCCTTGATATTTAGTCGTTTTCAGCCAATTTTCTGGATTTTTGAAAATTTCACTTTTTTGTGAAAATATCCACTAAATGAGGGAATAATATGTGTGAGGGTACCCCAGGAGAGTTCCAAATGTGTGTGGGTAGAATATATATCCCACGGGGATAAAATTGAAAAAAGTTGAAAAAAATTTTTTTTTGGACTTAGTAATTTTTCCGGCGTTTATCAGACTTTCAGATAGGGAAAATGTCAGTGAGCGTTCAGATTTCAGTTCCAGAGCGATTCGCCCAATGAGTCCTTGATATTTAGTCGTTTTCAGCCAATTTTCTGGATTTTTAAAAATTTCACTTTTTTGTGAAAATATCCACGAAATGAGGGAATAATATGTGTGAGGGTACCCCAGGAGAGTTCCAAATGTGTGTGGGTAGAATATATATCCCACGGGGGTAAAATTGAAAAAAGTTGAAAATTTTTTTTTTTTGGACTTAGTCATTTTTCCGGCGTTTTTCAGACTTTCAGATAGGGGAAATGTCAGTGAGCGTTCCGATTTCAGTTCCAGAGCGATTTGCCCAATGAGTCCTTGATATTTAGTCGTTTTCAGCCAATTTTCTGGATTTTTGAAAATTTCACTTTTTTGTGAAAATATCCACTAAATGAGGGAATAATATGTGTGAGGGTACCCCAGGAGAGTTCCAAATGTGTGTGGGTAGAATATATATCCCACGGGGATAAAATTGAAAAAAGTTGAAAAAAATTTTTTTTTGGACTTAGTAATTTTTCCGGCGTTTATCAGACTTTCAGATAGGGAAAATGTCAGTGAGCGTTCAGATTTCAGTTCCAGAGCGATTCGCCAAATGAGTCCTTGATATTTAGTCGTTTTCAGCCAATTTTCTGGATTTTTAAAAATTTCACTTTTTTGTGAAAATATCCACGAAATGAGGGAATAATATGTGTGAGGGTACCCCAGGAGAGTTCCAAATGTGTGTGGGTAGAATATATATTTCACGGGGATAAAATTGAAAAAAGTTGAAAAAAATTTTTTTTTGGACTTAGTAATTTTTCCGGCGTTCATCAGACTTTCAGATAGGGGAAATGTCAGTGAGCATTCCAATATGAGTTCCAGAGCGATTCGCCCAATGAGTCATTGATATTTAGTCGTTTTCATCCAATTTTCTGGATTTTTGAAAATTTCACTTTTTTGTGAAAATATCCACTAAATGAGGAAATAATATGTGTGAGGGTACCCCAGGAGAGTTCCAAATGTGTGTGGGTCGAATATATATCCCACGGGGGTAAAACTGAAAAAAGTTGAAAAAAAATTTTTGGGGGACTTAGTTATTTTTCCGGCGTTTATCAGACTTTCAGATAGGGGAAATGTCAGTGAGCGTTCAGATTTCAGTTCCAGAGCGATTCGCCCAATGAGTCCTTGATATTTAGTCGTTTTCAGCCAATTTTCTTGATTTTTGAAAATTTCACTTTTTTGTGAAAATATCCACTAAATGTGGGAATAATATGTGTGAGGGAAACCCAGGAGAGTTCCAAATGTGTGTGGGTAGAATATATATCACACGGGGATAAAATTGAAAAAAGTTAAAAAAAAAAATTTTTTTGGACTTAGTAATTTTTCCGGCATTCATCAGACTTTCAGATAGGGGAAATGTCAGTGAGCATTCCAATATCAGTTCCAGAGCGATTCGCCCAATGAGTCCTTGATATTTAGTCGTTTTCAGCCAATTTTCTGGATTTTTGAAAATTTCACTTTTTTGTGAAAATATCCACTAAATGTGGGAATAATATGTGTGAGGGAAACCCAGGAGAGTTCCAAATGTGTGTGGGTAGAATATATATCACACGGGGATAAAATTGAAAAAAGTTTAAAAAAAAATTTTTTTTGGACTTAGTCATTTTTCCGGCATTCATCAGACTTTCAGATAGGGGAAATGTCAGTGAGCAATCCGATGTCAGTTCCAGAGCGATTCGCCCAATGAGTCCTTGATATTTAGTCGTTTTCAGCCAATTTTCTGGATTTTTGAAAATTTCACTTTTTTGTGAAAATATCCACTAAATGAGAGAATAATATGTGTGAGGGTACCCAAGGAGAGTTCCAAATGTGTGTGGGTAGAATATATATCCCACGGGGTAAAATTGAAAAAAGTTGAAAAATTTTTTTTTGGGACTTAGTAATTTTTCCGGCGTTCATCAGACTTTCAGATAGGGGAAATGTCAGTGAGCTTTCCGATTTCAGTTCCAGAGCGATTTGCCCAATGAGTCGTGGATATTTAGTCGTTTTCAGCCCATTTTCTGGATTTTTGAAAATTTCACTTTTTTGTGAAAATATCCACTAAATGAGGGAATAATATGTGTGAGGGTACCCCAGGAGAGTTCCAAATGTGTGTGGGTAGAATATATATCCCACGGGGGTAAAATTGAAAAAAGTTGAAAAATTTTTTTTTTTGGACTTAGTCATTTTTCCGGCGTTTATCAGACTTTCAGATAGGGAAAATGTCAGTGAGCCTTCCGATTTCAGTTCCAGAGCGATTTGCCCAATGAGTCCGTGATATTTAGTCGTTTTCAGCCAATTTTCTGGATTTTTGAAAATTTCACTTTTTTGTAAAAATATCCACTAAATGAGGGAATAATATGTGTGAGGGTACCCCAGGAGAGTTCCAAATGTGTGTGGGTAGAATATATATCCCACGGGGGTAAAATTGAAAAAAGTTGAAAACATTTTTTTTTGGACTTAGTCATTTTTCCGGCGTTTATCAGACTTTCAGATAGGGAAAATGTCAGTGAGCGTTCAGATTTCAGTTCCAGAGCGATTCGCCCAATGAGTCCTTGATATTTAGACATTTTCAGCCAATTTTCTGGATTTTTGAAAATTTCACTTTTTTGTGAAAATATCCACTAAATGAGAGAATAATATGTGTGAGGGTACCCAAGGAGAGTTCCAAATGTGTGTGGGTAGAATATATATCCCACGGGGTAAAATTGAAAAAAGTTGAAAAATTTTTTTTTGGGACTTAGTAATTTTTCCGGCGTTTTTCAGACTTTCAGATAGGGGAAATGTCAGTGAGCGTTCCGATTTCAGTTCCAGAGCGATTTGCCCAATGAGTCCTTGATATTTAGTCGTTTTCAGCCAATTTTCTGGATTTTTGAAAATTTCACTTTTTTGTGAAAATATCCACTAAATGAGGGAATAATATGTGTGAGGGTACCCCAGGAGAGTTCCAAATGTGTGTGGGTAGAATATATATCCCACGGGGATAAAATTGAAAAAAGTTGAAAAAAATTTTTTTTTGGACTTAGTAATTTTTCCGGCGTTTATCAGACTTTCAGATAGGGAAAATGTCAGTGAGCGTTCAGATTTCAGTTCCAGAGCGATTCGCCAAATGAGTCCTTGATATTTAGTCGTTTTCAGCCAATTTTCTGGATTTTTAAAAATTTCACTTTTTTGTGAAAATATCCACGAAATGAGGGAATAATATGTGTGAGGGTACCCCAGGAGAGTTCCAAATGTGTGTGGGTAGAATATATATTTCACGGGGATAAAATTGAAAAAAGTTGAAAAAAATTTTTTTTTGGACTTAGTAATTTTTCCGGCGTTCATCAGACTTTCAGATAGGGGAAATGTCAGTGAGCATTCCAATATGAGTTCCAGAGCGATTCGCCCAATGAGTCATTGATATTTAGTCGTTTTCATCCAATTTTCTGGATTTTTGAAAATTTCACTTTTTTGTGAAAATATCCACTAAATGAGGAAATAATATGTGTGAGGGTACCCCAGGAGAGTTCCAAATGTGTGTGGGTCGAATATATATCCCACGGGGGTAAAACTGAAAAAAGTTGAAAAAAAATTTTTGGGGGACTTAGTTATTTTTCCGGCGTTTATCAGACTTTCAGATAGGGGAAATGTCAGTGAGCGTTCAGATTTCAGTTCCAGAGCGATTCGCCCAATGAGTCCTTGATATTTAGTCGTTTTCAGCCAATTTTCTTGATTTTTGAAAATTTCACTTTTTTGTGAAAATATCCACTAAATGTGGGAATAATATGTGTGAGGGAAACCCAGGAGAGTTCCAAATGTGTGTGGGTAGAATATATATCACACGGGGATAAAATTGAAAAAAGTTAAAAAAAAAAATTTTTTTGGACTTAGTAATTTTTCCGGCATTCATCAGACTTTCAGATAGGGGAAATGTCAGTGAGCATTCCAATATCAGTTCCAGAGCGATTCGCCCAATGAGTCCTTGATATTTAGTCGTTTTCAGCCAATTTTCTGGATTTTTGAAAATTTCACTTTTTTGTGAAAATATCCACTAAATGTGGGAATAATATGTGTGAGGGAAACCCAGGAGAGTTCCAAATGTGTGTGGGTAGAATATATATCACACGGGGATAAAATTGAAAAAAGTTTAAAAAAAAATTTTTTTTGGACTTAGTCATTTTTCCGGCATTCATCAGACTTTCAGATAGGGGAAATGTCAGTGAGCATTCCGATGTCAGTTCCAGAGCGATTCGCCCAATGAGTCCTTGATATTTAGTCGTTTTCAGCCAATTTTCTGGATTTTTGAAAATTTCACTTTTTTGTGAAAATATCCACTAAATGAGAGAATAATATGTGTGAGGGTACCCAAGGAGAGTTCCAAATGTGTGTGGGTAGAATATATATCCCACGGGGTAAAATTGAAAAAAGTTGAAAAATTTTTTTTTGGGACTTAGTAATTTTTCCGGCGTTCATCAGACTTTCAGATAGGGGAAATGTCAGTGAGCTTTCCGATTTCAGTTCCAGAGCGATTTGCCCAATGAGTCGTGGATATTTAGTCGTTTTCAGCCCATTTTCTGGATTTTTGAAAATTTCACTTTTTTGTGAAAATATCCACTAAATGAGGGAATAATATGTGTGAGGGTACCCCAGGAGAGTTCCAAATGTGTGTGGGTAGAATATATATCCCACGGGGGTAAAATTGAAAAAAGTTGAAAAATTTTTTTTTTTGGACTTAGTCATTTTTCCGGCGTTTATCAGACTTTCAGATAGGGAAAATGTCAGTGAGCCTTCCGATTTCAGTTCCAGAGCGATTTGCCCAATGAGTCCGTGATATTTAGTCGTTTTCAGCCAATTTTCTGGATTTTTGAAAATTTCACTTTTTTGTAAAAATATCCACTAAATGAGGGAATAATATGTGTGAGGGTACCCCAGGAGAGTTCCAAATGTGTGTGGGTAGAATATATATCCCACGGGGGTAAAATTGAAAAAAGTTGAAAACATTTTTTTTTGGACTTAGTCATTTTTCCGGCGTTTATCAGACTTTCAGATAGGGAAAATGTCAGTGAGCGTTCAGATTTCAGTTCCAGAGCGATTCGCCCAATGAGTCCTTGATATTTAGACATTTTCAGCCAATTTTCTGGATTTTTGAAAATTTCACTTTTTTGTGAAAATATCCACTAAATGAGAGAATAATATGTGTGAGGGTACCCAAGGAGAGTTCCAAATGTGTGTGGGTAGAATATATATCCCACGGGGTAAAATTGAAAAAAGTTGAAAAATTTTTTTTTGGGACTTAGTAATTTTTCCGGCGTTCATCAGACTTTCAGATAGGGGAAATGTCAGTGAGCTTTCCGATTTCAGTTCCAGAGCGATTTGCCCAATGAGTCGTGGATATTTAGTCGTTTTCAGCCCATTTTCTGGATTTTTGAAAATTTCACTTTTTTGTGAAAATATCCACTAAATGAGGGAATAATATGTGTGAGGGTACCCCAGGAGAGTTCCAAATGTGTGTGGGTAGAATATATATCCCACGGGGGTAAAATTGAAAAAAGTTGAAAATTTTTTTTTTTTGGACTTAGTCATTTTTCTGGCGTTTTTCAGACTTTCAGATAGGGGAAATGTCAGTGAGCATTCCGATTTCAGTTCCAGAGCGATTTGCCCAATGAGTCCTTGATATTAAGTCGTTTTCAGCCAATTTTCTGGATTTTTGAAAATTTCACTTTTTTGTGAAAATATCCACTAAATGAGGGAATAATATGTGTGAGGGTACCCCAGGAGAGTTCCAAATGTGTGTGGGTAGAATATATATCCCACGGGGATAAAATTGAAAAAAGTTGAAAAAAATTTTTTTTTGGACTTAGTAATTTTTCCGGCGTTTATCAGACTTTCAGATAGGGAAAATGTCAGTGAGCGTTCAGATTTCAGTTCCAGAGCGATTCGCCCAATGAGTCCTTGATATTTAGTCGTTTTCAGCCAATTTTCTGGATTTTTAAAAATTTCACTTTTTTGTGAAAATATCCACGAAATGAGGGAATAATATGTGTGAGGGTACCCCAGGAGAGTTCCAAATGTGTGTGGGTAGAATATATATTTCACGGGGATAAAATTGAAAAAAGTTGAAAAAAATTTTTTTTTGGACTTAGTAATTTTTCCGGCGTTCATCAGACTTTCAGATAGGGGAAATGTCAGTGAGCATTCCAATATGAGTTCCAGAGCGATTCGCCCAATGAGTCATTGATATTTAGTCGTTTTCAGCCAATTTTCTGGATTTTTGATAATTTCACTTTTTTGTGAAAATATCCACTAAATGAGGAAATAATATGTGTGAGGGTACCCCAGGAGAGTTCCAAATGTGTGTGGGTAGAATATATATCCCACGGGGGTAAAATTGAAAAAAGTTGAAAAAAATTTTTTGGGGGACTTAGCTCTTTTTCCGGCGTTTATCAGACTTTCAGATAGGGGAAATGTCAGTGAGCATTCCGATTTCAGTTCCAGAGCGATTTGCCCAATGAGTCCTTGATATTTAGTCGTTTTCAGCCAATTTTCTGGATTTTTGAAAATTTCACTTTTTTGTGAAAATATCCACTAAATGTGGGAATAATATGTGTGAGGGAAACTCAGGAGAGTTCCAAATGTGTGTGGGTAGAATATATATCCCACGGGGATAAAATTGAAAAAAGTTTAAAAAAAAATTTTTTTTGGACTTAGTAATTTTTCCGGCGTTCATCAGACTTTCAGATAGGGGAAATGTCAGTGAGCATTCCGATATCAGTTCCAGAGCGATTCGCCCAATGAGTCCTTGATATTTAGTCGTTTTCAGCCAATTTTCTGGATTTTTGAAAATTTCACTTTTTTGTGAAAATATCCACTAAATGAGGGAATAATATGTGTGAGGGTACCCCAGGAGAGTTCCAAATGTGTGTGGGTAGAATATATATCCCACGGGGGTAAAATTGAAAAAAGTTGAAAAATTTTTTTTTTTGGACTTAGTCATTTTTCCGGCGTTTATCAGACTTTCAGATAGGGAAAATGTCAGTGAGCGTTCAGATTTCAGTTCCAGAGCGATTCGCCCAATGAGTCCTTGATATTTAGTCGTTTTCAGCCAATTTTCTGAATTTTTGAAAATTTCACTTTTTTGTGAAAATATCCACTAAATGAGAGAATAATATGTGTGAGGGTACCCAAGGAGAGTTCCAAATGTGTGTGGGTAGAATATATATCCCACGGGGTAAAATTGAAAAAAGTTGAAAAATTTTTTTTTGGGACTTAGTAATTTTTCCGGCGTTCATCAGACTTTCAGATAGGGGAAATGTCAGTGAGCTTTCCGATTTCAGTTCCAGAGCGATTTGCCCAATGAGTCGTGGATATTTAGTCGTTTTCAGCCCATTTTCTGGATTTTTGAAAATTTCACTTTTTTGTGAAAATATCCACTAAATGAGGGAATAATATGTGTGAGGGTACCCCAGGAGAGTTCCAAATGTGTGTGGGTAGAATATATATCCCACGGGGGTAAAATTGAAAAAAGTTGAAAAATTGTTTTTTTTGGACTTAGTCATTTTTCCGGCGTTTATCAGACTTTCAGATAGGGGAAATGTCAGTGAGCATTCCGATTTCAGTTCCAGAGCGATTTGCCCGATGAGTCCTTGATATTTAGTCGTTTTCAGCCAATTTCCTGGATTTTTGAAAATTTCACTTTTTTGTAAAAATATCCACTAAATGAGGGAATAATATGTGTGAGGGAAACCCAGGAGAGTTTCAAATGTGTGTGGGTAGAATATATATCACACGGGGATAAAATTGAAAAAAGTTTAAAAAAAAATTTTTTTTGGACTTAGTAATTTTTCCGGCGTTCATCAGACTTTCAGATAGGGGAAATGTCAGTGAGCGTTCCGATTTCAGTTCCAGAGCGATTTGCCCAATGAGTCCTTGATATTTAGTCGTTTTCAGCCAATTTTCTGGATTTTTGAAAATTTCACTTTTTTGTGAAAATATCCACTAAATGAGGGAATAATATGTGTGAGGGTACCCCAGGAGAGTTCCAAATGTGTGTGGGTAGAATATATATCCCACAGGGATAAAATTGAAAAAAGTTGAAAAAAATTTTTTTTTGGACTTAGTAATTTTTCCGGCGTTTATCAGACTTTCAGATAGGGAAAATGTCAGTGAGCGTTCAGATTTCAGTTCCAGAGCGATTCGCCCAATGAGTCCTTGATATTTAGTCGTTTTCAGCCAATTTTCTGGATTTTTAAAAATTTCACTTTTTTGTGAAAATATCCACGAAATGAGGGAATAATATGTGTGAGGGTACCCCAGGAGAGTTCCAAATGTGTGTGGGTAGAATATATATTTCACGGGGATAAAATTGAAAAAAGTTGAAAAAAATTTTTTTTTGGACTTAGTAATTTTTCCGGCGTTCATCAGACTTTCAGATAGGGGAAATGTCAGTGAGCATTCCAATATGAGTTCCAGAGCGATTCGCCCAATGAGTCATAGATATTTAGTCGTTTTCAGCCAATTTTCTGGATTTTTGATAATTTCACTTTTTTGTGAAAATATCCACTAAATGAGGAAATAATATGTGTGAGGGTACCCCAGGAGAGTTCCAAATGTGTGTGGGTAGAATATATATCCCACGGGGGTAAAATTGAAAAAAGTTGAAAAAAATTTTTTGGGGGACTTAGGTATTTTTCCGGCGTTTATCAGACTTTCAGATAGGGGAAATGTCAGTGAGCATTCCGATTTCAGTTCCAGAGCGATTTGCCCAATGAGTCCTTGATATTTAGTCGTTTTCAGCCAATTTTCTGGATTTTTGAAAATTTCACTTTTTCGTGAAAATATCCACTAAATGTGGGAATAATATGTGTGAGGGAAACTCAGGAGAGTTCCAAATGTGTGTGGGTAGAATATATATCCCACGGGGATAAAATTGAAAAAAGTTTAAAAAAAAATTTTTTTTGGACTTAGTAATTTTTCCGTCGTTCATCAGACTTTCAGATAGGGGAAATGTCAGTGAGCATTCCGATATCAGTTCCAGAGCGATTCGCCCAATGAGTCCTTGATATTTAGTCGTTTTCAGCCAATTTTCTGGATTTTTGAAAATTTCACTTTTTTGTGAAAATATCCACTAAATGAGGGAATAATATGTGTGAGGGTACCCCAGGAGAGTTCCAAATGTGTGTGGGTAGAATATATATCCCACGGGGGTAAAATTGAAAAAAGTTGAAAAATTTTTTTTTTTGGACTTAGTCATTTTTCCGGCGTTTATCAGACTTTCAGATAGGGAAAATGTCAGTGAGCGTTCAGATTTCAGTTCCAGAGCGATTCGCCCAATGAGTCCTTGATATTTAGTCGTTTTCAGCCAATTTTCTGAATTTTTGAAAATTTCACTTTTTTGTGAAAATATCCACTAAATGAGAGAATAATATGTGTGAGGGTACCCAAGGAGAGTTCCAAATGTGTGTGGGTAGAATATATATCCCACGGGGTAAAATTGAAAAAAGTTGAAAAATTTTTTTTTGGGACTTAGTAATTTTTCCGGCGTTCATCAGACTTTCAGATAGGGGAAATGTCAGTGAGCTTTCCGATTTCAGTTCCAGAGCGATTTGCCCAATGAGTCGTGGATATTTAGTCGTTTTCAGCCCATTTTCTGGATTTTTGAAAATTTCACTTTTTTGTGAAAATATCCACTAAATGAGGGAATAATATGTGTGAGGGTACCCCAGGAGAGTTCCAAATGTGTGTGGGTAGAATATATATCCCACGGGGGTAAAATTGAAAAAAGTTGAAAAATTGTTTTTTTTGGACTTAGTCATTTTTCCGGCGTTTATCAGACTTTCAGATAGGGGAAATGTCAGTGAGCATTCCGATTTCAGTTCCAGAGCGATTTGCCCGATGAGTCCTTGATATTTAGTCGTTTTCAGCCAATTTCCTGGATTTTTGAAAATTTCACTTTTTTGTGAAAATATCCACTAAATGAGGCAATAATATGTGTGAGGGAAACCCAGGAGAGTTCCAAATGTGTGTGGGTAGAATATATATCACACGGGGATAAAATTGAAAAAAGTTTAAAAAAAAATTTTTTTTGGACTTAGTAATTTTTCCGGCGTTCATCAGACTTTCAGATAGGGGAAATGTCAGTGAGCCTTCCGATTTCAGTTCCAGAGCGATTTGCCCAATGAGTCCTTGATATTTAGTCGTTTTCAGCCAATTTTCTGGATTTTTGAAAATTTCACTTTTTTGTGAAAATATCCACTAAATGAGGGAATAATATGTGTGAGGGTACCCCAGGAGAGTTCCAAATGTGTGTGGGTAGAATATATATCCCACGGGGTAAAATTGAAAAAAGTTGAAAAATTTTTTTTTGGGACTTAGTAATTTTTCCGGCGTTCATCAGACTTTCAGATAGGGGAAATGTCAGTGAGCTTTCCGATTTCAGTTCCAGAGCGATTTGCCCAATGAGTCGTGGATATTTAGTCGTTTTCAGCCCATTTTCTGGATTTTTGAAAATTTCACTTTTTTGTGAAAATATCCACTAAATGAGGGAATAATATGTGTGAGGGTACCCCAGGAGAGTTCCAAATGTGTGTGGGTAGAATATATATCCCACGGGGGTAAAATTGAAAAAAGTTGAAAAATTTTTTTTTTTGGACTTAGTCATTTTTCCGGCGTTTATCAGACTTTCAGATAGGGAAAATGTCAGTGAGCCTTCCGATTTCAGTTCCAGAGCGATTTGCCCAATGAGTCCTTGATATTTAGTCGTTTTCAGCCAATTTTCTGGATTTTTGAAAATTTCACTTTTTTGTAAAAATATCCACTAAATGAGGGAATAATATGTGTGAGGGTACCCCAGGAGAGTTCCAAATGTGTGTGGGTAGAATATATATCCCACGGGGGTAAAATTGAAAAAAGTTGAAAACATTTTTTTTTGGACTTAGTCATTTTTCCGGCGTTTATCAGACTTTCAGATAGGGAAAATGTCAGTGAGCGTTCAGATTTCAGTTCCAGAGCGATTCGCCCAATGAGTCCTTGATATTTAGTCATTTTCAGCCAATTTTCTGGATTTTTGAAAATTTCACTTTTTTGTGAAAATATCCACTAAATGAGAGAATAATATGTGTGAGGGTACCCAAGGAGAGTTCCAAATGTGTGTGGGTAGAATATATATCCCACGGGGTAAAATTGAAAAAAGTTGAAAAATTTTTTTTTGGGACTTAGTAATTTTTCCGGCGTTCATCAGACTTTCAGATAGGGGAAATGTCAGTGAGCTTTCCGATTTCAGTTCCAGAGCGATTTGCCCAATGAGTCGTGGATATTTAGTCGTTTTCAGCCCATTTCCTGGATTTTTGAAAATTTCACTTTTTTGTGAAAATATCCACTAAATGAGGGAATAATATGTGTGAGGGTACCCCAGGAGAGTTCCAAATGTGTGTGGGTAGAATATATATCCCACGGGGGTAAAATTGAAAAAAGTTGAAAATTTTTTTTTTTTGGACTTAGTCATTTTTCTGGCGTTTTTCAGACTTTCAGATAGGGGAAATGTCAGTGAGCATTCCGATTTCAGTTCCAGAGCGATTTGCCCAATGAGTCCTTGATATTTAGTCGTTTTCAGCCAATTTTCTGGATTTTTGAAAATTTCACTTTTTTGTAAAAATATCCACTAAATGAGGGAATAATATGTGTGAGGGAAACCCAGGAGAGTTTCAAATGTGTGTGGGTAGAATATATATCACACGGGGATAAAATTGAAAAAAGTTTAAAAAAAAATTTTTTTTGGACTTAGTAATTTTTCCGGCGTTCATCAGACTTTCAGATAGGGGAAATGTCAGTGAGCGTTCCGATTTCAGTTCCAGAGCGATTTGCCCAATGAGTCCTTGATATTTAGTCGTTTTCAGCCAATTTTCTGGATTTTTGAAAATTTCACTTTTTTGTGAAAATATCCACTAAATGAGGGAATAATATGTGTGAGGGTACCCCAGGAGAGTTCCAAATGTGTGTGGGTAGAATATATATCCCACAGGGATAAAATTGAAAAAAGTTGAAAAAAATTTTTTTTTGGACTTAGTAATTTTTCCGGCGTTTATCAGACTTTCAGATAGGGAAAATGTCAGTGAGCGTTCAGATTTCAGTTCCAGAGCGATTCGCCCAATGAGTCCTTGATATTTAGTCGTTTTCAGCCAATTTTCTGGATTTTTAAAAATTTCACTTTTTTGTGAAAATATCCACGAAATGAGGGAATAATATGTGTGAGGGTACCCCAGGAGAGTTCCAAATGTGTGTGGGTAGAATATATATTTCACGGGGATAAAATTGAAAAAAGTTGAAAAAAATTTTTTTTTGGACTTAGTAATTTTTCCGGCGTTCATCAGACTTTCAGATAGGGGAAATGTCAGTGAGCATTCCAATATGAGTTCCAGAGCGATTCGCCCAATGAGTCATAGATATTTAGTCGTTTTCAGCCAATTTTCTGGATTTTTGATAATTTCACTTTTTTGTGAAAATATCCACTAAATGAGGAAATAATATGTGTGAGGGTACCCCAGGAGAGTTCCAAATGTGTGTGGGTAGAATATATATCCCACGGGGGTAAAATTGAAAAAAGTTGAAAAAAATTTTTTGGGGGACTTAGGTATTTTTCCGGCGTTTATCAGACTTTCAGATAGGGGAAATGTCAGTGAGCATTCCGATTTCAGTTCCAGAGCGATTTGCCCAATGAGTCCTTGATATTTAGTCGTTTTCAGCCAATTTTCTGGATTTTTGAAAATTTCACTTTTTCGTGAAAATATCCACTAAATGTGGGAATAATATGTGTGAGGGAAACTCAGGAGAGTTCCAAATGTGTGTGGGTAGAATATATATCCCACGGGGATAAAATTGAAAAAAGTTTAAAAAAAAATTTTTTTTGGACTTAGTAATTTTTCCGTCGTTCATCAGACTTTCAGATAGGGGAAATGTCAGTGAGCATTCCGATATCAGTTCCAGAGCGATTCGCCCAATGAGTCCTTGATATTTAGTCGTTTTCAGCCAATTTTCTGGATTTTTGAAAATTTCACTTTTTTGTGAAAATATCCACTAAATGAGGGAATAATATGTGTGAGGGTACCCCAGGAGAGTTCCAAATGTGTGTGGGTAGAATATATATCCCACGGGGGTAAAATTGAAAAAAGTTGAAAAATTTTTTTTTTTGGACTTAGTCATTTTTCCGGCGTTTATCAGACTTTCAGATAGGGAAAATGTCAGTGAGCGTTCAGATTTCAGTTCCAGAGCGATTCGCCCAATGAGTCCTTGATATTTAGTCGTTTTCAGCCAATTTTCTGAATTTTTGAAAATTTCACTTTTTTGTGAAAATATCCACTAAATGAGAGAATAATATGTGTGAGGGTACCCAAGGAGAGTTCCAAATGTGTGTGGGTAGAATATATATCCCACGGGGTAAAATTGAAAAAAGTTGAAAAATTTTTTTTTGGGACTTAGTAATTTTTCCGGCGTTCATCAGACTTTCAGATAGGGGAAATGTCAGTGAGCTTTCCGATTTCAGTTCCAGAGCGATTTGCCCAATGAGTCGTGGATATTTAGTCGTTTTCAGCCCATTTTCTGGATTTTTGAAAATTTCACTTTTTTGTGAAAATATCCACTAAATGAGGGAATAATATGTGTGAGGGTACCCCAGGAGAGTTCCAAATGTGTGTGGGTAGAATATATATCCCACGGGGGTAAAATTGAAAAAAGTTGAAAAATTGTTTTTTTTGGACTTAGTCATTTTTCCGGCGTTTATCAGACTTTCAGATAGGGGAAATGTCAGTGAGCATTCCGATTTCAGTTCCAGAGCGATTTGCCCGATGAGTCCTTGATATTTAGTCGTTTTCAGCCAATTTCCTGGATTTTTGAAAATTTCACTTTTTTGTGAAAATATCCACTAAATGAGGCAATAATATGTGTGAGGGAAACCCAGGAGAGTTCCAAATGTGTGTGGGTAGAATATATATCACACGGGGATAAAATTGAAAAAAGTTTAAAAAAAAATTTTTTTTGGACTTAGTAATTTTTCCGGCGTTCATCAGACTTTCAGATAGGGGAAATGTCAGTGAGCCTTCCGATTTCAGTTCCAGAGCGATTTGCCCAATGAGTCCTTGATATTTAGTCGTTTTCAGCCAATTTTCTGGATTTTTGAAAATTTCACTTTTTTGTGAAAATATCCACTAAATGAGGGAATAATATGTGTGAGGGTACCCCAGGAGAGTTCCAAATGTGTGTGGGTAGAATATATATCCCACGGGGTAAAATTGAAAAAAGTTGAAAAATTTTTTTTTGGGACTTAGTAATTTTTCCGGCGTTCATCAGACTTTCAGATAGGGGAAATGTCAGTGAGCTTTCCGATTTCAGTTCCAGAGCGATTTGCCCAATGAGTCGTGGATATTTAGTCGTTTTCAGCCCATTTTCTGGATTTTTGAAAATTTCACTTTTTTGTGAAAATATCCACTAAATGAGGGAATAATATGTGTGAGGGTACCCCAGGAGAGTTCCAAATGTGTGTGGGTAGAATATATATCCCACGGGGGTAAAATTGAAAAAAGTTGAAAAATTTTTTTTTTTGGACTTAGTCATTTTTCCGGCGTTTATCAGACTTTCAGATAGGGAAAATGTCAGTGAGCCTTCCGATTTCAGTTCCAGAGCGATTTGCCCAATGAGTCCTTGATATTTAGTCGTTTTCAGCCAATTTTCTGGATTTTTGAAAATTTCACTTTTTTGTAAAAATATCCACTAAATGAGGGAATAATATGTGTGAGGGTACCCCAGGAGAGTTCCAAATGTGTGTGGGTAGAATATATATCCCACGGGGGTAAAATTGAAAAAAGTTGAAAACATTTTTTTTTGGACTTAGTCATTTTTCCGGCGTTTATCAGACTTTCAGATAGGGAAAATGTCAGTGAGCGTTCAGATTTCAGTTCCAGAGCGATTCGCCCAATGAGTCCTTGATATTTAGTCATTTTCAGCCAATTTTCTGGATTTTTGAAAATTTCACTTTTTTGTGAAAATATCCACTAAATGAGAGAATAATATGTGTGAGGGTACCCAAGGAGAGTTCCAAATGTGTGTGGGTAGAATATATATCCCACGGGGTAAAATTGAAAAAAGTTGAAAAATTTTTTTTTGGGACTTAGTAATTTTTCCGGCGTTCATCAGACTTTCAGATAGGGGAAATGTCAGTGAGCTTTCCGATTTCAGTTCCAGAGCGATTTGCCCAATGAGTCGTGGATATTTAGTCGTTTTCAGCCCATTTCCTGGATTTTTGAAAATTTCACTTTTTTGTGAAAATATCCACTAAATGAGGGAATAATATGTGTGAGGGTACCCCAGGAGAGTTCCAAATGTGTGTGGGTAGAATATATATCCCACGGGGGTAAAATTGAAAAAAGTTGAAAATTTTTTTTTTTTGGACTTAGTCATTTTTCTGGCGTTTTTCAGACTTTCAGATAGGGGAAATGTCAGTGAGCATTCCGATTTCAGTTCCAGAGCGATTTGCCCAATGAGTCCTTGATATTTAGTCGTTTTCAGCCAATTTTCTGGATTTTTGAAAATTTCACTTTTTTGTGAAAATATCCACTAAATGAGGGAATAATATGTGTGAGGGTACCCCAGGAGAGTTCCAAATGTGTGTGGGTAGAATATATATCCCACGAGGATAAAATTGAAAAAAGTTGAAAAAAATTTTTTTTTGGACTTAGTAATTTTTCCGGCGTTTATCAGACTTTCAGATAGGGAAAATGTCAGTGAGCGTTCAGATTTCAGTTCCAGAGCGATTCGCCCAATGAGTCCTTGATATTTAGTCGTTTTCAGCCAATTTTCTGGATTTTTAAAAATTTCACTTTTTTGTGAAAATATCCACGAAATGAGGGAATAATATGTGTGAGGGTACCCCAGGAGAGTTCCAAATGTGTGTGGGTAGAATATATATTTCACGGGGATAAAATTGAAAAAAGTTGAAAAAAATTTTTTTTTGGACTTAGTAATTTTTCCGGCGTTCATCAGACTTTCAGATAGGGGAAATGTCAGTGAGCATTCCAATATGAGTTCCAGAGCGATTCGCCCAATGAGTCATTGATATTTAGTCGTTTTCAGCCAATTTTCTGGATTTTTGATAATTTCACTTTTTTGTGAAAATATCCACTAAATGAGGAAATAATATGTGTGAGGGTACCCCAGGAGAGTTCCAAATGTGTGTGGGTAGAATATATATCCCACGGGGGTAAAATTGAAAAAAGTTGAAAAAAATTTTTTGGGGGACTTAGTTATTTTTCCGGCGTTTATCAGACTTTCAGATAGGGGAAATGTCAGTGAGCATTCCGATTTCAGTTCCAGAGCGATTTGCCCAATGAGTCCTTGATATTTAGTCGTTTTCAGCCAATTTTCTGGATTTTTGAAAATTTCACTTTTTTGTGAAAATATCCACTAAATGTGGGAATAATATGTGTGAGGGAAACTCAGGAGAGTTCCAAATGTGTGTGGGTAGAATATATATCCCACGGGGATAAAATTGAAAAAAGTTTAAAAAAAATTTTTTTTTGGACTTAGTAATTTTTCCGGCGTTCATCAGACTTTCAGATAGGGGAAATGTCAGTGAGCATTCCGATATCAGTTCCAGAGCGATTCGCCCAATGAGTCCTTGATATTTAGTCGTTTTCAGCCAATTTTCTGGATTTTTGAAAATTTCACTTTTTTGTGAAAATATCCACTAAATGAGGGAATAATATGTGTGAGGGTACCCCAGGAGAGTTCCAAATGTGTGTGGGTAGAATATATATCCCACGGGGGTAAAATTGAAAAAAGTTGAAAAATTTTTTTTTTTGGACTTAGTCATTTTTCCGGCGTTTATCAGACTTTCAGATAGGGAAAATGTCAGTGAGCGTTCAGATTTCAGTTCCAGAGCGATTCGCCCAATGAGTCCTTGATATTTAGTCGTTTTCAGCCAATTTTCTGAATTTTTGAAAATTTCACTTTTTTGTGAAAATATCCACTAAATGAGAGAATAATATGTGTGAGGGTACCCAAGGAGAGTTCCAAATGTGTGTGGGTAGAATATATATCCCACGGGGTAAAATTGAAAAAAGTTGAAAAATTTTTTTTTGGGACTTAGTAATTTTTCCGGCGTTCATCAGACTTTCAGATAGGGGAAATGTCAGTGAGCTTTCCGATTTCAGTTCCAGAGCGATTTGCCCAATGAGTCGTGGATATTTAGTCGTTTTCAGCCCATTTTCTGGATTTTTGAAAATTTCACTTTTTTGTGAAAATATCCACTAAATGAGGGAATAATATGTGTGAGGGTACCCCAGGAGAGTTCCAAATGTGTGTGGGTAGAATATATATCCCACGGGGGTAAAATTGAAAAAAGTTGAAAAATTGTTTTTTTTGGACTTAGTCATTTTTCCGGCGTTTATCAGACTTTCAGATAGGGGAAATGTCAGTGAGCATTCCGATTTCAGTTCCAGAGCGATTTGCCCGATGAGTCCTTGATATTTAGTCGTTTTCAGCCAATTTCCTGGATTTTTGAAAATTTCACTTTTTTGTGAAAATATCCACTAAATGAGGGAATAATATGTGTGAGGGAAACCCAGGAGAGTTCCAAATGTGTGTGGGTAGAATATATATCACACGGGGATAAAATTGAAAAAAGTTTAAAAAAAAATTTTTTTTGGACTTAGTAATTTTTCCGGCGTTCATCAGACTTTCAGATAGGGGAAATGTCAGTGAGCCTTCCGATTTCAGTTCCAGAGCGATTTGCCCAATGAGTCCTTGATATTTAGTCGTTTTCAGCCAATTTTCTGGATTTTTGAAAATTTCACTTTTTTGTGAAAATATCCACTAAATGAGGGAATAATATGTGTGAGGGTACCCCAGGAGAGTTCCAAATGTGTGTGGGTAGAATATATATCCCACGGGGGTAAAATTGAAAAAAGTTGAAAATTTTTTTTTTTAGGACTTAGTCATTTTTCTGGCGTTTTTCAGACTTTCAGATAGGGGAAATGTCAGTGAGCGTTCCGATTTCAGTTCCAGAGCGATTTGCCCAATGAGTCCTTGATATTTAGTCGTTTTCAGCCAATTTTCTGGATTTTTGAAAATTTCACTTTTTTGTGAAAATATCCACTAAATGAGGGAATAATATGTGTGAGGGTACCCCAGGAGAGTTCCAAATGTGTGTGGGTAGAATATATATCCCACAGGGATAAAATTGAAAAAAGTTGAAAAAAATTTTTTTTTGGACTTAGTAATTTTTCCGGCGTTTATCAGACTTTCAGATAGGGAAAATGTCAGTGAGCGTTCAGATTTCAGTTCCAGAGCGATTCGCCCAATGAGTCCTTGATATTTAGTAGTTTTCAGCCAATTTTCTGGATTTTTAAAAATTTCACTTTTTTGTGAAAATATCCACGAAATGAGGGAATAATATGTGTGAGGGTACCCCAGGAGAGTTCCAAATGTGTGTGGGTAGAATATATATTTCACGGGGATAAAATTGAAAAAAGTTGAAAAAAATTTTTTTTTGGACTTAGTAATTTTTCCGGCGTTCATCAGACTTTCAGATAGGGGAAATGTCAGTGAGCATTCCAATATGAGTTCCAGAGCGATTCGCCCAATGAGTCATAGATATTTAGTCGTTTTCAGCCAATTTTCTGGATTTTTGATAATTTCACTTTTTTGTGAAAATATCCACTAAATGAGGAAATAATATGTGTGAGGGTACCCCAGGAGAGTTCCAAATGTGTGTGGGTAGAATATATATCCCACGGGGGTAAAATTGAAAAAAGTTGAAAAAAATTTTTTGGGGGACTTAGTTATTTTTCCGGCGTTTATCAGACTTTCAGATAGGGGAAATGTCAGTGAGCATTCCGATTTCAGTTCCAGAGCGATTTGCCCAATGAGTCCTTGATATTTAGTCGTTTTCAGCCAATTTTCTGGATTTTTGAAAATTTCACTTTTTTGTGAAAATATCCACTAAATGAGGGAATAATATGTGTGAGGGTACCCCAGGAGAGTTCCAAATGTGTGTGGGTAGAATATATATCCCACGGGGGTAAAATTGAAAAAAGTTGAAAAATTTTTTTTTTTGGACTTAGTCATTTTTCCGGCGTTTATCAGACTTTCAGATAGGGAAAATGTCAGTGAGCGTTCAGATTTCAGTTCCAGAGCGATTCGCCCAATGAGTCCTTGATATTTAGTCGTTTTCAGCCAATTTTCTGAATTTTTGAAAATTTCACTTTTTTGTGAAAATATCCACTAAATGAGAGAATAATATGTGTGAGGGTACCCAAGGAGAGTTCCAAATGTGTGTGGGTAGAATATATATCCCACGGGGTAAAATTGAAAAAAGTTGAAAAATTTTTTTTTGGGACTTAGTAATTTTTCCGGCGTTCATCAGACTTTCAGATAGGGGAAATGTCAGTGAGCTTTCCGATTTCAGTTCCAGAGCGATTTGCCCAATGAGTCGTGGATATTTAGTCGTTTTCAGCCCATTTTCTGGATTTTTGAAAATTTCACTTTTTTGTGAAAATATCCACTAAATGAGGGAATAATATGTGTGAGGGTACCCCAGGAGAGTTCCAAATGTGTGTGGGTAGAATATATATCCCACGGGGGTAAAATTGAAAAAAGTTGAAAAATTGTTTTTTTTGGACTTAGTCATTTTTCCGGCGTTTATCAGACTTTCAGATAGGGGAAATGTCAGTGAGCATTCCGATTTCAGTTCCAGAGCGATTTGCCCGATGAGTCCTTGATATTTAGTCGTTTTCAGCCAATTTCCTGGATTTTTGAAAATTTCACTTTTTTGTGAAAATATCCACTAAATGAGGCAATAATATGTGTGAGGGAAACCCAGGAGAGTTCCAAATGTGTGTGGGTAGAATATATATCACACGGGGATAAAATTGAAAAAAGTTTAAAAAAAAATTTTTTTTGGACTTAGTAATTTTTCCGGCGTTCATCAGACTTTCAGATAGGGGAAATGTCAGTGAGCCTTCCGATTTCAGTTCCAGAGCGATTTGCCCAATGAGTCGTGGATATTTAGTCGTTTTCAGCCCATTTTCTGGATTTTTGAAAATTTCACTTTTTTGTGAAAATATCCACTAAATGAGGGAATAATATGTGTGAGGGTACCCCAGGAGAGTTCCAAATGTGTGTGGGTAGAATATATATCCCACGGGGGTAAAATTGAAAAAAGTTGAAAAATTGTTTTTTTTGGACTTAGTCATTTTTCCGGCGTTTATCAGACTTTCAGATAGGGGAAATGTCAGTGAGCATTCCGATTTCAGTTCCAGAGCGATTTGCCCGATGAGTCCTTGATATTTAGTCGTTTTCAGCCAATTTCCTGGATTTTTGAAAATTTCACTTTTTTGTGAAAATATCCACTAAATGAGGCAATAATATGTGTGAGGGAAACCCAGGAGAGTTCCAAATGTGTGTGGGTAGAATATATATCACACGGGGATAAAATTGAAAAAAGTTTAAAAAAAAATTTTTTTTGGACTTAGTAATTTTTCCGGCGTTCATCAGACTTTCAGATAGGGGAAATGTCAGTGAGCCTTCCGATTTCAGTTCCAGAGCGATTTGCCCAATGAGTCCTTGATATTTAGTCGTTTTCAGCCAATTTTCTGGATTTTTGAAAATTTCACTTTTTTGTGAAAATATCCACTAAATGAGGGAATAATATGTGTGAGGGTACCCCAGGAGAGTTCCAAATGTGTGTGGGTAGAATATATATCCCACGGGGGTAAAATTGAAAAAAGTTGAAAATTTTTTTTTTTAGGACTTAGTCATTTTTCTGGCGTTTTTCAGACTTTCAGATAGGGGAAATGTCAGTGAGCTTTCCGATTTCAGTTCCAGAGCGATTTGCCCAATGAGTCCTTGATATTTAGTCGTTTTCAGCCAATTTTCTGGATTTTTGAAAATTTCACTTTTTTGTGAAAATATCCACTAAATGAGGGAATAATATGTGTGAGGGTACCCCAGGAGAGTTCCAAATGTGTGTGGGTAGAATATATATCCCACGGGGATAAAATTGAAAAAAGTTGAAAAAAATTTTTTTTTGGACTTAGTAATTTTTCCGGCGTTTATCAGACTTTCAGATAGGGAAAATGTCAGTGAGCGTTCAGATTTCAGTTCCAGAGCGATTCGCCCAATGAGTCCTTGATATTTAGTCGTTTTCAGCCAATTTTCTGGATTTTTAAAAATTTCACTTTTTTGTGAAAATATCCACGAAATGAGGGAATAATATGTGTGAGGGTACCCCAGGAGAGTTCCAAATGTGTGTGGGTAGAATATATATTTCACGGGGATAAAATTGAAAAAAGTTGAAAAAATTTTTTTTTTGGACTTAGTAATTTTTCCGGCGTTCATCAGACTTTCAGATAGGGGAAATGTCAGTGAGCATTCGAATATGAGTTCCAGAGCGATTCGCCCAATGAGTCATTGATATTTAGTCGTTTTCAGCCAATTTTCTGGATTTTTGATAATTTCACTTTTTTGTGAAAATATCCACTAAATGAGGAAATAATATGTGTGAGGGTACCCCAGGAGAGTTCCAAATGTGTGTGGGTAGAATATATATCCCACGGGGGTAAAATTGAAAAAAGTTGAAAAAATTTTTTTGGGGGACTTAGTTATTTTTCCGGCGTTTATCAGACTTTCAGATAGGGGAAATGTCAGTGAGCATTCCGATTTCAGTTCCAGAGCGATTTGCCCAATGAGTCCTTGATATTTAGTCGTTTTCAGCCAATTTTCTGGATTTTTGAAAATTTCACTTTTTTGTGAAAATATCCACTAAATGAGGGAATAATATGTGTGAGGGTACCCCAGGAGAGTTCCAAATGTGTGTGGGTAGAATATATATCCCACGGGGTAAAATTGAAAAAAGTTGAAAAATTTTTTTTTTTGGACTTAGTCATTTTTCCGGCGTTTATCAGACTTTCAGATAGGGAAAATGTCAGTGAGCGTTCAGATTTCAGTTCCAGAGCGATTCGCCCAATGAGTCCTTGATATTTAGTCGTTTTCAGCCAATTTTCTGAATTTTTGAAAATTTCACTTTTTTGTGAAAATATCCACTAAATGAGAGAATAATATGTGTGAGGGTACCCAAGGAGAGTTCCAAATGTGTGTGGGTAGAATATATATCCCACGGGGTAAAATTGAAAAAAGTTGAAAAATTTTTTTTTGGGACTTAGTAATTTTTCCGGCGTTCATCAGACTTTCAGATAGGGGAAATGTCAGTGAGCTTTCCGATTTCAGTTCCAGAGCGATTTGCCCAATGAGTCGTGGATATTTAGTCGTTTTCAGCCCATTTTCTGGATTTTTGAAAATTTCACTTTTTTGTGAAAATATCCACTAAATGAGGGAATAATATGTGTGAGGGTACCCCAGGAGAGTTCCAAATGTGTGTGGGTAGAATATATATCCCACGGGGGTAAAATTGAAAAAAGTTGAAAAATTTTTTTTTTTGGACTTAGTAATTTTTCCGGCGTTTATCAGACTTTCAGATAGGGAAAATGTCAGTGAGCCTTCCGATTTCAGTTCCAGAGCGATTTGCCCAATGAGTCCTTGATATTTAGTCGTTTTCAGCCAATTTTCTGGATTTTTGAAAATTTCACTTTTTTGTGAAAATATCCACTAAATGTGGGAATAATATGTGTGAGGGAAACTCAGGAGAGTTCCAAATGTGTGTGGGTAGAATATATATCCCACGGGGATAAAATTGAAAAAAGTTTAAAAAAAAATTTTTTTTGGACTTAGTAATTTTTCCAGCGTTCATCAGACTTTCAGATAGGGGAAATGTCAGTGAGCATTCCGATATCAGTTCCAGAGCGATTCGCCCAATGAGTCCTTGATATTTAGTCGTTTTCAGCCAATTTTCTGGATTTTTGAAAATTTCACTTTTTTGTGAAAATATCCACTAAATGAGGGAATAATATGTGTGAGGGTACCCCAGGAGAGTTCCAAATGTGTGTGGGTAGAATATATATCCCACGGGGGTAAAATTGAAAAAAGTTGAAAAATTTTTTTTTTTGGACTTAGTCATTTTTCCGGCGTTTATCAGACTTTCAGATAGGGAAAATGTCAGTGAGCGTTCAGATTTCAGTTCCAGAGCGATTCGCCCAATGAGTCCTTGATATTTAGTCGTTTTCAGCCAATTTTCTGAATTTTTGAAAATTTCACTTTTTTGTGAAAATATCCACTAAATGAGAGAATAATATGTGTGAGGGTACCCAAGGAGAGTTCCAAATGTGTGTGGGTAGAATATATATCCCACGGGGTAAAATTGAAAAAAGTTGAAAAATTTTTTTTTGGGACTTAGTAATTTTTCCGGCGTTCATCAGACTTTCAGATAGGGGAAATGTCAGTGAGCTTTCCGATTTCAGTTCCAGAGCGATTTGCCCAATGAGTCGTGGATATTTAGTCGTTTTCAGCCCATTTTCTGGATTTTTGAAAATTTCACTTTTTTGTGAAAATATCCACTAAATGAGGGAATAATATGTGTGAGGGTACCCCAGGAGAGTTCCAAATGTGTGTGGGTAGAATATATATCCCACGGGGGTAAAATTGAAAAAAGTTGAAAAATTGTTTTTTTTGGACTTAGTCATTTTTCCGGCGTTTATCAGACTTTCAGATAGGGGAAATGTCAGTGAGCATTCCGATTTCAGTTCCAGAGCGATTTGCCCGATGAGTCCTTGATATTTAGTCGTTTTCAGCCAATTTCCTGGATTTTTGAAAATTTCACTTTTTTGTGAAAATATCCACTAAATGAGGCAATAATATGTGTGAGGGAAACCCAGGAGAGTTCCAAATGTGTGTGGGTAGAATATATATCACACGGGGATAAAATTGAAAAAAGTTTAAAAAAAAATTTTTTTTGGACTTAGTAATTTTTCCGGCGTTCATCAGACTTTCAGATAGGGGAAATGTCAGTGAGCCTTCCGATTTCAGTTCCAGAGCGATTTGCCCAATGAGTCCTTGATATTTAGTCGTTTTCAGCCAATTTTCTGGATTTTTGAAAATTTCACTTTTTTGTGAAAATATCCACTAAATGAGGGAATAATATGTGTGAGGGTACCCCAGGAGAGTTCCAAATGTGTGTGGGTAGAATATATATCCCACGGGGGTAAAATTGAAAAAAGTTGAAAATTTTTTTTTTTAGGACTTAGTCATTTTTCTGGCGTTTTTCAGACTTTCAGATAGGGGAAATGTCAGTGAGCGTTCCGATTTCAGTTCCAGAGTGATTTGCCCAATGAGTCCTTGATATTTAGTCGTTTTCAGCCAATTTTCTGGATTTTTGAAAATTTCACTTTTTTGTGAAAATATCCACTAAATGAGGGAATAATATGTGTGAGGGTACCCCAGGAGAGTTCCAAATGTGTGTGGGTAGAATATATATCCCACGGGGATAAAATTGAAAAAAGTTGAAAAAAATTTTTTTTTGGACTTAGTAATTTTTCCGGCGTTTATCAGACTTTCAGATAGGGAAAATGTCAGTGAGCGTTCAGATTTCAGTTCCAGAGCGATTCGCCCAATGAGTCCTTGATATTTAGTCGTTTTCAGCCAATTTTCTGGATTTTTAAAAATTTCACTTTTTTGTGAAAATATCCACGAAATGAGGGAATAATATGTGTGAGGGTACCCGAGGAGAGTTCCAAATGTGTGTGGGTAGAATATATATTTCACGGGGATAAAATTGAAAAAAGTTGAAAAAATTTTTTTTTTGGACTTAGTAATTTTTCCGGCGTTCATCAGACTTTCAGATAGGGGAAATGTCAGTGAGCATTCCAATATGAGTTCCAGAGCGATTCGCCCAATGAGTCATTGATATTTAGTCGTTTTCAGCCAATTTTCTGGATTTTTGATAATTTCACTTTTTTGTGAAAATATCCACTAAATGAGGAAATAATATGTGTGAGGGTACCCCAGGAGAGTTCCAAATGTGTGTGGGTAGAATATATATCCCACGGGGGTAAAATTGAAAAAAGTTGAAAAAAATTTTTTGGGGGACTTAGTTATTTTTCCGGCGTTTATCAGACTTTCAGATAGGGGAAATGTCAGTGAGCATTCCGATTTCAGTTCCAGAGCGATTTGCCCAATGAGTCCTTGATATTTAGTCGTTTTCAGCCAATTTTCTGGATTTTTGAAAATTTCACTTTTTTGTGAAAATATCCACTAAATGAGGGAATAATATGTGTGAGGGTACCCCAGGAGAGTTCCAAATGTGTGTGGGTAGAATATATATCCCACGGGGGTAAAATTGAAAAAAGTTGAAAAAATTTTTTTTTTGGACTTAGTCATTTTTCCGGCGTTTATCAGACTTTCAGATAGGGAAAATGTCAGTGAGCGTTCAGATTTCAGTTCCAGAGCGATTCGCCCAATGAGTCCTTGATATTTAGTCGTTTTCAGCCAATTTTCTGAATTTTTGAAAATTTCACTTTTTTGTGAAAATATCCACTAAATGAGAGAATAATATGTGTGAGGGTACCCAAGGAGAGTTCCAAATGTGTGTGGGTAGAATATATATCCCACGGGGTAAAATTGAAAAAAGTTGAAAAATTTTTTTTTGGGACTTAGTAATTTTTCCGGCGTTCATCAGACTTTCAGATAGGGGAAATGTCAGTGAGCTTTCCGATTTCAGTTCCAGAGCGATTTGCCCAATGAGTCGTGGATATTTAGTCGTTTTCAGCCCATTTTCTGGATTTTTGAAAATTTCACTTTTTTGTGAAAATATCCACTAAATGAGGGAATAATATGTGTGAGGGTACCCCAGGAGAGTTCCAAATGTGTGTGGGTAGAATATATATCCCACGGGGGTAAAATTGAAAAAAGTTGAAAAATTTTTTTTTTTGGACTTAGTAATTTTTCCGGCGTTTATCAGACTTTCAGATAGGGAAAATGTCAGTGAGCCTTCCGATTTCAGTTCCAGAGCGATTTGCCCAATGAGTCCTTGATATTTAGTCGTTTTCAGCCAATTTTCTGGATTTTTGAAAATTTCACTTTTTTGTGAAAATATCCACTAAATGTGGGAATAATATGTGTGAGGGAAACTCAGGAGAGTTCCAAATGTGTGTGGGTAGAATATATATCCCACGGGGATAAAATTGAAAAAAGTTTAAAAAAAAATTTTTTTTGGACTTAGTAATTTTTCCGGCGTTCATCAGACTTTCAGATAGGGGAAATGTCAGTGAGCATTCCGATATCAGTTCCAGAGCGATTCGCCCAATGAGTCCTTGATATTTAGTCGTTTTCAGCCAATTTTCTGGATTTTTGAAAATTTCACTTTTTTGTGAAAATATCCACAAAATGAGGGAATAATATGTGTGAGGGTACCCCAGGAGAGTTCCAAATGTGTGTGGGTAAAATATATATCCCACGGGGGTAAAATTGAAAAAAGTTGAAAATTTTTTTTTTTTGGACTTGGTCATTTTCCGGCGTTTATCAGACTTTCAGATAGGGAAAATGTCAGTGAGCGTTCAGATTTCAGTTCCAGAGCGATTCGCCCAATGAGTCCTTGATATTTAGTCGTTTTCAGCCAATTTTCTGAATTTTTGAAAATTTCACTTTTTTGTGAAAATATCCACTAAATGAGAGAATAATATGTGTGAGGGTACCCAAGGAGAGTTCCAAATGTGTGTGGGTAGAATATATATCCCACGGGGTAAAATTGAAAAAAGTTGAAAAATTTTTTTTTGGGACTTAGTAATTTTTCCGGCGTTCATCAGACTTTCAGATAGGGGAAATGTCAGTGAGCTTTCCGATTTCAGTTCCAGAGCGATTTGCCCAATGAGTCGTGGATATTTAGTCGTTTTCAGCCAATTTTCTGGATTTTTGAAAATTTCACTTTTTTGTGAAAATATCCACTAAATGAGGGAATAATATGTGTGAGGGTACCCCAGGAGAGTTCCAAATGTGTGTGGGTAGAATATTTATCCCACGGGGGTAAAATTGAAAAAAGTTGAAAAAATTTTTTTTTTGGACTTAGTCATTTTTCCGGCGTTTATCAGACTTTCAGATAGGGAAAATGTCAGTGAGCCTTCCGATTTCAGTTCCTGAGCGATTTGCCCAATGAGTCCTTAATATTTAGTCGTTTTCAGCCAATTTTCTGGATTTTTGAAAATTTCACTTTTTTGTGAAAATATCCACTAAATGAGGGAATAATATGTGTGAGGGTACCCCAGGAGAGTTCCAAATGTGTGTGGGTAGAATATATATCCCACGGGGATAAAATTGAAAAACATTTTTTTTTGGACTTAGTAATTTTTCCGGCGATTATCAGACTTTCAGATAGGGAAAATGTCAGTGAGCGTTCAGATTTCAGTTCCAGAGCGATTCGCCAAATGAGTCCTTGATATTTAGTCGTTTTCAGCCAATTTTCTGGATTTTTAAAAATTTCACTTTTTTGTGAAAATATCCACGAAATGAGGGAATAATATGTGTGAGGGTACCCCAGGAGAGTTCCAAATGTGTGTGGGTAGAATATATATTTCACGGGGATAAAATTGAAAAAAGTTGAAAAAAATTTTTTTTTGGACTTAGTAATTTTTCCGGCGTTCATCAGACTTTCAGATAGGGGAAATGTCAGTGAGCATTCCAATATGAGTTCCAGAGCGATTCGCCCAATGAGTCATTGATATTTAGTCGTTTTCAGCCAATTTTCTGGATTTTTGAAAATTTCACTTTTTTGTGAAAATATCCACTAAATGAGGAAATAATATGTGTGAGGGTACCCCAGGAGAGTTCCAAATGTGTGTGGGTCGAATATATATCCCACGGGGGTAAAATTGAAAAAAGTTGAAAAAAAATTTTTGGGGGACTTAGTTATTTTTCCGGCGTTTATCAGACTTTCAGATAGGGGAAATGTCAGTGAGCGTTCAGATTTCAGTTCCAGAGCGATTCGCCCAATGAGTCCTTGATATTTAGTCGTTTTCAGCCAATTTTCTTGATTTTTGAAAATTTCACTATTTTGTGAAAATATCCACTAAATGAGAGAATAATATGTGTGAGGGTACCCAAGGAGAGTTCCAAATGTGTGTGGGTAGAATATATATCCCACGGGGATAAAATTGAAAAAAGTTTAAAAAAAAATTTTTTTTGGACTTAGTAATTTTTCCGGCGTTCATCAGACTTTCAGATAGGGGAAATGTCAGTGAGCATTCCGATTTCAGTTCCAGAGCGATTCGCCCAATGAGTCCTTGATATTTAGTCGTTTTCAGCCAATTTTCTGGATTTTTGAAAATTTCACTTTTTTGTGAAAATATCCACTAAATGTGGGAATAATATGTGTGAGGGAAACCCAGGAGAGTTCCAAATGTGTGTGGGTAGAATATATATCACACGGGGATAAAATTGAAAAAAGTTTAAAAAAAAATTTTTTTTGGACTTAGTAATTTTTCCGGCATTCATCAGACTTTCAGATAGGGGAAATGTCAGTGAGCATTCCGATATCAGTTCCAGAGCGATTCGCCCAATGAGTCCTTCATATTTAGTCGTTTTCAGCCAATTTTCTGGATTTTTGAAAATTTCACTTTTTTGTGAAAATATCCACTAAATGTGGGAATAAAATGTGTGAGGGAAACCCAGGAGAGTTCCAAATGTGTGTGGGTAGAATATATATCACACGGGGATAAAATTGAAAAAAGTTTAAAAAAAAATTTTTTTTGGACTTAGTCATTTTTCCGGCATTCAACAGACTTTCAGATAGGGGAAATGTCAGTGAGCATTCCGATATCAGTTCCAGAGCGATTCGCCCAATGAGTCCTTGATATTTAGTCGTTTTCAGCCAATTTTCTGGATTTTTGAAAATTTCACTTTTTTGTGAAAATATCCACTAAATGAGGGAATAATATGTGTGAGGGTACCCCAGGAGAGTTCCAAATGTGTGTGGGTAGAATATATATCCCACGGGGGTAAAATTGAAAAAAGTTGAAAAAAATTTTTTTTGGACTTAGTCATTTTTCCGGCGTTTATCAGACTTTCAGATAGGGAAAATGTCAGTGAGCGTTCAGATTTCAGTTCCAGAGCGATTCGCCCAATGAGTCCTTGATATTTAGTCGTTTTCAGCCAATTTTCTGGATTTTTGAAAATGTCACTTTTTTGTGAAAATATCCACTAAATGAGAGAATAATATGTGTGAGGGTACCCAAGGAGAGTTCCAAATGTGTGTGGGTAGAATATATATCCCATGGGGTAAAATTGAAAAAAGTTTAAAAAAAAATTTTTTTTGGACTTAGTCATTTTTCCGGCATTCATCAGACTTTCAGATAGGGGAAATGTCAGTGAGCATTCCGATATCAGTTCCAGAGCGATTCGCCCAATGAGTCCTTGATATTTAGTCGTTTTCAGCCAATTTTCTGGATTTTTGAAAATTTCACTTTTTTGTGAAAATATCCACTAAATGAGGGAATAATATGTGTGAGGGTACCCCAGGAGAGTTCCAAATGTGTGTGGGTAGAATATATATCCCACGGGGGTAAAATTGAAAAAAGTTGAAAAAATTTTTTTTTGGACTTAGTCATTTTTCCGGCGTTTATCAGACTTTCAGATAGGGAAAATGTCAGTGAGCGTTCAGATTTCAGTTCCAGAGCGATTCGCCCAATGAGTCCTTGATATTTAGTCGTTTTCAGCCAATTTTCTGGATTTTTGAAAATTTCACTTTTTTGTGAAAATATCCACTAAATGAGAGAATAATATGTGTGAGGGTACCCAAGGAGAGTTCCAAATGTGTGTGGGTAGAATATATATCCCACGGGGTAAAATTGAAAAAAGTTGAAAAATTTTTTTTTGGGACTTAGTAATTTTTCCGGCGTTCATCAGACTTTCAGATAGGGGAAATGTCAGTGAGCTTTCCGATTTCAGTTCCAGAGCGATTTGCCCAATGAGTCGTGGATATTTAGTCGTTTTCAGCCCATTTTCTGGATTTTTGAAAATTTCACTTTTTTGTGAAAATATCCACTAAATGAGGGAATAATATGTGTGAGGGTACCCCAGGAGAGTTCCAAATGTGTGTGGGTAGAATATATATCCCACAGGGGTAAAATTGAAAAAAGTTGAAAAATTTTTTTTTTTGGACTTAGTCATTTCTCCGGCGTTTATCAGACTTTCAGATAGGGAAAATGTCAGTGAGCCTTCCGATTTCAGTTCCAGAGCGATTTGCCCAATGAGTCCTTGATATTTAGTCGTTTTCAGCCAATTTTCTGGATTTTTGAAAATTTCACTTTTTTGTAAAAATATCCACTAAATGAGGGAATAATATGTGTGAGGGTACCCCAGGAGAGTTCCAAATGTGTGTGGGTAGAATATATATCCCACGGGGGTAAAATTGAAAAAAGTTGAAAAAATTTTTTTTTGGACTTAGTCATTTTTCCGGCGTTTATCAGACTTTCAGATAGGGAAAATGTCAGTGAGCGTTCAGATTTCAGTTCCAGAGCAATTCGCCCAATGAGTCCTTGATATTTAGTCGTTTTCAGCCAATTTTCTGGATTTTTGAAAATTTCACTTTTTTGTGAAAATATCCACTAAATGAGAGAATAATATGTGTGAGGGTACCCAAGGAGAGTTCCAAATGTGTGTGGGTAGAATATATATCCCACGGGGTAAAATTGAAAAAAGTTGAAAAATTTTTTTTTGGGACTTAGTAATTTTTCCGGCGTTCATCAGACTTTCAGATAGGGGAAATGTCAGTGAGCGTTCAGATTTCAGTTCCAGAGCGATTCGCCCAATGAGTCCTTGATATTTAGTCGTTTTCAGCCAATTTTCTGAATTTTTGAAAATTTCACTTTTTTGTGAAAATATCCACTAAATGAGAGAATAATATGTGTGAGGGTACCCAAGGAGAGTTCCAAATGTGTGTGGGTAGAATATATATCCCACGGGATAAAATTGAAAAAAGTTGAAAAAAAATTTTTTTTGGACTTAGTAATTTTTCCGGCGTTTATCAGACTTTCAGATAGGGAAAATGTCAGTGAGCGTTCAGATTTCAGTTCCAGAGCGATTCGCCCAATGAGTCCTTGATATTTAGTCGTTTTCAGCCAATTTTCTGGATTTTTAAAAATTTCACTTTTTTGTGAAAATATCCACGAAATGAGGGAATAATATGTGTGAGGGTACCCCAGGAGAGTTCCAAATGTGTGTGGGTAGAATATATATTTCACGGGGATAAAATTGAAAAAAGTTGAAAAAAATTTTTGTTTGGACTTAGTAATTTTTCCGGCGTTTATCAGACTTTCAGATAGGGAAAATGTCAGTGAGCGTTCAGATTTCAGTTCCAGAGCGATTCGCCCAATGAGTCCTTGATATTTAGTCGTTTTCAGCCAATTTTCTGGATTTTTAAAAATTTCTCTTTTTTGGGAAAATATCCACGAAATGAGGGAATAATATGTGTGAGGGTACCCCAGGAGAGTTCCAAATGTGTGTGGGTAGAATATATATCCCACGGGGTAAAATTGAAAAAAGTTAAAAAATTTTTTTTTGGGACTTAGTAATTTTTCCGGCGTTCATCAGACTTTCAGATAGGGGAAATGTCAGTGAGCTTTCCGATTTCAGTTCCAGAGCGATTTGCCCAATGAGTCCTTGATATTTAGTCGTTTTCAGCCAATTTTCTGGATTTTTGAAAATTTCACTTTTTTGTGAAAATATCCACTAAATGAGGGAATAATATGTGTGAGGGTACCCCAGGAGAGTTCCAAATGTGTGTGGGTAGAATATATATCCCACGGGGGTAAAATTGAAAAAAGTTGAAAATTTTTTTTTTTTGGACTTAGTCATTTTTCCGGCGTTTTTCAGACTTTCAGATAGGGGAAATGTCAGTGAGCGTTCCAATTTCAGTTCCAGAGCGATTTGCCCAATGAGTCCTTGATATTTAGTCATTTTCAGCCAATTTTATGGATTTTTGAAAATTTCACTTTTTTGTGAAAATATCCACTAAATGAGGGAATAATATGTGTGAGGGTACCCCAGGAGAGTTCCAAATGTGTGTGGGTAGAATATATATCCCACGGGGATAAAATTGAAAAAAGTTGAAAAAAATTTTTTTTTGGACTTAGTAATTTTTCCGGCGTTTATCAGACTTTCAGATAGGGAAAATGTCAGTGAGCGTTCAGATTTCAGTTCCAGAGCGATTCGCCCAATGAGTCCTTGATATTTAGTCGTTTTCAGCCAATTTTCTGGATTTTTGAAAATTTCACTTTTTTGTGAAAATATCCACTAAATGAGGGAATAATATGTGTGAGGGTACCCCAGGAGAGTTCCAAATGTGTGTGGGTAGAATATATATCCCACGGGGGTAAAATTGAAAAAAGTTGAAAAATTTTTTTTTTTGGACTTAGTCATTTTTCCGGCGTTTATCAGACTTTCAGATAGGGAAAATGTCAGTGAGCCTTCCGATTTCAGTTCCAGAGCGATTTGCCCAATGAGTCCTTGATATTTAGTCGTTTTCAGCCAATTTTCTGGATTTTTGAAAATTTCACTTTTTTGTGAAAATATCCACTAAATGAGGGAATAATATGTGTGAGGGTACCCCAGGAGAGTTCCAAATGTGTGTGGGTAGAATATATATCCCACGGGGGAAAAATTGAAAAAAGTTGAAAATTTTTTTTTTTTGGACTTAGTCATTTTTCCGGCGTTTATCAGACTTTCAGATAGGGAAAATGTCAGTGAGCGTTCAGATTTCAGTTCCAGAGCGATTCGCCCAATGAGTCCTTGATATTTAGTCGTTTTCAGCCAATTTTCTGAATTTTTGAAAATTTCACTTTTTTGTGAAAATATCCACTAAATGAGAGAATAATATGTGTGAGGGTACCCAAGGAGAGTTCCAAATGTGTGTGGGTAGAATATATATCCCACGGGATAAAATTGAAAAAAGTTGAAAAAAAATTTTTTTTGGACTTAGTAATTTTTCCGGCGTTTATCAGACTTTCAGATAGGGAAAATGTCAGTGAGCGTTCAGATTTCAGTTCCAGAGCGATTCGCCCAATGAGTCCTTGATATTTAGTCGTTTTCAGCCAATTTTCTGGATTTTTAAAAATTTCACTTTTTTGTGAAAATATCCACGAAATGAGGGAATAATATGTGTGAGGGTACCCCAGGAGAGTTCCAAATGTGTGTGGGTAGAATATATATTTCACGGGGATAAAATTGAAAAAAGTTGAAAAAAATTTTTGTTTGGACTTAGTAATTTTTCCGGCGTTTATCAGACTTTCAGATAGGGAAAATGTCAGTGAGCGTTCAGATTTCAGTTCCAGAGCGATTCGCCCAATGAGTCCTTGATATTTAGTCGTTTTCAGCCAATTTTCTGGATTTTTAAAAATTTCACTTTTTTGGGAAAATATCCACGAAATGAGGGAATAATATGTGTGAGGGTACCCCAGGAGAGTTCCAAATGTGTGTGGGTAGAATATATATCCCACGGGGTAAAATTGAAAAAAGTTAAAAAAAATTTTTTTGGGACTTAGTAATTTTTCCGGCGTTCATCAGACTTTCAGATAGGGGAAATGTCAGTGAGCTTTCCGATTTCAGTTCCAGAGCGATTTGCCCAATGAGTCCTTGATATTTAGTCGTTTTCAGCCAATTTTCTGGATTTTTGAAAATTTCACTTTTTTGTGAAAATATCCACTAAATGAGGGAATAATATGTGTGAGGGTACCCCAGGAGAGTTCCAAATGTGTGTGGGTAGAATATATATCCCACGGGGGTAAAATTGAAAAAAGTTGAAAATTTTTTTTTTTTGGACTTAGTCATTTTTCCGGCGTTTTTCAGACTTTCAGATAGGGGAAATGTCAGTGAGCGTTCCAATTTCAGTTCCAGAGCGATTTGCCCAATGAGTCCTTGATATTTAGTCATTTTCAGCCAATTTTATGGATTTTTGAAAATTTCACTTTTTTGTGAAAATATCCACTAAATGAGGGAATAATATGTGTGAGGGTACCCCAGGAGAGTTCCAAATGTGTGTGGGTAGAATATATATCCCACGGGGATAAAATTGAAAAAAGTTGAAAAAAATTTTTTTTTGGACTTAGTAATTTTTCCGGCGTTTATCAGACTTTCAGAAAGGGAAAATGTCAGTGAGCGTTCAGATTTCAGTTCCAGAGCGATTCGCCCAATGAGTCCTTGATATTTAGTCGTTTTCAGCCAATTTTCTGGATTTTTGAAAATTTCACTTTTTTGTGAAAATATCCACTAAATGAGGGAATAATATGTGTGAGGGTACCCCAGGAGAGTTCCAAATGTGTGTGGGTAGAATATATATCCCACGGGGGTAAAATTGAAAAAAGTTGAAAAATTTTTTTTTTTTGGACTTAGTCATTTTTCCGGCGTTTATCAGACTTTCAGATAGGGAAAATGTCAGTGAGCCTTCCGATTTCAGTTCCAGAGCGATTTGCCCAATGAGTCCTTGATATTTAGTCGTTTTCAGCCAATTTTCTGGATTTTTGAAAATTTCACTTTTTTGTGAAAATATCCACTAAATGAGGGAATAATATGTGTGAGGGTACCCCAGGAGAGTTCCAAATGTGTGTGGGTAGAATATATATCCCACGGGGGTAAAATTGAAAAAAGTTGAAAATTTTTTTTTTTTGGACTTAGTCATTTTTCCGGCGTTTATCAGACTTTCAGATAGGGAAAATGTCAGTGAGCGTTCAGATTTCAGTTCCAGAGCGATTCGCCCAATGAGTCCTTGATATTTAGTCGTTTTCAGCCAATTTTCTGAATTTTTGAAAATTTCACTTTTTTGTGAAAATATCCACTAAATGAGAGAATAATATGTGTGAGGGTACCCAAGGAGAGTTCCAAATGTGTGTGGGTAGAATATATATCCCACGGGATAAAATTGAAAAAAGTTGAAAAAAAATTTTTTTTGGACTTAGTAATTTTTCCGGCGTTTATCAGACTTTCAGATAGGGAAAATGTCAGTGAGCGTTCAGATTTCAGTTCCAGAGCGATTCGCCCAATGAGTCCTTGATATTTAGTCGTTTTCAGCCAATTTTCTGGATTTTTAAAAATTTCACTTTTTTGTGAAAATATCCACGAAATGAGGGAATAATATGTGTGAGGGTACCCCAGGAGAGTTCCAAATGTGTGTGGGTAGAATATATATTTCACGGGGATAAAATTGAAAAAAGTTGAAAAAAATTTTTGTTTGGACTTAGTAATTTTTCCGGCGTTTATCAGACTTTCAGATAGGGAAAATGTCAGTGAGCGTTCAGATTTCAGTTCCAGAGCGATTCGCCCAATGAGTCCTTGATATTTAGTCGTTTTCAGCCAATTTTCTGGATTTTTAAAAATTTCACTTTTTTGGGAAAATATCCACGAAATGAGGGAATAATATGTGTGAGGGTACCCCAGGAAAGTTCCAAATGTGTGTGGGTAGAATATATATCCCACGGGGTAAAATTGAAAAAAGTTAAAAAATTTTTTTTTGGGACTTAGTAATTTTTCCGGCGTTCATCAGACTTTCAGATAGGGGAAATGTCAGTGAGCTTTCCGATTTCAGTTCCAGAGCGATTTGCCCAATGAGTCCTTGATATTTAGTCGTTTTCAGCCAATTTTCTGGATTTTTGAAAATTTCACTTTTTTGTGAAAATATCCACTAAATGAGGGAATAATATGTGTGAGGGTACCCCAGGAGAGTTCCAAATGTGTGTGGGTAGAATATATATCCCACGGGGGTAAAATTGAAAAAAGTTGAAAATTTTTTTTTTTTGGACTTAGTCATTTTTCCGGCGTTTTTCAGACTTTCAGATAGGGGAAATGTCAGTGAGCGTTCCAATTTCAGTTCCAGAGCGATTTGCCCAATGAGTCCTTGATATTTAGTCATTTTCAGCCAATTTTATGGATTTTTGAAAATTTCACTTTTTTGTGAAAATATCCACTAAATGAGGGAATAATATGTGTGAGGGTACCCCAGGAGAGTTCCAAATGTGTGTGGGTAGAATATATATCCCACGGGGATAAAATTGAAAAAAGTTGAAAAAAATTTTTTTTTGGACTTAGTAATTTTTCCGGCGTTTATCAGACTTTCAGATAGGGAAAATGTCAGTGAGCCTTCCGATTTCAGTTCCAGAGCGATTTGCCCAATGAGTCCTTGATATTTAGTCGTTTTCAGCCAATTTTCTGGATTTTTGAAAATTTCACTTTTTTGTGAAAATATCCACTAAATGAGGGAATAATATGTGTGAGGGTACCCCAGGAGAGTTCCAAATGTGTGTGGGTAGAATATATATCCCACGGGGGTAAAATTGAAAAAAGTTGAAAATTTTTTTTTTTTGGACTTAGTCATTTTTCCGGCGTTTATCAGACTTTCAGATAGGGAAAATGTCAGTGAGCGTTCAGATTTCAGTTCCAGAGCGATTCGCCCAATGAGTCCTTGATATTTAGTCGTTTTCAGCCAATTTTCTGAATTTTTGAAAATTTCACTTTTTTGTGAAAATATCCACTAAATGAGAGAATAATATGTGTGAGGGTACCCAAGGAGAGTTCCAAATGTGTGTGGGTAGAATATATATCCCACGGGATAAAATTGAAAAAAGTTGAAAAAAAATTTTTTTTGGACTTAGTAATTTTTCCGGCGTTTATCAGACTTTCAGATAGGGAAAATGTCAGTGAGCGTTCAGATTTCAGTTCCAGAGCGATTCGCCCAATGAGTCCTTGATATTTAGTCGTTTTCAGCCAATTTTCTGGATTTTTAAAAATTTCACTTTTTTGTGAAAATATCCACGAAATGAGGGAATAATATGTGTGAGGGTACCCCAGGAGAGTTCCAAATGTGTGTGGGTAGAATATATATTTCACGGGGATAAAATTGAAAAAAGTTGAAAAAAATTTTTGTTTGGACTTAGTAATTTTTCCGGCGTTTATCAGACTTTCAGATAGGGAAAATGTCAGTGAGCGTTCAGATTTCAGTTCCAGAGCGATTCGCCCAATGAGTCCTTGATATTTAGTCGTTTTCAGCCAATTTTCTGGATTTTTAAAAATTTCACTTTTTTGGGAAAATATCCACGAAATGAGGGAATAATATGTGTGAGGGTACCCCAGGAGAGTTCCAAATGTGTGTGGGTAGAATATATATCCCACGGGGTAAAATTGAAAAAAGTTAAAAAATTTTTTTTTGGGACTTAGTAATTTTTCCGGCGTTCATCAGACTTTCAGATAGGGGAAATGTCAGTGAGCTTTCCGATTTCAGTTCCAGAGCGATTTGCCCAATGAGTCCTTGATATTTAGTCGTTTTCAGCCAATTTTCTGGATTTTTGAAAATTTCACTTTTTTGTGAAAATATCCACTAAATGAGGGAATAATATGTGTGAGGGTACCCCAGGAGAGTTCCAAATGTGTGTGGGTAGAATATATATCCCACGGGGGTAAAATTGAAAAAAGTTGAAAATTTTTTTTTTTTGGACTTAGTCATTTTTCCGGCGTTTTTCAGACTTTCAGATAGGGGAAATGTCAGTGAGCGTTCCAATTTCAGTTCCAGAGCGATTTGCCCAATGAGTCCTTGATATTTAGTCATTTTCAGCCAATTTTATGGATTTTTGAAAATTTCACTTTTTTGTGAAAATATCCACTAAATGAGGGAATAATATGTGTGAGGGTACCCCAGGAGAGTTCCAAATGTGTGTGGGTAGAATATATATCCCACGGGGATAAAATTGAAAAAAGTTGAAAAAAATTTTTTTTTGGACTTAGTAATTTTTCCGGCGTTTATCAGACTTTCAGATAGGGAAAATGTCAGTGAGCGTTCAGATTTCAGTTCCAGAGTGATTCGCCCAATGAGTCCTTGATATTTAGTCGTTTTCAGCCAATTTTCTGGATTTTTGAAAATTTCACTTTTTTGTGAAAATATCCACTAAATGAGGGAATAATATGTGTGAGGGTACCCCAGGAGAGTTCCAAATGTGTGTGGGTAGAATATATATCCCACGGGGGTAAAATTGAAAAAAGTTGAAAAATTTTTTTTTTTGGACTTAGTCATTTTTCCGGCGTTTATCAGACTTTCAGATAGGGAAAATGTCAGTGAGCCTTCCGATTTCAGTTCCAGAGCGATTTGCCCAATGAGTCCTTGATATTTAGTCGTTTTCAGCCAATTTTCTGGATTTTTGAAAATTTCACTTTTTTGTGAAAATATCCACTAAATGAGGGAATAATATGTGTGAGGGTACCCAAGGAGAGTTCCAAATGTGTGTGGGTAGAATATATATCCCACGGGATAAAATTGAAAAAAGTTGAAAAAAAATTTTTTTTGGACTTAGTAATTTTTCCGGCGTTTATCAGACTTTCAGATAGGGAAAATGTCAGTGAGCGTTCAGATTTCAGTTCCAGAGCGATTCGCCCAATGAGTCCTTGATATTTAGTCGTTTTCAGCCAATTTTCTGGATTTTTAAAAATTTCACTTTTTTGTGAAAATATCCACGAAATGAGGGAATAATATGTGTGAGGGTACCCCAGGAGAGTTCCAAATGTGTGTGGGTAGAATATATATTTCACGGGGATAAAATTGAAAAAAGTTGAAAAAAATTTTTGTTTGGACTTAGTAATTTTTCCGGCGTTTATCAGACTTTCAGATAGGGAAAATGTCAGTGAGCGTTCAGATTTCAGTTCCAGAGCGATTCGCCCAATGAGTCCTTGATATTTAGTCGTTTTCAGCCAATTTTCTGGATTTTTAAAAATTTCACTTTTTTGGGAAAATATCCACGAAATGAGGGAATAATATGTGTGAGGGTACCCCAGGAGAGTTCCAAATGTGTGTGGGTAGAATATATATCCCACGGGGTAAAATTGAAAAAAGTTAAAAAATTTTTTTTTGGGACTTAGTAATTTTTCCGGCGTTCATCAGACTTTCAGATAGGGGAAATGTCAGTGAGCTTTCCGATTTCAGTTCCAGAGCGATTTGCCCAATGAGTCCTTGATATTTAGTCGTTTTCAGCCAATTTTCTGGATTTTTGAAAATTTCACTTTTTTGTGAAAATATCCACTAAATGAGGGAATAATATGTGTGAGGGTACCCCAGGAGAGTTCCAAATGTGTGTGGGTAGAATATATATCCCACGGGGGTAAAATTGAAAAAAGTTGAAAATTTTTTTTTTTTGGACTTAGTCATTTTTCCGGCGTTTTTCAGACTTTCAGATAGGGGAAATGTCAGTGAGCGTTCCAATTTCAGTTCCAGAGCGATTTGCCCAATGAGTCCTTGATATTTAGTCATTTTCAGCCAATTTTATGGATTTTTGAAAATTTCACTTTTTTGTGAAAATATCCACTAAATGAGGGAATAATATGTGTGAGGGTACCCCAGGAGAGTTCCAAATGTGTGTGGGTAGAATATATATCCCACGGGGATAAAATTGAAAAAAGTTGAAAAAAATTTTTTTTTGGACTTAGTAATTTTTCCGGCGTTTATCAGACTTTCAGATAGGGAAAATGTCAGTGAGCGTTCAGATTTCAGTTCCAGAGCGATTCGCCCAATGAGTCCTTGATATTTAGTCGTTTTCAGCCAATTTTCTGGATTTTTGAAAATTTCACTTTTTTGTGAAAATATCCACTAAATGAGGGAATAATATGTGTGAGGGTACCCCAGGAGAGTTCCAAATGTGTGTGGGTAGAATATATATCCCACGGGGGTAAAATTGAAAAAAGTTGAAAAATTTTTTTTTTTGGACTTAGTCATTTTTCCGGCGTTTATCAGACTTTCAGATAGGGAAAATGTCAGTGAGCCTTCCGATTTCAGTTCCAGAGCGATTTGCCCAATGAGTCCTTGATATTTAGTCGTTTTCAGCCAATTTTTTGGATTTTTGAAAATTTCACTTTTTTGTGAAAATATCCACTAAATGAGGGAATAATATGTGTGAGGGTACCCCAGGAGAGTTCCAAATGTGTGTGGGTAGAATATATATCCCACGGGGGTAAAATTGAAAAAAGTTGAAAATTTTTTTTTTTTGGACTTAGTCATTTTTCCGGCGTTTTTCAGACTTTCAGATAGGGGAAATGTCAGTGAGCGTTCCAATTTCAGTTCCAGAGCGATTTGCCCAATGAGTCCTTGATATTTAGTCATTTTCAGCCAATTTTATGGATTTTTGAAAATTTCACTTTTTTGTGAAAATATCCACTAAATGAGGGAATAATATGTGTGAGGGTACCCCAGGAGAGTTCCAAATGTGTGTGGGTAGAATATATATCCCACGGGGATAAAATTGAAAAAAGTTGAAAAAAATTTTTTTTTGGACTTAGTAATTTTTCCGGCGTTTATCAGACTTTCAGATAGGGAAAATGTCAGTGAGCGTTCAGATTTCAGTTCCAGAGCGATTCGCCCAATGAGTCCTTGATATTTAGTCGTTTTCAGCCAATTTTCTGGATTTTTGAAAATTTCACTTTTTTGTGAAAATATCCACTAAATGAGGGAATAATATGTGTGAGGGTACCCCAGGAGAGTTCCAAATGTGTGTGGGTAGAATATATATCCCACGGGGGTAAAATTGAAAAAAGTTGAAAAATTTTTTTTTTTGGACTTAGTCATTTTTCCGGCGTTTATCAGACTTTCAGATAGGGAAAATGTCAGTGAGCCTTCCGATTTCAGTTCCAGAGCGATTTGCCCAATGAGTCCTTGATATTTAGTCGTTTTCAGCCAATTTTCTGGATTTTTGAAAATTTCACTTTTTTGTGAAAATATCCACTAAATGAGGGAATAATATGTGTGAGGGTACCCCAGGAGAGTTCCAAATGTGTGTGGGTAGAATATATATCCCACGGGGGTAAAATTGAAAAAAGTTGAAAATTTTTTTTTTTTGGACTTAGTCATTTTTCCGGCGTTTTTCAGACTTTCAGATAGGGGAAATGTCAGTGAGCGTTCCAATTTCAGTTCCAGAGCGATTTGCCCAATGAGTCCTTGATATTTAGTCATTTTCAGCCAATTTTATGGATTTTTGAAAATTTCACTTTTTTGTGAAAATATCCACTAAATGAGGGAATAATATGTGTGAGGGTACCCCAGGAGAGTTCCAAATGTGTGTGGGTAGAATATATATCCCACGGGGATAAAATTGAAAAAAGTTGAAAAAAATTTTTTTTTGGACTTAGTAATTTTTCCGGCGTTTATCAGACTTTCAGATAGGGAAAATGTCAGTGAGCGTTCAGATTTCAGTTCCAGAGCGATTCGCCCAATGAGTCCTTGATATTTAGTCGTTTTCAGCCAATTTTCTGGATTTTTGAAAATTTCACTTTTTTGTGAAAATATCCACTAAATGAGGGAATAATATGTGTGAGGGTACCCCAGGAGAGTTCCAAATGTGTGTGGGTAGAATATATATCCCACGGGGGTAAAATTGAAAAAAGTTGAAAAATTTTTTTTTTTGGACTTAGTCATTTTTCCGGCGTTTATCAGACTTTCAGATAGGGAAAATGTCAGTGAGCCTTCCGATTTCAGTTCCAGAGCGATTTGCCCAATGAGTCCTTGATATTTAGTCGTTTTCAGCCAATTTTCTGGATTTTTGAAAATTTCACTTTTTTGTGAAAATATCCACTAAATGAGGGAATAATATGTGTGAGGGTACCCCAGGAGAGTTCCAAATGTGTGTGGGTAGAATATATATCCCACGGGGGTAAAATTGAAAAAAGTTGAAAATTTTTTTTTTTTGGACTTAGTCATTTTTCCGGCGTTTATCAGACTTTCAGATAGGGAAAATGTCAGTGAGCGTTCAGATTTCAGTTCCAGAGCGATTCGCCCAATGAGTCCTTGATATTTAGTCGTTTTCAGCCAATTTTCTGAATTTTTGAAAATTTCACTTTTTTGTGAAAATATCCACTAAATGAGAGAATAATATGTGTGAGGGTACCCAAGGAGAGTTCCAAATGTGTGTGGGTAGAATATATATCCCACGGGGGTAAAATTGAAAAAAGTTGAAAATTTTTTTTTTTTGGACTTAGTCATTTTTCCGGCGTTTTTCAGACTTTCAGATAGGGGAAATGTCAGTGAGCGTTCCAATTTCAGTTCCAGAGCGATTTGCCCAATGAGTCCTTGATATTTAGTCATTTTCAGCCAATTTTATGGATTTTTGAAAATTTCACTTTTTTGTGAAAATATCCACTAAATGAGGGAATAATATGTGTGAGGGTACCCCAGGAGAGTTCCAAATGTGTGTGGGTAGAATATATATCCCACGGGGATAAAATTGAAAAAAGTTGAAAAAAATTTTTTTTTGGACTTAGTAATTTTTCCGGCGTTTATCAGACTTTCAGATAGGGAAAATGTCAGTGAGCGTTCAGATTTCAGTTCCAGAGCGATTCGCCCAATGAGTCCTTGATATTTAGTCGTTTTCAGCCAATTTTCTGGATTTTTGAAAATTTCACTTTTTTGTGAAAATATCCACTAAATGAGGGAATAATATGTGTGAGGGTACCCCAGGAGAGTTCCAAATGTGTGTGGGTAGAATATATATCCCACGGGGGTAAAATTGAAAAAAGTTGAAAAATTTTTTTTTTTGGACTTAGTCATTTTTCCGGCGTTTATCAGACTTTCAGATAGGGAAAATGTCAGTGAGCCTTCCGATTTCAGTTCCAGAGCGATTTGCCCAATGAGTCCTTGATATTTAGTCGTTTTCAGCCAATTTTCTGGATTTTTGAAAATTTCACTTTTTTGTGAAAATATCCACTAAATGAGGGAATAATATGTGTGAGGGTACCCCAGGAGAGTTCCAAATGTGTGTGGGTAGAATATATATCCCACGGGGGTAAAATTGAAAAAAGTTGAAAATTTTTTTTTTTTGGACTTAGTCATTTTTCCGGCGTTTATCAGACTTTCAGATAGGGAAAATGTCAGTGAGCGTTCAGATTTCAGTTCCAGAGCGATTCGCCCAATGAGTCCTTGATATTTAGTCGTTTTCAGCCAATTTTCTGAATTTTTGAAAATTTCACTTTTTTGTGAAAATATCCACTAAATGAGAGAATAATATGTGTGAGGGTACCCAAGGAGAGTTCCAAATGTGTGTGGGTAGAATATATATCCCACGGGATAAAATTGAAAAAAGTTGAAAAAAAATTTTTTTTGGACTTAGTAATTTTTCCGGCGTTTATCAGACTTTCAGATAGGGAAAATGTCAGTGAGCGTTCAGATTTCAGTTCCAGAGCGATTCGCCCAATGAGTCCTTGATATTTAGTCGTTTTCAGCCAATTTTCCGGATTTTTAAAAATTTCACTTTTTTGTGAAAATATCCACGAAATGAGGGAATAATATGTGTGAGGGTACCCCAGGAGAGTTCCAAATGTGTGTGGGTAGAATATATATTTCACGGGGATAAAATTGAAAAAAGTTGAAAAAAATTTTTGTTTGGACTTAGTAATTTTTCCGGCGTTTATCAGACTTTCAGATAGGGAAAATGTCAGTGAGCGTTCAGATTTCAGTTCCAGAGCGATTCGCCCAATGAGTCCTTGATATTTAGTCGTTTTCAGCCAATTTTCTGGATTTTTAAAAATTTCACTTTTTTGGGAAAATATCCACGAAATGAGGGAATAATATGTGTGAGGGTACCCCAGGAGAGTTCCAAATGTGTGTGGGTAGAATATATATCCCACGGGGTAAAATTGAAAAAAGTTAAAAAATTTTTTTTTGGGACTTAGTAATTTTTCCGGCGTTCATCAGACTTTCAGATAGGGGAAATGTCAGTGAGCTTTCCGATTTCAGTTCCAGAGCGATTTGCCCAATGAGTCCTTGATATTTAGTCGTTTTCAGCCAATTTTCTGGATTTTTGAAAATTTCACTTTTTTGTGAAAATATCCACTAAATGAGGGAATAATATGTGTGAGGGTACCCCAGGAGAGTTCCAAATGTGTGTGGGTAGAATATATATCCCACGGGGGTAAAATTGAAAAACGTTGAAAATTTTTTTTTTTTGGACTTAGTCATTTTTCCGGCGTTTTTCAGACTTTCAGATAGGGGAAATGTCAGTGAGCGTTCCAATTTCAGTTCCAGAGCGATTTGCCCAATGAGTCCTTGATATTTAGTCGTTTTCAGCCAATTTTATGGATTTTTGAAAATTTCACTTTTTTGTGAAAATATCCACTAAATGAGGGAATAATATGTGTGAGGGTACCCCAGGAGAGTTCCAAATGTGTGTGGGTAGAATATATATCCCACGGGGATAAAATTGAAAAAAGTTGAAAAAAATTTTTTTTTGGACTTAGTAATTTTTCCGGCGTTTATCAGACTTTCAGATAGGGAAAATGTCAGTGAGCGTTCAGATTTCAGTTCCAGAGCGATTCGCCCAATGAGTCCTTGATATTTAGTCGTTTTCAGCCAATTTTCTGGATTTTTGAAAATTTCACTTTTTTGTGAAAATATCCACTAAATGAGGGAATAATATGTGTGAGGGTACCCCAGGAGAGTTCCAAATGTGTGTGGGTAGAATATATATCCCACGGGGGTAAAATTGAAAAAAGTTGAAAATTTTTTTTTTTTGGACTTAGTCATTTTTCCGGCGTTTATCAGACTTTCAGATAGGGAAAATGTCAGTGAGCGTTCAGATTTCAGTTCCAGAGCGATTCGCCCAATGAGTCCTTGATATTTAGTCGTTTTCAGCCAATTTTCTGAATTTTTGAAAATTTCACTTTTTTGTGAAAATATCCACTAAATGAGAGAATAATATGTGTGAGGGTACCCAAGGAGAGTTCCAAATGTGTGTGGGTAGAATATATATCCCACGGGATAAAATTGAAAAAAGTTGAAAAAAAATTTTTTTTGGACTTAGTAATTTTTCCGGCGTTTATCAGACTTTCAGATAGGGAAAATGTCAGTGAGCGTTCAGATTTCAGTTCCAGAGCGATTCGCCCAATGAGTCCTTGATATTTAGTCGTTTTCAGCCAATTTTCTGGATTTTTGAAAATTTCACTTTTTTGTGAAAATATCCACTAAATGAGGGAATAATATGTGTGAGGGTACCCCAGGAGAGTTCCAAATGTGTGTGGGTAGAATATATATCCCACGGGGGTAAAATTGAAAAAAGTTGAAAATTTTTTTTTTTTGGACTTAGTCATTTTTCCGGCGTTTATCAGACTTTCAGATAGGGAAAATGTCAGTGAGCGTTCAGATTTCAGTTCCAGAGCGATTCGCCCAATGAGTCCTTGATATTTAGTCGTTTTCAGCCAATTTTCTGAATTTTTGAAAATTTCACTTTTTTGTGAAAATATCCACTAAATGAGAGAATAATATGTGTGAGGGTACCCAAGGAGAGTTCCAAATGTGTGTGGGTAGAATATATATCCCACGGGATAAAATTGAAAAAAGTTGAAAAAAAATTTTTTTTGGACTTAGTAATTTTTCCGGCGTTTATCAGACTTTCAGATAGGGAAAATGTCAGTGAGCGTTCAGATTTCAGTTCCAGAGCGATTCGCCCAATGAGTCCTTGATATTTAGTCGTTTTCAGCCAATTTTCTGGATTTTTAAAAATTTCACTTTTTTGTGAAAATATCCACGAAATGAGGGAATAATATGTGTGAGGGTACCCCAGGAGAGTTCCAAATGTGTGTGGGTAGAATATATATTTCACGGGGATAAAATTGAAAAAAGTTGAAAAAAATTTTTTTTTGGACTTAGTAATTTTTCCGGCGTTTATCAGACTTTCAGATAGGGAAAATGTCAGTGAGCGTTCAGATTTCAGTTCCAGAGCGATTCGCCCAATGAGTCCTTGATATTTAGTCGTTTTCAGCCAATTTTCTGGATTTTTGAAAATTTCACTTTTTTGTGAAAATATCCACTAAATGAGGGAATAATATGTGTGAGGGTACCCCAGGAGAGTTCCAAATGTGTGTGGGTAGAATATATATCCCACGGGGGTAAAATTGAAAAAAGTTGAAAATTTTTTTTTTTTGGACTTAGTCATTTTTCCGGCGTTTATCAGACTTTCAGATAGGGAAAATGTCAGTGAGCGTTCAGATTTCAGTTCCAGAGCGATTCGCCCAATGAGTCCTTGATATTTAGTCGTTTTCAGCCAATTTTCTGAATTTTTGAAAATTTCACTTTTTTGTGAAAATATCCACTAAATGAGAGAATAATATGTGTGAGGGTACCCAAGGAGAGTTCCAAATGTGTGTGGGTAGAATATATATCCCACGGGATAAAATTGAAAAAAGTTGAAAAAAAATTTTTTTTGGACTTAGTAATTTTTCCGGCGTTTATCAGACTTTCAGATAGGGAAAATGTCAGTGAGCGTTCAGATTTCAGTTCCAGAGCGATTCGCCCAATGAGTCCTTGATATTTAGTCGTTTTCAGCCAATTTTCTGGATTTTTAAAAATTTCACTTTTTTGTGAAAATATCCACGAAATGAGGGAATAATATGTGTGAGGGTACCCCAGGAGAGTTCCAAATGTGTGTGGGTAGAATATATATTTCACGGGGATAAAATTGAAAAAAGTTGAAAAAAATTTTTTTTTGGACTTAGTAATTTTTCCGGCGTTTATCAGACTTTCAGATAGGGAAAATGTCAGTGAGCGTTCAGATTTCAGTTCCAGAGCGATTCGCCCAATGAGTCCTTGATATTTAGTCGTTTTCAGCCAATTTTCTGGATTTTTAAAAATTTCACTTTTTTGTGAAAATATCCACGAAATGAGGGAATAATATGTGTGAGGGTACCCCAGGAGAGTTCCAAATGTGTGTGGGTAGAATATATATTTCACGGGGATAAAATTGAAAAAAGTTGAAAAAAATTTTTTTTTGGACTTAGTAATTTTCCGGCGTTCATCAGACTTTCAGATAGGGGAAATGTCAGTGAGCATTCCAATATGAGTTCCAGAGCGATTCGCCCAATGAGTCATTGATATTTAGTCGTTTTCAGCCAATTTTCAGGATTTTTGAAAATTTCACTTTTTTGTGAAAATATCCACTAAATGAGGAAATAATATGTGTGAGGGTACCCCAGGAGAGTTCCAAATGTGTGTGGGTAGAATATATATCCCACGGGGGTAAAATTGAAAAAAGTTGAAAAAAAATTTTTGGGGGACTTAGTTATTTTTCCGGCGTTTATCAGACTTTCAGATAGGGGAAATGTCAGTGAGCATTCAGATTTCAGTTCCAGAGCGATTCGCCCAATGAGTCCTTAATATTTAGTCGTTTTCAGCCAATTTTCTTGATTTTTGAAAATTTCACTATTTTGTGAAAATATCCACTAAATGAGAGAATAATATGTGTGAGGGTACCCAAGGAGAGTTCCAAATGTGTGTGGGTAGAATATATATCCCACGGGGATAAAATTGAAAAAAGTTTAAAAAAAAATTTTTTTTGGACTTAGTAATTTTTCCGGCGTTCATCAGACTTTCAGATAGAGGAAATGTCAGTGAGCATTCCGATTTCAGTTCCAGAGCGATTCGCCCAATGAGTCCTTGATATTTAGTCGTTTTCAGCCAATTTTCTGGATTTTTGAAAATTTCACTTTTTTGTGAAAATATCCACTAAATGTGGGAATAATATGTGTGAGGGAAACCCAGGAGAGTTCCAAATGTGTGTGGGTAGAATATATATCACACGGGGATAAAATTGAAAAAAGTTTAAAAAAAAATTTTTTTTGGACTTAGTAATTTTTCCGGCATTCATCAGACTTTCAGATAGGGGAAATGTCAGTGAGCATTCCGATATCAGTTCCAGAGCGATTCGCCCAATGAGTCCTTGATATTTAGTCGTTTTCAGCCAATTTTCTGGATTTTTGAAAATTTCACTTTTTTGTGAAAATATCCACTAAATGTGGGAATAATATGTGTGAGGGAAACCCAGGAGAGTTCCAAATGTGTGTGGGTAGAATATATATCACACGGGGATAAAATTGAAAAAAGTTTAAAAAAAAATTTTTTTTGGACTTAGTAATTTTTCCGGCGTTTATCAGACTTTCAGATAGGGGAAATGTCAGTGAGCATTCCGATATCAGTTCCAGAGCGATTCGCCCAATGAGTCCTTGATATTTAGTCGTTTTCAGCCAATTTTCTGGATTTTTGAAAATTTCACTTTTTTGTGAAAATATCCACTAAATGAGGAAATAATATGTGTGAGGGTACCCCAGGAGAGTTCCAAATGTGTGTGGATAGAATATATATCCCACGGGGGTAAAATTGAAAAAAGTTCAAAAATTTTTTATTGGGGACTTAGTCATTTTTCCGGCGTTTATCAGACTTTCAGATAGGGGAAATGTCAGTGAGCATTCCGATTTCAGTTCCAGAGCGATTCGCCCAATGAGTCCTTGATATTTAGTCATTTTCAGCCAATTTTCTGGATTTTTGAAAATTTCACTTTTTTTGTGAAAATATCCACTAAATGAGGGAATAATATGTGTGAGGGTACCCCAGGAGAGTTCCAAATGTGTGTGGGTAGAATATATATTTCACGGGGATAAAATTGAAAAAAGTTGAAAAAAATTTTTTTTTGGACTTAGTAATTTTTCCGGCGTTTATCAGACTTTCAGATAGGGAAAATGTCAGTGAGCGTTCAGATTTCAGTTCCAGAGCGATTCGCCCAATGAGTCCTTGATATTTAGTCGTTTTCAGCCAATTTTCTGGATTTTTAAAAATTTCACTTTTTTGTGAAAATATCCACGAAATGAGGGAATAATATGTGTGAGGGTACCCCAGGAGAGTTCCAAATGTGTGTGGGTAGAATATATATTTCACGGGGATAAAATTGAAAAAAGTTGAAAAAAATTTTTTTTTGGACTTAGTAATTTTCCGGCGTTCATCAGACTTTCAGATAGGGGAAATGTCAGTGAGCATTCCAATATGAGTTCCAGAGCGATTCGCCCAATGAGTCATTGATATTTAGTCGTTTTCAGCCAATTTTCAGGATTTTTGAAAATTTCACTTTTTTGTGAAAATATCCACTAAATGAGGAAATAATATGTGTGAGGGTACCCCAGGAGAGTTCCAAATGTGTGTGGGTAGAATATATATCCCACGGGGGTAAAATTGAAAAAAGTTGAAAAAAAATTTTTGGGGGACTTAGTTATTTTTCCGGCGTTTATCAGACTTTCAGATAGGGGAAATGTCAGTGAGCATTCAGATTTCAGTTCCAGAGCGATTCGCCCAATGAGTCCTTAATATTTAGTCGTTTTCAGCCAATTTTCTTGATTTTTGAAAATTTCACTATTTTGTGAAAATATCCACTAAATGAGAGAATAATATGTGTGAGGGTACCCAAGGAGAGTTCCAAATGTGTGTGGGTAGAATATATATCCCACGGGGATAAAATTGAAAAAAGTTTAAAAAAAAATTTTTTTTGGACTTAGTAATTTTTCCGGCATTCATCAGACTTTCAGATAGGGGAAATGTCAGTGAGCATTCCGATATCAGTTCCAGAGCGATTCGCCCAATGAGTCCTTGATATTTAGTCATTTTCAGCCAATTTTCTGGATTTTTGAAAATTTCACTTTTTTGTGAAAATATCCACTAAATGAGGAAATAATATGTGTGAGGGTACCCCAGGAGAGTTCCAAATGTGTGTGGATAGAATATATATCCCACGGGGGTAAAATTGAAAAAAGTTCAAAAATTTTTTATTGGGGACTTAGTCATTTTTCCGGCGTTTATCAGACTTTCAGATAGGGGAAATGTCAGTGAGCGTTCCGATTTCAGTTCCAGAGCGATTCGCCCAATGAGTCCTTGATATTTAGTCATTTTCAGCCAATTTTCTGGATTTTTGAAAATTTCACTTTTTTGTGAAAATATCCACTAAATGAGGAAATAATATGTGTGAGGGTACCCCAGGAGAGTTCCAAATGTGTGTGGATAGAATATATATCCCACGGGGGTAAAATTGAAAAAAGTTCAAAAATTTTTTATTGGGGACTTAGTCATTTTTCCAGCGTTTATCAGACTTTCAGATAGTGGAATTGTCAGTGAGTGTTCCGATTTCAGTTCCAGAGCGATTCGCCCAATGAATCCTTGATATTTAGTAGTTTTCAGCCAATTTTCTGGATTTTTGAAAATTTCACTTTTTTGTGAAAATATCCACTAAATGAGGGAATAATATGTGTGAGGGAAACCCAGGAGAGTTCCAAATGTGTATGGGTAGAATATATATCCCACAGGGATAAAATTGAAAAAAGTTTAAAAAAAAATTTTTTTTGGACTTAGTAATTTTTCCGGCGTTCATCAGACTTTCAGATAGGGGAAATGTCAGTGAGCATTCCGATATCAGTTCCAGAGCGATTCGCCCAATGAGTCGTTCATATTTAGTCGTTTTCAGCCAATTTTCTGGATTTTTGAAAATTTCACTTTTTTGTGAAAATATCCACTAAATGAGGGAATAATATGTGTGAGGGTACCCCAGGAGAGTTCCAAATGTGTGTGGGTAGAATATATATCCCACGGGGGTAAAATTGAAAAAAGTTTAAAAATTTTTTTTTTTGGACTTAGTCATTTTTCCGGCGTTTATCAAACTTTCAGATAGGGGAAATATCAGTGAGCGTTCCGATTTCAGTTCCCGAGCGATTTGCCCAATGAGTCCTTGATATTTAGTCGTTTTCAGCCAATTTTCTGGATTTTTGAAAATTTCACTTTTTTGTGAAAATATCCACTAAATGAGAGAATAATATGTGTGAGGGTACCCAAGGAGAGTTCCAAATGTGTGTCGGTAGAATATATATCCCACGGGGTAAAATTGAAAAAAGTTGAAAAATTTTTTTTTGGGACTTAGTAATTTTTCCGGCGTTTATCAGACTTTCAGATAGTGAAAATCTCAGTGAGCGTTCAGATTTCAGTTCCAGAGCGATTCGCCCAATGAGTCCTTGATATTTAGTCGTTTTCAGCCAATTTTCTGGATTTTTGAAAATTTCACTTTTTTGTAACAATATCCACTAAATGAGGGAATAATATGTGTGAGGGTACCCCAGGAGAGTTCCAAATGTGTGTGGGTAGAATATATATTTCACGGGGATAAAATTGAAAAAAGTTGAAAAAAATTTTTTTTTGGACTTAGTAATTTTTCCGGCGTTCATCAGACTTTCAGATAGGAGAAATGTCAGTGAGCATTCCGATATGAGTTCCAGAGTGATTCGCCCAATGAGTCCTTGATATTTAGTCATTTTCAGCCAATTTTCTGGATTTTTGAAAATTTCACTTTTTTTGTGAAAATATCCACTAAATGAGGGAATAATATGTATGAGGGTACCCCAGGAGAGTTCCAAATGTGTGTGGGTAGAATATATATCCCACGGGGTAAAATTGAAAAAAGTTGAAAAAATTTTTTTTTGGGACTTAGTCATTTTTCCGTCGTTTATCAGACTTTCAGATAGTGGAATTGTCAGTGAGTGTTCCGATTTCAGTTCCAGAGCAATTCGCCCAATGAATCCTTGATATTTAGTAGTTTTCAGCCAATTTTCTGGATTTTTGAAAATTTCACTTTTTTGTGAAAATATCCACTAAATGAGGGAATAATATGTGTGAGGGAAACCCAGGAGAGTTCCAAATGTGTGTGGGTAGAATATATATCCCACAGGGATAAAATTGAAAAAAGTTTAAAAAAAAATTTTTTTTGGACTTAGTAATTTTTCCGGCGTTCATCAGACTTTCAGATAGGGGAAATGTCAGTGAGCATTCCGATATCAGTTCCAGAGCGATTCGCCCAATGAGTCCTTCATATTTAGTCGTTTTCAGCCAATTTTCTGGATTTTTGAAAATTTCACTTTTTTGTGAAAATATCCACTAAATGTGGGAATAATATGTGTCAGGGAAACCCAGGAGAGTTCCAAATGTGTGTGGGTAGAATATATATCCCACGAAGGTAAAATTGAAAAAAGTTGAAAATTTTTTTTTTTTGGACTTAGTAATTTTTCCGGCGTTTATCAGACTTTCAGATAGGGAAAATGTCAGTGAGCGTTCAGATTTCAGTTCCAGAGCGATTCGCCCAATGAGTCCTTGATATTTAGTCGTTTTCAGCCAATTTTCTGGATTTTTAAAAATTTCACTTTTTTGTGAAAATATCCACGAAATGAGGGAATAATATGTGTGAGGGTACCCCAGGAGAGTTCCAAATGTGTGTGGGTAGAATATATATTTCAAGGGGATAAAATTGAAAAAAGTTGAAAAAAATTTTTTTTTGGACTTAGTAATTTTTCCGGCGTTCATCAGACTTTCAGATAGGGGAAATGTCAGTGAGCATTCCAATATGAGTTCCAGAGCGATTCGCCCAATGAGTCCTTGATATTTAGTCGTTTTCAGCCAATTTTCTGGATTTTTGAAAATTTCACTTTTTTGTGAAAATATCCACTAAATGAGGGAATAATATGTGTGAGGGTACCCCAGGAGAGTTCCAAATGTGTGTGGGTAGAATATATATTTCACGGGGATAAAATTGAAAAAAGTTGAAAAAAATTTTTTTTTGGACTTAGTAATTTTTCCGGCGTTCATCAGACTTTCAGATAGGGGAAATGTCAGTGAGCATTCCGATATGAGTTCCAGAGCGATTCGCCCAATGAGTCCTTGATATTTAGTCATTTGCAGCCAATTTTCTGGATTTTTGAAAATTTCACTTTTTTTATGAAAATATCCACTAAATGAGGGAATAATATGTGTGAGGGTACCCCAGGAGAGTTCCAAATGTGTGTGGGTAGAATATATATCCCACGGGGGTAAAATTGAAAAAAGTTGAAAAATTTTTTATTTGGACTTAGTCATTTTTCCGGCGTTTATCAGACTTTCAGATAGGGAAAATGTCAGTGAGCGTTCAGATTTCAGTTCCAGAGCGATTCGCCCAATGAGTCCTTGATATTTAGTCGTTTTCAGCCAATTTTCTGGATTTTTGAAAATTTCACTTTTTTGTGAAAATATCCACTAAATGAGGAAATAATATGTGTGAGGGTACCCCAGGAGAGTTCCAAATGTGTGTGGATAGAATATATATCCCACGGGGGTAAAATTGAAAAAAGTTCAAAATTTTTTTATTGGGGACTTAGTCATTTTTCCGGCGTTTATCAGACTTTCAGATAGGGGAAATGTCAGTGAGCGTTCCGATTTCAGTTCCAGAGCGATTCGCCCAATGAGTCCTTGATATTTAGTCATTTTCAGCCAATTTTCTGGATTTTTGAAAATGTCACTTTTTTTGTGAAAATATCCACTAAATGAGGGAATAATATGTATGAGGGTACCCCAGGAGAGTTCCAAATGTGTGTGGGTAGAATATATATCCCACGGGGTAAAATTGAAAAAAGTTGAAAAAATTTTTTTTTGGGACTTAGTCATTTTTCCGTCGTTTATCAGACTTTCAGATAGTGGAATTGTCAGTGAGTGTTCCGATTTCAGTTCCAGAGCGATTCGCCCAATGAATCCTTGATATTTAGTAGTTTTCAGCCAATTTTCTGGATTTTTGAAAATTTCACTTTTTTGTGAAAATATCCACTAAATGAGGGAATAATATGTGTGAGGGAAACCCAGGAGAGTTCCAAATGTGTGTGGGTAGAATACATATCCCACGGGGATAAAATTGAAAAAAGTTTAAAAAAAAATTTTTTTTGGACTTAGTAATTTTTCCGGCATTCATCAGACTTTCAGATAGGGGAAATGTCAGTGAGCATTCCGATATCAGTTCCAGAGCGATTCGCCCAATGAGTCCTTGATATTTAGTCGTTTTCAGCCAATTTTCTGGATTTTTGAAAATTTCACTTTTTTGTGAAAATATCCTCTAAATGAGGGAATAATATGTGTGAGGGTACCCCAGGAGAGTTCCAAATGTGTGTGGGTAGAATATATATCCCACGGGGGTAAAATTGAAAAAAGTTGAAAAATTTTTTTTTTTGGACTTAGTCATTTTTCCGGCGTTTATCAAACTTTCAGATAGGGGAAATGTCAGTGAGCGTTCCGATTTCAGTTCCCGAGCGATTTGCCCAATGAGTCCTTGATATTTAGTCATTTTCAGCCAATTTTCTGGATTTTTGAAAATTTCACTTTTTTGTGAAAATATCCACTAAATGAGAGAATAATATGTGTGAGGGTACCCAAGGAGAGTTCCAAATGTGTGTGGGTAGAATATATATCCCACGGGGTAAAATTGAAAAAAGTTGAAAAAATTTTTTTGGGGACTAAGTAATTTTTCCGGCGTTTATCAGACTTTCAGATAGTGAAAATGTCAGTGAGCATTCAGATTTCAGTTCCAGAGCGATTCGCCCAATGAGTCCTTGATATTTAGTCGTTTTCAGCCAATTTTCTGGATTTTTAAAAATTTCACTTTTTTGTGAAAATATCCACTAAATGAGGGAATAATATGTGTGAGGCTATCCCAGGAGAGTTCCAAATGTGTGTGGGTAGAATATATATCCCATGGGGATAAAATTGAAAAAAGTTTAAAAAAAATTTTTTTGGGGAATTAGTAATTTTTCCGGCGTTCATCAGACTTTCAGATAGGGGAAATGTCAGTGAGCATTCCGATATGAGTTCCAGAGCGATTCGCCCAATGAGTCCTTGATATTTAGTCGTTTTCAGCCAATTTTCTGGATTTTTGAAAATTTCACTTTTTTGTGAAAATATCCACTAAATGAGGGAATAATATGTGTGCGGGAACCCCAGGAGAGTTCCAAATGTGTGTGGGTAGAATATATATCTCACGGGGATAAAATTGAAAAAAGTTTAAAAAAAATTTTTTTTTGGACTTAGTAATTTTTCCGTCGTTCATCAGACTTTCAGATAGGGGAAATGTCAGTGAGCATTCCGATATCAGTTCCAGAGCGATTAGCCCAATGAGTCCTTGATATTTAGTCGTTTTCAGCCAATTTTCTGGATTTTTGAAAATTTCACTTTTTTCTGAAAATATCCACTAAATGAGGGAATAATATGTGTGAGGGTACCCCAGGAGAGTTCCAAATGTGTGTGGGTAAAATATATATCCCACGGGGGTAAAATTGAAAAAAGTTGAAAAAATTTTTTTTTGGACTTAGTCATTTTTCCGGCGTTTATCAGACTTTCAGATAGGGAAAATGTCAGTGAGCGTTCAGATTTCAGTTCCAGAGCGATTCGCCCAATGAGTCCTTGATATTTAGTCGCTTTCAGCCAATTTTCTGGATTTTTGAAAATTTCACTTTTTTGTGAAAATATCCACTAAATGAGGGAATAATATGTGTGAGGGTACCCCAGGAGAGTTCCAAATGTGTGTGGGTAGAATATATATTTCACGGGGATAAAATTGAAAAAAGTTGCAAAAAATTTTTTTTTGGACTTAGTAATTTTTCCGGCGTTCATCAGACTTTCAGATAGGGGAAATGTCAGTGAGCATTCCGATATGAGTTCCAGAGCGATTTACCGAATGAGTCCTTGATATTTAGTCATTTTCAGCCAATTTTCTGGATTTTTGAAAATTTCACTTTTTTTGTGAAAATATCCACTAAATGAGGGAATAATATGTATGAGGGTACCCCAGGAGAGTTCCAAATGTGTGTGGGTAGAATATATATCCCACGGGGTAAAATTGAAAAAAGTTGAAAAAATTTTTTTTTGGGACTTAGTCATTTTTCCGTCGTTTATCAGACTTTCAGATAGTGGAATTGTCAGTGAGTGTTCCGATTTCAGTTCCAGAGCGATTCGCCCAATGAATCCTTGATATTTAGTAGTTTTCAGCCAATTTTCTGGATTTTTGAAAATTTCACTTTTTTGTGAAAATATCCACTAAATGAGGGAATAATATGTGTGAGGGAAACCCAGGAGAGTTCCAAATGTGTGTGGGTAGAATACATATCCCACGGGGATAAAATTGAAAAAAGTTTAAAAAAAAATTTTTTTTGGACTTAGTAATTTTTCCGGCATTCATCAGACTTTCAGATAGGGGAAATGTCAGTGAGCATTCCGATATCAGTTCCAGAGCGATTCGCCCAATGAGTCCTTGATATTTAGTCGTTTTCAGCCAATTTTCTGGATTTTTGAAAATTTCACTTTTTTGTGAAAATATCCTCTAAATGAGGGAATAATATGTGTGAGGGTACCCCAGGAGAGTTCCAAATGTGTGTGGGTAGAATATATATCCCACGGGGGTAAAATTGAAAAAAGTTGAAAAATTTTTTTTTTTGGACTTAGTCATTTTTCCGGCGTTTATCAAACTTTCAGATAGGGGAAATGTCAGTGAGCGTTCCGATTTCAGTTCCCGAGCGATTTGCCCAATGAGTCCTTGATATTTAGTCATTTTCAGCCAATTTTCTGGATTTTTGAAAATTTCACTTTTTTGTGAAAATATCCACTAAATGAGAGAATAATATGTGTGAGGGTACCCAAGGAGAGTTCCAAATGTGTGTGGGTAGAATATATATCCCACGGGGTAAAATTGAAAAAAGTTGAAAAATTTTTTTTTGGGACTAAGTAATTTTTCCGGCGTTTATCAGACTTTCAGATAGTGAAAATGTCAGTGAGCATTCAGATTTCAGTTCCAGAGCGATTCGCCCAATGAGTCCTTGATATTTAGTCGTTTTCAGCCAATTTTCTGGATTTTTAAAAATTTCACTTTTTTGTGAAAATATCCACTAAATGAGGGAATAATATGTGTGAGGCTATCCCAGGAGAGTTCCAAATGTGTGTGGGTAGAATATATATCCCATGGGGATAAAATTGAAAAAAGTTTAAAAAAAATTTTTTTGGGGAATTAGTAATTTTTCCGGCGTTCATCAGACTTTCAGATAGGGGAAATGTCAGTGAGCATTCCGATATGAGTTCCAGAGCGATTCGCCCAATGAGTCCTTGATATTTAGTCGTTTTCAGCCAATTTTCTGGATTTTTGAAAATTTCACTTTTTTGTGAAAATATCCACTAAATGAGGGAATAATATGTGTGCGGGAACCCCAGGAGAGTTCCAAATGTGTGTGGGTAGAATATATATCTCACGGGGATAAAATTGAAAAAAGTTTAAAAAAAATTTTTTTTTGGACTTAGTAATTTTTCCGTCGTTCATCAGACTTTCAGATAGGGGAAATGTCAGTGAGCATTCCGATATCAGTTCCAGAGCGATTAGCCCATTGAGTCCTTGATATTTAGTCGTTTTCAGCCAATTTTCTGGATTTTTGAAAATTTCACTTTTTTCTGAAAATATCCACTAAATGAGGGAATAATATGTGTGAGGGTACCCCAGGAGAGTTCCAAATGTGTGTGGGTAAAATATATATCCCACGGGGGTAAAATTGAAAAAAGTTGAAAAAATTTTTTTTTGGACTTAGTCATTTTTCCGGCGTTTATCAGACTTTCAGATAGGGAAAATGTCAGTGAGCGTTCAGATTTCAGTTCCAGAGCGATTCGCCCAATGAGTCCTTGATATTTAGTCGCTTTCAGCCAATTTTCTGGATTTTTGAAAATTTCACTTTTTTGTGAAAATATCCACTAAATGAGGGAATAATATGTGTGAGGGTACCCCAGGAGAGTTCCAAATGTGTGTGGGTAGAATATATATTTCACGGGGATAAAATTGAAAAAAGTTGCAAAAAATTTTTTTTTGGACTTAGTAATTTTTCCGGCGTTCATCAGACTTTCAGATAGGGGAAATGTCAGTGAGCATTCCGATATGAGTTCCAGAGCGATTCGCCGAATGAGTCCTTGATATTTAGTCATTTTCAGCCAATTTTCTGGATTTTTGAAAATTTCACTTTTTTTGTGAAAATATCCACTAAATGAGGGAATAATATGTATGAGGGTACCCCAGGAGAGTTCCAAATGTGTGTGGGTAGAATATATATCCCACGGGGTAAAATTGAAAAAAGTTGAAAAAATTTTTTTTTGGGACTTAGTCATTTTTCCGTCGTTTATCAGACTTTCAGATAGTGGAATTGTCAGTGAGTGTTCAGATTTCAGTTCCAGAGCGATTCGCCCATTGAGTCCTTGATATTTAGTCGTTTTCAGCCAATTTTCTGGATTTTTAAAAATTTCTATTTTTTGTGAAAATATCCACTAAATGAGGGAATAATATGTGTGAGGGTACCCCAGGAGAGTTCCAAATGTGTGTGGGTAGAATATATATCTTACGGGGATAAAATTGAAAAAAGTTGAAAAAAAATTTTTTTTGGACTTAGTAATTTTTCCGGCGTTCATCAGACTTTCAGATAGGGGAAATGTCAGTGAGCATTCCGATATCAGTTCCAGAGCGATTTGCCAATGAGTCCTTGATATTTAGTCGTTTTCAGCCAATTTTCTGGATTTTTGAAAATTTCACTTTTTTGTGAAAATATCCACTAAATTAGGGAATAATATGTGTGAGGGTACCCCAGGAGAGTTCCAAATGTGTGTGGGTAGAATATATATCCTATGGGGGTAAAATTGAAAAAAGTTGAAAAAATAATTTTTTTGGACTTAGTCATTTTTCCGGCGTTTATCAGACTTTCAAATAGGGGAAATGTCAGTGAGCGTTCTGATTTCAGTTCCAGAGCGATTCGCCCAATGAGTCCTTGATATTTAGTCGTTTTCAGCCAATTTTCAGGATTTTTGAAAATTTCACTTTTTTGTGAAAATATCCACTAAATGAGAGAATAATATGTGTGAGGGTACCCAAGGAGAGTTCCAAATGTGTGTGGGTAGAATATATATCCCACGGGGGTAAAATTGAAAAAAGTTGAAAAAAAATTTATTGGGGACTTAGTCATTTTTCTGGCGTTTATCAGACTTTCAGATAGGGGAAATGTCAGTGAGCGTTCAGATTTCGGTTCCAGAGTGATTCGCCCAATGAGTCCTTGATATTTAGTCGTTTTCAGCCAATTTTCTGGATTTTTGAAAATTTCACTTTTTTGTGAAAATATCCACTAAATGATGGAATAATATGTGTGAGGGTACCCCAGGAGAGTTCCAAATGTGTGTGGGAAGAATATATATCCCATGGGGATAAAATTGAAAAAACTTGAAAAAAAATTTTTTTTGGACTTAGTAATTTTTCAGACGTTCATCAGACTTTCAGATAGGGGAAATGTCAGTGAGCATTCCGATATCAGTTCCAGAGCGATTTGCCCAATGAGTCCTTGATATTTAGTCGTTTTCAGCCAATTTTCTGGATTTTTAAAAATTTCACTTTTTTGTGAAAATATCCACTAAATGAGGGAATTATATTTGTGTGGGTACCCCAGGAGAGTTACAAATGTGTGTGGGTAGGATATATATACCACGGGGATAAAATTGAAAAATTGGAAAAAAAAAATTTTTTGGACTTAGTAATTTTTCCGGCGTTCATCAGACTTTCAGATAGGGGAAATGTCAGTGAGCATTCCGATATCAGTTCCAGAGCGATTCGCCTAATGAGTCCTTGATATTTAGTCGTTTTCAGCCAATTTTCTGGATTTTTGAAAATTTCACTTTTTTGTGAAAATATCCACTAAATGAGAGAATAATATGTGTGAGGGTACCCCAGGAGAGTTCCAAATGTGTGTAGGTAGAAGATATATCCTATGGGGGTAAAATTGAAAAAAGTTGAAAAAATAATTTTTTTGGACTTAGTCATTTTTCCGGCGTTTATCAGACTTTCAAATAGGGGAAATGTCAGTGAGCGTTCTGATTTCAGTTCCAGAGCGATTCGCCCAATGAGTCCTTGATATTTAGTCGTTTTCAGCCAATTTTCAGGATTTTTGAAAATTTCACTTTTTTGTGAAAATATCCACTAAATGAGAGAATAATATGTGTGAGGGTACCCAAGGAGAGTTCCAAATGTGTGTGGGTAGAATATATATCCCACGGGGTAAAATTGAAAAAAGTTGAAAAAAAATGTTTTTGGGACTTAGTCATTTTTCCGGCGTTTATCAGACTTTCAGATAGTGAAAATGTCAGTGAGCGTTCAGATTTCAGTTCCAGAGCGATTCGCCCAATGAGTCCTTGATATTTAGTCGTTTTCAGCCAATTTTCTGGATTTTTAAAAATTTCACTTTTTTGTGAAAATATCCACTAAATGAGGGAATAATATGTGTGAGGCTATCCCAGGAGAGTTCCAAATGTGTGTGGGTAGAATATATATCCCATGGGGATAAAATTGAAAAAAGTTTAAAAAAAATTTTTTTGGGGAATTAGTAATTTTTCCGGCGTTCATCAGACTTTCAGATAGGGGAAATGTCAGTGAGCATTCCGATATGAATTCCAGAGCGATTCGCCCAATGAGTCCTTGATATTTAGTCGTTTTCAGCCAATTTTCTGGATTTTTGAAAATTTCACTTTTTTGTGAAAATATCCACTAAATGAGGGAATAATATGTGTGAGGGAACCCCAGGAGAGTTCCAAATGTGTGTGGGTAGAATATATATCTCACGGGGATAAAATTGAAAAAAGTTTAAAAAAAAATTTTTTTTGGACTTAGTAATTTTTCCGTCGTTCATCAGACTTTCAGATAGGGGAAATGTCAGTGAGCATTCTGATATCAGTTCCAGAGCGATTAGCCCAATGAGTCCTTGATATTTAGTCGTTTTCAGCCAATTTTCTGGATTTTTGAAAATTTCACTTTTTTCTGAAAATATCCACTAAATGAGGGAATAATATGTGTGAGGGTACCCCAGGAGAGTTCCAAATGTGTGTGGGTAAAATATATATCCCACGGGGGTAAAATTGAAAAAAGTTGAAAAAATTTTTTTTTTGGGAATTAGTAATTTTTCTGGTGTTTATCAGACTTTCAGATAGGGGAATTGTCAGTGAGCGTTCAGATTTCAGTTCCAGAGCGATTCGCCCATTGAGTCCTTGATATTTAGTCGTTTTCAGCCAATTTTCTGGATTTTTAAAAATTTCAATTTTTTGTGAAAATATCCACTAAATGAGGGAATAATATGTGTGAGGGTACCCCAGGAGAGTTCCAAATGTGTGTGGGTAGAATATATATCTCACGGGGATAAAATTGAAAAAAGTTGAAAAAAAAATTTTTTTGGACTTAGTAATTTTTCCGGCGTTCATCAGACTTTCAGATAGGGGAAATGTCAGTGAGCATTCCGATATCAGTTCCAGAGCGATTTGCCAATGAGTCCTTGATATTTAGTCGTTTTCAGCCAATTTTCTGGATTTTTGAAAATTTCACTTTTTTGTGAAAATATCCACTAAATGAGGGAATAATATGTGTGAGGGTACCCCAGGAGAGTTCCAAATGTGTGTGGGTAGAATATATATCCTATGGGGGTAAAATTGAAAAAAGTTGAAAAAATAATTTTTTTGGACTTAGTCATTTTTCTGGCGTTTATCAGACTTTCAAATAGGGGAAATGTCAGTGAGCGTTCTGATTTCAGTTCCAGAGCGATTCGCCCAATGAGTCCTTGATATTTAGTCGTTTTCAGCCAATTTTCAGGATTTTTGAAAATTTCACTTTTTTGTGAAAATTTCCACTAAATGAGAGAATAATATGTGTGAGGGTACCCAAGGAGAGTTCCAAATGTGTGTGGGTAGAATATATATCCCACGGGGTAAAATTGAAAAAAGTTGAAAAAAAATGTTTTTGGGACTTAGTCATTTTTCCGGCGTTTATCAGACTTTCAGATAGCGGAAATGTCAGTGAGCGTTCCAATTTCAGTTCCAGAGCGATTCGCCCAATGAGTCCTTGATATTTAGTCGTTTTCAGCCAATTTTCTGGATTTTTGAAAATTTCACTTTTTTTGTGAAAATATCCACTAAATGAGAGAATAATATGTGTGAGGGTACCCAAGGAGAGTTCCAAATGTGTGTGGGTAGAATATATATCCCACGGGGGTAAAATTGAAAAAAGTTGAAAAAAAATTTATTGGGGACTTAGTCATTTTTCTGGCGTTTATCAGACTTTCAGATAGGGGAAATGTCAGTGAGCGTTCAGATTTCGGTTCCAGAGTGATTCGCCCAATGAGTCCTTGATATTTAGTCGTTTTCAGCCAATTTTCTGGATTTTTGAAAATTTCACTTTTTTGTGAAAATATCCACTAAATGAGGGAATAATATGTGTGAGGGTACCCCAGGAGAGTTCCAAATGTGTGTGGGTAGAATATATATTTCACGGGGATAAAATTGAAAAAAGTTGAAAAAAATTTTTTTTTGGACTTAGTAATTTTTCCGGCGTTCATCAGACTTTCAGATAGGGGAAATGTCAGTGAGCATTCCGATATGAGTTCCAGAGCGATTCGCCCAATGAGTCCTTGATATTTAGTCATTTTCAGCCAATTTTCTGGATTTTTGAAAATTTCACTTTTTTTATGAAAATATCCACTAAATGAGGGAATAATATGTGTGAGGGTACCCCAGGAGAGTTCCAAATGTGTGTGGGTAGAATATATATCCCACGGGGGTAAAATTGAAAAAAGTTGAAAAATTTTTTATTTGGACTTAGTCATTTTTCCGGCGTTTATCAGACTTTCAGATAGGGAAAATGTCAGTGAGCGTTCAGATTTCAGTTCCAGAGCGATTCGCCCAATGAGTCCTTGATATTTAGTCGTTTTCAGCCAATTTTCTGGATTTTTGAAAATTTCACTTTTTTGTGAAAATATCCACTAAATGAGGAAATAATATGTGTGAGGGTACCCCAGGAGAGTTCCAAATGTGTGTGGATAGAATATATATCCCACGGGGGTAAAATTGAAAAAAGTTCAAAATTTTTTTATTGGGGACTTAGTCATTTTTCCGGCGTTTATCAGACTTTCAGATAGGGGAAATGTCAGTGAGCGTTCCGATTTCAGTTCCAGAGCGATTCGCCCAATGAGTCCTTGATATTTAGTCATTTTCAGCCAATTTTCTGGATTTTTGAAAATTTCACTTTTTTTGTGAAAATATCCACTAAATGAGGGAATAATATGTATGAGGGTACCCCAGGAGAGTTACAAATGTGTGTGGGTAGAATATATATCCCACGGGGTAAAATTGAAAAAAGTTGAAAAAATTTTTTTTTGGGACTTAGTCATTTTTCCGTCGTTTATCAGACTTTCAGATAGTGGAATTGTCAGTGAGTGTTCCGATTTCAGTTCCAGAGCGATTCGCCCAATGAATCCTTGATATTTAGTAGTTTTCAGCCAATTTTCTGGATTTTTGAAAATTTCACTTTTTTGTGAAAATATCCACTAAATGAGGGAATAATATGTGTGAGGGAAACCCAGGAGAGTTCCAAATGTGTGTGGGTAGAATATATATCCCACGGGGGTAAAATTGAAAAAAGTTGAAAAATTTTTTTTTTTGGACTTAGTCATTTTTCCGGCGTTTATCAAACTTTCAGATAGGGGAAATGTCAGTGAGCGTTCCGATTTCAGTTCCCGAGCGATTTGCCCAATGAGTCCTTGATATTTAGTCATTTTCAGCCAATTTTCTGGATTTTTGAAAATTTCACTTTTTTTGTGAAAATATCCACTAAATGAGAGAATAATATGTGTGAGGGTACCCAAGGAGAGTTCCAAATGTGTGTGGGTAGAATATATATCCCACGGGGTAAAATTGAAAAAAGTTGAAAAATTTTTTTTTGGGACTAAGTAATTTTTCCGGCGTTTATCAGACTTTCAGATAGTGAAAATGTCAGTGAGCATTCAGATTTCAGTTCCAGAGCGATTCGCCCAATGAGTCCTTGATATTTAGTCGTTTTCAGCCAATTTTCAGGATTTTTGAAAATTTCACTTTTTTGTGAAAATATCCACTAAATGAGAGAATAATATGTGTGAGGGTACCCAAGGAGAGTTCCAAATGTGTGTGGGTAGAATATATATCCCACGGGGGTAAAATTGAAAAAAGTTGAAAAAAAATTTATTGGGGACTTAGTCATTTTTCTGGCGTTTATCAGACTTTCAGATAGGGGAAATGTCAGTGAGCGTTCAGATTTCGGTTCCAGAGTGATTCGCCCAATGAGTCCTTGATATTTAGTCGTTTTCAGCCAATTTTCTGGATTTTTGAAAATTTCACTTTTTTGTGAAAATATCCACTAAATGAGAGAATAATATGTGTGAGGGTACCCAAGGAGAGTTCCAAATGTGTGTGGGTAGAATATATATCCCACGGGGGTAAAAATGAAAAAAGTTGAAAAAAAATGTTTTTGGGACTTAGTCATTTTTTCGACGTTTATCAGACTTTCAGATAGGGAAAATGTCAGTGAGCGTTCACATTTCAGTTCCAGAGCGATTCGCCCAATGAGTCCTTGATATTTAGTCGTTTTCAGCCAATTTTCTGGATTTTTAAAAATTTCACTTTTTTGTGAAAATATCCACTAAATGATGGAATAATATGTGTGAGGGTACCCCAGGAGAGTTCCAAATGTGTGTGGGAAGAATATATATCCCATGGGGATAAAATTGAAAAAACTTGAAAAAAAATTTTTTTTGGACTTAGTAATTTTTCAGACGTTCATCAGACTTTCAGATAGGGGAAATGTCAGTGAGCATTCCGATATCAGTTCCAGAGCGATTTGCCCAATGAGTCCTTGATATTTAGTCGTTTTCAGCCAATTTTCTGGATTTTTAAAAATTTCACTTTTTTGTGAAAATATCCACTAAATGAGGGAATTATATTTGTGTGGGTACCCCAGGAGAGTTACAAATGTGTGTGGGTAGGATATATATACCACGGGGATAAAATTGAAAAATTGGAAAAAAAAAATTTTTTGGACTTAGTAATTTTTCCGGCGTTCATCAGACTTTCAGATAGGGGAAATGTCAGTGAGCATTCCGATATCAGTTCCAGAGCGATTCGCCTAATGAGTCCTTGATATTTAGTCGTTTTCAGCCAATTTTCTGGATTTTTGAAAATTTCACTTTTTTGTGAAAATATCCACTAAATGAGAGAATAATATGTGTGAGGGTACCCCAGGAGAGTTCCAAATGTGTGTAGGTAGAAGATATATCCTATGGGGGTAAAATTGAAAAAAGTTGAAAAAATAATTTTTTTGGACTTAGTCATTTTTCCGGCGTTTATCAGACTTTCAAATAGGGGAAATGTCAGTGAGCGTTCTGATTTCAGTTCCAGAGCGATTCGCCCAATGAGTCCTTGATATTTAGTCGTTTTCAGCCAATTTTCAGGATTTTTGAAAATTTCACTTTTTTGTGAAAATATCCACTAAATGAGAGAATAATATGTGTGAGGGTACCCAAGGAGAGTTCCAAATGTGTGTGGGTAGAATATATATCCCACGGGGTAAAATTGAAAAAAGTTGAAAAAAAATGTTTTTGGGACTTAGTCATTTTTCCGGCGTTTATCAGACTTTCAGATAGTGAAAATGTCAGTGAGCGTTCAGATTTCAGTTCCAGAGCGATTCGCCCAATGAGTCCTTGATATTTAGTCGTTTTCAGCCAATTTTCTGGATTTTTAAAAATTTCACTTTTTTGTGAAAATATCCACTAAATGAGGGAATAATATGTGTGAGGCTATCCCAGGAGAGTTCCAAATGTGTGTGGGTAGAATATATATCCCATGGGGATAAAATTGAAAAAAGTTTAAAAAAAATTTTTTTGGGGAATTAGTAATTTTTCCGGCGTTCATCAGACTTTCAGATAGGGGAAATGTCAGTGAGCATTCCGATATGAATTCCAGAGCGATTCGCCCAATGAGTCCTTGATATTTAGTCGTTTTCAGCCAATTTTCTGGATTTTTGAAAATTTCACTTTTTTGTGAAAATATCCACTAAATGAGGGAATAATATGTGTGAGGGAACCCCAGGAGAGTTCCAAATGTGTGTGGGTAGAATATATATCTCACGGGGATAAAATTGAAAAAAGTTTAAAAAAAAATTTTTTTTGGACTTAGTAATTTTTCCGTCGTTCATCAGACTTTCAGATAGGGGAAATGTCAGTGAGCATTCTGATATCAGTTCCAGAGCGATTAGCCCAATGAGTCCTTGATATTTAGTCGTTTTCAGCCAATTTTCTGGATTTTTGAAAATTTCACTTTTTTCTGAAAATATCCACTAAATGAGGGAATAATATGTGTGAGGGTACCCCAGGAGAGTTCCAAATGTGTGTGGGTAAAATATATATCCCACGGGGGTAAAATTGAAAAAAGTTGAAAAAATTTTTTTTTTGGGAATTAGTAATTTTTCTGGTGTTTATCAGACTTTCAGATAGGGGAATTGTCAGTGAGCGTTCAGATTTCAGTTCCAGAGCGATTCGCCCATTGAGTCCTTGATATTTAGTCGTTTTCAGCCAATTTTCTGGATTTTTAAAAATTTCAATTTTTTGTGAAAATATCCACTAAATGAGGGAATAATATGTGTGAGGGTACCCCAGGAGAGTTCCAAATGTGTGTGGGTAGAATATATATCTCACGGGGATAAAATTGAAAAAAGTTGAAAAAAAAATTTTTTTGGACTTAGTAATTTTTCCGGCGTTCATCAGACTTTCAGATAGGGGAAATGTCAGTGAGCATTCCGATATCAGTTCCAGAGCGATTTGCCAATGAGTCCTTGATATTTAGTCGTTTTCAGCCAATTTTCTGGATTTTTGAAAATTTCACTTTTTTGTGAAAATATCCACTAAATGAGGGAATAATATGTGTGAGGGTACCCCAGGAGAGTTCCAAATGTGTGTGGGTAGAATATATATCCTATGGGGGTAAAATTGAAAAAAGTTGAAAAAATAATTTTTTTGGACTTAGTCATTTTTCTGGCGTTTATCAGACTTTCAAATAGGGGAAATGTCAGTGAGCGTTCTGATTTCAGTTCCAGAGCGATTCGCCCAATGAGTCCTTGATATTTAGTCGTTTTCAGCCAATTTTCAGGATTTTTGAAAATTTCACTTTTTTGTGAAAATTTCCACTAAATGAGAGAATAATATGTGTGAGGGTACCCAAGGAGAGTTCCAAATGTGTGTGGGTAGAATATATATCCCACGGGGTAAAATTGAAAAAAGTTGAAAAAAAATGTTTTTGGGACTTAGTCATTTTTCCGGCGTTTATCAGACTTTCAGATAGCGGAAATGTCAGTGAGCGTTCCAATTTCAGTTCCAGAGCGATTCGCCCAATGAGTCCTTGATATTTAGTCGTTTTCAGCCAATTTTCTGGATTTTTGAAAATTTCACTTTTTTTGTGAAAATATCCACTAAATGAGAGAATAATATGTGTGAGGGTACCCAAGGAGAGTTCCAAATGTGTGTGGGTAGAATATATATCCCACGGGGGTAAAATTGAAAAAAGTTGAAAAAAAATTTATTGGGGACTTAGTCATTTTTCTGGCGTTTATCAGACTTTCAGATAGGGGAAATGTCAGTGAGCGTTCAGATTTCGGTTCCAGAGTGATTCGCCCAATGAGTCCTTGATATTTAGTCGTTTTCAGCCAATTTTCTGGATTTTTGAAAATTTCACTTTTTTGTGAAAATATCCACTAAATGAGGGAATAATATGTGTGAGGGTACCCCAGGAGAGTTCCAAATGTGTGTGGGTAGAATATATATTTCACGGGGATAAAATTGAAAAAAGTTGAAAAAAATTTTTTTTTGGACTTAGTAATTTTTCCGGCGTTCATCAGACTTTCAGATAGGGGAAATGTCAGTGAGCATTCCGATATGAGTTCCAGAGCGATTCGCCCAATGAGTCCTTGATATTTAGTCATTTTCAGCCAATTTTCTGGATTTTTGAAAATTTCACTTTTTTTATGAAAATATCCACTAAATGAGGGAATAATATGTGTGAGGGTACCCCAGGAGAGTTCCAAATGTGTGTGGGTAGAATATATATCCCACGGGGGTAAAATTGAAAAAAGTTGAAAAATTTTTTATTTGGACTTAGTCATTTTTCCGGCGTTTATCAGACTTTCAGATAGGGAAAATGTCAGTGAGCGTTCAGATTTCAGTTCCAGAGCGATTCGCCCAATGAGTCCTTGATATTTAGTCGTTTTCAGCCAATTTTCTGGATTTTTGAAAATTTCACTTTTTTGTGAAAATATCCACTAAATGAGGAAATAATATGTGTGAGGGTACCCCAGGAGAGTTCCAAATGTGTGTGGATAGAATATATATCCCACGGGGGTAAAATTGAAAAAAGTTCAAAATTTTTTTATTGGGGACTTAGTCATTTTTCCGGCGTTTATCAGACTTTCAGATAGGGGAAATGTCAGTGAGCGTTCCGATTTCAGTTCCAGAGCGATTCGCCCAATGAGTCCTTGATATTTAGTCATTTTCAGCCAATTTTCTGGATTTTTGAAAATTTCACTTTTTTTGTGAAAATATCCACTAAATGAGGGAATAATATGTATGAGGGTACCCCAGGAGAGTTACAAATGTGTGTGGGTAGAATATATATCCCACGGGGTAAAATTGAAAAAAGTTGAAAAAATTTTTTTTTGGGACTTAGTCATTTTTCCGTCGTTTATCAGACTTTCAGATAGTGGAATTGTCAGTGAGTGTTCCGATTTCAGTTCCAGAGCGATTCGCCCAATGAATCCTTGATATTTAGTAGTTTTCAGCCAATTTTCTGGATTTTTGAAAATTTCACTTTTTTGTGAAAATATCCACTAAATGAGGGAATAATATGTGTGAGGGAAACCCAGGAGAGTTCCAAATGTGTGTGGGTAGAATATATATCCCACGGGGGTAAAATTGAAAAAAGTTGAAAAATTTTTTTTTTTGGACTTAGTCATTTTTCCGGCGTTTATCAAACTTTCAGATAGGGGAAATGGCAGTGAGCGTTCCGATTTCAGTTCCCGAGCGATTTGCCCAATGAGTCCTTGATATTTAGTCATTTTCAGCCAATTTTCTGGATTTTTGAAAATTTCACTTTTTTTGTGAAAATATCCACTAAATGAGAGAATAATATGTGTGAGGGTACCCAAGGAGAGTTCCAAATGTGTGTGGGTAGAATATATATCCCACGGGGTAAAATTGAAAAAAGTTGAAAAATTTTTTTTTGGGACTAAGTAATTTTTCCGGCGTTTATCAGACTTTCAGATAGTGAAAATGTCAGTGAGCATTCAGATTTCAGTTCCAGAGCGATTCGCCCAATGAGTCCTTGATATTTAGTCGTTTTCAGCCAATTTTCTGGATTTTTAAAAATTTCACTTTTTTGTGAAAATATCCACTAAATGAGGGAATAATATGTGTGAGGCTATCCCAGGAGAGTTCCAAATGTGTGTGGGTAGAATATATATCCCATGGGGATAAAATTGAAAAAAGTTTAAAAAAAATTTTTTTGGGGAATTAGTAATTTTTCCGGCGTTCATCAGACTTTCAGATAGGGGAAATGTCAGTGAGCATTCCGATATGAGTTCCAGAGCGATTCGCCCAATGAGTCCTTGATATTTAGTCGTTTTCAGCCAATTTTCTGGATTTTTGAAAATTTCACTTTTTTGTGAAAATATCCACTAAATGAGGGAATAATATGTGTGCGGGAACCCCAGGAGAGTTCCAAATGTGTGTGGGTAGAATATATATCTCACGGGGATAAAATTGAAAAAAGTTTAAAAAAAATTTTTTTTTGGACTTAGTAATTTTTCCGTCGTTCATCAGACTTTCAGATAGGGGAAATGTCAGTGAGCATTCCGATATCAGTTCCAGAGCGATTAGCCCAATGAGTCCTTGATATTTAGTCGTTTTCAGCCAATTTTCTGGATTTTTGAAAATTTCACTTTTTTCTGAAAATATCCACTAAATGAGGGAATAATATGTGTGAGGGTACCCCAGGAGAGTTCCAAATGTGTGTGGGTAAAATATATATCCCACGGGGGTAAAATTGAAAAAAGTTGAAAAAATTTTTTTTTGGACTTAGTCATTTTTCCGGCGTTTATCAGACTTTCAGATAGGGAAAATGTCAGTGAGCGTTCAGATTTCAGTTCCAGAGCGATTCGCCCAATGAGTCCTTGATATTTAGTCGCTTTCAGCCAATTTTCTGGATTTTTGAAAATTTCACTTTTTTGTGAAAATATCCACTAAATGAGGGAATAATATGTGTGAGGGTACCCCAGGAGAGTTCCAAATGTGTGTGGGTAGAATATATATTTCACGGGGATAAAATTGAAAAAAGTTGCAAAAAATTTTTTTTTGGACTTAGTAATTTTTCCGGCGTTCATCAGACTTTCAGATAGGGGAAATGTCAGTGAGCATTCCGATATGAGTTCCAGAGCGATTCGCCGAATGAGTCCTTGATATTTAGTCATTTTCAGCCAATTTTCTGGATTTTTGAAAATTTCACTTTTTTTGTGAAAATATCCACTAAATGAGGGAATAATATGTATGAGGGTACCCCAGGAGAGTTCCAAATGTGTGTGGGTAGAATATATATCCCACGGGGTAAAATTGAAAAAAGTTGAAAAAATTTTTTTTTGGGACTTAGTCATTTTTCCGTCGTTTATCAGACTTTCAGATAGTGGAATTGTCAGTGAGTGTTCCGATTTCAGTTCCAGAGCGATTCGCCCAATGAATCCTTGATATTTAGTAGTTTTCAGCCAATTTTCTGGATTTTTGAAAATTTCACTTTTTTGTGAAAATATCCACTAAATGAGGGAATAATATGTGTGAGGGAAACCCAGGAGAGTTCCAAATGTGTGTGGGTAGAATATATATCCCACAGGGATAAAATTGAAAAAAGTTTAAAAAAAAATTTTTTTTGGACTTAGTAATTTTTCCGGCGTTCATCAGACTTTCAGATAGGGGAAATGTCAGTGAGCATTCCGATATCAGTTCCAGAGTGATTCGCCCAATGAGTCCTTCATATTTAGTCGTTTTCAGCCAATTTTCTGGATTTTTGAAAATTTCACTTTTTTGTGAAAATATCCACTAAATGAGAGAATAATATGTGTGAGGGTACCCAAGGAGAGTTCCAAATGTGTGTGGGTAGAATATATATCCCACGGGGTAAAATTGAAAAAAGTTGAAAAATTTTTTTTTGGGACTAAGTAATTTTTCCGGCGTTTATCAGACTTTCAGATAGTGAAAATGTCAGTGAGCGTTCAGATTTCAGTTCCAGAGCGATTCGCCCAATGAGTCCTTGATATTTAGTCGTTTTCAGCCAATTTTCTGGATTTTTAAAAATTTCACTTTTTTGTGAAAATATCCACTAAATGAGGGAATAATATGTGTGAGGCTATCCCAGGAGAGTTCCAAATGTGTGTGGGTAGAATATATATCCCATGGGGATAAAATTGAAAAAAGTTTAAAAAAAATTTTTTTGGGGAATTAGTAATTTTTCCGGCGTTCATCAGACTTTCAGATAGGGGAAATGTCAGTGAGCATTCCGATATGAGTTCCAGAGCGATTCGCCCAATGAGTCCTTGATATTTAGTCGTTTTCAGCCAATTTTCTGGATTTTTGAAAATTTCACTTTTTTGTGAAAATATCCACTAAATGAGGGAATAATATGTGTGCGGGAACCCCAGGAGAGTTCCAAATGTGTGTGGGTAGAATATATATCTCACGGGGATAAAATTGAAAAAAGTTTAAAAAAAATTTTTTTTTGGACTTAGTAATTTTTCCGTCGTTCATCAGACTTTCAGATAGGGGAAATGTCAGTGAGCATTCCGATATCAGTTCCAGAGCGATTAGCCCAATGAGTCCTTGATATTTAGTCGTTTTCAGCCAATTTTCTGGATTTTTGAAAATTTCACTTTTTTCTGAAAATATCCACTAAATGAGGGAATAATATGTGTGAGGGTACCCCAGGAGAGTTCCAAATGTGTGTGGGTAAAATATATATCCCACGGGGTTAAAATTGAAAAAAATTGAAAAAATTTTTTTTTGGACTTAGTCATTTTTCCGGCGTTTATCAGACTTTCAGATAGGGAAAATGTCAGTGAGCGTTCAGATTTCAGTTCCAGAGCGTTTCGCCCAATGAGTCCTTGATATTTAGTCGCTTTCAGCCAATCTTCTGGATTTTTGAAAATTTCACTTTTTTGTGAAAATATCCACTAAATGAGGGAATAATATGTGTGAGGGTACCCCAGGAGAGTTCCAAATGTGTGTGGGTAGAATATATATCCCATGGGGATAAAATTGAAAAAAGTTGAAAAATTTTTTTTTTCGGGAATTAGTAATTTTTCCGGTGTTTATCAGACTTTCAGATAGGGGAATTGTCAGTGAGTGTTCAGATTTCAGTTCCAGAGCGATTCGCCCATTGAGTCCTTGATATTTAGTCGTTTTCAGCCAATTTTCTGGATTTTTAAAAATTTCTATTTTTTGTGAAAATATCCACTAAATGAGGGAATAATATGTGTGAGGGTACCCCAGGAGAGTTCCAAATGTGTGTGGGTAGAATATATATCTTACGGGGATAAAATTGAAAAAAGTTGAAAAAAAATTTTTTTTGGACTTAGTAATTTTTCCGGCGTTCATCAGACTTTCAGATAGGGGAAATGTCAGTGAGCATTCCGATATCAGTTCCAGAGCGATTTGCCAATGAGTCCTTGATATTTAGTCGTTTTCAGCCAATTTTCTGGATTTTTGAAAATTTCACTTTTTTGTGAAAATATCCACTAAATTAGGGAATAATATGTGTGAGGGTACCCCAGGAGAGTTCCAAATGTGTGTGGGTAGAATATATATCCTATGGGGGTAAAATTGAAAAAAGTTGAAAAAATAATTTTTTTGGACTTAGTCATTTTTCCGGCGTTTATCAGACTTTCAAATAGGGGAAATGTAAGTGAGCGTTCTGATTTCAGTTCCAGAGCGATTCGCCCAATGAGTCCTTGATATTTAGTCGTTTTCAGCCAATTTTCAGGATTTTTGAAAATTTCACTTTTTTGTGAAAATATCCACTAAATGAGAGAATAATATGTGTGAGGGTACCCAAGGAGAGTTCCAAATGTGTGTGGGTAGAATATATATCCCACGGGGGTAAAATTGAAAAAAGTTGAAAAAAAATTTATTGGGGACTTAGTCATTTTTCTGGCGTTTATCAGACTTTCAGATAGGGGAAATGTCAGTGAGCGTTCAGATTTCGGTTCCAGAGTGATTCGCCCAATGAGTCCTTGATATTTAGTCGTTTTCAGCCAATTTTCTGGATTTTTGAAAATTTCACTTTTTTGTGAAAATATCCACTAAATGAGAGAATAATATGTGTGAGGGTACCCAAGGAGAGTTCCAAATGTGTGTGGGTAGAATATATATCCCACGGGGGTAAAAATGAAAAAAGTTGAAAAAAAATGTTTTTGGGACTTAGTCATTTTTTCGACGTTTATCAGACTTTCAGATAGGGAAAATGTCAGTGAGCGTTCACATTTCAGTTCCAGAGCGATTCGCCCAATGAGTCCTTGATATTTAGTCGTTTTCAGCCAATTTTCTGGATTTTTAAAAATTTCACTTTTTTGTGAAAATATCCACTAAATGATGGAATAATATGTGTGAGGGTACCCCAGGAGAGTTCCAAATGTGTGTGGGAAGAATATATATCCCATGGGGATAAAATTGAAAAAACTTGAAAAAAAATTTTTTTTGGACTTAGTAATTTTTCAGACGTTCATCAGACTTTCAGATAGGGGAAATGTCAGTGAGCATTCCGATATCAGTTCCAGAGCGATTTGCCCAATGAGTCCTTGATATTTAGTCGTTTTCAGCCAATTTTCTGGATTTTTAAAAATTTCACTTTTTTGTGAAAATATCCACTAAATGAGGGAATTATATTTGTGTGGGTACCCCAGGAGAGTTACAAATGTGTGTGGGTAGGATATATATACCACGGGGATAAAATTGAAAAATTGGAAAAAAAAAATTTTTTGGACTTAGTAATTTTTCCGGCGTTCATCAGACTTTCAGATAGGGGAAATGTCAGTGAGCATTCCGATATCAGTTCCAGAGCGATTCGCCTAATGAGTCCTTGATATTTAGTCGTTTTCAGCCAATTTTCTGGATTTTTGAAAATTTCACTTTTTTGTGAAAATATCCACTAAATGAGAGAATAATATGTGTGAGGGTACCCCAGGAGAGTTCCAAATGTGTGTAGGTAGAATATATATCCTATGGGGGTAAAATTGAAAAAAGTTGAAAAAATAATTTTTTTGGACTTAGTCATTTTTCCGGCGTTTATCAGACTTTCAAATAGGGGAAATGTCAGTGAGCGTTCTGATTTCAGTTCCAGAGCGATTCGCCCAATGAGTCCTTGATATTTAGTCGTTTTCAGCCAATTTTCAGGATTTTTGAAAATTTCACTTTTTTGTGAAAATATCCACTAAATGAGAGAATAATATGTGTGAGGGTACCCAAGGAGAGTTCCAAATGTGTGTGGGTAGAATATATATCCCACGGGGTAAAATTGAAAAAAGTTGAAAAAAAATGTTTTTGGGACTTAGTCATTTTTCCGGCGTTTATCAGACTTTCAGATAGTGAAAATGTCAGTGAGCGTTCAGATTTCAGTTCCAGAGCGATTCGCCCAATGAGTCCTTGATATTTAGTCGTTTTCAGCCAATTTTCTGGATTTTTAAAAATTTCACTTTTTTGTGAAAATATCCACTAAATGAGGGAATAATATGTGTGAGGCTATCCCAGGAGAGTTCCAAATGTGTGTGGGTAGAATATATATCCCATGGGGATAAAATTGAAAAAAGTTTAAAAAAATTTTTTTTGGGGAATTAGTAATTTTTCCGGCGTTCATCAGACTTTCAGATAGGGGAAATGTCAGTGAGCATTCCGATATGAATTCCAGAGCGATTCGCCCAATGAGTCCTTGATATTTAGTCGTTTTCAGCCAATTTTCTGGATTTTTGAAAATTTCACTTTTTTGTGAAAATATCCACTAAATGAGGGAATAATATGTGTGAGGGAACCCCAGGAGAGTTCCAAATGTGTGTGGGTAGAATATATATCTCACGGGGATAAAATTGAAAAAAGTTTAAAAAAAAATTTTTTTTGGACTTAGTAATTTTTCCGTCGTTCATCAGACTTTCAGATAGGGGAAATGTCAGTGAGCATTCTGATATCAGTTCCAGAGCGATTAGCCCAATGAGTCCTTGATATTTAGTCGTTTTCAGCCAATTTTCTGGATTTTTGAAAATTTCACTTTTTTCTGAAAATATCCACTAAATGAGGGAATAATATGTGTGAGGGTACCCCAGGAGAGTTCCAAATGTGTGTGGGTAAAATATATATCCCACGGGGGTAAAATTGAAAAAAGTTGAAAAAATTTTTTTTTTGGGAATTAGTAATTTTTCTGGTGTTTATCAGACTTTCAGATAGGGGAATTGTCAGTGAGCGTTCAGATTTCAGTTCCAGAGCGATTCGCCCATTGAGTCCTTGATATTTAGTCGTTTTCAGCCAATTTTCTGGATTTTTAAAAATTTCAATTTTTTGTGAAAATATCCACTAAATGAGGGAATAATATGTGTGAGGGTACCCCAGGAGAGTTCCAAATGTGTGTGGGTAGAATATATATCTCACGGGGATAAAATTGAAAAAAGTTGAAAAAAAAATTTTTTTGGACTTAGTAATTTTTCCGGCGTTCATCAGACTTTCAGATAGGGGAAATGTCAGTGAGCATTCCGATATCAGTTCCAGAGCGATTTGCCAATGAGTCCTTGATATTTAGTCGTTTTCAGCCAATTTTCTGGATTTTTGAAAATTTCACTTTTTTGTGAAAATATCCACTAAATGAGGGAATAATATGTGTGAGGGTACCCCAGGAGAGTTCCAAATGTGTGTGGGTAGAATATATATCCTATGGGGGTAAAATTGAAAAAAGTTGAAAAAATAATTTTTTTGGACTTAGTCATTTTTCTGGCGTTTATCAGACTTTCAAATAGGGGAAATGTCAGTGAGCGTTCTGATTTCGGTTCCAGAGTGATTCGCCCAATGAGTCCTTGATATTTAGTCGTTTTCAGCCAATTTTCTGGATTTTTGAAAATTTCACTTTTTTGTGAAAATATCCACTAAATGAGAGAATAATATGTGTGAGGGTACCCAAGGAGAGTTCCAAATGTGTGTGGGTAGAATATATATCCCACGGGGGTAAAAATGAAAAAAGTTGAAAAAAAATGTTTTTGGGACTTAGTCATTTTTTCGACGTTTATCAGACTTTCAGATAGGGAAAATGTCAGTGAGCGTTCAGATTTCAGTTCCACAGCGATTCGCCCAATGAGTCCTTGATATTTAGTCGTTTTCAGCCAATTTTCTGGATTTTTAAAAATTTCACTTTTTTGTGAAAATATCCACTAAATGATGGAATAATATGTGTGAGGGTACCCCAGGAGAGTTCCAAATGTGTGTGGGTAGAATATATATCCCATGGGGATAAAACTGAAAAAACTTGAAAAAAAAATTTTTTTGGACTTAGTAATTTTTCAGACGTTCATCAGACTTTCAGATAGGGGAAATGTCAGTGAGCATTCCGATATCAGTTCCAGAGCGATTTGCCCAATGAGTCCTTGATATTTAGTCGTTTTCAGCCAATTTTCTGGATTTTTAAAAATTTCACTTTTTTGTGAAAATATCCACTAAATGAGGGAATTATATTTGTGTGGGTACCCCAGGAGAGTTACAAATGTGTGTGGGTAGAATATATATACCACGGGGATAAAATTGAAAAATTGGAAAAAAAAAATTTTTTGGACTTAGTAATTTTTCCGGCGTTCATCAGACTTTCAGATAGGGGAAATGTCAGTGAGGATTCCGATATGAGTTCCACAGCGATTCGCCCAATGAGTCCTTGATATTTAGTCGTTTTCAGCCAATTTTCTGGAATTTTGAAAATTTCACTTTTTTGTGAAAATATCCACTAAATGAGGAAATAATATGTGTGAGGGTACCCCAGGAGAGTTCCAAATGTTTGTGGGTAGAATATATATCCCACGGGGGTAAAATTGAAAAAAGTTGAAAAAAAATTTATTGGGGACTTAGTCACTTTTCTGGCGTTTATCAGACTTTCAGATAGGGGAAATGTCAGTGAGCGTTCAGATTTCGGTTCCAGAGCGATTCGCCCAATGAGTCCTTGATATTTAGTCGTTTTCAGCCAATTTTCTGGATTTTTGAAAATTTCACTTTTTTGTGAAAATATCCACTAAATGAAGGACTAATATGTGTGAGGGTACCCCAGGAGAGTTCCAAATGTGTGTGGGTAGAATATATATCCCATGGGGATAAAATTGAAAAAAGTTGAAAAAATTTTTTTTTTGGGAATTTGTAATTTTTCTGGCATTTATCAGACTTTCAGATAGGGGAAATGTCAGTGAGCGTTCCGATTTCAGTTCCAGAGCGATTTGCCCAATGAGTCCTTGATATTTAGTCGTTTTCAGCCAATTTTCTGGATTTTTAAAAATTTCACTTTTTTGTGAAAATATCCACTAAATGAGGGAATTATATTTGTGTGGGTACCCCAGGAGAGTTACAAATGTGTGTGGGTAGAATATATATACCACGGGGATAAAATTGAAAAATTGGAAAAAAAAATTTTTTTCGACTTAGTAATTTTTCCGGCGTTCATCAGACTTTCAGATAGGGGAAATGTCAGTGAGGATTCCGATATGAGTTCCACAGCGATTCGCCCAATGAGTCCTTGATATTTAGTCGTTTTCAGCCAATTTTCTGGAATTTTGAAAATTTCACTTTTTTGTGAAAATATCCACTAAATGAGGAAATAATATGTGTGAGGGTACCCCAGGAGAGTTCCAAATGTTTGTGGGTAGAATATATATCCCACAGGGGTAAAATTGAAAAAAGTTGAAAAAAAATTTATTGGGGACTTAGTCATTTTTCTGGCGTTTATCAGACTTTCAGATAGCGGAAATGTCAGTGAGCGTTCAGATTTCGGTTCCAGAGCGATTCGCCCAATGAGTCCTTGATATTTAGTCGTTTTCAGCCAATTTTCTGGATTTTTGAAAATTTCACTTTTTTGTGAAAATATCCACTAAATGAGGGACTAATATGTGTGAGGGTACCCCAGGAGAGTTCCAAATGTGTGTGGGTAGAATATATATCCCATGGGGATAAAATTGAAAATAGTTGAAAAAATTTTTTTTTGGGAATTAGTAATTTTTCTGGCATTTATCAGACTTTCAGATAGGGGAAATGTCAGTGAGCGTTCCGATTTCAGTTCCAGAGCGATTCGCCCAATGAGTCCTTGATATTTAGTCGTTTTCAGCCAATTTTCTGGATTTTTGAAAATTTCACTTTTTTGTGAAAATATCCACTAAATGAGAGAATAATATGTGTGAGGGTACCCAAGGAGAGTTCCAAATGTGTGTGGGTAGAATATATATCCCACAGTGATAAAATTGAAAAAAGTTGAAAAAAAATATTTTTTGGGACTTAGTCATTTTTCCGTCGTTTATCAGACTTTCAGATAGGGGAAATGTCAGTGAGCGTTCCGATTTCAGTTCCAGAGCGATTCGCCCAATGAGTCCTTGATATTTAGTCATTTTCAGCCAATTTTCTGGATTTTTAAAAATTTCACTTTTTTGTGAAAATATCCACTAAATGATGGAATAATATGTGTGAGGGTACCCCAGGAGAGTTCCAAATGTGTGTGGGTAGAATATATATCCCATGGGGATAAAATTGAAAAAACTTGAAAAAAAATTTTTTTTGGACTTAGTAATTTTTCAGACGTTCATCAGACTTTCAGATAGGGGAATTGTCAGTGAGCGTTCCGATTTCAGTTCCTGAGCGATTCGCCCAATGAATCCTTGATATTTAGTAGTTTTCAGCCAATTTTCTGGATTTTTGAAAATTTCACTTTTTTGTGAAAATATCCACTAAATGAGGGAATATTATGTGTGAGGGTACCCCAGGAGAGTTCCAAATGTGTGTGGGTAGAATATATATCCCACGGGGATAAAATTGAAAAAACTTGAAAAAAAAATTTTTTTGGACTTAGTAATTTTTCCGGCGTTCATCAGACTTTCAGATAGGGGAAATGTCAGTGAGCATTCCGATATCAGTTCCAGAGCGATTTGCCCAATGAGTCCTTGATATTTAGTCGTTTTCAGCCAATTTTCTGAATTTTTAAAAATTTCACTTTTTTGTGAAAATATCCACTAAATGAGGGAATTATATTTGTGAGGGTACCCCAGGAGAGTTACAAATGTGTGTGGGTAGAATATAAATACCACGGGGATAAAATTGAAAAATTGGAAAAAAAAAATTTTTTGGACTTAGTAATTTTTCCGGCGTTCATCAGACTTTCAGATAGGGGAAATGTCAGTGAGGATTCCGATATGAGTTCCAGAGCGATTCGCCCAATGAGTCCTTGATATTTAGTCGTTTTCAGCCAATTTTCTGGAATTTTGAAAATTTCACTTTTTTGTGAAAATATCCACTAAATGAGGAAATAATATGTGTGAGGGTACCCCAGGAGAGTTCCAAATGTTTGTGGGTAGAATATATATCCCAAGGGGGTAAAATTGAAAAAAGTTGAAAAAAAATTTATTGGGGACTTAGTCATTTTTCTGGCGTTTATCAGACTTTCAGATAGGGGAAATGTCAGTGAGCGTTCAGATTTCGGTTCCAGAGTGATTCGCCCAATGAGTCCTTGATATTTAGTCGTTTTCAGCCAATTTTCTGGATTTTTGAAAATTTCACTTTTTTGTGAAAATATCCAATAAATGAGAGAATAATATGTGTGAGGGTACCCAAGGAGAGTTCCAAATGTGTGTGGGTAGAATATATATCCCACGGGGGTAAAAATGAAAAAAGTTGAAAAAAAATGTTTTTGGGACTTAGTCATTTTTTCGACGTTTATCAGACTTTCAGATAGGGAAAATGTCAGTGAGCGTTCAGATTTCAGTTCCACAGCGATTCGCCCAATGAGTCCTTGATATTTAGTCGTTTTCAGCCAATTTTCTGGATTTTTAAAAATTTCACTTTTTTGTGAAAATATCCACTAAATGATGGAATAATATGTGTGAGGGTACCCCAGGAGAGTTCCAAATGTGTGTGGGTAGAATATATATCCCATGGGGATAAAACTGAAAAAACTTGAAAAAAAAATTTTTTTGGACTTAGTAATTTTTCAGACGTTCATCAGACTTTCAGATAGGGGAAATGTCAGTGAGCATTCCGATATCAGTTCCAGAGCGATTTGCCCAATGAGTCCTTGATATTTAGTCGTTTTCAGCCAATTTTCTGGATTTTTAAAAATTTCACTTTTTTGTGAAAATATCCACTAAATGAGGGAATTATATTTGTGTGGGTACCCCAGGAGAGTTACAAATGTGTGTGGGTAGAATATATATACCACGGGGATAAAATTGAAAAATTGGAAAAAAAAAATTTTTTGGACTTAGTAATTTTTCCGGCGTTCATCAGACTTTCAGATAGGGGAAATGTCAGTGAGGATTCCGATATGAGTTCCACAGCGATTCGCCCAATGAGTCCTTGATATTTAGTCGTTTTCAGCCAATTTTCTGGAATTTTGAAAATTTCACTTTTTTGTGAAAATATCCACTAAATGAGGAAATAATATGTGTGAGGGTACCCCAGGAGAGTTCCAAATGTTTGTGGGTAGAATATATATCCCACGGGGGTAAAATTGAAAAAAGTTGAAAAAAAATTTATTGGGGACTTAGTCATTTTTCTGGCGTTTATCAGACTTTCAGATAGGGGAAATGTCAGTGAGCGTTCAGATTTCGGTTCCAGAGCGATTCGCCCAATGAGTCCTTGATATTTAGTCGTTTTCAGCCAATTTTCTGGATTTTTGAAAATTTCACTTTTTTGTGAAAATATCCACTAAATGAAGGACTAATATGTGTGAGGGTACCCCAGGAGAGTTCCAAATGTGTGTGGGTAGAATATATATCCCATGGGGATAAAATTGAAAAAAGTTGAAAAAATTTTTTTTTTGGGAATTTGTAATTTTTCTGGCATTTATCAGACTTTCAGATAGGGGAAATGTCAGTGAGCGTTCCGATTTCAGTTCCAGAGCGATTTGCCCAATGAGTCCTTGATATTTAGTCGTTTTCAGCCAATTTTCTGGATTTTTAAAAATTTCACTTTTTTGTGAAAATATCCACTAAATGAGGGAATTATATTTGTGTGGGTACCCCAGGAGAGTTACAAATGTGTGTGGGTAGAATATATATACCACGGGGATAAAATTGAAAAATTGGAAAAAAAAATTTTTTTCGACTTAGTAATTTTTCCGGCGTTCATCAGACTTTCAGATAGGGGAAATGTCAGTGAGGATTCCGATATGAGTTCCACAGCGATTCGCCCAATGAGTCCTTGATATTTAGTCGTTTTCAGCCAATTTTCTGGAATTTTGAAAATTTCACTTTTTTGTGAAAATATCCACTAAATGAGGAAATAATATGTGTGAGGGTACCCCAGGAGAGTTCCAAATGTTTGTGGGTAGAATATATATCCCACAGGGGTAAAATTGAAAAAAGTTGAAAAAAAATTTATTGGGGACTTAGTCATTTTTCTGGCGTTTATCAGACTTTCAGATAGCGGAAATGTCAGTGAGCGTTCAGATTTCGGTTCCAGAGCGATTCGCCCAATGAGTCCTTGATATTTAGTCGTTTTCAGCCAATTTTCTGGATTTTTGAAAATTTCACTTTTTTGTGAAAATATCCACTAAATGAGGGACTAATATGTGTGAGGGTACCCCAGGAGAGTTCCAAATGTGTGTGGGTAGAATATATATCCCATGGGGATAAAATTGAAAATAGTTGAAAAAATTTTTTTTTTGGGAATTAGTAATTTTTCTGGCATTTATCAGACTTTCAGATAGGGGAAATGTCAGTGAGCGTTCCGATTTCAGTTCCAGAGCGATTCGCCCAATGAGTCCTTGATATTTAGTCGTTTTCAGCCAATTTTCTGGATTTTTGAAAATTTCACTTTTTTGTTAAAATATCCACTAAATGAGAGAATAATATGTGTGAGGGTACCCAAGGAGAGTTCCAAATGTGTGTGGGTAGAATATATATCCCACAGTGATAAAATTGAAAAAAGTTGAAAAAAAATATTTTTTGGGACTTAGTCATTTTTCCGTCGTTTATCAGACTTTCAGATAGGGGAAATGTCAGTGAGCGTTCCGATTTCAGTTCCAGAGCGATTCGCCCAATGAGTCCTTGATATTTAGTCATTTTCAGCCAATTTTCTGGATTTTTAAAAATTTCACTTTTTTGTGAAAATATCCACTAAATGATGGAATAATATGTGTGAGGGTACCCCAGGAGAGTTCCAAATGTGTGTGGGTAGAATATATATCCCATGGGGATAAAATTGAAAAAACTTGAAAAAAAATTTTTTTTGGACTTAGTAATTTTTCAGACGTTCATCAGACTTTCAGATAGGGGAATTGTCAGTGAGCGTTCCGATTTCAGTTCCTGAGCGATTCGCCCAATGAATCCTTGATATTTAGTAGTTTTCAGCCAATTTTCTGGATTTTTGAAAATTTCACTTTTTTGTGAAAATATCCACTAAATGAGGGAATATTATGTGTGAGGGTACCCCAGGAGAGTTCCAAATGTGTGTGGGTAGAATATATATCCCACGGGGATAAAATTGAAAAAACTTGAAAAAAAAATTTTTTTGGACTTAGTAATTTTTCCGGCGTTCATCAGACTTTCAGATAGGGGAAATGTCAGTGAGCATTCCGATATCAGTTCCAGAGCGATTTGCCCAATGAGTCCTTGATATTTAGTCGTTTTCAGCCAATTTTCTGAATTTTTAAAAATTTCACTTTTTTGTGAAAATATCCACTAAATGAGGGAATTATATTTGTGAGGGTACCCCAGGAGAGTTACAAATGTGTGTGGGTAGAATATAAATACCACGGGGATAAAATTGAAAAATTGGAAAAAAAAAATTTTTTGGACTTAGTAATTTTTCCGGCGTTCATCAGACTTTCAGATAGGGGAAATGTCAGTGAGGATTCCGATATGAGTTCCAGAGCGATTCGCCCAATGAGTCCTTGATATTTCGTCGTTTTCAGCCAATTTTCTGGAATTTTGAAAATTTCACTTTTTTGTGAAAATATCCACTAAATGAGGAAATAATATGTGTGAGGGTACCCCAGGAGAGTTCCAAATGTTTGTGGGTAGAATATATATCCCACGGGGGTAAAATTGAAAAAAGTTGAAAAAAAATTTATTGGGGACTTAGTCATTTTTCTGGCGTTTATCAGACTTTCAGATAGGGGAAATGTCAGTGAGCGTTCAGATTTCGGTTCCAGAGTGATTCGCCCAATGAGTCCTTGATATTTAGTCGTTTTCAGCCAATTTTCTGGATTTTTGAAAATTTCACTTTTTTGTGAAAATATCCACTAAATGAGAGAATAATATGTGTGAGGGTACCCAAGGAGAGTTCCAAATGTGTGTGGGTAGAATATATATCCCACGGGGGTAAAAATGAAAAAAGTTGAAAAAAAATGTTTTTGGGACTTAGTCATTTTTTCGACGTTTATCAGACTTTCAGATAGGGAAAATGTCAGTGAGCGTTCAGATTTCAGTTCCAGAGCGATTCGCCCAATGAGTCCTTGATATTTAGTCGTTTTCAGCCAATTTTCTGGATTTTTAAAAATTTCACTTTTTTGTGAAAATATCCACTAAATGATGGAATAATATGTGTGAGGGTACCCCAGGAGAGTTCCAAATGTGTGTGGGTAGAATATATATCCCATGGGGATAAAACTGAAAAAACTTGAAAAAAAAATTTTTTTGGACTTAGTAATTTTTCAGACGTTCATCAGACTTTCAGATAGGGGAAATGTCAGTGAGCATTCCGATATCAGTTCCAGAGCGATTTGCCCAATGAGTCCTTGATATTTAGTCGTTTTCAGCCAATTTTCTGGATTTTTAAAAATTTCACTTTTTTGTGAAAATATCCACTAAATGAGGGAATTATATTTGTGTGGGTACCCCAGGAGAGTTACAAATGTGTGTGGGTAGAATATATATACCACGGGGATAAAATTGAAAAATTGGAAAAAAAAAATTTTTTGGACTTAGTAATTTTTCCGGCGTTCATCAGACTTTCAGATAGGGGAAATGTCAGTGAGGATTCCGATATGAGTTCCACAGCGATTCGCCCAATGAGTCCTTGATATTTAGTCGTTTTCAGCCAATTTTCTGGAATTTTGAAAATTTCACTTTTTTGTGAAAATATCCACTAAATGAGGAAATAATATGTGTGAGGGTACCCCAGGAGAGTTCCAAATGTTTGTGGGTAGAATATATATCCCACGGGGGTAAAATTGAAAAAAGTTGAAAAAAAATTTATTGGGGACTTAGTCACTTTTCTGGCGTTTATCAGACTTTCAGATAGGGGAAATGTCAGTGAGCGTTCAGATTTCGGTTCCAGAGCGATTCGCCCAATGAGTCCTTGATATTTAGTCGTTTTCAGCCAATTTTCTGGATTTTTGAAAATTTCACTTTTTTGTGAAAATATCCACTAAATGAAGGACTAATATGTGTGAGGGTACCCCAGGAGAGTTCCAAATGTGTGTGGGTAGAATATATATCCCATGGGGATAAAATTGAAAAAAGTTGAAAAAATTTTTTTTTTGGGAATTTGTAATTTTTCTGGCATTTATCAGACTTTCAGATAGGGGAAATGTCAGTGAGCGTTCCGATTTCAGTTCCAGAGCGATTTGCCCAATGAGTCCTTGATATTTAGTCGTTTTCAGCCAATTTTCTGGATTTTTAAAAATTTCACTTTTTTGTGAAAATATCCACTAAATGAGGGAATTATATTTGTGTGGGTACCCCAGGAGAGTTACAAATGTGTGTGGGTAGAATATATATACCACGGGGATAAAATTGAAAAATTGGAAAAAAAAATTTTTTTCGACTTAGTAATTTTTCCGGCGTTCATCAGACTTTCAGATAGGGGAAATGTCAGTGAGGATTCCGATATGAGTTCCACAGCGATTCGCCCAATGAGTCCTTGATATTTAGTCGTTTTCAGCCAATTTTCTGGAATTTTGAAAATTTCACTTTTTTGTGAAAATATCCACTAAATGAGGAAATAATATGTGTGAGGGTACCCCAGGAGAGTTCCAAATGTTTGTGGGTAGAATATATATCCCACAGGGGTAAAATTGAAAAAAGTTGAAAAAAAATTTATTGGGGACTTAGTCATTTTTCTGGCGTTTATCAGACTTTCAGATAGCGGAAATGTCAGTGAGCGTTCAGATTTCGGTTCCAGAGCGATTCGCCCAATGAGTCCTTGATATTTAGTCGTTTTCAGCCAATTTTCTGGATTTTTGAAAATTTCACTTTTTTGTGAAAATATCCACTAAATGAGGGACTAATATGTGTGAGGGTACCCCAGGAGAGTTCCAAATGTGTGTGGGTAGAATATATATCCCATGGGGATAAAATTGAAAATAGTTGAAAAAATTTTTTTTTTGGGAATTAGTAATTTTTCTGGCATTTATCAGACTTTCAGATAGGGGAAATGTCAGTGAGCGTTCCGATTTCAGTTCCAGAGCGATTCGCCCAATGAGTCCTTGATATTTAGTCGTTTTCAGCCAATTTTCTGGATTTTTGAAAATTTCACTTTTTTGTGAAAATATCCACTAAATGAGAGAATAATATGTGTGAGGGTACCCAAGGAGAGTTCCAAATGTGTGTGGGTAGAATATATATCCCACAGTGATAAAATTGAAAAAAGTTGAAAAAAAATATTTTTTGGGACTTAGTCATTTTTCCGTCGTTTATCAGACTTTCAGATAGGGGAAATGTCAGTGAGCGTTCCGATTTCAGTTCCAGAGCGATTCGCCCAATGAGTCCTTGATATTTAGTCATTTTCAGCCAATTTTCTGGATTTTTAAAAATTTCACTTTTTTGTGAAAATATCCACTAAATGATGGAATAATATGTGTGAGGGTACCCCAGGAGAGTTCCAAATGTGTGTGGGTAGAATATATATCCCATGGGGATAAAATTGAAAAAACTTGAAAAAAAATTTTTTTTGGACTTAGTAATTTTTCAGACGTTCATCAGACTTTCAGATAGGGGAATTGTCAGTGAGCGTTCCGATTTCAGTTCCTGAGCGATTCGCCCAATGAATCCTTGATATTTAGTAGTTTTCAGCCAATTTTCTGGATTTTTGAAAATTTCACTTTTTTGTGAAAATATCCACTAAATGAGGGAATATTATGTGTGAGGGTACCCCAGGAGAGTTCCAAATGTGTGTGGGTAGAATATATATCCCACGGGGATAAAATTGAAAAAACTTGAAAAAAAAATTTTTTTGGACTTAGTAATTTTTCCGGCGTTCATCAGACTTTCAGATAGGGGAAATGTCAGTGAGCATTCCGATATCAGTTCCAGAGCGATTTGCCCAATGAGTCCTTGATATTTAGTCGTTTTCAGCCAATTTTCTGAATTTTTAAAAATTTCACTTTTTTGTGAAAATATCCACTAAATGAGGGAATTATATTTGTGAGGGTACCCCAGGAGAGTTACAAATGTGTGTGGGTAGAATATAAATACCACGGGGATAAAATTGAAAAATTGGAAAAAAAAAATTTTTTGGACTTAGTAATTTTTCCGGCGTTCATCAGACTTTCAGATAGGGGAAATGTCAGTGAGGATTCCGATATGAGTTCCAGAGCGATTCGCCCAATGAGTCCTTGATATTTAGTCGTTTTCAGCCAATTTTCTGGAATTTTGAAAATTTCACTTTTTTGTGAAAATATCCACTAAATGAGGAAATAATATGTGTGAGGGTACCCCAGGAGAGTTCCAAATGTTTGTGGGTAGAATATATATCCCAAGGGGGTAAAATTGAAAAAAGTTGAAAAAAAATTTATTGGGGACTTAGTCATTTTTCTGGCGTTTATCAGACTTTCAGATAGGGGAAATGTCAGTGAGCGTTCAGATTTCGGTTCCAGAGTGATTCGCCCAATGAGTCCTTGATATTTAGTCGTTTTCAGCCAATTTTCTGGATTTTTGAAAATTTCACTTTTTTGTGAAAATATCCAATAAATGAGAGAATAATATGTGTGAGGGTACCCAAGGAGAGTTCCAAATGTGTGTGGGTAGAATATATATCCCACGGGGGTAAAAATGAAAAAAGTTGAAAAAAAATGTTTTTGGGACTTAGTCATTTTTTCGACGTTTATCAGACTTTCAGATAGGGAAAATGTCAGTGAGCGTTCAGATTTCAGTTCCACAGCGATTCGCCCAATGAGTCCTTGATATTTAGTCGTTTTCAGCCAATTTTCTGGATTTTTAAAAATTTCACTTTTTTGTGAAAATATCCACTAAATGATGGAATAATATGTGTGAGGGTACCCCAGGAGAGTTCCAAATGTGTGTGGGTAGAATATATATCCCATGGGGATAAAACTGAAAAAACTTGAAAAAAAAATTTTTTTGGACTTAGTAATTTTTCAGACGTTCATCAGACTTTCAGATAGGGGAAATGTCAGTGAGCATTCCGATATCAGTTCCAGAGCGATTTGCCCAATGAGTCCTTGATATTTAGTCGTTTTCAGCCAATTTTCTGGATTTTTAAAAATTTCACTTTTTTGTGAAAATATCCACTAAATGAGGGAATTATATTTGTGTGGGTACCCCAGGAGAGTTACAAATGTGTGTGGGTAGAATATATATACCACGGGGATAAAATTGAAAAATTGGAAAAAAAAAATTTTTTGGACTTAGTAATTTTTCCGGCGTTCATCAGACTTTCAGATAGGGGAAATGTCAGTGAGGATTCCGATATGAGTTCCACAGCGATTCGCCCAATGAGTCCTTGATATTTAGTCGTTTTCAGCCAATTTTCTGGAATTTTGAAAATTTCACTTTTTTGTGAAAATATCCACTAAATGAGGAAATAATATGTGTGAGGGTACCCCAGGAGAGTTCCAAATGTTTGTGGGTAGAATATATATCCCACGGGGGTAAAATTGAAAAAAGTTGAAAAAAAATTTATTGGGGACTTAGTCATTTTTCTGGCGTTTATCAGACTTTCAGATAGGGGAAATGTCAGTGAGCGTTCAGATTTCGGTTCCAGAGCGATTCGCCCAATGAGTCCTTGATATTTAGTCGTTTTCAGCCAATTTTCTGGATTTTTGAAAATTTCACTTTTTTGTGAAAATATCCACTAAATGAAGGACTAATATGTGTGAGGGTACCCCAGGAGAGTTCCAAATGTGTGTGGGTAGAATATATATCCCATGGGGATAAAATTGAAAAAAGTTGAAAAAATTTTTTTTTTGGGAATTTGTAATTTTTCTGGCATTTATCAGACTTTCAGATAGGGGAAATGTCAGTGAGCGTTCCGATTTCAGTTCCAGAGCGATTTGCCCAATGAGTCCTTGATATTTAGTCGTTTTCAGCCAATTTTCTGGATTTTTAAAAATTTCACTTTTTTGTGAAAATATCCACTAAATGAGGGAATTATATTTGTGTGGGTACCCCAGGAGAGTTACAAATGTGTGTGGGTAGAATATATATACCACGGGGATAAAATTGAAAAATTGGAAAAAAAATTTTTTTTCGACTTAGTAATTTTTCCGGCGTTCATCAGACTTTCAGATAGGGGAAATGTCAGTGAGGATTCCGATATGAGTTCCACAGCGATTCGCCCAATGAGTCCTTGATATTTAGTCGTTTTCAGCCAATTTTCTGGAATTTTGAAAATTTCACTTTTTTGTGAAAATATCCACTAAATGAGGAAATAATATGTGTGAGGGTACCCCAGGAGAGTTCCAAATGTTTGTGGGTAGAATATATATCCCACAGGGGTAAAATTGAAAAAAGTTGAAAAAAAATTTATTGGGGACTTAGTCATTTTTCTGGCGTTTATCAGACTTTCAGATAGCGGAAATGTCAGTGAGCGTTCAGATTTCGGTTCCAGAGCGATTCGCCCAATGAGTCCTTGATATTTAGTCGTTTTCAGCCAATTTTCTGGATTTTTGAAAATTTCACTTTTTTGTGAAAATATCCACTAAATGAGGGACTAATATGTGTGAGGGTACCCCAGGAGAGTTCCAAATGTGTGTGGGTAGAATATATATCCCATGGGGATAAAATTGAAAATAGTTGAAAAAATTTTTTTTTTGGGAATTAGTAATTTTTCTGGCATTTATCAGACTTTCAGATAGGGGAAATGTCAGTGAGCGTTCCGATTTCAGTTCCAGAGCGATTCGCCCAATGAGTCCTTGATATTTAGTCGTTTTCAGCCAATTTTCTGGATTTTTGAAAATTTCACTTTTTTGTTAAAATATCCACTAAATGAGAGAATAATATGTGTGAGGGTACCCAAGGAGAGTTCCAAATGTGTGTGGGTAGAATATATATCCCACAGTGATAAAATTGAAAAAAGTTGAAAAAAAATATTTTTTGGGACTTAGTCATTTTTCCGTCGTTTATCAGACTTTCAGATAGGGGAAATGTCAGTGAGCGTTCCGATTTCAGTTCCAGAGCGATTCGCCCAATGAGTCCTTGATATTTAGTCATTTTCAGCCAATTTTCTGGATTTTTAAAAATTTCACTTTTTTGTGAAAATATCCACTAAATGATGGAATAATATGTGTGAGGGTACCCCAGGAGAGTTCCAAATGTGTGTGGGTAGAATATATATCCCATGGGGATAAAATTGAAAAAACTTGAAAAAAAATTTTTTTTGGACTTAGTAATTTTTCAGACGTTCATCAGACTTTCAGATAGGGGAATTGTCAGTGAGCGTTCCGATTTCAGTTCCTGAGCGATTCGCCCAATGAATCCTTGATATTTAGTAGTTTTCAGCCAATTTTCTGGATTTTTGAAAATTTCACTTTTTTGTGAAAATATCCACTAAATGAGGGAATATTATGTGTGAGGGTACCCCAGGAGAGTTCCAAATGTGTGTGGGTAGAATATATATCCCACGGGGATAAAATTGAAAAAACTTGAAAAAAAAATTTTTTTGGACTTAGTAATTTTTCCGGCGTTCATCAGACTTTCAGATAGGGGAAATGTCAGTGAGCATTCCGATATCAGTTCCAGAGCGATTTGCCCAATGAGTCCTTGATATTTAGTCGTTTTCAGCCAATTTTCTGAATTTTTAAAAATTTCACTTTTTTGTGAAAATATCCACTAAATGAGGGAATTATATTTGTGAGGGTACCCCAGGAGAGTTACAAATGTGTGTGGGTAGAATATAAATACCACGGGGATAAAATTGAAAAATTGGAAAAAAAAAATTTTTTGGACTTAGTAATTTTTCCGGCGTTCATCAGACTTTCAGATAGGGGAAATGTCAGTGAGGATTCCGATATGAGTTCCAGAGCGATTCGCCCAATGAGTCCTTGATATTTAGTCGTTTTCAGCCAATTTTCTGGAATTTTGAAAATTTCACTTTTTTGTGAAAATATCCACTAAATGAGGAAATAATATGTGTGAGGGTACCCCAGGAGAGTTCCAAATGTTTGTGGGTAGAATATATATCCCACGGGGGTAAAATTGAAAAAAGTTGAAAAAAAATTTATTGGGGACTTAGTCATTTTTCTGGCGTTTATCAGACTTTCAGATAGGGGAAATGTCAGTGAGCGTTCAGATTTCGGTTCCAGAGTGATTCGCCCAATGAGTCCTTGATATTTAGTCGTTTTCAGCCAATTTTCTGGATTTTTGAAAATTTCACTTTTTTGTGAAAATATCCACTAAATGAGAGAATAATATGTGTGAGGGTACCCAAGGAGAGTTCCAAATGTGTGTGGGTAGAATATATATCCCACGGGGGTAAAAATGAAAAAAGTTGAAAAAAAATGTTTTTGGGACTTAGTCATTTTTTCGACGTTTATCAGACTTTCAGATAGGGAAAATGTCAGTGAGCGTTCAGATTTCAGTTCCACAGCGATTCGCCCAATGAGTCCTTGATATTTAGTCGTTTTCAGCCAATTTTCTGGATTTTTAAAAATTTCACTTTTTTGTGAAAATATCCACTAAATGATGGAATAATATGTGTGAGGGTACCCCAGGAGAGTTCCAAATGTGTGTGGGTAGAATATATATCCCATGGGGATAAAACTGAAAAAACTTGAAAAAAAAATTTTTTTGGACTTAGTAATTTTTCAGACGTTCATCAGACTTTCAGATAGGGGAAATGTCAGTGAGCATTCCGATATCAGTTCCAGAGCGATTTGCCCAATGAGTCCTTGATATTTAGTCGTTTTCAGCCAATTTTCTGGATTTTTAAAAATTTCACTTTTTTGTGAAAATATCCACTAAATGAGGGAATTATATTTGTGTGGGTACCCCAGGAGAGTTACAAATGTGTGTGGGTAGAATATATATACCACGGGGATAAAATTGAAAAATTGGAAAAAAAAAATTTTTTGGACTTAGTAATTTTTCCGGCGTTCATCAGACTTTCAGATAGGGGAAATGTCAGTGAGGATTCCGATATGAGTTCCACAGCGATTCGCCCAATGAGTCCTTGATATTTAGTCGTTTTCAGCCAATTTTCTGGAATTTTGAAAATTTCACTTTTTTGTGAAAATATCCACTAAATGAGGAAATAATATGTGTGAGGGTACCCCAGGAGAGTTCCAAATGTTTGTGGGTAGAATATATATCCCACGGGGGTAAAATTGAAAAAAGTTGAAAAAAAATTTATTGGGGACTTAGTCATTTTTCTGGCGTTTATCAGACTTTCAGATAGGGGAAATGTCAGTGAGCGTTCAGATTTCGGTTCCAGAGCGATTCGCCCAATGAGTCCTTGATATTTAGTCGTTTTCAGCCAATTTTCTGGATTTTTGAAAATTTCACTTTTTTGTGAAAATATCCACTAAATGAAGGACTAATATGTGTGAGGGTACCCCAGGAGAGTTCTAAATGTGTGTGGGTAGAATATATATCCCATGGGGATAAAATTGAAAAAAGTTGAAAAAATTTTTTTTTTGGGAATTAGTAATTTTTCTGGCATTTATCAGACTTTCAGATAGGGGAAATGTCAGTGAGCGTTCCGATTTCAGTTCCAGAGCGATTTGCCCAATGAGTCCTTGATATTTAGTCGTTTTCAGCCAATTTTCTGGATTTTTAAAAATTTCACTTTTTTGTGAAAATATCCACTAAATGAGGGAATTATATTTGTGTGGGTACCCCAGGAGAGTTACAAATGTGTGTGGGTAGAATATATATACCACGGGGATAAAATTGAAAAATTTGAAAAAAATTTTTTTTTCGACTTAGTAATTTTTCCGGCGTTCATCAGACTTTCAGATAGGGGAAATGTCAGTGAGGATTCCGATATGAGTTCCACAGCGATTCGCCCAATGAGTCCTTGATATTTAGTCGTTTTCAGCCAATTTTCTGGAATTTTGAAAATTTCACTTTTTTGTGAAAATATCCACTAAATGAGGAAATAATATGTGTGAGGGTACCCCAGGAGAGTTCCAAATGTTTGTGGGTAGAATATATATCCCACAGGGGTAAAATTGAAAAAAGTTGAAAAAAAATTTATTGGGGACTTAGTCATTTTTCTGGCGTTTATCAGACTTTCAGATAGGGGAAATGTCAGTGAGCGTTCAGATTTCGGTTCCAGAGCGATTCGCCCAATGAGTCCTTGATATTTAGTCGTTTTCAGCCAATTTTCTGGATTTTTGAAAATTTCACTTTTTTGTGAAAATATCCACTAAATGAGGGACTAATATGTGTGAGGGTACCCCAGGAGAGTTCCAAATGTGTGTGGGTAGAATATATATCCCATGGGGATAAAATTGAAAATAGTTGAAAAAATTTTTTTTTTGGGAATTAGTAATTTTTCTGGCATTTATCAGACTTTCAGATAGGGGAAATGTCAGTGAGCATTCCGATTTCAGTTCCAGAGCGATTCGCCCAATGAGTCCTTGATATTTAGTCGTTTTCAGCCAATTTTCTGGATTTTTGAAAATTTCACTTTTTTGTGAAAATATCCACTAAATGAGAGAATAATATGTGTGAGGGTACCCAAGGAGAGTTCCAAATGTGTGTGGGTAGAATATATATCCCACAGTGATAAAATTGAAAAAAGTTGAAAAAAAATTTTTTTTGGGACTTAGTCATTTTTCCGTCGTTTATCAGACTTTCAGATAGGGGAAATGTCAGTGAGCGTTCCGATTTCAGTTCCAGAGCGATTCGCCCAATGAGTCCTTGATATTTAGTCATTTTCAGCCAATTTTCTGGATTTTTGAAAATTTCACTTTTTGGTGAAAATATCCACTAAATGAGGGAATAATATGTGTGAGGGTACCCCAGGAGAGTTCCAAATGTGTGTGGGTAGAATATATATCCTATGGGGATAAAATTGAAAAAAGTTGAAAAAATTTTTTTTTTGGGAATTAGTAATTTTTCTGGCATTTATCAGACTTTCAGATAGGGGAAATGTCAGTGAGCGTTCCGATTTCAGTTCCAGAGCGATTTGCCCAATGAGTCCTTGATATTTAGTCGTTTTCAGCCAATTTTCTGGATTTTTAAAAATTTCACTTTTTTGTGAAAATATCCACTAAATGAGGGAATTATATTTGTGTGGGTACCCCAGGAGAGTTACAAATGTGTGTGGGTAGAATATATATACCACGGGGATAAAATTGAAAAATTGGAAAAAAAAAATTTTTTCGACTTAGTATTTTTTCCGGCGTTCATCAGACTTTCAGATAGGGGAAATGTCAGTGAGGATTCCGATATGAGTTTCACAGCGATTCGCCCAATGAGTCCTTGATATTTAGTCGTTTTCAGCCAATTTTCTGGAATTTTGAAAATTTCACTTTTTTGTGAAAATATCCACTAAATGAGGAAATAATATGTGTGAGGGTACCCCAGGAGAGTTCCAAATGTTTGTGGGTAGAATATATATCCCACAGGGGTAAAATTGAAAAAAGTTGAAAAAAAATTTATTGGGGACTTAGTCATTTTTCTGGCGTTTATCAGACTTTCAGATAGGGGAAATGTCAGTGAGCGTTCAGATTTCGGTTCCAGAGCGATTCGCCCAATGAGTCCTTGATATTTAGTCGTTTTCAGCCAATTTTCTGGATTTTTGAAAATTTCACTTTTTTGTGAAAATATCCACTAAATGAGGGACTAATATGTGTGAGGGTACACCAGGAGAGTTCCAAATGTGTGTGGGTAGAATATATATCCCATGGGGATAAAATTGAAAAAAGTTGAAAAAAATTTTTTTTTGGGAATTAGTAATTTTTCTGGCATTTATCAGACTTTCAGATAGGGGAAATGTCAGTGAGCGTTCCGATTTCAGTTCCAGAGCGATTCGCCCAATGAGTCCTTGATATTTAGTCGTTTTCAGCCAATTTTCTGGATTTTTGAAAATTTCACTTTTTTGTGAAAATATCCACTAAATGAGAGAATAATATGTGTGAGGGTACCCAAGGAGAGTTCCAAATGTGTGTGGGTAGAATATATATCCCACAGGGATAAAATTGAAAAAAGTTGAAAAAAAATTTTTTTTGGGACTTAGTCATTTTTCCGTCGTTTATCAGACTTTCAGATAGGGGAAATGTCAGTGAGCGTTCCGATTTCAGTTCCAGAGCGATTCGCCCAATGAGTCCTTGATATTTAGTCATTTTCAGCCAATTTTCTGGATTTTTGAAAATTTCACTTTTTTGTGAAAATATCCACTAAATGAGGGAATAATATGTGTGAGGGTACCCCAGGAAAGTTCCAAATGTGTGTGGGTAGAATATATATCCCACGGGGGTAAAATTGAAAAAAGTTTAAAAAAAATTTTTTTTGGACTTAGTCATTTTTCCGGCGTTTATCAGACTTTCAGATAGGGGAAATGTCAGTGAGCATTCCGATTTCAGTTCCAGAGCGATTCGCCCAATGAGTCCTTGATATTTAGTCGTTTTCAGCCAATTTTCTGGAATTTTGAAAATTTCACTTTTTTGTGAAAATATCCACTAAATGAGGAAATAATATGTGTGAGGGTACCCCAGGAGAGTTCCAAATGTTTGTGGGTAGAATATATATCCCACAGGGGTAAAATTGAAAAAAGTTGAAAAAAAATTTATTGGGGACTTAGTCATTTTTCTGGCGTTTATCAGACTTTCAGATAGGGGAAATGTCAGTGAGCGTTCAGATTTCGGTTCCAGAGCGATTCGCCCACTGAGTCCTTGATATTTAGTCGTTTTCAGCCAATTTTCTGGATTTTTGAAAATTTCACTTTTTTGTGAAAATATCCACTAAATGAGGGACTAATATGTGTGAGGGTACCCCAGGAGAGTTCCAAATGTGTGTGGGTAGAATATATATCCCATGGGGATAAAATTGAAAATAGTTGAAAAAATTTTTTTTTTGGGAATTAGTAATTTTTCTGGCATTTATCAGACTTTCAGATAGGGGAAATGTCAGTGAGCATTCCGATTTCAGTTCCAGAGCGATTCGCCCAATGAGTCCTTGATATTTAGTCGTTTTCAGCCAATTTTCTGGATTTTTGAAAATTTCACTTTTTTGTGAAAATATCCACTAAATGAGAGAATAATATGTGTGAGGGTACCCAAGGAGAGTTCCAAATGTGTGTGGGTAGAATATATATCCCACAGTGATAAAATTGAAAAAAGTTGAAAAAAAATTTTTTTTGGGACTTAGTCATTTTTCCGTCGTTTATCAGACTTTCAGATAGGGGAAATGTCAGTGAGCGTTCCGATTTCAGTTCCAGAGCGATTCGCCCAATGACTCCTTGATATTTAGTCATTTTCAGCCAATTTTCTGGATTTTTGAAAATTTCACTTTTTGGTGAAAATATCCACTAAATGAGGGAATAATATGTGTGAGGGTACCCCAGGAGAGTTCCAAATGTGTGTGGGTAGAATATATATCCTATGGGGATAAAATTGAAAAAAGTTGAAAAATTTTTTTTTTTGGGAATTAGTAATTTTTCTGGCATTTATCAGACTTTCAGATAGGGGAAATGTCAGTGAGCGTTCCGATTTCAGTTCCAGAGCGATTTGCCCAATGAGTCCTTGATATTTAGTCGTTTTCAGCCAATTTTCTGGATTTTTAAAAATTTCACTTTTTTGTGAAAATATCCACTAAATGAGGGAATTATATTTGTGTGGGTACCCCAGGAGAGTTACAAATGTGTGTGGGTAGAATATATAGACCACGGGGATAAAATTGAAAAATTGGAAAAAAAAATTTTTTTCGACTTAGTAATTTTTCCGGCGTTCATCAGACTTTCAGATAGGGGAAATGTCAGTGAGGATTCCGATATGAGTTCCACAGCGATTCGCCCAATGAGTCCTTGATATTTAGTCGTTTTCAGCCAATTTTCTGGAATTTTGAAAATTTCACTTTTTTGTGAAAATATCCACTAAATGAGGAAATAATATGTGTGAGGGTACCCCAGGAGAGTTCCAAATGTTTGTGGGTAGAATATATATCCCACAGGGGTAAAATTGAAAAAAGTTGAAAAAAAATTTATTGGGGACTTAGTCATTTTTCTGGCGTTTATCAGACTTTCAGATAGGGGAAATGTCAGTGAGCGTTCAGATTTCGGTTCCAGAGCGATTCGCCCAATGAGTCCTTGATATTTAGTCGTTTTCAGCCAATTTTCTGGATTTTTGAAAATTTCACTTTTTTGTGAAAATATCCACTAAATGAGGGACTAATATGTGTGAGGGTACCCCAGGAGAGTTCCAAATGTGTGTGGGTAGAATATATATCCCATGGGGATAAAATTGAAAAAAGTTGAAAAAATTTTTTTTTTGGGAATTAGTAATTTTTCTGGCATTTATCAGACTTTCAGATAGGGGAAATGTCAGTGAGCGTTCCGATTTCAGTTCCAGAGCGATTCGCCCAATGAGTCCTTGATATTTAGTCGTTTTCAGCCAATTTTCTGGATTTTTGAAAATTTCACTTTTTTGTGAAAATATCCACTAAATGAGAGAATAATATGTGTGAGGGTACCCAAGGAGAGTTCCAAATGTGTGTGGGTAGAATATATATCCCACAGGGATAAAATTGAAAAAAGTTGAAAAAAAATTTTTTTTGGGACTTAGTCATTTTTCCGTCGTTTATCAGACTTTCAGATAGGGGAAATGTCAGTGAGCGTTCCGATTTCAGTTCCAGAGCGATTCGCCCAATGAGTCCTTGATATTTAGTCATTTTCAGCCAATTTTCTGGATTTTTGAAAATTTCACTTTTTTGTGAAAATATCCACTAAATGAGGGAATAATATGTGTGAGGGTACCCCAGGAAAGTTCCAAATGTGTGTGGGTAGAATATATATCCCACGGGGGTAAAATTGAAAAAAGTTTAAAAAAAATTTATTGGGGACTTAGTCATTTTTCTGGCGTTTATCAGACTTTCAGATAGGGGAAATGTCAGTGAGCGTTCAGATTTCGGTTCCAGAGCGATTCGCCCAATGAGTCCTTGATATTTAGTCGTTTTCAGCCAATTTTCTGGATTTTTGAAAATTTCACTTTTTTGTGAAAATATCCACTAAATGAGGGACTAATATGTGTGAGGGTACCCCAGGAGAGTTCTAAATGTGTGTGGGTAGAATATATATCCCATGGGGATAAAATTGAAAAAAGTTGAAAAATTTTTTTTTTTGGGAATTAGTAATTTTTCTGGCATTTATCAGACTTTCAGATAGGGGAAATGTCAGTGAGCGTTCCGATTTCAGTTCCAGAGCGATTCGCCCAATGAGTCCTTGATATTTAGTCGTTTTCAGCCAATTTTCTGGATTTTTGAAAATTTCACTTTTTTGTGAAAATATCCACTAAATGAGAGAATAATATGTGTGAGGGTACCCAAGGAGAGTTCCAAATGTGTGTGGGTAGAATATATATCCCACAGGGATAAAATTGAAAAAAGTTGAAAAAAAATTTTTTTTGGGACTTAGTCATTTTTCCGTCGTTTATCAGACTTTCAGATAGGGGAAATGTCAGTGAGCGTTCCGATTTCAGTTCCAGAGCGATTCGCCCAATGAGTCCTTGATATTTAGTCATTTTCAGCCAATTTTCTGGATTTTTGAAAATTTCACTTTTTGTGAAAATATCCACTAAATGAGGGAATAATATGTGTGAGGGTACCCCAGGAAAGTTCCAAATGTGTGTGGGTAGAATATATATCCCACGGGGGTAAAATTGAAAAAAGTTTAAAAAAAATTTTTTTTGGACTTAGTCATTTTTCCGGCGTTTATCAGACTTTCAGATAGGGGAAATGTCAGTGAGCATTCTGATTTCAGTTCCAGAGCGATTCGCCCAATGAGTCTTTGATATTTAGTCGTTTTCAGCCAATTTTCTGGATTTTTGAAAATTTCACTTTTTTTGTGAAAATATCCACTAAATGAGGGAATAATATGTGTGAGGGTACCCCAGGAGAGTTCCAAATGTGTGTGGGTAGAATATATATCCCACGGGGGTAAAATTGAAAAAAGTTTAAAAAAAATTTTTTTTGGACTTAGTCATTTTTCCGGCGTTTATCAGACTTTCAGATAGGGGAAATGTCAGTGAGCATTCCGATTTCAGTTCCAGAGCGATTCGCCCAATGAGTCCTTGATATTTAGTCGTTTTCAGCCAATTTTCTGGATTTTTGAAAATTTCACTTTTTTGTGAAAATATCCACTAAATGAGAGAATAATATGTGTGAGGGTACCCAAGGAGAGTTCCAAATGTGTGTGGGTAGAATATATATCCCACGGGGGTAAAATTGAAAAAAGTTGAAAAAAATTTTTTTGGGGACTTAGTCATTTTTCCGTCGTTTATCAGACTTTCAGATAGGGGAATTGTCAGTGAGCGTTCCCATTTCAGTTCCAGAGCAATTCACCCAATGAGTCCTTGATATTTAGTCGTTTTCAGCCAATTTTCTGGATTTTTTAAAATTTCACTTTTTTGTGAAAATATCCACTAAATGAGGGAATCATATGTGTGAGGGTATCCCAGGAGAGTTCCAAATGTGTGTGGGTAGAATATATATCCCACAGGGATTAAATTGAAAAAAGTTGAAAAAAAATTTTTTTAGGGACTTAGTCATTTTTCCGTCATTTATCAGACTTTCAGATAGGGGAATTGTCAGTGAGCGTTCCGATTTCAGTTCCAGAGCGATTCGCCCAATGAGTCCTTGATATTTAGTCGTTTTCAGCCAATTTTCTGGATTTTGGAAAATTTCACTTTTTTGTGAAAATATCCACTAAATGAGGGAATAATATGTGTGAGGGTACCCAAGGAGAGTTCCAAATGTGTGTGGGTAGAATATATATCCCACGGGGGTAGAATTGAAAAAAGTTGAAAAAAAATTTTTTGGGGACTTAGTCATTTTTCCGTCGTTTATCAGACTTTCAGATAGGGGAATTGTCAGTGAGCGTTCCGATTTCAGTTCCAGAGCGATTCGCCCAATGAGTCCTTGATATTTAGTCGTTTTCAGCCAATTTTCAGGATTTTTGAAAATTTCACTTTTTTGTGAAAATATCCACTAAATGAGGGAATAATATGTATGAGGGTACCCCAGGAGAGTTCCAAATGTGTGTGGGTAGAATATATATCCCACGGGGATAAAATTGAAAACAGTTGAAAAAAAATTTTTTTTTGGACTTAGTAATTTTTCCGCCGTTTATCAGACTTTCAGATAGGGGAAATGTCAGTGAGCGTTCCGATTTCAGTTCCAGAGCGATTCACCCAATAAGTCCTTGATATTTAGTCGTTTTCAGGCAATTTTCTGGATTTTTGAAAATTTCACTTTTTTGTGAAAATATCCACTAAATGAGAGAATAATATGTGTGAGGGTACCCCAGGAAACTTCCAAATGTGTGTGGGTAGAATATATATCCCACGGGGGTAAAATTGAAAAAAGTTTAAAAAAATTTTTTTTTGGACTTAGTCATTTTTCCGACATTTATCAGACTTTCAGATAGGGGAAATGTCAGTGAGCATTCCGATTTCAGTTCCAGAGCGATTCGCCCAATGAGTCCTTGATATTTAGTCGTTTTCAGCCAATTTTCTGGATTTTTGAAAATTTCACTTTTTTGTGAAAATATCCACTAAATGAGAGAATAATATGTGTGAGGGTACCCAAGGAGAGTTCCAAATGTGTGTGGGTAGAATATATATCCCACGGGGGTAAAATTGAAAAAAGTTTAAAAAAAATTTTTTTTGGACTTAGTCATTTTTCCGGCGTTTATCAGACTTTCAGATAGGGGAAATGTCAGTGAGCATTCTGATTTCAGTTCCAGAGCGATTCGCCCAATGAGTCTTTGATATTTAGTCGTTTTCAGCCAATTTTCTGGATTTTTGAAAATTTCACTTTTTTTGTGAAAATATCCACTAAATGAGGGAATAATATGTGTGAGGGTACCCCAGGAGAGTTCCAAATGTGTGTGGGTAGAATATATATCCCACGGGGGTAAAATTGAAAAAAGTTTAAAAAAAATTTTTTTTGGACTTAGTCATTTTTCCGGCGTTTATCAGACTTTCAGATAGGGGAAATGTCAGTGAGCATTCCGATTTCAGTTCCAGAGCGATTCGCCCAATGAGTCCTTGATATTTAGTCGTTTTCAGCCAATTTTCTGGATTTTTGAAAATTTCACTTTTTTGTGAAAATATCCACTAAATGAGAGAATAATATGTGTGAGGGTACCCAAGGAGAGTTCCAAATGTGTGTGGGTAGAATATATATCCCACGGGGGTAAAATTGAAAAAAGTTGAAAAAAATTTTTTTGGGGACTTAGTCATTTTTCCGTCGTTTATCAGACTTTCAGATAGGGGAATTGTCAGTGAGCGTTCCCATTTCAGTTCCAGAGCAATTCACCCAATGAGTCCTTGATATTTAGTCGTTTTCAGCCAATTTTCTGGATTTTTTAAAATTTCACTTTTTTGTGAAAATATCCACTAAATGAGGGAATCATATGTGTGAGGGTATCCCAGGAGAGTTCCAAATGTGTGTGGGTAGAATATATATCCCACAGGGATTAAATTGAAAAAAGTTGAAAAAAATTTTTTTTAGTGACTTAGTCATTTTTCCGTCATTTATCAGACTTTCAGATAGGGGAATTGTCAGTGAGCGTTCCGATTTCAGTTCCAGAGCGATTCGCCCAATGAGTCCTTGATATTTAGTCGTTTTCAGCCAATTTTCTGGATTTTGGAAAATTTCACTTTTTTGTGAAAATATCCACTAAATGAGGGAATAATATGTGTGAGGGTACCCAAGGAGAGTTCCAAATGTGTGTGGGTAGAATATATATCCCACGGGGGTAGAATTGAAAAAAGTTGAAAAAAAATTTTTTGGGGACTTAGTCATTTTTCCGTCGTTTATCAGACTTTCAGATAGGGGAATTGTCAGTGAGCGTTCCGATTTCAGTTCCAGAGCGATTCGCCCAATGAGTCCTTGATATTTAGTCGTTTTCAGCCAATTTTCAGGATTTTTGAAAATTTCACTTTTTTGTGAAAATATCCACTAAATGAGGGAATAATATGTATGAGGGTACCCCAGGAGAGTTCCAAATGTGTGTGGGTAGAATATATATCCCACGGGGATAAAATTGAAAACAGTTGAAAAAAAATTTTTTTTTGGACTTAGTAATTTTTCCGCCGTTTATCAGACTTTCAGATAGGGGAAATGTCAGTGAGCGTTCCGATTTCAGTTCCAGAGCGATTCACCCAATAAGTCCTTGATATTTAGTCGTTTTCAGGCAATTTTCTGGATTTTTGAAAATTTCACTTTTTTGTGAAAATATCCACTAAATGAGAGAATAATATGTGTGAGGGTACCCCAGGAAACTTCCAAATGTGTGTGGGTAGAATATATATCCCACGGGGGTAAAATTGAAAAAAGTTTAAAAAAATTTTTTTTTGGACTTAGTCATTTTTCCGGCATTTATCAGACTTTCAGATAGGGGAAATGTCAGTGAGCATTCCGATTTCAGTTCCAGAGCGATTCGCCCAATGAGTCCTTGATATTTAGTCGTTTTCAGCCAATTTTCTGGATTTTTGAAAATTTCACTTTTTTGTGAAAATATCCACTAAATGAGAGAATAATATGTGTGAGGGTACCCAAGGAGAGTTCCAAATGTGTGTGGGTAGAATATATATCCCACGGGGGTAGAATTGAAAAAAGTTGAAAAAAATTTTTTTGGGGACTTAGTAATTTTTCCGCCGTTTATCAGACTTTCAGATAGGGGAAATGTCAGTGAGCGTTCCGATTTCAGTTCCAGAGCGATTCACCCAATGAGTCCTTGATATTTAGTCGTTTTCAGGCAATTTTCTGGATTTTTGAAAATTTCACTTTTTTGTGAAAATATCCACTAAATGAGAGAATAATATGTGTGAGGGTACCCCAGGAGAGTTCCAAATGTGTGTGGGTAGAATATATATCTCACGGGGATAAAATTGAAAAAAGTTGAAAAAAAATTTTTTTTGGACTTACTAATTTTTCCGGCGTTCACCAGACTTTCAGATAGGGGAAATGTCAGTGAGCATTCCGATATCAGTTCCAGAGCGATTCGCCCAATGAGTCCTTGATATTTAGTCGTTTTCAGCCAATTTCCTGGATTTTTGAAAATTTCACTTTTTTCTGAAAATATCCACTAAATGAGGGAATAATATGTGTGAGGGTACGCCAGGAGAGTTCCAAATGTGTGTGGGTAGAATATATATCCCACGGGGGTAAAATTGAAAAAAGTTTAAAAAAAATTTTTTTTGGACTTAGTCATTTTTCCGGCGTTTATCAGACTTTCAGATAGGGGAAAAGTCAGTGAGCGTTGTGATTTCAGTTCCAGAGCGATTCGCCCAATGAGTCCTTGATATTTAGTCGTTTTCAGCCAATTTTCAGGATTTTTGAAAATTTCACTTTTTTGTGAAAATATCCACTAAATGAGAGAATAATATGTGTGAGGGTACCCAAGGAGAGTTCCAAATGTGTGTGGGTAGAATATATATCCCACGGGGGTAGAATTGAAAAAAGTTGAAAAAAATTTTTTTGGGGACTTAGTCATTTTTCCGTCGTTTATCAGACTTTCAGATAGGGGAATTGTCAGTGAGCGTTCCGATTTCAGTTCCAGAGCGATTCGCCCAATGAGTCCTTGATATTTAGTCGTTTTCAGCCAATTTTCAGGATTTTTGAAAATTTCACTTTTTTGTGAAAATATCCACTAAATGAGGGAATAATATGTATGAGGGTACCCCAGGAGAGTTCCAAATGTGTGTGGGTAGAATATATATCCCACGGGGATAAAATTGAAAACAGTTGAAAAAAATTTTTTTTTTGGACTTAGTAATTTTTCCGCCGTTTATCAGACTTTCAGATAGGGGAAATGTCAGTGAGCATTCCGATTTCAGTTCCAGAGCGATTCACCCAATGAGTCCTTGATATTTAGTCGTTTTCAGGCAATTTTCTGGATTTTTGAAAATTTCACTTTTTTGTGAAAATATCCACTAAATGAGAGAATAATATGTGTGAGGGTACCCCAGGAGAGTTCCAAATGTGTGTGGGTAGAATATATATCTCACGGGGATAAAATTGAAAAAAGTTGAAAAAAAATTTTTTTTGGACTTACTAATTTTTCCGGCGTTCACCAGACTTTCAGATAGGGGAAATGTCAGTGAGCATTCCGATATCAGTTCCAGAGCGATTCGCCCAATGAGTCCTTGATATTTAGTCGTTTTCAGCCAATTTTCAGGATTTTTGAAAATTTCACTTTTTTGTGAAAATATCCACTAAATGAGGGAATAATATGTATGAGGGTACCCCAGGAGAAATCCAAATGTGTGTGGGTAGAATATATATCCCACGGGGATAAAATTGAAAAAAGTTGAAAAAAAATTTTTTTTTGGACTTAGTAATTTTTCCGGCGTTTATCAGACTTTCAGATAGGGGAATTGTCAGTGAGCATTCTGATTTCAGTTCCAGAGTGATTCGCCCAATGAATCCTTGATATTTAGTCGTTTTCAGCCAATTTTCTGGATTTTTAAAAATTTCACTTTTTTGTGAAAATATCCACTAAATGAGGGAATAATATGTGTGATGGTACCCCAGGAGAGTTCCAAATGTGTGTGGGTAGAATATATATCCCACGGGGGTAAAATTGAAAAAAGTTGAAAAAAATTTTTTTTTGACTTAGTCATTTTTCCGGCGTTTATCAGACTTTCAGATAGGGGAAATGTCAGTGAGCGTTCCGATTTCAGTTCCAGAGTGATTCGCCCAATGAGTCCTTGATATTTAGTCGTTTTCAGCCAATTTTCTGGATTTTTGAAAAATTTCTCTTTTTTGTGAAAATATCCACTAAATGAGGGAATAATATGTGTGAGGGTACCCCAGGAGAGTTCCAAATGTGTTTGGGTAGAATATATATCCCACGGGGGTAAAATTGAAAAACGTTGAAAAAAATTTTTTTGGGACTTAGTCATTTTTCCGTCGTTTATCAGACTTTCAGATAGGGGAATTGTCAGTGCACGTTCCGATTTCAGTTCCAGTGCGATTCGCCCAATGAGTCCTTGATATTTAGTCGTTTTCAGCCAATTTTCTGGATTTTTGAAAATTTCACTTTTTTGTGAAAATATCCACTAAATGAGGGAATAATATGTGTGAGGGTACCCCAGGAGAGTTCCAAATGTGTGTGGGTAGAATATATATCCCACGGGGATAAAATTGAAAAAAGTTGAAAAAAAATTTTTTTTGGGACTTAGTCATTTTTCCGTCGTTTATCAGACTTTCAGATAGGGGAAATGTCAGTGAGCGTTCCGATTTCAGTTCCAGAGCGATTCGCCCAATGAGTCCTTGATATTTAGTCATTTTCAGCCAATTTTCTGGATTTTTGAAAATTTCACTTTTTGTGAAAATATCCACTAAATGAGGGAATAATATGTGTGAGGGTACCCCAGGAAAGTTCCAAATGTGTGTGGGTAGAATATATATCCCACGGGGGTAAAATTGAAAAAAGTTTAAAAAAAATTTTTTTTGGACTTAGTCATTTTTCCGGCGTTTATCAGACTTTCAGATAGGGGAAATGTCAGTGAGCATTCTGATTTCAGTTCCAGAGCGATTCGCCCAATGAGTCTTTGATATTTAGTCGTTTTCAGCCAATTTTCTGGATTTTTGAAAATTTCACTTTTTTTGTGAAAATATCCACTAAATGAGGGAATAATATGTGTGAGGGTACCCCAGGAGAGTTCCAAATGTGTGTGGGTAGAATATATATCCCACGGGGGTAAAATTGAAAAAAGTTTAAAAAAAATTTTTTTTGGACTTAGTCATTTTTCCGGCGTTTATCAGACTTTCAGATAGGGGAAATGTCAGTGAGCATTCCGATTTCAGTTCCAGAGCGATTCGCCCAATGAGTCCTTGATATTTAGTCGTTTTCAGCCAATTTTCTGGATTTTTGAAAATTTCACTTTTTTGTGAAAATATCCAATAAATGAGAGAATAATATGTGTGAGGGTACCCAAGGAGAGTTCCAAATGTGTGTGGGTAGAATATATATCCCACGGGGGTAAAATTGAAAAAAGTTGAAAAAATTTTTTTTGGGGACTTAGTCATTTTTCCGTCGTTTATCAGACTTTCAGATAGGGGAATTGTCAGTGAGCGTTCCCATTTCAGTTCCAGAGCAATTCACCCAATGAGTCCTTGATATTTAGTCGTTTTCAGCCAATTTTCTGGATTTTTTAAAATTTCACTTTTTTGTGAAAATATCCACTAAATGAGGGAATCATATGTGTGAGGGTATCCCAGGAGAGTTCCAAATGTGTGTGGGTAGAATATATATCCCACAGGGATTAAATTGAAAAAAGTTGAAAAAAATTTTTTTTAGGGACTTAGTCATTTTTCCGTCATTTATCAGACTTTCAGATAGGGGAATTGTCAGTGAGCGTTCCGATTTCAGTTCCAGAGCGATTCGCCCAATGAGTCCTTGATATTTAGTCGTTTTCAGCCAATTTTCTGGATTTTGGAAAATTTCACTTTTTTGTGAAAATATCCACTAAATGAGGGAATAATATGTGTGAGGGTACCCAAGGAGAGTTCCAAATGTGTGTGGGTAGAATATATATCCCACGGGGGTAGAATTGAAAAAAGTTGAAAAAAATTTTTTTGGGGACTTAGTCATTTTTCCGTCGTTTATCAGACTTTCAGATAGGGGAATTGTCAGTGAGCGTTCCGATTTCAGTTCCAGAGCGATTCGCCCAATGAGTCCTTGATATTTAGTCGTTTTCAGCCAATTTTCAGGATTTTTGAAAATTTCACTTTTTTGTGAAAATATCCACTAAATGAGGGAATAATATGTATGAGGGTACCCCAGGAGAGTTCCAAATGTGTGTGGGTAGAATATATATCCCACGGGGATAAAATTGAAAACAGTTGAAAAAAAATTTTTTTTTGGACTTAGTAATTTTTCCGCCGTTTATCAGACTTTCAGATAGGGGAAATGTCAGTGAGCGTTCCGATTTCAGTTCCAGAGCGATTCACCCAATAAGTCCTTGATATTTAGTCGTTTTCAGGCAATTTTCTGGATTTTTGAAAATTTCACTTTTTTGTGAAAATATCCACTAAATGAGAGAATAATATGTGTGAGGGTACCCCAGGAAACTTCCAAATGTGTGTGGGTAGAATATATATCCCACGGGGGTAAAATTGAAAAAAGTTTAAAAAAATTTTTTTTTGGACTTAGTCATTTTTCCGGCATTTATCAGACTTTCAGATAGGGGAAATGTCAGTGAGCATTCCGATTTCAGTTCCAGAGCGATTCGCCCAATGAGTCCTTGATATTTAGTCGTTTTCAGCCAATTTTCTGGATTTTTGAAAATTTCACTTTTTTGTGAAAATATCCACTAAATGAGAGAATAATATGTGTGAGGGTACCCAAGGAGAGTTCCAAATGTGTGTGGGTAGAATATATATCCCACGGGGGTAGAATTGAAAAAAGTTGAAAAAAATTTTTTTGGGGACTTAGTAATTTTTCCGCCGTTTATCAGACTTTCAGATAGGGGAAATGTCAGTGAGCGTTCCGATTTCAGTTCCAGAGCGATTCACCCAATGAGTCCTTGATATTTAGTCGTTTTCAGGCAATTTTCTGGATTTTTGAAAATTTCACTTTTTTGTGAAAATATCCACTAAATGAGAGAATAATATGTGTGAGGGTACCCCAGGAGAGTTCCAAATGTGTGTGGGTAGAATATATATCTCACGGGGATAAAATTGAAAAAAGTTGAAAAAAAATTTTTTTTGGACTTACTAATTTTTCCGGCGTTCACCAGACTTTCAGATAGGGGAAATGTCAGTGAGCATTCCGATATCAGTTCCAGAGCGATTCGCCCAATGAGTCCTTGATATTTAGTCGTTTTCAGCCAATTTCCTGGATTTTTGAAAATTTCACTTTTTTGTGAAAATATCCACTAAATGAGGGAATAATATGTGTGAGGGTACGCCAGGAGAGTTCCAAATGTGTGTGGGTAGAATATATATCCCACGGGGGTAAAATTGAAAAAAGTTGAAAAAAAATTTTTTTTGGACTTAGTCATTTTTCCGGCGTTTATCAGACTTTCAGATAGGGGAAAAGTCAGTGAGCGTTGTGATTTCAGTTCCAGAGCGATTCGCCCAATGAGTCCTTGATATTTAGTCGTTTTCAGCCAATTTTCAGGATTTTTGAAAATTTCACTTTTTTGTGAAAATATCCACTAAATGAGAGAATAATATGTGTGAGGGTACCCAAGGAGAGTTCCAAATGTGTGTGGGTAGAATATATATCCCACGGGGGTAGAATTGAAAAAAGTTGAAAAAAATTTTTTTGGGGACTTAGTCATTTTTCCGTCGTTTATCAGACTTTCAGATAGGGGAATTGTCAGTGAGCGTTCCGATTTCAGTTCCAGAGCGATTCGCCCAATGAGTCCTTGATATTTAGTCGTTTTCAGCCAATTTTCAGGATTTTTGAAAATTTCACTTTTTTGTGAAAATATCCACTAAATGAGGGAATAATATGTATGAGGGTACCCCAGGAGAGTTCCAAATGTGTGTGGGTAGAATATATATCCCACGGGGATAAAATTGAAAAAAGTTGAAAAAAAATTTTTTTTTGGACTTAGTAATTTTTCCGGCGTTTATCAGACTTTCAGATAGGGGAATTGTCAGTGAGCATTCTGATTTCAGTTCCAGAGTGATTCGCCCAATGAATCCTTGATATTTAGTCGTTTTCAGCCAATTTTCTGGATTTTTAAAAATTTCACTTTTTTGTGAAAATATCCACTAAATGAGGGAATAATATGTGTGATGGTACCCCAGGAGAGTTCCAAATGTGTGTGGGTAGAATATATATCCCACGGGGGTAAAATTGAAAAAAGTTGAAAAAATTTTTTTTTTGACTTAGTCATTTTTCCGGCGTTTATCAGACTTTCAGATAGGGGAAATGTCAGTGAGCGTTCCGATTTCAGTTCCAGAGTGATTCGCCCAATGAGTCCTTGATATTTAGTCGTTTTCAGCCAATTTTCTGGATTTTTGAAAAATTTCACTTTTTTGTGAAAATATCCACTAAATGAGGGAATAATATGTGTGAGGGTACCCCAGGAGAGTTCCAAATGTGTTTGGGTAGAATATATATCCCACGGGGGTAAAATTGAAAAACGTTGAAAAAAATTTTTTTGGGACTTAGTCATTTTTCCGTCGTTTATCAGACTTTCAGATAGGGGAATTGTCAGTGCACGTTCCGATTTCAGTTCCAGAGCGATTCGCCCAATGAGTCCTTGATATTTAGTCGTTTTCAGCCAATTTTCTGGATTTTTGAAAATTTCACTTTTTTGTGAAAATATCCACTAAATGAGGGAATAATATGTGTGAGGGTACCCCAGGAGAGTTCCAAATGTGTGTGGGTAGAATATATATCCCACGGGGATAAAATTGAAAAAAGTTGAAAAAAACATTTTTTTGGGACTTAGTAATTTTTCCGGCGTTTATCAGACTTTCAGATAGGGGAAATGTCAGTGAGCGTTCCGATTTCAGTTCCAGAGCGATTCGCCCAATGAGTCCTTGATATTTAGTCATTTTCAGCCAATTTTCTGGATTTTTAAAAATTTCACTTTTTTGTGAAAATATCCACTAAATGAGGGAATAATATGTGTGATGGTACCGCAGGAGAGTTCCAAATGTGTGTGGGTAGAATATATATCCCACGGGGGTAAAATTGAAAAAAGTTGAAAAATTTTTTTTTGGACTTAGTCATTTTTCCGGCGTTTATCAGACTTTCAGATAGGGGAAATGTCAGTGAGCGTTTCGATTTCAGTTCCAGAGCGATTCGCCCAATGAGTCCTTGATATTTGGTCGTTTTCAGTCAATTTTCTGGATTTTTGAAAATTTCACTTTTTTGTGAAAATATCCACTAAATGAGAGAATAATATGTGTGAGGGTACTCAAGGAGAGTTCCAAATGTGTGTGGGTAGAATATATATCCCACGGGGGTAAAATTGAAAAAAGTTGAAAAAATTTTTTTTTTGGACTTAGTCATTTTTCCGTCGTTTATCAGACTTTCAGATTGCGGAAATGTCAGTGAGCGTTCCGATTTCAGTTCCAGAGCGATTCGCCCAATGAGTCCTTGATATTTAGTCGTTTTCAGCCAATTTTCTGGATTTTTGAAAATTTCACTTTTTTGTGAAAATATCCACTAAATGACGGAATAATATGTGTGAGGGTACCCCAGGAGAGTTCCAAATGTGTGTGGGTAGAATATATATCCCTCGGGGGTAAAATTGAAAAAAGTTGAAAAAAATTTTTTTTTGGACTTAGTCATTTTTCCGGCGTTTATCAGACTTTCAGATAGTGGAAATGTCAGTGAGCGTTCCGATTTCAGTTCCAGAGCGATTCGCCCAATGAGTCCTTGATATTTAGTCGTTTTCAGCCAATTTTCTGGATTTTTGAAAATTTCACTTTTTTGTGAAAATATCCACTAAATGAGGGAATAATATGTGTGAGGGTACCCAAGGAGAGTTCCAAATGTGTGTGGGTAAGATATATATCCCACGGGGATAAAATTGAAAAAAGTTGAAAAAAATTTTTTTTGGGACTTAGTTATTTTTCCGGCGATTATCAGACTTTCAGATAGGGGAAATGTCAGTGAGCGTTCCGATTTCAGTTCCAGAGCGATTCGCCCAATTCACCCAATTTAGTCGTTTTCAGCCAATTTTCTGGATTTTTAAAAATTTCACTTTTTTGTGAAAATATCCACTAAATGAGAGAATAATATGTGTGAGGGTACTCAAGGAGAGTTCCAAATGTTTGTGGGTAGAATATATATCCCACGGGGGTAAAATTGAAAAAAGTTGAAAAAATTTTTTTTTTGGACTTAGTCATTTTTCCGGCCTTTATCAGACTTTCAGATTGCGGAAATATCAGTGAGCGTTCCGATTTCAGTTCCAGAGCGATTCGCCCAATGAGTCCTTGATATTTAGTCGTTTTCAGCCAATTTTCTGGATTTTTGAAAATTTCACTTTTTTGTGAAAATATCCACTAAATGACGGAATAATATGTGTGAGGGTACCCCAGGAGAGTTCCAAATGTGTGTGGGTAGAATATATATCCCTCGGGGGTAAAATTGAAAAAAGTTGAAAAAATTTTTTTTTTGGACTTAGTCATTTTTCCGGCATTTATCAGACTTTCAGATAGAGGAAATGTCAGTGAGCGTTCCGATTTCAGTTCCAGAGCGATTCGCCCAATGAGTCCTTGATATTTAGTCGTTTTCAGCCAATTTTCTGGATTTTTGAAAATTTCACTTTTTTGTGAAAATATCCACTAAATGACGGAATAATATGTGTGAGGGTACCCCAGGAGAGTTCCAAATGTGTGTGGGTAGAATATATATCCCACGGGGATAAAATTGAAAAAAGTTGAAAAAAACATTTTTTTGGGACTTAGTTTCTTTTCCGGCGTTTATCAGACTTTCAGATAGGGGAAATGTCAGTGAGCGTTCCGATTTCAGTTCCAGAGCGATTCGCCCAATGAGTCCTTGATATTTAGTCGTTTTCAGCCAATTTTCTGGATTTTTAAAAATTTCACTTTTTTGTGAAAATATCCACTAAATGAGGGAATAATATGTGTGATGGTACCCCAGGAGAGTTCCAAATGTGTGTGGGTAGAATATATATCACACGGGGGTAAAATTGAAAAAAGTTGAAAAAAAATTTTTTTTGGACTTAGTCATTTTTCCGGGGTTTATCAGACATTCAGATAGGGAAAATGTCAGTGAGCGTTCCGATTTCAGTTCCAGAGCGATTCGCCCAATGAATCGTTGATATTTAGTCGTTTTCAGCCAATTTTCTGGATTTTTGAAAATTTCACTTTTTTGTGAAAATATCCACTAAATGAGGGAATAATATGTGTGAGGGTACCCCAGGAGAGTTCCAAATGTGTGTGGGTAGAATATATATCCCACGGGGATAAAATTGAAAAAAGTTGAAAAAAACATTTTTTTGGGACTTAGTTTTTTTTCCGGCGTTTATCAGACATTCAGATAGGGAAAATGTCAGTGAGCGTTCCGATTTCAGTTCCAGAGCGATTCGCCCAATGAGTCCTTGATATTTAGTCGTTTTCAGCCAATTTTCTGGATTTTTAAAAATTTCACTTTTTTGTGAAAATATCCACTAAATGAGAGAATAATATGTGTGAGGGTACTCAAGGAGAGTTCCAAATGTGTGTGGGTAGAATATATATCCCACGGGGGTAAAATTGAAAAAAGTTGAAAAAATTTTTTCTTTGGACTTAGTCATTTTTCCGGCCTTTATCAGACTTTCAGATTGCGGAAATATCAGTGAGCGTTCCGATTTCAGTTCCAGAGCGATTCGCCCAATGAGTCCTTGATATTTAGTCGTTTTCAGCCAATTTTCTGGATTTTTGAAAATTTCACTTTTTTGTGAAAATATCCACTAAATGAGGGAATAATATGTGTGAGGGTACCCAAGGAGAGTTCCAAATGTGTGTGGGTAAGATATATATCCCACGGGGATAAAATTGAAAAAAGTTGAAAAAAATTTTTTTTGGGACTTAGTTATTTTTCCGGCGATTATCAGACTTTCAGATAGGGGAAATGTCAGTGAGCGTTCCGATTTCAGTTCCAGAGCGATTCGCCCAATTCACCCAATTTAGTCGTTTTCAGCCAATTTTCTGGATTTTTAAAAATTTCACTTTTTTGTGAAAATATCCACTAAATGAGGGAATAATATGTGTGAGGGTACGCCAGGAGAGTTCCAAATGTGTGTGGGTAGAATATATATCCCACGGGGGTAAAATTGAAAAAAGTTTAAAAAAAATTTTTTTTGGACTTAGTCATTTTTCCGGCGTTTATCAGACTTTCAGATAGGGGAAATGTCAGTGAGCGTTGTGATTTCAGTTCCAGAGCGATTCGCCCAATGAGTCCTTGATATTTAGTCGTTTTCAGCCAATTTTCTGGATTTTTGAAAATTTCACTTTTTTGTGAAGATATCCACTAAATGAGGGAATAATATGTGTGAGGGAACCCCAGGAGAGTTCCAAATGTGTGTGGGTAGAATATATATCCCACGGGGATAAAATTGAAAAAAGTTGAAAAAAACATTTTTTTGGGACTTAGTTTTTTTTCCGGCGTTTATCAGACTTTCAGATAGGGGAAATGTCAGTGAGCGTTCCGATTTCAGTTCCAGAGCGATTCGCCCAATGAGTCCTTGATATTTAGTCATTTTCAGCCAATTTTCTGGATTTTTAAAAATTTCACTTTTTTGTGAAAATATCCACTAAATGAGGGAATAATATGTGTGATGGTACCCCAGGAGAGTTCCAAATGTGTGTGGGTAGAATATATATCACACGGGGGTAAAATTGAAAAAAGTTGAAAAAAAATTTTTTTTGGACTTAGTCATTTTTCCGGGGTTTATCAGACATTCAGATAGGGAAAATGTCAGTGAGCGTTCCGATTTCAGTTCCAGAGCGATTCGCCGAATGAGTCCTTGATATTTAGTCGTTTTCAGCCAATTTTCTGGATTTTTAAAAATTTCACTTTTTTGTGAAAATATCCACTAAATGAGAGAATAATATGTGTGAGGGTACTCAAGGAGAGTTCCAAATGTGTGTGGGTAGAATATATATCCCACGGGGGTAAAATTGAAAAAAGTTGAAAAAATTTTTTTTTTGGACTTAGTCATTTTTCCGGCCTTTATCAGACTTTCAGATTGCGGAAATATCAGTGAGCGTTCCGATTTCAGTTCCAGAGCGATTCGCCCAATGAGTCCTTGATATTTAGTCGTTTTCAGCCAATTTTCTGGATTTTTGAAAATTTCACTTTTTTGTGAAAATATCCACTAAATGACGGAATAATATGTGTGAGGGTACCCCAGGAGAGTTCCAAATGTGTGTGGGTAGAATATATATCCCTCGGGGGTAAAATTGAAAAAAGTTGAAAAAATTTTTTTTTTGGACTTAGTCATTTTTCCGGCATTTATCAGACTTTCAGATAGAGGAAATGTCAGTGAGCGTTCCGATTTCAGTTCCAGAGCGATTCGCCCAATGAGTCCTTGATATTTAGTCGTTTTCAGCCAATTTTCTGGATTTTTGAAAATTTCACTTTTTTGTGAAAATATCCACTAAATGACGGAATAATATGTGTGAGGGTACCCCAGGAGAGTTCCAAATGTGTGTGGGTAGAATATATATCCCACGGGGATAAAATTGAAAAAAGTTGAAAAAAACATTTTTTTGGGACTTAGTTTCTTTTCCGGCGTTTATCAGACTTTCAGATAGGGGAAATGTCAGTGAGCGTTCCGATTTCAGTTCCAGAGCGATTCGCCCAATGAGTCCTTGATATTTAGTCGTTTTCAGCCAATTTTCTGGATTTTTAAAAATTTCACTTTTTTGTGAAAATATCCACTAAATGAGGGAATAATATGTGTGATGGTACCCCAGGAGAGTTCCAAATGTGTGTGGGTAGAATATATATCACACGGGGGTAAAATTGAAAAAAGTTGAAAAAAAATTTTTTTTGGACTTAGTCATTTTTCCGGGGTTTATCAGACATTCAGATAGGGAAAATGTCAGTGAGCGTTCCGATTTCAGTTCCAGAGCGATTCGCCCAATGAATCGTTGATATTTAGTCGTTTTCAGCCAATTTTCTGGATTTTTGAAAATTTCACTTTTTTGTGAAAATATCCACTAAATGAGGGAATAATATGTGTGAGGGTACCCCAGGAGAGTTCCAAATGTGTGTGGGTAGAATATATATCCCACGGGGATAAAATTGAAAAAAGTTGAAAAAAACATTTTTTTGGGACTTAGTTTTTTTTCCGGCGTTTATCAGACATTCAGATAGGGAAAATGTCAGTGAGCGTTCCGATTTCAGTTCCAGAGCGATTCGCCCAATGAGTCCTTGATATTTAGTCGTTTTCAGCCAATTTTCTGGATTTTTAAAAATTTCACTTTTTTGTGAAAATATCCACTAAATGAGAGAATAATATGTGTGAGGGTACTCAAGGAGAGTTCCAAATGTGTGTGGGTAGAATATATATCCCACGGGGGTAAAATTGAAAAAAGTTGAAAAAATTTTTTTTTTGGACTTAGTCATTTTTCCGGCCTTTATCAGACTTTCAGATTGCGGAAATATCAGTGAGCGTTCCGATTTCAGTTCCAGAGCAATTCGCCCAATGAGTCCTTGATATTTAGTCGTTTTCAGCCAATTTTCTGGATTTTTGAAAATTTCACTTTTTTGTGAAAATATCCACTAAATGAGGGAATAATATGTGTGAGGGTACCCAAGGAGAGTTCCAAATGTGTGTGGGTAAAATATATATCCCACGGGGATAAAATTGAAAAAAGTTGAAAAAAATTTTTTTTGGGACTTAGTCATTTTTCCGGCGATTATCAGACTTTCAGATAGGGGAAATGTCAGTGAGCATTCCGATTTCAGTTCCAGAGCGATTCGCCCAATTCACCCAATTTAGTCGTTTTCAGCCAATTTTCTGGATTTTTAAAAATTTCACTTTTTTGTGAAAATATCCACTAAATGAGGGAATAATATGTGTGAGGGTACCCCAGGAGAGTTCCAAATGTGTTTGGGTAGTATATATATCCCACGGGGGTAAAATTGAAAAACGTTGAAAAAAATTTTTTTGGGACTTAGTCATTTTTCCATCGTTTATCAGACTTTCAGATAAGGGAATTGTCAGTGAGCATTCCGATTTCAGTTCCAGAGCGATTCGCCCAATGAATCGTTGATATTTAGTAGTTTTCAGCCAATTTTCTGGATTTTTGAAAATTTAACTTTTTTGTGAAGATATCCACTAAATGAGGGAATAATATGTGTGAGGGAACCCCAGGAGAGTTCCAAATGTGTGTGGGTAGAATATATATCCCACGGGGGTAAAATTGAAAAAAGTTGAAAAAAATTTTTTTTGGGCCTTAGTCATTTTTCCGTCGTTTATCAGACTTTCAGATAGGGGAATTGTCAGTGCACGTTCCGATTTCAGTTCCAGAGCGATTCGCCCAATGAGTCCTTGATATTTAGTCGTTTTCAGCCAATTTTCTGGATTTTTGAAAATTTCACTTTTTTGTGAAAATATCCACTAAATGAGGGAATAATATGTGTGAGGGTACCCCAGGAGAGTTCCAAATGTGTGTGGGTAGAATATATATCCCACGGGGATAAAATTGAAAAAAGTTGAAAAAAACATTTTTTTGGGACTTAGTAATTTTTCCGGCGTTTATCAGACTTTCAGATAGGGGAAATGTCAGTGAGCGTTCCGATTTCAGTTCCAGAGCGATTCGCCCAATGAGTCCTTGATATTTAGTCGTTTTCAGCCAATTTTCTGGATTTTTAAAAATTTCACTTTTTTGTGAAAATATCCACTAAATGAGGGAATAATATGTGTGATGGTACCCCAGGAGAGTTCCAAATGTGTGTGGGTAGAATATATGTCACACGGGGGTAAAATTGAAAAAAGTTGAAAAAAAATTTTTTTTGGACTTAGTCATTTTTCCGGCGTTTATCAGACATTCAGATAGGGAAAATGTCAGTGAGCATTCCGATTTCAGTTCCAGAGCGATTCGCCCAATGAGTCCTTGATATTTAGTCGTTTTCAGCCAATTTTCTGGATTTTTAAAAATTTCACTTTTTTGTGAAAATATCCACTAAATGAGGGAATAATATGTGTGAGGGTACCCCAGGAGAGTTCCAAATGTGTTTGGGTAGAATATATATCCCACGGGGGTAAAATTGAAAAACGTTGAAAAAAATTTTTTGGGGACTTAGTCATTTTTCCGTCGTTTATCAGACTTTCAGATAGGGGAATTGTCAGTGAGCGTTCCGATTTCAGTTCCAGAGCGATTCGCCCAATGAATCGTTGATATTTAGTAGTTTTCAGCCAATTTTTTGGATTTTTGAAAATGTCACTTTTTTGTGAAGATATCCACTAAATGAGGGAATAATATGTGTGAGGGAACCCCAGGAGAGTTCCAAATGTGTGTGGGTAGAATGTATATCCCACGGGGGTAAAATTGAAAAAAGTTGAAAAAAATTTTTTTGGGGCCTTAGTCATTTTTCCGTCGTTTATCAGACTTTCAGATAGGGGAATTGTCAGTGCATGTTCCGATTTCAGTTCCAGAGCGATTCGCCCAATGAGTCCTTGATATTTAGTCGTTTTCAGCCAATTTTCTGGATTTTTAAAAATTTCACTTTTTTGTGAAAATATCCACTAAATGAGGGAATAATATGTGTGAGGGTAACCCAGGAGAGTTCCAAATGTGTGTGGGTAGAATATATATCCCACGGGGATAAAATTTAAAAAAGTTGAAAAAAAAATTTTTTTGGACTTACTAATTTTTCCGGCGTTCATCAGACTTTCAGATAGGGGAAATGTCAGTGAGCATTCCGATATCAGTTCCAGAGCGATTCGCCCAATGAGTCCTTGATATTTAGTCGTTTTCAGCCAATTTTCTGGATTTTTGAAAATTTCACTTTTTTGTGAAAATATCCACTAAATGAGGGAATAATATGTGTGAGGGTACCCCAGGAGAGTTCCAAATGTGTGTGGGTAGAATATATATCCCACGGGGGTAAAATTGAAAAAAGTTGAAAAAAACATTTTTTTGGGACTTAGTCATTTTTCCGGCTTTTATCAGACTTTCAGATAGGGGAAATGTCAGTGAGCGTTCCGATTTCAGTTCCAGAGCGATTCGCCCAATTCGCCCAATTTAGTCGTTTTCAGCCAATTTTCTGGATTTTTAAAAATTTCACTTTTTTGTGAAAATATCCACTAAATGAGGGAATAATATGTGTGAGGGTACCCCAGGAGAGTTCCAAATGTGTGTGGGTAGAATATATATCCCACGGGGGTAAAATTGAAAAAAGTTGAAAAAAAAATTTTTTGGGCCTTAGTCATTTTTCCGTCGTTTATCAGACTTTCAGATAGGGGAATTATCAGTGCACGTTCCGATTTCAGTTCCATAGCGATTCGCCCAATGTATCCTTGATATTTAGTAGTTTTCAGCCAATTTTCTGGATTTTTGAAAATTTCACTTTTTTGTGAAAATATCCACTAAATGACGGAATAATATGTGTGAGGGTACCCCAGGAGAGTTCCAAATGTGTGTGGGTAGAATATATATCCCACGGGGGTAAAATTGAAAAAAGTTTAAAAAAAATTTTTTTAGGACTTAGTCATTTTTCCGGCGTTTATCAGACTTTCAGATAGGGGAAATGTCAGTGAGCATTCCGATTTCAGTTCCAGAGCGATTCGCCCAATGAGTCCTTGATATTTAGTCGTTTTCAGCCAATTTTCTGAATTTTTGAAAATTTCACTTTTTTGTGAAAATATCCACTAAATGAGAGAATAATATGTGTGAGGGTACCCAAGGAGAGTTCCAAATGTGTGTGGGTAGAATATATATCCCACGGGTGTAAAATTGAAAAAAGTTGAAAAAATTTTTTTTTGGGACTTAGTCATTTTTCCGTCGTTTATCAGACTTTCAGATAGGGGAATTGTCAGTGCACGTTACGATTTCAGTTCCATAGCGATTCGCCCAATGTATCCTTGATATTTAGTAGTTTTCAGCCAATTTTCTGGATTTTTGAAAATTTCACTTTTTTGTGAAAATATCCACTAAATGACGGAATAATATGTGTGAGGGTACCCCAGGAGAGTTCCAAATGTGTGTGGGTAGAATATATATCCCACGGGGGTAAAATTGAAAAAAGTTTAAAAAAATTTTTTTTAGGACTTAGTAATTTTTCCGGCGTTTATCAGACTTTCAGATAGGGGAAATGTCAGTGAGCATTCCGATTTCAGTTCCAGAGCGATTCGCCCAATGAGTCCTTGATATTTAGTCGTTTTCAGCCAATTTTCTGGATTTTTAAAAATTTCACTTTTTTGTGAAAATATCCACTAAATGAGGGAATAATATGTGTGATGGTACCCCAGGAGAGTTCCAAATGTGTGTGGGTAGAATATATATCACACGGGGGTAAAATTGAAAAAAGTTGAAAAAAAATTTTTTTTGGACTTAGTCATTTTTCCGGGGTTTATCAGACATTCAGATAGGGAAAATGTCAGTGAGCGTTCCGATTTCAGTTCCAGAGCGATTCGCCCAATGAGTCCTTGATATTTAGTCGTTTTCAGCCAATTTTCTGGATTTTTGAAAATTTCACTTTTTTGTGAAAATATCCACTAAATGAGGGAATAATATGTGTGAGGGTACCCAAGGAGAGTTCCAAATGTGTGTGGGTAAAATATATATCCCACGGGGATAAAATTGAAAAAAGTTGAAAAAAATTTTTTTTGGGACTTAGTCATTTTTCCGGCGATTATCAGACTTTCAGATAGGGGAAATGTCAGTGAGCATTCCGATTTCAGTTCCAGAGCGATTCGCCCAATTCACCCAATTTAGTCGTTTTCAGCCAATTTTCTGGATTTTTAAAAATTTCACTTTTTTGTGAAAATATCCACTAAATGAGGGAATAATATGTGTGAGGGTACCCCAGGAGAGTTCCAAATGTGTTTGGGTAGTATATATATCCCACGGGGGTAAAATTGAAAAACGTTGAAAAAAATTTTTTTGGGACTTAGTCATTTTTCCGTCGTTTATCAGACTTTCAGATAGGGGAATTGTCAGTGAGCATTCCGATTTCAGTTCCAGAGCGATTCGCCCAATGAATCGTTGATATTTAGTAGTTTTCAGCCAATTTTCTGGATTTTTGAAAATTTAACTTTTTTGTGAAGATATCCACTAAATGAGGGAATAATATGTGTGAGGGAACCCCAGGAGAGTTCCAAATGTGTGTGGGTAGAATATATATCCCACGGGGGTAAAATTGAAAAAAGTTGAAAAAAATTTTTTTTGGGCCTTAGTCATTTTTCCGTCGTTTATCAGACTTTCAGATAGGGGAATTGTCAGTGCACGTTCCGATTTCAGTTCCAGAGCGATTCGCCCAATGAGTCCTTGATATTTAGTCGTTTTCAGCCAATTTTCTGGATTTTTGAAAATTTCACTTTTTTGTGAAAATATCCACTAAATGAGGGAATAATATGTGTGAGGGTACCCCAGGAGAGTTCCAAATGTGTGTGGGTAGAATATATATCCCACGGGGATAAAATTGAAAAAAGTTGAAAAAAACATTTTTTTGGGACTTAGTAATTTTTCCGGCGTTTATCAGACTTTCAGATAGGGGAAATGTCAGTGAGCGTTCCGATTTCAGTTCCAGAGCGATTCGCCCAATGAGTCCTTGATATTTAGTCGTTTTCAGCCAATTTTCTGGATTTTTAAAAATTTCACTTTTTTGTGAAAATATCCACTAAATGAGGGAATAATATGTGTGAGGGTACCCCAGGAGAGTTCCAAATGTGTTTGGGTAGAATATATATCCCACGGGGGTAAAATTGAAAAACGTTGAAAAAAATTTTTTGGGGACTTAGTCATTTTTCCGTCGTTTATCAGACTTTCAGATAGGGGAATTGTCAGTGAGCGTTCCGATTTCAGTTCCAGAGCGATTCGCCCAATGAATCGTTGATATTTAGTAGTTTTCAGCCAATTTTCTGGATTTTTGAAAATTTCACTTTTTTGTGAAGATATCCACTAAATGAGGGAATAATATGTGTGAGGGAACCCCAGGAGAGTTCCAAATGTGTGTGGGTAGAATGTATATCCCACGGGGGTAAAATTGAAAAAAGTTGAAAAAAATTTTTTTTGGGCCTTAGTCATTTTTCCATCGTTTATCAGACTTTCAGATAGGGGAATTGTCAGTGCATGTTCCGATTTCAGTTCCAGAGCGATTCGCCCAATGAGTCCTTGATATTTAGTCGTTTTCAGCCAATTTTCTGGATTTTTAAAAATTTCACTTTTTTGTGAAAATATCCACTAAATGAGGGAATAATATGTGTGAGGGTAACCCAGGAGAGTTCCAAATGTGTGTGGGTAGAATATATATCCCACGGGGATAAAATTTAAAAAAGTTGAAAAAAAAATTTTTTTGGACTTACTAATTTTTCCGGCGTTCATCAGACTTTCAGATAGGGGAAATGTCAGTGAGCATTCCGATATCAGTACCAGAGCGATTCGCCCAATGAGTCCTTGATATTTAGTCGTTTTCAGCCAATTTTCTGGATTTTTGAAAATTTCACTTTTTTGTGAAAATATCCACTAAATGAGGGAATAATATGTGTGAGGGTACCCCAGGAGAGTTCCAAATGTGTGTGGGTAGAATATATATCCCACGGGGGTAAAATTGAAAAAAGTTGAAAAAAACATTTTTTTGGGACTTAGTCATTTTTCCGGCTTTTATCAGACTTTCAGATAGGGGAAATGTCAGTGAGCGTTCCGATTTCAGTTCCAGAGCGATTCGCCCAATTCGCCCAATTTAGTCGTTTTCAGCCAATTTTCTGGATTTTTAAAAATTTCACTTTTTTGTGAAAATATCCACTAAATGAGGGAATAATATGTGTGAGGGTACCCCAGGAGAGTTCCAAATGTGTGTGGGTAGAATATATATCCCACGGGGGTAAAATTGAAAAAAGTTGAAAAAAAAATTTTTTGGGCCTTAGTCATTTTTCCGTCGTTTATCAGACTTTCAGATAGGGGAATTGTCAGTGCACGTTCCGATTTCAGTTCCATAGCGATTCGCCCAATGTATCCTTGATATTTAGTAGTTTTCAGCCAATTTTCTGGATTTTTGAAAATTTCACTTTTTTGTGAAAATATCCACTAAATGACGGAATAATATGTGTGAGGGTACCCCAGGAGAGTTCCAAATGTGTGTGGGTAGAATATATATCCCACGGGGGTAAAATTGAAAAAAGTTTAAAAAAAATTTTTTTAGGACTTAGTCATTTTTCCGGCGTTTATCAGACTTTCAGATAGGGGAAATGTCAGTGAGCATTCCGATTTCAGTTCCAGAGCGATTCGCCCAATGAGTCCTTGATATTTAGTCGTTTTCAGCCAATTTTCTGGATTTTTAAAAATTTCACTTTTTTGTGAAAATATCCACTAAATGAGGGAATAATATGTGTGATGGTACCCCAGGAGAGTTCCAAATGTGTGTGGGTAGAATATATATCACACGGGGGTAAAATTGAAAAAAGTTGAAAAAAATTTTTTTTTGGACTTAGTCATTTTTCCGGGGTTTATCAGACATTCAGATAGGGAAAATGTCAGTGAGCGTTCCGATTTCAGTTCCAGAGCGATTTGCCCAATGAGTCCTTGATATTTAGTCGTTTTCAGCCAATTTTCTGGATTTTTAAAAATTTCACTTTTTTGTGAAAATATCCACTAAATGAGAGAATAATATGTGTGAGGGTACTCAAGGAGAGTTCCAAATGTGTGTGGGTAGAATATATATCCCACGGGGGTAAAATTGAAAAAAGTTGAAAAAATTTTTTTTTTGGACTTAGTCATTTTTCCGGCCTTTATCAGACTTTCAGATTGCGGAAATATCAGTGAGCGTTCCGATTTCAGTTCCAGAGCGATTCGCCCAATGAGTCCTTGATATTTAGTCGTTTTCAGCCAATTTTCTGGATTTTTGAAAATTTCACTTTTTTGTGAAAATATCCACTAAATGAGGGAATAATATGTGTGAGGGTACCCAAGGAGAGTTCCAAATGTGTGTGGGTAAAATATATATCCCACGGGGATAAAATTGAAAAAAGTTGAAAAAAATTTTTTTTGGGACTTAGTCATTTTTCCGGCGATTATCAGACTTTCAGATAGGGGAAATGTCAGTGAGCATTCCGATTTCAGTTCCAGAGCGATTCGCCCAATTCACCCAATTTAGTCGTTTTCAGCCAATTTTCTGGATTTTTAAAAATTTCACTTTTTTGTGAAAATATCCACTAAATGAGGGAATAATATGTGTGAGGGTACCCCAGGAGAGTTCCAAATGTGTTTGGGTAGTATATATATCCCACGGGGGTAAAATTGAAAAACGTTGAAAAAAATTTTTTGGGGACTTAGTCATTTTTCCGTCGTTTATCAGACTTTCAGATAGGGGAATTGTCAGTGAGCATTCCGATTTCAGTTCCAGAGCGATTCGCCCAATGAATCGTTGATATTTAGTCGTTTTCAGCCAATTTTCTGGATTTTTGAAAATTTAACTTTTTTGTGAAGATATCCACTAAATGAGGGAATAATATGTGTGAGGGAACCCCAGGAGAGTTCCAAATGTGTGTGGGTAGAATATATATCCCACGGGGGTAAAATTGAAAAAAGTTGAAAAAAATTTTTTTTGGGCCTTAGTCATTTTTCCGTCGTTTATCAGACTTTCAGATAGGGGAATTGTCAGTGCACGTTCCGATTTCAGTTCCAGAGCGATTCGCCCAATGAGTCCTTGATATTTAGTCGTTTTCAGCCAATTTTCTGGATTTTTGAAAATTTCACTTTTTTGTGAAAATATCCACTAAATGAGGGAATAATATGTGTGAGGGTACCCCAGGAGAGTTCCAAATGTGTGTGGGTAGAATATATATCCCACGGGGATAAAATTGAAAAAAGTTGAAAAAAACATTTTTTTGGGACTTAGTAATTTTTCCGGCGTTTATCAGACTTTCAGATAGGGGAAATGTCAGTGAGCATTCCGATTTCAGTTCCAGAGCGATTCGCCCAATGAGTCCTTGATATTTAGTCGTTTTCAGCCAATTTTCTGGATTTTTAAAAATTTCACTTTTTTGTGAAAATATCCACTAAATGAGGGAATAATATGTGTGATGGTACCCCAGGAGAGTTCCAAATGTGTGTGGGTAGAATATATGTCACACGGGGGTAAAATTGAAAAAAGTTGAAAAAAAATTTTTTTTGGACTTAGTCATTTTTCCGGCGTTTATCAGACATTCAGATAGGGAAAATGTCAGTGAGCGTTCCGATTTCAGTTCCAGAGCGATTCGCCCAATGAGTCCTTGATATTTAGTCGTTTTCAGCCAATTTTCTGGATTTTTAAAAATTTCACTTTTTTGTGAAAATATCCACTAAATGAGGGAATAATATGTGTGAGGGTACCCCAGGAGAGTTCCAAATGTGTTTGGGTAGAATATATATCCCACGGGGGTAAAATTGAAAAACGTTGAAAAAAATTTTTTGGGGACTTAGTCATTTTTCCGTCGTTTATCAGACTTTCAGATAGTGGAATTGTCAGTGAGCGTTCCGATTTCAGTTCCAGAGCGATTCGCCCAATGAATCGTTGATATTTAGTAGTTTTCAGCCAATTTTCTGGATTTTTGAAAATTTCACTTTTTTGTGAAGATATCCACTAAATGAGGGAATAATATGTGTGAGGGAACCCCAGGAGAGTTCCAAATGTGTGTGGGTAGAATGTATATCCCACGGGGGTAAAATTGAAAAAAGTTGAAAAAAATTTTTTTTGGGCCTTAGTCATTTTTCCGTCGTTTATCAGACTTTCAGATAGGGGAATTGTCAGTGCATGTTCCGATTTCAGTTCCAGAGCGATTCGCCCAATGAGTCCTTGATATTTAGTCGTTTTCAGCCAATTTTCTGGATTTTTAAAAATTTCACTTTTTTGTGAAAATATCCACTAAATGAGGGAATAATATGTGTGAGGGTAACCCAGGAGAGTTCCAAATGTGTGTGGGTAGAATATATATCCCACGGGGATAAAATTTAAAAAAGTTGAAAAAAAAATTTTTTTGGACTTACTAATTTTTCCGGCGTTCATCAGACTTTCAGATAGGGGAAATGTCAGTGCACGTTCCGATTTCAGTTCCATAGCGATTCGCCCATTGTAACCTTGATATTTAGTAGTTTTCAGCCAATTTTCTGGATTTTTGAAAATTTCACTTTTTTTTGAAAATATCCACTAAATGACGGAATAATATGTGTGAGGGTACCCCAGGAGAGTTCCAAATGTGTGTGGGTAGAATATATATCCCACGGGGGTAAAATTGAAAAAAGTTTAAAAAAAATTTTTTTAGGACTTAGTCATTTTTCCGGCGTTTATCAGACTTTCAGATAGGGGAAATGTCAGTGAGCATTCCGATTTCAGTTCCAGAGCGATTCGCCCAATGAGTCCTTGATATTTAGTCGTTTTCAGCCAATTTTCTGAATTTTTGAAAATTTCACTTTTTTGTGAAAATATCCACTAAATGAGAAAATAATATGTGTGAGGGTACCCAAGGAGAGTTCCAAATGTGTGTGGGTAGAATATATATCCCACGGGTGTAAAATTGAAAAAAGTTGAAAAAATTTTTTTTTGGGACTTAGTCATTTTTCTGTCGTTTATCAGACTTTCAGATAGGGGAATTGTCAGTGCACGTTCCGATTTCAGTTCCATAGCGATTCGCCCAATGTATTCTTGATATTTAGTAGTTTTCAGCCAATTTTCTGGATTTTTGAAAATTTCACTTTTTTGTGAAAATATCCACTAAATGACGGAATAATATGTGTGAGGGTACCCCAGGAGAGTTCCAAATGTGTGTGGGTAGAATATATATCCCACGGGGGTAAAATTGAAAAAAGTTTAAAAAAATTTTTTTTAGGACTTAGTAATTTTTCCGGCGTTTATCAGACTTTCAGATAGGGGAAATGTCAGTGAGCATTCCGATTTCAGTTCCAGAGCGATTCGCCCAATGAGTCCTTGATATTTAGTCGTTTTCAGCCAATTTTCTGGATTTTTAAAAATTTCACTTTTTTTGTGAAAATATCCACTAAATGAAGGAATAATATGTGTGAGGGTACCCCAGGAGAGTTCCAAATGTGTGTGGGTAGAATATATATCCCACGGGGGTAAAATTGAAAATAGTTGAAAAAAATTTTTTTTTGGACTTAGTCATTTTTCCGGCGTTTATCAGGCTTTCAGATAGTGGAAATGTCAGTGAGCGTTCCGATTTCAGTTCCAGAGCGATTCGCCCAATGAGTCCTTGATATTTAGTCGTTTTCAGCCAATTTTCTGGATTTTTGAAAATTTCACTTTTTTGTGAAAATATCCACTAAATGAGAGAATAATATGTGTGAGGGTACCCAAGGAGAGTTCCAAATGTGTGTGGGTAAAATATATATCCCACGGGGATAAAATTTAAAAAAGTTGAAAAATTTTTTTTTTGGGACTTAGTCATTTTTCCGGCGTTTATCAGACTTTCAGATAGTGGAAATGTCAGTGAGCGTTCCGATTTCAGTTCCAGAGCGATTCGCCCAATGAGTCCTTGATATTTAGTCGTTTTCAGCCAATTTTCTGGATTTTTGAAAATTTCACTTTTTTGTGAAAATATCCACTAAATGAGAGAATAATATGTGTGAGGGTACCCAAGGAGAGTTCCAAATGTGTGTGGGTAAAATATATATCCCACGGGGATAAAATTTAAAAAAGTTGAAAAAAAAATTTTTTTGGACTTACTAATTTTTCCGGCGTTCATCAGACTTTCAGATAGGGGAAATGTCAGTGCACGTTCCGATTTCAGTTCCATAGCGATTCGCCCAATGTAACCTTGATATTTAGTAGTTTTCAGCCAATTTTCTGGATTTTTGAAAATTTCACTTTTTTTTGAAAATATCCACTAAATGACGGAATAATATGTGTGAGGGTACCCCAGGAGAGTTCCAAATGTGTGTGGGTAGAATATATATCCCACGGGGGTAAAATTGAAAAAAGTTTAAAAAAAATTTTTTTAGGACTTTGTCATTTTTCCGGCGTTTATCAGACTTTCAGATAGGGGAAATGTCAGTGAGCATTCCGATTTCAGTTCCAGAGCGATTCGCCCAATGAGTCCTTGATATTTAGTCGTTTTCAGCCAATTTTCTGAATTTTTGAAAATTTCACTTTTTTGTGAAAATATCCACTAAATGAGAGAATAATATGTGTGAGGGTACCCAAGGAGAGTTCCAAATGTGTGTGGGTAGAATATATATCCCACGGGTGTAAAATTGAAAAAAGTTGAAAAAATTTTTTTTTGGGACTTAGTCATTTTTCCGTCGTTTATCAGACTTTCAGATAGGGGAAATGTCAGTGAGCGTTCCGATTTCAGTTCCAGAGCGATTCGCCCAATTCACCCAATTTAGTCGTTTTCAGCCAATTTTCTGGATTTTTAAAAATTTCACTTTTTTGTGAAAATATCCACTAAATGAGGGAATAATATGTGTGAGGGTACCCCAGGAGAGTTCCAAATGTGTTTGGGTAGAATATATATCCCACGGGGGTAAAATTGAAAAACGTTGAAAAAATTTTTTTTGGGACTTAGTCATTTTTCCGGCGTTTATCAGACTTTCAGATAGGGGAATTGTCAGTGAGCGTTCCGATTTCAGTTCCAGAGCGATTCGCCCAATGAATCGTTGATATTTAGTAGTTTTCAGCCAATTTTCTGGATTTTTGAAAATTTCACTTTTTTGTGAAGATATCCACTAAATGAGGGAATAATATGTGTGAGGGAACCCCAGGAGAGTTCCAAATGTGTGTGGGTAGAATATATATCCCACGGGGGTAAAATTGAAAAAAGTTGAAAAAAATTTTTTTTGGGCCTTAGTCATTTTTCCGTCGTTTATCAGACTTTCAGATAGGGGAATTGTCAGTGCACGTTCCGATTTCAGTTCCAGAGCGATTCGCCCAATGAGTCCTTGATATTTAGTCGTTTTCAGCCAATTTTCTGGATTTTTGAAAATTTCACTTTTTTGTGAAAATATCCACTAAATGAGGGAATAATATGTGTGAGGGTACCCCAGGAGAGTTCCAAATGTGTGTGGGTAGAATATATATCCCACGGGGATAAAATTGAAAAAAGTTGAAAAAAACATTTTTTTGGGACTTAGTAATTTTTCCGGCGTTTATCAGACTTTCAGATAGGGGAAATGTCAGTGAGCGTTCCGATTTCAGTTCCAGAGCGATTCGCCCAATGAGTCCTTGATATTTAGTCGTTTTCAGCCAATTTTCTGGATTTTTAAAAATTTCACTTTTTTGTGAAAATATCCACTAAATGAGGGAATAATATGTGTGATGGTACCCCAGGAGAGTTCCAAATGTGTGTGGGTAGAATATATATCACACGGGGGTAAAATGGAAAAAGTTGAAAAAAATTTTTTTTTGGACTTAGTCATTTTTCCGGCTTTTATCAGACATTCAGATAGGGAAAATGTCAGTGAGCGTTCCGATTTCAGTTCCAGAGCGATTCGCCCAATGAGTCCTTGATATTAAGTCGTTTTCAGCCAATTTTCTGGATTTTTAAAAATTTCACTTTTTTTGTGAAAATATCCACTAAATGAGGGAATAATATGTGTGAGGGTACCCCAGGAGAGTTCCAAATGTGTGTGGGTAGAATATATATCCCACGGGGGTAAAATTTAAAATAGTTGAAAAAAATTTTTTTGGGGACTTAGTCATTTTTCCGTCGTTTATCAGACTTTCAGATAGGGGAATTGTCAGTGAGCGTTCTGATTTCAGTTCCATAGCGATTCGCCCAATGAATCCTTGATATTTAGTAGTTTTCATCCAATTTTCTGGATTTTTGAAAATTTCACTTTTTTGTGAAAATATCCACTAAATGAGGGAATAATATGTGTGAGGGAACCCCAGGAGAGTTCCAAATGTGTGTGGGTAGAATATATATCCCACGGGGATAAAACTGAAAAAAGTTGAAAAAAACATTTTTTTGGGACTTAGTAATTTTTCCGGCTTTTATCAGACTTTCAGATAGGGGAAATGTCAGTGAGCGTTCCGATTTCAGTTCCAGAGCGATTCGCCCAATGAGTCCTTGATATTTAGTCGTTTTCAGCCAATTTTCTGGATTTTTGAAAATTTCACTTTTTTGTGAAAATATCCACTAAATGAGGGAATAATATGTGTGAGGGTACCCCAGGAGAGTTCCAAATGTGTTTGGGTAGAATATATATCCCACGGGGGTAAAATTGAAAAAAGTTGAAAAAAATTTTTTTTGGGCCTTAGTCATTTTTCCGTCGTTTATCAGACTTTCAGATAGGGGAATTGTCAGTGCATGTTCCGATTTCAGTTCCAGAGCGATTCGCCCAATGAGTCCTTGATATTTAGTCGTTTTCAGCCAATTTTCTGGATTTTTAAAAATTTCACTTTTTTGTGAAAATATCCACTAAATGAGGGAATAATATGTGTGAGGGTAACCCAGGAGAGTTCCAAATGTGTGTGGGTAGAATATATATCCCACGGGGATAAAATTTAAAAAAGTTGAAAAAAAAATTTTTTTGGACTTACTAATTTTTCCGGCGTTCATCAGACTTTCAGATAGGGGAAATGTCAGTGAGCATTCCGATATCAGTTCCAGAGCGATTCGCCCAATGAGTCCTAGATATTTAGTCGTTTTCAGCCAATTTTCTGGATTTTTGAAAATTTCACTTTTTTGTGAAAATATCCACTAAATGAGGGAATAATATGTGTGAGGGTACCCCAGGAGAGTTCCAAATGTGTGTGGGTAGAATATATATCCCACGGGGGTAAAATTGAAAAAAGTTGAAAAAAAAATTTTTTGGGCCTTAGTCATTTTTCCGTCGTTTATCAGACTTTCAGATAGGGGAATTGTCAGTGCACGTTCCGATTTCAGTTCCATAGCGATTCGCCCAATGTATCCTTGATATTTAGTAGTTTTCAGCCAATTTTCTTTATTTTTGAAAATTTCACTTTTTTGTGAAAATATCCACTAAATGACGGAATAATATGTGTGAGGGTACCCCAGGAGAGTTCCAAATGTGTGTGGGTAGAATATATATCCCACGGGGGTAAAATTGAAAATAGTTGAAAAAAATTTTTTTGGGGACTTAGTCATTTTTCCGTCGTTTATCAGACTTTCAGATAGGGGAATTGTCAGTGAGCGTTCTGATTTCAGTTCCATAGCGATTCGCCCAATGAATCCTTGATATTTAGTAGTTTTCATCCAATTTTCTGGATTTTTGAAAATTTCACTTTTTTGTGAAAATATCCACTAAATGAGGGAATAATATGTGTGAGGGTACCCCAGGAGAGTTCCAAATGTGTTTGGGTAGAATATATATCCCACGGGGGTAAAATTGAAAAAAGTTGAAAAAAATTTTTTTTGGGCCTTAGTCATTTTTTCGTCGTTTATCAGACTTTCAGATAGGGGAATTGTCAGTGCATGTTCCGATTTCAGTTCCAGAGCGATTCGCCCAATGAGTCCTTGATATTTAGTCGTTTTCAGCCAATTTTCTGGATTTTTGAAAATTTCACTTTTTTGTGAAAATATCCACTAAATGAGGGAATAATATGTGTGAGGGTACCCCAGGAGAGTTCCAAATGTGTTTGGGTAGAATATATATCCCACGGGGGTAAAATTGAAAAAAGTTGAAAAAAATTTTTTTTGGGCCTTAGTCATTTTTTCGTCGTTTATCAGACTTTCAGATAGGGGAATTGTCAGTGCATGTTCCGATTTCAGTTCCAGAGCGATTCGCCCAATGAGTCCTTGATATTTAGTCGTTTTCAGCCAATTTTCTGGATTTTTAAAAATTTCACTTTTTTGTGAAAATATCCACTAAATGAGGGAATAATATGTGTGAGGGTAACCCAGGAGAGTTCCAAATGTGTGTGGGTAGAATATATATCCCACGGGGATAAAATTTAAAAAAGTTGAAAAAAAAATTTTTTTGGACTTACTAATTTTTCCGGCGTTCATCAGACTTTCAGATAGGGGAAATGTCAGTGAGCATTCCGATATCAGTTCCAGAGCGATTCGCCCAATGAGTCCTTGATATTTAGTCGTTTTCAGCCAATTTTCTGGATTTTTGAAAATTTCACTTTTTTGTGAAAATATCCACTAAATGAGGGAATAATATGTGTGAGGGTACCCCAGGAGAGTTCCAAATGTGTGTGGGTAGAATATATATCCCACGGGGGTAAAATTGAAAAAAGTTGAAAAAAAAATTTTTTGGGCCTTAGTCATTTTTCCGTCGTTTATCAGACTTTCAGATAGGGGAAATGTCGGTGAGCATTCCGATTTCAGTTCCAGAGCGATTCGCCCAATGAGTCCTTGATATTTAGTCGTTTTCAGCCAATTTTCTGGATTTTTAAAAATTTCACTTTTTTTGTGAAAATATCCACTAAATGAAGGAATAATATGTGTGAGGGTACCCCAGGAGAGTTCCAAATGTGTGTGGGTAGAATATATATCCCACGGGGGTAAAATTGAAAATAGTTGAAAAAAATTTTTTTGGGGACTTAGTCATTTTTCCGTCGTTTATCAGACTTTCAGATAGGGGAATTGTCAGTGAGCGTTCTGATTTCAGTTCCATAGCGATTCGCCCAATGAATCCTTGATATTTAGTAGTTTTCATCCAATTTTCTGGATTTTTGAAAATTTCACTTTTTTGTGAAAATATCCACTAAATGAGGGAATAATATGTGTGAGGGAACCCCAGGAGAGTTCCAAATGTGTGTGGGTAGAATATATATCCCACGGGGATAAAACTGAAAAAAGTTGAAAAAAACATTTTTTTGGGACTTAGTAATTTTTCCGGCTTTTATCAGACTTTCAGATAGGGGAAATGTCAGTGAGCGTTCCGATTTCAGTTCCAGAGCGATTCGCCCAATGAGTCCTTGATATTTAGTCGTTTTCAGCCAATTTTCTGGATTTTTGAAAATTTCACTTTTTTGTGAAAATATCCACTAAATGAGGGAATAATATGTGTGAGGGTACCCCAGGAGAGTTCCAAATGTGTTTGGGTAGAATATATATCCCACGGGGGTAAAATTGAAAAAAGTTGAAAAAAATTTTTTTTGGGCCTTAGTCATTTTTCCGTCGTTTATCAGACTTTCAGATAGGGGAATTGTCAGTGCATGTTCCGATTTCAGTTCCAGAGCGATTCGCCCAATGAGTCCTTGATATTTAGTCGTTTTCAGCCAATTTTCTGGATTTTTAAAAATTTCACTTTTTTGTGAAAATATCCACTAAATGAGGGAATAATATGTGTGAGGGTAACCCAGGAGAGTTCCAAATGTGTGTGGGTAGAATATATATCCCACGGGGATAAAATTTAAAAAAGTTGAAAAAAAAATTTTTTTGGACTTACTAATTTTTCCGGCGTTCATCAGACTTTCAGATAGGGGAAATGTCAGTGAGCATTCCGATATCAGTTCCAGAGCGATTCGCCCAATGAGTCCTTGATATTTAGTCGTTTTCAGCCAATTTTCTGGATTTTTGAAAATTTCACTTTTTTGTGAAAATATCCACTAAATGAGGGAATAATATGTGTGAGGGTACCCCAGGAGAGTTCCAAATGTGTGTGGGTAGAATATATATCCCACGGGGGTAAAATTGAAAAAAGTTGAAAAAAACATTTTTTTGGGACTTAGTCATTTTTCCGGCTTTTATCAGACTTTCAGATAGGGGAAATGTCAGTGAGCGTTCCGATTTCAGTTCCAGAGCGATTCGCCCAATTCGCCCAATTTAGTCGTTTTCAGCCAATTTTCTGGATTTTTAAAAATTTCACTTTTTTGTGAAAATATCCACTAAATGAGGGAATAATATGTGTGAGGGTACCCCAGGAGAGTTCCAAATGTGTGTGGGTAGAATATATATCCCACGGGGGTAAAATTGAAAAAAGTTGAAAAAAAAATTTTTTGGGCCTTAGTCATTTTTCCGTCGTTTATCAGACTTTCAGATAGGGGAATTGTCAGTGCACATTCCGATTTCAGTTCCATAGCGATTCGCCCAATGTATCCTTGATATTTAGTAGTTTTCAGCCAATTTTCTGGATTTTTGAAAATTTCACTTTTTTGTGAAAATATCCACTAAATGACGGAATAATATGTGTGAGGGTACCCCAGGAGAGTTCCAAATGTGTGTGGGTAGAATATATATCCCACGGGGGTAAAATTGAAAAAAGTTTAAAAAAAATTTTTTTAGGACTTAGTCATTTTTCCGGCGTTTATCAGACTTTCAGATAGGGGAAATGTCAGTGAGCATTCCGATTTCAGTTCCAGAGCGATTCGCCCAATGAGTCCTTGATATTTAGTCGTTTTCAGCCAATTTTCAGGATTTTTGAAAATTTCACTTTTTTGTGAAAATATCCACTAAATGAGAGAATAATATGTGTGAGGGTACCCAGGGAGAGTTCCAAATGTGTGTGGGTAGAATATATATCCCACGGGTGTAAAATTGAAAAAAGTTGAAAAAAATTTTTTTTGGGACTTAGTCATTTTTCCGTCGTTTATCAGACTTTCAGATAGGGGAATTGTCAGTGCACGTTCCGATTTCAGTTCCATAGCGATTCGCCCAATGTATCCTTGATATTTAGTAGTTTTCAGCCAATTTTCTGGATTTTTGAAAATTTCACTTTTTTGTGAAAATATCCACTAAATGAGGGAATAATATGTGTGAGGGTACCCCAGGAGAGTTCCAAATGTGTGTGGGTAGAATATATATCCCACGGGGGTAAAATTGAAAAAAGTTGAAAAAAACATTTTTTTGGGACTTAGTCATTTTTCCGGCTTTTATCAGACTTTCAGATAGGGGAAATGTCAGTGAGCATTCCGATTTCAGTTCCAGAGCGATTCGCCCAATTCGCCCAATTTAGTCGTTTTCAGCCAATTTTCTGGATTTTTAAAAATTTCACTTTTTTGTGAAAATATCCACTAAATGAGGGAATAATATGTGTGAGGGTACCCCAGGAGAGTTCCAAATGTGTGTGGGTAGAATATATATCCCACGGGGGTAAAATTGAAAAAAGTTGAAAAAAAAATTTTTTGGGCCTTAGTCATTTTTCCGTCGTTTATCAGACTTTCAGATAGGGGAATTGTCAGTGCACGTTCCGATTTCAGTTCCATAGCGATTCGCCCAATGTATCCTTGATATTTAGTAGTTTTCAGCCAATTTTCTGGATTTTTGAAAATTTCACTTTTTTGTGAAAATATCCACTAAATGACGGAATAATATGTGTGAGGGTACCCCAGGAGAGTTCCAAATGTGTGTGGGTAGAATATATATCCCACGGGGGTAAAATTGAAAATAGTTGAAAAAAATTTTTTTGGGGACTTAGTCATTTTTCCGTCGTTTATCAGACTTTCAGATAGGGGAATTGTCAGTGAGCGTTCTGATTTCAGTTCCATAGCGATTCGCCCAATGAATCCTTGATATTTAGTAGTTTTCATCCAATTTTCTGGATTTTTGAAAATTTCACTTTTTTGTGAAAATATCCACTAAATGAGGGAATAATATGTGTGAGGGAACCCCAGGAGAGTTCCAAATGTGTGTGGGTAGAATATATATCCCACGGGGATAAAACTGAAAAAAGTTGAAAAAAACATTTTTTTGGGACTTAGTAATTTTTCCGGCTTTTATCAGACTTTCAGATAGGGGAAATGTCAGTGAGCGTTCCGATTTCAGTTCCAGAGCGATTCGCCCAATGAGTCCTTGATATTTAGTCGTTTTCAGCCAATTTTCTGGATTTTTGAAAATTTCACTTTTTTGTGAAAATATCCACTAAATGAGGGAATAATATGTGTGAGGGTACCCCAGGAGAGTTCCAAATGTGTTTGGGTAGAATATATATCCCACGGGGGTAAAATTGAAAAAAGTTGAAAAAAATTTTTTTTGGGCCTTAGTCATTTTTCCGTCGTTTATCAGACTTTCAGATAGGGGAATTGTCAGTGCATGTTCCGATTTCAGTTCCAGAGCGATTCGCCCAATGAGTCCTTGATATTTAGTCGTTTTCAGCCAATTTTCTGGATTTTTAAAAATTTCACTTTTTTGTGAAAATATCCACTAAATGAGGGAATAATATGTGTGAGGGTAACCCAGGAGAGTTCCAAATGTGTGTGGGTAGAATATATATCCCACGGGGATAAAATTTAAAAAAGTTGAAAAAAAAATTTTTTTGGACTTACTAATTTTTCCGGCGTTCATCAGACTTTCAGATAGGGGAAATGTCAGTGAGCATTCCGATATCAGTTCCAGAGCGATTCGCCCAATGAGTCCTTGATATTTAGTCGTTTTCAGCCAATTTTCTGGATTTTTGAAAATTTCACTTTTTTGTGAAAATATCCACTAAATGAGGGAATAATATGTGTGAGGGTACCCCAGGAGAGTTCCAAATGTGTGTGGGTAGAATATATATCCCACGGGGGTAAAATTGAAAAAAGTTGAAAAAAACATTTTTTTGGGACTTAGTCATTTTTCCGGCTTTTATCAGACTTTCAGATAGGGGAAATGTCAGTGAGCGTTCCGATTTCAGTTCCAGAGCGATTCGCCCAATTCGCCCAATTTAGTCGTTTTCAGCCAATTTTCTGGATTTTTAAAAATTTCACTTTTTTGTGAAAATATCCACTAAATGAGGGAATAATATGTGTGAGGGTACCCCAGGAGAGTTCCAAATGTGTGTGGGTAGAATATATATCCCACGGGGGTAAAATTGAAAAAAGTTGAAAAAAAAATTTTTTGGGCCTTAGTCATTTTTCCGTCGTTTATCAGACTTTCAGATAGGGGAATTGTCAGTGCACGTTCCGATTTCAGTTCCATAGCGATTCGCCCAATGTATCCTTGATATTTAGTAGTTTTCAGCCAATTTTCTGGATTTTTGAAAATTTCACTTTTTTGTGAAAATATCCACTAAATGACGGAATAATATGTGTGAGGGTACCCCAGGAGAGTTCCAAATGTGTGTGGGTAGAATATATATCCCACGGGGGTAAAATTGAAAAAAGTTTAAAAAAAATTTTTTTAGGACTTAGTCATTTTTCCGGCGTTTATCAGACTTTCAGATAGGGGAAATGTCAGTGAGCATTCCGATTTCAGTTCCAGAGCGATTCGCCCAATGAGTCCTTGATATTTAGTCGTTTTCAGCCAATTTTCAGGATTTTTGAAAATTTCACTTTTTTGTGAAAATATCCACTAAATGAGAGAATAATATGTGTGAGGGTACCCAGGGAGAGTTCCAAATGTGTGTGGGTAGAATATATATCCCACGGGTGTAAAATTGAAAAAAGTTGAAAAAAATTTTTTTTGGGACTTAGTCATTTTTCCGTCGTTTATCAGACTTTCAGATAGGGGAATTGTCAGTGCACGTTCCGATTTCAGTTCCATAGCGATTCGCCCAATGTATCCTTGATATTTAGTAGTTTTCAGCCAATTTTCTGGATTTTTGAAAATTTCACTTTTTTGTGAAAATATCCACTAAATGAGGGAATAATATGTGTGAGGGTACCCCAGGAGAGTTCCAAATGTGTGTGGGTAGAATATATATCCCACGGGGGTAAAATTGAAAAAAGTTGAAAAAAACATTTTTTTGGGACTTAGTCATTTTTCCGGCTTTTATCAGACTTTCAGATAGGGGAAATGTCAGTGAGCGTTCCGATTTCAGTTCCAGAGCGATTCGCCCAATTCGCCCAATTTAGTCGTTTTCAGCCAATTTTCTGGATTTTTAAAAATTTCACTTTTTTGTGAAAATATCCACTAAATGAGGGAATAATATGTGTGAGGGTACCCCAGGAGAGTTCCAAATGTGTGTGGGTAGAATATATATCCCACGGGGGTAAAATTGAAAAAAGTTGAAAAAAAAATTTTTTGGGCCTTAGTCATTTTTCCGTCGTTTATCAGACTTTCAGATAGGCGAATTGTCAGTGCACGTTCCGATTTCAGTTCCATAGCGATTCGCCCAATGTATCCTTGATATTTAGTAGTTTTCAGCCAATTTTCTGGATTTTTGAAAATTTCACTTTTTTGTGAAAATATCCACTAAATGACGGAATAATATGTGTGAGGGTACCCCAGGAGAGTTCCAAATGTGTGTGGGTAGAATATATATCCCACGGGGGTAAAATTGAAAAAAGTTTAAAAAAAATTTTTTTAGGACTTAGTCATTTTTCCGGCGTTTATCAGACTTTCAGATAGGGGAAATGTCAGTGAGCATTCCGATTTCAGTTCCAGAGCGATTCGCCCAATGAGTCCTTGATATTTAGTCGTTTTCAGCCAATTTTCAGGATTTTTGAAAATTTCACTTTTTTGTGAAAATATCCACTAAATGAGAGAATAATATGTGTGAGGGTACCCAGGGAGAGTTCCAAATGTGTGTGGGTAGAATATATATCCCACGGGTGTAAAATTGAAAAAAGTTGAAAAAAATTTTTTTTGGGACTTAGTCATTTTTCCGTCGTTTATCAGACTTTCAGATAGGGGAATTGTCAGTGCACGTTCCGATTTCAGTTCCATAGCGATTCGCCCAATGTATCCTTGATATTTAGTAGTTTTCAGCCAATTTTCTGGATTTTTGAAAATTTCACTTTTTTGTGAAAATATCCACTAAATGACGGAATAATATGTGTGAGGGTACCCCAGGAGAGTTCCAAATGTGTGTGGGTAGAATATATATCCCACGGGGGTAAAATTGAAAAAAGTTTAAAAAAAATTTTTTTAGGACTTAGTAATTTTTCCGGCGTTTATCAGACTTTCAGATAGGGGAAATGTCAGTGAGCATTCCGATTTCAGTTCCAGAGCGATTCGCCCAATGAGTCCTTGATATTTAGTCGTTTTCAGCCAATTTTCTGGATTTTTAAAAATTTCACTTTTTTTGTGAAAATATCCACTAAATGAAGGAATAATATGTGTGAGGGTACCCCAGGAGAGTTCCAAATGTGTGTGGGTAGAATATATATCCCACGGGGGTAAAATTGAAAATAGTTGAAAAAAATTTTTTTGGGGACTTAGTCATTTTTCCGTCGTTTATCAGACTTTCAGATAGGGGAATTGTCAGTGAGCGTTCTGATTTCAGTTCCATAGCGATTCGCCCAATGAATCCTTGATATTTAGTAGTTTTCATCCAATTTTCTGGATTTTTGAAAATTTCACTTTTTTGTGAAAATATCCACTAAATGAGGGAATAATATGTGTGAGGGAACCCCAGGAGAGTTCCAAATGTGTGTGGGTAGAATATATATCCCACGGGGATAAAACTGAAAAAAGTTGAAAAAAACATTTTTTTGGGACTTAGTAATTTTTCCGGCTTTTATCAGACTTTCAGATAGGGGAAATGTCAGTGAGCGTTCCGATTTCAGTTCCAGAGCGATTCGCCCAATGAGTCCTTGATATTTAGTAGTTTTCAGCCAATTTTCTGGATTTTTGAAAATTTCACTTTTTTGTGAAAATATCCACTAAATGAGGGAATAATATGTGTGAGGGTACCCCAGGAGAGTTCCAAATGTGTTTGGGTAGAATATATATCCCACGGGGGTAAAATTGAAAAAAGTTGAAAAAAATTTTTTTTGGGCCTTAGTCATTTTTCCGTCGTTTATCAGACTTTCAGATAGGGGAATTGTCAGTGCATGTTCCGATTTCAGTTCCAGAGCGATTCGCCCAATGAGTCCTTGATATTTAGTCGTTTTCAGCCAATTTTCTGGATTTTTAAAAATTTCACTTTTTTGTGAAAATATCCACTAAATGAGGGAATAATATGTGTGAGGGTAACCCAGGAGAGTTCCAAATGTGTGTGGGTAGAATATATATCCCACGGGGATAAAATTTAAAAAAGTTGAAAAAAAAATTTTTTTGGACTTACTAATTTTTCCGGCGTTCATCAGACTTTCAGATAGGGGAAATGTCAGTGAGCATTCCGATATCAGTTCCAGAGCGATTCGCCCAATGAGTCCTTGATATTTAGTCGTTTTCAGCCAATTTTCTGGATTTTTGAAAATTTCACTTTTTTGTGAAAATATCCACTAAATGAGGGAATAATATGTGTGAGGGTACCCCAGGAGAGTTCCAAATGTGTGTGGGTAGAATATATATCCCACGGGGGTAAAATTGAAAAAAGTTGAAAAAAACATTTTTTTGGGACTTAGTCATTTTTCCGGCTTTTATCAGACTTTCAGATAGGGGATATGTCAGTGAGCGTTCCGATTTCAGTTCCAGAGCGATTCGCCCAATTCGCCCAATTTAGTCGTTTTCAGCCAATTTTCTGGATTTTTAAAAATTTCACTTTTTTGTGAAAATATCCACTAAATGAGGGAATAATATGTGTGAGGGTACCCCAGGAGAGTTCCAAATGTGTGTGGGTAGAATATATATCCCACGGGGGTAAAATTGAAAAAAGTTGAAAAAAAAATTTTTTGGGCCTTAGTCATTTTTCCGTCGTTTATCAGACTTTCAGATAGGGGAATTGTCAGTGCACGTTCCGATTTCAGTTCCATAGCGATTCGCCCAATGTATCCTTGATATTTAGTAGTTTTCAGCCAATTTTCTGGATTTTTGAAAATTTCACTTTTTTGTGAAAATATCCACTAAATGACGGAATAATATGTGTGAGGGTACCCCAGGAGAGTTCCAAATGTGTGTGGGTAGAATATATATCCCACGGGGGTAAAATTGAAAATAGTTGAAAAAAATTTTTTTGGGGACTTAGTCATTTTTCCGTCGTTTATCAGACTTTCAGATAGGGGAATTGTCAGTGAGCGTTCTGATTTCAGTTCCATAGCGATTCGCCCAATGAATCCTTGATATTTAGTAGTTTTCATCCAATTTTCTGGATTTTTGAAAATTTCACTTTTTTGTGAAAATATCCACTAAATGAGGGAATAATATGTGTGAGGGAACCCCAGGAGAGTTCCAAATGTGTGTGGGTAGAATATATATCCCACGGGGATAAAACTGAAAAAAGTTGAAAAAAACATTTTTTTGGGACTTAGTAATTTTTCCGGCTTTTATCAAACTTTCAGATAGGGGAAATGTCAGTGAGCGTTCCGATTTCAGTTCCAGAGCGATTCGCCCAATTCGCCCAATTTAGTCGTTTTCAGCCAATTTTCTGGATTTTTAAAAATTTCACTTTTTTGTGAAAATATCCACTAAATGAGGGAATAATATGTGTGAGGGTACCCCAGGAGAGTTCCAAATGTGTGTGGGTAGAATATATATCCCACGGGGGTAAAATTGAAAAAAGTTGAAAAAAAAATTTTTTGGGCCTTAGTCATTTTTCCGTCGTTTATCAGACTTTCAGATAGGGGAATTGTCAGTGCACGTTCCGATTTCAGTTCCATAGCGATTCGCCCAATGTATCCTTGATATTTAGTAGTTTTCAGCCAATTTTCTGGATTTTTGAAAATTTCACTTTTTTGTGAAAATATCCACTAAATGACGGAATAATATGTGTGAGGGTACCCCAGGAGAGTTCCAAATGTGTGTGGGTAGAATATATATCCCACGGGGGTAAAATTGAAAAAAGTTTAAAAAAAATTTTTTTAGGACTTAGTCATTTTTCCGGCGTTTATCAGACTTTCAGATAGGGGAAATGTCAGTGAGCATTCCGATTTCAGTTCCAGAGCGATTCGCCCAATGAGTCCTTGATATTTAGTCGTTTTCAGCCAATTTTCAGGATTTTTGAAAATTTCACTTTTTTGTGAAAATATCCACTAAATGAGAGAATAATATGTGTGAGGGTACCCAGGGAGAGTTCCAAATGTGTGTGGGTAGAATATATATCCCACGGGTGTAAAATTGAAAAAAGTTGAAAAAAATTTTTTTTGGGACTTAGTCATTTTTCCGTCGTTTATCAGACTTTCAGATAGGGGAATTGTCAGTGCACGTTCCGATTTCAGTTCCATAGCGATTCGCCCAATGTATCCTTGATATTTAGTAGTTTTCAGCCAATTTTCTGGATTTTTGAAAATTTCACTTTTTTGTGAAAATATCCACTAAATGACGGAATAATATGTGTGAGGGTACCCCAGGAGAGTTCCAAATGTGTGTGGGTAGAATATATATCCCACGGGGGTAAAATTGAAAAAAGTTTAAAAAAAATTTTTTTAGGACTTAGTAATTTTTCCGGCGTTTATCAGACTTTCAGATAGGGGAAATGTCAGTGAGCATTCCGATTTCAGTTCCAGAGCGATTCGCCCAATGAGTCCTTGATATTTAGTCGTTTTCAGCCAATTTTCTGGATTTTTAAAAATTTCACTTTTTTTGTGAAAATATCCACTAAATGAAGGAATAATATGTGTGAGGGTACCCCAGGAGAGTTCCAAATGTGTGTGGGTAGAATATATATCCCACGGGGGTAAAATTGAAAATAGTTGAAAAAAATTTTTTTGGGGACTTAGTCATTTTTCCGTCGTTTATCAGACTTTCAGATAGGGGAATTGTCAGTGAGCGTTCTGATTTCAGTTCCATAGCGATTCGCCCAATGAATCCTTGATATTTAGTAGTTTTCATCCAATTTTCTGGATTTTTGAAAATTTCACTTTTTTGTGAAAATATCCACTAAATGAGGGAATAATATGTGTGAGGGAACCCCAGGAGAGTTCCAAATGTGTGTGGGTAGAATATATATCCCACGGGGATAAAACTGAAAAAAGTTGAAAAAAACATTTTTTTGGGACTTAGTAATTTTTCCGGCTTTTATCAGACTTTCAGATAGGGGAAATGTCAGTGAGCGTTCCGATTTCAGTTCCAGAGCGATTCGCCCAATGAGTCCTTGATATTTAGTAGTTTTCAGCCAATTTTCTGGATTTTTGAAAATTTCACTTTTTTGTGAAAATATCCACTAAATGAGGGAATAATATGTGTGAGGGTACCCCAGGAGAGTTCCAAATGTGTTTGGGTAGAATATATATCCCACGGGGGTAAAATTGAAAAAAGTTGAAAAAAATTTTTTTTGGGCCTTAGTCATTTTTCCGTCGTTTATCAGACTTTCAGATAGGGGAATTGTCAGTGCATGTTCCGATTTCAGTTCCAGAGCGATTCGCCCAATGAGTCCTTGATATTTAGTCGTTTTCAGCCAATTTTCTGGATTTTTAAAAATTTCACTTTTTTGTGAAAATATCCACTAAATGAGGGAATAATATGTGTGAGGGTAACCCAGGAGAGTTCCAAATGTGTGTGGGTAGAATATATATCCCACGGGGATAAAATTTAAAAAAGTTGAAAAAAAAATTTTTTTGGACTTACTAATTTTTCCGGCGTTCATCAGACTTTCAGATAGGGGAAATGTCAGTGAGCATTCCGATATCAGTTCCAGAGCGATTCGCCCAATGAGTCCTTGATATTTAGTCGTTTTCAGCCAATTTTCTGGATTTTTGAAAATTTCACTTTTTTGTGAAAATATCCACTAAATGAGGGAATAATATGTGTGAGGGTACCCCAGGAGAGTTCCAAATGTGTGTGGGTAGAATATATATCCCACGGGGGTAAAATTGAAAAAAGTTGAAAAAAACATTTTTTTGGGACTTAGTCATTTTTCCGGCTTTTATCAGACTTTCAGATAGGGGATATGTCAGTGAGCGTTCCGATTTCAGTTCCAGAGCGATTCGCCCAATTCGCCCAATTTAGTCGTTTTCAGCCAATTTTCTGGATTTTTAAAAATTTCACTTTTTTGTGAAAATATCCACTAAATGAGGGAATAATATGTGTGAGGGTACCCCAGGAGAGTTCCAAATGTGTGTGGGTAGAATATATATCCCACGGGGGTAAAATTGAAAAAAGTTGAAAAAAAAATTTTTTGGGCCTTAGTCATTTTTCCGTCGTTTATCAGACTTTCAGATAGGGGAATTGTCAGTGCACGTTCCGATTTCAGTTCCATAGCGATTCGCCCAATGTATCCTTGATATTTAGTAGTTTTCAGCCAATTTTCTGGATTTTTGAAAATTTCACTTTTTTGTGAAAATATCCACTAAATGACGGAATAATATGTGTGAGGGTACCCCAGGAGAGTTCCAAATGTGTGTGGGTAGAATATATATCCCACGGGGGTAAAATTGAAAATAGTTGAAAAAAATTTTTTTGGGGACTTAGTCATTTTTCCGTCGTTTATCAGACTTTCAGATAGGGGAATTGTCAGTGAGCGTTCTGATTTCAGTTCCATAGCGATTCGCCCAATGAATCCTTGATATTTAGTAGTTTTCATCCAATTTTCTGGATTTTTGAAAATTTCACTTTTTTGTGAAAATATCCACTAAATGAGGGAATAATATGTGTGAGGGAACCCCAGGAGAGTTCCAAATGTGTGTGGGTAGAATATATATCCCACGGGGATAAAACTGAAAAAAGTTGAAAAAAACATTTTTTTGGGACTTAGTAATTTTTCCGGCTTTTATCAGACTTTCAGATAGGGGAAATGTCAGTGAGCGTTCCGATTTCAGTTCCAGAGCGATTCGCCCAATGAGTCCTTGATATTTAGTCGTTTTCAGCCAATTTTCTGGATTTTTGAAAATTTCACTTTTTTGTGAAAATATCCACTAAATGAGGGAATAATATGTGTGAGGGTACCCCAGGAGAGTTCCAAATGTGTTTGGGTAGAATATATATCCCACGGGGGTAAAATTGAAAAAAGTTGAAAAAAATTTTTTTTGGGCCTTAGTCATTTTTCCGTCGTTTATCAGACTTTCAGATAGGGGAATTGTCAGTGCATGTTCCGATTTCAGTTCCAGAGCGATTCGCCCAATGAGTCCTTGATATTTAGTCGTTTTCAGCCAATTTTCTGGATTTTTAAAAATTTCACTTTTTTGTGAAAATATCCACTAAATGAGGGAATAATATGTGTGAGGGTAACCCAGGAGAGTTCCAAATGTGTGTGGGTAGAATATATATCCCACGGGGATAAAATTTAAAAAAGTTGAAAAAAAAATTTTTTTGGACTTACTAATTTTTCCGGCGTTCATCAGACTTTCAGATAGGGGAAATGTCAGTGAGCATTCCGATATCAGTTCCAGAGCGATTCGCCCAATGAGTCCTTGATATTTAGTCGTTTTCAGCCAATTTTCTGGATTTTTGAAAATTTCACTTTTTTGTGAAAATATCCACTAAATGAGGGAATAATATGTGTGAGGGTACCCCAGGAGAGTTCCAAATGTGTGTGGGTAGAATATATATCCCACGGGGGTAAAATTGAAAAAAGTTGAAAAAAACATTTTTTTGGGACTTAGTCATTTTTCCGGCTTTTATCAGACTTTCAGATAGGGGAAATGTCAGTGAGCGTTCCGATTTCAGTTCCAGAGCGATTCGCCCAATTCGCCCAATTTAGTCGTTTTCAGCCAATTTTCTGGATTTTTAAAAATTTCACTTTTTTGTGAAAATATCCACTAAATGAGGGAATAATATGTGTGAGGGTACCCCAGGAGAGTTCCAAATGTGTGTGGGTAGAATATATATCCCACGGGGGTAAAATTGAAAAAAGTTGAAAAAAAAATTTTTTGGGCCTTAGTCATTTTTCCGTCGTTTATCAGACTTTCAGATAGGGGAATTGTCAGTGCACGTTCCGATTTCAGTTCCATAGCGATTCGCCCAATGTATCCTTGATATTTAGTAGTTTTCAGCCAATTTTCTGGATTTTTGAAAATTTCACTTTTTTGTGAAAATATCCACTAAATGACGGAATAATATGTGTGAGGGTACCCCAGGAGAGTTCCAAATGTGTGTGGGTAGAATATATATCCCACGGGGGTAAAATTGAAAAAAGTTTAAAAAAAATTTTTTTAGGACTTAGTCATTTTTCCGGCGTTTATCAGACTTTCAGATAGGGGAAATGTCAGTGAGCATTCCGATTTCAGTTCCAGAGCGATTCGCCCAATGAGTCCTTGATATTTAGTCGTTTTCAGCCAATTTTCAGGATTTTTGAAAATTTCACTTTTTTGTGAAAATATCCACTAAATGAGAGAATAATATGTGTGAGGGTACCCAGGGAGAGTTCCAAATGTGTGTGGGTAGAATATATATCCCACGGGTGTAAAATTGAAAAAAGTTGAAAAAAATTTTTTTTGGGACTTAGTCATTTTTCCGTCGTTTATCAGACTTTCAGATAGGGGAATTGTCAGTGCACGTTCCGATTTCAGTTCCATAGCGATTCGCCCAATGTATCCTTGATATTTAGTAGTTTTCAGCCAATTTTCTGGATTTTTGAAAATTTCACTTTTTTGTGAAAATATCCACTAAATGAGGGAATAATATGTGTGAGGGTACCCCAGGAGAGTTCCAAATGTGTGTGGGTAGAATATATATCCCACGGGGGTAAAATTGAAAAAAGTTGAAAAAAACATTTTTTTGGGACTTAGTCATTTTTCCGGCTTTTATCAGACTTTCAGATAGGGGAAATGTCAGTGAGCGTTCCGATTTCAGTTCCAGAGCGATTCGCCCAATTCGCCCAATTTAGTCGTTTTCAGCCAATTTTCTGGATTTTTAAAAATTTCACTTTTTTGTGAAAATATCCACTAAATGAGGGAATAATATGTGTGAGGGTACCCCAGGAGAGTTCCAAATGTGTGTGGGTAGAATATATATCCCACGGGGGTAAAATTGAAAAAAGTTGAAAAAAAAATTTTTTGGGCCTTAGTCATTTTTCCGTCGTTTATCAGACTTTCAGATAGGGGAATTGTCAGTGCACGTTCCGATTTCAGTTCCATAGCGATTCGCCCAATGTATCCTTGATATTTAGTAGTTTTCAGCCAATTTTCTGGATTTTTGAAAATTTCACTTTTTTGTGAAAATATCCACTAAATGACGGAATAATATGTGTGAGGGTACCCCAGGAGAGTTCCAAATGTGTGTGGGTAGAATATATATCCCACGGGGGTAAAATTGAAAAAAGTTTAAAAAAAATTTTTTTAGGACTTAGTCATTTTTCCGGCGTTTATCAGACTTTCAGATAGGGGAAATGTCAGTGAGCATTCCGATTTCAGTTCCAGAGCGATTCGCCCAATGAGTCCTTGATATTTAGTCGTTTTCAGCCAATTTTCTGGATTTTTAAAAATTTCACTTTTTTATGAAAATATCCACTAAATGAGGGAATAATATGTGTGAGGGTACCCCAGGAGAGTTCCAAATGTGTGTGGGTAGAATATATATCCCACGGGGGTAAAATTGAAAAAAGTTGAAAAAATATTTTTTTGGGACTTAGTCATTTTTCCGTCGTTTATCAGACTTTCAGATAGGGGAATTGTCAGTGAGCGTTCTGATTTCAGTTCCAGAGCGATTCGCCCAATGAATCCTTGATATTTAGTAGTTTTCAGCCAATTTTCTGGATTTTTGAAAATTTCACTTTTTTGTGAAAATATCCACTAAATGAGGGAATAATATGTGTGAGGGAACCCCAGGAGAGTTCCAAATGTGTGTGGGTAGAATATATATCCCACGGGGATAAAACTGAAAAAAGTTGAAAAAAACATTTTTTTGGGACTTAGTAATTTTTCCGGCTTTTATCAGACTTTCAGATAGGGGAAATGTCAGTGAGCATTCCGATTTCAGTTCCAGAGCGATTCGCCCAATTCGCCAAATTTAGTCGTTTTCAGCCAATTTTCTGGATTTTTAAAAGTTTCACTTTTTTGTGAAAATATCCACTAAATGAGGGAATAATATGTGTGAGGGTACCCCAGGAGAGTTCCAAATGTGTTTGGGTAGAATATATATCCCACGGGGGTAAAATTGAAAAAAGTTGAAAAAATTTTTTTTGGGACTTAGTCATTTTTCCGTCGTTTATCAGACTTTCAGATAGGGGAATTGTCAGTGAGCGTTCCGATTTCAGTTCCAGAGCGATTCGCCCAATGAATCGTTGATATTTAGTAGTTTTCAGCCAATTTTCTGGATTTTTGAAAATTTCACTTTTTTGTGAAGATATCCACTAAATGAGGGAATAATATGTGTGAGGGAACCCCAGGAGAGTTCCAAATGTGTGTGGGTAGAATATAGATCCCACGGGGGTAAAATTGAAAAAAGTTTAAAAAAAATTTTTTTTGGACTTAGTCATTTTTCCGTTGTTTATCAGACTTTCAGATAGGGGAAATGTCAGTGAGCGTTCCGATTTCAGTTCCAGAGCGATTCGCCCAATGAGTCCTTGATATTTAGTCGTTTTCAGCCAATTTTCTGGATTTTTAAAAATTTCACTTTTTTGTGAAAATATCCACTAAATGAGGGAATAATATGTGTGAGGGTACCCCAGGAGAGTTCCAAATGTGTTTGGGTAGAATATACATCACACGGGGGTAAAATTGAAAAAAGTTGAAAAAAATTTTTTTGGGACTTAGTCATTTTTCCGTCGTTTATCAGACTTTCAGATAGGGGAATTGTCAGTGAGCGTTCCGATTTCAGTTCCAGAGCGATTCGCCCAATGAATCGTTGATATTTAGTAGTTTTCAGCCAGTTTTCTGGATTTTTGAAAATTTCACTTTTTTGTGAAGATATCCACTAAATGAGGGAATAATATGTGTGAGGGAACCCCAGGAGAGTTCCAAATGTGTGTGGGTAGAATATATATCCCTCGGGGGTAAAAGTGAAAAAAGTTGAAAAAAATTTTTTTTGGGCCTTAGTCATTTTTCCGTCGTTTATCAGACTTTCAGATAGGGGAATTGTCAGTGCACATTCCGATTTCAGTTCCAGAGCGATTCGCCCAATGTATCCTTGATATTTAGTAGTTTTCAGCCAATTTTCTGGATTTTTGAAAATTTCACTTTTTTGTGAAAATATCCACTAAATGAGGGAATAATATGTGTGAGGGAATCCCAGGAGAGTTCCAAATGTGTGTGGGTAGAATATATATCCCACGGGGATAAAATTGAAAAAAGTTTAAAAAAAATTTTTTTTTGGACTTAGTAATTTTTCCGGCGTTTATCAGACTTTCAGACAGGGGAAATGTCAGTGAGCGTTCCGATTTCAGTTCCAGAGCGATTCGCCCAATGAGTCCTTGAAATTTAGTCGTTTTCAGCCAATTTTCAGGATTTTTGAAAATTTCACTTTTTTGTGAAAATATCCACTAAATGAGGGAATAATATGTGTGAGGGTACCCCAGGAGAGTTCCAAATGTGTGTGGGTAGAATATATATCCCACGGGGATAAAATTGAAAAAAGTTGAAAAAAATTTCTTTTTTGGACTTAGTAATTTTTCCGGCGTTTATCAGACTTTCAGATAGGGGAAATGTCAGTGAGCGTTCCGATTTCAGTTCCAGAGCGATTCGCCCAATAAGTCCTTGATATTTAGTCGTTTTCAGCCAATTTTCTGGATTTTTAAAAATTTCACTTTTTTGTGAAAATATAAACTAAATGAGGGAATAATATGTGTGAGGGTACCCCAGGAGAGTTCCAAATGTGTGTGGGTAGAATATATATCCCACGGGTATAAAATTGAAAAAAGTTGAAAAAATTTTTTTTGGGACTTAGTCATTTTTCCGTCGTTTATCACACTTTCAGACAGGGGAATTGTCAGTGCACATTCCGATTTCAGTTCCAGAGCGATTCGCCCAATGTATCCTTGATATTTAGTAGTTTTCAGCCAATTTTCTGGATTTTTGAAAATTTCACTTTTTTGTGAAAATATCCACTAAATGAGGGAATAATATGTGTGAGGGAATCCCAGGAGAGTTCCAAATGTGTGTGGGTAGAATATATATCCCACGGGGATAAAATTTAAAAAAGTTGAAAAAAAATTTTTTTTGGACTTACTAATTTTTCCGGCGTTCATCAGACTTTCAGATAGGGGAAATGTCAGTGAGCATTCCGATATCAGTTCCAGAGCGATTCGCCCAATGAGTCCTTGATATTTAGTGTTTTCAGCCAATTTTCTGGATTTTTGAAAATTTTACTTTTTTGTGAAAATATCCACTAAATGAGGGAATAATATGTGTGAGGGTACCCCAGGAGAGTTCCAAATGTGTTTGGGTAGAATATGCATCCCACGGGGGTAAAATTGAAAAAAGTTGAAAAAAAATGTTTTTGGGACTTAGTCATTTTTCCGTCGTTTATCAGACTTTCAGATAGGGGAATTGTCAGTGAGCGTTCTGATTTCAGTTCCAGAGCGATTCGCCCAATGAATCCTTGATATTTAGTAGTTTTCAGCCAATTTTCTGGATTTTTGAAAATTTCACTTTTTTGTGAAAATATCCACTAAATGAGGGAATAATATGTGTGAGGGTACCCCAGGAGAGTTCCAAATGTGTGTGGGTAGAATATATATCCCACGGGGATAAAATTGAAAAAAGTTGAAAAAAATTTTTTTTTTGGACTTAGTAATTTTTCCGGCGTTTATCAGACTTTCAGATAGGGGAAATGTCAGTGAGCGTTCCGATTTCAGTTCCAGAGCGATTCGCCCAATGAGTCCTTGATATTTAGTCGTTTTCAGCCAATTTTCTGGATTTTTAAAAATTTCACTTTTTTGTGAAAATATAAACTAAATGAGGGAATAATATGTGTGAGGGTACCCCAGGAGAGTTCCAAATGTGTGTGGGTAGAATATATATCCCACGGGTATAAAATTGAAAAAAGTTGAAAAAAATTTTTTTGGGACTTAGTCATTTTTCCGTCGTTTATCACACTTTCAGACAGGGGAATTGTCAGTGCACATTCCGATTTCAGTTCCAGAGCGATTCGCCCAATGTATCCTTGATATTTAGTAGTTTTCAGCCAATTTTCTGGATTTTTGAAAATTTCACTTTTTTGTGAAAATATCCACTAAATGAGGGAATAATATGTGTGAGGGAATCCCAGGAGAGTTCCAAATGTGTTTGGGTAGAATATGCATCCCACGGGGGTAAAATTGAAAAAAGTTGAAAAAAAATGTTTTTGGGACTTAGTCATTTTTCCGTCGTTTATCAGACTTTCAGATAGGGGAATTGTCAGTGAGCGTTCTGATTTCAGTTCCAGAGCGATTCGCCCAATGAATCCTTGATATTTAGTAGTTTTCAGCCAATTTTCTGGATTTTTGAAAATTTCACTTTTTTGTGAAAATATCCACTAAATGAGGGAATAATATGTGTGAGGGTACCCCAGGAGAGTTCCAAATGTGTGTGGGTAGAATATATATCCCACGGGGATAAAATTGAAAAAAGTTTAAAAAAATTTTTTTTTGGACATAGTAATTTTTCCGGCGTTTATCAGACTTTCAGATAGGGGAAATGTCAGTGAGCGTTCCGATTTCAGTTCCAGAGCGATTCACCCAATGAGTCCTTGATATTTAGTCGTTTTCAGCCAATTTTCTGGATTTTTAAAAATTTCACTTTTTTGTGAAAATATCCACTAAATGAAGGAATAATATGTGTGAGGGTACCCCAGGAGAGTTCCAAATGTGTTTGGGTAGAATATGCATCCCACGGGGGTAAAATTGAAAAAAGTTGAAAAAAATTTTTTTGGGACTTAGTCATTTTTCCGTCGTTTATCACACTTTCAGACAGGGGAATTGTCAGTGCACATTCCGATTTCAGTTCCAGAGCGATTCGCTCAATGAATCGTTGATATTTAGTAGTTTTCAGCCAATTTTCTGGATTTTTGAAAATTTCACTTTTTTGTGAAGATATCCACTAAATGAGGGAAAAATATGTGTGAGGGAACCCCAGGAGAGTTCCAAATGTGTGTGGGTAGAATATAGATCCCACGGGGGTAAAATTGAAAAAAGTTGAAAAAATTTTTTTTTGGACCTTAGTCATTTTTCCGTCGTTTATCAGACTTTCAGATAGGGGAATTGTCAGTGCACGTTCCGATTTCAGTTCCAGATCGATTCGCCCAATGAGTCCTTGATATTTAGTCGTTTTCAGCCAATTTTCTGGATTTTTAAAAATTTCACTTTTTTGTGAAAATATCCACTAAATGAGGGAATAATATGTGTGAGGGTACCCCAGGAGAGTTCCAAATGTGTGTGGGTAGAATATATATCCCACGGGGATAAAATTTAAAAAAGTTGAAAAAAAATTTTTTTTGGACTTAATAATTTTTCCGGCGTTCATCAGACTTTCAGATAGGGGAAATGTCAGTGAGCATTCCGATATCAGTTCCAGAGCGATTCGCCCAATGAGTCCTTGATATTTAGTCGTTTTCAGCCAATTTTCTGGATTTTTGAAAATTTTACTTTTTTGTGAAAATATCCACTAAATGAGGGAATAATATGTGTGAGGGTACCCCAGGAGAGTTCCAAATGTGTGTGGGTAGAATATATATCCCACGGGGGTAAAATTGAAAAAAGTTGAAAAAAAATTTTTTTGGGACTTAGTCATTTTTCCGTCGTTTATCAGACTTTCAGATAGGGGAATTGTCAGTGAGCGTTCTGATTTCAGTTCCAGAGCGATTCGCCCAATGAATCCTTGATATTTAGTAGTTTTCAGCCAATTTTCTGGATTTTTGAAAATTTCACTTTTTTGTGAAAATATCCACTAAATGAGGGAATAATATGTGTGAGGGTACCCCAGGAGAGTTCCAAATGTGTGTGGGTAGAATATATATCCCACGGGGATAAAATTGAAAAAAGTTGAAAAAAATTTTTTTTTGGACATAGTAATTTTTCCGGCGTTTATCAGACTTTCAGATAGGGGAAATGTCAGTGAGCGTTCCGATTTCAGTTCCAGAGCGATTCACCCAATGAGTCCTTGATATTTAGTCGTTTTCAGCCAATTTTCTGGATTTTTAAAAATTTCACTTTTTTGTGAATATATCCACTAAATGAGGGAATAATATGTGTGAGGGTACCCCAGGAGAGTTCCAAATGTGTGTGGGTAGAATATATATCCCACGGGGATAAAATTTAAAAAAGTTGAAAAAAAATTTTTTTGGGACTTACTAATTTTTCCGGCGTTCATCAGACTTTCAGATAGGGGAAATGTCAGTGAGCATTCCGATATCAGTTCCAGAGCGATTCGCCCAATGAGTCCTTGATATTTAGTCGTTTTCAGCCAATTTTCTGGATTTTTGAAAATTTTACTTTTTTGTGAAAATATCCACTAAATGAGGTAATAATATGTGTGAGGGTACCCCAGGAAAGTTCCAAATGTGTGTGGGTAGAATATATATCCCACGGGGGTAAAATTGAAAAAAGTTGAAAAAAAATTTTTTTGGGACTTAGTCATTTTTCCGTCGTTTATCAGACTTTCAGATAGGGGAATTGTCAGTGAGCGTTCTGATTTCAGTTCCAGAGCGATTCGCCCAATGAATCCTTGATATTTAGTAGTTTTCAGCCAATTTTCTGGATTTTTGAAAATTTCACTTTTTTGTGAAAATATCCACTAAATGAGGGAATAATATGTGTGAGGGTACCCCAGGAGAGTTCCAAATGTGTGTGGGTAGAATATATATCCCACGGGGATAAAATTGAAAAAAGTTGAAAAAAATTTTTTTTTGGACATAGTAATTTTTCCGGCGTTTATCAGACTTTCAGATAGGGGAAATGTCAGTGAGCGTTCCGATTTCAGTTCCAGAGCGATTCACCCAATGAGTCCTTGATATTTAGTAGTTTTCAGCCAATTTTCTGGATTTTTGAAAATTTCACTTTTTTGTGAAGATATCCACTAAATGAGGGAATAATATGTGTGAGGGAACCCCAGGAGAGTTCCAAATGTGTGTGGGTAGAATATAGATCCCACGGGGGTAAAATTGAAAAAAGTTGAAAAAAATTTTTTTTGGACCTTAGTCATTTTTCCGTCGTTTATCAGACTTTCAGATAGGGGAATTGTCAGTGAGCGTTCCGATTTCAGTTCCAGAGCGATTCGCCCAATGAATCGTTGATATTTAGTAGTTTTCAGCCAGTTTTCTGGATTTTTGAAAATTTCACTTTTTTGTGAAGATATCCACTAAATGAGGGAATAATATGTGTGAGGGAACCCCAGGAGAGTTCCAAATGTGTGTGGGTAGAATATATATCCCTCGGGGGTAAAATTGAAAAAAGTTGAAAAAAATTTTTTTTGGGCCTTAGTCATTTTTCCGTCGTTTATCAGACTTTCAGATAGGGGAATTGTCAGTGCACATTCCGATTTCAGTTCCAGAGCGATTCGCCCAATGTATCCTTGATATTTAGTAGTTTTCAGCCAATTTTCTGGATTTTTGAAAATTTCACTTTTTTGTGAAAATATCCACTAAATGAGGGAATAATATGTGTGAGGGAATCCCAGGAGAGTTCCAAATGTGTGTGGGTAGAATATATATCCCACGGGGATAAAATTGAAAAAAGTTGAAAAAAAATTTTTTTTTGGACTTAGTAATTTTTCCGGCGTTTATCAGACTTTCAGACAGGGGAAATGTCAGTGAGCGTTCCGATTTCAGTTCCAGAGCGATTCGCCCAATGAGTCCTTGAAATTTAGTCGTATTCAGCCAATTTTCAGGATTTTTGAAAATTTCACTTTTTTGTGAAAATATCCACTAAATGAGGGAATAATATGTGTGAGGGTACCCCAGGAGAGTTCCAAATGTGTGTGGGTAGAATATATATCCCACGGGGATAAAATTGAAAAAAGTTGAAAAAAATTTTTTTTTGGACTTAGTAATTTTTCCGGCGTTTATCAGACTTTCAGATAGGGGAAATGTCAGTGAGCCTTCCGATTTCAGTTCCAGAGCGATTCGCCCAATGAGTGCTTGATATTTAGTCGTTTTCAGCCAATTTTCTGGATTTTTAAAAATTTCACTTTTTTGTGAAAATATCCACTAAATGAGGGAATAATATGTGTGAGGGTACCCCAGGAGAGTTCCAAATGTGTGTGGGTAGAATATATATCCCACGGGGATAAAATTGAAAAAAGTTGAAAAAAAATTTTTTTTTGGACTTAGTAATTTTTCCGGCGTTTATCAGACTTTCAGATAGGGGAAATGTCAGTGAGCGTTACGATTTCAGTTTCAGAGCGATTCGCCCAATGAGTCCTTGATATTTAGTCGTTTTCAGCCAATTTTCTGGATTTTTAAAAATTTCACTTTTTTGTGAAAATATCCACTAAATGAGGGAATAATATGTGTGAGGGAACCCCAGGAGATTTCCAAATGTGTGTGGGTAGAATATAGATCCCACGGGGGTAAAATTGAAAAAAGTTGAAAAAAATTTTTTTTGGACCTTAGTCATTTTTCCGTCGTTTATCAGACTTTCAGATAGGGGAATTGTCAGTGCACGTTCCGATTTCAGTTCCAGATCGATTCGCCCAATGAGTCCTTGATATTTAGTCGTTTTCAGCCAATTTTCTGGATTTTTAAAAATTTCACTTTTTTGTGAAGATATCCACTAAATGAGGGAATAATATGTGTGAGGGTACCCCAGGAGAGTTCCAAATGTGTGTGGGTAGAATATATATCCCACGGGGATAAAATTTAAAAAAGTTGAAAAAAAAATTTTTTTGGACTTACTAATTTTTCCGGCGTTCATCAGACTTTCAGATAGGGGAAATGTCAGTGAGCATTCCGATATCAGTTCCAGAGCGATTCGCCCAATGAGTCCTTGATATTTAGTCGTTTTCAGCCAATTTTCTGGATTTTTGAAAATTTCACTTTTTTGTGAAGATATCCACTAAATGAGGGAATAATATGTGTGAGGGAACCCCAGGAGAGTTCCAAATGTGTGTGGGTAGAATATATATCCCTCGGGGGTAAAATTGAAAAAAGTTGAAAAAAATTTTTTTTGGGCCTTAGTCATTTTTCCGTCGTTTATCAGACTTTCAGATAGGGAAATTGTCAGTGCACATTCCGATTTCAGTTCCAGAGCGATTCGCCCAATGTATCCTTGATATTTAGTAGTTTTCAGCCAATTTTCTGGATTTTTGAAAATTTCACTTTTTTGTGAAAACATCCACTAAATGAGGGAATAATATGTGTGAGGGAATCCCAGGAGAGTTCCAAATGTGTGTGGGTAGAATATATATCCCACGGGGATAAAATTGAAAAAAGTTGAAAAAAAATTTTTTTTTGGACTTAGTAATTTTTCCGGCATTTATCAGACTTTCAGACAGGGGAAATGTCAGTGAGCGTTCCGATTTCAGTTCCAGAGCGATTCGCCCAATGAGTCCTTGAAATTTAGTCGTTTTCAGCCAATTTTCAGGATTTTTGAAAATTTCACTTTTTTGTGAAAATATCCACTAAATGAGGGAATAATATGTGTGAGGGTACCCCAGGAGAGTTCCAAATGTGTGTGGGTAGAATATATATCCCACGGGGATAAAATTGAAAAAAGTTGAAAAAAATTTTTTTTTTGGACTTAGTAATTTTTCCGGCGTTTATCAGACTTTCAGATAGGGGAAATGTCAGTGAGCCTTCCGATTTCAGTTCCAGAGCGATTCGCCCAATGAGTGCTTGATATTTAGTCGTTTTCAGCCAATTTTCTGGATTTTTAAAAATTTCACTTTTTTGTGAAGATATCCACTAAATGAGGGAATAATATGTGTGAGGGTACCCCAGGAGAGTTCCAAATGTGTGTGGGTAGAATATATATCCCACGGGGATAAAATTTAAAAAAGTTGAAAAAAAATTTTTTTTGGACTTACTAATTTTTCCGGCGTTCATCAGACTTTCAGATAGGGGAAATGTCAGTGAGCATTCCGATATCAGTTCCAGAGCGATTCGCCCAATGAGTCCTTGATATTTAGTCGTTTTCAGCCAATTTTCTGGATTTTTGAAAATTTCACTTTTTTGTGAAGATATCCACTAAATGAGGGAATAATATGTGTGAGGGAACCCCAGGAGAGTTCCAAATGTGTGTGGGTAGAATATATATCCCTCGGGGGTAAAATTGAAAAAAGTTGAAAAAAATTTTTTTTGGGCCTTAGTCATTTTTCCGTCGTTTATCAGACTTTCAGATAGGGGAATTGTCAGTGCACATTCCGATTTCAGTTCCAGAGCGATTCGCCCAATGTATCCTTGATATTTAGTAGTTTTCAGCCAATTTTCTGGATTTTTGAAAATTTCACTTTTTTGTGAAAACATCCACTAAATGAGGGAATAATATGTGTGAGGGAATCCCAGGAGAGTTCCAAATGTGTGTGGGTAGAATATATATCCCACGGGGATAAAATTGAAAAAAGTTGAAAAAAAATTTTTTTTTGGACTTAGTAATTTTTCCGGCGTTTATCAGACTTTCAGACAGGGGAAATGTCAGTGAGCGTTCCGATTTCAGTTCCAGAGCGATTCGCCCAATGAGTCCTTGAAATTTAGTCGTTTTCAGCCAATTTTCAGGATTTTTGAAAATTTCACTTTTTTGTGAAAATATCCACTAAATGAGGGAATAATATGTGTGAGGGTACCCCAGGAGAGTTCCAAATGTGTGTGGGTTGAATATATATCCCACGGGGATAAAATTGAAAAAAGTTGAAAAAAATTTTTTTTTTGGACTTAGTAATTTTTCCGGCGTTTATCAGACTTTCAGATAGGGGAAATGTCAGTGAGCCTTCCGATTTCAGTTCCAGAGCGATTTGCCCAATGAGTGCTTGATATTTAGTCGTTTTCAGCCAATTTTCTGGATTTTTAAAAATTTCACTTTTTTGTGAAAATATCCACGAAATGAGGGAATAATATGTGTGAGGGTACCCCAGGAGAGTTCCAAATGTGTGTGGGTAGAATATATATTTCACGGGGATAAAATTGAAAAAAGTTGAAAAAAATTTTTGTTTGGACTTAGTAATTTTTCCGGCGTTTATCAGACTTTCAGATAGGGAAAATGTCAGTGAGCGTTCAGATTTCAGTTCCAGAGCGATTCGCCCAATGAGTCCTTGATATTTAGTCGTTTTCAGCCAATTTTCTGGATTTTTAAAAATTTCACTTTTTTGGGAAAATATCCACGAAATGAGGGAATAATATGTGTGAGGGTACCCCAGGAGAGTTCCAAATGTGTGTGGGTAGAATATATATCCCACGGGGTAAAATTGAAAAAAGTTAAAAAATTTTTTTTTGGGACTTAGTAATTTTTCCGGCGTTCATCAGACTTTCAGATAGGGGAAATGTCAGTGAGCTTTCCGATTTCAGTTCCAGAGCGATTTGCCCAATGAGTCCTTGATATTTAGTCGTTTTCAGCCAATTTTCTGGATTTTTGAAAATTTCACTTTTTTGTGAAAATATCCACTAAATGAGGGAATAATATGTGTGAGGGTACCCCAGGAGAGTTCCAAATGTGTGTGGGTAGAATATATATCCCACGGGGGTAAAATTGAAAAACGTTGAAAATTTTTTTTTTTTGGACTTAGTCATTTTTCCGGCGTTTTTCAGACTTTCAGATAGGGGAAATGTCAGTGAGCGTTCCAATTTCAGTTCCAGAGCGATTTGCCCAATGAGTCCTTGATATTTAGTCATTTTCAGCCAATTTTATGGATTTTTGAAAATTTCACTTTTTTGTGAAAATATCCACTAAATGAGGGAATAATATGTGTGAGGGTACCCCAGGAGAGTTCCAAATGTGTGTGGGTAGAATATATATCCCACGGGGATAAAATTGAAAAAAGTTGAAAAAAATTTTTTTTTGGACTTAGTAATTTTTCCGGCGTTTATCAGACTTTCAGATAGGGAAAATGTCAGTGAGCGTTCAGATTTCAGTTCCAGAGCGATTCGCCCAATGAGTCCTTGATATTTAGTCGTTTTCAGCCAATTTTCTGGATTTTTGAAAATTTCACTTTTTTGTGAAAATATCCACTAAATGAGGGAATAATATGTGTGAGGGTACCCCAGGAGAGTTCCAAATGTGTGTGGGTAGAATATATATCCCACGGGGGTAAAATTGAAAAAAGTTGAAAAAATTTTTTTTTTGGACTTAGTCATTTTTCCGGCGTTTATCAGACTTTCAGATAGGGAAAATGTCAGTGAGCCTTCCGATTTCAGTTCCAGAGCGATTTGCCCAATGAGTCCTTGATATTTAGTCGTTTTCAGCCAATTTTCTGGATTTTTGAAAATTTCACTTTTTTGTGAAAATATCCACTAAATGAGGGAATAATATGTGTGAGGGTACCCCAGGAGAGTTCCAAATGTGTGTGGGTAGAATATATATCCCACGGGGGTAAAATTGAAAAAAGTTGAAAATTTTTTTTTTTTGGACTTAGTCATTTTTCCGGCGTTTATCAGACTTTCAGATAGGGAAAATGTCAGTGAGCGTTCAGATTTCAGTTCCAGAGCGATTCGCCCAATGAGTCCTTGATATTTAGTCGTTTTCAGCCAATTTTCTGAATTTTTGAAAATTTCACTTTTTTGTGAAAATATCCACTAAATGAGAGAATAATATGTGTGAGGGTACCCAAGGAGAGTTCCAAATGTGTGTGGGTAGAATATATATCCCACGGGATAAAATTGAAAAAAGTTGAAAAAAAATTTTTTTTGGACTTAGTAATTTTTCCGGCGTTTATCAGACTTTCAGATAGGGAAAATGTCAGTGAGCGTTCAGATTTCAGTTCCAGAGCGATTCGCCCAATGAGTCCTTGATATTTAGTCGTTTTCAGCCAATTTTCTGGATTTTTAAAAATTTCACTTTTTTGTGAAAATATCCACGAAATGAGGGAATAATATGTGTGAGGGTACCCCAGGAGAGTTCCAAATGTGTGTGGGTAGAATATATATTTCACGGGGATAAAATTGAAAAAAGTTGAAAAAAATTTTTTTTTGGACTTAGTAATTTTTCCGGCGTTTATCAGACTTTCAGATAGGGAAAATGTCAGTGAGCGTTCAGATTTCAGTTCCATAGCGATTCGCCCAATGAATCCTTGATATTTAGTAGTTTTCATCCAATTTTCTGGATTTTTGAAAATTTCACTTTTTTGTGAAAATATCCACTAAATGAGGGAATAATATGTGTGAGGGTACCCCAGGAGAGTTCCAAATGTGTTTGGGTAGAATATATATCCCACGGGGGTAAAATTGAAAAAAGTTGAAAAAAATTTTTTTTGGGCCTTAGTCATTTTTTCGTCGTTTATCAGACTTTCAGATAGGGGAATTGTCAGTGCATGTTCCGATTTCAGTTCCAGAGCGATTCGCCCAATGAGTCCTTGATATTTAGTCGTTTTCAGCCAATTTTCTGGATTTTTGAAAATTTCACTTTTTTGTGAAAATATCCACTAAATGAGGGAATAATATGTGTGAGGGTACCCCAGGAGAGTTCCAAATGTGTTTGGGTAGAATATATATCCCACGGGGGTAAAATTGAAAAAAGTTGAAAAAAATTTTTTTTGGGCCTTAGTCATTTTTTCGTCGTTTATCAGACTTTCAGATAGGGGAATTGTCAGTGCATGTTCCGATTTCAGTTCCAGAGCGATTCGCCCAATGAGTCCTTGATATTTAGTCGTTTTCAGCCAATTTTCTGGATTTTTAAAAATTTCACTTTTTTGTGAAAATATCCACTAAATGAGGGAATAATATGTGTGAGGGTAACCCAGGAGAGTTCCAAATGTGTGTGGGTAGAATATATATCCCACGGGGATAAAATTTAAAAAAGTTGAAAAAAAAATTTTTTTGGACTTACTAATTTTTCCGGCGTTCATCAGACTTTCAGATAGGGGAAATGTCAGTGAGCATTCCGATATCAGTTCCAGAGCGATTCGCCCAATGAGTCCTTGATATTTAGTCGTTTTCAGCCAATTTTCTGGATTTTTGAAAATTTCACTTTTTTGTGAAAATATCCACTAAATGAGGGAATAATATGTGTGAGGGTACCCCAGGAGAGTTCCAAATGTGTGTGGGTAGAATATATATCCCACGGGGGTAAAATTGAAAAAAGTTGAAAAAAAAATTTTTTGGGCCTTAGTCATTTTTCCGTCGTTTATCAGACTTTCAGATAGGGGAAATGTCGGTGAGCATTCCGATTTCAGTTCCAGAGCGATTCGCCCAATGAGTCCTTGATATTTAGTCGTTTTCAGCCAATTTTCTGGATTTTTAAAAATTTCACTTTTTTTGTGAAAATATCCACTAAATGAAGGAATAATATGTGTGAGGGTACCCCAGGAGAGTTCCAAATGTGTGTGGGTAGAATATATATCCCACGGGGGTAAAATTGAAAATAGTTGAAAAAAATTTTTTTGGGGACTTAGTCATTTTTCCGTCGTTTATCAGACTTTCAGATAGGGGAATTGTCAGTGAGCGTTCTGATTTCAGTTCCATAGCGATTCGCCCAATGAATCCTTGATATTTAGTAGTTTTCATCCAATTTTCTGGATTTTTGAAAATTTCACTTTTTTGTGAAAATATCCACTAAATGAGGGAATAATATGTGTGAGGGAACCCCAGGAGAGTTCCAAATGTGTGTGGGTAGAATATATATCCCACGGGGATAAAACTGAAAAAAGTTGAAAAAAACATTTTTTTGGGACTTAGTAATTTTTCCGGCTTTTATCAGACTTTCAGATAGGGGAAATGTCAGTGAGCGTTCCGATTTCAGTTCCAGAGCGATTCGCCCAATGAGTCCTTGATATTTAGTCGTTTTCAGCCAATTTTCTGGATTTTTGAAAATTTCACTTTTTTGTGAAAATATCCACTAAATGAGGGAATAATATGTGTGAGGGTACCCCAGGAGAGTTCCAAATGTGTTTGGGTAGAATATATATCCCACGGGGGTAAAATTGAAAAAAGTTGAAAAAAATTTTTTTTGGGCCTTAGTCATTTTTCCGTCGTTTATCAGACTTTCAGATAGGGGAATTGTCAGTGCATGTTCCGATTTCAGTTCCAGAGCGATTCGCCCAATGAGTCCTTGATATTTAGTCGTTTTCAGCCAATTTTCTGGATTTTTAAAAATTTCACTTTTTTGTGAAAATATCCACTAAATGAGGGAATAATATGTGTGAGGGTAACCCAGGAGAGTTCCAAATGTGTGTGGGTAGAATATATATCCCACGGGGATAAAATTTAAAAAAGTTGAAAAAAAAATTTTTTTGGACTTACTAATTTTTCCGGCGTTCATCAGACTTTCAGATAGGGGAAATGTCAGTGAGCATTCCGATATCAGTTCCAGAGCGATTCGCCCAATGAGTCCTTGATATTTAGTCGTTTTCAGCCAATTTTCTGGATTTTTGAAAATTTCACTTTTTTGTGAAAATATCCACTAAATGAGGGAATAATATGTGTGAGGGTACCCCAGGAGAGTTCCAAATGTGTGTGGGTAGAATATATATCCCACGGGGGTAAAATTGAAAAAAGTTGAAAAAAACATTTTTTTGGGACTTAGTCATTTTTCCGGCTTTTATCAGACTTTCAGATAGGGGAAATGTCAGTGAGCGTTCCGATTTCAGTTCCAGAGCGATTCGCCCAATTCGCCCAATTTAGTCGTTTTCAGCCAATTTTCTGGATTTTTAAAAATTTCACTTTTTTGTGAAAATATCCACTAAATGAGGGAATAATATGTGTGAGGGTACCCCAGGAGAGTTCCAAATGTGTGTGGGTAGAATATATATCCCACGGGGGTAAAATTGAAAAAAGTTGAAAAAAAAATTTTTTGGGCCTTAGTCATTTTTCCGTCGTTTATCAGACTTTCAGATAGGGGAATTGTCAGTGCACGTTCCGATTTCAGTTCCATAGCGATTCGCCCAATGTATCCTTGATATTTAGTAGTTTTCAGCCAATTTTCTGGATTTTTGAAAATTTCACTTTTTTGTGAAAATATCCACTAAATGACGGAATAATATGTCTGAGGGTACCCCAGGAGAGTTCCAAATGTGTGTGGGTAGAATATATATCCCACGGGGGTAAAATTGAAAAAAGTTTAAAAAAAATTTTTTTAGGACTTAGTCATTTTTCCGGCGTTTATCAGACTTTCAGATAGGGGAAATGTCAGTGAGCATTCCGATTTCAGTTCCAGAGCGATTCGCCCAATGAGTCCTTGATATTTAGTCGTTTTCAGCCAATTTTCAGGATTTTTGAAAATTTCACTTTTTTGTGAAAATATCCACTAAATGAGAGAATAATATGTGTGAGGGTACCCAGGGAGAGTTCCAAATGTGTGTGGGTAGAATATATATCCCACGGGTGTAAAATTGAAAAAAGTTGAAAAAAATTTTTTTTGGGACTTAGTCATTTTTCCGTCGTTTATCAGACTTTCAGATAGGGGAATTGTCAGTGCACGTTCCGATTTCAGTTCCATAGCGATTCGCCCAATGTATCCTTGATATTTAGTAGTTTTCAGCCAATTTTCTGGATTTTTGAAAATTTCACTTTTTTGTGAAAATATCCACTAAATGAGGGAATAATATGTGTGAGGGTACCCCAGGAGAGTTCCAAATGTGTGTGGGTAGAATATATATCCCACGGGGGTAAAATTGAAAAAAGTTGAAAAAAACATTTTTTTGGGACTTAGTCATTTTTCCGGCTTTTATCAGACTTTCAGATAGGGGAAATGTCAGTGAGCGTTCCGATTTCAGTTCCAGAGCGATTCGCCCAATTCGCCCAATTTAGTCGTTTTCAGCCAATTTTCTGGATTTTTAAAAATTTCACTTTTTTGTGAAAATATCCACTAAATGAGGGAATAATATGTGTGAGGGTACCCCAGGAGAGTTCCAAATGTGTGTGGGTAGAATATATATCCCACGGGGGTAAAATTGAAAAAAGTTGAAAAAAAAATTTTTTGGGCCTTAGTCATTTTTCCGTCGTTTATCAGACTTTCAGATAGGGGAATTGTCAGTGCACGTTCCGATTTCAGTTCCATAGCGATTCGCCCAATGTATCCTTGATATTTAGTAGTTTTCAGCCAATTTTCTGGATTTTTGAAAATTTCACTTTTTTGTGAAAATATCCACTAAATGACGGAATAATATGTGTGAGGGTACCCCAGGAGAGTTCCAAATGTGTGTGGGTAGAATATATATCCCACGGGGGTAAAATTGAAAATAGTTGAAAAAAATTTTTTTGGGGACTTAGTCATTTTTCCGTCGTTTATCAGACTTTCAGATAGGGGAATTGTCAGTGAGCGTTCTGATTTCAGTTCCATAGCGATTCGCCCAATGAATCCTTGATATTTAGTAGTTTTCATCCAATTTTCTGGATTTTTGAAAATTTCACTTTTTTGTGAAAATATCCACTAAATGAGGGAATAATATGTGTGAGGGAACCCCAGGAGAGTTCCAAATGTGTGTGGGTAGAATATATATCCCACGGGGATAAAACTGAAAAAAGTTGAAAAAAACATTTTTTTGGGACTTAGTAATTTTTCCGGCTTTTATCAGACTTTCAGATAGGGGAAATGTCAGTGAGCGTTCCGATTTCAGTTCCAGAGCGATTCGCCCAATGAGTCCTTGATATTTAGTCGTTTTCAGCCAATTTTCTGGATTTTTGAAAATTTCACTTTTTTGTGAAAATATCCACTAAATGAGGGAATAATATGTGTGAGGGTACCCCAGGAGAGTTCCAAATGTGTTTGGGTAGAATATATATCCCACGGGGGTAAAATTGAAAAAAGTTGAAAAAAATTTTTTTTGGGCCTTAGTCATTTTTCCGTCGTTTATCAGACTTTCAGATAGGGGAATTGTCAGTGCATGTTCCGATTTCAGTTCCAGAGCGATTCGCCCAATGAGTCCTTGATATTTAGTCGTTTTCAGCCAATTTTCTGGATTTTTAAAAATTTCACTTTTTTGTGAAAATATCCACTAAATGAGGGAATAATATGTGTGAGGGTAACCCAGGAGAGTTCCAAATGTGTGTGGGTAGAATATATATCCCACGGGGATAAAATTTAAAAAAGTTGAAAAAAAAATTTTTTTGGACTTACTAATTTTTCCGGCGTTCATCAGACTTTCAGATAGGGGAAATGTCAGTGAGCATTCCGATATCAGTTCCAGAGCGATTCGCCCAATGAGTCCTTGATATTTAGTCGTTTTCAGCCAATTTTCTGGATTTTTGAAAATTTCACTTTTTTGTGAAAATATCCACTAAATGAGGGAATAATATGTGTGAGGGTACCCCAGGAGAGTTCCAAATGTGTGTGGGTAGAATATATATCCCACGGGGGTAAAATTGAAAAAAGTTGAAAAAAACATTTTTTTGGGACTTAGTCATTTTTCCGGCTTTTATCAGACTTTCAGATAGGGGAAATGTCAGTGAGCGTTCCGATTTCAGTTCCAGAGCGATTCGCCCAATTCGCCCAATTTAGTCGTTTTCAGCCAATTTTCTGGATTTTTAAAAATTTCACTTTTTTGTGAAAATATCCACTAAATGAGGGAATAATATGTGTGAGGGTACCCCAGGAGAGTTCCAAATGTGTGTGGGTAGAATATATATCCCACGGGGGTAAAATTGAAAAAAGTTGAAAAAAAAATTTTTTGGGCCTTAGTCATTTTTCCGTCGTTTATCAGACTTTCAGATAGGGGAATTGTCAGTGCACGTTCCGATTTCAGTTCCATAGCGATTCGCCCAATGTATCCTTGATATTTAGTAGTTTTCAGCCAATTTTCTGGATTTTTGAAAATTTCACTTTTTTGTGAAAATATCCACTAAATGACGGAATAATATGTGTGAGGGTACCCCAGGAGAGTTCCAAATGTGTGTGGGTAGAATATATATCCCACGGGGGTAAAATTGAAAAAAGTTTAAAAAAAATTTTTTTAGGACTTAGTCATTTTTCCGGCGTTTATCAGACTTTCAGATAGGGGAAATGTCAGTGAGCATTCCGATTTCAGTTCCAGAGCGATTCGCCCAATGAGTCCTTGATATTTAGTCGTTTTCAGCCAATTTTCAGGATTTTTGAAAATTTCACTTTTTTGTGAAAATATCCACTAAATGAGAGAATAATATGTGTGAGGGTACCCAGGGAGAGTTCCAAATGTGTGTGGGTAGAATATATATCCCACGGGTGTAAAATTGAAAAAAGTTGAAAAAAATTTTTTTTGGGACTTAGTCATTTTTCCGTCGTTTATCAGACTTTCAGATAGGGGAATTGTCAGTGCACGTTCCGATTTCAGTTCCATAGCGATTCGCCCAATGTATCCTTGATATTTAGTAGTTTTCAGCCAATTTTCTGGATTTTTGAAAATTTCACTTTTTTGTGAAAATATCCACTAAATGAGGGAATAATATGTGTGAGGGTACCCCAGGAGAGTTCCAAATGTGTGTGGGTAGAATATATATCCCACGGGGGTAAAATTGAAAAAAGTTGAAAAAAACATTTTTTTGGGACTTAGTCATTTTTCGGCTTTTATCAGACTTTCAGATAGGGGAAATGTCAGTGAGCGTTCCGATTTCAGTTCCAGAGCGATTCGCCCAATTCGCCCAATTTAGTCGTTTTCAGCCAATTTTCTGGATTTTTAAAAATTTCACTTTTTTGTGAAAATATCCACTAAATGAGGGAATAATATGTGTGAGGGTACCCCAGGAGAGTTCCAAATGTGTGTGGGTAGAATATATATCCCACGGGGGTAAAATTGAAAAAAGTTGAAAAAAAAATTTTTTGGGCCTTAGTCATTTTTCCGTCGTTTATCAGACTTTCAGATAGGGGAATTGTCAGTGCACGTTCCGATTTCAGTTCCATAGCGATTCGCCCAATGTATCCTTGATATTTAGTAGTTTTCAGCCAATTTTCTGGATTTTTGAAAATTTCACTTTTTTGTGAAAATATCCACTAAATGACGGAATAATATGTGTGAGGGTACCCCAGGAGAGTTCCAAATGTGTGTGGGTAGAATATATATCCCACGGGGGTAAAATTGAAAAAAGTTTAAAAAAAATTTTTTTAGGACTTAGTCATTTTTCCGGCGTTTATCAGACTTTCAGATAGGGGAAATGTCAGTGAGCATTCCGATTTCAGTTCCAGAGCGATTCGCCCAATGAGTCCTTGATATTTAGTCGTTTTCAGCCAATTTTCAGGATTTTTGAAAATTTCACTTTTTTGTGAAAATATCCACTAAATGAGAGAATAATATGTGTGAGGGTACCCAGGGAGAGTTCCAAATGTGTGTGGGTAGAATATATATCCCACGGGTGTAAAATTGAAAAAAGTTGAAAAAAATTTTTTTTGGGACTTAGTCATTTTTCCGTCGTTTATCAGACTTTCAGATAGGGGAATTGTCAGTGCACGTTCCGATTTCAGTTCCATAGCGATTCGCCCAATGTATCCTTGATATTTAGTAGTTTTCAGCCAATTTTCTGGATTTTTGAAAATTTCACTTTTTTGTGAAAATATCCACTAAATGACGGAATAATATGTGTGAGGGTACCCCAGGAGAGTTCCAAATGTGTGTGGGTAGAATATATATCCCACGGGGGTAAAATTGAAAAAAGTTTAAAAAAAATTTTTTTAGGACTTAGTAATTTTTCCGGCGTTTATCAGACTTTCAGATAGGGGAAATGTCAGTGAGCATTCCGATTTCAGTTCCAGAGCGATTCGCCCAATGAGTCCTTGATATTTAGTCGTTTTCAGCCAATTTTCTGGATTTTTAAAAATTTCACTTTTTTTGTGAAAATATCCACTAAATGAAGGAATAATATGTGTGAGGGTACCCCAGGAGAGTTCCAAATGTGTGTGGGTAGAATATATATCCCACGGGGGTAAAATTGAAAATAGTTGAAAAAAATTTTTTTGGGGACTTAGTCATTTTTCCGTCGTTTATCAGACTTTCAGATAGGGGAATTGTCAGTGAGCGTTCTGATTTCAGTTCCATAGCGATTCGCCCAATGAATCCTTGATATTTAGTAGTTTTCATCCAATTTTCTGGATTTTTGAAAATTTCACTTTTTTGTGAAAATATCCACTAAATGAGGGAATAATATGTGTGAGGGAACCCCAGGAGAGTTCCAAATGTGTGTGGGTAGAATATATATCCCACGGGGATAAAACTGAAAAAAGTTGAAAAAAACATTTTTTTGGGACTTAGTAATTTTTCCGGCTTTTATCAGACTTTCAGATAGGGGAAATGTCAGTGAGCGTTCCGATTTCAGTTCCAGAGCGATTCGCCCAATGAGTCCTTGATATTTAGTAGTTTTCAGCCAATTTTCTGGATTTTTGAAAATTTCACTTTTTTGTGAAAATATCCACTAAATGAGGGAATAATATGTGTGAGGGTACCCCAGGAGAGTTCCAAATGTGTTTGGGTAGAATATATATCCCACGGGGGTAAAATTGAAAAAAGTTGAAAAAAATTTTTTTTGGGCCTTAGTCATTTTTCCGTCGTTTATCAGACTTTCAGATAGGGGAATTGTCAGTGCATGTTCCGATTTCAGTTCCAGAGCGATTCGCCCAATGAGTCCTTGATATTTAGTCGTTTTCAGCCAATTTTCTGGATTTTTAAAAATTTCACTTTTTTGTGAAAATATCCACTAAATGAGGGAATAATATGTGTGAGGGTAACCCAGGAGAGTTCCAAATGTGTGTGGGTAGAATATATATCCCACGGGGATAAAATTTAAAAAAGTTGAAAAAAAAATTTTTTTGGACTTACTAATTTTTCCGGCGTTCATCAGACTTTCAGATAGGGGAAATGTCAGTGAGCATTCCGATATCAGTTCCAGAGCGATTCGCCCAATGAGTCCTTGATATTTAGTCGTTTTCAGCCAATTTTCTGGATTTTTGAAAATTTCACTTTTTTGTGAAAATATCCACTAAATGACGGAATAATATGTGTGAGGGTACCCCAGGAGAGTTCCAAATGTGTGTGGGTAGAATATATATCCCACGGGGGTAAAATTGAAAAAAGTTTAAAAAAAATTTTTTTAGGACTTAGTAATTTTTCCGGCGTTTATCAGACTTTCAGATAGGGGAAATGTCAGTGAGCATTCCGATTTCAGTTCCAGAGCGATTCGCCCAATGAGTCCTTGATATTTAGTCGTTTTCAGCCAATTTTCTGGATTTTTAAAAATTTCACTTTTTTTGTGAAAATATCCACTAAATGAAGGAATAATATGTGTGAGGGTACCCCAGGAGAGTTCCAAATGTGTGTGGGTAGAATATATATCCCACGGGGGTAAAATTGAAAATAGTTGAAAAAAATTTTTTTGGGGACTTAGTCATTTTTCCGTCGTTTATCAGACTTTCAGATAGGGGAATTGTCAGTGAGCGTTCTGATTTCAGTTCCATAGCGATTCGCCCAATGAATCCTTGATATTTAGTAGTTTTCATCCAATTTTCTGGATTTTTGAAAATTTCACTTTTTTGTGAAAATATCCACTAAATGAGGGAATAATATGTGTGAGGGAACCCCAGGAGAGTTCCAAATGTGTGTGGGTAGAATATATATCCCACGGGGATAAAACTGAAAAAAGTTGAAAAAAACATTTTTTTGGGACTTAGTAATTTTTCCGGCTTTTATCAGACTTTCAGATAGGGGAAATGTCAGTGAGCGTTCCGATTTCAGTTCCAGAGCGATTCGCCCAATGAGTCCTTGATATTTAGTAGTTTTCAGCCAATTTTCTGGATTTTTGAAAATTTCACTTTTTTGTGAAAATATCCACTAAATGAGGGAATAATATGTGTGAGGGTACCCCAGGAGAGTTCCAAATGTGTTTGGGTAGAATATATATCCCACGGGGGTAAAATTGAAAAAAGTTGAAAAAAATTTTTTTTGGGCCTTAGTCATTTTTCCGTCGTTTATCAGACTTTCAGATAGGGGAATTGTCAGTGCATGTTCCGATTTCAGTTCCAGAGCGATTCGCCCAATGAGTCCTTGATATTTAGTCGTTTTCAGCCAATTTTCTGGATTTTTAAAAATTTCACTTTTTTGTGAAAATATCCACTAAATGAGGGAATAATATGTGTGAGGGTAACCCAGGAGAGTTCCAAATGTGTGTGGGTAGAATATATATCCCACGGGGATAAAATTTAAAAAAGTTGAAAAAAAAATTTTTTTGGACTTACTAATTTTTCCGGCGTTCATCAGACTTTCAGATAGGGGAAATGTCAGTGAGCATTCCGATATCAGTTCCAGAGCGATTCGCCCAATGAGTCCTTGATATTTAGTCGTTTTCAGCCAATTTTCTGGATTTTTGAAAATTTCACTTTTTTGTGAAAATATCCACTAAATGAGGGAATAATATGTGTGAGGGTACCCCAGGAGAGTTCCAAATGTGTGTGGGTAGAATATATATCCCACGGGGGTAAAATTGAAAAAAGTTGAAAAAAACATTTTTTTGGGACTTAGTCATTTTTCCGGCTTTTATCAGACTTTCAGATAGGGGATATGTCAGTGAGCGTTCCGATTTCAGTTCCAGAGCGATTCGCCCAATTCGCCCAATTTAGTCGTTTTCAGCCAATTTTCTGGATTTTTAAAAATTTCACTTTTTTGTGAAAATATCCACTAAATGAGGGAATAATATGTGTGAGGGTACCCCAGGAGAGTTCCAAATGTGTGTGGGTAGAATATATATCCCACGGGGGTAAAATTGAAAAAAGTTGAAAAAAAAATTTTTTGGGCCTTAGTCATTTTTCCGTCGTTTATCAGACTTTCAGATAGGGGAATTGTCAGTGCACGTTCCGATTTCAGTTCCATAGCGATTCGCCCAATGTATCCTTGATATTTAGTAGTTTTCAGCCAATTTTCTGGATTTTTGAAAATTTCACTTTTTTGTGAAAATATCCACTAAATGACGGAATAATATGTGTGAGGGTACCCCAGGAGAGTTCCAAATGTGTGTGGGTAGAATATATATCCCACGGGGGTAAAATTGAAAAAAGTTTAAAAAAAATTTTTTTAGGACTTAGTCATTTTTCCGGCGTTTATCAGACTTTCAGATAGGGGAAATGTCAGTGAGCATTCCGATTTCAGTTCCAGAGCGATTCGCCCAATGAGTCCTTGATATTTAGTCGTTTTCAGCCAATTTTCAGGATTTTTGAAAATTTCACTTTTTTGTGAAAATATCCACTAAATGAGAGAATAATATGTGTGAGGGTACCCAGGGAGAGTTCCAAATGTGTGTGGGTAGAATATATATCCCACGGGTGTAAAATTGAAAAAAGTTGAAAAAAATTTTTTTTGGGACTTAGTCATTTTTCCGTCGTTTATCAGACTTTCAGATAGGGGAATTGTCAGTGCACGTTCCGATTTCAGTTCCATAGCGATTCGCCCAATGTATCCTTGATATTTAGTAGTTTTCAGCCAATTTTCTGGATTTTTGAAAATTTCACTTTTTTGTGAAAATATCCACTAAATGACGGAATAATATGTGTGAGGGTACCCCAGGAGAGTTCCAAATGTGTGTGGGTAGAATATATATCCCACGGGGGTAAAATTGAAAAAAGTTTAAAAAAAATTTTTTTAGGACTTAGTAATTTTTCCGGCGTTTATCAGACTTTCAGATAGGGGAAATGTCAGTGAGCATTCCGATTTCAGTTCCAGAGCGATTCGCCCAATGAGTCCTTGATATTTAGTCGTTTTCAGCCAATTTTCTGGATTTTTAAAAATTTCACTTTTTTTGTGAAAATATCCACTAAATGAAGGAATAATATGTGTGAGGGTACCCCAGGAGAGTTCCAAATGTGTGTGGGTAGAATATATATCCCACGGGGGTAAAATTGAAAATAGTTGAAAAAAATTTTTTTGGGGACTTAGTCATTTTTCCGTCGTTTATCAGACTTTCAGATAGGGGAATTGTCAGTGAGCGTTCTGATTTCAGTTCCATAGCGATTCGCCCAATGAATCCTTGATATTTAGTAGTTTTCATCCAATTTTCTGGATTTTTGAAAATTTCACTTTTTTGTGAAAATATCCACTAAATGAGGGAATAATATGTGTGAGGGAACCCCAGGAGAGTTCCAAATGTGTGTGGGTAGAATATATATCCCACGGGGATAAAACTGAAAAAAGTTGAAAAAAACATTTTTTTGGGACTTAGTAATTTTTCCGGCTTTTATCAGACTTTCAGATAGGGGAAATGTCAGTGAGCGTTCCGATTTCAGTTCCAGAGCGATTCGCCCAATGAGTCCTTGATATTTAGTAGTTTTCAGCCAATTTTCTGGATTTTTGAAAATTTCACTTTTTTGTGAAAATATCCACTAAATGAGGGAATAATATGTGTGAGGGTACCCCAGGAGAGTTCCAAATGTGTTTGGGTAGAATATATATCCCACGGGGGTAAAATTGAAAAAAGTTGAAAAAAATTTTTTTTGGGCCTTAGTCATTTTTCCGTCGTTTATCAGACTTTCAGATAGGGGAATTGTCAGTGCATGTTCCGATTTCAGTTCCAGAGCGATTCGCCCAATGAGTCCTTGATATTTAGTCGTTTTCAGCCAATTTTCTGGATTTTTAAAAATTTCACTTTTTTGTGAAAATATCCACTAAATGAGGGAATAATATGTGTGAGGGTAACCCAGGAGAGTTCCAAATGTGTGTGGGTAGAATATATATCCCACGGGGATAAAATTTAAAAAAGTTGAAAAAAAAATTTTTTTGGACTTACTAATTTTTCCGGCGTTCATCAGACTTTCAGATAGGGGAAATGTCAGTGAGCATTCCGATATCAGTTCCAGAGCGATTCGCCCAATGAGTCCTTGATATTTAGTCGTTTTCAGCCAATTTTCTGGATTTTTGAAAATTTCACTTTTTTGTGAAAATATCCACTAAATGAGGGAATAATATGTGTGAGGGTACCCCAGGAGAGTTCCAAATGTGTGTGGGTAGAATATATATCCCACGGGGGTAAAATTGAAAAAAGTTGAAAAAAACATTTTTTTGGGACTTAGTCATTTTTCCGGCTTTTATCAGACTTTCAGATAGGGGATATGTCAGTGAGCGTTCCGATTTCAGTTCCAGAGCGATTCGCCCAATTCGCCCAATTTAGTCGTTTTCAGCCAATTTTCTGGATTTTTAAAAATTTCACTTTTTTGTGAAAATATCCACTAAATGAGGGAATAATATGTGTGAGGGTACCCCAGGAGAGTTCCAAATGTGTGTGGGTAGAATATATATCCCACGGGGGTAAAATTGAAAAAAGTTGAAAAAAAAATTTTTTGGGCCTTAGTCATTTTTCCGTCGTTTATCAGACTTTCAGATAGGGGAATTGTCAGTGCACGTTCCGATTTCAGTTCCATAGCGATTCGCCCAATGTATCCTTGATATTTAGTAGTTTTCAGCCAATTTTCTGGATTTTTGAAAATTTCACTTTTTTGTGAAAATATCCACTAAATGACGGAATAATATGTGTGAGGGTACCCCAGGAGAGTTCCAAATGTGTGTGGGTAGAATATATATCCCACGGGGGTAAAATTGAAAATAGTTGAAAAAAATTTTTTTGGGGACTTAGTCATTTTTCCGTCGTTTATCAGACTTTCAGATAGGGGAATTGTCAGTGAGCGTTCTGATTTCAGTTCCATAGCGATTCGCCCAATGAATCCTTGATATTTAGTAGTTTTCATCCAATTTTCTGGATTTTTGAAAATTTCACTTTTTTGTGAAAATATCCACTAAATGAGGGAATAATATGTGTGAGGGAACCCCAGGAGAGTTCCAAATGTGTGTGGGTAGAATATATATCCCACGGGGATAAAACTGAAAAAAGTTGAAAAAAACATTTTTTTTGGACTTAGTAATTTTTCCGGCTTTTATCAGACTTTCAGATAGGGGAAATGTCAGTGAGCGTTCCGATTTCAGTTCCAGAGCGATTCGCCCAATGAGTCCTTGATATTTAGTCGTTTTCAGCCAATTTTCTGGATTTTTGAAAATTTCACTTTTTTGTGAAAATATCCACTAAATGAGGGAATAATATGTGTGAGGGTACCCCAGGAGAGTTCCAAATGTGTTTGGGTAGAATATATATCCCACGGGGGTAAAATTGAAAAAAGTTGAAAAAAATTTTTTTTGGGCCTTAGTCATTTTTCCGTCGTTTATCAGACTTTCAGATAGGGGAATTGTCAGTGCATGTTCCGATTTCAGTTCCAGAGCGATTCGCCCAATGAGTCCTTGATATTTAGTCGTTTTCAGCCAATTTTCTGGATTTTTAAAAATTTCACTTTTTTGTGAAAATATCCACTAAATGAGGGAATAATATGTGTGAGGGTAACCCAGGAGAGTTCCAAATGTGTGTGGGTAGAATATATATCCCACGGGGATAAAATTTAAAAAAGTTGAAAAAAAAATTTTTTTGGACTTACTAATTTTTCCGGCGTTCATCAGACTTTCAGATAGGGGAAATGTCAGTGAGCATTCCGATATCAGTTCCAGAGCGATTCGCCCAATGAGTCCTTGATATTTAGTCGTTTTCAGCCAATTTTCTGGATTTTTGAAAATTTCACTTTTTTGTGAAAATATCCACTAAATGAGGGAATAATATGTGTGAGGGTACCCCAGGAGAGTTCCAAATGTGTGTGGGTAGAATATATATCCCACGGGGGTAAAATTGAAAAAAGTTGAAAAAAACATTTTTTTGGGACTTAGTCATTTTTCCGGCTTTTATCAGACTTTCAGATAGGGGAAATGTCAGTGAGCGTTCCGATTTCAGTTCCAGAGCGATTCGCCCAATTCGCCCAATTTAGTCGTTTTCAGCCAATTTTCTGGATTTTTAAAAATTTCACTTTTTTGTGAAAATATCCACTAAATGAGGGAATAATATGTGTGAGGGTACCCCAGGAGAGTTCCAAATGTGTGTGGGTAGAATATATATCCCACGGGGGTAAAATTGAAAAAAGTTGAAAAAAAAATTTTTTGGGCCTTAGTCATTTTTCCGTCGTTTATCAGACTTTCAGATAGGGGAATTGTCAGTGCACGTTCCGATTTCAGTTCCATAGCGATTCGCCCAATGTATCCTTGATATTTAGTAGTTTTCAGCCAATTTTCTGGATTTTTGAAAATTTCACTTTTTTGTGAAAATATCCACTAAATGACGGAATAATATGTGAGGGTACCCCAGGAGAGTTCCAAATGTGTGTGGGTAGAATATATATCCCACGGGGGTAAAATTGAAAAAAGTTTAAAAAAAATTTTTTTAGGACTTAGTCATTTTTCCGGCGTTTATCAGACTTTCAGATAGGGGAAATGTCAGTGAGCATTCCGATTTCAGTTCCAGAGCGATTCGCCCAATGAGTCCTTGATATTTAGTCGTTTTCAGCCAATTTTCAGGATTTTTGAAAATTTCACTTTTTTGTGAAAATATCCACTAAATGAGAGAATAATATGTGTGAGGGTACCCAGGGAGAGTTCCAAATGTGTGTGGGTAGAATATATATCCCACGGGTGTAAAATTGAAAAAAGTTGAAAAAAATTTTTTTTGGGACTTAGTCATTTTTCCGTCGTTTATCAGACTTTCAGATAGGGGAATTGTCAGTGCACGTTCCGATTTCAGTTCCATAGCGATTCGCCCAATGTATCCTTGATATTTAGTAGTTTTCAGCCAATTTTCTGGATTTTTGAAAATTTCACTTTTTTGTGAAAATATCCACTAAATGAGGGAATAATATGTGTGAGGGTACCCCAGGAGAGTTCCAAATGTGTGTGGGTAGAATATATATCCCACGGGGGTAAAATTGAAAAAAGTTGAAAAAAACATTTTTTTGGGACTTAGTCATTTTTCCGGCTTTTATCAGACTTTCAGATAGGGGAAATGTCAGTGAGCGTTCCGATTTCAGTTCCAGAGCGATTCGCCCAATTCGCCCAATTTAGTCGTTTTCAGCCAATTTTCTGGATTTTTAAAAATTTCACTTTTTTGTGAAAATATCCACTAAATGAGGGAATAATATGTGTGAGGGTACCCCAGGAGAGTTCCAAATGTGTGTGGGTAGAATATATATCCCACGAAGGTAAAATTGAAAAAAGTTGAAAAAAAAATTTTTTGGGCCTTAGTCATTTTTCCGTCGTTTATCAGACTTTCAGATAGGGGAATTGTCAGTGCACGTTCCGATTTCAGTTCCATAGCGATTCGCCCAATGTATCCTTGATATTTAGTAGTTTTCAGCCAATTTTCTGGATTTTTGAAAATTTCACTTTTTTGTGAAAATATCCACTAAATGACGGAATAATATGTGTGAGGGTACCCCAGGAGAGTTCCAAATGTGTGTGGGTAGAATATATATCCCACGGGGGTAAAATTGAAAAAAGTTTAAAAAAAATTTTTTTAGGACTTAGTCATTTTTCCGGCGTTTATCAGACTTTCAGATAGGGGAAATGTCAGTGAGCATTCCGATTTCAGTTCCAGAGCGATTCGCCCAATGAATCCTTGATATTTAGTAGTTTTCAGCCAATTTTCTGGATTTTTGAAAATTTCACTTTCTTGTGAAAATATCCACTAAATGAGGGAATAATATGTGTGAGGGAACCCCAGGAGAGTTCCAAATGTGTGTGGGTAGAATATATATCCCACGGGGATAAAACTGAAAAAAGTTGAAAAAAACATTTTTTTGGGACTTAGTAATTTTTCCGGCTTTTATCAGACTTTCAGATAGGGGAAATGTCAGTGAGCGTTCCGATTTCAGTTCCAGAGCGATTCGCCCAATTCACCCAATTTAGTCATTTTCAGCCAATTTTCTGGATTTTTAAAAATTTCACTTTTATGTGAAAATATCCACTAAATGAGGGAATAATATGTGTGAGGGTACCCCAGGAGAGTTCCAAATGTGTGTGGGTAGAATATATATCCCACGGGTGTAAAATTGAAAAAAGTTGAAAAAAATTTTTTTTGGGACTTAGTAATTTTTCCGGCTTTTATCAGACTTTCAGATAGGGGAAATGTCAGTGAGCGTTCCGATTTCAGTTCCAGAGCGATTCGCCCAATGAGTCCTTGATATTTAGTCGTTTTCAGCCAATTTTCTGGATTTTTAAAAATTTCACTTTTTTGTGAAAATATCCACTAAATGAGGGAATAATATGTGTGATGGTACCCCAGGAGAGTTCCAAATGTGTGTGGGTAGAATATATATCCCACGGGGGTAAAATTGAAAAAAGTTGAAAAAAATTTTTTTTGGACTTAGTCATTTTTCCGGCGTTTATCAGACATTCAGATAGGGAAAATGTCAGTGAGCATTCAGATTTCAGTTCCAGAGCGATTCGCCCAATGAGTCCTTGATATTAAGTCGTTTTCAGCCAATTTTCTGGATTTTTAAAAATTTCACTTTTTTTGTGAAAATATCCACTAAATGAGGGAATAATATGTGTGAGGGTACCCCAGGAGAGTTCCAAATGTGTGTGGGTAGAATATATATCCCACGGGGATAAAATTGAAAAAAGTTGAAAAAAAATTTTTTTTGGACTTACTAATTTTTCCGGCGTTCATCAGACTTTCAGATAGGGGAAATGTCAGTGAGCATTCCGATATCAGTTCCAGAGCGATTCGCCCAATGAGTCCTTGATATTTAGTCGTTTTCAGCCAATTTTCTGGATTTTTGAAAATTTAACTTTTTTGTGAAAATATCTACTAAATGAGGGAATAATATGTGTGAGGGTACCCCAGGAGAGTTCCAAATGTGTGTGGGTAGAATATATATCCCACGGGGGTAAAATTGAAAATAGTTGAAAAAAATTTTTTTGGGGACTTAGTCATTTTTCCGTCGTTTATCAGACTTTCAGATAGGGGAATTGTCAGTGAGCGTTCTGATTTCAGTTCCAGAGCGATTCGCCCAATGAATCGTTGATATTTAATAGTTTTCAGCCAATTTTCTGGATTTTTGAAAATTTCACTTTTTTGTGAAGATATCCACTAAATGAGGGAATAATATGTGTGAGGGAACCCCAGGAGAGTTCCAAATGTGTGTGGGTAGAATATAGATCCCACGGGGGTAAAATTGAAAAAAGTTGAAAAAAATTTTTTTTGGACCTTAGTCATTTTTCCGTCGTTTATCAGACTTTCAGATAGGGGAATTGTCAGTGCACGTTCCGATTTCAGTTCCAGATCGATTCGCCCAATGAGTCCTTGATATTTAGTCGTTTTCAGCCAATTTTCTGGATTTTTAAAAATTTCACTTTTTTGTGAAAATATCCACTAAATGAGGGAATAATATGTGTGAGGGTACCCCAGGAGAGTTCCAAATGTGTGTGGGTAGAATATATATCCCACGGGGGTAAAATTGAAAAAAGTTTGAAAAAAATTTTTTTTGGACTTAGTCATTTTTCCGTCGTTTATCAGACTTTCAGATAGGGGAAATGTCAGTGAGCGTTCCGATTTCAGTTCCAGAGCGATTCGCCCAATGAGTCCTTGATATTTAGTCGTTTTCAGCCAATTTTCTGGATTTTTAAAAATTTCACTTTTTTATGAAAATATCCACTAAATGAGGGAATAATATGTGTGAGGGTACCCCAGGAGAGTTCCAAATGTGTGTGGGTAGAATATATATCCCACGGGGGTAAAATTGAAAAAAGTTGAAAAAATATTTTTTTGGGACTTAGTCATTTTTCCGTCGTTTATCAGACTTTCAGATAGGGGAATTGTCAGTGAGCGTTCTGATTTCAGTTCCAGAGCGATTCGCCCAATGAATCCTTGATATTTAGTAGTTTTCAGCCAATTTTCTGGATTTTTGAAAATTTCACTTTTTTGTGAAAATATCCACTAAATGAGGGAATAATATGTGTGAGGGAACCCCAGGAGAGTTCCAAATGTGTGTGGGTAGAATATATATCCCACGGGGATAAAACTGAAAAAAGTTGAAAAAAACATTTTTTTGGGACTTAGTAATTTTTCCGGCTTTTATCAGACTTTCAGATAGGGGAAATGTCAGTGAGCGTTCCGATTTCAGTTCCAGAGCGATTCGCCCAATTCGCCAAATTTAGTCGTTTTCAGCCAATTTTCTGGATTTTTAAAAGTTTCACTTTTTTGTGAAAATATCCACTAAATGAGGGAATAATATGTGTGAGGGTACCCCAGGAGAGTTCCAAATGTGTTTGGGTAGAATATATATCCCACGGGGGTAAAATTGAAAAAAGTTGAAAAAATTTTTTTTGGGACTTAGTCATTTTTCCGTCGTTTATCAGACTTTCAGATAGGGGAATTGTCAGTGAGCGTTCCGATTTCAGTTCCAGAGCGATTCGCCCAATGAATCGTTGATATTTAGTAGTTTTCAGCCAATTTTCTGGATTTTTGAAAATTTCACTTTTTTGTGAAGATATCCACTAAATGAGGGAATAATATGTGTGAGGGAACCCCAGGAGAGTTCCAAATGTGTGTGGGTAGAATATAGATCCCACGGGGGTAAAATTGAAAAAAGTTTAAAAAAAATTTTTTTTGGACTTAGTCATTTTTCCGTTGTTTATCAGACTTTCAGATAGGGGAAATGTCAGTGAGCGTTCCGATTTCAGTTCCAGAGCGATTCGCCCAATGAGTCCTTGATATTTAGTCGTTTTCAGCCAATTTTCTGGATTTTTAAAAATTTCACTTTTTTGTGAAAATATCCACTAAATGAGGGAATAATATGTGTGAGGGTACCCCAGGAGAGTTCCAAATGTGTTTGGGTAGAATATACATCCCACGGGGGTAAAATTGAAAAAAGTTGAAAAAAATTTTTTTGGGACTTAGTCATTTTTCCGTCGTTTATCAGACTTTCAGATAGGGGAATTGTCAGTGAGCGTTCCGATTTCAGTTCCAGAGCGATTCGCCCAATGAATCGTTGATATTTAGTAGTTTTCAGCCAGTTTTCTGGATTTTTGAAAATTTCACTTTTTTGTGAAGATATCCACTAAATGAGGGAATAATATGTGTGAGGGAACCCCAGGAGAGTTCCAAATGTGTGTGGGTAGAATATATATCCCTCGGGGGTAAAAGTGAAAAAAGTTGAAAAAAATTTTTTTTGGGCCTTAGTCATTTTTCCGTCGTTTATCAGACTTTCAGATAGGGGAATTGTCAGTGCACATTCCGATTTCAGTTCCAGAGCGATTCGCCCAATGTATCCTTGATATTTAGTAGTTTTCAGCCAATTTTCTGGATTTTTGAAAATTTCACTTTTTTGTGAAAATATCCACTAAATGAGGGAATAATATGTGTGAGGGAATCCCAGGAGAGTTCCAAATGTGTGTGGGTAGAATATATATCCCACGGGGATAAAATTGAAAAAAGTTTAAAAAAAATTTTTTTTTGGACTTAGTAATTTTTCCGGCGTTTATCAGACTTTCAGACAGGGGAAATGTCAGTGAGCGTTCCGATTTCAGTTCCAGAGCGATTCGCCCAATGAGTCCTTGAAATTTAGTCGTTTTCAGCCAATTTTCAGGATTTTTGAAAATTTCACTTTTTTGTGAAAATATCCACTAAATGAGGGAATAATATGTGTGAGGGTACCCCAGGAGAGTTCCAAATGTGTGTGGGTAGAATATATATCCCACGGGGATAAAATTGAAAAAAGTTGAAAAAAATTTCTTTTTTGGACTTAGTAATTTTTCCGGCGTTTATCAGACTTTCAGATAGGGGAAATGTCAGTGAGCGTTCCGATTTCAGTTCCAGAGCGATTCGCCCAATAAGTCCTTGATATTTAGTCGTTTTCAGCCAATTTTCTGGATTTTTAAAAATTTCACTTTTTTGTGAAAATATAAACTAAATGAGGGAATAATATGTGTGAGGGTACCCCAGGAGAGTTCCAAATGTGTGTGGGTAGAATATATATCCCACGGGTATAAAATTGAAAAAAGTTGAAAAAATTTTTTTTGGGACTTAGTCATTTTTCCGTCGTTTATCACACTTTCAGACAGGGGAATTGTCAGTGCACATTCCGATTTCAGTTCCAGAGCGATTCGCCCAATGTATCCTTGATATTTAGTAGTTTTCAGCCAATTTTCTGGATTTTTGAAAATTTCACTTTTTTGTGAAAATATCCACTAAATGAGGGAATAATATGTGTGAGGGAATCCCAGGAGAGTTCCAAATGTGTGTGGGTAGAATATATATCCCACGGGGATAAAATTTAAAAAAGTTGAAAAAAATTTTTTTTTGGACTTACTAATTTTTCCGGCGTTCATCAGACTTTCAGATAGGGGAAATGTCAGTGAGCATTCCGATATCAGTTCCAGAGCGATTCGCCCAATGAGTCCTTGATATTTAGTGTTTTCAGCCAATTTTCTGGATTTTTGAAAATTTTACTTTTTTGTGAAAATATCCACTAAATGAGGGAATAATATGTGTGAGGGTACCCCAGGAGAGTTCCAAATGTGTTTGGGTAGAATATGCATCCCACGGGGGTAAAATTGAAAAAAGTTGAAAAAAAATGTTTTTGGGACTTAGTCATTTTTCCGTCGTTTATCAGACTTTCAGATAGGGGAATTGTCAGTGAGCGTTCTGATTTCAGTTCCAGAGCGATTCGCCCAATGAATCCTTGATATTTAGTAGTTTTCAGCCAATTTTCTGGATTTTTGAAAATTTCACTTTTTTGTGAAAATATCCACTAAATGAGGGAATAATATGTGTGAGGGTACCCCAGGAGAGTTCCAAATGTGTGTGGGTAGAATATATATCCCACGGGGATAAAATTGAAAAAAGTTGAAAAAAATTTTTTTTTTGGACTTAGTAATTTTTCCGGCGTTTATCAGACTTTCAGATAGGGGAAATGTCAGTGAGCGTTCCGATTTCAGTTCCAGAGCGATTCGCCCAATGAGTCCTTGATATTTAGTCGTTTTCAGCCAATTTTCTGGATTTTTAAAAATTTCACTTTTTTGTGAAAATATAAACTAAATGAGGGAATAATATGTGTGAGGGTACCCCAGGAGAGTTCCAAATGTGTGTGGGTAGAATATATATCCCACGGGTATAAAATTGAAAAAAGTTGAAAAAAATTTTTTTGGGACTTAGTCATTTTTCCGTCGTTTATCACACTTTCAGACAGGGGAATTGTCAGTGCACATTCCGATTTCAGTTCCAGAGCGATTCGCCCAATGTATCCTTGATATTTAGTAGTTTTCAGCCAATTTTCTGGATTTTTGAAAATTTCACTTTTTTGTGAAAATATCCACTAAATGAGGGAATAATATGTGTGAGGGAATCCCAGGAGAGTTCCAAATGTGTTTGGGTAGAATATGCATCCCACGGGGGTAAAATTGAAAAAAGTTGAAAAAAAATGTTTTTGGGACTTAGTCATTTTTCCGTCGTTTATCAGACTTTCAGATAGGGGAATTGTCAGTGAGCGTTCTGATTTCAGTTCCAGAGCGATTCGCCCAATGAATCCTTGATATTTAGTAGTTTTCAGCCAATTTTCTGGATTTTTGAAAATTTCACTTTTTTGTGAAAATATCCACTAAATGAGGGAATAATATGTGTGAGGGTACCCCAGGAGAGTTCCAAATGTGTGTGGGTAGAATATATATCCCACGGGGATAAAATTGAAAAAAGTTTAAAAAAATTTTTTTTTGGACATAGTAATTTTTCCGGCGTTTATCAGACTTTCAGATAGGGGAAATGTCAGTGAGCGTTCCGATTTCAGTTCCAGAGCGATTCACCCAATGAGTCCTTGATATTTAGTCGTTTTCAGCCAATTTTCTGGATTTTTAAAAATTTCACTTTTTTGTGAAAATATCCACTAAATGAAGGAATAATATGTGTGAGGGTACCCCAGGAGAGTTCCAAATGTGTTTGGGTAGAATATGCATCCCACGGGGGTAAAATTGAAAAAAGTTGAAAAAAATTTTTTTGGGACTTAGTCATTTTTCCGTCGTTTATCACACTTTCAGACAGGGGAATTGTCAGTGCACATTCCGATTTCAGTTCCAGAGCGATTCGCTCAATGAATCGTTGATATTTAGTAGTTTTCAGCCAATTTTCTGGATTTTTGAAAATTTCACTTTTTTGTGAAGATATCCACTAAATGAGGGAAAAATATGTGTGAGGGAACCCCAGGAGAGTTCCAAATGTGTGTGGGTAGAATATAGATCCCACGGGGGTAAAATTGAAAAAAGTTGAAAAAAATTTTTTTTGGACCTTAGTCATTTTTCCGTCGTTTATCAGACTTTCAGATAGGGGAATTGTCAGTGCACGTTCCGATTTCAGTTCCAGATCGATTCGCCCAATGAGTCCTTGATATTTAGTCGTTTTCAGCCAATTTTCTGGATTTTTAAAAATTTCACTTTTTTGTGAAAATATCCACTAAATGAGGGAATAATATGTGTGAGGGTACCCCAGGAGAGTTCCAAATGTGTGTGGGTAGAATATATATCCCACGGGGATAAAATTTAAAAAAGTTGAAAAAAAATTTTTTTTGGACTTAATAATTTTTCCGGCGTTCATCAGACTTTCAGATAGGGGAAATGTCAGTGAGCATTCCGATATCAGTTCCAGAGCGATTCGCCCAATGAGTCCTTGATATTTAGTCGTTTTCAGCCAATTTTCTGGATTTTTGAAAATTTTACTTTTTTGTGAAAATATCCACTAAATGAGGGAATAATATGTGTGAGGGTACCCCAGGAGAGTTCCAAATGTGTGTGGGTAGAATATATATCCCACGGGGGTAAAATTGAAAAAAGTTTAAAAAAAATTTTTTTGGGACTTAGTCATTTTTCCGTCGTTTATCAGACTTTCAGATAGGGGAATTGTCAGTGAGCGTTCTGATTTCAGTTCCAGAGCGATTCGCCCAATGAATCCTTGATATTTAGTAGTTTTCAGCCAATTTTCTGGATTTTTGAAAATTTCACTTTTTTGTGAAAATATCCACTAAATGAGGGAATAATATGTGTGAGGGTACCCCAGGAGAGTTCCAAATGTGTGTGGGTAGAATATATATCCCACGGGGATAAAATTGAAAAAAGTTGAAAAAAATTTTTTTTTGGACATAGTAATTTTTCCGGCGTTTATCAGACTTTCAGATAGGGGAAATGTCAGTGAGCCTTCCGATTTCAGTTCCAGAGCGATTCACCCAATGAGTCCTTGATATTTAGTCGTTTTCAGCCAATTTTCTGGATTTTTAAAAATTTCACTTTTTTGTGAAAATATCCACTAAATGAGGGAATAATATGTGTGAGGGTACCCCAGGAGAGTTCCAAATGTGTGTGGGTAGAATATATATCCCACGGGGATAAAATTTAAAAAAGTTGAAAAAAAAATTTTTTGGGACTTACTAATTTTTCCGGCGTTCATCAGACTTTCAGATAGGGGAAATGTCAGTGAGCATTCCGATATCAGTTCCAGAGCGATTCGCCCAATGAGTCCTTGATATTTAGTCGTTTTCAGCCAATTTTCTGGATTTTTGAAAATTTTACTTTTTTGTGAAAATATCCACTAAATGAGGTAATAATATGTGTGAGGGTACCCCAGGAAAGTTCCAAATGTGTGTGGGTAGAATATATATCCCACGGGGGTAAAATTGAAAAAAGTTGAAAAAAAATTTTTTTGGGACTTAGTCATTTTTCCGTCGTTTTTCAGACTTTCAGATAGGGGAATTGTCAGTGAGCGTTCTGATTTCAGTTCCAGAGCGATTCGCCCAATGAATCCTTGATATTTAGTAGTTTTCAGCCAATTTTCTGGATTTTTGAAAATTTCACTTTTTTGTGAAAATATCCACTAAATGAGGGAATAATATGTGTGAGGGTACCCCAGGAGAGTTCCAAATGTGTGTGGGTAGAATATATATCCCACGGGGATAAAATTGAAAAAAGTTGAAAAAAATTTTTTTTTGGACATAGTAATTTTTCCGGCGTTTATCAGACTTTCAGATAGGGGAAATGTCAGTGAGCGTTCCGATTTCAGTTCCAGAGCGATTCACCCAATGAGTCCTTGATATTTAGTAGTTTTCAGCCAATTTTCTGGATTTTTGAAAATTTCACTTTTTTGTGAAGATATCCACTAAATGAGGGAATAATATGTGTGAGGGAACCCCAGGAGAGTTCCAAATGTGTGTGGGTAGAATATAGATCCCACGGGGGTAAAATTGAAAAAAGTTGAAAAAAATTTTTTTTGGACCTTAGTCATTTTTCCGTCGTTTATCAGACTTTCAGATAGGGGAATTGTCAGTGAGCGTTCCGATTTCAGTTCCAGAGCGATTCGCCCAATGAATCGTTGATATTTAGTAGTTTTCAGCCAGTTTTCTGGATTTTTGAAAATTTCACTTTTTTGTGAAGATATCCACTAAATGAGGGAATAATATGTGTGAGGGAACCCCAGGAGAGTTCCAAATGTGTGTGGGTAGAATATATATCCCTCGGGGGTAAAATTGAAAAAAGTTTAAAAAAATTTTTTTTGGGCCTTAGTCATTTTTCCGTCGTTTATCAGACTTTCAGATAGGGGAATTGTCAGTGCACATTCCGATTTCAGTTCCAGAGCGATTCGCCCAATGTATCCTTGATATTTAGTAGTTTTCAGCCAATTTTCTGGATTTTTGAAAATTTCACTTTTTTGTGAAAATATCCACTAAATGAGGGAATAATATGTGTGAGGGTACCCCAGGAGAGTTCCAAATGTGTGTGGGTAGAATATATATCCCACGGGGATAAAATTGAAAAAAGTTGAAAAAAATTTTTTTTTGGACATAGTAATTTTTCCGGCGTTTATCAGACTTTCAGATAGGGGAAATGTCAGTGAGCGTTCCGATTTCAGTTCCAGAGCGATTCACCCAATGAGTCCTTGATATTTAGTCGTTTTCAGCCAATTTTCTGGATTTTTAAAAATTTCACTTTTTTGTGAAAATATCCACTAAATGAGGGAATAATATGTGTGAGGGTACCCCAGGAGAGTTCCAAATGTGTGTGGGTAGAATATATATCCCACTGGGATAAAATTTAAAAAAGTTGAAAAAAAATTTTTTTTGGACTTAGTAATTTTTCCGGCGTTCATCAGACTTTCAGATAGGGGAAATGTCAGTGAGCATTCCGATATCAGTTCCAGAGCGATTCGCCCAATGAGTCCTTGATATTTAGTCGTTTTCAGCCAATTTTCTGGATTTTTGAAAATTTTACTTTTTTGTGAAAATATCCACTAAATGAGGGAATAATATGTGTGAGGGTACCCCAGGAGAGTTCCAAATGTGTGTGGGTAGAATATATATCCCACGGGGGTAAAATTGAAAAAAGTTGAAAAAAAATTTTTTTGGGACTTAGTCATTTTTCCGTCGTTTATCAGACTTTCAGATAGGGGAATTGTCAGTGAGCGTTCTGATTTCAGTTCCAGAGCGATTCGCCCAATGAATCCTTGATATTTAGTAGTTTTCAGCCAATTTTCTGGATTTTAGAAAATTTCACTTTTTTGTGAAAATATCCACTAAATGAGGGAATAATATGTGTGAGGGTACCCCAGGAGAGTTCCAAATGTGTGTGGGTAGAATATATATCCCACGGGGATAAAATTGAAAAAAGTTGAAAAAAATTTTTTTTTGGACATAGTAATTTTTCCGGCGTTTATCAGACTTTCAGATAGGGGAAATGTCAGTGAGCGTTCCGATTTCAGTTCCAGAGCGATTCACCCAATGAGTCCTTGATATTTAGTCGTTTTCAGCCAATTTTCTGGATTTTTAAAAATTTCACTTTTTTGTGAAAATATCCACTAAATGAGGGAATAATATGTGTGAGGGTACCCCAGGAGAGTTCCAAATGTGTTTGGGTAGAATATATATCCCACGGGGGTAAAATTGAAAAAAGTTGAAAAAATTTTTTTTGGGGACTTAGTCATTTTTCCTTCGTTTATCAGACTTTCAGATAGGGGAATTGTCAGTGAGCGTTCCGATTTCAGTTCCAGAGCGATTCGCCCAATGAATCGTTGATATTTAGTAGTTTTCAGCCAATTTTCTGGATTTTTGAAAATTTCACTTTTTTGTGAAGATATCCACTAAATGAGGGAATAATATGTGTGAGGGAACCCCAGGAGAGTTCCAAATGTGTGTGGGTAGAATATAGATCCCACGGGGGTAAAATTGAAAAAAGTTGAAAAAAATTTTTTTTGGACCTTAGTCATTTTTCCGTCGTTTATCAGACTTTCAGATAGGGGAATTGTCAGTGAGCGTTCCGATTTCAGTTCCAGAGCGATTCGCCCAATGAATCGTTGATATTTAGTAGTTTTCAGCCAGTTTTCTGGATTTTTGAAAATTTCACTTTTTTGTGAAAATATCCACTAAATGAGGGAATAATATGTGTGAGGGAATCCCAGGAGAGTTCCAAATGTGTGTGGGTAGAATATATATCCCACGGGGATAAAATTGAAAAAAGTTGAAAAAAAATTTTTTTTTGGACTTAGTAATTTTTCCGGCGTTTATCAGACTTTCAGACAGGGGAAATGTCAGTGAGCGTTCCGATTTCAGTTCCAGAGCGATTCGCCCAATGAGTCCTTGAAATTTAGTCGTATTCAGCCAATTTTCAGGATTTTTGAAAATTTCACTTTTTTGTGAAAATATCCACTAAATGAGGGAATAATATGTGTGAGGGTACCCCAGGAGAGTTCCAAATGTGTGTGGGTAGAATATATATCCCACGGGGATAAAATTGAAAAAAGTTGAAAACAATTTTTTTTTGGACTTAGTAATTTTTCCGGCGTTTATCAGACTTTCAGATAGGGGAAATGTCAGTGAGCCTTCCGATTTCAGTTCCAGAGCGATTCGCCCAATGAGTGCTTGATATTTAGTCGTTTTCAGCCAATTTTCTGGATTTTTAAAAATTTCACTTTTTTGTGAAAATATCCACTAAATGAGGGAATAATATGTGTGAGGGTACCCCAGGAGAGTTCCAAATGTGTGTGGGTAGAATATATATCCCACGGGGATAAAATTGAAAAAAGTTGAAAAAAAAATTTTTTTTTGGACTTAGTAATTTTTCCGGCGTTTATCAGACTTTCAGATAGGGGAAATGTCAGTGAGCGTTACGATTTCAGTTCCAGAGCGATTCGCCCAATGAGTCCTTGATATTTAGTCGTTTTCAGCCAATTTTCTGGATTTTTAAAAATTTCACTTTTTTGTGAAAATATCCACTAAATGAGGGAATAATATGTGTGAGGGAACCCCAGGAGATTTCCAAATGTGTGTGGGTAGAATATAGATCCCACGGGGGTAAAATTGAAAAAAGTTGAAAAAAATTTTTTTTGGACCTTAGTCATTTTTCCGTCGTTTATCAGACTTTCAGATAGGGGAATTGTCAGTGCACGTTCCGATTTCAGTTCCAGATCGATTCGCCCAATGAGTCCTTGATATTTAGTCGTTTTCAGCCAATTTTCTGGATTTTTAAAAATTTCACTTTTTTGTGAAGATATCCACTAAATGAGGGAATAATATGTGTGAGGGTACCCCAGGAGAGTTCCAAATGTGTGTGGGTAGAATATATATCCCACGGGGATAAAATTTAAAAAAGTTGAAAAAAAAATTTTTTTGGACTTACTAATTTTTCCGGCGTTCATCAGACTTTCAGATAGGGGAAATGTCAGTGAGCATTCCGATATCAGTTCCAGAGCGATTCGCCCAATGAGTCCTTGATATTTAGTCGTTTTCAGCCAATTTTCTGGATTTTTGAAAATTTCACTTTTTTGTGAAGATATCCACTAAATGAGGGAATAATATGTGTGAGGGAACCCCAGGAGAGTTCCAAATGTGTGTGGGTAGAATATATATCCCTCGGGGGTAAAATTGAAAAAAGTTGAAAAAAATTTTTTTTGGGCCTTAGTCATTTTTCCGTCGTTTATCAGACTTTCAGATAGGGAAATTGTCAGTGCACATTCCGATTTCAGTTCCAGAGCGATTCGCCCAATGTATCCTTGATATTTAGTAGTTTTCAGCCAATTTTCTGGATTTTTGAAAATTTCACTTTTTTGTGAAAACATCCACTAAATGAGGGAATAATATGTGTGAGGGAATCCCAGGAGAGTTCCAAATGTGTGTGGGTAGAATATATATCCCACGGGGATAAAATTGAAAAAAGTTGAAAAAAAATTTTTTTTTGGACTTAGTAATTTTTCCGGCATTTATCAGACTTTCAGACAGGGGAAATGTCAGTGAGCGTTCCGATTTCAGTTCCAGAGCGATTCGCCCAATGAGTCCTTGAAATTTAGTCGTTTTCAGCCAATTTTCAGGATTTTTGAAAATTTCACTTTTTTGTGAAAATATCCACTAAATGAGGGAATAATATGTGTGAGGGTACCCCAGGAGAGTTCCAAATGTGTGTGGGTAGAATATATATCCCACGGGGATAAAATTGAAAAAAGTTGAAAAAAATTTTTTTTTTGGACTTAGTAATTTTTCCGGCGTTTATCAGACTTTCAGATAGGGGAAATGTCAGTGAGCCTTCCGATTTCAGTTCCAGAGCGATTCGCCCAATGAGTGCTTGATATTTAGTCGTTTTCAGCCAATTTTCTGGATTTTTAAAAATTTCACTTTTTTGTGAAGATATCCACTAAATGAGGGAATAATATGTGTGAGGGTACCCCAGGAGAGTTCCAAATGTGTGTGGGTAGAATATATATCCCACGGGGATAAAATTTAAAAAAGTTGAAAAAAAATTTTTTTTGGACTTACTAATTTTTCCGGCGTTCATCAGACTTTCAGATAGGGGAAATGTCAGTGAGCATTCCGATATCAGTTCCAGAGCGATTCGCCCAATGAGTCCTTGATATTTAGTCGTTTTCAGCCAATTTTCTGGATTTTTGAAAATTTCACTTTTTTGTGAAGATATCCACTAAATGAGGGAATAATATGTGTGAGGGAACCCCAGGAGAGTTCCAAATGTGTGTGGGTAGAATATATATCCCTCGGGGGTAAAATTGAAAAAAGTTGAAAAAAATTTTTTTTGGGCCTTAGTCATTTTTCCGTCGTTTATCAGACTTTCAGATAGGGGAATTGTCAGTGCACATTCCGATTTCAGTTCCAGAGCGATTCGCCCAATGTATCCTTGATATTTAGTAGTTTTCAGCCAATTTTCTGGATTTTTGAAAATTTCACTTTTTTGTGAAAACATCCACTAAATGAGGGAATAATATGTGTGAGGGAATCCCAGGAGAGTTCCAAATGTGTGTGGGTAGAATATATATCCCACGGGGATAAAATTGAAAAAAGTTGAAAAAAAATTTTTTTTTGGACTTAGTAATTTTTCCGGCGTTTATCAGACTTTCAGACAGGGGAAATGTCAGTGAGCGTTCCGATTTCAGTTCCAGAGCGATTCGCCCAATGAGTCCTTGAAATTTAGTCGTTTTCAGCCAATTTTCAGGATTTTTGAAAATTTCACTTTTTTGTGAAAATATCCACTAAATGAGGGAATAATATGTGTGAGGGTACCCCAGGAGAGTTCCAAATGTGTGTGGGTTGAATATATATCCCACGGGGATAAAATTGAAAAAAGTTGAAAAAAATTTTTTTTTTGGACTTAGTAATTTTTCCGGCGTTTATCAGACTTTCAGATAGGGGAAATGTCAGTGAGCCTTCCGATTTCAGTTCCAGAGCGATTTGCCCAATGAGTGCTTGATATTTAGTCGTTTTCAGCCAATTTTCTGGATTTTTAAAAATTTCACTTTTTTGTGAAAATATCCACTAAATGAGGGAATAATATGTGTGAGGGTACCCCAGGAGAGTTCCAAATGTGTGTGGGTAGAATATATATCCCACGGGGATAAAATTGAAAAAAGTTGAAAAAAAATTTTTTTTTGGACTTAGTAATTTTTCCGGCGTTTATCAGACTTTCAGATAGGGGAAATGTCAGTGAGCGTTACGATTTCAGTTCCAGAGCGATTCGCCCAATGAGTCCTTGATATTTAGTCGTTTTCAGCCAATTTTCTGGATTTTTAAAAATTTCACTTTTTTGTGAAAATATCCACTAAATGAGGGAATAATATGTGTGAGGGAACCCCAGGAGAGTTCCAAATGTGTGTGGGTAGAATATAGATCCCACGGGGGTAAAATTGAAAAAAGTTGAAAAAAATTTTTTTTGGACCTTAGTCATTTTTCCGTCGTTTATCAGACTTTCAGATAGGGGAATTGTCAGTGCACGTTCCGATTTCAGTTCCAGATCGATTCGCCCAATGAGTCCTTGATATTTAGTCGTTTTCAGCCAATTTTCTGGATTTTTAAAAATTTCACTTTTTTGTGAAAATATCCACTAAATGCGGGAATAATATGTGTGAGGGTACCCCAGGAGAGTTCCAAATGTGTGTGGGTAGAATATATATCCCACGGGGATAAAATTGAAAAAAGTTGAAAAAAATTTTTTTTTGGACATAGTAATTTTTCCGGCGTTTATCAGACTTTCAGATAGGGGAAATGTCAGTGAGCGTTCCGATTTCAGTTCCAGAGCGATTCACCCAATGAGTCCTTGATATTTAGTCGTTTTCAGCCAATTTTCTGGATTTTTAAAAATTTCACTTTTTTGTGAAAATATCCACTAAATGAGGGAATAATATGTGTGAGGGTACCCCAGGAGAGTTCCAAATGTGTTTGGGTAGAATATATATCCCACGGGGGTAAAATTGAAAAAAGTTGAAAAATTTTTTTTTGGGACTTAGTCATTTTTCCGTCGTTTATCAGACTTTCAGATAGGGGAATTGTCAGTGAGCGTTCCGATTTCAGTTCCAGAGCGATTCGCCCAATGAATCGTTGATATTTAGTAGTTTTCAGCCAATTTTCTGGATTTTTGAAAATTTCACTTTTTTGTGAAGATATCCACTAAATGAGGGAATAATATGTGTGAGGGAACCCCAGGAGAGTTCCAAATGTGTGTGGGTAGAATATAGATCCCACGGGGGTAAAATTGAAAAAAGTTGAAAAAAATTTTTTTTGGACCGTAGTCATTTTTCCGGCGTTTATCAGACTTTCAGATAGGGGAATTGTCAGTGCACATTCCGATTTCAGTTCCAGAGCGATTCGCTCAATGTATCCTAGATATTTAGTAGTTTTCAGCCAATTTTCTGGATTTTTGAAAATTTCACTTTTTTGTGAAAATATCCACTAAATGAGGGAATAATATGTGTGAGGGAATCCCAGGAGAGTTCCAAATGTGTGTGGGTAGAATATATATCCCACGGGGATAAAATTGAAAAAAGTTGAAAAAAAAATTTTTTTTGGACTTAGTAATTTTTCCGGCGTTTATCAGACTTTCAGACAGGGGAAATGTCAGTGAGCGTTCCGATTTCAGTTCCAGAGCGATTCGCCCAATGAGTCCTTGAAATTTAGTCGTTTTCAGCCAATTTTCAGGATTTTTGAAAATTTCACTTTTTTGTGAAAATATCCACTAAATGAGGGAATAATATGTGTGAGGGTACCCCAGGAGAGTTCCAAATGTGTGTGGGTAGAATATATATCCCACGGGGATAAAATTGAAAAAAGTTGAAAAAAAATTTTTTTTTGGACTTAGTAATTTTTCCGGCGTTTATCAGACTTTCAGATAGGGGAAATGTCAGTGAGCGTTCCGATTTCAGTTCCAGAGCGATTCGCCTAATGAGTCCTTGATATTTAGTCGTTTTCAGCCAATTTTCTGGATTTTTAAAAATTTCACTTTTTTGTGAAAATATCCACTAAATGAGGGAATAATATGTGTGAGGGTACCCCAGGAGAGTTCCAAATGTGTGTGGGTAGAATATATATCCCACGGGGATAAAATTGAAAAAAGTTTAAAAAAAATTTTTTTGGACTTAGTCATTTTTCCGGCGTTTATCAGACTTTCAGATAGGGGAAATGTCAGTGAGCGTTCCGATTTCAGTTCCAGAGCGATTCGCCCAATGAGTCCTTGATATTTAGTCGTTTTCAGCCAATTTTCTGGATTTTTAAAAATTTCACTTTTTTGTGAAAATATCCACTAAATGAGGGAATAATATGTGTGAGGGTACCCCAGGAGAGTTCCAAATGTGTGTGGGTAGAATATATATCCCACGGGTGTAAAATTGAAAAAAGTTGAAAAAAAATTTTTTTTTGGACTTAGTAATTTTTCCGGCGTTTATCAGACTTTCAGATAGGGGAAATGTCAGTGAGCGTTCCGATTTCAGTTCCAGAGCGATTCGCCCAATGAGTCCTTGATATTTAGTCGTTTTCAGCCAATTTTCTGGATTTTTAAAAATTTCACTTTTTTTTGAAAATATCCACTAAATGAGGGAATAATATGTGTGAGGGAACCCCAGGAGAGTTCCAAATGTGTGTGGGTAGAATATAGATCCCACGGGGGTAAAATTGAAAAAAGTTGAAAAAAATTTTTTTTGGACCTTAGTCATTTTTCCGTCGTTTATCAGACTTTCAAATAGGGGAATTGTCAGTGCACGTTCCGATTTCAGTTCCAGATCGATTCGCCCAATGAGTCTTTGATATTTAGTCGTTTTCAGCCAATTTTCTGGATTTTTAAAAATTTCACTTTTTTGTGAAAATATCCACTAAATGAGGGAATAATATGTGTGAGGGTACCCCAGGAGAGTTCCAAATGTGTGTGGGTAGAATATATATCCCACGGGGATAAAATTGAAAAAAGTTGAAAAAAATTTTTTTTTGGACTTACTAATTTTTCCGGCGCTCATCAGACTTTCAGATAGGGGAAATGTCAGTGAGCATTCCGATATCAGTTCCAGAGCGATTCGCCCAATGAGTCCTTGATATTTAGTCGTTTTCAGCCAATTTTCTGGATTTTTGAAAATTTCACTTTTTTGTGAAAATATCCACTAAATGAGGGAATAATATGTGTGAGGGTACCCCAGGAGAGTTCCAAATGTGTGTGGGTAGAATATATTTCCCACGGGGGTAAAATTGAAAAAAGTTTAAAAAAAATTTTTTTTGGACTTAGTCATTTTTCCGGCGTTTATCAGACTTTCAGATAGGGGAAATGTCAGTGAGCGTTCCGATTTCAGTTCCAGAGCGATTCGCCCAATGAGTACTTGATATTTAGTCGTTTTCAGCCAATTTTCTGGATTTTTAAAAATTTCACTTTTTTGTGAAAATATCCACTAAATGAGGGAATAATATGTGTGAGGGTACCCCAGGAGAGTTCCAAATGTGTGTGGGTAGAATATATATCCCACGGGGATAAAATTGAAAAAAGTTGAAAAAAAATTTTTTTTTGGACTTAGTAATTTTTCCGGCGTTTATCAGACTTTCAGATAGGGGAAATGTCAGTGAGCGTTCCGATTTCAGTTCCAGAGCGATTCGCCCAATGAGTCCGTGATATTTAGTCGTTTTCAGCCAATTTTCTGGATTTTTAAAAATTTCACTTTTTTGTGAAAATATCCACTAAATGAGGGAATAATATGTGTGAGGGAACCCCAGGAGAGTTCCAAATGTGTGTGGGTAGAATATAGATCCCTCGGGGGTAAAATTGAAAAAAGTTTAAAAAAAATTTTTTTTGGACTTAGTCATTTTTCCGGCGTTTATCAGACTTTCAGATAGGGGAATTGTCAGTGCACATTCCGATTTCAGTTCCAGAGCGATTCGACCAATGTATCCTAGATATTTAGTAGTTTTCAGCCAATTTTCTGGATTTTTGAAAATTTCACTTTTTTGTGAAAATATCCACTAAATGAGGGAATAATATGTGTGAGGGAATCCCAGGAGAGTTCCAAATGTGTGTGGGTAGAATATATATCCCACGGGGATAAAATTGAAAAAAGTTGAAAAAAAAATTTTTTTTGGACTTAGTAATTTTTCCGGCGTTTATCAGACTTTCAGACAGGGGAAATGTCAGTGAGAGTTCCGATTTCAGTTCCAGAGCGATTCGCCCAATTAGTCCTTGAAATTTAGTCGTTTTCAGCCAATTTTCAGGATTTTTGAAAATTTCACTTTTTTGTGAAAATATCCACTAAATGAGGGAATAATATGTGTGAGGGTACCCCAGGAGAGTTCCAAATGTGTGTGGGTAGAATATATATCCCACGGGGATAAAATTGAAAAAAGTGGAAAAAAATTTTTTTTTTGGACTTAGTAATTTTTCCGGCGTTTATCAGACTTTCAGATAGGGGAAATGTCAGTGAGCATTCCGATATCAGTTCCAGAGCGATTCGAACAATGAGTCCTTGATATTTAGTCGTTTTCAGCCAATTTTCTGGATTTTTGAAAATTTCACTTTTTTGTGAAAATATCCACTAAATGAGGGAATAACATGTGTGAGGGTACCCCAGGAGAGTTCCAAATGTGTGTGGGTAGAATATATATCCCACGGGGGTAAAATTGAAAAAAGTTGAAAAAAAATTTTTTTTGGACTTAGTCATTTTTCCAGCGTTTATCAGACATTCAGATAGGGAAAATGTCAGTGAGCATTCAGATTTCAGTTCCAGAGCGATTCGCCCAATGAGTCCTTGATATTTAGTCGTTTTCAGCCAATTTTCTGGATTTTTGAAAATTTCACTTTTTGGTGAAAATATTTACTAAATGAGGGAATAATATGTGTGAGGGTACCCCAGGAGAGTTCCAAATGTGTGTGGGTAGAATATATATCCCACGGGGGTAAAATTGAAAAAAGTTTAAAAAAAATTTTTTTTCCACTTAGTCATTTTTCCGGCGTTTATCAGACTTTCAGATAGGGGAAATGTCAGTGAGCGTTCCGATTTCAGTTCCAGAGCGATTCGCCCAATGAGTCCTTGATATTTAGTCGTTTTCAGCCAATTTTCTGGATTTTTAAAAATTTCACTTTTTTGTGAAAATATCCACTAAATGAGGGAATAACATGTGTGAGGGTACCCCAGGAGAGTTCCAAATGTGTGTGGGTAGAATATATATCCCACGGGGGTAAAATTGAAAAAAGTTGAAAAAATTTTTTTTTTGGACTTAGTCATTTTTCCGGCGTTTATCAGACTTTCAGATAGCGGAAATGTCAGTGAGCGTTCCGATTTCAGTTCCAGAGCGATTCGCCCAATGAGTCCTTGATATTTAGTCGTCTTCAGCCAATTTTCTGGATTTTTGAAAATTTCACTTTTTGGTGAAAATATCCACTAAATGAGGGAATAAAATGTGTGAGGGTACCCCAGGAGAGTTCCAAATGTGTGTGGGTAGAATATATATCCCACAGGGATAAAATTGAAAAAAGTTGAAAAAATTTTTTTTGGGGACTTAGTCATTTTTCCGTCGTTTATCAGACTTTCAGATAGGGGAATTGTCAGTGAGCGTTCCGATTTCAGTTCCAGAGCGATTCGCCCAATGAATCCTTGATATTTAGTAGTTTACAGCCTATTTTCAGGATTTTTGAAAATTTCACTTTTTTGTGAAAATATCCACTAAATGACGGAATAATATGTGTGAGGGTACCCCAGGAGAGTTCCAAATGTGTGTGGGTAGAATATATATCCCACGGGGATAAAATTGAAAAAAGTTGAAAGAAAAATTTTTTTGGGACTTAGTCATTTTTCCGTCGTTTATCAGACTTTCAGATAGGGGAATTGTCAGTGAGCGTTCAGATTTCAGTTCCAGAGCGATTCGCCCAATGAGTCCTTGATATTTAGTCGTTTTCAGCCAATTTTCTGGATTTTTAAAAATTTCACTTTTTTGTGAAAATATCCACTAAATGAGGGAATAATATGTGTGATGGTACCCCAGGAGAGTTCCAAATGTGTGTGGGTAGAATATATATCCCACGGGGGTAAAATTGAAAAAAGTTGAAAAAAAATTTTTTTTGGACTTAGTCATTTTTCCAGCGTTTATCAGACATTCAGATAGGGAAAATGTCAGTGAGCATTCAGATTTCAGTTCCAGAGCGATTCGCCCAATGAGTCCTTGATATTTAGTCGTTTTCAGCCAATTTTCTGGATTTTTGAAAATTTCACTTTTTGGTGAAAATATTTACTAAATGAGGGAATAATATGTGTGAGGGTACCCCAGGAGAGTTCCAAATGTGTGTGGGTAGAATATATATCCCTCGGGGGTAAAATTGAAAAAAGTTGAAAAATTTTTTTTTTTGGACTTAGTCATTTTTCCGGCGTTTATCAGACTTTCAGATAGCGGAAATGTCAGTGAGCGTTCCGATTTCAGTTCCAGAGCGATTCGCCCAATGAGTCCTTGATATTTAGTCGTCTTCAGCCAATTTTCTGGATTTTTGAAAATTTCACTTTTTTGTGAAAATATCCACTAAATGAGGGAATCATATGTATGAGGGTACCCCAGGAGAGTTCCAAATGTGTGTGGGTAGAATATATATCCCACGGGGGTAAAATTGAAAAAAGTTGAAAAATTTTTTTGGGGGACTTAGTCATTTTTCCGGCATTTATCAGACTTTCAGATAGGGGAATTGTCAGTGAGCGTTCAGATTTCAGTTCCAGAGCGATTCGCCCAATGAGTCCTTGATATTTAGTCGTTTTCAGCCAATTTTCTGGATTTTTAAAAATTTCACTTTTTTGTGACAATATCCACTAAATGAGGGAATAATATGTGTGAGGGTACCCCAGGAGAGTTCCAAATGTGTGTGGGTAGAATATATATCCCACGGGGATAAAATTTAAAAAAGTTGAAAAAAAATTTTTTTTGGACTTACTAATTTTTCCGGCGTTCATCAGACTTTCAGATAGGGGAAATGTCAGTGAGCATTCCGATATCAGTTCCAGAGCGATTCGCCAAATGAGTCCTTGATATTTAGTCGTTTTCAGCCAATTTTCTGGATTTTTGAAAATTTAACTTTTTTGTGAAAATATCCACTAAATGAGGGAATAATATGTGTGAGGGTACCCCAGGAGAGTTCCAAATGTGTGTGGGTAGAATATATATCCCACGGGGGTAAAATTGAAAAAAGTTGAAAAAATTTTTTTTTGGGACTTAGTCATTTTTCCGTCGTTTATCAGACTTTCAGATAGGGGAATTGTCAGTGAGCATTCTGATTTCAGTTCCAGAGCGATTCGCCCAATGAATCCTTGATATTTAGTAGTTTTCAGCCAATTTTCTGGATTTTTGAAAATTTCACTTTTTTGTGAAAATATCCACTAAATGAGGGAATAATATGTGTGAGGGAACCCCAGGAGAGTTCCAAATGTGTGTGGGTAGAATATATATCCCACGGGGATAAAACTGAAAAAAGTTGAAAAAAACATTTTTTTGGGACTTAGTAATTTTTCCGGCTTTTATCAGACTTTCAGATAGGGGAAATGTCAGTGAGCGTTCCGATTTCAGTTCCAGAGCGATTCGCCCAATGAGTCCTTGATATTTAGTCGTTTTCAGCCAATTTTCTGGATTTTTGAAAATTTCACTTTTTGGTGAAAATATTTACTAAATGAGGGAATAATATGTGTGAGGGTACCCCAGGAGAGTTCCAAATGTGTGTGGGTAGAATATATATCCCTCGGGGGTAAAATTGAAAAAAGTTGAAAAATTTTTTTTTTTGGACTTAGTCATTTTTCCGGCGTTTATCAGACTTTCAGATAGCGGAAATGTCAGTGAGCGTTCCGATTTCAGTTCCAGAGCGATTCGCCCAATGAGTCCTTGATATTTAGTCGTCTTCAGCCAATTTTCTGGATTTTTGAAAATTTCACTTTTTTGTGAAAATATCCACTAAATGAGGGAATCATATGTATGAGGGTACCCCAGGAGAGTTCCAAATGTGTGTGGGTAGAATATATATCCCACGGGGGTAAAATTGAAAAAAGTTGAAAAATTTTTTTGGGGGACTTAGTCATTTTTCCGGCATTTATCAGACTTTCAGATAGGGGAATTGTCAGTGAGCGTTCAGATTTCAGTTCCAGAGCGATTCGCCCAATGAGTCCTTGATATTTAGTCGTTTTCAGCCAATTTTCTGGATTTTTAAAAATTTCACTTTTTTGTGACAATATCCACTAAATGAGGGAATAATATGTGTGAGGGTACCCCAGGAGAGTTCCAAATGTGTGTGGGTAGAATATATATCCCACGGGGATAAAATTTAAAAAAGTTGAAAAAAAATTTTTTTTGGACTTACTAATTTTTCCGGCGTTCATCAGACTTTCAGATAGGGGAAATGTCAGTGAGCATTCCGATATCAGTTCCAGAGCGATTCGCCAAATGAGTCCTTGATATTTAGTCGTTTTCAGCCAATTTTCTGGATTTTTGAAAATTTAACTTTTTTGTGAAAATATCCACTAAATGAGGGAATAATATGTGTGAGGGTACCCCAGGAGAGTTCCAAATGTGTGTGGGTAGAATATATATCCCACGGGGGTAAAATTGAAAAAAGTTGAAAAAATTTTTTTTTGGGACTTAGTCATTTTTCCGTCGTTTATCAGACTTTCAGATAGGGGAATTGTCAGTGAGCATTCTGATTTCAGTTCCAGAGCGATTCGCCCAATGAATCCTTGATATTTAGTAGTTTTCAGCCAATTTTCTGGATTTTTGAAAATTTCACTTTTTTGTGAAAATATCCACTAAATGAGGGAATAATATGTGTGAGGGAACCCCAGGAGAGTTCCAAATGTGTGTGGGTAGAATATATATCCCACGGGGATAAAACTGAAAAAAGTTGAAAAAAACATTTTTTTGGGACCTAGTAATTTTTCCGGCTTTTATCAGACTTTCAGATAGGGGAAATGTCAGTGAGCGTTCCGATTTCAGTTCCAGAGCGATTCGCCCAATTCGCCCAATTTAGTCGATTTCAGCCAATTTTCTGGATTTTTAAAAATTTCACTTTTTTGTGAAAATATACACTAAATGAGGGAATAATATGTGTGAGGGAGTCCCAGGAGAGTTCCAAATGTGTGTGGGTAGAATATATATCCCACGGGGATAAAATTGAAAAAAGTTTAAAAAAAAATTTTTTTTGGACTTAGTAATTTTTCCGGCGTTTATCAGACTTTCAGACAGGGGAAATGTCAGTGAGCGTTCCGATTTCAGTTCCAGAGCGATTCGCCCAATGAGTCCTTGATATTTAGTCGTTTTCAGCCAATTTTCAGGATTTTTGAAAATTTCACTTTTTTGTGAAAATATCCACTAAATGAGGGAATAATATGTGAGAGGGAATCCCAGGAGAGTTCCAAATGTGTGTGGGTAGAATATATATCCCACGGGGATAAAATTTAAAAAAGTTGAAAAAAAATTTTTTTTGGACTTACTAATTTTTCCGGCGTTCATCAGACTTTCAGATAGGGGAAATGTCAGTGAGCATTCCGATATCAGTTCCAGAGCGATTCGCCAAATGAGTCCTTGATATTTAGTCGTTTTCAGCCAATTTTCTGGATTTTTGAAAATTTAACTTTTTTGTGAAAATATCCACTAAATGAGGGAATAATATGTGTGAGGGTACCCCAGGAGAGTTCCAAATGTGTGTGGGTAGAATATATATCCCACGGGGGTAAAATTGAAAAAAGTTGAAAAAATTTTTTTTGGGGACTTAGTCATTTTTCCGTCGTTTATCAGACTTTCAGATAGGGGAATTGTCAGTGAGCATTCTGATTTCAGTTCCAGAGCGATTCGCCCAATGAATCCTTGATATTTAGTAGTTTTCAGCCAATTTTCTGGATTTTTGAAAATGTCACTTTTTTGTGAAAATATCCACTAAATGAGGGAATAATATGTGTGAGGGAACCCCAGGAGAGTTCCAAATGTGTGTGGGTAGAATATATATCCCACGGGGATAAAACTGAAAAAAGTTGAAAAAAACATTTTTTTGGGACTTAGTAATTTTTCCGGCTTTTATCAGACTTTCAGATAGGGGAAATGTCAGTGAGCGTTCTGATTTCAGTTCCAGAGCGATTCGCCCAATTCGCCCAATTTAGTCGATTTCAGCCAATTTTCTGGATTTTTAAAAATTTCACTTTTTTGTGAAAATATACACTAAATGAGGGAATAATATGTGTGAGGGAGTCCCAGGAGAGTTCCAAATGTGTGTGGGTAGAATATATATCCCACGGGGATAAAATTGAAAAAAGTTTAAAAAAAAATTTTTTTTGGACTTAGTAATTTTTCCAGCGTTTATCAGACTTTCAGACAGGGGAAATGTCAGTGAGTGTTCCGATTTCAGTTCCAGAGCGATTCGCCCAATGAGTCCTTGATATTTAGTCGTTTTCAGCCAATTTTCAGGATTTTTGAAAATTTCACTTTTTTGTGAAAATATCCACTAAATGAGGGAATAATATGTGAGAGGGAATCCCAGGAGAGTTCCAAATGTGTGTGGGTAGAATATATATCCCATGAGGATAAAATTGAAAAAAGTTGAAAAAAAATTTTTTTTTGGACTTAGTAATTTTTCCGGCGTTTATCAGACTTTCAGATAGGGGAAATGTCAGTGAGCGTTCCGATTTCAGTTCCAGAGCGATTCGCCCAATGAGTCCTTGATATTTAGTCGTTTTCAGCCAATTTTCTGGATTTTTAAAAATTTCACTTTTTTTTGAAAATATCCACTAAATGAGGGAATAATATGTGTGAGGGAACCCCAGGAGAGTTCCAAATGTGTGTGGGTAGAATATAGATCCCACGGGGGTAAAATTGAAAAAAGTTGAAAAAAATTTTTTTTGGACCTTAGTCATTTTTCCGTCGTTTATCAGACTTTCAAATAGGGGAATTGTCAGTGCACGTTCCGATTTCAGTTCCAGATCGATTCGCCCAATGAGTCTTTGATATTTAGTCGTTTTCAGCCAATTTTCTGGATTTTTAAAAATTTCACTTTTTTGTGAAAATATCCACTAAATGAGGGAATAATATGTGTGAGGGTACCCCAGGAGAGTTCCAAATGTGTGTGGGTAGAATATATATCCCACGGGGATAAAATTGAAAAAAGTTGAAAAAAATTTTTTTTTGGACTTACTAATTTTTCCGGCGCTCATCAGACTTTCAGATAGGGGAAATGTCAGTGAGCATTCCGATATCAGTTCCAGAGCGATTCGCCCAATGAGTCCTTGATATTTAGTCGTTTTCAGCCAATTTTCTGGATTTTTGAAAATTTCACTTTTTTGTGAAAATATCCACTAAATGAGGGAATAATATGTGTGAGGGTACCCCAGGAGAGTTCCAAATGTGTGTGGGTAGAATATATTTCCCACGGGGGTAAAATTGAAAAAAGTTTAAAAAAAATTTTTTTTGGACTTAGTCATTTTTCCGGCGTTTATCAGACTTTCAGATAGGGGAAATGTCAGTGAGCGTTCCGATTTCAGTTCCAGAGCGATTCGCCCAATGAGTACTTGATATTTAGTCGTTTTCAGCCAATTTTCTGGATTTTTAAAAATTTCACTTTTTTGTGAAAATATCCACTAAATGAGGGAATAATATGTGTGAGGGTACCCCAGGAGAGTTCCAAATGTGTGTGGGTAGAATATATATCCCACGGGGATAAAATTGAAAAAAGTTGAAAAAAAATTTTTTTTTGGACTTAGTAATTTTTCCGGCGTTTATCAGACTTTCAGATAGGGGAAATGTCAGTGAGCGTTCCGATTTCAGTTCCAGAGCGATTCGCCCAATGAGTCCGTGATATTTAGTCGTTTTCAGCCAATTTTCTGGATTTTTAAAAATTTCACTTTTTTGTGAAAATATCCACTAAATGAGGGAATAATATGTGTGAGGGAACCCCAGGAGAGTTCCAAATGTGTGTGGGTAGAATATAGATCCCTCGGGGGTAAAATTGAAAAAAGTTTAAAAAAAATTTTTTTTGGACTTAGTCATTTTTCCGGCGTTTATCAGACTTTCAGATAGGGGAATTGTCAGTGCACATTCCGATTTCAGTTCCAGAGCGATTCGCCCAATGTATCCTAGATATTTAGTAGTTTTCAGCCAATTTTCTGGATTTTTGAAAATTTCACTTTTTTGTGAAAATATCCACTAAATGAGGGAATAATATGTGTGAGGGAATCCCAGGAGAGTTCCAAATGTGTGTGGGTAGAATATATATCCCACGGGGATAAAATTGAAAAAAGTTGAAAAAAAAATTTTTTTTGGACTTAGTAATTTTTCCGGCGTTTATCAGACTTTCAGACAGGGGAAATGTCAGTGAGCGTTCCGATTTCAGTTCCAGAGCGATTCGCCCAATTAGTCCTTGAAATTTAGTCGTTTTCAGCCAATTTTCAGGATTTTTGAAAATTTCACTTTTTTGTGAAAATATCCACTAAATGAGGGAATAATATGTGTGAGGGTACCCCAGGAGAGTTCCAAATGTGTGTGGGTAGAATATATATCCCACGGGGATAAAATTGAAAAAAGTGGAAAAAAATTTTTTTTTTGGACTTAGTAATTTTTCCGGCGTTTATCAGACTTTCAGATAGGGGAAATGTCAGTGAGCATTCCGATATCAGTTCCAGAGCGATTCGAACAATGAGTCCTTGATATTTAGTCGTTTTCAGCCAATTTTCTGGATTTTTGAAAATTTCACTTTTTTGTGAAAATATCCACTAAATGAGGGAATAACATGTGTGAGGGTACCCCAGGAGAGTTCCAAATGTGTGTGGGTAGAATATATATCCCACGGGGGTAAAATTGAAAAAAGTTGAAAAAAAATTTTTTTTGGACTTAGTCATTTTTCCAGCGTTTATCAGACATTCAGATAGGGAAAATGTCAGTGAGCATTCAGATTTCAGTTCCAGAGCGATTCGCCCAATGAGTCCTTGATATTTAGTCGTTTTCAGCCAATTTTCTGGATTTTTGAAAATTTCACTTTTTGGTGAAAATATTTACTAAATGAGGGAATAATATGTGTGAGGGTACCCCAGGAGAGTTCCAAATGTGTGTGGGTAGAATATATATCCCACGGGGGTAAAATTGAAAAAAGTTTAAAAAAAATTTTTTTTCCACTTAGTCATTTTTCCGGCGTTTATCAGACTTTCAGATAGGGGAAATGTCAGTGAGCGTTCCGATTTCAGTTCCAGAGCGATTCGCCCAATGAGTCCTTGATATTTAGTCGTTTTCAGCCAATTTTCTGGATTTTTAAAAATTTCACTTTTTTGTGAAAATATCCACTAAATGAGGGAATAACATGTGTGAGGGTACCCCAGGAGAGTTCCAAATGTGTGTGGGTAGAATATATATCCCACGGGGGTAAAATTGAAAAAAGTTGAAAAAAAATTTTTTTTGGACTTAGTCATTTTTCCAGCGTTTATCAGACATTCAGATAGGGAAAATGTCAGTGAGCATTCAGATTTCAGTTCCAGAGCGATTCGCCCAATGAGTCCTTGATATTTAGTCGTTTTCAGCCAATTTTCTGGATTTTTGAAAATTTCACTTTTTGGTGAAAATATTTACTAAATGAGGGAATAATATGTGTGAGGGTACCCCAGGAGAGTTCCAAATGTGTGTGGGTAGAATATATATCCCTCGGGGGTAAAATTGAAAAAAGTTGAAAAATTTTTTTTTTTGGACTTAGTCATTTTTCCGGCGTTTATCAGACTTTCAGATAGCGGAAATGTCAGTGAGCGTTCCGATTTCAGTTCCAGAGCGATTCGCCCAATGAGTCCTTGATATTTAGTCGTCTTCAGCCAATTTTCTGGATTTTTGAAAATTTCACTTTTTGGTGAAAATATCCACTAAATGAGGGAATAATATGTGTGAGGGTACCCCAGGAGAGTTCCAAATGTGTGTGGGTAGAATATATATCCCACAGGGATAAAATTGAAAAAAGTTGAAAAAATTTTTTTTGGGGACTTAGTCATTTTTCCGTCGTTTATCAGACTTTCAGATAGGGGAATTGTCAGTGAGCGTTCCGATTTCAGTTCCAGAGCGATTCGCCCAATGAATCCTTGATATTTAGTAGTTTACAGCCTATTTTCAGGATTTTTGAAAATTTCACTTTTTTGTGAAAATATCCACTAAATGACGGAATAATATGTGTGAGGGTACCCCAGGAGAGTTCCAAATGTGTGTGGGTAGAATATATATCCCACGGGGATAAAATTGAAAAAAGTTGAAAGAAAAATTTTTTTGGGACTTAGTCATTTTTCCGTCGTTTATCAGACTTTCAGATAGGGGAATTGTCAGTGAGCGTTCAGATTTCAGTTCCAGAGCGATTCGCCCAATGAGTCCTTGATATTTAGTCGTTTTCAGCCAATTTTCTGGATTTTTAAAAATTTCACTTTTTTGTGAAAATATCCACTAAATGAGGGAATAATATGTGTGATGGTACCCCAGGAGAGTTCCAAATGTGTGTGGGTAGAATATATATCCCACGGGGGTAAAATTGAAAAAAGTTGAAAAAAAATTTTTTTTGGACTTAGTCATTTTTCCAGCGTTTATCAGACATTCAGATAGGGAAAATGTCAGTGAGCATTCAGATTTCAGTTCCAGAGCGATTCGCCCAATGAGTCCTTGATATTTAGTCGTTTTCAGCCAATTTTCTGGATTTTTGAAAATTTCACTTTTTGGTGAAAATATTTACTAAATGAGGGAATAATATGTGTGAGGGTACCCCAGGAGAGTTCCAAATGTGTGTGGGTAGAATATATATCCCTCGGGGGTAAAATTGAAAAAAGTTGAAAAATTTTTTTTTTTGGACTTAGTCATTTTTCCGGCGTTTATCAGACTTTCAGATAGCGGAAATGTCAGTGAGCGTTCCGATTTCAGTTCCAGAGCGATTCGCCCAATGAGTCCTTGATATTTAGTCGTCTTCAGCCAATTTTCTGGATTTTTGAAAATTTCACTTTTTTGTGAAAATATCCACTAAATGAGGGAATCATATGTATGAGGGTACCCCAGGAGAGTTCCAAATGTGTGTGGGTAGAATATATATCCCACGGGGGTAAAATTGAAAAAAGTTGAAAAATTTTTTTGGGGGACTTAGTCATTTTTCCGGCATTTATCAGACTTTCAGATAGGGGAATTGTCAGTGAGCGTTCAGATTTCAGTTCCAGAGCGATTCGCCCAATGAGTCCTTGATATTTAGTCGTTTTCAGCCAATTTTCTGGATTTTTAAAAATTTCACTTTTTTGTGACAATATCCACTAAATGAGGGAATAATATGTGTGAGGGTACCCCAGGAGAGTTCCAAATGTGTGTGGGTAGAATATATATCCCACGGGGATAAAATTTAAAAAAGTTGAAAAAAAATTTTTTTTGGACTTACTAATTTTTCCGGCGTTCATCAGACTTTCAGATAGGGGAAATGTCAGTGAGCATTCCGATATCAGTTCCAGAGCGATTCGCCAAATGAGTCCTTGATATTTAGTCGTTTTCAGCCAATTTTCTGGATTTTTGAAAATTTAACTTTTTTGTGAAAATATCCACTAAATGAGGGAATAATATGTGTGAGGGTACCCCAGGAGAGTTCCAAATGTGTGTGGGTAGAATATATATCCCACGGGGGTAAAATTGAAAAAAGTTGAAAAAATTTTTTTTTGGGACTTAGTCATTTTTCCGTCGTTTATCAGACTTTCAGATAGGGGAATTGTCAGTGAGCATTCTGATTTCAGTTCCAGAGCGATTCGCCCAATGAATCCTTGATATTTAGTAGTTTTCAGCCAATTTTCTGGATTTTTGAAAATTTCACTTTTTTGTGAAAATATCCACTAAATGAGGGAATAATATGTGTGAGGGAACCCCAGGAGAGTTCCAAATGTGTGTGGGTAGAATATATATCCCACGGGGATAAAACTGAAAAAAGTTGAAAAAAACATTTTTTTGGGACTTAGTAATTTTTCCGGCTTTTATCAGACTTTCAGATAGGGGAAATGTCAGTGAGCGTTCCGATTTCAGTTCCAGAGCGATTCGCCCAATGAGTCCTTGATATTTAGTCGTTTTCAGCCAATTTTCTGGATTTTTGAAAATTTCACTTTTTGGTGAAAATATTTACTAAATGAGGGAATAATATGTGTGAGGGTACCCCAGGAGAGTTCCAAATGTGTGTGGGTAGAATATATATCCCTCGGGGGTAAAATTGAAAAAAGTTGAAAAATTTTTTTTTTTGGACTTAGTCATTTTTCCGGCGTTTATCAGACTTTCAGATAGCGGAAATGTCAGTGAGCGTTCCGATTTCAGTTCCAGAGCGATTCGCCCAATGAGTCCTTGATATTTAGTCGTCTTCAGCCAATTTTCTGGATTTTTGAAAATTTCACTTTTTTGTGAAAATATCCACTAAATGAGGGAATCATATGTATGAGGGTACCCCAGGAGAGTTCCAAATGTGTGTGGGTAGAATATATATCCCACGGGGGTAAAATTGAAAAAAGTTGAAAAATTTTTTTGGGGGACTTAGTCATTTTTCCGGCATTTATCAGACTTTCAGATAGGGGAATTGTCAGTGAGCGTTCAGATTTCAGTTCCAGAGCGATTCGCCCAATGAGTCCTTGATATTTAGTCGTTTTCAGCCAATTTTCTGGATTTTTAAAAATTTCACTTTTTTGTGACAATATCCACTAAATGAGGGAATAATATGTGTGAGGGTACCCCAGGAGAGTTCCAAATGTGTGTGGGTAGAATATATATCCCACGGGGATAAAATTTAAAAAAGTTGAAAAAAAATTTTTTTTGGACTTACTAATTTTTCCGGCGTTCATCAGACTTTCAGATAGGGGAAATGTCAGTGAGCATTCCGATATCAGTTCCAGAGCGATTCGCCAAATGAGTCCTTGATATTTAGTCGTTTTCAGCCAATTTTCTGGATTTTTGAAAATTTAACTTTTTTGTGAAAATATCCACTAAATGAGGGAATAATATGTGTGAGGGTACCCCAGGAGAGTTCCAAATGTGTGTGGGTAGAATATATATCCCACGGGGGTAAAATTGAAAAAAGTTGAAAAAATTTTTTTTTGGGACTTAGTCATTTTTCCGTCGTTTATCAGACTTTCAGATAGGGGAATTGTCAGTGAGCATTCTGATTTCAGTTCCAGAGCGATTCGCCCAATGAATCCTTGATATTTAGTAGTTTTCAGCCAATTTTCTGGATTTTTGAAAATTTCACTTTTTTGTGAAAATATCCACTAAATGAGGGAATAATATGTGTGAGGGAACCCCAGGAGAGTTCCAAATGTGTGTGGGTAGAATATATATCCCACGGGGATAAAACTGAAAAAAGTTGAAAAAAACATTTTTTTGGGACTTAGTAATTTTTCCGGCTTTTATCAGACTTTCAGATAGGGGAAATGTCAGTGAGCGTTCCGATTTCAGTTCCAGAGCGATTCGCCCAATTCGCCCAATTTAGTCGATTTCAGCCAATTTTCTGGATTTTTAAAAATTTCACTTTTTTGTGAAAATATACACTAAATGAGGGAATAATATGTGTGAGGGAGTCCCAGGAGAGTTCCAAATGTGTGTGGGTAGAATATATATCCCACGGGGATAAAATTGAAAAAAGTTTAAAAAAAAATTTTTTTTGGACTTAGTAATTTTTCCGGCGTTTATCAGACTTTCAGACAGGGGAAATGTCAGTGAGCGTTCCGATTTCAGTTCCAGAGCGATTCGCCCAATGAGTCCTTGATATTTAGTCGTTTTCAGCCAATTTTCAGGATTTTTGAAAATTTCACTTTTTTGTGAAAATATCCACTAAATGAGGGAATAATATGTGAGAGGGAATCCCAGGAGAGTTCCAAATGTGTGTGGGTAGAATATATATCCCACGGGGATAAAATTTAAAAAAGTTGAAAAAAAATTTTTTTTGGACTTACTAATTTTTCCGGCGTTCATCAGACTTTCAGATAGGGGAAATGTCAGTGAGCATTCCGATATCAGTTCCAGAGCGATTCGCCAAATGAGTCCTTGATATTTAGTCGTTTTCAGCCAATTTTCTGGATTTTTGAAAATTTAACTTTTTTGTGAAAATATCCACTAAATGAGGGAATAATATGTGTGAGGGTACCCCAGGAGAGTTCCAAATGTGTGTGGGTAGAATATATATCCCACGGGGGTAAAATTGAAAAAAGTTGAAAAAATTTTTTTTGGGGACTTAGTCATTTTTCCGTCGTTTATCAGACTTTCAGATAGGGGAATTGTCAGTGAGCATTCTGATTTCAGTTCCAGAGCGATTCGCCCAATGAATCCTTGATATTTAGTAGTTTTCAGCCAATTTTCTGGATTTTTGAAAATGTCACTTTTTTGTGAAAATATCCACTAAATGAGGGAATAATATGTGTGAGGGAACCCCAGGAGAGTTCCAAATGTGTGTGGGTAGAATATATATCCCACGGGGATAAAACTGAAAAAAGTTGAAAAAAACATTTTTTTGGGACTTAGTAATTTTTCCGGCTTTTATCAGACTTTCAGATAGGGGAAATGTCAGTGAGCGTTCTGATTTCAGTTCCAGAGCGATTCGCCCAATTCGCCCAATTTAGTCGATTTCAGCCAATTTTCTGGATTTTTAAAAATTTCACTTTTTTGTGAAAATATACACTAAATGAGGGAATAATATGTGTGAGGGAGTCCCAGGAGAGTTCCAAATGTGTGTGGGTAGAATATATATCCCACGGGGATAAAATTGAAAAAAGTTTAAAAAAAAATTTTTTTTGGACTTAGTAATTTTTCCAGCGTTTATCAGACTTTCAGACAGGGGAAATGTCAGTGAGTGTTCCGATTTCAGTTCCAGAGCGATTCGCCCAATGAGTCCTTGATATTTAGTCGTTTTCAGCCAATTTTCAGGATTTTTGAAAATTTCACTTTTTTGTGAAAATATCCACTAAATGAGGGAATAATATGTGAGAGGGAATCCCAGGAGAGTTCCAAATGTGTGTGGGTAGAATATATATCCCATGAGGATAAAATTGAAAAAAGTTGAAAAAAAAATTTTTTTTGGACTTAGTAATTTTTCCGGCGTTTATCAGACGTTCAGACAGGGGAAATGTCAGTGAGCGTTCCGATTTCAGTTCCAGAGCAATTCGCCCAATGAGTCCTTGATATTTAGTCGTTTTCAGCCAATTTTCAGGATTTTTGAAAATTTCACTTTTTTGTGAAAATATCCACTAAATGAGGGAATAATATGTGTGAGGGAATCCCAGGAGAGTTCCAAATGTGTGTGGGTAGAATATATATCCCACGGGGATAAAACTGAAAAAAGTTTAAAAAAAAATTCTTTTTGGACTTAGTAATTTTTCCGGCGTTTATCAGACTTTCAGACAGGGGAAATGTCAGTGAGCGTTCCGATTTCAGTTCCAGAGCGATTCGCCCAATGAGTCCTTGATATTTAGTCATTTTCAGCCAATTTTCAGGATTTTTGAAAATTTCACTTTTTTGTGAAAATATCCACTAAATGAGGGAATAATATGTGTGAGGGTACCCCAGGAGAGTTCCAACTGTGTGTGGGTAGAATATTTATCCCACGGGTATAAAATTGAAAAAAGTTGAAAAAAATTTTTTTTGGACATACTAATTTTTCCGGCGCTCATCAGACTTTCAGATAGGGGAAATGTCAGTGAGCATTCCGATATCAGTTCCAGAGCGATTCGCCCAATGAGTCCTTGATATTTATTCGTTTTCAGCCAATTTTCTGGATTTTGAAAATTTCACTTTTTTGTGAAAATATCCACTAAATGAGGGAATAATATGTGTGAGGGTACCCCAGGAGAGTTCCAAATGTGTGTGGGTAGAATATATATCCCACGGGGGTAAAATTGAAAAAAGTTTAAAAAAAATTTTTTTTGGACTTAGTCATTTTTCCGGCGTTTATCAGACATTCAGATAAGGAAAATGTCAGTGAGCGTTTCGATTTCAGTTCCAGAGCGATTCGCCCAATGAGTCCTTGATATTTAGTCGTTTTCAGCCAATTTTCTGGATTTTTAAAAATTTCACTTTTTTGTTAAAATATCCACTAAATGAGGGAATAATATGTGTGAGGGTACCCCAGGAGAGTTCCAAATGTGTGTGGGTAGAATATATATCCCACGGGGGTAAAATTGAAAAAAGTTGAAAAAATTTTTTTTTGGGACTTAGTCATTTTTCCGTCGTTTATCAGACTTTCAGATAGGGGAATTGTCAGTGAGCGTTCCGATTTCAGTTCCAGAGCGATTCACCCAATGAATCGTTGATATTTAATAGTTTTCAGCCAATTTTCTGGATTTTTGAAAATTTCACTTTTTTGTGAAAATATCCACTAAATGAGGGAATAATATGTGTGAGGGTACCCCAGGAGAGTTCCAAATGTGTGTGGGTAGAATATATATCCCACGGGGGTAAAATTGAAAAAAGTTGAAAAAATTTTTTTTTGGGACTTAGTCATTTTTCCGTCGTTTATCAGACTTTCAGATAGGGGAATTGTCAGTGAGCATTCCGATTTCAGTTCCAGAGCGATTCGCCCAATGAATCTTTGATATTTAATAGTTTTCACCCAATTTTCTGGATTTTTGAAAATTTCACTTTTTTGTGAAAATATCCACTAAATGAGGGAATAATATGTGTGAGGGTACCCCAGGAGAGTTCCAAATGTGTGTGGGTAGAATATATATCCCACGGGGATAAAATTGAAAAAAGTTGAAAAAAATATTTTTTTGGGACTTGGTAATTTTTCCGGCGTTTATCAGACTTTCAGATAGGGGAAATGTCAGTGAGCGTTCCGATTTCAGTTCCAGAGCGATTCGCCCAATGAGTCCTTGATATTTAGTCGTTTTCAGCCAATTTTCAGGATTTTTGAAAATTTCACTTTTTTGTGAAAATATCCACTAAATGAGGGAATAATATGTGTGAGGGAATCCCAGGAGAGTTCCAAATGTGTGTGGGTAGAATATATATCCCACGGGGATAAAATTGAAAAAAGTTGAAAAAAAAATTTTTTTTGGACTTAGTAATTTTTCTGGCGTTTATCAGACTTTCAGACAGGGGAAATGTCAGTGAGCGTTCCGATTTCAGTTCCAGAGCGATTCGCCCAATGAGTCCTTGATATTTAGTCGTTTTCAGCCAATTTTCAGGATTTTTGAAAATTTCACTTTTTTGTGAAAATATCCACTAAATGAGGGAATAATATGTGTGAGGGTACCCCAGGAGAGTTCCAAATGTGTGTGGGTAGAATATATATCCCACGGGGATAAAATTGAAAAAAGTTGAAAAAAATATTTTTTTGGGACTTAGTAATTTTTCCGGCGTTTATCAGACTTTCAGATAGGGGAAATGTCAGTGAGCGTTCCGATTTCAGTTCCAGAGCGATTCGCCCAATGAGTCCTTGATATTTAGTCGTTTTCAGCCAATTTTCTGGATTTTTGAAAATTTCACTTTTTTGTGAAAATATCCACTAAATGAGGGAATAATATTTGTGAGGGTACCCCAGGAGAGTTCCAAATGTGTGTGGGTAGAATATATATCCCACGGGAGTAAAATTGAAAAAAGTTTAAAAAAAAATTTTTTTGGACTTAGTGATTTTTCCGGCGTTTATCAGACATTCAGATAAGGAAAATGTCAGTGAGCGTTCCGATTTCAGTTCCAGAGCGATTCGCCCAATGAGTCCTTGATATTTAGTCGTTTTCAGCCAATTTTCTGGATTTTTAAAAATTTCACTTTTTTGTTAAAATATCCACTAAATGAGGGAATAATATGTGTGAGGGTACCCCAGGAGAGTTCCAAATGTGTGTGGGTAGAATATATATCCCACGGGGATAAAATTGAAAAAAGTTGAAAAAAATATTTTTTTGGGACTTAGTCATTTTTCCGTCGTTTATCAGACTTTCAGATAGGGGAATTGTCAGTGAGCGTTCCGATTTCAGTTCCAGAGTGATTCGCCCAATGAATCTTTGATATTTAATAGTTTTCACCCAATTTTCTGGATTTTTGAAAATTTCACTTTTTTGTGAAAATATCCACTAAATGACGGAATAATATGTGTGAGGGTACCCCAGGAGAGTTCCAAATGTGTGTGGGTAGAATATATATCCCACGGGGATAAAATTGAAAAAAGTTGAAAAAAATATTTTTTTGGGACTTGGTAATTTTTCCGGCGTTTATCAGACTTTCAGATAGGGGAAATGTCAGTGAGCGTTCCGATTTCATTTCCAGAGTGATTCGCCCAATGAGTCCTTGATATTTAGTCGTTTTCAGCCAATTTTCTGGATTTTTGAAAATTTCACTTTTTTGTGAAAATATCCACTAAATGAGGGAATAATATGTGTGAGGGTACCCCAGGAGAGTTCCAAATGTGTGTGGGTAGAATATATATCCCACGGGGGTAAAATTGAAAAAGTTTAAAAAAAATTTTTTTTGGACTTAGTCATTTTTCCGGCGTTTATCAGACTTTCAGATAGGGGAAATGTCAGTGAGCGTTCCGATTTCAGTTCCAGAGCGATTCGCCCAATGAATCGTTGATATTTAGTAGTTTTCAGCCAATTTTCTGGATTTTTGAAAATTTCACTTTTTTGTGAAGATATCCACTAAATGAGGGAATAATATGTGTGAGGGAACCCCAGGAGAGTTCCAAATGTGTGTGGGTAGAATATATATCCCACGGGGGTAAAATTGAAAAAAGTTGAAAAAAATTTTTTTTTGGACATACTAATTTTTCCGGCGCTCATCAGACTTTCAGATAGGGGAAATGTCAGTGAGCATTCCGATATCAGTTCCAGAGCGATTCGCCCAATGAGTCCTTGATATTTAGTCGTTTTCAGCCATTTTTCTGGATTTTGAAAATTTCACTTTTTTGTGAAAATATCCACTAAATGAGGGAATAATATGTGTGAGGGTACCCCAGGAGAGTTCCAAATGTGTGTGGGTAGAATATATATCCCACGGGGGTAAAATTGAAAAAAGTTGAAAAAAAATTTTTTTGAGCCTTTGTCATTTTTCCGTCGTTTATCAGACTTTCAGATAGGGGAATTGTCAGTGCACGTTCCGATTTCAGTTCCAGAGCGATTCGCACAATGTATCCTTGATATTTAGTAGTTTTCAGCCAATTTTCTGGATTTTTGAAAATTTCACTTTTTTGTGAAAATATCCACTAAATGAGGGAATAATATGTGTGAGGGAATCCCAGGAGAGTTCCAAATGTGTGTGGGTAGAATATATATCCCACGGGGATAAAACTGAAAAAAGTTTAAAAAAAAATTCTTTTTGGACTTAGTAATTTTTCCGGCGTTTATCAGACTTTCAGACAGGGGAAATATCAGTGAGCGTTCCGATTTCAGTTCCAGAGCGATTCGCCCAATGAGTCCTTGATATTTAGTCATTTTCAGCCAATTTTCAGGATTTTTGAAAATTTCACTTTTTTGTGAAAATATCCACTAAATGAGGGAATAATATGTGTGAGGGTACCCCAGGAGAGTTCCAACTGTGTGTGGGTAGAATATATATCCCACGGGGATAAAATTGAAAAAAGTTGAAAAACATTTTTTTTTTGGACTTAGTAATTTTTCCGGCGTTTATCAGACTTTCAGATAGGGGAAATGTCAGTGAACGTTCCGATTTCAGTTCCAGAGCGATTCGCCCAATGAATCGTTGATATTTAGTAGTTTTCAGCCAATTTTCTGGATTTTTGAAAATTTCACTTTTTTGTGAAGATATCCACTAAATGAGGGAATAATATGTGTGAGGGAACCCCAGGAGAGTTCCAAATGTGTGTGGGTAGAATATATATCCCACGGGGGTAAAATTGAAAAAAGTTGAAAAAATTTTTTTGGGGGATTTAGTCATTTTTCCGTCGTTTATCAGACTTTCAGATAGGGGAATTGTCAGTGAGCGTTCCGATTTCAGTTCCAGAGCGATTCGCCCAATGAATCTTTGATATTTAATAGTTTTCACCCAATTTTCTGGATTTTTGAAAATTTCACTTTTTTGTGAAAATATCCACTAAATGACGGAATAATATGTGTGAGGGTACCCCAGGAGAGTTCCAAATGTGTGTGGGTAGAATATATATCCCACGGGGATAAAATTGAAAAAAGTTGAAAAAAATATTTTTTTGGGACTTGGTAATTTTTCCGGCGTTTATCAGACTTTCAGATAGGGGAAATGTCAGTGAGCGTTCCGATTTCAGTTCCAGAGCGATTCGCCCAATGAGTCCTTGATATTTAGTCGTTTTCAGCCAATTTTCAGGATTTTTGAAAATTTCACTTTTTTGTGAAAATATCCACTAAATGAGGGAATAATATGTGTGAGGGTACCCCAGGAGAGTTCCAAATGTGTGTGGGTAGAATATATATCCCACGGGGGTAAAATTGAAAAAGTTTAAAAAAAATTTTTTTTGGACTTAGTCATTTTTCCGGCGTTTATCAGACTTTCAGATAGGGGAAATGTCAGTGAGCGTTCCGATTTCAGTTCCAGAGCGATTCGCCCAATGAATCGTTGATATTTAGTAGTTTTCAGCCAATTTTCTGGATTTTTGAAAATTTCACTTTTTTGTGAAGATATCCACTAAATGAGGGAATAATATGTGTGAGGGAACCGCAGGAGAGTTCCAAATGTGTGTGGGTAGAATATATATCCCACGGGGGTAAAATTGAAAAAAGTTGAAAAAAATTTTTTTTTGGACATACTAATTTTTCCGGCGCTCATCAGACTTTCAGATAGGGGAAATGTCAGTGAGCATTCCAATATCAGTTCCAGAGCGATTCGCCCAATGAGTCCTTGATATTTAGTCGTTTTCAGCCAATTTTCTGGATTTTGAAAATTTCACTTTTTTTGTGAAAATATCCACTAAATGAGGGAATAATATGTGTGAGGGTACCCCAGGAGAGTTCCAAATGTGTGTGGGTAGAATATATATCCCACGGGGGTAAAATTGAAAAAAGTTTAAAAAAAATTTTTTTTGGACTTAGTGATTTTTCCGGCGTTTATCAGACATTCAGAGAAGGAAAATGTCAGTGAGCGTTCCGATTTCAGTTCCAGAGCGATTCGCCCAATGAGTCCTTGATATTTAGTCGTTTTCAGCCAATTTTCTGGATTTTTAAAAATTTCACTTTTTTGTTAAAATATCCACTAAATGAGGGAATAATATGTGTGAGGGTACCCCAGGAGAGTTCCAAATGTGTTTGGGTAGAATATACATCCCACGGGGGTAAAATTGAAAAAAGTTGAAAAAAATTTTTTTGGGGACTTAGTCATTTTTCCGTCGTTTATCAGACTTTCAGATAGGGGAATTGTCAGTGAGCGTTCCGATTTCAGTTCCAGAGCGATTCACCCAATGAATCGTTGATATTTAATAGTTTTCAGCCAATTTTCTGGATTTTTGAAAATTTCACTTTTTTGTGAAAATATCCACTAAATGAGGGAATAATATGTGTGAGGGTACCCCAGGAGAGTTCCAAATGTGTGTGGGTAGAATATATATCCCACGGGGGTAAAATTGAAAAAAGTTGAAAAAATTTTTTTTTGGGATTTAGTCATTTTTCCGTCGTTTATCAGATTTTCAGATAGGGGAATTGTCAGTGAGCGTTCCGATTTCAGTTCCAGAGCGATTCGCCCAATGAATCTTTGATATTTAATAGTTTTCACCCAATTTTCTGGATTTTTGAAAATTTCACTTTTTTGTGAAAATATCCACTAAATGACGGAATAATATGTGTGAGGGTACCCCAGGAGAGTTCCAAATGTGTGTGGGTAGAATATATATCCCACGGGGATAAAATTGAAAAAAGTTGAAAAAAATATTTTTTTGGGACTTGGTAATTTTTCCGGCGTTTATCAGACTTTCAGATAGGGGAAATGTCAGTGAGCGTTCCGATTTCAGTTCCAGAGCGATTCGCCCAATGAGTCCTTGATATTTAGTCGTTTTCAGCCAATTTTCAGGATTTTTGAAAATTTCACTTTTTTGTGAAAATATCCACTAAATGAGGGAATAATATGTGTGAGGGTACCCCAGGAGAGTTCCAAATGTGTGTGGGTAGAATATATATCCCACGGGGATAAAATTGAAAAAAGTTGAAAAAAATTTTTTTTTTGGACTTAGCAATTTTTCCGGCGTTTATCAGACTTTCAGATAGGGGAAATGTCAGTGAGCGTTCCGATTTCAGTTCCAGAGCGATTCGCCCAATGAATCGTTGATATTTAGTAGTTTTCAGCCAATTTTCTGGATTTTTGAAAATTTCACTTTTTTGTGAAGATATCCACTAAATGAGGGAATAATATGTGTGAGGGAACCCCAGGAGAGTTCCAAATGTGTGTGGGTAGAATATATATCCCACGGGGGTAAAATTGAAAAAAGTTGAAAAACATTTTTTTTTGGACATACTAATTTTTCCGGCGCTCATCAGACTTTCAGATAGGGGAAATGTCAGTGAGCATTCCGATATCAGTTCCAGAGCGATTCGCCCAATGAGTCCTTGATATTTAGTCGTTTTCAGCCAATTTTCTGGATTTTGAAAATTTCACTTTTTTGTGAAAATATCCACTAAATGAGGGAATAATATGTGTGAGGGTACCCCAGGAGAGTTCCAAATGTGTGTGGGTAGAATATATATCCCACGGGGGTAAAATTGAAAAAAGTTTAAAAAAAATTTTTTTTGGACTTAGTGATTTTTCCGGCGTTTATCAGACATTCAGATAAGGAAAATGTCAGTGAGCGTTCCGATTTCAGTTCCAGAGCGATTCGCCCAATGAGTCCTTGATATTTAGTCGTTTTCAGCCAATTTTCTGGATTTTTAAAAATTTCACTTTTTTGTTAAAATATCCACTAAATGAGGGAATAATATGTGTGAGGGTACCCCAGGAGAGTTCCAAATGTGTTTGGGTAGAATATACATCCCACGGGGGTAAAATTGAAAAAAGTTGAAAAAAAATTTTTTTGGGACTTAGTCATTTTTCCGTCGTTTATCAGACTTTCAGATAGGGGAATTGTCAGTGAGCGTTCCGATTTCAGTTCCAGAGCGATTCACCCAATGAATCGTTGATATTTAATAGTTTTCAGCCAATTTTCTGGATTTTTGAAAATTTCACTTTTTTGTGAAAATATCCACTAAATGAGGGAATAATATGTGTGAGGGTACCCCAGGAGAGTTCCAAATGTGTGTGGGTAGAATATATATCCCACGGGGGTAAAATTGAAAAAAGTTGAAAAAATTTTTTTTTGGGATTTAGTAATTTTTCCGTCGTTTATCAGACTTTCAGATAGGGGAATTGTCAGTGAGCGTTCCGATTTCAGTTCCAGAGCGATTCGTCCAATGAATCTTTGATATTTAATAGTTTTCACCCAATTTTCTGGATTTTTGAAAATTTCACTTTTTTGTGAAAATATCCACTAAATGACGGAATAATATGTGTGAGGGTACCCCAGGAGAGTTCCAAATGTGTGTGGGTAGAATATATATCCCACGGGGATAAAATTGAAAAAAGTTGAAAAAAATATTTTTTTGGGACTTGGTAATTTTTCCGGCGTTTATCAGACTTTCAGATAGGGGAAATGTCAGTGAGCGTTCCGATTTCAGTTCCAGAGCGATTCGCCCAATGAGTCCTTGATATTTAGTCGTTTTCAGCCAATTTTCAGGATTTTTGAAAATTTCACTTTTTTGTGAAAATATCCACTAAATGAGGGAATAATATGTGTGAGGGTACCCCAGGAGAGTTCCAAATGTGTGTGGGTAGAATATATATCCCACGGGTATAAAATTGAAAAAAGTTGAAAAAAATTTTTTTTTGGACATACTAATTTTTCCGGCGCTCATCAGACTTTCAGATAGGGGAAATGTCAGTGAGCGTTCCGATTTCAGTTCCAGAGCGATTCGCCCAATGAATCTTTGATATTTAATAGTTTTCACCCAATTTTCTGGATTTTTGAAAATTTCACTTTTTTTTGAAAATATCCACTAAATGACGGAATAATATGTGTGAGGGTACCCCAGGAGAGTTCCAAATGTGTGTGGGTAGAATATATATCCCACGGGGATAAAATTGAAAAAAGTTGAAAAAAATATTTTTTTGGGACTTGGTAATTTTTCCGGCGTTTATCAGACTTTCAGATAGGGGAAATGTCAGTGAGCGTTCCGATTTCAGTTCCAGAGCGATTCGCCCAATGAGTCCTTGATATTTAGTCGTTTTCAGCCAATTTTCAGGATTTTTGAAAATTTCACTTTTTTGTGAAAATATCCACTAAATGAGGGAATAATATGTGTGAGGGAATCCCAGGAGAGTTCCAAATGTGTGTGGGTAGAATATATATCCCACGGGGATAAAATTGAAAAAAGTTGAAAAAAAAATTTTTTTTGGACTTAGTAATTTTTCCGGCGTTTATCAGACTTTCAGACAGGGGAAATGTCAGTTAGCGTTCCGATTTCAGTTCCAGAGCGATTCGCCCAATGAGTCCTTGATATTTAGTCGTTTTCAGCCAATTTTCAGGATTTTTGAAAATTTCACTTTTTTGTGAAAATATCCACTAAATGAGGGAATAATATGTGTGAGGGTACCCCAGGAGAGTTCCAAATGTGTGTGGGTAGAATATATATCCCACGGGGATAAAATTGAAAAAAGTTGAAAAAAATTTTTTTTTGGACATACTAATTTTTCCGGCGCTCATCAGACTTTCAGATAGGGGAAATGTCAGTGAGCGTTCCGATTTCAGTTCCAGAGCAATTCGCCCAATGAATCTTTGATATTTAATAGTTTTCACCCAATTTTCTGGATTTTTGAAAATTTCACTTTTTTGTGAAAATATCCACTAAATGACGGAATAATATGTGTGAGGGTACCCCAGGAGAGTTCCAAATGTGTGTGGGTAGAATATATATCCCACGGGGATAAAATTGAAAAAAGTTGAAAAAAATATTTTTTTGGGACTTGGTAATTTTTCCGGCGTTTATCAGACTTTCAGATAGGGGAAATGTCAGTGAGCGTTCCGATTTCAGTTCCAGAGCGATTCGCCCAATGAGTCCTTGATATTTAGTCGTTTTCAGCCAATTTTCAGGATTTTTGAAAATTTCACTTTTTTGTGAAAATATCCACTAAATGAGGGAATAATATGTGTGAGGGAATCCCAGGAGAGTTCCAAATGTGTGTGGGTAGAATATATATCCCACGGGGATAAAATTGAAAAAAGTTGAAAAAAAATTTTTTTTTGGACTTAGTAATTTTTCCGGCGTTTATCAGACTTTCAGACAGGGGAAATGTCAGTTAGCGTTCCGATTTCAGTTCCAGAGCGATTCGCCCAATGAGTCCTTGATATTTAGTCGTTTTCAGCCAATTTTCAGGATTTTTGAAAATTTCACTTTTTTGTGAAAATATCCACTAAATGAGGGAATAATATTTGTGAGGGTACCCCAGGAGAGTTCCAAATGTGTGTGGGTAGAATATATATCCCACGGGGATAAAATTGAAAAAAGTTGAAAAAAATTTTTTTTTGGACATACTAATTTTTCCGGCGCTCATCAGACTTTCAGATAGGGGAAATGTCAGTGAGCGTTCCGATTTCAGTTCCAGAGCGATTCGCCCAATGAATCTTTGATATTTAATAGTTTTCACCCAATTTTCTGGATTTTTGAAAATTTCACTTTTTTGTGAAAATATCCACTAAATGACGGAATAATATGTGTGAGGGTACCCCAGGAGAGTTCCAAATGTGTGTGGGTAGAATATATATCCCACGGGGATAAAATTGAAAAAAGTTGAAAAAAATATTTTTTTGGGACTTGGAAATTTTTCCGGCGTTTATCAGACTTTCAGATAGGGGAAATGTCAGTGAGCGTTCCGATTTCAGTTCCAGAGCGATTCGCCCAATGAGTCCTTGATATTTAGTCGTTTTCAGCCAATTTTCAGGATTTTTGAAAATTTCACTTTTTTGTGAAAATATCCACTAAATGAGGGAATAATATGTGTGAGGGAATCCCAGGAGAGTTCCAAATGTGTGTGGGTAGAATATATATCCCACGGGGATAAAATTGAAAAAAGTTGAAAAAAAAATTTTTTTTGGACTTAGTAATTTTTCCGGCGTTTATCAGACTTTCAGACAGGGGAAATGTCAGTGAGCGTTCCGATTTCAGTTCCAGAGCGATTCGCCCAATGAGTCCTTGATATTTAGTCGTTTTCAGCCAATTTTCAGGATTTTTGAAAATTTCACTTTTTTGTGAAAATATCCACTAAATGAGGGAATAATATGTGTGAGGGTACCCCGGGAGAGTTCCAAATGTGTGTGGGTAGAATATATATCCCACGGGTATAAAATTGAAAAAAGTTGAAAAAAATTTTTTTTTGGACATACTAATTTTTCCGGCGCTCATCAGACTTTCAGACAGGGGAAATGTCAGTGAGCATTCCGATATCAGTTCCAGAGCGATTCGCCCAATGAGTCCTTGATATTTAGTCGTTTTCAGCCAATTTTCTGGATTTTTGAAAATTTCACTTTTTTGTGAAAATATCCACTAAATGACGGAATAATATGTGTGAGGGTACCCCAGGAGAGTTCCAAATGTGTGTGGGTAGAATATATATCCCACGGGGATAAAATTGAAAAAAGTTGAAAAAAATATTTTTTTGGGACTTAGTAATTTTTCCGGCGTTTATCAGACTTTCAGATAGGGGAAATGTCAGTGAGCGTTCCGATTTCAGTTCCAGAGCGATTCGCCCAATGAGTCCTTGATATTTAGTCGTTTTCAGCCAATTTTCAGGATTTTTGAAAATTTCACTTTTTTGTGAAAATATCCACTAAATGAGGGAATAATATGTGTGAGGGTACCCCAGGAGAGTTCCAAATGTGTGTGGGTAGAATATATATCCCACGGGGATAAAATTGAAAAAAGTTGAAAAAAATATTTTTTTGGGACTTAGTAATTTTTCCGGCGTTTATCAGACTTTCAGATAGGGGAAATGTCAGTGAGCGTTCCGATTTCAGTTCCAGAGCGATTCGCCCAATGAGTCCTTGATATTTAGTCGTTTTCAGCCAATTTTCAGGATTTTTGAAAATTTCACTTTTTTGTGAAAATATCCACTAAATGAGGGAATAATATGTGTGAGGGTACCCCAGGAGAGTTCCAAATGTGTGTGGGTAGAATATATATCCCACGGGTATAAAATTGAAAAAAGTTGAAAAAAATTTTTTTTTGGACATACTAATTTTTCCGGCGCTCATCAGACTTTCAGACAGGGGAAATGTCAGTGAGCATTCCGATATCAGTTCCAGAGCGATTCGCCCAATGAGTCCTTGATATTTAGTCGTTTTCAGCCAATTTTCAGGATTTTTGAAAATTTCACTTTTTTGTGAAAATATCCACTAAATGAGGGAATAATATGTGTGAGGGTACCCCAGGAGAGTTCCAAATGTGTGTGGGTAGAATATATATCCCACGGGGATAAAATTGAAAAAAGTTGAAAAAAATATTTTTTTGGGACTTAGTAATTTTTCCGGCGTTTATCAGACTTTCAGATAGGGGAAATGTCAGTGAGCGTTCCGATTTCAGTTCCAGAGCGATTCGCCCAATGAGTCCTTGATATTTAGTCGTTTTCAGCCAATTTTCAGGATTTTTGAAAATTTCACTTTTTTGTGAAAATATCCACTAAATGAGGGAATAATATGTGTGAGGGTACCCCAGGAGAGTTCCAAATGTGTGTGGGTAGAATATATATCCCACGGGGATAAAATTGAAAAAAGTTGAAAAAAATTTTTTTTTTGGACTTAGTAATTTTTCCGGCGTTTATCAGACTTTCAGACAGGGGAAATGTCAGTGAGCGTTCCGTTTTCAGTTCCAGAGCGATTCGCCCAATGAGTCCTTGATATTTAGTCGTTTTCAGCCAATTTTCAGGATTTTTGAAAATTTCACTTTTTTGTGAAAATATCCACTAAATGAGGGAATAATATGTGTGAGGGAATCCCAGGAGAGTTCCAACTTTGTGTGGGTAGAATATATATCCCACGGGGGTAAAATTGAAAAAAGTTGAAAAAAATTTTTTTTTGGACATACTAATTTTTCCGGCGCTCATCAGACTTTCAGATAGGGGAAATGTCAGTGAGCATTCCGATATCAGTTCCAGAGCGATTCGCCCAATGAGTCCTTGATATTTAGTCGTTTTCAGCCATTTTTCTGGATTTTGAAAATTTCACTTTTTTGTGAAAATATCCACTAAATGAGGGAATAATATGTGTGAGGGTACCCCAGGAGAGTTCCAAATGTGTGTGGGTAGAATATATATCCCACGGGGGTAAAATTGAAAAAAGTTGAAAAAAAAATTTTTTGAGCCTTTGTCATTTTTCCGTCGTTTATCAGACTTTCAGATAGGGGAATTGTCAGTGCACGTTCCGATTTCAGTTCCAGAGCGATTCGCACAATGTATCCTTGATATTTAGTAGTTTTCAGCCAATTTTCAGGATTTTTGAAAATTTCGCTTTTTTGTGAAAATATCCACTAAATGACGGAATAATATGTGTGAGGGTACCCCAGGAGAGTTCCAAATGTGTGTGGGTAGAATATATATCCCACGGGGATAAAATTGAAAAAAGTTGAAAAAAATATTTTTTTGGGACTTGGTAATTTTTCCGGCGTTTATCAGACTTTCAGATAGGGGAAATGTCAGTGAGCGTTCCGATTTCAGTTCCAGAGCGATTCGCCCAATGAGTCCTTGATATTTAGTCGTTTTCAGCCAATTTTCAGGATTTTTGAAAATTTCACTTTTTTGTGAAAATATCCACTAAATGAGGGAATAATATGTGTGAGGGTACCCCAGGAGAGTTCCAAATGTGTGTGGGTAGAATATATATCCCACGGGGATAAAATTGAAAAAAGTTGAAAAAAATTTTTTTTTTGGACTTAGCAATTTTTCCGGCGTTTATCAGACTTTCAGATAGGGGACATGTCAGTGAGCGTTCCGATTTCAGTTCCAGAGCGATTCGCCCAATGAGTCCTTGATATTTAGTCGTTTTCAGCCAATTTTCTGGATTTTTGAAAATTTCACTTTTTTGTGAAAATATCCACTAAATGAGGGAATAATATGTGTGAGGGTACCCCAGGAGAGTTCCAAATGTGTGTGGGTAGAATATATATCCCACGGGGGTAAAATTGAAAAAGTTTAAAAAAAATTTTTTTTGGACTTAGTCATTTTTCCGGCGTTTATCAGACTTTCAGATAGGGGAAATGTCAGTGAGCGTTCCGATTTCAGTTCCAGAGCGATTCGCCCAATGAATCGTTGATATTTAGTAGTTTTCAGCCAATTTTCTGGATTTTTGAAAATTTCACTTTTTTGTGAAGATATCCACTAAATGAGGGAATAATATGTGTGAGGGAACCCCAGGAGAGTTCCAAATGTGTGTGGGTAGAATATATATCCCACGGGGGTAAAATTGAAAAAAGTTGAAAAAAATTTTTTTTTGGACATACTAATTTTTCCGGCGCTCATCAGACTTTCAGATAGGGGAAATGTCAGTGAGCATTCCGATATCAGTTCCAGAGCGATTCGCCCAATGAGTCCTTGATATTTAGTCGTTTTCAGCCAATTTTCTGGATTTTGAAAATTTCACTTTTTTGTGAAAATATCCACTAAATGAGGGAATAATATGTGTGAGGGTACCCCAGGAGAGTTCCAAATGTGTGTGGGTAGAATATATATCCCACGGGGGTAAAATTGAAAAAAGTTTTAAAAAAATTTTTTTTGGACTTAGTGATTTTTCCGGCGTTTATCAGACATTCAGATAAGGAAAATGTCAGTGAGCGTTCCGATTTCAGTTCCAGAGCGATTCGCCCAATGAGTCCTTGATATTTAGTCGTTTTCAGCCAATTTTCTGGATTTTTAAAAATTTCACTTTTTTGTTAAAATATCCACTAAATGAGGGAATAATATGTGTGAGGGTACCCCAGGAGAGTTCCAAATGTGTTTGGGTAGAATATACATCCCACGGGGGTAAAATTGAAAAAAGTTGAAAAAAAATTTTTTTGGGACTTAGTCATTTTTCCGTCGTTTATCAGACTTTCAGATAGGGGAATTGTCAGTGAGCGTTCCGATTTCAGTTCCAGAGCGATTCACCCAATGAATCGTTGATATTTAATAGTTTTCAGCCAATTTTCTGGATTTTTGAAAATTTCACTTTTTTGTGAAAATATCCACTAAATGAGGGAATAATATGTGTGAGGGTACCCCAGGAGAGTTCCAAATGTGTGTGGGTAGAATATATATCCCACGGGGGTAAAATTGAAAAAAGTTGAAAAAAATTTTTTTGGGGATTTAGTCATTTTTCCGTCGTTTATCAGACTTTCAGATAGGGGAATTGTCAGTGAGCGTTCCGATTTCAGTTCCAGAGCGATTCGCCCAATGAATCTTTGATATTTAATAGTTTTCACCCAATTTTCTGGATTTTTGAAAATTTCACTTTTTTGTGAAAATATCCACTAAATGACGGAATAATATGTGTGAGGGTACCCCAGGAGAGTTCCAAATGTGTGTGGGTAGAATATATATCCCACGGGGATAAAATTGAAAAAAGTTGAAAAAAATATTTTTTTGGGACTTGGTAATTTTTCCGGCGTTTATCAGACTTTCAGATAGGGGAAATGTCAGTGAGCGTTCCGATTTCAGTTCCAGAGCGATTCGCCCAATGAGTCCTTGATATTTAGTCGTTTTCAGCCAATTTTCAGGATTTTTGAAAATTTCACTTTTTTGTGAAAATATCCACTAAATGAGGGAATAATATGTGTGAGGGTACCCCAGGAGAGTTCCAAATGTGTGTGGGTAGAATATATATCCCACGGGGATAAAATTGAAAAAAGTTGAAAAAAATTTTTTTTTTGGACTTAGCAATTTTTCCGGCGTTTATCAGACTTTCAGATAGGGGACATGTCAGTGAGCGTTCCGATTTCAGTTCCAGAGCGATTCGCCCAATGAGTCCTTGATATTTAGTCGTTTTCAGCCAATTTTCTGGATTTTTGAAAATTTCACTTTTTTGTGAAAATATCCACTAAATGAGGGAATAATATGTGTGAGGGTACCCCAGGAGAGTTCCAAATGTGTGTGGGTAGAATATATATCCCACGGGGGTAAAATTGAAAAAGTTTAAAAAAAATTTTTTTTGGACTTAGTCATTTTTCCGGCGTTTATCAGACTTTCAGATAGGGGAAATGTCAGTGAGCGTTCCGATTTCAGTTCCAGAGCGATTCGCCCAATGAATCGTTGATATTTAGTAGTTTTCAGCCAATTTTCTGGATTTTTGAAAATTTCACTTTTTTGTGAAGATATCCACTAAATGAGGGAATAATATGTGTGAGGGAACCCCAGGAGAGTTCCAAATGTGTGTGGGTAGAATATATATCCCACGGGGGTAAAATTGAAAAAAGTTGAAAAAAATTTTTTTTTGGACATACTAATTTTTCCGGCGCTCATCAGACTTTCAGATAGGGGAAATGTCAGTGAGCATTCCGATATCAGTTCCAGAGCGATTCGCCCAATGAGTCCTTGATATTTAGTCGTTTTCAGCCAATTTTCTGGATTTTGAAAATTTCACTTTTTTGTGAAAATATCCACTAAATGAGGGAATAATATGTGTGAGGGTACCCCAGGAGAGTTCCAAATGTGTGTGGGTAGAATATATATCCCACGGGGGTAAAATTGAAAAAAGTTTAAAAAAAATTTTTTTTGGACTTAGTGATTTTTCCGGCGTTTATCAGACATTCAGATAAGGAAAATGTCAGTGAGCGTTCCGATTTCAGTTCCAGAGTGATTCGCCCAATGAGTCCTTGATATTTAGTCGTTTTCAGCCAATTTTCTGGATTTTTAAAAATTTCACTTTTTTGTTAAAATATCCACTAAATGAGGGAATAATATGTGTGAGGGTACCCCAGGAGAGTTCCAAATGTGTTTGGGTAGAATATACATCCCACGGGGGTAAAATTGAAAAAAGTTGAAAAAAATTTTTTTTGGGACTTAGTCATTTTTCCGTCGTTTATCAGACTTTCAGATAGGGGAATTGTCAGTGAGCGTTCCGATTTCAGTTCCAGAGCGATTCACCCAATGAATCGTTGATATTTAATAGTTTTCAGCCAATTTTCAGGATTTTTGAAAATTTCACTTTTTTGTGAAAATATCCACTAAATGAGGGAATAATATGTGTGAGGGTACCCCAGGAGAGTTCCAAATGTGTGTGGGTAGAATATATATCCCACGGGGGTAAAATTGAAAAAGTTTAAAAAAAATTTTTTTTGGACTTAGTCATTTTTCCGGCGTTTATCAGACTTTCAGATAGGGGAAATGTCAGTGAGCGTTCCGATTTCAGTTCCAGAGCGATTCGCCCAATGAATCGTTGATATTTAGTAGTTTTCAGCCAATTTTCTGGATTTTTAAAAATTTCACTTTTTTGTTAAAATATCCACTAAATGAGGGAATAATATGTGTGAGGGTACCCCAGGAGAGTTCCAAATGTGTTTGGGTAGAATATACATCCCACGGGGGTAAAATTGAAAAAAGTTGAAAAAAATTTTTTTTGGGACTTAGTCATTTTTCCGTCGTTTATCAGACTTTCAGATAGGGGAATTGTCAGTGAGCGTTCCGATTTCAGTTCCAGAGCGATTCACCCAATGAATCGTTGATATTTAATAGTTTTCAGCCAATTTTCAGGATTTTTGAAAATTTCACTTTTTTGTGAAAATATCCACTAAATGAGGGAATAATATGTGTGAGGGTACCCCAGGAGAGTTCCAAATGTGTGTGGGTAGAATATATATCCCACGGGGGTAAAATTGAAAAAGTTTAAAAAAAATTTTTTTTGGACTTAGTCATTTTTCCGGCGTTTATCAGACTTTCAGATAGGGGAAATGTCAGTGAGCGTTCCGATTTCAGTTCCAGAGCGATTCGCCCAATGAATCGTTGATATTTAGTAGTTTTCAGCCAATTTTCTGGATTTTTGAAAATTTCACTTTTTTGTGAAGATATCCACTAAATGAGGGAATAATATGTGTGAGGGAACCCCAGGAGAGTTCCAAATGTGTGTGGGTAGAATATATATCCCACGGGGGTAAAATTGAAAAAAGTTGAAAAAAATTTTTTTTTGGACATACTAATTTTTCCGGCGCTCATCAGACTTTCAGATAGGGGAAATGTCAGTGAGCATTCCGATATCAGTTCCAGAGCGATTCGCCCAATGAGTCCTTGATATTTAGTCGTTTTCAGCCAATTTTCTGGATTTTGAAAATTTCACTTTTTTGTGAAAATATCCACTAAATGAGGGAATAATATGTGTGAGGGTACCCCAGGAGAGTTCCAAATGTGTGTGGGTAGAATATATATCCCACGGGGGTAAAATTGAAAAAAGTTTAAAAAAAATTTTTTTTGGACTTAGTGATTTTTCCGGCGTTTATCAGACATTCAGATAAGGAAAATGTCAGTGAGCGTTCCGATTTCAGTTCCAGAGTGATTCGCCCAATGAGTCCTTGATATTTAGTCGTTTTCAGCCAATTTTCTGGATTTTTAAAAATTTCACTTTTTTGTTAAAATATCCACTAAATGAGGGAATAATATGTGTGAGGGTACCCCAGGAGAGTTCCAAATGTGTTTGGGTAGAATATACATCCCACGGGGGTAAAATTGAAAAAAGTTGAAAAAAATTTTTTTTGGGACTTAGTCATTTTTCCGTCGTTTATCAGACTTTCAGATAGGGGAATTGTCAGTGAGCGTTCCGATTTCAGTTCCAGAGCGATTCACCCAATGAATCGTTGATATTTAATAGTTTTCAGCCAATTTTCTGGATTTTTGAAAATTTCACTTTTTTGTGAAAATATCCACTAAATGAGGGAATAATATGTGTGAGGGTACCCCAGGAGAGTTCCAAATGTGTGTGGGTAGAATATATATCCCACGGGGGTAAAATTGAAAAAAGTTGAAAAAATTTTTTTTTGGGATTTAGTCATTTTTCCGTCGTTTATCAGACTTTCAGATAGGGGAATTGTCAGTGAGCGTTCCGATTTCAGTTCCAGAGCGATTCGCCCAATGAATCTTTGATATTTAATAGTTTTCACCCAATTTTCTGGATTTTTGAAAATTTCACTTTTTTGTGAAAATATCCACTAAATGACGGAATAATATGTGTGAGGGTACCCCAGGAGAGTTCCAAATGTGTGTGGGTAGAATATATATCCCACGGGGATAAAATTGAAAAAAGTTGAAAAAAATATTTTTTTGGGACTTGGTAATTTTTCCGGCGTTTATCAGACTTTCAGATAGGGGAAATGTCAGTGAGCGTTCCGATTTCAGTTCCAGAGCGATTCGCCCAATGAGTCCTTGATATTTAGTCGTTTTCAGCCAATTTTCTGGATTTTTGAAAATTTCACTTTTTTGTGAAAATATCCACTAAATGAGGGAATAATATGTGTGAGGGTACCCCAGGAGAGTTCCAAATGTGTGTGGGTAGAATATATATCCCACGGGGGTAAAATTGAAAAAGTTTAAAAAAAATTTTTTTTGGACTTAGTCATTTTTCCGGCGTTTATCAGACTTTCAGATAGGGGAAATGTCAGTGAGCGTTCCGATTTCAGTTCCAGAGCGATTCGCCCAATGAATCGTTGATATTTAGTAGTTTTCAGCCAATTTCTGGATTTTTGAAAATTTCACTTTTTTGTGAAGATATCCACTAAATGAGGGAATAATATGTGTGAGGGAACCCCAGGAGAGTTCCAAATGTGTGTGGGTAGAATATATATCCCACGGGGGTAAAATTGAAAAAAGTTGAAAAAAATTTTTTTTTGGACATACTAATTTTTCCGGCGCTCATCAGACTTTCAGATAGGGGAAATGTCAGTGAGCATTCCGATATCAGTTCCAGAGCGATTCGCCCAATGAGTCCTTGATATTTAGTCGTTTTCAGCCAATTTTCTGGATTTTGAAAATTTCACTTTTTTGTGAAAATATCCACTAAATGAGGGAATAATATGTGTGAGGGTACCCCAGGAGAGTTCCAAATGTGTGTGGGTAGAATATATATCCCACGGGGGTAAAATTGAAAAAAGTTTAAAAAAAATTTTTTTTGGACTTAGTGATTTTTCCGGCGTTTATCAGACATTCAGATAAGGAAAATGTCAGTGAGCGTTCCGATTTCAGTTCCAGAGCGATTCGCCCAATGAGTCCTTGATATTTAGTCGTTTTCAGCCAATTTTCTGGATTTTTAAAAATTTCACTTTTTTGTTAAAATATCCACTAAATGAGGGAATAATATGTGTGAGGGTACCCCAGGAGAGTTCCAAATGTGTTTGGGTAGAATATACATCCCACGGGGGTAAAATTGAAAAAAGTTGAAAAAAAATTTTTTTGGGACTTAGTCATTTTTCCGTCGTTTATCAGACTTTCAGATAGGGGAATTGTCAGTGAGCGTTCCGATTTCAGTTCCAGAGCGATTCACCCAATGAATCGTTGATATTTAATAGTTTTCAGCCAATTTTCTGGATTTTTGAAAATTTCACTTTTTTGTGAAAATATCCACTAAATGAGGGAATAATATGTGTGAGGGTACCCCAGGAGAGTTCCAAATGTGTGTGGGTAGAATATATATCCCACGGGGGTAAAATTGAAAAAAGTTGAAAAATTTTTTTTTTGGGATTTAGTCATTTTTCCGTCGTTTATCGGACTTTCAGATAGGGGAATTGTCAGTGAGCGTTCCGATTTCAGTTCCAGAGCGATTCGCCCAATGAATCTTTGATATTTAATAGTTTTCACCCAATTTTCTGGATTTTTGAAAATTTCACTTTTTTGTGAAAATATCCACTAAATGACGGAATAATATGTGTGAGGGTACCCCAGGAGAGTTCCAAATGTGTGTGGGTAGAATATATATCCCACGGGGATAAAATTGAAAAAAGTTGAAAAAAATATTTTTTTGGGACTTGGTAATTTTTCCGGCGTTTATCAGACTTTCAGATAGGGGAAATGTCAGTGAGCGTTCCGATTTCAGTTCCAGAGCGATTCGCCCAATGAGTCCTTGATATTTAGTCGTTTTCAGCCAATTTTCAGGATTTTTGAAAATTTCACTTTTTTGTGAAAATATCCACTAAATGAGGGAATAATATGTGTGAGGGTACCCCAGGAGAGTTCCAAATGTGTGTGGGTAGAATATATATCCCACGGGGATAAAATTGAAAAAAGTTGAAAAAAATTTTTTTTTTGGACTTAGCAATTTTTCCGGCGTTTATCAGACTTTCAGATAGGGGAAATGTCAGTGAGCGTTCCGATTTCAGTTCCAGAGCGATTCGCCCAATGAGTCCTTGATATTTAGTCGTTTTCAGCCAATTTTCTGGATTTTTGAAAATTTCACTTTTTTGTGAAAATATCCACTAAATGAGGGAATAATATGTGTGAGGGTACCCCAGGAGAGTTCCAAATGTGTGTGGGTAGAATATATATCCCACGGGGGTAAAATTGAAAAAGTTTAAAAAAAATTTTTTTTGGACTTAGTCATTTTTCCGGCGTTTATCAGACTTTCAGATAGGGGAAATGTCAGTGAGCGTTCCGATTTCAGTTCCAGAGCGATTCGCCCAATGAATCGTTGATATTTAGTAGTTTTCAGCCAATTTTCTGGATTTTTGAAAATTTCACTTTTTTGTGAAGATATCCACTAAATGAGGGAATAATATGTGTGAGGGAACCCCAGGAGAGTTCCAAATGTGTGTGGGTAGAATATATATCCCACGGGGGTAAAATTGAAAAAAGTTGAAAAAAATTTTTTTTTGGACATACTAATTTTTCCGGCGCTCATCAGACTTTCAGATAGGGGAAATGTCAGTGAGAATTCCGATATCAGTTCCAGAGCGATTCGCCCAATGAGTCCTTGATATTTAGTCGTTTTCAGCCAATTTTCTGGATTTTGAAAATTTCACTTTTTTGTGAAAATATCCACTAAATGAGGGAATAATATGTGTGAGGGTACCCCAGGAGAGTTCCAAATGTGTGTGGGTAGAATATATATCCCATGGGGGTAAAATTGAAAAAAGTTTAAAAAAAATTTTTTTTGGACTTAGTGATTTTTCCGGCGTTTATCAGACATTCAGATAAGGAAAATGTCAGTGAGCGTTCCGATTTCAGTTCCAGAGCGATTCGCCCAATGAGTCCTTGATATTTAGTCGTTTTCAGCCAATTTTCTGGATTTTTAAAAATTTCACTTTTTTGTTAAAATATCCACTAAATGAGGGAATAATATGTGTGAGGGTACCCCAGGAGAGTTCCAAATGTGTTTGGGTAGAATATACATCCCACGGGGGTAAAATTGAAAAAAGTTGAAAAAAAATTTTTTGGGGACTTAGTCATTTTTCCGTCGTTTATCAGACTTTCAGATAGGGGAATTGTCAGTGAGCGTTCCGATTTCAGTTCCAGAGCGATTCACCCAATGAATCGTTGATATTTAATAGTTTTCAGCCAATTTTCTGGATTTTTGAAAATTTCACTTTTTTGTGAAAATATCCACTAAATGAGGGAATAATATGTGTGAGGGTACCCCAGGAGAGTTCCAAATGTGTGTGGGTAGAATATATATCCCACGGGGGTAAAATTGAAAAAAGTTGAAAAAATTTTTTTTTGGGACTTAGTCATTTTTCCGTCGTTTATCAGACTTTCAGATAGGGGAATTGTCAGTGAGCGTTCCGATTTCAGTTCCAGAGCGATTCGCCCAATGAATCTTTGATATTTAATAGTTTTCACCCAATTTTCTGGATTTTTGAAAATTTCACTTTTTTGTGAAAATATCCACTAAATGACGGAATAATATTTGTGAGGGTACCCCAGGAGAGTTCCAAATGTGTGTGGGTAGAATATATATCCCACGGGGATAAAATTGAAAAAAGTTGAAAAAAATATTTTTTTGGGACTTGGTAATTTTTCCGGCGTTTATCAGACTTTCAGATAGGGGAAATGTCAGTGAGCGTTCCGATTTCAGTTCCAGAGCGATTCGCCCAATGAGTCCTTGATATTTAGTCGTTTTCAGCCAATTTTCAGGATTTTTGAAAATTTCACTTTTTTGTGAAAATATCCACTAAATGAGGGAATAATATGTGTGAGGGTACCCCAGGAGAGTTCCAAATGTGTGTGGGTAGAATATATATCCCACGGGGATAAAATTGAAAAAAGTTGAAAAAAATTTTTTTTTTGGACTTAGCAATTTTTCCGGCGTTTATCAGACTTTCAGATAGGGGAAATGTCAGTGAGCGTTCCGATTTCAGTTCCAGAGCGATTCGCCCAATGAGTCCTTTATATTTAGTCGTTTTCAGCCAATTTTCTGGATTTTTGAAAATTTCACTTTTTTGTGAAAATATCCACTAAATGAGGGAATAATATGTGTGAGGGTACCCCAGGAGAGTTCCAAATGTGTGTGGGTAGAATATATATCCCACGGGGGTAAAATTGAAAAAGTTTAAAAAAAATTTTTTTTGGACTTAGTCATTTTTCCGGAGTTTATCAGACTTTCAGATAGGGGAAATGTCAGTGAGCGTTCCGATTTCAGTTCCAGAGCGATTCGCCCAATGAATCGTTGATATTTAGTAGTTTTCACCCAATTTTCTGGATTTTTGAAAATTTCACTTTTTTGTGAAAATATCCACTAAATGACGGAATAATATTTGTGAGGGTACCCCAGGAGAGTTCCAAATGTGTGTGGGTAGAATATATATCCCACGGGGATAAAATTGAAAAAAGTTGAAAAAAATATTTTTTTGGGACTTGGTAATTTTTCCGGCGTTTATCAGACTTTCAGATAGGGGAAATGTCAGTGAGCGTTCCGATTTCAGTTCCAGAGCGATTCGCCCAATGAGTCCTTGATATTTAGTCGTTTTCAGCCAATTTTCAGGATTTTTGAAAATTTCACTTTTTTGTGAAAATATCCACTAAATGAGGGAATAATATGTGTGAGGGTACCCCAGGAGAGTTCCAAATGTGTGTGGGTAGAATATATATCCCACGGGGATAAAATTGAAAAAAGTTGAAAAAAATTTTTTTTTTGGACTTAGCAATTTTTCCGGCGTTTATCAGACTTTCAGATAGGGGAAATGTCAGTGAGCGTTCCGATTTCAGTTCCAGAGCGATTCGCCCAATGAGTCCTTTATATTTAGTCGTTTTCAGCCAATTTTCTGGATTTTTGAAAATTTCACTTTTTTGTGAAAATATCCACTAAATGAGGGAATAATATGTGTGAGGGTACCCCAGGAGAGTTCCAAATGTGTGTGGGTAGAATATATATCCCACGGGGGTAAAATTGAAAAAGTTTAAAAAAAATTTTTTTTGGACTTAGTCATTTTTCCGGAGTTTATCAGACTTTCAGATAGGGGAAATGTCAGTGAGCGTTCCGATTTCAGTTCCAGAGCGATTCGCCCAATGAATCGTTGATATTTAGTAGTTTTCAGCCAATTTTCTGGATTTTTGAAAATTTCACTTTTTTGTGAAAATATCCACTAAATGAGGGAATAATATGTGTGAGGGAATCCCAGGAGAGTTCCAAATGTGTGTGGGTAGAATATATATCCCACGGGGATAAAATTGAAAAAAGTTGAAAAAAAAATTTTTTTTGGACTTAGTAATTTTTCCGGCGTTTATCAGACTTTCAGACAGGGGAAATGTCAGTGAGCGTTCCGATTTCAGTTCCAGAGCGATTTGCCCAATGAGTCCTTGATATTTAGTCGTTTTCAGCCAATTTTCAGGATTTTTGAAAATTTCACTTTTTTGTGAAAATATCCACTAAATGAGGGAATAATATGTGTGAGGGAATCCCAGGAGAGTTCCAAATGTGTGTGGGTAGAATATATATCCCACGGGGATAAAATTGAAAAAAGTTGAAAAAAAAATTTTTTTTGGACTTAGTCATTTTTCCGGCGTTTATCAGACTTTCAGACAGGGGAAATGTCAGTGAGCGTTCCGATTTCAGTTCCAGAGCGATTCGCCCAATGAGTCCTTGATATTTAGTCGTTTTCAGCCAATTTTCAGGATTTTTGAAAATTTCACTTTTTTGTGAAAATATCCACTAAATGAGGGAATAATATGTGTGAGGGTACCCCAGGAGAGTTCCAAATGTGTGTGGGTAGAATATATATCCCACGGGTATAAAATTGAAAAAAGTTGAAAAAAAATTTTTTTTGGACATACTTATTTTTCCGGCGCTCATCAGACTTTCAGATAGGGGAAATGTCAGTGAGCGTTCCGATTTCAGTTCCAGAGCGATTCGCCCAATGAATCTTTGATATTTAATAGTTTTCACCCAATTTTCTGGATTTTTGAAAATTTCACTTTTTTGTGAAAATATCCACTAAATGACGGAATAATATGTGTGAGGGTACCCCAGGAGAGTTCCAAATGTGTGTGGGTAGAATATATATCCCACGGGGATAAAATTGAAAAAAGTTGAAAAAAATATTTTTTTGGGACTTGGTAATTTTTCCGGCGTTTATCAGACTTTCAGATAGGGGAAATGTCAGTGAGCGTTCCGATTTCAGTTCCAGAGCGATTCGCCCAATGAGTCCTTGATATTTAGTCGTTTTCAGCCAATTTTCAGGATTTTTGAAAATTTCACTTTTTTGTGAAAATATCCACTAAATGAGGGAATAATATGTGTGAGGGAATCCCAGGAGAGTTCCAAATGTGTGTGGGTAGAATATATATCCCACGGGGATAAAATTGAAAAAAGTTGAAAAAAAAATTTTTTTTGGACTTAGTAATTTTTCCGGCGTTTATCAGACTTTCAGACAGGGGAAATGTCAGTGAGCGTTCCGATTTCAGTTCCAGAGCGATTCGCCCAATGAGTCCTTGATATTTAGTCGTTTTCAGCCAATTTTCAGGATTTTTGAAAATTTCACTTTTTTGTGAAAATATCCACTAAATGAGGGAATAATATGTGTGAGGGTACCCCAGGAGAGTTCCAAATGTGTGTGGGTAGAATATATATCCCACGGGTATAAAATTGAAAAAAGTTGAAAAAAATTTTTTTTTGGACATACTAATTTTTCCGGCGCTCATCAGACTTTCAGACAGGGGAAATGTCAGTGAGCATTCCGATATCAGTTCCAGAGCAATTCGCCCAATGAGTCCTTGATATTTAGTCGTTTTCAGCCAATTTTCTGGATTTTTGGAAATTTCACTTTTTTGTGAAAATATCCACTAAATGACGGAATAATATGTGTGAGGGTACCCCAGGAGAGTTTCAAATGTGTGTGGGTAGAATATATATCCCACGGGGATAAAATTGAAAAAAGTTGAAAAAAATATTTTTTTGGGACTTAGTAATTTTTCCGGCGTTTATCAGACTTTCAGATAGGGGAAATGTCAGTGAGCGTTCCGATTTCAGTTCCAGAGCGATTCGCCCAATGAGTCCTTGATATTTAGTCGTTTTCAGCCAATTTTCAGGATTTTTGAAAATTTCACTTTTTTGTGAAAATATCCACTAAATGAGGGAATAATATGTGTGAGGGTACCCCAGGAGAGTTCCAAATGTGTGTGGGTAGAATATATATCCCACGGGGATAAAATTGAAAAAAGTTGAAAAAAATTTTTTTTTGGACATACTAATTTTTCCGGCGCTCATCAGACTTTCAGATAGGGGAAATGTCAGTGAGCGTTCCGATTTCAGTTCCAGAGCGATTCGCCCAATGAATCTTTGATATTTAATAGTTTTCACCCAATTTTCTGGATTTTTGAAAATTTCACTTTTTTGTGAAAATATCCACTAAATGACGGAATAATATGTGTGAGGGTACCCCAGGAGAGTTCCAAATGTGTGTGGGTAGAATATATATCCCACGGGGATAAAATTGAAAAAAGTTGAAAAAAATATTTTTTTGGGACTTGGAAATTTTTCCGGCGTTTATCAGACTTTCAGATAGGGGAAATGTCAGTGAGCGTTCCGATTTCAGTTCCAGAGCGATTCGCCCAATGAGTCCTTGATATTTAGTCGTTTTCAGCCAATTTTCAGGATTTTTGAAAATTTCACTTTTTTGTGAAAATATCCACTAAATGAGGGAATAATATGTGTGAGGGAATCCCAGGAGAGTTCCAAATGTGTGTGGGTAGAATATATATCCCACGGGGATAAAATTGAAAAAAGTTGAAAAAAAAATTTTTTTTGGACTTAGTAATTTTTCCGGCATTTATCAGACTTTCAGACAGGGGAAAAGTCAGTGAGCGTTCCGATTTCAGTTCCAGAGCGATTCGCCCAATGAGTCCTTGATATTTAGTCGTTTTCAGCCAATTTTCAGGATTTTTGAAAATTTCACTTTTTTGTGAAAATATCCACTAAATGAGGGAATAATATGTGTGAGGGTACCCCGGGAGAGTTCCAAATGTGTGTGGGTAGAATATATATCCCACGGGTATAAAATTGAAAAAAGTTGAAAAAAATTTTTTTTTGGACATACTAATTTTTCCGGCGCTCATCAGACTTTCAGACAGGGGAAATGTCAGTGAGCATTCCGATATCAGTTCCAGAGCGATTCGCCCAATGAGTCCTTGATATTTAGTCGTTTTCAGCCAATTTTCTGGATTTTTGAAAATTTCACTTTTTTGTGAAAATATCCACTAAATGACGGAATAATATGTGTGAGGGTACCCCAGGAGAGTTCCAAATGTGTGTGGGTAGAATATATATCCCACGGGGATAAAATTGAAAAAAGTTGAAAAAAATATTTTTTTGGGACTTAGTAATTTTTCCGGCGTTTATCAGACTTTCAGATAGGGGAAATGTCAGTGAGCGTTCCGATTTCAGTTCCAGAGCGATTCGCCCAATGAGTCCTTGATATTTAGTCGTTTTCAGCCAATTTTCAGGATTTTTGAAAATTTCACTTTTTTGTGAAAATATCCACTAAATGAGGGAATAATATGTGTGAGGGTACCCCAGGAGAGTTCCAAATGTGTGTGGGTAGAATATATATCCCATGGGGATAAAATTGAAAAAAGTTGAAAAAAATATTTTTTTGGGACTTAGTAATTTTTCCGGCGTTTATCAGGCTTTCAGATAGGGGAAATGTCAGTGAGCGTTCCGATTTCAGTTCCAGAGCGATTCGCCCAATGAGTCCTTGATATTTAGTCGTTTTCAGCCAATTTTCAGGATTTTTGAAAATGTCACTTTTTTGTGAAAATATCCACTAAATGAGGGAATAATATGTGTGAGGGTACCCCAGGAGAGTTCCAAATGTGTGTGGGTAGAATATATATCCCACGGGTATAAAATTGAAAAAAGTTGAAAAAAATTTTTTTTTGGACATACTAATTTTTCCGGCGCTCATCAGACTTTCAGATAGGGGAAATGTCAGTGAGCGTTCCGATTTCAGTTCCAGAGCGATTCGCCCAATGAATCTTTGATATTTAATAGTTTTCACCCAATTTTCTGGATTTTTGAAAATTTCACTTTTTTGTGAAAATATCCACTAAATGACGGAATAATATGTGTGAGGGTACCCCAGGAGAGTTCCAAATGTGTGTGGGTAGAATATATATCCCACGGGGATAAAATTTAAAAAAGTTGAAAAAAATATTTTTTTGGGACTTGGTAATTTTTCCGGCGTTTATCAGACTTTCAGATAGGGGAAATGTCAGTGAGCGTTCCGATTTCAGTTCCAGAGCGATTCGCCCAATGAGTCCTTGATATTTAGTCGTTTTCAGCCAATTTTCAGGATTTTTGAAAATTTCACTTTTTTGTGAAAATATCCACTAAATGAGGGAATAATATGTGTGAGGGAATCCCAGGAGAGTTCCAAATGTGTGTGGGTAGAATATATATCCCACGGGGATAAAATTGAAAAAAGTTGAAAAAAAAAATTTTTTTTGACTTAGTAATTTTTCCGGTGTTTATCAGACTTTCAGACAGGGGAAATGTCAGTGAGCGTTCCGATTTCAGTTCCAGAGCGATTCGCCCAATGAGTCCTTGATATTTAGTCGTTTTCAGCCAATTTTCAGGATTTTTGAAAATTTCACTTTTTTGTGAAAATATCCACTAAATGAGGGAATAATATGTGTGAGGGTACCACAGGAGAGTTCCAAATGTGTGTGGGTAGAATATATATCCCACGGGTATAAAATTGAAAAAAGTTGAAAAAAATTTTTTTTTGGACATACTAATTTTTCCGGCGCTCATCAGACTTTCAGACAGGGGAAATGTCAGTGAGCATTCCGATATCAGTTCCAGAGCGATTCGCCCAATGAGTCCTTGATATTTAGTCGTTTTCAGCCAATTTTCTGGATTTTTGAAAATTTCACTTTTTTGTGAAAATATCCACTAAATGACGGAATAATATGTGTGAGGGTACCCCAGGAGAGTTCCAAATGTGTGTGGGTAGAATATATATCCCACGGGGATAAAATTGAAAAAAGTTGAAAAAAATATTTTTTTGGGACTTAGTAATTTTTCCGGCGTTTATCAGACTTTCAGATAGGGGAAATGTCAGTGAGCGTTCCGATTTCAGTTCCAGAGCGATTCGCCCAATGAGTCCTTGATATTTAGTCGTTTTCAGCCAATTTTCAGGATTTTTGAAAATTTCACTTTTTTGTGAAAATATCCACTAAATGAGGGAATAATATGTGTGAGGGTACCCCAGGAGAGTTCCAAATGTGTGTGGGTAGAATATATATCCCACGGGTATAAAATTGAAAAAAGTTGAAAAAAAATTTTTTTTGGACATACTAATTTTGCCGGCGCTCATCAGACTTTCAGACAGGGGAAATGTCAGTGAGCATTCCGATATCAGTTCCAGAGCGATTCGCCCAATGAGTCCTTGATATTTAGTCGTTTTCAGCCAATTTTCTGGATTTTTGAAAATTTCACTTTTTTGTGAAAATATCCACTAAATGACGGAATAATATGTGTGAGGGTACCCCAGGAGAGTTCCAAATGTGTGTGGGTAGAATATATATCCCACGGGTATAAAATTGAAAAAAGTTGAAAAAAATATTTTTTTGGGACTTAGTAATTTTTCCGGCGTTTATCAGACTTTCAGATAGGGGAAATGTCAGTGAGCGTTCCGATTTCAGTTCCAGAGCGATTCGCCCAATGAGTCCTTGATATTTAGTCGTTTTCAGCCAATTTTCAGGATTTTTGAAAATGTCACTTTTTTGTGAAAATATCCACTAAATGAGGGAATAATATGTGTGAGGGAATCCCAGGAGAGTTCCAAATGTGTGTGGGTAGAATATATATCCCACGGGGATAAAATTGAAAAAAGTTGAAAAAAAAATTTTTTTTGGACTTAGTAATTTTTCCGGCGTTTATCAGACTTTCAGACAGGGGAAATGTCAGTGAGGGTTCCGATTTCAGTTCCAGAGCGATTCGCCCAATGAGTCCTTGATATTTAGTCGTTTTCAGCCAATTTTCAGGATTTTTGAAAATTTCACTTTTTTGTGAAAATATCCACTAAATGAGGGAATAACATGTGTGAGGGTACCCCAGGAGAGTTCCAAATGTGTGTGGGTAGAATATATATCCCACGGGGATAAAATTGAAAAAAGTTGAAAAAAATTTTTTTTTTGGACTTAGTAATTTTTCCGGCGTTTATCAGACTTTCAGATAGGGGAAATGTCAGTGAGCGTTCCGATTTCAGTTCCAGAGCGATTCGCCCAATGAGTCCTTGATATTTAGTCGTTTTCAGCCAATTTTCAGGATTTTTGAAAATTTCACTTTTTTGTGAAAATATCCACTAAATGAGGGAATAATATGTGTGAGGGAATCCCAGGAGAGTTCCAAATGTGTGTGGGTAGAATATATATCCCACGGGGATAAAATTGAAAAAAGTTGAAAAAAAAATTTTTTTTTGACTTAGTAATTTTTCCGGCGTTTATCAGACTTTCAGACAGGGGAAATGTCAGTGAGCGTTCCGATTTCAGTTCCAGAGCGATTCGCCCAATGAGTCCTTGATATTTAGTCGTTTTCAGCCAATTTTCAGGATTTTTGAAAATTTCACTTTTTTGTGAAAATATCCACTAAATGAGGGAATAATATGTGTGAGGGTACCACAGGAGAGTTCCAAATGTGTGTGGGTAGAATATATATCCCACGGGTATAAAATTGAAAAAAGTTGAAAAAAATTTTTTTTTGGACATACTAATTTTTCCGGCGCTCATCAGACTTTCAGACAGGGGAAATGTCAGTGAGCATTCCGATATCAGTTCCAGAGCGATTCGCCCAATGAGTCCTTGATATTTAGTCGTTTTCAGCCAATTTTCTGGATTTTTGAAAATTTCACTTTTTTGTGAAAATATCCACTAAATGACGGAATAATATGTGTGAGGGTACCCCAGGAGAGTTCCAAATGTGTGTGGGTAGAATATATATCCCACGGGGATAAAATTGAAAAAAGTTGAAAAAAATATTTTTTTGGGACTTAGTAATTTTTCCGGCGTTTATCAGACTTTCAGATAGGGGAAATGTCAGTGAGCGTTCCGATTTCAGTTCCAGAGCGATTCGCCCAATGAGTCCTTGATATTTAGTCGTTTTCAGCCAATTTTCAGGATTTTTGAAAATTTCACTTTTTTGTGAAAATATCCACTAAATGAGGGAATAATATGTGTGAGGGTACCCCAGGAGAGTTCCAAATGTGTGTGGGTAGAATATATATCCCACGGGTATAAAATTGAAAAAAGTTGAAAAAAATTTTTTTTTGGACATACTAATTTTTCCGGCGCTCATCAGACTTTCAGACAGGGGAAATGTCAGTGAGCATTCCGATATCAGTTCCAGAGCGATTCGCCCAATGAGTCCTTGATATTTAGTCGTTTTCAGCCAATTTTCTGGATTTTTGAAAATTTCACTTTTTTGTGAAAATATCCACTAAATGACGGAATAATATGTGTGAGGGTACCCCAGGAGAGTTCCAAATGTGTGTGGGTAGAATATATATCCCACGGGTATAAAATTGAAAAAAGTTGAAAAAAATATTTTTTTGGGACTTAGTAATTTTTCCGGCGTTTATCAGACTTTCAGATAGGGGAAATGTCAGTGAGCGTTCCGATTTCAGTTCCAGAGCGATTCGCCCAATGAGTCCTTGATATTTAGTCGTTTTCAGCCAATTTTCAGGATTTTTGAAAATGTCACTTTTTTGTGAAAATATCCACTAAATGAGGGAATAATATGTGTGAGGGAATCCCAGGAGAGTTCCAAATGTGTGTGGGTAGAATATATATCCCACGGGGATAAAATTGAAAAAAGTTGAAAAAAAAATTTTTTTTGGACTTAGTAATTTTTCCGGCGTTTATCAGACTTTCAGACAGGGGAAATGTCAGTGAGGGTTCCGATTTCAGTTCCAGAGCGATTCGCCCAATGAGTCCTTGATATTTAGTCGTTTTCAGCCAATTTTCAGGATTTTTGAAAATTTCACTTTTTTGTGAAAATATCCACTAAATGAGGGAATAACATGTGTGAGGGTACCCCAGGAGAGTTCCAAATGTGTGTGGGTAGAATATATATCCCACGGGGATAAAATTGAAAAAAGTTGAAAAAAATTTTTTTTTTGGACTTAGTAATTTTTCCGGCGTTTATCAGACTTTCAGATAGGGGAAATGTCAGTGAGCGTTCCGATTTCAGTTCCAGAGCGATTCGCCCAATGAGTCCTTGATATTTAGTAGTTTTCAGCCAATTTTCTGGATTTTTGAAAATTTCACTTTTTTGTGAAAATATCCACTAAATGAGGGAATAATATGTGTGAGGGAATCCCAGGAGAGTTCCAAATGTGTGTGGGTAGAATATATATCCCACGGGGATAAAATTGAAAAAAGTTGAAAAAAAAATTTTTTTTGGACTTAGTAATTTTTCCGGCGTTTATCAGACTTTCAGACAGGGGAAATGTCAGTGAGCGTTCCGATTTCAGTTCCAGAGCGATTCGCCCAATGAGTCCTTGATATTTAGTCGTTTTCAGCCAATTTTCAGGATTTTTGAAAATTTCACTTTTTTGTGAAAATATCCACTAAATGAGGGAATAATATGTGTGAGGGAATCCCAGGAGAGTTCCAAATGTGTGTGGGTAGAATATATATCCCACGGGGATAAAATTGAAAAAAGTTGAAAAAAAAATTTTTTTTGGACTTAGTAATTTTTCCGGCGTTTATCAGACTTTCAGACAGGGGAAATGTCAGTGAGCGTTCCGATTTCAGTTCCAGAGCGATTCGCCCAATGATTCCTTGATATTTACTCGTTTTCAGCCAATTTTCAGGATTTTTGAAAATTTCACTTTTTTGTGAAAATATCCACTAAATGAGGGAATAATATGTGTGAGGGTACCCCAGGAGAGTTCCAAATGTGTGTGGGTAGAATATATATCCCATGGGGATAAAATTGAAAAAAGTTGAAAAAAATATTTTTTTGGGACTTAGTAATTTTTCCGGCGTTTATCAGGCTTTCAGATAGGGGAAATGTCAGTGAGCGTTCCGATTTCAGTTCCAGAGCGATTCGCCCAATGAGTCCTTGATATTTAGTCGTTTTCAGCCAATTTTCAGGATTTTTGAAAATGTCACTTTTTTGTGAAAATATCCACTAAATGAGGGAATAATATGTGTGAGGGTACCCCAGGAGAGTTCCAAATGTGTGTGGGTAGAATATATATCCCACGGGTATAAAATTGAAAAAAGTTGAAAAAAATTTTTTTTTGGACATACTAATTTTTCCGGCGCTCATCAGACTTTCAGATAGGGGAAATGTCAGTGAGCGTTCCGATTTCAGTTCCAGAGCGATTCGCCCAATGAATCTTTGATATTTAATAGTTTTCACCCAATTTTCTGGATTTTTGAAAATTTCACTTTTTTGTGAAAATATCCACTAAATGACGGAATAATATGTGTGAGGGTACCCCAGGAGAGTTCCAAATGTGTGTGGGTAGAATATATATCCCACGGGGATAAAATTTAAAAAAGTTGAAAAAAATATTTTTTTGGGACTTGGTAATTTTTCCGGCGTTTATCAGACTTTCAGATAGGGGAAATGTCAGTGAGCGTTCCGATTTCAGTTCCAGAGCGATTCGCCCAATGAGTCCTTGATATTTAGTCGTTTTCAGCCAATTTTCAGGATTTTTGAAAATTTCACTTTTTTGTGAAAATATCCACTAAATGAGGGAATAATATGTGTGAGGGAATCCCAGGAGAGTTCCAAATGTGTGTGGGTAGAATATATATCCCACGGGGATAAAATTGAAAAAAGTTGAAAAAAAAAATTTTTTTTGACTTAGTAATTTTTCCGGTGTTTATCAGACTTTCAGACAGGGGAAATGTCAGTGAGCGTTCCGATTTCAGTTCCAGAGCGATTCGCCCAATGAGTCCTTGATATTTAGTCGTTTTCAGCCAATTTTCAGGATTTTTGAAAATTTCACTTTTTTGTGAAAATATCCACTAAATGAGGGAATAATATGTGTGAGGGTACCACAGGAGAGTTCCAAATGTGTGTGGGTAGAATATATATCCCACGGGTATAAAATTGAAAAAAGTTGAAAAAAATTTTTTTTTGGACATACTAATTTTTCCGGCGCTCATCAGACTTTCAGACAGGGGAAATGTCAGTGAGCATTCCGATATCAGTTCCAGAGCGATTCGCCCAATGAGTCCTTGATATTTAGTCGTTTTCAGCCAATTTTCTGGATTTTTGAAAATTTCACTTTTTTGTGAAAATATCCACTAAATGACGGAATAATATGTGTGAGGGTACCCCAGGAGAGTTCCAAATGTGTGTGGGTAGAATATATATCCCACGGGGATAAAATTGAAAAAAGTTGAAAAAAATATTTTTTTGGGACTTAGTAATTTTTCCGGCGTTTATCAGACTTTCAGATAGGGGAAATGTCAGTGAGCGTTCCGATTTCAGTTCCAGAGCGATTCGCCCAATGAGTCCTTGATATTTAGTCGTTTTCAGCCAATTTTCAGGATTTTTGAAAATTTCACTTTTTTGTGAAAATATCCACTAAATGAGGGAATAATATGTGTGAGGGTACCCCAGGAGAGTTCCAAATGTGTGTGGGTAGAATATATATCCCACGGGTATAAAATTGAAAAAAGTTGAAAAAAAATTTTTTTTGGACATACTAATTTTGCCGGCGCTCATCAGACTTTCAGACAGGGGAAATGTCAGTGAGCATTCCGATATCAGTTCCAGAGCGATTCGCCCAATGAGTCCTTGATATTTAGTCGTTTTCAGCCAATTTTCTGGATTTTTGAAAATTTCACTTTTTTGTGAAAATATCCACTAAATGACGGAATAATATGTGTGAGGGTACCCCAGGAGAGTTCCAAATGTGTGTGGGTAGAATATATATCCCACGGGTATAAAATTGAAAAAAGTTGAAAAAAATATTTTTTTGGGACTTAGTAATTTTTCCGGCGTTTATCAGACTTTCAGATAGGGGAAATGTCAGTGAGCGTTCCGATTTCAGTTCCAGAGCGATTCGCCCAATGAGTCCTTGATATTTAGTCGTTTTCAGCCAATTTTCAGGATTTTTGAAAATGTCACTTTTTTGTGAAAATATCCACTAAATGAGGGAATAATATGTGTGAGGGAATCCCAGGAGAGTTCCAAATGTGTGTGGGTAGAATATATATCCCACGGGGATAAAATTGAAAAAAGTTGAAAAAAAAATTTTTTTTGGACTTAGTAATTTTTCCGGCGTTTATCAGACTTTCAGACAGGGGAAATGTCAGTGAGGGTTCCGATTTCAGTTCCAGAGCGATTCGCCCAATGAGTCCTTGATATTTAGTCGTTTTCAGCCAATTTTCAGGATTTTTGAAAATTTCACTTTTTTGTGAAAATATCCACTAAATGAGGGAATAACATGTGTGAGGGTACCCCAGGAGAGTTCCAAATGTGTGTGGGTAGAATATATATCCCACGGGGATAAAATTGAAAAAAGTTGAAAAAATTTTTTTTTTGGACTTAGTAATTTTTCCGGCGTTTATCAGACTTTCAGATAGGGGAAATGTCAGTGAGCGTTCCGATTTCAGTTCCAGAGCGATTCGCCCAATGAGTCCTTGATATTTAGTCGTTTTCAGCCAATTTTCAGGATTTTTGAAAATTTCACTTTTTTGTGAAAATATCCACTAAATGAGGGAATAATATGTGTGAGGGAATCCCAGGAGAGTTCCAAATGTGTGTGGGTAGAATATATATCCCACGGGGATAAAATTGAAAAAAGTTGAAAAAAAAATTTTTTTTTGACTTAGTAATTTTTCCGGCGTTTATCAGACTTTCAGACAGGGGAAATGTCAGTGAGCGTTCCGATTTCAGTTCCAGAGCGATTCGCCCAATGAGTCCTTGATATTTAGTCGTTTTCAGCCAATTTTCAGGATTTTTGAAAATTTCACTTTTTTGTGAAAATATCCACTAAATGAGGGAATAATATGTGTGAGGGTACCACAGGAGAGTTCCAAATGTGTGTGGGTAGAATATATATCCCACGGGTATAAAATTGAAAAAAGTTGAAAAAAATTTTTTTTTGGACATACTAATTTTTCCGGCGCTCATCAGACTTTCAGACAGGGGAAATGTCAGTGAGCATTCCGATATCAGTTCCAGAGCGATTCGCCCAATGAGTCCTTGATATTTAGTCGTTTTCAGCCAATTTTCTGGATTTTTGAAAATTTCACTTTTTTGTGAAAATATCCACTAAATGACGGAATAATATGTGTGAGGGTACCCCAGGAGAGTTCCAAATGTGTGTGGGTAGAATATATATCCCACGGGGATAAAATTGAAAAAAGTTGAAAAAAATATTTTTTTGGGACTTAGTAATTTTTCCGGCGTTTATCAGACTTTCAGATAGGGGAAATGTCAGTGAGCGTTCCGATTTCAGTTCCAGAGCGATTCGCCCAATGAGTCCTTGATATTTAGTCGTTTTCAGCCAATTTTCAGGATTTTTGAAAATTTCACTTTTTTGTGAAAATATCCACTAAATGAGGGAATAATATGTGTGAGGGTACCCCAGGAGAGTTCCAAATGTGTGTGGGTAGAATATATATCCCACGGGTATAAAATTGAAAAAAGTTGAAAAAAATTTTTTTTTGGACATACTAATTTTTCCGGCGCTCATCAGACTTTCAGACAGGGGAAATGTCAGTGAGCATTCCGATATCAGTTCCAGAGCGATTCGCCCAATGAGTCCTTGATATTTAGTCGTTTTCAGCCAATTTTCTGGATTTTTGAAAATTTCACTTTTTTGTGAAAATATCCACTAAATGACGGAATAATATGTGTGAGGGTACCCCAGGAGAGTTCCAAATGTGTGTGGGTAGAATATATATCCCACGGGTATAAAATTGAAAAAAGTTGAAAAAAATATTTTTTTGGGACTTAGTAATTTTTCCGGCGTTTATCAGACTTTCAGATAGGGGAAATGTCAGTGAGCGTTCCGATTTCAGTTCCAGAGCGATTCGCCCAATGAGTCCTTGATATTTAGTCGTTTTCAGCCAATTTTCAGGATTTTTGAAAATGTCACTTTTTTGTGAAAATATCCACTAAATGAGGGAATAATATGTGTGAGGGAATCCCAGGAGAGTTCCAAATGTGTGTGGGTAGAATATATATCCCACGGGGATAAAATTGAAAAAAGTTGAAAAAAAAATTTTTTTTGGACTTAGTAATTTTTCCGGCGTTTATCAGACTTTCAGACAGGGGAAATGTCAGTGAGGGTTCCGATTTCAGTTCCAGAGCGATTCGCCCAATGAGTCCTTGATATTTAGTCGTTTTCAGCCAATTTTCAGGATTTTTGAAAATTTCACTTTTTTGTGAAAATATCCACTAAATGAGGGAATAACATGTGTGAGGGTACCCCAGGAGAGTTCCAAATGTGTGTGGGTAGAATATATATCCCACGGGGATAAAATTGAAAAAAGTTGAAAAAAATTTTTTTTTTGGACTTAGTAATTTTTCCGGCGTTTATCAGACTTTCAGATAGGGGAAATGTCAGTGAGCGTTCCGATTTCAGTTCCAGAGCGATTCGCCCAATGAGTCCTTGATATTTAGTAGTTTTCAGCCAATTTTCTGGATTTTTGAAAATTTCACTTTTTTGTGAAAATATCCACTAAATGAGGGAATAATATGTGTGAGGGAATCCCAGGAGAGTTCCAAATGTGTGTGGGTAGAATATATATCCCACGGGGATAAAATTGAAAAAAGTTGAAAAAAAAATTTTTTTTGGACTTAGTAATTTTTCCGGCGTTTATCAGACTTTCAGACAGGGGAAATGTCAGTGAGCGTTCCGATTTCAGTTCCAGAGCGATTCGCCCAATGAGTCCTTGATATTTAGTCGTTTTCAGCCAATTTTCAGGATTTTTGAAAATTTCACTTTTTTGTGAAAATATCCACTAAATGAGGGAATAATATGTGTGAGGGAATCCCAGGAGAGTTCCAAATGTGTGTGGGTAGAATATATATCCCACGGGGATAAAATTGAAAAAAGTTGAAAAAAAAATTTTTTTTGGACTTAGTAATTTTTCCGGCGTTTATCAGACTTTCAGACAGGGGAAATGTCAGTGAGCGTTCCGATTTCAGTTCCAGAGCGATTCGCCCAATGATTCCTTGATATTTACTCGTTTTCAGCCAATTTTCAGGATTTTTGAAAATTTCACTTTTTTGTGAAAATATCCACTAAATGAGGGAATAATATGTGTGAGGGTACCCCAGGAGAGTTCCAAATGTGTGTGGGTAGAATATATATCCCACGGGGATAAAATTGAAAAAAGTTGAAAAAAATTTTTTTTTTGGACTTAGTAATTTTTCCGTCGTTTATCAGACTTTCAGATAGGGGAATTGTCAGTGAGCGTTCCGATTTCAGTTCCAGAGCGATTCGCACAATGAGTCCTTGATATTTAGTAGTTTTCAGCCAATTTTCTGGATTTTTGAAAATTTCACTTTATTGTGAAAATATCCACTAAATGAGGGAATAATATGTGTGAGGGAATCCCAGGAGAGTTCCAAATGTGTGTGGGTAGAATATATATCCCACGGGGATAAAATTGAAAAAAGTTGAAAAAAAAATTTTTTTTGGACTTAGTAATTTTTCCGGCGTTTATCAGACTTTCAGACAGGGGAAATGTCAGTGAGCGTTCCGATTTCAGTTCCAGAGCGATTCGCCCAATGAGTCCTTGATATTTAGTCGTTTTCAGCCAATTTTCAGGATTTTTGAAAATTTCACTTTTTTGTGAAAATATCCACTAAATGAGGGAATAATATGTGTGAGGGTACCCCAGGAGACTTCCAAATGTGTGTGGGTAGAATATATATCCCACGGGGATAAAATTGAAAAAAGTTGAAAAAAATATTTTTTTGGGACTTAGTAATTTTTCCGGCGTTTATCAGACTTTCAGATAGGGGAAATGTCAGTGAGCGTTCCGATTTCAGTTCCAGAGCGATTCGCCCAATGAGTCCTTGATATTTAGTCGTTTTCAGCCAATTTTCAGGATTTTTGAAAATGTCACTTTTTTGTGAAAATATCCACTAAATGAGGGAATAATATGTGTGAGGGAATCCCAGGAGAGTTCCAAATGTGTGTGGGTAGAATATATATCCCACGGGGATAAAATTGAAAAAGTTGAAAAAAAATTTTTTTTTGGACTTAGTAATTTTTCCGGCGTTTATCAGACTTTCAGACAGGGGAAATGTCAGTGAGCGTTCCGATTTCAGTTCCAGAGCGATTCGCCCAATGATTCCTTGATATTTACTCGTTTTCAGCCAATTTTCAGGATTTTTGAAAATTTCACTTTTTTGTGAAAATATCCACTAAATGAGGGAATAATATGTGTGAGGGTACCCCAGGAGAGTTCCAAATGTGTGTGGGTAGAATATATATCCCACGGGGATAAAATTGAAAAAAGTTGAAAAAAATTTTTTTTTTGGACTTAGTAATTTTTCCGGCGTTTATCAGACTTTCAGATAGGGGAATTGTCAGTGAGCATTCCGAATTCAGTTCCAGAGCGATTCGCACAATGAGTCCTTGATATTTAGTAGTTTTCAGCCAATTTTCTGGATTTTTGAAAATTTCACTTTATTGTGAAAATATCCACTAAATGAGGGAATAATATGTGTGAGGGAATCCCAGGAGAGTTCCAAATGTGTGTGGGTAGAATATATATCCCACGGGGATAAAATTGAAAAAAGTTGAAAAAAAAATTTTTTTTGGACTTAGTAATTTTTCCGGCGTTTATCAGACTTTCAGACAGGGGAAATGTCAGTGAGCGTTCCGATTTCAGTTCCAGAGCGATTCGCCCAATGAGTCCTTGATATTTAGTCGTTTTCAGCCAATTTTCAGGATTTTTGAAAATTTCACTTTTTTGTGAAAATATCCACTAAATGAGGGAATAATATGTGTGAGGGAATCCCAGGAGAGTTCCAAATGTGTGTGGGTAGAATATATATCCCACGGGGATAAAATTGAAAAAAGTTGAAAAAAAAATTTTTTTTGGACTTAGTAATTTTTCCGGCGTTTATCAGACTTTCAGACAGGGGAAATGTCAGTGAGCGTTCCGATTTCAGTTCCAGAGCGATTCACCCAATGAGTCCTTGATATTTAGTCGTTTTCAGCCAATTTTCAGGATTTTTGAAAATTTCACTTTTTTGTGAAAATATCCACTAAATGAGGGAATAATATGTGTGAGGGTACCCCAGGAGAGTTCCAAATGTGTGTGGGTAGAATATTTATCCCACGGGTATAAAATTGAAAAAAGTTGAAAAAAATTTTTTTTTGGACATACTAATTTTTCCAGCGCTCATCAGACTTTCAGACAGGGGAAATGTCAGTGAGCATTCCGATATCAGTTCCAGAGCGATTCGCCCAATGAGTCCTTGATATTTAGTCGTTTTCAGCCAATTTTCTGGATTTTTGAAAATTTCACTTTTTTGTGAAAATATCCACTAAATGACGGAATAATATGTGTGAGGGTACCCCAGGAGAGTTCCAAATGTGTGTGGGTAGAATATATATCCCACGGGGATAAAATTGAAAAAAGTTGAAAAAAATATTTTTTTGGGACTTAGTAATTTTTCCGGCGTTTATCAGACTTTCAGATAGGGGAAATGTCAGTGAGCGTTCCGATTTCAGTTCCAGAGCGATTCGCCCAATGAGTCCTTGATATTTAGTCGTTTTCAGCCAATTTTCTGGATTTTTAAAAATTTCACTTTTTTGTTAAAATATCCACTAAATGAGGGAATAATATGTGTGAGGGTACCCCAGGAGAGTTCCAAATGTGTGTGGGTAGAATATATATCCCACGGGGGTAAAATTGAAAAAAGTTGAAAAAATATTTTTGGGACTTAGTCATTTTTCCGTCGTTTATCAGACTTTCAGATAGGGGAATTGTCAGTGAGTGTTCCGATTTCAGTTCCAGAGCGATTCACCCAATGAATCGTTGATATTTAGTAGTTTTCAGCCAATTTTCTGGATTTTTGAAAATTTCACTTTTTTGTGAAAATATCCACTAAATGAGGGAATAATATGTGTGAGGGTACCCCAGGAGAGTTCCAAATGTGTGTGGGTAGAATATATATCCCACGGGGGTAAAATTGAAAAAAGTTGAAAAAATTTTTTTTTGGGACTTAGTCATTTTTCCGTCGTTTATCAGACTTTCAGATAGGGGAATTGTCAGTGAGCGTTCCGATTTCAGTTCCAGAGCGATTCGCCCAATGAGTCCTTGATATTTAGTCGTTTTCAGCCAATTTTCAGGATTTTTGAAAATGTCACTTTTTTGTGAAAATATCCACTAAATGAGGGAATAATATGTGTGAGGGTACCCCAGGAGAGTTCCAAATGTGTGTGGGTAGAATATATATCCCACGGGGGTAAAATTGAAAAAAGTTTAAAAAAAATTTTTTTTGGACTTAGTCATTTTTCCGGCGTTTATCAGACTTTCAGATAGGGGAATTGTCAGTGCACGTTCCGATTTCAGTTCCAGAGCGATTCGCCCAATGTATCCTTGATAGTTAGTAGTTTTCAGCCAATTTTCTGGATTTTTGAAAATTTCACTTTTTTGTGAAAATATCCACTAAATGAGGGAATAATATGTGTGAGGGAATCCCAGGAGAGTTCCAAATGTGTGTGGGTAGAATATATATCCAACGGGGATAAAATTGAAAAAAGTTGAAAAAAAAATTTTTTTTGGACATAGTAATTTTTCCGGCGTTTATCAGACTTTCAGACAGGGGAAATGTCAGTGAGCGTTCCGATTTCAGTTCCAGAGCGATTCGCCCAATGAGTCCTTGATATTTAGTCGTTTTCAGCCAATTTTCTGGATTTTTAAAAATTTCACTTTTTTGTAAAAATATCCACTAAATGAGGGAATAATATGTGTGAGGGTACCCCAGGAGAGTTCCAAATGTGTTTGGGTAGAATATACATCCCACGGGGGTAAAATTGAAAAAAGTTGAAAAAAATTTTTTTTGGGCCTTTGTCATTTTTCCGTCGTTTATCAGACTTTCAGATAGGGGAATTGTCAGTGAGCGTTCCGATTTCAGTTCCAGAACGATTCACCCAATGAATCGTTGATATTTAGTAGTTTTCAGCCAATTTTCTGGATTTTTGAAAATTTCACTTTTTTGTGAAAATATCCACTAAATGAGGGAATAATATGTGTGAGGGTACCCCAGGAGAGTTCCAAATGTGTGTGGGTAGAATATATATCCCACGGGGGTAAAATTTGAAAATGTTGAAAAAATTTTTTTTTGGGACTTAGTCATTTTTCCGTCGTTTATCAGACTTTCAGATAGGGGAATTGTCAGTGAGCGTTCCGATTTCAGTTCCAGAGCGATTCGCCCAATGAATCTTTGATATTTAATAGTTTTCACCCAATTTTCTGGATTTTTGAAAATTTCACTTTTTTGTGAAAATATCCACTAAATGAGGGAATAATATGTGTGAGGGTACCCCAGGAGAGTTCCAAATGTGTGTGGGTAGAATATATATCCCACGGGGATAAAATTGATAAAAGTTGAAAAAAATATTTTTTTGGGACTTGGTAATTTTTCCGGCGTTTATCAGACTTTCAGATAGGGGAAATGTCAGTGAGCGTTCCGATTTCAGTTCCAGAGCGATTCGCCCAATGAGTCCTTGATATTTAGTCGTTTTCAGCCAATTTTCAGGATTTTTGAAAATTTCACTTTTTTGTGAAAATATCCACTAAATGAGGGAATAATATGTGTGAGGGAATCCCAGGAGAGTTCCAAATGTGTGTGGGTAGAATATATATCCCACGGGGATAAAATTGAAAAAAGTTGAAAAAAAAATTTTTTTTGGACTTAGTAATTTTTCTGGCGTTTATCAGACTTTCAGACAGGGGAAATGTCAGTGAGCGTTCCGATTTCAGTTCCAGAGCGATTCGCCCAATGAGTCCTTGATATTTAGTCGTTTTCAGCCAATTTTCAGGATTTTTGAAAATTTCACTTTTTTGTGAAAATATCCACTAAATGAGGGAATAATATGTGTGAGGGTACCCCAGGAGAGTTCCAAATGTGTGTGGGTAGAATATATATCCCACGGGGGTAAAATTGAAAAAAGTTAAAAAAAAATTTTTTTTGGACTTAGTCATTTTTCCGGCGTTTATCAGACTTTCAGATAGGGGAAATGTCAGTGAGCGTTCCGATTTCAGTTCCAGAGCGATTCGCCCAATGAATCGTTGATATTTAGTAGTTTTCAGCCAATTTTCTGGATTTTTGAAAATTTCACTTTTTGTGAAGATATCCACTAAATGAGGGAATAATATGTGTGAGGGAACCCCAGGAGAGTTCCAAATGTGTGTGGGTAGAATATATATCCCACGGGGGTAAAATTGAAAAAAGTTGAAAAAAATTTTTTTTGGGCCTTTGTCATTTTTCCGTCGTTTATCAGACTTTCAGATAGGGGAATTGTCAGTGCACGTTCCGATTTCAGTTCCAGAGCGATTCGCCCAATGTATCCTTGATAGTTAGTAGTTTTCAGGCAATTTTCTGGATTTTTGAAAATTTCACTTTTTTGTGAAAATATCCACTAAATGAGGGAATAATATGTGTGAGGGAATCCCAGGAGAGTTCCAAATGTGTGTGGGTAGAATATATATCCCACGGGGATAAAATTGAAAAAAGTTGAAAAAAAAATTTTTTTTGGACTTAGTCATTTTTCCGGCGTTTATCAGACTTTCAGACAGGGGAAATGTCAGTGAGCATTCCGATTTCAGTTCCAGAGCGATTCGCCCAATGAGTCCTTGATATTTAGTCGTTTTCAGCCAATTTTCAGGATTTTTGAAAATTTCACTTTTTTGTGAAAATATCCACTAAATGAGGGAATAATATGTGTGAGGGTACCCCAGGAGAGTTCCAAATGTGTGTGGGTAGAATATATATCCCACGGGTATAAAATTGAAAAAAGTTGAAAAAAATTTTTTTTTGGACATACTAATTTTTCCGGCGCTCATCAGACTTTCAGATAGGGGAAATGTCAGTGAGCGTTCCGATTTCAGTTCCAGAGCGATTCGCCCAATGAATCTTTGATATTTAATCGTTTTCAGCCAATTTTCTGGATTTTTGAAAATTTCACTTTTTTGTGAAAATATCCACTAAATGACGGAATAATATGTGTGAGGGTACCCCAGGAGAGTTCCAAATGTGTGTGGGTAGAATATATATCCCACGGGGATAAAATTGAAAAAAGTTGAAAAAAATATTTTTTTGGGACTTAGTAATTTTTCCGGCGTTTATCAGACTTTCAGATAGGGGAAATGTCAGTGAGCGTTCCGATTTCAGTTCCAGAGCGATTCGCCCAATGAGTCCTTGATATTTAGTCGTTTTCAGCCAATTTTCAGGATTTTTGAAAATTTCACTTTTTTGTGAAAATATCCACTAAATGAGGGAATAATATGTGTGAGGGTACCCCAGGAGAGTTCCAAATGTGTGTGGGTAGAATATATATCCCACGGGGATAAAATTGAAAAAAGTTGAAAAAAATATTTTTTTGGGACTTAGTAATTTTTCCGGCGTTTATCAGACTTTCAGATAGGGGAAATGTCAGTGAGCGTTCCGATTTCAGTTCCAGAGCGATTCGCCCAATGAATCTTTGATATTTAATAGTTTTCACCCAATTTTCTGGATTTTTGAAAATTTCACTTTTTTGTGAAAATATCCACTAAATGACGGAATAATATGTGTGAGGGTACCCCAGGAGAGTTCCAAATGTGTGTGGGTAGAATATATATCCCACGGGGATAAAATTGAAAAAAGTTGAAAAAAATATTTTTTTGGGACTTGGTAATTTTTCCGGCGTTTATCAGACTTTCAGATAGGGGAAATGTCAGTGAGCGTTCCGATTTCAGTTCCAGAGCGATTCGCCCAATGAGTCCTTGATATTTAGTCGTTTTCAGCCAATTTTCAGGATTTTTGAAAATTTCACTTTTTTGTGAAAATATCCACTAAATGAGGGAATAATATGTGTGAGGGAATCCCAGGAGAGTTCCAAATGTGTGTGGGTAGAATATATATCCCACGGGGATAAAATTGAAAAAAGTTGAAAAAAAAATTTTTTTTGGACTTAGTAATTTTTCCGGCGTTTATCAGACTTTCAGACAGGGGAAATGTCAGTGAGCGTTCCGATTTCAGTTCCAGAGCGATTCGCCCAATGAGACCTTGATATTTAGTCGTTTTCAGCCAATTTTCAGGATTTTTGAAAATTTCACTTTTTTGTGAAAATATCCACTAAATGAGGGAATAATATGTGTGAGGGTACCCCAGGAGAGTTCCAAATGTGTGTGGGTAGAATATATATCCCACGGGTATAAAATTGAAAAAAGTTGAAAAAAAATTTTTTTTGGACATACTAATTTTTCCGGCGCTCATCAGACTTTCAGACAGGGGAAATGTCAGTGAGCATTCCGATATCAGTTCCAGAGCGATTCGCCCAATGAGTCCTTGATATTTAGTCGTTTTCAGCCAATTTTCTGGATTTTTGAAAATTTCACTTTTTTGTGAAAATATCCACTAAATGACGGAATAATATGTGTGAGGGTACCCCAGGAGAGTTCCAAATGTGTGTGGGTAGAATATATATCCCACGGGGATAAAATTGAAAAAAGTTGAAAAAAATTTTTTTTTTGGACTTAGTAATTTTTCCGGCGTTTATCAGACTTTCAGATAGGGGAAATGTCAGTGAGCATTCCGATTTCAGTTCCAGAGCGATTCGCCCAATGAGTCCTTGATATTTAGTAGTTTTCAGCCAATTTTCTGGATTTTTGAAAATTTCACTTTTTTGTGAAAATATCCACTAAATGAGGGAATAATATGTGTGAGGGAATCCCAGGAGAGTTCCAAATGTGTGTGGGTAGAATATATATCCCACGGGGATAAAATTGAAAAAAGTTGAAAAAAAAATTTTTTTTGGACTTAGTAATTTTTCCGGCGTTTATCAGACTTTCAGACAGGGGAAATGTCAGTGAGCGTTCCGATTTCAGTTCCAGAGCGATTCGCCCAATGAGTCCTTGATATTTAGTCGTTTTCAGCCAATTTTCAGGATTTTTGAAAATTTCACTTTTTTGTGAAAATATCCACTAAATGAGGGAATAATATGTGTGAGGGTACCCCAGGAGAGATCCAAATGTGTGTGGGTAGAATATATATCCCACGGGGATAAAATTGAAAAAAGTTGAAAAAAATTTTTTTTTTGGACTTAGTAATTTTTCCGGCGTTTATCAGACTTTCAGATAGGGGAAATGTCAGTGAGCATTCCGATTTCAGTTCCAGAGCGATTCGCCCAATGAGTCCTTGATATTTAGTAGTTTTCAGCCAATTTTCTGGATTTTTGAAAATTTCACTTTTTTGTGAAAATATCCACTAAATGAGGGAATAATATGTGTGAGGGAATCCCAGGAGAGTTCCAAATGTGTGTGGGTAGAATATATATCCCACGGGGATAAAATTGAAAAAAGTTGAAAAAAAAATTTTTTTTGGACTTAGTAATTTTTCCGGCGTTTATCAGACTTTCAGACAGGGGAAATGTCAGTGAGCGTTCCGATTTCAGTTCCAGAGCGATTCGCCCAATGAGTCCTTGATATTTAGTCGTTTTCAGCCAATTTTCAGGATTTTTGAAAATTTCACTTTTTTGTGAAAATATCCACTAAATGAGGGAATAATATGTGTGAGGGAATCCCAGGAGAGTTCCAAATGTGTGTGGGTAGAATATATATCCCACGGGGATAAAATTGAAAAAAGTTGAAAAAAAAATTTTTTTTGGACTTAGTAATTTTTCCGGCGTTTATCAGACTTTCAGACAGGGGAAATGTCAGTGAGCGTTCCGATTTCAGTTCCAGAGCGATTCGCCCAATGAGTCCTTGATATTTAGTCGTTTTCAGCCAATTTTCTGGATTTTTGAAAATTTCACTTTTTTGTGAAAATATCCACTAAATGACGGAATAATATGTGTGAGGGTACCCCAGGAGAGTTCCAAATGTGTGTGGGTAGAATATATATCCCACGGGGATAAAATTGAAAAAAGTTGAAAAAAATATTTTTTTGGGACTTAGTAATTTTTCCGGCGTTTATCAGACTTTCAGATAGGGGAATTGTCAGTGAGCGTTCCGATTTCAGTTCCAGAGCGATTCACCCAATGAATCGTTGATATTTAGTAGTTTTCAGCCAATTTTCTGGATTTTTGAAAATTTCACTTTTTTGTGAAAATATCCACTAAATGAGGGAATAATAGGTGTGAGGGTACCCCAGGAGAGTTCCAAATGTGTGTGGGTAGAATATATATCCCACGGGGGTAAAATTGAAAAAAGTTGAAAAAATTTTTTTTTGGGACTTAGTCATTTTTCCGTCGTTTATCAGACTTTCAGATAGGGGAATTGTCAGTGAGCGTTCCGATTTCAGTTCCAGAGCGATTCGCCCAATGAGTCCTTGATATTTAGTCGTTTTCAGCCAATTTTCAGGATTTTTGAAAATGTCACTTTTTTGTGAAAATATCCACTAAATGAGGGAATAATATGTGTGAGGGAATCCCAGGAGAGTTCCAAATGTGTGTGGGTAGAATATATATCCCACGGGGATAAAATTGAAAAAAGTTGAAAAAAAAATTTTTTTTGGACTTAGTAATTTTTCTGGCGTTTATCAGACTTTCAGACAGGGGAAATGTCAGTGAGCGTTCCGATTTCAGTTCCAGAGCGATTCGCCCAATGAGTCCTTGATATTTAGTCGTTTTCAGCCAATTTTCAGGATTTTTGAAAATTTCACTTTTTTGTGAAAATATCCACTAAATGAGGGAATAATATGTGTGAGGGAATCCCAGGAGAGTTCCAAATGTGTGTGGGTAGAATATATATCCCACGGGGATAAAATTGAAAAAAGTTGAAAAAAAAATTTTTTTTGGACTTAGTAATTTTTCCGGCGTTTATCAGACTTTCAGACAGGGGAAATGTCAGTGAGCGTTCCGATTTCAGTTCCAGAGCGATTCGCCCAATGAGTCCTTGATATTTAGTCGTTTTCAGCCAATTTTCAGGATTTTTGAAAATTTCACTTTTTTGTGAAAATATCCACTAAATGAGGGAATAATATGTGTGAGGGTACCCCAGGAGAGTTCCAAATGTGTGTGGGTAGAATATATATCCCACGGGTATAAAATTGAAAAAAGTTGAAAAAAATTTTTTTTTGGACATACTAATTTTTCCGGCGCTCATCAGACTTTCAGACAGGGGAAATGTCAGTGAGCATTCCGATATCAGTTCCAGAGCGATTCGCCCAATGAGTCCTTGATATTTAGTCGTTTTCAGCCAATTTTCTGGATTTTTGAAAATTTCACTTTTTTGTGAAAATATCCACTAAATGACGGAATAATATGTGTGAGGGTACCCCAGGAGAGTTCCAAATGTGTGTGGGTAGAATATATATCCCACGGGGATAAAATTGAAAAAAGTTGAAAAAAATTTTTTTTTTGGACTTAGTAATTTTTCCGGCGTTTATCAGACTTTCAGATAGGGGAAATGTCAGTGAGCATTCCGATTTCAGTTCCAGAGCGATTCGCCCAATGAGTCCTTGATATTTAGTAGTTTTCAGCCAATTTTCTGGATTTTTGAAAATTTCACTTTTTTGTGAAAATATCCACTAAATGAGGGAATAATATGTGTGAGGGAATCCCAGGAGAGTTCCAAATGTGTGTGGGTAGAATATATATCCCACGGGGATAAAATTGAAAAAAGTTGAAAAAAAAATTTTTTTTGGACTTAGTAATTTTTCCGGCGTTTATCAGACTTTCAGACAGGGGAAATGTCAGTGAGCGTTCCGATTTCAGTTCCAGAGCGATTCGCCCAATGAGTCCTTGATATTTAGTCGTTTTCAGCCAATTTTCAGGATTTTTGAAAATTTCACTTTTTTGTGAAAATATCCACTAAATGAGGGAATAATATGTGTGAGGGTACCCCAGGAGAGATCCAAATGTGTGTGGGTAGAATATATATCCCACGGGGATAAAATTGAAAAAAGTTGAAAAAAATTTTTTTTTTGGACTTAGTAATTTTTCCGGCGTTTATCAGACTTTCAGATAGGGGAAATGTCAGTGAGCATTCCGATTTCAGTTCCAGAGCGATTCGCCCAATGAGTCCTTGATATTTTGTAGTTTTCAGCCAATTTTCTGGATTTTTGAAAATTTCACTTTTTTGTGAAAATATCCACTAAATGAGGGAATAATATGTGTGAGGGAATCCCAGGAGAGTTCCAAATGTGTGTGGGTAGAATATATATCCCACGGGGATAAAATTGAAAAAAGTTGAAAAAAAAATTTTTTTTGGACTTAGTAATTTTTCCGGCGTTTATCAGACTTTCAGACAGGGGAAATGTCAGTGAGCGTTCCGATTTCAGTTCCAGAGCGATTCGCCCAATGAGTCCTTGATATTTAGTCGTTTTCAGCCAATTTTCTGGATTTTTGAAAATTTCACTTTTTTGTGAAAATATCCACTAAATGACGGAATAATATGTGTGAGGGTACCCCAGGAGAGTTCCAAATGTGTGTGGGTAGAATATATATCCCACGGGGATAAAATTGAAAAAAGTTGAAAAAAATATTTTTTTGGGACTTAGTAATTTTTCCGGCGTTTATCAGACTTTCAGATAGGGGAATTGTCAGTGAGCGTTCCGATTTCAGTTCCAGAGCGATTCACCCAATGAATCGTTGATATTTAGTAGTTTTCAGCCAATTTTCTGGATTTTTGAAAATTTCACTTTTTTGTGAAAATATCCACTAAATGAGGGAATAATATGTGTGAGGGTACCCCAGGAGAGTTCCAAATGTGTGTGGGTAGAATATATATCCCACGGGGGTAAAATTGAAAAAAGTTGAAAAAATTTTTTTTTGGGACTTAGTCATTTTTCCGTCGTTTATCAGACTTTCAGATAGGGGAATTGTCAGTGAGCGTTCCGATTTCAGTTCCAGAGCGATTCGCCCAATGAGTCCTTGATATTTAGTCGTTTTCAGCCAATTTTCAGGATTTTTGAAAATGTCACTTTTTTGTGAAAATATCCACTAAATGAGGGAATAATATGTGTGAGGGAATCCCAGGAGAGTTCCAAATGTGTGTGGGTAGAATATATATCCCACGGGGATAAAATTGAAAAAAGTTGAAAAAAAAATTTTTTTTGGACTTAGTAATTTTTCTGGCGTTTATCAGACTTTCAGACAGGGGAAATGTCAGTGAGCGTTCCGATTTCAGTTCCAGAGCGATTCGCCCAATGAGTCCTTGATATTTAGTCGTTTTCAGCCAATTTTCAGGATTTTTGAAAATTTCACTTTTTTGTGAAAATATCCACTAAATGAGGGAATAATATGTGTGAGGGTACCCCAGGAGAGTTCCAAATGTGTGTGGGTAGAATATATATCCCACGGGGATAAAATTGAAAAAAGTTGAAAAAAATATTTTTTTGGGACTTAGTAATTTTTCCGGCGTTTATCAGACTTTCAGATAGGGGAAATGTCAGTGAGCGTTCCGATTTCAGTTCCAGAGCGATTCGCCCAATGAGTCCTTGATATTTAGTCGTTTTCAGCCAATTTTCAGGATTTTTGAAAATGTCACTTTTTTGTGAAAATATCCACTAAATGAGGGAATAATATGTGTGAGGGTACCCCAGGAGAGTTCCAAATGTGTGTGGGTAGAATATATATCCCACGGGGGTAAAATTGAAAAAAGTTTAAAAAAAATTTTTTTTGGACTTAGTCATTTTTCCAGCGTTTATCAGACTTTCAGATAGGGGAAATGTCAGTGAGCGTTCCGATTTCAGTTCCAGAGCGATTCGCCCAATGAATCGGTGATATTTAGTAGTTTTCAGCCAATTTTCTGGATTTTTGAAAATTTCACTTTTTTGTGAAGATATCCACTAAATGAGGGAATAATATGTGTGAGGGAACCCCAGGAGAGTTCCAAATGTGTGTGGCTAGAATATATATCCCACGGGGGTAAAATTGAAAAAAGTTGAAAAAAATTTTTTTTGGGCCTTTGTCATTTTTCCGTCGTTTATCAGACTTTCAGATAGGGGAATTGTCAGTGCACGTTCCGATTTCAGTTCCAGAGCGATTCGCCCAATGTATCCTTGATAGTTAGTAGTTTTCAGCCAATTTTCTGGATTTTTGAAAATTTCACTTTTTTGTGAAAATATCCACTAAATGAGGGAATAATATGTGTGAGGGAATCCCAGGAGAGTTCCAAATGTGTGTGGGTAGAATATATATCCCACGGGGATAAAATTGAAAAAAGTTGAAAAAAAATTTTTTTTTGGACTTAGTAATTTTTCCGGCGTTTATCAGACTTTCAGACAGGGGAAATGTCAGTGAGCGTTCCGATTTCAGTTCCAGAGCGATTCGCCCAATGAGTCCTTGATATTTAGTCGTTTTCAGCCAATTTTCTGGATTTTTAAAAATTTCACTTTTTTGTTAAAATATCCACTAAATGAGGGAATAATATGTGTGAGGGTACCCCAGGAGAGTTCCAAATGTGTTTGGGTAGAATATACATCCCACGGGGGTAAAATTGAAAAAAGTTGAAAAAAATTTTTTTGGGACTTAGTCATTTTTCCGTCGTTTATCAGACTTTCAGATAGGGGAATTGTCAGTGAGCGTTCCGATTTCAGTTCCAGAGCGATTCACCCAATGAATCGTTGATATTTAGTAGTTTTCAGCCAATTTTCTGGATTTTTGAAAATTTCACTTTTTTGTGAAAATATCCACTAAATGAGGGAATAATATGTGTGAGGGTACCCCAGGAGAGTTCCAAATGTGTGTGGGTAGAATATATATCCCACGGGGATAAAATTGAAAAAAGTTGAAAAAAATATTTTTTTGGGACTTAGTAATTTTTCCGGCGTTTATCAGACTTTCAGACAGGGGAAATGTCAGTGAGCGTTCCGATTTCAGTTCCAGAGCGATTCGCCCAATGAGTCCTTGATATTTAGTCGTTTTCAGCCAATTTTCAGGATTTTTGAAAATTTCACTTTTTTGTGAAAATATCCACTAAATGAGGGAATAATATGTGTGAGGGTACCCCAGGAGAGTTCCAAATGTGTGTGGGTAGAATATATATCCCACGGGGGTAAAATTGAAAAAAGTTTAAAAAAAATTTTTTTTGGACTTAGTCATTTTTCCGGCGTTTATCAGACTTTCAGATTGGGGAAATGTCAGTGAGCGTTCCGATTTCAGTTCCAGAGCGATTCGCCCAATGAATCGGTGATATTTAGTAGTTTTCAGCCAATTTTCTGGATTTTTGAAAATTTCACTTTTTTGTGAAGATATCCACTAAATGAGGGAATAATATGTGTGAGGGAACCCCAGGAGAGTTCCAAATGTGTGTGGCTAGAATATATATCCCACGGGGGTAAAATTGAAAAAAGTTGAAAAAAATTTTTTTTGGGCCTTTGTCATTTTTCCGTCGTTTATCAGACTTTCAGATAGGGGAATTGTCAGTGCACGTTCCGATTTCAGTTCCAGAGCGATTCGCCCAATGTATCCTTGATAGTTAGTAGTTTTCAGGCAATTTTCTGGATTTTTGAAAATTTCACTTTTTTGTGAAAATATCCACTAAATGAGGGAATAATATGTGTGAGGGAATCCCAGGAGAGTTCCAAATGTGTGTGGGTAGAATATATATCCCACGGGGATAAAATTGAAAAAAGTTGAAAAATAAATTTTTTTTGGACTTAGTAATTTTTCCGGCGTTTATCAGACTTTCAGACAGGGGAAATGTCAGTGAGCGTTCCGATTTCAGTTCCAGAGCGATTCGCCCAATGAGTCCTTGATATTTAGTCGTTTTCAGCCAATTTTCTGGATTTTTAAAAATTTCACTTTTTTGTTAAAATATCCACTAAATGAGGGAATAATATGTGTGAGGGTACCCCAGGAGAGTTCCAAATGTGTTTGGGTAGAATATACATCCCACGGGGGTAAAATTGAAAAAAGTTGAAAAAAATTTTTTTTGGGCCTTTGTCATTTTTCCGTCGTTTATCAGACTTTCAGATAGGGGAATTGTCAGTGAGCGTTCCGATTTCAGTTCCAGAGCGATTCACCCAATGAATCGTTGATATTTAGTAGTTTTCAGCCAATTTTCTGGATTTTTGAAAATTTCACTTTTTTGTGAAAATATCCACTAAATGAGGGAATAATATGTGTGAGGATACCCCAGGAGAGTTCCAAATGTGTGTGGGTAGAATATATATCCCACGGGGGTAAAATTGAAAAAAGTTGAAAAAATTTTTTTTTGGGACTTAGTCATTTTTCCGTCGTTTATCAGACTTTCAGATAGGGGAATTGTCAGTGAGCGTTCCGATTTCAGTTCCAGAGCGATTCGCCCAATGAATCTTTGATATTTAATAGTTTTCACCCAATTTTCTGGATTTTTGAAAATTTCACTTTTTTGTGAAAATATCCACTAAATGACGGAATAATATGTGTGAGGGTACCCCAGGAGAGTTCCAAATGTGTGTGGGTAGAATATATATCCCACGGGGATAAAATTGAAAAAAGTTGAAAAAAATATTTTTTTGGGACTTGGTAATTTTTCCGGCGTTTATCAGACTTTCAGATAGGGGAAATGTCAGTGAGCGTTCCGATTTCAGTTCCAGAGCGATTCGCCCAATGAGTCCTTGATATTTAGTCGTTTTCAGCCAATTTTCAGGATTTTTGAAAATTTCACTTTTTTGTGAAAATATCCACTAAATGAGGGAATAATATGTGTGAGGGAATCCCAGGAGAGTTCCAAATGTGTGTGGGTAGAATATATATCCCACGGGGATAAAATTGAAAAAAGTTGAAAAAAAAATTTTTTTTGGACTTAGTAATTTTTCTGGCGTTTATCAGACTTTCAGACAGGGGAAATGTCAGTGAGCGTTCCGATTCCAGTTCCAGAGCGATTCGCCCAATGAATCGTTGATATTTAGTAGTTTTCAGCCAATTTTCTGGATTTTTGAAAATTTCACTTTTTTGTGAAGATATCCACTAAATGAGGGAATAATATGTGTGAGGGAACCCCAGGAGAGTTCCAAATGTGTGTGGGTAGAATATATATCCCACGGGGGTAAAATTGAAAAAAGTTGAAAAAAATTTTTTTTGGGCCTTTGTCATTTTTCCGTCGTTTATCAGACTTTCAGATAGGGGAATTGTCAGTGCACGTTCCGATTTCAGTTCCAGAGCGATTCGCCCAATGTATCCTTGATAGTTAGTAGTTTTCAGCCAATTTTCTGGATTTTTGAAAATTTCACTTTTTTGTGAAAATATCCACTAAATGAGGGAATAATATGTGTGAGGGAATCCCAGAAGAGTTCCAAATGTGTGTGGGTAGAATATATATCCCACGGGGATAAAATTGAAAAAAGTTGAAAAAAAAATTTTTTTTGGACTTAGTAATTTTTCCGGCGTTTATCAGACTTTCAGACAGGGGAAATGTCAGTGAGCGTTCCAATTTCAGTTCCAGAGCGATTCGCCCAATGAGTCCTTGATATTTAGTCGTTTTCAGCCAATTTTCTGGATTTTTGAATATTTCACTTTTTTGTGAAAATATCCACTAAATGAGGGAATAATATGTGTGAGGGTACCCCAGGAGAGTTCCAAATGTGTGTGGGTAGAATATATATCCCACGGGGGTAAAATTGAAAAAAGTTAAAAAAAAATTTTTTTTGGACTTAGTCATTTTTCCGGCGTTTATCAGACTTTCAGATAGGGGAAATGTCAGTGAGCGTTCCGATTTCAGTTCCAGAGCGATTCGCCCAATGAATCGTTGATATTTAGTAGTTTTCAGCCAATTTTCTGGATTTTTGAAAATTTCACTTTTTTGTGAAGATATCCACTAAATGAGGGAATAATATGTGTGAGGGAACCCCAGGAGAGTTCCAAATGTGTGTGGGTAGAATATATATCCCACGGGGGTAAAATTGAAAAAAGTTGAAAAAAATTTTTTTTGGGCCTTTGTCATTTTTCCGTCGTTTATCAGACTTTCAGATAGGGGAATTGTCAGTGCACGTTCCGATTTCAGTTCCAGAGCGATTCGCCCAATGTATCCTTGATAGTTAGTAGTTTTCAGCCAATTTTCTGGATTTTTGAAAATTTCACTTTTTTGTGAAAATATCCACTAAATGAGGGAATAATATGTGTGAGGGAATCCCAGGAGAGTTCCAAATGTGTGTGGGTAGAATATATATCCCACGGGGATAAAATTGAAAAAAGTTGAAAAAAAAATTTTTTTTAGACTTAGTAATTTTTCCGGCGTTTATCAGACTTTCAGACAGGGGAAATGTCAGTGAGCGTTCCAATTTCAGTTCCAGAGCGATTCGCCCAATGAGTCCTTGATATTTAGTCGTTTTCAGCCAATTTTCAGGATTTTTGAAAATTTCACTTTTTTGTGAAAATATCCACTAAATGAGGGAATAATATGTGTGAGGGAATCCCAGGAGAGTTCCAAATGTGTGTGGGTAGAATATATATCCCACGGGGATAAAATTGAAAAAAGTTGAAAAAAATTTTTTTTTGGACTTAGTAATTTTTCCGGCGTTTATCAGACTTTCAGACAGGGGAAATGTCAGTGAGCGTTCCGATTTCAGTTCCAGAGCGATTCGCCCAATGAGTCCTTGATATTTAGTCGTTTTCAGCCAATTTTCAGGATTTTTGAAAATTTCACTTTTTTGTGAAAATATCCACTAAATGAGGGAATAATATGTGTGAGGGTACCCCAGGAGAGTTCCAAATGTGTGTGGGTAGAATATATATCCCACGGGAATAAAATTGAAAAAAGTTGAAAAAAATTTTTTTTGGACTTAGTCATTTTTCCGGCGTTTATCAGACTTTCAGATAGGGGAATTGTCAGTGCACGTTCCGATTTCAGTTCCAGAGCCATTCGCTAAATGTATCCTTGATAGTTAGTAGTTTTCAGCCAATTTTCTGGATTTTTGAAAATTTCACTTTTTTGTGAAAATATCCACTAAATGAGGGAATAATATATGTGAGGGAATCCCAGGAGAGTTCCAAATGTGTGTGGGTAGAATATATATCCCACGGGGATAAAATTGAAAAAAGTTGAAAAAAAAATTTTTTTTGGACTTAGTAATTTTTCCGGCGTTTATCAGACTTTCAGACAGGGGAAATGTCAGTGAGCGTTCCAATTTCAGTTCCAGAGCAATTCGCCCAATGAGTCCTTGATATTTAGTCGTTTTCAGCCAATTTTCAGTATTTTTGAAAATTTCACTTTTTTGTGAAAATATCCACTAAATGAGGGAATAATATGTGTGAGGGAATCCCAGGAGAGTTCCAAATGTGTGTGGGTAGAATATATATCCCACGGGGATAAAATTGAAAAAAGTTGAAAAAAAAATTTTTTTTGGACTTAGTAATTTTTCCGGCGTTTATCAGACTTTCAGACAGGGGAAATGTCAGTGAGCGTTCCGATTTCAGTTCCAGAGCGATTCGCCCAATGAGTCCTTGATATTTAGTCGTTTTCAGCCAATTTTCAGGATTTTTGAAAATTTCACTTTTTTGTGAAAATATCCACTAAATGAGGGAATAATATGTGTGAGGGTACCCCAGGAGAGTTCCAAATGTGTGTGGGTAGAATATATATCCCACGGGTATAAAATTGAAAAAAGTTGAAAAAAATTTTTTTTTGGACATACTAATTTTTCCGGCGCTCATCAGACTTTCAGACAGGGGAAATGTCAGTGAGCATTCCGATATCAGTTCCAGAGCGATTCGCCCAATGAGTCCTTGATATTTAGTCGTTTTCAGCCAATTTTCTGGATTTTTGAAAATTTCACTTTTTTGTGAAAATATCCACTAAATGAGGGAATAATATGTGTGAGGGTACCCCAGGAGAGTTCCAAATGTGTGTGGGTAGAATATATATCCCACGGGGGTAAAATTGAAAAAAGTTGAAAAAAAATTTTTTTTGGACTTAGTCATTTTTCGGGCATTTATCAGACTTTCAGATAGGGGAAATGTCTGTGAGCGTTCCGATTTCAGTTCCAGAGCGATTCGCCCAATGAGTCCTTGATATTTAGTCGTTTTCAGCCAATTTTCTGGATTTTTAAAAATTTCACTTTTTTGTGAAAATATCCACTAAATGAGGGAATAATATGTGTGATGGTACCCCAGGAGAGTTCCAAATGTGTGTGGGTAGAATATATATCCCACGGGGGTAAAATTGAAAAAAGTTGAAAAAAAATTTTTTTTGGACTTAGTCATTTTTCCGGCGTTTATCAGACATTCAGATAGGAAAAATGTCAGTGAGCGTTCCGATTTCAGTTCCAGAGCGATTCGCCCAATGAGTCCTTGATATTTAGTCGTTTTCAGCCAATTTTCTGGATTTTTGAAAATTTCACTTTTTTGTGAAAATATCCACTAAATGACAGAATAATATGTGTGAGGGTACCCAGGAGAGTTCCAAATGTGTGTGGGTAGAATATATATCCCACGGGGATAAAATTGAAAAAAGTTGAAAAAAAAATTTTTTTGGGACTTAGTAATTTTTCCGGCGTTTATCAGACTTTCAGACAGGGGAAATGTCAGTGAGCGTTCCGATTTCAGTTCCAGAGCGATTCGCCCAATGAGTCCTTGATATTTAGTCGTTTTCAGCCAATTTTCAGGATTTTTGAAAATTTCACTTTTTTGTGAAAATATCCACTAAATGAGGGAATAATATGTGTGAGGGTACCCCAGGAGAGTTCCAAATGTGTGTGGGTAGAATATATATCCCACGGGTATAAAATTGAAAAAAGTTGAAAAAAATTTTTTTTTGGACATACTAATTTTTCCGGCGCTCATCAGACTTTCAGACAGGGGAAATGTCAGTGAGCATTCCGATATCAGTTCCAGAGCGATTCGCCCAATGAGTCCTTGATATTTAGTCGTTTTCAGCCAATTTAATGGATTTTTGAAAATTTCACTTTTTTGTGAAAATATCCACTAAATGAGGGAATAATATGTGTGAGGGTACCCCAGGAGAGTTCCAAATGTGTGTGGGTAGAATATATATCCCACGGGGGTAAAATTGAAAAAAGTTGAAAAAAAATTTTTTTTGGACTTAGTCATTTTTCGGGCATTTATCAGACTTTCAGATAGGGGAAATGTCTGTGAGCGTTCCGATTTCAGTTCCAGAGCGATTCGCCCAATGAGTCCTTGATATTTAGTCGTTTTCAGCCAATTTTCTGGATTTTTAAAAATTTCACTTTTTTGTGAAAATATCCACTAAATGAGGGAATAATATGTGTGATGGTACCCCAGGAGAGTTCCAAATGTGTGTGGGTAGAATATATATCCCACGGGGGTAAAATTGAAAAAAGTTGAAAAAAAATTTTTTTTGGACTTAGTCATTTTTCCGGCGTTTATCAGACATTCAGATAGGAAAAATGTCAGTGAGCGTTCCGATTTCAGTTCCAGAGCGATTCGCCCAATGAGTCCTTGATATTTAGTCGTTTTCAGCCAATTTTCTGGATTTTTGAAAATTTCACTTTTTTGTGAAAATATCCACTAAATGACAGAATAATATGTGTGAGGGTACCCAGGAGAGTTCCAAATGTGTGTGGGTAGAATATATATCCCACGGGGATAAAATTGAAAAAAGTTGAAAAAAATTTTTTTTTGGACTTAGTAATTTTTCTGGCGTTTATCAGACTTTCAGATAGGGGAAATGTCAGTGAGCATTCAGATTTCAGTTCCAGAGCGATTCGCCCAATGAGTCCTTGATATTTAGTCGTTTTCAGCTAATTTTCTGGATTTTTGAAAATTTCACTTTTTGGTGAAAATATTTACTAAATGAGGGAATAATATGTGTGAGGGTACCCCAGGAGAGTTCCAAATGTGTGTGGGTAGAATATATTATCCCAAGGGGCTAAAATTGAAAAAAGTTTAAAAAAAATTTTTTTTGCGACTTAGTCATTTTTCCATCGTTTATCAGACTTTCAGATAGCGGAAATGTCAGTGAGCGTTCCGATTTCAGTTCCAGAGCGATTCGCCCAATGAGTCCTTGATATTTAGTCGTTTTCAGCCAATTTTCTGGATTTTTGAAAATTTCACTTTTTTGTGAAAATATCCACTAAATGACAGAATAATATGTGTGAGGGTACCCAGGAGAGTTCCAAATGTGTGTGGGTAGAATATATATCCCACGGGGATAAAATTGAAAAAAGTTGAAAAAAATTTTTTTTTGGACTTAGTAATTTTTCTGGCGTTTATCAGACTTTCAGATAGGGGAAATGTCAGTGAGCATTCAGATTTCAGTTCCAGAGCGATTCGCCCAATGAGTCCTTGATATTTAGTCGTTTTCAGCCAATTTTCTGGATTTTTGAAAATTTCACTTTTTGGTGAAAATATTTACTAAATGAGGGAATAATATGTGTGAGGGTACCCCAGGAGAGTTCCAAATGTGTGTGGGTAGAATATATTATCCCAAGGGGCTAAAATTGAAAAAAGTTTAAAAAAAATTTTTTTTGCGACTTAGTCATTTTTCCATCGTTTATCAGACTTTCAGATAGCGGAAATGTCAGTGAGCGTTCCGATTTCAGTTCCAGAGCGATTCGCCCAATGAGTCCTTGATATTTAGTCGTTTTCAGCCAATTTTCTGGATTTTTGAAAATTTCACTTTTTTGTGAAAATATCCACTAAATGACAGAATAATATGTGTGAGAGTACCCCAGGAGAGTTCCAAATGTGTGTGGGTAGAATATATATCCCACGGGGGTAAAATTGAAAAAAGTTGAAAAAAAAATTTTTTGGGACTTAGTCATTTTTCCGGCGTTTATCAGACTTTCAGATAGGGAAAATGTCAGTGAGCGTTCCGATTTCAGTTCCAGAGCGATTCGCCCAATGAGTCCTTGATATTTAGTCGTTTTCAGCCAATTTTCTGGATTTTTGAAAATTTCACTTTGTTGTGAAAATATCCACTAAATGACAGAATAATATGTGTGAGGGTACCCAGGAGAGTTCCAAATGTGTGTGGGTAGAATATATATCCCACGGGGATAAAATTGAAAAAAGTTGAAAAAAATTTTTTTTTGGACTTAGTAATTTTTCTGGCGTTTATCAGACTTTCAGATAGGGGAAATGTCAGTGAGCATTCAGATTTCAGTTCCAGAGCGATTCGCCCAATGAGTCCTTGATATTTAGTCGTTTTCAGCCAATTTTCTGGATTTTTAAAAATTTCACTTTTTTATGAAAATATCCACTAAATGAGGGAATAATATGTGTGAGGGTACCCCAGGAGAGTTCCAAATGTGTGTGGGTAGAATATATATCCCACGGGGATAAAATTGAAAAAAGTTGAAAAAAATTTTTTTTTGGACTTAGTAATTTTTCCGGCGTTTATCAGACTTTCAGATAGGGGAAATGTCAGTGAGCATTCAGATTTCAGTTCCAGAGCGATTCGCCCAATGAGTCCTTGATATTTAGTCGTTTTCAGCCAATTTTCTGGATTTTTGAAAATTTCACTTTTTGGTGAAAATATTTACTAAATGAGGGAATAATATGTGTGAGGGTACCCCAGGAGAGTTCCAAATGTGTGTGGGTAGAATATATTATCCCAAGGGGATAAAATTGAAAAAAGTTAAAAAAAAATTTTTTTTGCGACTTAGTCATTTTTCCGTCGTTTATCAGACTTTCAGATAGCAGAAATGTCAGTGAGCGTTCCGATTTCAGTTCCAGAGCGATTCGCCCAATGAGTCCTTGATATTTAGTCGTTTTCAGCCAATTTTCTGGATTTTTGAAAATTTCACTTTTTTGTGAAAATATCCACTAAATGACAGAATAATATGTGTGAGGGTACCCCAGGAGAGTTCCAAATGTGTGTGGGTAGAATATATATCCCACGGGGGTAAAATTGAAAAAAGTTGAAAAATTTTTTTGGGGGACTTAGTCATTTTTCCGGCATTTATCAGACTTTCAGATAGGAAAAATGTCAGTGAGCGTTCCGATTTCAGATCCAGAGCGATTCGCCCAATGAATCTTTGATATTTAGTAGTTTTCACCCAATTTTCTGGATTTTTGAAAATTTCACTTTTTTGTGAAAATATCCACTAAATGACAGAATAATATGTGTGAGAGTACCCCAGGAGAGTTCCAAATGTGTGTGGGTAGAATATATATCCCACGGGGGTAAAATTGAAAAAAGTTGAAAAAAAAATTTTTTTGGACTTAGCCATTTTTCCGGCGTTTATCAGACTTTCAGATAGGGAAAATGTCAGTGAGCGTTCAGATTTCAGATCCAGAGCGATTCGCCCAATGAGTCCTTGATATTTAGTCGTTTTCAGCCAATTTTCTGGATTTTTAAAAATTTCACTTTTTTATGAAAATATCCACTAAATGAGGGAATAATATGTGTGAGGGTACCCCAGGAGAGTTCCAAATGTGTGTGGGTAGAATATATATCCCACGGGGATAAAATTGAAAAAAGTTGAAAAAAATTTTTTTTTGGACTTAGTAATTTTTCCGGCGTTTATCAGACTTTCAGATAGGGGAAATGTCAGTGAGCATTCAGATTTCAGTTCCAGAGCGATTCGCCCAATGAGTCCTTGATATTTAGTCGTTTTCAGCCAATTTTCTGGATTTTTGAAAATTTCACTTTTTGGTGAAAATATTTACTAAATGAGGGAATAATATGTGTGAGGGTACCCCAGGAGAGTTCCAAATGTGTGTGGGTAGAATATATTATCCCAAGGGGATAAAATTGAAAAAAGTTTAAAAAAAATTTTTTTTGCGACTTAGTCATTTTTCCGTCGTTTATCAGACTTTCAGATAGCAGAAATGTCAGTGAGCGTTCCGATTTCAGTTCCAGAGCGATTCGCCCAATGAGTCCTTGATATTTAGTCGTTTTCAGCCAATTTTCTGGATTTTTGAAAATTTCTCTTTTTTGTGAAAATATCCACTAAATGACAGAATAATATGTGTGAGGGTACCCCAGGAGAGTTCCAAATGTGTGTGGGTAGAATATATATCCCACGGGGGTAAAATTGAAAAAAGTTGAAAATTTTTTTTGGGGGACTTAGTCATTTTTCCGGCATTTATCAGACTTTCAGATAGGAAAAATGTCAGTGAGCGTTCCGATTTCAGATCCAGAGCGATTCGCCCAATGAGTCCTTGATATTTAGTCGTTTTCAGCCAATTTTCTGGATTTTTGAAAATTTCACTTTTTTGTGAAAATATCCACTAAATGACAGAATAATATGTGTGAGGGTACCCCAGGAGAGTTCCAAATGTGTGTGGGTAGAATATATATCCCACGGGGGTAAAATTGAAAAAAGTTGAAAAAAAATTTTTTTTGGACTTAGTCATTTTTCCGGCGTTTATCAGACTTTCAGATAGGGAAAATGTCAGTGAGCGTTCAGATTTCAGATCCAGAGCGATTCGCCCAATGAGTCCTTGATATTTAGTCGTTTTCAGCCAATTTTCTGGATTTTTAAAAATTTCACTTTTTTGTGAAAATATCCACTAAATGAGGGAATAATATGTGTGAGGGTACCCTAGGAGAGTTCCAAATGTGTGTGGGTATAATATATATCCCACGGGGATAAAATTGAAAAAAGTTGAAAAAAATTTTTTTTTGGACTTAGTAATTTTTCCGGCGTTTATCAGACTTTCAGATAGGGGAAATGTCAGTGAGCATTCAGATTTCAGTTCCAGAGCGATTCACCCAATGAGTCCTTGATATTTAGTCGTTTTCAGCCAATTTTCTGGATTTTTGAAAATTTCACTTTTTGGTGAAAATATTTACTAAATGAGGGAATAATATGTGTGAGGGTACCCCAGGAGAGTTCCAAATGTGTGTGGGTAGAATATATTATCCCAAGGGGATAAAATTGAAAAAAGTTTAAAAAAAATTTTTTTTGCGACTTAGTCATTTTTCCGTCGTTTATCAGACTTTCAGATAGCGGAAATGTCAGTGAGCGTTCCGATTTCAGTTCCAGAGCGATTCGCCCAATGAATCGTTGATATTTAGTAGTTTTCAGCCAATTTTCTGGATTTTTGAAAATTTCACTTTTTTGTGAAGATATCCACTAAATGAGGGAATAATATGTGTGAGGGAACCCCAGGAGAGTTCCAAATGTGTGTGGGTAGAATATATATCCCACGGGGGTAAAATTGAAAAAAGTTGAAAAAAATTTTTTTTGGGCCTTTGTCATTTTTCCGTCGTTTATCAGACTTTCAGATAGGGGAATTGTCAGTGCACGTTCCGATTTCAGTTCCAGAGCGATTCGCCCAATGTATCCTTGATAGTTAGTAGTTTTCAGCCAATTTTCTGAATTTTTGAAAATTTCACTTTTTTGTGAAAATATCCACTAAATGAGGGAATAATATGTGTGAGGGAATCCCAGGAGAGTTCCAAATGTGTGTGGGTAGAATATATATCCCACGGGGATAAAATTGAAAAAAGTTGAAAAAAAAATTTTTTTTGGACTTAGTAATTTTTCCGGCGTTTATCAGACTTTCAGACAGGGGAAATGTCAGTGAGCGTTCCAATTTCAGTTCCAGAGCGATTCGCCCAATGAGTCCTTGATATTTAGTCGTTTTCAGCCAATTTTCAGTATTTTTGAAAATTTCACTTTTTTGTGAAAATATCCACTAAATGAGGGAATAATATGTGTGAGGGAATCCCAGGAGAGTTCCAAATGTGTGTGGGTAGAATATATATCCCACGGGGATAAAATTGAAAAAAGTTGAAGAAAAAATTTTTTTTGGACTTAGTAATTTTTCCGGCGTTTATCAGACTTTCAGACAGGGGAAATGTCAGTGAGCGTTCCGATTTCAGTTCCAGAGCGATTCGCCCAATGAGTCCTTGATATTTAGTCGTTTTCAGCCAATTTTCAGGATTTTTGAAAATTTCACTTTATTGTGAAAATATCCACTAAATGAGGGAATAATATGTGTGAGGGTACCCCAGGAGAGTTCCAAATGTGTGTGGGTAGAATATATATCCCACGGGTATAAAATTGAAAAAAGTTGAAAAAAATTTTTTTTTGGACATACTAATTTTTCCGGCGCTCATCAGACTTTCAGATAGGGGAAATGTCAGTGAGCATTCCAATATCAGTTCCAGAGCGATTCGCCCAATGAGTCCTTGATATTTAGTCGTTTTCAGCCAATTTTCTGGATTTTTGAAAGTTTCACTTTTTTGTGAAAATATCCACTAAATGAGGGAATAATATGTGTGAGGGTACCCCAGGAGAGTTCCAAATGTGTGTGGGTAGAATATATATCCCACGGGGGTAAAATTGAAAAAAGTTGAAAAAAAATTTTTTTTGGACTTAGTCATTTTTCCGGCGTTTATCAGACATTCAGATAGGAAAAATGTCAGTGAGCGTTCCGATTTCAGTTCCAGAGCGATTCGCCCAATGAGTCCTTGATATTTAGTCGTTTTCAGCCAATTTTCTGGATTTTTGAAAATTTCACTTTTTTGTGAAAATATCCACTAAATGACAGAATAATATGTGTGAGGGTACCCAGGAGAGTTCCAAATGTGTGTGGGTAGAATATATATCCCACGGGGATAAAATTGAAAAAAGTTGAAAAAAATTTTTTTTTGGACTTAGTAATTTTTCCGGCGTTTATCAGACTTTCAGATAGGGGAAATGTCAGTGAGCATTCAGATTTCAGTTCCAGAGCGATTCGCCCAATGAGTCCTTGATATTTAGTCGTTTTCAGCCAATTTTCTGGATTTTTGAAAATTTCACTTTTTGGTGAAAATATTTACTAAATGAGGGAATAATATGTGTGAGGGTACCCCAGGAGAGTTCCAAATGTGTGTGGGTAGAATATATTATCCCAAGGGGATAAAATTGAAAAAAGTTTAAAAAAAATTTTTTTTGCGACTTAGTCATTTTTCCGTCGTTTATCAGACTTTCAGATAGCGGAAATGTCAGTGAGCGTTCCGATTTCAGTTCCAGAGCGATTCGCCCAATGAGTCCTTGATATTTAGTCGTTTTCAGCCAATTTTCTGGATTTTTGAAAATTTCACTTTTTTGTGAAAATATCCACTAAATGACAGAATAATATGTGTGAGGGTACCCCAGGAGAGTTCCAAATGTGTGTGGGTAGAATATATATCCCACGGGGGTAAAATTGAAAAAAGTTGAAAAATTTTTTTGGGGGACTTAGTCATTTTTCCGGCATTTATCAGACTTTCAGATAGGAAAAATGTCAGTGAGTGTTCCGATTTCAGATCCAGAGCGATTCGCCCAATGAGTCCTTGATATTTAGTCGTTTTCAGCCAATTTTCTGGATTTTTGAAAATTTCAGTTTTTTGTGAAAATATCCACTAAATGACAGAATAATATGTGTGAGGGTACCCCAGGAGAGTTCCAAATGTGTGTGGGTAGAATATATATCCCACGGGGGTAAAATTGAAAAAAGTTGAAAAAAAATTTTTTTTGGACTTAGTCATTTTTCCGGCGTTTATCAGACTTTCAGATAGGTAAAATGTCAGTGAGCGTTCAGATTTCAGATCCAGAGCGATTCGCCCAATGAGTCCTTGATATTTAGTCGTTTTCAGCCAATTTTCTGGATTTTTAAAAATTTCACTTTTTTGTGAAAATATCCACTAAATGAGGGAATAATATGTGTGAGGGTACCCTAGGAGAGTTCCAAATGTGTGTGGGTATAATATATATCCCACGGGGATAAAATTGAAAAAAGTTGAAAAAAAATTTTTTTTGGACTTAGTAATTTTTCCGGCGTTTATCAGACTTTCAGATAGGGGAAATGTCAGTGAGCATTGAGATTTCAGTTCCAGAGCGATTCACCCAATGAGTCCTTGATATTTAGTCGTTTTCAGCCAATTTTCTGGATTTTTGAAAATTTCACTTTTTGGTGAAAATATTTACTAAATGAGGGAATAATATGTGTGAGGGTACCCCATGAGAGTTCCAAATGTGTGTGGGTAGAATATATTATCCCAAGGGGATAAAATTGAAAAAAGTTTAAAAAAAATTTTTTTTGCGACTTAGTCATTTTTCCGTCGTTTATCAGACTTTCAGATAGCGGAAATGTCAGTGAGCGTTCCGATTTCAGTTCCAGAGCGATTCGCCCAATGAGTCCTTGATATTTAGTCGTTTTCAGCCAATTTTCTGGATTTTTGAAAATTTCACTTTTTTGTGAAAATATCCACTAAATGACAGAATAATATGTGTGAGGGTACCCCAGGAGAGTTCCAAATGTGTGTGGGTAGAATATATATCCCACGGGGATAAAATTGAAAAAAGTTGAAAAAAAAATTTGTTTTGGACTTAGTAATTTTTCCGGCGTTTATCAGACTTTCAGACAGGGGAAATGTCAGTGAGCGTTCCGATTTCAGTTCCAGAGCGATTCGCCCAATGAGTCCTTGATATTTAGTCGTTTTCAGCCAATTTTCAGGATTTTTGAAAATTTCACTTTTTTGTGAAAATATCCACTAAATGAGGGAATAATATGTGTGAGGGTACCCCAGGAGAGTTCCAAATGTGTGTGGGTAGAATATATATCCCACGGGTATAAAATTGAAAAAAGTTGAAAAAAATTTTTTTTTGGACATACTAATTTTTCCGGCGCTCATCAGACTTTCAGATAGGGGAAATGTCAGTGAGCATTCCGATATCAGTTCCAGAGCGATTCGCCCAATGAGTCCTTGATATTTAGTCGTTTTCAGCCAATTTTCTGGATTTTTGAAAGTTTCACTTTTTTGTGAAAATATCCACTAAATGAGGGAATAATATGTGTGAGGGTACCCCAGGAGAGTTCCAAATGTGTGTGGGTAGAATATATATCCCACGGGGGTAAAATTGAAAAAAGTTGAAAAAAAATTTTTTTTGGACTTAGTCATTTTTCCGGCGTTTATCAGACATTCAGATAGGAAAAATGTCAGTGAGCGTTCCGATTTCAGTTCCAGAGCGATTCGCCCAATGAGTCCTTGATATTTAGTCGTTTTCAGCCAATTTTCTGGATTTTTGAAAATTTCACTTTTTTGTGAAAATATCCACTAAATGACAGAATAATATGTGTGAGGGTACCCAGGAGAGTTCCAAATGTGTGTGGGTAGAATATATATCCCACGGGGATAAAATTGAAAAAAGTTGAAAAAAATTTTTTTTTGGACTTAGTAATTTTTCCGGCGTTTATCAGACTTTCAGATAGGGGAAATGTCAGTGAGCATTCAGATTTCAGTTCCAGAGCGATTCGCCCAATGAGTCCTTGATATTTAGTCGTTTTCAGCCAATTTTCTGGATTTTTGAAAATTTCACTTTTTGGTGAAAATATTTACTAAATGAGGGAATAATATGTGTGAGGGTACCCCAGGAGAGTTCCAAATGTGTGTGGGTAGAATATATTATCCCAAGGGGATAAAATTGAAAAAAGTTTAAAAAAAATTTTTTTTGCGACTTAGTCATTTTTCCGTCGTTTATCAGACTTTCAGATAGCGGAAATGTCAGTGAGCGTTCCGATTTCAGTTCCAGAGCGATTCGCCCAATGAGTCCTTGATATTTAGTCGTTTTCAGCCAATTTTCTGGATTTTTGAAAATTTCACTTTTTTGTGAAAATATCCACTAAATGACAGAATAATATGTGTGAGGGTACCCCAGGAGAGTTCCAAATGTGTGTGGGTAGAATATATATCCCACGGGGGTAAAATTGAAAAAAGTTGAAAAATTTTTTTGGGGGACTTAGTCATTTTTCCGGCATTTATCAGACTTTCAGATAGGAAAAATGTCAGTGAGTGTTCCGATTTCAGATCCAGAGCGATTCGCCCAATGAGTCCTTGATATTTAGTCGTTTTCAGCCAATTTTCTGGATTTTTGAAAATTTCACTTTTTTGTGAAAATATCCACTAAATGACAGAATAATATGTGTGAGGGTACCCCAGGAGAGTTCCAAATGTGTGTGGGTAGAATATATATCCCACGGGGGTAAAATTGAAAAAAGTTGAAAAAAAATTTTTTTTGGACTTAGTCATTTTTCCGGCGTTTATCAGACTTTCAGATAGGGAAAATGTCAGTGAGCGTTCAGATTTCAGATCCAGAGCGATTCGCCCAATGAGTCCTTGATATTTAGTCGTTTTCAGCCAATTTTCTGGATTTTTAAAAATTTCACTTTTTTGTGAAAATATCCACTAAATGAGGGAATAATATGTGTGAGGGTACCCTAGGAGAGTTCCAAATGTGTGTGGGTATAATATATATCCCACGGGGATAAAATTGAAAAAAGTTGAAAAAAAATTTTTTTTGGACTTAGTAATTTTTCCGGCGTTTATCAGACTTTCAGATAGGGGAAATGTCAGTGAGCATTGAGATTTCAGTTCCAGAGCGATTCACCCAATGAGTCCTTGATATTTAGTCGTTTTCAGCCAATTTTCTGGATTTTTGAAAATTTCACTTTTTGGTGAAAATATTTACTAAATGAGGGAATAATATGTGTGAGGGTACCCCATGAGAGTTCCAAATGTGTGTGGGTAGAATATATTATCCCAAGGGGATAAAATTGAAAAAAGTTTAAAAAAAATTTTTTTTGCGACTTAGTCATTTTTCCGTCGTTTATCAGACTTTCAGATAGCGGAAATGTCAGTGAGCGTTCCGATTTCAGTTCCAGAGCGATTCGCCCAATGAGTCCTTGATATTTAGTCGTTTTCAGCCAATTTTCTGGATTTTTGAAAATTTCACTTTTTTGTGAAAATATCCACTAAATGACAGAATAATATGTGTGAGGGTACCCCAGGAGAGTTCCAAATGTGTGTGGGTAGAATATATATCCCACGGGGATAAAATTGAAAAAAGTTGAAAAAAAAATTTGTTTTGGACTTAGTAATTTTTCCGGCGTTTATCAGACTTTCAGACAGGGGAAATGTCAGTGAGCGTTCCGATTTCAGTTCCAGAGCGATTCGCCCAATGAGTCCTTGATATTTAGTCGTTTTCAGCCAATTTTCAGGATTTTTAAAAATTTCACTTTTTTGTGAAAATATTCACTAAATGAGGGAATAATATGTGTGAGGGTACCCCAGGAGAGTTCCAAATGTGTTTGGGTAGAATATATATCCCACGGGGGTAAAATTGAAAAAAGTGGAAAAAATTTTTTTTTGGGACTTAGTCATTTTTCCGTCGTTTATCAGACTTTCAGATAGGGGAATTGTCAGTGAGCGTTCCGATTTCAGTTCCAGAGCGATTCGCCCAATGAATCTTTGATATTTAGTAGTTTTCACCCAATTTTCTGGATTTTTGAAAATTTCACTTTTTTGTGAAAATATCCACTAAATGACAGAATAATATGTGTGAGAGTACCCCAGGAGAGTTCCAAATGTGTGTGGGTAGAATATATATCCCACGGGGATAAAATTGAAAAAAGTTGAAAAAAATATTTTTTTGGGACTTAGTAATTTTTCCGGCGTTTATCAGACTTTCAGATAGGGGAAATGTCAGTGAGCGTTCCGATTTCAGTTCCAGAGCGATTCGCCCAATGAGTCCTTGATATTTAGTCGTTTTCAGCCAATTTTCTGGATTTTTGAAAATTTCACTTTTTTGTGAAAATATCCACTAAATGACAGAATAATATGTGTGAGGGTACCCCAGGAGAGTTCCAAATGTGTGTGGGTAGAATATATATCCCACGGGGGTAAAATTGAAAAAAGTTGAAAAAAAATTTTTTTTGGACTTAGTAATTTTTCCGGCGTTTATCAGACTTTCAGATAGGGAAAATGTCAGTGAGCGTTCAGATTTCAGATCCAGAGCGATTCGCCCAATGAGTCCTTGATATTTAGTCGTTTTCAGCCAATTTTCTGGATTTTTAAAAATTTCACTTTTTTGTGAAAATATCCACTAAATGAGGGAATAATATGTGTGAGGGTACCCCAGGAGAGTTCCAAATGTGTGTGGGTATAATATATATCCCACGGGGATAAAATTGAAAAAAGTTGAAAAAAATTTTTTTTTGGACTTAGTAATTTTTCCGGCGTTTATCAGACTTTCAGATAGGGGAAATGTCAGTGAGCATTCAGATTTCAGTTCCAGAGCGATTCGCCCAATGAGTCCTTGATATTTAGTCGTTTTCAGCCAATTTTCTGGATTTTTGAAAATTTCACTTTTTGGTGAAAATATTTACTAAATGAGGGAATAATATGTGTGAGGGTACCCCAGGAGAGTTCCAAATGTGTGTGGGTAGAATATATTATCCCAAGGGGATAAAATTGAAAAAAGTTAAAAAAAAATTTTTTTTGCGACTTAGTCATTTTTCCGTCGTTTATCAGACTTTCAGATAGCGGAAATGTCAGTGAGCGTTCCGATTTCAGTTCCAGAGCGATTCGCCCAATGAGTCCTTGATATTTAGTCGTTTTCAGCCAATTTTCTGGATTTTTGAAAATTTCACTTTTTTGTGAAAATATCCACTAAATGACAGAATAATATGTGTGAGGGTACCCCAGGAGAGTTCCAAATGTGTGTGGGTAGAATATATATCCCACGGGGGTAAAATTGAAAAAAGTTGAAAATTTTTTTGGGGGGACTTAGTCATTTTTCCGGCATTTATCAGACTTTCAGATAGGGGAAATGTCTGTGAGCGTTCCGATTTCAGTTCCAGAGCGATTCGCCCAATGAGTCCATGATATTTAGTCGTTTTCAGCCAATTTTCTGGATTTTTAAAAATTTCACTTTTTTGTGAAAATATTCACTAAATGAGGGAATAATATGTGTGAGGGTACCCCAGGAGAGTTCCAAATGTGTTTGGGTAGAATATATATCCCACGGGGGTAAAATTGAAAAAAGTTGAAAAAAAATTTTTTTTGGACTTAGTCATTTTTCGGGCATTTATCAGACTTTCAGATAGGGGAAATGTCTGTGAGCGTTCCGATTTCAGTTCCAGAGCGATTCGCCCAATGAGTCCATGATATTTAGTCGTTTTCAGCCAATTTTCTGGATTTTTAAAAATTTCACTTTTTTGTGAAAATATTCACTAAATGAGGGAATAATATGTGTGAGGGTACCCCAGGAGAGTTCCAAATGTGTTTGGGTAGAATATATATCCCACGGGGGTAAAATTGAAAAAAGTTGAAAAAATTTTTTTTTGGGACTTAGTCATTTTTCCGTCGTTTATCAGACTTTCAGATAGGGGAATTGTCAGTGAGCGTTCCGATTTCAGTTCCAGAGCGATTCGCCCAATGAATCTTTGATATTTAGTCGTTTTCACCCAATTTTCTGGATTTTTGAAAATTTCACTTTTTTGTGAAAATATCCACTAAATGACAGAATAATATGTGTGAGAGTACCCCAGGAGAGTTCCAAATGTGTGTGGGTAGAATATATATCCCACGGGGATAAAATTGAAAAAAGTTGAAAAAAATATTTTTTTGGGACTTAGTAATTTTTCCGGCGTTTATCAGACTTTCAGATAGGGGAAATGTCAGTGAGCGTTCCGATTTCAGTTCCAGAGCGATTCGCCCAATGAGTCCTTGATATTTAGTCGTTTTCAGCCAATTTTCTGGATTTTTAAAAATTTCACTTTTTTGTGAAAATATCCATTAAATGAGGGAATAATATGTGTGATGGTACCCCAGGAGAGTTCCAAATGTGTGTGGGTAGAATATATATCCCACGGGGGTAAAATTGAAAAAAGTTGAAAAAAAATTTTTTTTGGACTTAGTCATTTTTCCGGCGTTTATCAGACATTCAGATAGGAAAAATGTCAGTGAGCGTTCCGATTTCAGTTCCAGAGCGATTCGCCCAATGAGTCCTTGATATTTAGTCGTTTTCAGCCAATTTTCTGGATTTTTGAAAATTTCACTTTTTTGTGAAAATATCTACTAAATGACAGAATAATATGTGTGAGGGTACCCCAGGAGAGTTCCAAATGTGTGTGGGTAGAATATATATCCCACGGGGGTAAAATTGAAAAAAGTTGAAAAAAATTTTTTTTTGGACTTAGTCATTTTTCCGGCGTTTATCAGACTTTCAGATAGGGAAAATGTCAGTGAGCGTTCAGATTTCAGATCCAGAGCGATTCGCCCAATGAGTCCTTGATATTTAGTCGTTTTCAGCCAATTTTCTGGATTTTTAAAAATTTCACTTTTTTGTGAAAATATCCACTAAATGAGGGAATAATATGTGTGAGGGTACCCCAGGAGAGTTCCAAATGTGTGTGGGTAGAATATATATCCCACGGGGATAAAATTGAAAAAAGTTGAAAAAATTTTTTTTTTGGACTTAGTAATTTTTCCGGCGTTTATCAGACTTTCAGATAGGGGAAATGTCAGTGAGCATTCAGATTTCAGTTCCAGAGCGATTCGCCCAATGAGTCCTTGATATTTAGTCGTTTTCAGCCAATTTTCTGGATTTTTGAAAATTTCACTTTTTGGTGAAAATATTTACTAAATGAGGGAATAATATGTGTGAGGGTACCCCAGGAGAGTTCCAAATGTGTGTGGGTAGAATATATTATCCCGAGGGGATAAAATTGAAAAAAGTTTAAAAAAAATTTTTTTTGCGACTTAGTCATTTTTCCATCGTTTATCAGACTTTCAGATAGCGGAAATGTCAGTGAGCGTTCCGATTTCAGTTCCAGAGCGATTCGCCCAATGAGTCCTTGATATTTAGTCGTTTTCAGCCAATTTTCTGTATTTTGAAAAATTTCACTTTTTTGTGAAAATATCCACTAAATGACAGAATAATATGTGTGAGGGTACCCCAGGAGAGTTCCAAATGTGTGTGGGTAGAATATATATCCCACGGGGATAAAATTGAAAAAAGTTGAAAAAAATTTTTTTTTGGACTTAGTAATTTTTCCAGCGTTTATCAGACTTTCAGATAGGGGAAATGTCAGTGAGCATTCAGATTTCAGTTCCAGAGCGATTCGCCCAATGAGTCCTTGATATTTAGTCGTTTTCAGCCAATTTTCTGGATTTTTGAAAATTTCACTTTTTGGTGAAAATATTTACTAAATGAGGGAATAATATGTGTGAGGGTACCCCAGGAGAGTTCCAAATGTGTGTGGGTAGAATATATTATCCCAAGGGGATAAAATTGAAAAAAGTTGAAAAAAAATTTTTTTTGCGACTTAGTCATTTTTCCATCGTTTATCAGACTTTCAGATAGGGGAAATGTCAGTGAGCATTCAGATTTCAGTTCCAGAGCGATTCGCCCAATGAGTCCATGATATTTAGTCGTTTTCAGCCAATTTTCTGGATTTTTAAAAATTTCACTTTTTTGTGAAAATATTCACTAAATGAGGGAATAATATGTGTGAGGGTACCCCAGGAGAGTTCCAAATGTGTTTGGGTAGAATATATATCCCACGGGGGTAAAATTGAAAAAAGTTGAAAAAATTTTTTTTTGGGACTTAGTCATTTTTCCGTCGTTTATCAGACTTTCAGATAGGGGAATTGTCAGTGAGCGTTCCGATTTCAGTTCCAGAGCGATTCGCCCAATGAATCTTTGATATTTAGTCGTTTTCACCCAATTTTCTGGATTTTTGAAAATTTCACTTTTTTGTGAAAATATCCACTAAATGACAGAATAATATGTGTGAGAGTACCCCAGGAGAGTTCCAAATGTGTGTGGGTAGAATATATATCCCACGGGGATAAAATTGAAAAAAGTTGAAAAAAATATTTTTTTGGGACTTAGTAATTTTTCCGGCGTTTATCAGACTTTCAGATAGGGGAAATGTCAGTGAGCGTTCCGATTTCAGTTCCAGAGCGATTCGCCCAATGAGTCCTTGATATTTAGTCGTTTTCAGCCAATTTTCTGGATTTTTAAAAATTTCACTTTTTTGTGAAAATATCCATTAAATGAGGGAATAATATGTGTGATGGTACCCCAGGAGAGTTCCAAATGTGTGTGGGTAGAATATATATCCCACGGGGGTAAAATTGAAAAAAGTTGAAAAAAAATTTTTTTTGGACTTAGTCATTTTTCCGGCGTTTATCAGACATTCAGATAGGAAAAATGTCAGTGAGCGTTCCGATTTCAGTTCCAGAGCGATTCGCCCAATGAGTCCTTGATATTTAGTCGTTTTCAGCCAATTTTCTGGATTTTTGAAAATTTCACTTTTTTGTGAAAATATCTACTAAATGACAGAATAATATGTGTGAGGGTACCCCAGGAGAGTTCCAAATGTGTGTGGGTAGAATATATATCCCACGGGGGTAAAATTGAAAAAAGTTGAAAAAAATTTTTTTTTGGACTTAGTCATTTTTCCGGCGTTTATCAGACTTTCAGATAGGGAAAATGTCAGTGAGCGTTCAGATTTCAGATCCAGAGCGATTCGCCCAATGAGTCCTTGATATTTAGTCGTTTTCAGCCAATTTTCTGGATTTTTAAAAATTTCACTTTTTTGTGAAAATATCCACTAAATGAGGGAATAATATGTGTGAGGGTACCCCAGGAGAGTTCCAAATGTGTGTGGGTAGAATATATATCCCACGGGGATAAAATTGAAAAAAGTTGAAAAAATTTTTTTTTTGGACTTAGTAATTTTTCCGGCGTTTATCAGACTTTCAGATAGGGGAAATGTCAGTGAGCATTCAGATTTCAGTTCCAGAGCGATTCGCCCAATGAGTCCTTGATATTTAGTCGTTTTCAGCCAATTTTCTGGATTTTTGAAAATTTCACTTTTTGGTGAAAATATTTACTAAATGAGGGAATAATATGTGTGAGGGTACCCCAGGAGAGTTCCAAATGTGTGTGGGTAGAATATATTATCCCGAGGGGATAAAATTGAAAAAAGTTTAAAAAAAATTTTTTTTGCGACTTAGTCATTTTTCCATCGTTTATCAGACTTTCAGATAGCGGAAATGTCAGTGAGCGTTCCGATTTCAGTTCCAGAGCGATTCGCCCAATGAGTCCTTGATATTTAGTCGTTTTCAGCCAATTTTCTGTATTTTGAAAAATTTCACTTTTTTGTGAAAATATCCACTAAATGACAGAATAATATGTGTGAGGGTACCCCAGGAGAGTTCCAAATGTGTGTGGGTAGAATATATATCCCACGGGGATAAAATTGAAAAAAGTTGAAAAAAATTTTTTTTTGGACTTAGTAATTTTTCCAGCGTTTATCAGACTTTCAGATAGGGGAAATGTCAGTGAGCATTCAGATTTCAGTTCCAGAGCGATTCGCCCAATGAGTCCTTGATATTTAGTCGTTTTCAGCCAATTTTCTGGATTTTTGAAAATTTCACTTTTTGGTGAAAATATTTACTAAATGAGGGAATAATATGTGTGAGGGTACCCCAGGAGAGTTCCAAATGTGTGTGGGTAGAATATATTATCCCAAGGGGATAAAATTGAAAAAAGTTGAAAAAAAATTTTTTTTGCGACTTAGTCATTTTTCCATCGTTTATCAGACTTTCAGATAGCGGAAATGTCAGTGAGCGTTCCGATTTCAGTTCCAGAGCGATTCGCCCAATGAGTCCTTGATATTTAGTCGTTTTCAGCCAATTTTCTGGATTTTTGAAAATTTCACTTTTTTGTGAAAATATCCACTAAATGACAGAATAATATGTGTGAGGGTACCCCAGGAGAGTTCCAAATGTGTGTGGGTAGAATATATATCCCACGGGGGTAAAATTGAAAAAAGTTGAAAAAAAATTTTTTTTGGACTTAGTAATTTTTCCGGCGTTTATCAGACTTTCAGATAGGGAAAATGTCAGTGAGCGTTCAGATTTCAGATCCAGAGCGATTCGCCCAATGAGTCCTTGATATTTAGTCGTTTTCAGCCAATTTTCTGGATTTTTAAAAATTTCACTTTTTTGTGAAAATATCCACTAAATGAGGGAATAATATGTGTGAGGGTACCCCAGGAGAGTTCCAAATGTGTGTGGGTATAATATATATCCCACGGGGATAAAATTGAAAAAAGTTGAAAAAAATTTTTTTTTGGACTTAGTAATTTTTCCGGCGTTTATCAGACTTTCAGATAGGGGAAATGTCAGTGAGCATTCAGATTTCAGTTCCAGAGCGATTCGCCCAATGAGTCCTTGATATTTAGTCGTTTTCAGCCAATTTTCTGGATTTTTGAAAATTTCACTTTTTGGTGAAAATATTTACTAAATGAGGGAATAATATGTGTGAGGGTACCCCAGGAGAGTTCCAAATGTGTGTGGGTAGAATATATTATCCCAAGGGGATAAAATTGAAAAAAGTTAAAAAAAAATTTTTTTTGCGACTTAGTCATTTTTCCGTCGTTTATCAGACTTTCAGATAGCGGAAATGTCAGTGAGCGTTCCGATTTCAGTTCCAGAGCGATTCGCCCAATGAGTCCTTGATATTTAGTCGTTTTCAGCCAATTTTCTGGATTTTTGAAAATTTCACTTTTTTGTGAAAATATCCACTAAATGACAGAATAATATGTGTGAGGGTACCCCAGGAGAGTTCCAAATGTGTGTGGGTAGAATATATATCCCACGGGGGTAAAATTGAAAAAAGTTGAAAATTTTTTTTGGGTGACTTAGTCATTTTTCCGGCATTTATCAGACTTTCAGATAGGGGAAATGTCAGTGAGCGTTCAGATTTCAGATCCAGAGCGATTCGCCAAATGAGTCCTTGATATTTAGTCGTTTTCAGCCAATTTTCTGGATTTTTAAAAATTTCACTTTTTTGTGAAAATATCCACTAAATGAGGGAATAATATGTGTGAGGGTACCCCAGGAGAGTTCCAAATGTGTGTGGGTAGAATATATATCCCACGGGGGTAAAATTGAAAAAAGTTTAAAAAAAATTTTTTTTGGACTTAGTCATTTTTCGGGCATTTATCAGACTTTCAGATAGGGGAAATGTCTGTGAGCGTTCCGATTTCAGTTCCAGAGCGATTCGCCCAATGAGTCCATGATATTTAGTCGTTTTCAGCCAATTTTCTGGATTTTTAAAAATTTCACTTTTTTGTGAAAATATTCACTAAATGAGGGAATAATATGTGTGAGGGTACCCCAGGAGAGTTCCAAATGTGTTTGGGTAGAATATATATCCCACGGGGGTAAAATTGAAAAAAGTTGAAAAAATTTTTTTTTGGGACTTAGTCATTTTTCCGTCGTTTATCAGACTTTCAGATAGGGGAATTGTCAGTGAGCGTTCCGATTTCAGTTCCAGAGCGATTCGCCCAATGAATCTTTGATATTTAGTCGTTTTCACCCAATTTTCTGGATTTTTGAAAATTTCACTTTTTTGTGAAAATATCCACTAAATGACAGAATAATATGTGTGAGAGTACCCCAGGAGAGTTCCAAATGTGTGTGGGTAGAATATATATCCCACGGGGATAAAATTGAAAAAAGTTGAAAAAAATATTTTTTTGGGACTTAGTAATTTTTCCGGCGTTTATCAGACTTTCAGATAGGGGAAATGTCAGTGAGCGTTCCGATTTCAGTTCCAGAGCGATTCGCCCAATGAGTCCTTGATATTTAGTCGTTTTCAGCCAATTTTCTGGATTTTTAAAAATTTCACTTTTTTGTGAAAATATCTACTAAATGACAGAATAATATGTGTGAGGGTACCCCAGGAGAGTTCCAAATGTGTGTGGGTAGAATATATATCCCACGGGGGTAAAATTGAAAAAAGTTGAAAAAAAATTTTTTTTGGACTTAGTCATTTTTCCGGCGTTTATCAGACTTTCAGATAGGGAAAATGTCAGTGAGCGTTCAGATTTCAGATCCAGAGCGATTCGCCCAATGAGTCCTTGATATTTAGTCGTTTTCAGCCAATTTTCTGGATTTTTAAAAATTTCACTTTTTTGTGAAAATATCCACTAAATGAGGGAATAATATGTGTGAGGGTACCCCAGGAGAGTTCCAAATGTGTGTGGGTAGAATATATATCCCACGGGGATAAAATTGAAAAAAGTTGAAAAAAATTTTTTTTTGGACTTAGTAATTTTTCCGGCGTTTATCAGACTTTCAGATAGGGGAAATGTCAGTGAGCATTCAGATTTCAGTTCCAGAGCGATTCGCCCAATGAGTCCTTGATATTTAGTCGTTTTCAGCCAATTTTCTGGATTTTTGAAAATTTCACTTTTTGGTGAAAATATTTACTAAATGAGGGAATAATATGTGTGAGGGTACCCCAGGAGAGTTCCAAATGTGTGTGGGTAGAATATATTATCCCAAGGGGATAAAATTGAAAAAAGTTTAAAAAAAATTTTTTTTGCGACTTAGTCATTTTTCCATCGTTTATCAGACTTTCAGATAGCGGAAATGTCAGTGAGCGTTCCGATTTCAGTTCCAGAGCGATTCGCCCAATGAGTCCTTGATATTTAGTCGTTTTCAGCCAATTTTCTGGATTTTTGAAAATTTCACTTTTTTGTGAAAATATCCACTAAATGACAGAATAATATGTGTGAGGGTACCCCAGGAGAGTTCCAAATGTGTGTGGGTAGAATATATATCCCACGGGGGTAAAATTGAAAAAAGTTGAAAAATTTTTTTGGGGGACTTAGTCATTTTTCCGGCATTTATCAGACTTTCAGATAGGGGAAATGTCAGTGAGCGTTCAGATTTCAGATCCAGAGCGATTCGCCCAATGAGTCCTTGATATTTAGTCGTTTTCAGCCAATTTTCTGGATTTTTAAAAATTTCACTTTTTTGTGAAAATATCCACTAAATGAGGGAATAATATGTGTGAGGGTACCCCAGGAGAGTTCCAAATGTGTGTGGGTAGAATATATATCCCACGGGGGTAAAATTGAAAAAAGTTGAAAAAAAATATTTTTTGGACTTAGTCATTTTTCCGGCGTTTATCAGACTTTCAGATAGGGAAAATGTCAGTGAGCGTTCAGATTTCAGATCCAGAGCGATTCGCCCAATGAGTCCTTGATATTTAGTCGTTTTCAGCCAATTTTCTGGATTTTTAAAAATTTCACTTTTTTGTGAAAATATCCACTAAATGAGGGAATAATATGTGTGAGGGTACCCCAGGAGAGTTCCAAATGTGTGTGGGTAGAATATATATCCCACGGGGGTAAAATTGAAAAAAGTTGAAAAAAAATTTTTTTTGGACTTAGTCATTTTTCCGGCGTTTATCAGACTTTCAGATAGGGAAAATGTCAGTGAGCGTTCAGATTTCAGATCCAGAGCGATTCGCCCAATGAGTCCTTGATATTTAGTCGTTTTCAGCCAATTTTCTGGATTTTTGAAAATTTCACTTTTTGGTGAAAATATTTACTAAATGAGGGAATAATATGTGTGAGGGTACCCCAGGAGAGTTCCAAATGTGTGTGGGTAGAATATATTATCCCAAGGGGATAAAATTGAAAAAAGTTTAAAAAAAATTTTTTTTGCGACTTAGTCATTTTTCCATCGTTTATCAGACTTTCAGATAGCGGAAATGTCAGTGAGCGTTCCGATTTCAGTTCCAGAGCGATTCGCCCAATGAGTCCTTGATATTTAGTCGTTTTCAGCCAATTTTCTGGATTTTTGAAAATTTCACTTTTTTGTGAAAATATCCACTAAATGACAGAATAATATGTGTGAGGGTACCCCAGGACAGTTCCAAATGTGTGTGGGTAGAATATATATCCCACGGGGGTAAAATTGAAAAAAGTTGAAAAATTTTTTTGGGGGACTTAGTCATTTTTCCGGCATTTATCAGACTTTCAGATAGGGGAAATGTCTGTGAGCGTTCCGATTTCAGTTCCAGAGCGATTCGCCCAATGAGTCCATGATATTTAGTCGTTTTCAGCCAATTTTCTGGATTTTTAAAAATTTCACTTTTTTGTGAAAATATTCACTAAATGAGGGAATAATATGTGTGAGGGTACCCCAGGAGAGTTCCAAATGTGTTTGGGTAGAATATATATCCCACGGGGGTAAAATTGAAAAAAGTTGAAAAAATTTTTTTTTGGGACTTAGTCATTTTTCCGTCGTTTATCAGACTTTCAGATAGGGGAATTGTCAGTGAGCGTTCCGATTTCAGTTCCAGAGCGATTCGCCCAATGAATCTTTGATATTTAGTCGTTTTCACCCAATTTTCTGGATTTTTGAAAATTTCACTTTTTTGTGAAAATATCCACTAAATGACAGAATAATATGTGTGAGAGTACCCCAGGAGAGTTCCAAATGTGTGTGGGTAGAATATATATCCCACGGGGATAAAATTGAAAAAAGTTGAAAAAAATATTTTTTTGGGACTTAGTAATTTTTCCGGCGTTTATCAGACATTCAGATAGGAAAAATGTCAGTGAGCGTTCCGATTTCAGTTCCAGAGCGATTCGCCCAATGAGTCCTTGATATTTAGTCGTTTTCAGCCAATTTTCTGGATTTTTGAAAATTTCACTTTTTTGTGAAAATATCCACTAAATGACAGAATAATATGTGTGAGGGTACCCCAGGAGAGTTCCAAATGTGTGTGGGTAGAATATATATCCCACGGGGGTAAAATTGAAAAAAGTTGAAAAAAAATTTTTTTTGGACTTAGTCATTTTTCCGGCGTTTATCAGACTTTCAGATAGGGAAAATGTCAGTGAGCGTTCAGATTTCAGATCCAGAGCGATTCGCCCAATGAGTCCTTGATATTTAGTCGTTTTCAGCCAATTTTCTGGATTTTTAAAAATTTCACTTTTTTGTGAAAATATCCACTAAATGAGGGAATAATATGTGTGAGGGTACCCCAGGAGAGTTCCAAATGTGTGTGGGTAGAATATATATCCCACGGGGATAAAATTGAAAAAAGTTGAAAAAAATTTTTTTTTGGACTTAGTAATTTTTCCGGCGTTTATCAGACTTTCAGATAGGGGAAATGTCAGTGAGCATTCAGATTTCAGTTCCAGAGCGATTCGCCCAATGAGTCCTTGATATTTAGTCGTTTTCAGCCAATTTTCTGGATTTTTGAAAATTTCACTTTTTTGTGAAAATATCCACTAAATGACAGAATAATATGTGTGAGGGTACCCCAGGAGAGTTCCAAATGTGTGTGGGTAGAATATATATCCCACGGGGGTAAAATTGAAAAAAGTTGAAAAATTTTTTTGGGGGACTTAGTCATTTTTCCGGCATTTATCAGACTTTCAGATAGGGGAAATGTCTGTGAGCGTTCCGATTTCAGTTCCAGAGCGATTCGCCCAATGAGTCCATGATATTTAGTCGTTTTCAGCCAATTTTCTGGATTTTTAAAAATTTCACTTTTTGGTGAAAATATTTACTAAATGAGGGAATAATATGTGTGAGGGTACCCCAGGAGAGTTCCAAATGTGTGTGGGTAGAATATATTATCCCAAGGGGATAAAATTGAAAAAAGTTTAAAAAAAATTTTTTTTGCGACTTAGTCATTTTTCCATCGTTTATCAGACTTTCAGATAGCGGAAATGTCAGTGAGCGTTCCGATTTCAGTTCCAGAGCGATTCGCCCAATGAGTCCTTGATATTTAGTCGTTTTCAGCCAATTTTCTGGATTTTTGAAAATTTCACTTTTTTGTGAAAATATCCACTAAATGACAGAATAATATGTGTGAGTGTACCCCAGGAGAGTTCCAAATGTGTGTGGGTAGAATACATATCCCACGGGGGTAAAATTGAAAAAAGTTGAAAAATTTTTTGGGGGGACTTAGTCATTTTTCCGGCATTTATCAGACTTTCAGATAGGGGAAATATCAGTGAGCGTTCAGATTTCAGATCCAGAGCGATTCGCCCAATGAGTCCTTGATATTTAGTCGTTTTCAGCCAATTTTCTGGATTTTTAAAAATTTCACTTTTTTGTGAAAATATCCACTAAATGAGGGAATAATATGTGTGAGGGTACCCCAGGAGAGTTCCAAATGTGTGTGGGTAGAATATATATCCCACGGGGGTAAAATTGAAAAAAGTTGAAAAAAAATTTTTTTTGGACTTAGTCATTTTTCCGGCGTTTATCAGACTTTCAGATAGGGAAAATGTCAGTGAGCGTTCAGATTTCAGATCCAGAGCGATTCGCCCAATGAGTCCTTGATATTTAGTCGTTTTCAGCCAATTTTCTGGATTTTTAAAAATTTCACTTTTTTGTGAAAATATCCACTAAATGAGGGAATAATATGTGTGAGGGTACCCCAGGAGAGTTCCAAATGTGTGTGGGTAGAATATATATCCCACGGGGATAAAATTGAAAAAAGTTGAAAAAAATTTTTTTTTGGACTTAGTAATTTTTCCAGCGTTTATCAGACTTTCAGATAGGGGAAATGTCAGTGAGCATTCAGATTTCAGTTCCAGAGCGATTCGCCCAATGAGTCCTTGATATTTAGTCGTTTTCAGCCAATTTTCTGGATTTTTAAAAATTTCACTTTTTTGTGAAAATATCCACTAAATGAGGGAACAATATGTGTGAGGGTACCCCCAGGAGAGTTCCAAATGTGTGTGGGTAGAATATATATCCCACGGGGATAAAATTGAAAAAAGTTGAAAAAAATTTTTTTTTGGACTTAGTAATTTTTCCGGCGTTTATCAGACTTTCAGATAGGGGAAATGTCAGTGAGCATTCAGATTTCAGTACCAGAGCGATTCGCCCAATGAGTCCTTGATATTTAGTCGTTTTCAGCCAATTTTCTGGATTTTTGAAAATTTCACTTTTTGGTGAAAATATTTACTAAATGAGGGAATAATATGTGTGAGGGTACCCCAGGAGAGTTCCAAATGTGTGTGGGTAGAATATATTATCCCAAGGGGATAAAATTGAAAAAAGTTTAAAAAAAATTTTTTTTGCGACTTAGTCATTTTTCCATCGTTTATCAGACTTTCAGATAGCGGAAATGTCAGTGAGCGTTCCGATTTCAGTTCCAGAGCGATTCGCCCAATGAGTCCTTGATATTTAGTCGTTTTCAGCCAATTTTCTGGATTTTTGAAAATTTCACTTTTTTGTGAAAATATCCACTAAATGACAGAATAATATGTGTGAGGGTACCCCAGGAGAGTTCCAAATGTGTGTGGGTAGAATATATATCCCACGGGGGTAAAATTGAAAAAAGTTGAAAAATTTTTTTGGGGGACTTAGTCATTTTTCCGGCATTTATCAGACTTTCAGATAGGGGAAATGTCAGTGAGCGTTCAGATTTCAGATCCAGAGCGATTCGCCCAATGAGTCCTTGATATTTAGTCGTTTTCAGCCAATTTTCTGGATTTTTAAAAATTTCACTTTTTTGTGAAAATATCCACTAAATGAGGGAATAATATGTGTGAGGGTACCCCAGGAGAGTTCCAAATGTGTGTGGGTAGAATATATATCCCACGGGGGTAAAATTGAAAAAAGTTGAAAAAAAATTTTTTTTGGACTTAGTCATTTTTCCGGCGTTTATCAGACTTTCAGATAGGGAAAATGTCAGTGAGCGTTCAGATTTCAGATCCAGAGCGATTCGCCCAATGAGTCCTTGATATTTAGTCGTTTTCAGCCAATTTTCTGGATTTTTAAAAATTTCACTTTTTTGTGAAAATATCCACTAAATGACAGAATAATATGTGTGAGGGTACCCCAGGAGAGTTCCAAATGTGTGTGGGTAGAATATATATCCCACGGGGGTAAAATTGAAAAAAGTTGAAAAATTTTTTTGGGGGACTTAGTCATTTTTCCGGCATTTATCAGACTTTCAGATAGGGGAAATGTCAGTGAGCGTTCAGATTTCAGATCCAGAGCGATTCGCCCAATGAGTCCTTGATATTTAGTCGTTTTCAGCCAATTTTCTGGATTTTTAAAAATTTCATTTTTTGTGAAAATATCCACTAAATGAGGGAATAATATGTGTGAGGGTACCCCAGGAGAGTTCCAAATGTGTGTGGGTAGAATATATATCCCACGGGGGTAAAATTGAAAAAAGTTGAAAAAAAATTTTTTTTGGACTTAGTCATTTTTCCGGCGTTTATCAGACTTTCAGATAGGGAAAATGTCAGTGAGCGTTCAGATTTCAGATCCAGAGCGATTCGCCCAATGAGTCCTTGATATTTAGTCGTTTTCAGCCAATTTTCTGGATTTTTAAAAATTTCACTTTTTTGTGAAAATATCCACTAAATGAGAGAATAATATGTGTGAGGGTACCCCAGGAGAGTTCCAAATGTGTGTGGGTAGAATATATATCCCACGGGGGTAAAATTGAAAAAAGTTGAAAAAAATTTTTTTTTGGACTTAGTCATTTTTCCGGCGTTTATCAGACTTTCAGATAGGGAAAATGTCAGTGAGCATTGAGATTTCAGTTCCAGAGCGATTCGCCCAATGAGTCCTTGATATTTAGTCGTTTTCAGCCAATTTTCTGGATTTTTGAAAATTTCACTTTTTGGTGAAAATATTTACTAAATGAGGGAATAATATGTGTGATGGTACCCCAGGAGAGTTCCAAATGTGTGTGGGTAGAATATATTATCCCAAGGGGATAAAATTGAAAAAAGTTTTAAAAAAAATTTTTTTGCGACTTAGTCATTTTTCCGTCGTTTATCAGACTTTCAGATAGCGGAAATGTCAGTGAGCGTTCCGATTTCAGTTCCAGTGCGATTCGCCCAATGAGTCCTTGATATTTAGTCGTTTCCAGCCAATTTTCTGGATTTTTGAAAATTTCACTTTTTTGTGAAAATATCCACTAAATGACAGAATAATATGTGTGAGGGTACCCCAGGAGAGTTCCAAATGTGTGTGGGTAGAATATATATCCCACGGGGGTAAAATTGAAAAAAGTTGAAAAAAAATTTTTTTGGGACTTAGTCATTTTTCCGGCGTTTATCAGACTTTCAGATAGGGAAAATGTCAGTGAGCGTTCAGATTTCAGATCCAGAGCGATTCGCCCAATGAGTCCTTGATATTTAGTCGTTTTCAGCCAATTTTCTGGATTTTTAAAAATTTCACTTTTTTGTGAAAATATCCACTAAATGAGGGAATAATATGTGTGAGGGTACCCCAGGAGAGTTCCAAATGTGTGTGGGTAGAATATATATCCCACGGGGATAAAATTGAAAAAAGTTGAAAAAAATTTTTTTTTGGACTTAGTAATTTTTCCAGCGTTTATCAGACTTTCAGATAGGGGAAATGTCAGTGAGCATTCAGATTTCAGTTCCAGAGCGATTCGCCCAATGAGTCCTTGATATTTAGTCGTTTTCAGCCAATTTTCTGGATTTTTAAAAATTTCACTTTTTTGTGAAAATATCCACTAAATGAGGGAATAATATGTGTGAGGGCACCCCAGGAGAGTTCCAAATGTGTGTGGGTAGAATATATATCCCACAGGGGTAAAATTGAAAAAAGTTGAAAAAAAATTTTTTTTGGACTTAGTCATTTTTCCGGCGTTTATCAGACTTTCAGATAGGGAAAATGTCAGTGAGCGTTCAGATTTCAGATCCAGAGCGATTCGCCCAATGAGTCCTTGATATTTAGTCGTTTTCAGCCAATTTTCTGGATTTTTAAAAATTTCACTTTTTTGTGAAAATATCCACTAAATGAGGGAATAATATGTGTGAGGGCACCCCAGGAGAGTTCCAAATGTGAGTGGGTAGAATATATATCCCACGGGGATAAAATTGAAAAAAGTTGAAAAAAATTTTTTTTTGGACTTAGTAATTTTTCCGGCGTTTATCAGACTTTCAGATAGGGGAAATGTCAGTGAGCATTCAGATTTCAGTTCCAGAGCGATTCGCCCAATGAGTCCTTGATATTTAGTCGTTTTCAGCCAATTTTCTGGATTTTTGAAAATTTCACTTTTTGGTGAAAATATTTACTAAATGAGGGAATAATATGTGTGATGGTACCCCAGGAGAGTTCCAAATGTGTGTGGGTAGAATATATTATCCCAAGGGGATAAAATTGAAAAAAGTTTAAAAAAATTTTTTTTTGCGACTTAGTCATTTTTCCGTCGTTTATCAGACTTTCAGATAGCGGAAATGTCAGTGAGCGTTCCGATTTCAGTTCCAGAGCGATTCGCCCAATGAGTCCTTGATATTTAGTCGTTTCCAGCCAATTTTCTGGATTTTTGAAAATTTCACTTTTTTGTGAAAATATCCACTAAATGACAGAATAATATGTGTGAGGGTACCCCAGGAGAGTTCCAAATGTGTGTGGGTAGAATATATATCCCACGGGGGTAAAATTGAAAAAAGTTGAAAAATTTTTTTGGGGGACTTAGTCATTTTTCCGGCATTTATCAGACTTTCAGATAGGGGAAATGTCAGTGAGCGTTCAGATTTCAGATCCAGAGCGATTCGCCCAATGAGTCCTTGATATTTAGTCGTTTTCAGCCAATTTTCTGGATTTTTAAAAATTTCACTTTTTTGTGAAAATATCCACTAAATGAGGGAATAATATGTGTGAGGGTACCCCAGGAGAGTTCCAAATGTGTGTGGGTAGAATATATATCCCACGGGGGTAAAATTGAAAAAAGTTGAAAAAAAATATTTTTTGGACTTAGTCATTTTTCCGGCGTTTATCAGACTTTCAGATAGGGAAAATGTCAGTGAGCGTTCAGATTTCAGATCCAGAGCGATTCGCCCAATGAGTCCTTGATATTTAGTCGTTTTCAGCCAATTTTCTGGATTTTTAAAAATTTCACTTTTTTGTGAAAATATCCACTAAATGAGGGAATAATATGTGTGAGGGCACCCCAGGAGAGTTCCAAATGTGTGTGGGTAGAATATATATCCCACGGGAATAAAATTGAAAAAAGTTGAAAAAAATTTTTTTTTGGACTTAGTAATTTTTCCGGCGTTTATCAGACTTTCAGATAGGGGAAATGTCAGTGAGCATTCAGATTTCAGTTCCAGAGCGATTCGCCCAATGAGTCCTTGATATTTAGTCATTTTCAGCCAATTTTCTGGATTTTTGAAAATTTCACTTTTTGGTGAAAATATTTACTAAATGAGGGAATAATATGTGTGATGGTACCCCAGGAGAGTTCCAAATGTGTGTGGGTAGAATATATTATCCCAAGGGGATAAAATTGAAAAAAGTTTAAAAAAAATTTTTTTTGCGACTTAGTCATTTTTCCGTCGTTTATCAGACTTTCAGATAGCGGAAATGTCAGTGAGCGTTCCGATTTCAGTTACAGTGCGATTCGCCCAATGAGTCCTTGATATTTAGTCGTTTCCAGCCAATTTTCTGGATTTTTGAAAATTTCACTTTTTTGTGAAAATATCCACTAAATGACAGAATAATATGTGTGAGGGTACCCCAGGAGAGTTCCAAATGTGTGTGGGTAGAATATATATCCCACGGGGGTAAAATTGAAAAAAGTTGAAAAAAAATTTTTTTGGGACTTAGTCATTTTTCCGGCGTTTATCAGACTTTCAGATAGGGAAAATGTCAGTGAGCGTTCAGATTTCAGATCCAGAGCGATTCGCCCAATGAGTCCTTGATATTTAGTCGTTTTCAGCCAATTTTCTGGATTTTTAAAAATTTCACTTTTTTGTGAAAATATCCACTAAATGAGGGAATAATATGTGTGAGGGTACCCCAGGAGAGTTCCAAATGTGTGTGGGTAGAATATATATCCCACGGGGATAAAATTGAAAAAAGTTGAAAAAAATTTTTTTTTGGACTTAGTAATTTTTCCAGCGTTTATCAGACTTTCAGATAGGGGAAATGTCAGTGAGCATTCAGATTTCAGTTCCAGAGCGATTCGCCCAATGAGTCCTTGATATTTAGTCGTTTTCAGCCAATTTTCTGGATTTTTAAAAATTTCACTTTTTTGTGAAAATATCCACTAAATGAGGGAATAATATGTGTGAGGGCACCCCAGGAGAGTTCCAAATGTGTGTGGGTAGAATATATATCCCACAGGGGTAAAATTGAAAAAAGTTGAAAAAAAATTTTTTTTGGACTTAGTCATTTTTCCGGCGTTTATCAGACTTTCAGATAGGGAAAATGTCAGTGAGCGTTCAGATTTCAGATCCAGAGCGATTCGCCCAATGAGTCCTTGATATTTAGTCGTTTTCAGCCAATTTTCTGGATTTTTAAAAATTTCACTTTTTTGTGAAAATATCCACTAAATGAGGGAATAATATGTGTGAGGGCACCCCAGGAGAGTTCCAAATGTGTGTGGGTAGAATATATATCCCACGGGGATAAAATTGAAAAAAGTTGAAAAAAATTTTTTTTTGGACTTAGTAATTTTTCCGGCGTTTATCAGACTTTCAGATAGGGGAAATGTCAGTGAGCATTCAGATTTCAGTTCCAGAGCGATTCGCCCAATGAGTCCTTGATATTTAGTCGTTTTCAGCCAATTTTCTGGATTTTTGAAAATTTCACTTTTTGGTGAAAATATTTACTAAATGAGGGAATAATATGTGTGATGGTACCCCAGGAGAGTTCCAAATGTGTGTGGGTAGAATATATTATCCCAAGGGGATAAAATTGAAAAAAGTTTAAAAAAAATTTTTTTTGCGACTTAGTCATTTTTCCGTCGTTTATCAGACTTTCAGATAGCGGAAATGTCAGTGAGCGTTCCGATTTCAGTTCCAGAGCGATTCGCCCAATGAGTCCTTGATATTTAGTCGTTTCCAGCCAATTTTCTGGATTTTTGAAAATTTCACTTTTTTGTGAAAATATCCACTAAATGACAGAATAATATGTGTGAGGGTACCCCAGGAGAGTTCCAAATGTGTGTGGGTAGAATATATATCCCACGGGGGTAAAATTGAAAAAAGTTGAAAAATTTTTTGGGGGGACTTAGTCATTTTTCCGGCATTTATCAGACTTTCAGATAGGGGAAATGTCAGTGAGCGTTCAGATTTCAGATCCAGAGCGATTCGCCCAATGAGTCCTTGATATTTAGTCGTTTTCAGCCAATTTTCTGGATTTTTAAAAATTTCACTTTTTTGTGAAAATATCCACTAAATGAGGGAATAATATGTGTGAGGGTACCCCAGGAGAGTTCCAAATGTGTGTGGGTAGAATATATATCCCACGGGGGTAAAATTGAAAAAAGTTGAAAAAAAATATTTTTTGGACTTAGTCATTTTTCCGGCGTTTATCAGACTTTCAGATAGGGAAAATGTCAGTGAGCGTTCAGATTTCAGATCCAGAGCGATTCGCCCAATGAGTCCTTGATATTTAGTCGTTTTCAGCCAATTTTCTGGATTTTTAAAAATTTCACTTTTTTGTGAAAATATCCACTAAATGAGGGAATAATATGTGTGAGGGCACCCCAGGAGAGTTCCAAATGTGTGTGGGTAGAATATATATCCCACGGGAATAAAATTGAAAAAAGTTGAAAAAAATTTTTTTTTGGACTTAGTAATTTTTCCGGCGTTTATCAGACTTTCAGATAGGGGAAATGTCAGTGAGCATTCAGATTTCAGTTCCAGAGCGATTCGCCCAATGAGTCCTTGATATTTAGTCGTTTTCAGCCAATTTTCTGGATTTTTGAAAATTTCACTTTTTGGTGAAAATATTTACTAAATGAGGGAATAATATGTGTGATGGTACCCCAGGAGAGTTCCAAATGTGTGTGGGTAGAATATATTATCCCAAGGGGATAAAATTGAAAAAAGTTTAAAAAAAATTTTTTTTGCGACTTAGTCATTTTTCCGTCGTTTATCAGACTTTCAGATAGCGGAAATGTCAGTGAGCGTTCCGATTTCAGTTCCAGAGCGATTCGCCCAATGAGTCCTTGATATTTAGTCGTTTCCAGCCAATTTTCTGGATTTTTGAAAATTTCACTTTTTTGTGAAAATATCCACTAAATGACAGAATAATATGTGTGAGGGTACCCCAGGAGAGTTCCAAATGTGTGTGGGTAGAATATATATCCCACGGGGGTAAAATTGAAAAAAGTTGAAAAATTTTTTTGGGGGACTTAGTCATTTTTCCGGCATTTATCAGACTTTCAGATAGGGGAAATGTCAGTGAGCGTTCAGATTTCAGATCCAGAGCGATTCGCCCAATGAGTCCTTGATATTTAGTCGTTTTCAGCCAATTTTCTGGATTTTTAAAAATTTCACTTTTTTGTGAAAATATCCACTAAATGAGGGAATAATATGTGTGAGGGTACCCCAGGAGAGTTCCAAATGTGTGTGGGTAGAATATATATCCCACGGGGGTAAAATTGAAAAAAGTTGAAAAAAATTTTTTTTTGGACTTAGTCATTTTTCCGGCGTTTATCAGACTTTCAGATAGGGAAAATGTCAGTGAGCGTTCAGATTTCAGATCCAGAGCGATTCGCCCAATGAGTCCTTGATATTTAGTCGTTTTCAGCCAATTTTCTGGATTTTTAAAAATTTCACTTTTTTGTGAAAATATCCACTAAATGAGGGAATAATATGTGTGAGGGTACCCCAGGAGAGTTCCAAATGTGTGTGGGTAGAATATATATCCCACGGGGATAAAATTGAAAAAAGTTGAAAAAAATTTTTTTTTGGACTTAGTAATTTTTCCGGCGTTTATCAGACTTTCAGATAGGGAAAATGTCAGTGAGCATTCAGATTTCAGTTCCAGAGCGATTCGCCCAATGAGTCCTTGATATTTAGTCGTTTTCAGCCAATTTTCTGGATTTTTGAAAATTTCACTTTTTGGTGAAAATATTTACTAAATGAGGGAATAATATGTGTGAGGGTACCCCAGGAGAGTTCCAAATGTGTGTGGGTAGAATATATTATCCCAAGGGGATAAAATTGAAAAAAGTTTAAAAAAAATTTTTTTTGCGACTTAGTCATTTTTCCGTCGTTTATCAGACTTTCAGATAGCGGAAATGTCAGTGAGCGTTTCGATTTCAGTTCCAGAGCGATTCGCCCAATGAGTCCTTGATATTTAGTCGTTTCCAGCCAATTTTCTGGATTTTTGAAAATTTCACTTTTTTGTGAAAATATCCACTAAATGACAGAATAATATGTGTGAGGGTACCCCAGGAGAGTTCCAAATGTGTGTGGGTAGAATATATATCCCACGGGGGTAAAATTGAAAAAAGTTGAAAAATTTTTTGGGGGGACTTAGTCATTTTTCCGGCATTTATCAGACTTTCAGATAGGGGAAATGTCAGTGAGCGTTCAGATTTCAGATCCAGAGCGATTCGCCCAATGAGTCCTTGATATTTAGTCGTTTTCAGCCAATTTTCTGGATTTTTAAAAATTTCACTTTTTTGTGAAAATATCCACTAAATGAGGGAATAATATGTGTGAGGGTACCCCAGGAGAGTTCCAAATGTGTGTGGGTAGAATATATATCCCACGGGGGTAAAATTGAAAAAAGTTGAAAAAAAATTTTTTTTGGACTTAGTCATTTTTCCGGCGTTTATCAGACTTTCAGATAGGGAAAATGTCAGTGAGCGTTTCGATTTCAGTTCCAGAGCGATTCGCCCAATGAGTCCTTGATATTTAGTCGTTTCCAGCCAATTTTCTGGATTTTTGAAAATTTCACTTTTTTGTGAAAATATCCACTAAATGACAGAATAATATGTGTGAGGGTACCCCAGGAGAGTTCCAAATGTGTGTGGGTAGAATATATATCCCACGGGGGTAAAATTGAAAAAAGTTGAAAAATTTTTTTGGGGGACTTAGTCATTTTTCCGGCATTTATCAGACTTTCAGATAGGGGAAATGTCAGTGAGCGTTCAGATTTCAGATCCAGAGCGATTCGCCCAATGAGTCCTTGATATTTAGTCGTTTTCAGCCAATTTTCTGGATTTTTAAAAATTTCACTTTTTTGTGAAAATATCCACTAAATGAGGGAATAATATGTGTGAGGGTACCCCAGGAGAGTTCCAAATGTGTGTGGGTAGAATATATATCCCACGGGGGTAAAATTGAAAAAAGTTGAAAAAAAATTTTTTTTGGACTTAGTCATTTTTCCGGCGTTTATCAGACTTTCAGATAGGGAAAATGTCAGTGAGCGTTCAGATTTCAGATCCAGAGCGATTCGCCCAATGAGTCCTTGATATTTAGTCGTTTTCAGCCAATTTTCTGGATTTTTGAAAATTTCACTTTTTGGTGAAAATATTTACTAAATGAGGGAATAATATGTGTGAGGGTACCCCAGGAGAGTTCCAAATGTGTGTGGGTAGAATATATTATCCCAAGGGGATAAAATTGAAAAAAGTTTAAAAAAAAATTTTTTTGCGACTTAGTCATTTTTCCGTCGTTTATCAGACTTTCAGATAGCGGAAATGTCAGTGAGCGTTTCGATTTCAGTTCCAGAGCGATTCGCCCAATGAGTCCTTGATATTTAGTCGTTTCCAGCCAATTTTCTGGATTTTTGAAAATTTCACTTTTTTGTGAAAATATCCACTAAATGACAGAATAATATGTGTGAGGGTACCCCAGGAGAGTTCCAAATGTGTGTGGGTAGAATATATATCCCACGGGGGTAAAATTGAAAAAAGTTGAAAAATTTTTTTGGGGGACTTAGTCATTTTTCCGGCATTTATCAGACTTTCAGATAGGGGAAATGTCAGTGAGCGTTCAGATTTCAGATCCAGAGCGATTCGCCCAATGAGTCCTTGATATTTAGTCGTTTTCAGCCAATTTTCTGGATTTTTAAAAATTTCACTTTTTTGTGAAAATATCCACTAAATGAGGGAATAATATGTGTGAGGGTACCCCAGGAGAGTTCCAAATGTGTGTGGGTAGAATATATATCCCACGGGGGTAAAATTGAAAAAAGTTGAAAAAAAATTTTTTTTGGACTTAGTCATTTTTCCGGCGTTTATCAGACTTTCAGATAGGGAAAATGTCAGTGAGCGTTCAGATTTCAGATCCAGAGCGATTCGCCCAATGAGTCCTTGATATTTAGTCGTTTTCAGCCAATTTTCTGGATTTTTAAAAATTTCACTTTTTTGTGAAAATATCCACTAAATGAGGGAATAATATGTGTGAGGGCACCCCAGGAGAGTTCCAAATGTGTGTGGGTAGAATATATATCCCACGGGGATAAAATTGAAAAAAGTTGAAAAAAATTTTTTTTGCGACTTAGTCATTTTTCCGTCGTTTATCAGACTTTCAGATAGCGGAAATGTCAGTGAGCGTTCCGATTTCAGTTCCAGAGCGATTCGCCCAATGAGTCCTTGATATTTAGTCGTTTCCAGCCAATTTTCTGGATTTTTGAAAATTTCACTTTTTTGTGAAAATATCCACTAAATGACAGAATAATATGTGTGAGGGTACCCCAGGAGAGTTCCAAATGTGTGTGGGTAGAATATATATCCCACGGGGGTAAAATTGAAAAAAGTTGAAAAATTTTTTTGGGGGACTTAGTCATTTTTCCGGCATTTATCAGACTTTCAGATAGGGGAAATGTCAGTGAGCGTTCAGATTTCAGATCCAGAGCGATTCGCCCAATGAGTCCTTGATATTTAGTCGTTTTCAGCCAATTTTCTGGATTTTTAAAAATTTCACTTTTTTGTGAAAATATCCACTAAATGAGGGAATAATATGTGTGAGGGTACCCCAGGAGAGTTCCAAATGTGTGTGGGTAGAATATATATCCCACGGGGGTAAAATTGAAAAAAGTTGAAAAAAAAATTTTTTTGGACTTAGTCATTTTTCCGGCGTTTATCAGACTTTCAGATAGGGAAAATGTCAGTGAGCGTTCAGATTTCAGATCCAGAGCGATTCGCCCAATGAGTCCTTGAAATTTAGTCGTTTTCAGCCAATTTTCTGGATTTTTAAAAATTTCACTTTTTTGTGAAAATATCCACTAAATGAGGGAATAATATGTGTGAGGGTACCCCAGGAGAGTTCCAAATGTGTGTGGGTAGAATATATATCCCACGGGGATAAAATTGAAAAAAGTTGAAAAAAATTTTTTTTTGGACTTAGTAATTTTTCCGGCGTTTATCAGACTTTCAGATAGGGGAAATGTCAGTGAGCATTCAGATTTCAGTTCCAGAGCGATTCGCCCAATGAGTCCTTGATATTTAGTCGTTTTCAGCCAATTTTCTGGATTTTTGAAAATTTCACTTTTTGGTGAAAATATTTACTAAATGAGGGAATAATATGTGTGATGGTACCCCAGGAGAGTTCCAAATGTGTGTGGGTAGAATATATTATCCCAAGGGGATAAAATTGAAAAAAGTTTTAAAAAATTTTTTTTTTGCGACTTAGTCATTTTTCCGTCGTTTATCAGACTTTCAGATAGCGGAAATGTCAGTGAGCGTTCCGATTTCAGTTCCAGAGCGATTCGCCCAATGAGTCCTTGATATTTAGTCGTTTCCAGCCAATTTTCTGGATTTTTGAAAATTTCACTTTTTTGTGAAAATATCCACTAAATGACAGAATAATATGTGTGAGGGTACCCCAGGAGAGTTCCAAATGTGTGTGGGTAGAATATATATCCCACGGGGGTAAAATTGAAAAAAGTTGAAAAATTTTTTTGGGGGACTTAGTCATTTTTCCGGCATTTATCAGACTTTCAGATAGGGGAAATGTCAGTGAGCGTTCAGATTTCAGATCCAGAGCGATTCGCCCAATGAGTCCTTGATATTTAGTCGTTTTCAGCCAATTTTCTGGATTTTTAAAAATTTCACTTTTTTGTGAAAATATCCACTAAATGAGGGAATAATATGTGTGAGGGAACCCCAGGAGAGTTCCAAATGTGTGTGGATATAATATATATCCCACGGGGATAAAATAGAAAAAAGTTGAAAAAAAATTTTTTTTGGACTTAGTAATTTTTCCGGCGTTTATCACACTTTCAGATAGGGGAAATGTCAGTGAGCATTCCGATTTCAGTTCCAGAGCGATTCGCCCAATGAGTCCTTGATATTTAGTCGTTTTCAGCCAATTTTCTGGATTTTTAAAAATTTCACTTTTTTGTGAAAATATCCACTAAATGAGGGAATAATATGTGTGAGGGTACCCCAGGAGAGTTCCAAATGTGTGTGGGTAGAATATATATCCCACGGGGATAAAATTGAAAAAAGTTGAAAAAAAATTTTTTTTCGACTTAGTAATTTTTCCGGCGTTTATCAGACTTTCAGATAGGGGAAATGTCAGTGACCTTTCAGATTTCAGTTCCAGAGCGATTCGCCCAATGAGTCCTTGATATTTAGTCGTTTTCAGCCAATTTTCTGGATTTTTAAACATTTCACTTTTTTGTGAAAATATCCACTAAATGAGGGAATAATATGTGTGAGGGTACCCCAGGAGAGTTCCAAATGTGTGTGGGTAGAATATATATCCCACGGGGATAAAATTGAAAAAAGTTGAAAAAAATTTTTTTTGGGCCTTAGTCATTTTTCCGTCGTTTATCAGACTTTCAGATAGGGGAATTGTCAGTGCACGTTCCGATTTCAGTTCCAGAGCGATTCGCCCAATGTATCTTTGATATTTAGTAGTTTTCAGTCAATTTTCTGGATTTTTGAAAATTTCACTTTTTTGTGAAAATATCCACTAAATGAGGGAATAATATGTGTGAGGGAATCCCAGGAGAGTTCCAAATGTGTGTGGGTAGAATATATATCCCACGGGGATAAAATTGAAAAAAGTTGAAAAAAAAATTTTTTTTGGACTTAGTAATTTTTCCGGCGTTTATCAGACTTTCAGACAGGGGAAATGTCAGTGAGCATTCCGATTTCAGTTCCAGAGCGATTCGCCCAATGAGTCCTTGATATTTAGTCGTTTTCAGCCAATTTTCAGGATTTTTGAAAATTTCACTTTTTTGTGAAAATATCCACTAAATGAGGGAATAATATGTGTGAGGGTACCCCAGGAGAGTTCCAAATGTGTGTGGGTAGAATATATATCCCACGGGGATAAAATTGAAAAAAGTTGAAAAAAATTTTTTTTTGGACTTAGTAATTTTTCCAGCGTTTATCAGACTTTCAGATAGGGGAAATGTCAGTGAGCATTCAGATTTCAGTGCCAGAGCGATTCGCCCAATGAGTCCTTGATATTTAGTCGTTTTCAGCCAATTTTCTGGATTTTTGAAAATTTCACTTTTTGGTGAAAATATTTACTAAATGAGGGAATAATATGTGTGAGGGTACCCCAGGAGAGTTCCAAATGTGTGTGGGTAGAATATATTATCCCAAGGGGATAAAATTGAAAAAAGTTTAAAAAAAATTTTTTTTGCGACTTAGTCATTTTTCCGTCGTTTATCAGACTTTCAGATAGCGGAAATGTCAGTCAGCGTTCCGATTTCAGTTCCAGAGCGATTCGCCCAATGAGTCCTTGATATTTAGTCGTTTTCAGCCAATTTTCTGGATTTTTGAAAATTTCACTTTTTTGTGAAAATATCCACTAAATGACAGAATAATATGTGTGAGGGTACCCCAGGAGAGTTCCAAATGTGTGTGGGTAGAATATATATCCCACGGGGGTAAAATTGAAAAAAGTTGAAAAATTTTTTTGGGGGACTTAGTCATTTTTCCGGCATTTATCAGACTTTCAGATAGGGGAAATGTCAGTGAGCGTTCAGATTTCAGATCCAGAGCGATTCGCCCAATGAGTCCTTGATATTTAGTCGTTTTCAGCCAATTTTCTGGATTTTTAAAAATTTCACTTTTTTGTGAAAATATCCACTAAATGAGGGAATAATATGTGTGAGGGTACCCCAGGAGAGTTCCAAATGTGTGTGGGTAGAATATATATCCCACGGGGGTAAAATTGAAAAAAGTTGAAAAAAAATTTTTTTTGGACTTAGTCATTTTTCCGGCGTTTATCAGACTTTCAGATAGGGAAAATGTCAGTGAGCGTTCAGATTTCAGATCCAGAGCGATTCGCCCAATGAGTCCTTGATATTTAGTCGTTTTCAGCCAATTTTCTGGATTTTTAAAAATTTCACTTTTTTGTGAAAATATCCACTAAGTGAGGGAATAATATGTGTGAGGGTACCCCAGGAGAGTTCCAAATGTGTGTGGGTAGAATATATATCCCACGGGGATAAAATTGAAAAAAGTTGAAAAAAATTTTTTTTGGGCCTTAGTCATTTTTCCCTCGTTTATCAGACTTTCAGATAGGGGAATTGTCAGTGCACGTTCCGATTTCAGTTCCAGAGCGATTCGCCCAATGTATCTTTGATATTTAGTAGTTTTCAGTCAATTTTCTGGATTTTTGAAAATTTCACTTTTTTGTGAAAATATCCACTAAATGAGGGAATAATATGTGTGAGGGAATCCCAGGAGAGTTCCAAATGTGTGTGGGTAGAATATATATCCCACGGGTATAAAATTGCAAAAAGTTTAAAAAAAATTTTTTTTTGGACTTACTAATTTTTCCGGCGCTCATCAGACTTTCAGATAGCGGAAATGTCAGTGAGCGTTCCGATTTCAGTTCCAGAGCGATTCGCCCAATGAGTCCTTGATATTTAGTCGTTTTCAGCCAATTTTCTGGATTTTTGAAAATTTCACTTTTTTGTGAAAATATTTACTAAATGAGGGAATAATATGTGTGATGGTACCCCAGGAGAGTTCCAAATGTGTGTGGGTAGAATATATTATCCCAAGGGGATAAAATTGAAAAAAGTTTTAAAAAATTTTTTTTTTGCGACTTAGTCATTTTTCCGTCGTTTATCAGACTTTCAGATAGCGGAAATGTCAGTGAGCGTTCCGATTTCAGTTCCAGAGCGATTCGCCCAATGAGTCCTTGATATTTAGTCGTTTCCAGCCAATTTTCTGGATTTTTGAAAATTTCACTTTTTTGTGAAAATATCCACTAAATGACAGAATAATATGTGTGAGGGTACCCCAGGAGAGTTCCAAATGTGTGTGGGTAGAATATATATCCCACGGGGGTAAAATTGAAAAGAGTTGAAAAATTTTTTTGGGGGACTTAGTCATTTTTCCGGCATTTATCAGACTTTCAGATAGGGGAAATGTCAGTGAGCGTTCAGATTTCAGATCCAGAGCGATTCGCCCAATGAGTCCTTGATATTTAGTCGTTTTCAGCCAATTTTCTGGATTTTTAAAAATTTCACTTTTTTGTGAAAATATCCACTAAATGAGGGAATAATATGTGTGAGGGTACCCCAGGAGAGTTCCAAATGTGTGTGGGTAGAATATATATCCCACGGGGATAAAATTGAAAAAAGTTAAAAAAAATTTTTTTTGGGCCTTAGTCATTTTTCCGTCGTTTATCAGACTTTCAGATAGGGGAATTGTCAGTGCACATTCCGATTTCAGTTCCAGAGCGATTCGCCCAATGTATCTTTGATATTTAGTAGTTTTCAGTCAATTTTCTGGATTTTTGAAAATTTCACTTTTTTGTGAAAATATCCACTAAATGAGGGAATAATATGTGTGAGGGAATCCCAGGAGAGTTCCAAATGTGTGTGGGTAGAATATATATCCCACGGGGATAAAATTGAAAAAAGTTGAAAAAAAAATTTTTTTTGGACTTAGTAATTTTTCCGGCGTTTATCAGACTTTCAGACAGGGGAAATGTCAGTGAGCATTCCGATTTCAGTTCCAGAGCGATTCGCCCAATGAGTCCTTGATATTTAGTCGTTTTCAGCCAATTTTCAGGATTTTTGAAAATTTCACTTTTTTGTGAAAATATCCACTAAATGAGGGAATAATATGTGTGAGGGTACCCCAGGAGAGTTCCAAATGTGTGTGGGTAGAATATATTATCCCAAGGGGATAAAATTGAAAAAAGTTTAAAAAAATTTTTTTTTGCGACTTAGTCATTTTTCCGTCGTTTATCAGACTTTCAGATAGCGGAAATGTCAGTCAGCGTTCCGATTTCAGTTCCAGAGCGATTCGCCCAATGAGTCCTTGATATTTAGTCGTTTTCAGCCAATTTTCTGGATTTTTGAAAATTTCACTTTTTTGTGAAAATATCCACTAAATGACAGAATAATATGTGTGAGGGTACCCCAGGAGAGTTCCAAATGTGTGTGGGTAGAATATATATCCCACGGGGGTAAAATTGAAAAAAGTTGAAAAATTTTTTTGGGGGACTTAGTCATTTTTCCGGCATTTATCAGACTTTCAGATAGGGGAAATGTCAGTGAGCGTTCAGATTTCAGATCCAGAGCGATTCGCCCAATGAGTCCTTGATATTTAGTCGTTTTCAGCCAATTTTCTGGATTTTTAAAAATTTCACTTTTTTGTGAAAATATCCACTAAATGAGGGAATAATATGGGTGAGGGTACCCCAGGAGAGTTCCAAATGTGTGTGGGTAGAATATATATCCCACGGGGATAAAATTGAAAAAAGTTGAAAAAAATTTTTTTTGGGCCTTAGTCATTTTTCCGTCGTTTATCAGACTTTCAGATAGGGGAATTGTCAGTGCACGTTCCGATTTCAGTTCCAGAGCGATTCGCCCAATGTATCTTTGATATTTAGTAGTTTTCAGTCAATTTTCTGGATTTTTGAAAATTTCACTTTTTTGTGAAAATATCCACTAAATGAGGGAATAATATGTGTGAGGGAATCCCAGGAGAGTTCCAAATGTGTGTGGGTAGAATATATATCCCACGGGTATAAAATTGCAAAAAGTTAAAAAAAAATTTTTTTTTGGACTTACTAATTTTTCCGGCGCTCATCAGACTTTCAGATAGCGGAAATGTCAGTGAGCGTTCCGATTTCAGTTCCAGAGCGATTCGCCCAATGAGTCCTTGATATTTAGTCGTTTTCAGCCAATTTTCTGGATTTTTGAAAATTTCACTTTTTTGTGAAAATATCCACTAAATGACAGAATAATATGTGTGAGGGTGCCCCAGGGGAGTTCCAAATGTGTGTGGGTAGAATATATATCCCACGGGGGTAAAATTGAAAAAAGTTGAAAAATTTTTTTGGGGGACTTAGTCATTTTTCCGGCATTTATCAGACTTTCAGATAGGGGAAATGTCAGTGAGCGTTCAGATTTCAGATCCAGAGCGATTCGCCCAATGAGTCCTTGATATTTAGTCGTTTTCAGCCAATTTTCTGGATTTTTAAAAATTTCACTTTTTTGTGAAAATATCCACTAAATGAGGGAATAATATGTGTGAGGGTACCCCAGGAGAGTTCCAAATGTGTGTGGGTAGAATATATATCCCACGGGGGTAAAATTGAAAAAAGTTGAAAAAAAATTTTTTTTGGACTTAGTCATTTTTCCGGCGTTTATCAGACTTTCAGATAGGGAAAGTGTCAGTGAGCGTTCAGATTTCAGATCCAGAGCGATTCGCCCAATGAGTCCTTGATATTTAGTCGTTTTCAGCCAATTTTCTGGATTTTTAAAAATTTCACTTTTTTGTGAAAATATCCACTAAATGAGGGAATAATATGTGTGAGGGTACCCCAGGAGAGTTCCAAATGTGTGTGGATATAATATATATCCCACGGGGATAAAATTGAAAAAAGTTGAAAAAAATTTTTTTTTTGACTTAGTAATTTTTCCGGCGTTTATCACACTTTCAGATAGGGGAAATGTCAGTGAGCATTCCGATTTCAGTTCCAGAGCGATTCGCCCAATGAGTCCTTGATATTTAGTCGTTTTCAGCCAATTTTCTGGATTTTTAAAAATTTCACTTTTTTGTGAAAATATCCACTAAATGAGGGAATAATATGTGTGAGGGTACCCCAGGAGAGTTCCAAATGTGTTTGGGTAGAATATATATCCCACTGGGGTAAAATTGAAAAAAGTTGAAAAAAATTTTTTTGGGACTTACTCATTTTTCCGTCGTTTATCAGACTTTCAGATAGGGGAATTGTCAGTGAGCGTTCCGATTTCAGTTCCAGAGCATTCGCCAATGAATCGTTGATATTTAGTAGTTTTCAGCCAATTTTCTGGATTTTTGAAAATTTCACTTTTTTGTGAAGATATCCACTAAATGAGGGAATAATATGTGTGAGGGAACCCCAGGAGAGTTCCAAATGTGTGTGGGTAGAATATATATCCCACGGGGATAAAATTGAAAAAAGTTGAAAAAAAAATTTTTTTTGGACTTAGTAATTTTTCCGGCGTTTATCAGACTTTCAGACAGGGGAAATGTCAGTGAGCATTCCGATTTCAGTTCCAGAGCGATTCGCCCAATGAGTCCTTGATATTTAGTCGTTTTCAGCCAATTTTCAGGATTTTTGAAAATTTCACTTTTTTGTGAAAATATCCACTAAATGAGGGAATAATATGTGTGAGGGTACCCCAGGAGAGTTCCAAATGTGTGTGGGTAGAATATATTATCCCAAGGGGATAAAATTGAAAAAAGTTTAAAAAAATTTTTTTTTGCGACTTAGTCATTTTTCCGTCGTTTATCAGACTTTCAGATAGCGGAAATGTCAGTCAGCGTTCCGATTTCAGTTCCAGAGCGATTCGCCCAATGAGTCCTTGATATTTAGTCGTTTTCAGCCAATTTTCTGGATTTTTGAAAATTTCACTTTTTTGTGAAAATATCCACTAAATGACAGAATAATATGTGTGAGGGTACCCCAGGAGAGTTCCAAATGTGTGTGGGTAGAATATATATCCCACGGGGGTAAAATTGAAAAAAGTTGAAAAATTTTTTTGGGGGACTTAGTCATTTTTCCGGCATTTATCAGACTTTCAGATAGGGGAAATGTCAGTGAGCGTTCAGATTTCAGATCCAGAGCGATTCGCCCAATGAGTCCTTGATATTTAGTCGTTTTCAGCCAATTTTCTGGATTTTTAAAAATTTCACTTTTTTGTGAAAATATCCACTAAATGAGGGAATAATATGGGTGAGGGTACCCCAGGAGAGTTCCAAATGTGTGTGGGTAGAATATATCCCACGGGGATAAAATTGAAAAAAGTTGAAAAAAATTTTTTTTGGGCCTTAGTCATTTTTCCGTCGTTTATCAGACTTTCAGATAGGGGAATTGTCAGTGCACGTTCCGATTTCAGTTCCAGAGCGATTCGCCCAATGTATCTTTGATATTTAGTAGTTTTCAGTCAATTTTCTGGATTTTTGAAAATTTCACTTTTTTGTGAAAATATCCACTAAATGAGGGAATAATATGTGTGAGGGAATCCCAGGAGAGTTCCAAATGTGTGTGGGTAGAATATATATCCCACGGGTATAAAATTGCAAAAAGTTTAAAAAAAATTTTTTTTTGGACTTACTAATTTTTCCGGCGCTTATCAGACTTTCAGATAGCGGAAATGTCAGTGAGCGTTCCGATTTCAGTTCCAGAGCGATTCGCCCAATGAGTCCTTGATATTTAGTCGTTTTCAGCCAATTTTCTGGATTTTTGAAAATTTCACTTTTTTGTGAAAATATCCACTAAATGACAGAATAATATGTGTGAGGGTGCCCCAGGGGAGTTCCAAATGTGTGTGGGTAGAATATATATCCCACGGGGGTAAAATTGAAAAAAGTTGAAAAATTTTTTTGGGGGACTTAGTCATTTTTCCGGCATTTATCAGACTTTCAGATAGGGGAAATGTCAGTGAGCGTTCAGATTTCAGATCCAGAGCGATTCGCCCAATGAGTCCTTGATATTTAGTCGTTTTCAGCCAATTTTCTGGATTTTTAAAAATTTCACTTTTTTGTGAAAATATCCACTAAATGAGGGAATAATATGTGTGAGGGTACCCCAGGAGAGTTCCAAATGTGTGTGGGTAGAATATATATCCCACGGAGGTAAAATTGAAAAAAGTTGAAAAAAAATTTTTTTTGGACTTAGTCATTTTTCCGGCGTTTATCAGACTTTCAGATAGGGAAAGTGTCAGTGAGCGTTCAGATTTCAGATCCAGAGCGATTCGCCCAATGAGTCCTTGATATTTAGTCGTTTTCAGCCAATTTTCTGGATTTTTAAAAATTTCACTTTTTTGTGAAAATATCCACTAAATGAGGGAATAATATGTGTGAGGGTACCCCAGGAGAGTTCCAAATGTGTGTGGATATAATATATATCCCACGGGGATAAAATTGAAAAAAGTTGAAAAAAATTTTTTTTTGGACTTAGTAATTTTTCCGGCGTTTATCACACTTTCAGATAGGGGAAATGTCAGTGAGCATTCCGATTTCAGTTCCAGAGCGATTCGCCCAATGAGTCCTTGATATTTAGTCGTTTTCAGCCAATTTTCTGGATTTTTAAAAATTTCACTTTTTTGTGAAAATATCCACTAAATGAGGGAATAATATGTGTGAGGGTACCCCAGGAGAGTTCCAAATGTGTTTGGGTAGAATATATATCCCACTGGGGTAAAATTGAAAAAAGTTGAAAAAAATTTTTTTGGGACTTACTCATTTTTCCGTCGTTTATCAGACTTTCAGATAGGGGAATTGTCAGTGAGCGTTCCGATTTCAGTTCCAGAGCATTCGCCAATGAATCGTTGATATTTAGTAGTTTTCAGCCAATTTTCTGGATTTTTGAAAATTTCACTTTTTTGTGAAGATATCCACTAAATGAGGGAATAATATGTGTGAGGGAACCCCAGGAGAGTTCCAAATGTGTGTGGGTAGAATATATATCCCACGGGGATAAAATTGAAAAAAGTTGAAAAAAATTTTTTTTGGGCCTTAGTCATTTTTCCGTCGTTCATCAGACTTTCAGATAGGGGAATTGTCAGTGCACGTTACGATTTCAGTTCCAGAGCGATTCGCCCAATGTATCTTTGATATTTAGTAGTTTTCAGTCAATTTTCTGGATTTTTGAAAATTTCACTTTTTTGTGAAAATATCCACTAAATGAGGGAATAATATGTGTGAGGGAATCCCAGGAGAGTTCCAAATGTGTGTGGGTAGAATATATATCCCACGGGGATAAAATTGAAAAAAGTTGAAAAAAAAAATTTTTTTGGACTTAGTAATTTTTCCGGCGTTTATCAGACTTTCAGACAGGGGAAATGTCAGTGAGCATTCCGATTTCAGTTCCAGAGCGATTCGCCCAATGAGTCCTTGATATTTAGTAGTTTTCAGCCAATTTTCAGGATTTTTGAAAATTTCACTTTTTTGTGAAAATATCCACTAAATGAGGGAATAATATGTGTGAGGGTACCCCAGGAGAGTTCCAAATGTGTGTGGGTAGAATATATATCCCACGGGGATAAAATTGAAAAAAGTTGAAAAAAATTTTTTTTTGGACTTAGTAATTTTTCCGGCGTTTATCAGACTTTCAGATAGGGGAAATGTCAGTGAGCATTCAGATTTCAGTTCCAGAGCGATTCGCCCAATGAGTCCTTGATATTTAGTCGTTTTCAGCCAATTTTCTGGATTTTTGAAAATTTCACTTTTTTGTGAAAATATCCACTAAATGACAGAATAATATGTGTGAGGGTACCCCAGGAGAGTTCCAAATGTGTGTGGGTAGAATATATATCCCACGGGGGTAAAATTGAAAAAAGTTGAAAAATTTTTTTGGGGGACTTAGTCATTTTTCCGGCATTTATCAGACTTTCAGATAGGGGAAATGTCAGTGAGCGTTCAGATTTCAGATCCAGAGCGATTCGCCCAATGAGTCCTTGATATTTAGTCGTTTTCAGCCAATTTTCTGGATTTTTAAAAATTTCACTTTTTTGTGAAAATATCCACTAAATGAGGGAATAATATGTGTGAGGGTACCCCAGGAGAGTTCCAAATGTGTGTGGGTAGAATATATATCCCACGGGGGTAAAATTGAAAAAAGTTGAAAATAAATTTTTTTTGGACTTAGTCATTTTTCCGGCGTTTATCAGACTTTCAGATAGGGAAAATGTCAGTGAGCGTTCAGATTTCAGATCCAGAGCGATTCGCCCAATGAGTCCTTGATATTTAGTCGTTTTCAGCCAATTTTCTGGATTTTTAAAAATTTCACTTTTTTGTGAAAATATCCACTAAATGAGGGAATAATATGTGTGAGGGTACCCCAGGAGAGTTCCAAATGTGTGTGGGTAGAATATATATCCCACGGGGATAAAATTGAAAAAAGTTGAAAAAAATTTTTTTTGGGCCTTAGTCATTTTTCCGTCGTTTATCAGACTTTCAGATAGGGGAATTGTCAGTGCACGTTCCGATTTCAGTTCCAGAGCGATTCGCCCAATGTATCTTTGATATTTAGTAGTTTTCAGTCAATTTTCTGGATTTTTGAAAATTTCACTTTTTTGTGAAAATATCCACTAAATGAGGGAATAATATGTGTGAGGGAATCCCAGGAGAGTTCCAAATGTGTGTGGGTAGAATATATATCCCACGGGTATAAAATTGAAAAAAGTTGAAAAAAATTGTTTTTTGGACTTACTAATTTTTCCGGCGCTCATCAGACTTTCAGATAGGGGAAATGTCAGTGAGCATTCCGATATCAGTTCCAGAGCGATTCGCCCAATGAGTCCTTGATATTTAGTCGTTTTCAGACAATTTTCTGAATTTTTGAAAATTTCACTTTTTTGTGAAAATATCCACTAAATGAGGGAATAATATGTGTGAGGGTACCCCAGGAGAGTTCCAAATGTGTGTGGGTAGAATATATTATCCCAAGGGGATAAAATTGAAAAAAGTTTAAAAAAATTTTTTTTTGCGACTTAGTCATTTTTCCGTCGTTTATCAGACTTTCAGATAGCGGAAATGTCAGTGAGCATTCCGATTTCAGTTCCAGAGCGATTCGCCCAATGAGTCCTTGATATTTAGTCGTTTTCAGCCAATTTTCTGGATTTTTGAAAATTTCACTTTTTTGTGAAAATATCCACTAAATGACAGAATAATATGTGTGAGGGTACCCCAGGGGAGTTCCAAATGTGTGTGGGTAGAATATATATCCCACGGGGGTAAAATTGAAAAAAGTTGAAAAATTTTTTTGGGGGACTTAGTCATTTTTCCGGCATTTATCAGACTTTCAGATAGGGGAAATGTCAGTGAGCGTTCAGATTTCAGATCCAGAGCGATTCGCCCAATGAGTCCTTGATATTTAGTCGTTTTCAGCCAATTTTCTGGATTTTTAAAAATTTCACTTTTTTGTGAAAATATCCACTAAATGAGGGAATAATATGTGTGAGGGTACCCCAGGAGAGTTCCAAATGTGTGTGGGTAGAATATATATCCCACGGGGGTAAAATTGAAAAAAGTTGAAAAAAAATTTTTTTTGGACTTAGTCATTTTTCCGGCGTTTATCAGACTTTCAGATAGGGAAAATGTCAGTGAGCGTTCAGATTTCAGATCCAGAGCGATTCGCCCAATGAGTCCTTGATATTTAGTCGTTTTCAGCCAATTTTCTGGATTTTTAAAAATTTCACTTTTTTGTGAAAATATCCACTAAATGAGGGAATAATATGTGTGAGGGTACCCCAGGAGAGTTCCAAATGTGTGTGGATATAATATATATCCCACGGGGATAAAATTGAAAAAAGTTGAAAAAAATTTTTTTTTGGACTTAGTAATTTTTCCGGCGTTTATCACACTTTCAGATAGGGGAAATGTCAGTAAGCATTCCGATTTCAGTTCCAGAGCGATTCGCCCAATGAGTCCTTGATATTTAGTCGTTTTCAGCCAATTTTCTGGATTTTTAAAAATTTCACTTTTTTGTGAAAATATCCACTAAATGAGGGAATAATATGTGTGAGGGTACCCCAGGAGAGTTCCAAATGTGTTTGGGTAGAATATATATCCCACTGGGGTAAAATTGAAAAAAGTTGAAAAAATTTTTTTTGGGACTTACTCATTTTTCCGTCGTTTATCAGACTTTCAGATAGGGGAGTTGTCAGTGAGCGTTCCGATTTCAGTTCCAGAGCGATTCGCCCAATGAATCGTTGATATTTAGTAATTTTCAGCCAATTTTCTGGATTTTTGAAAATTTCACTTTTTTGTGAAGATATCCACTAAATGAGGGAATAATATGTGTGAGGGAACCTCAGGAGAGTTCCAAATGTGTGTGGGTAGAATATAAATCCCACGGGTATAAAATTGAAAAAAGTTGAAAAAAATTTTTTTTTGGACTTACTAATTTTTCCAGCGCTCATCAGACTTTCAGATAGGGGAAATGTCAGTGAGCATTCCGATATCAGTTCCAGAGCGATTCGCCCAATGAGTCCTTGATATTTAGTCGTTTTCAGCCAATTTTCTGGATTTTTGAAAATTTCACTTTTTTGTGAAGATATCCACTAAATGAGGGAATAATATGTGTGAGGGAACCCCAGGAGAGTTCCAAATGTGTGTGGGTAGAATATATATCCCACGGGGATAAAATTGAAAAAAGTTGAAAAAAATTTTTTTTGGGCCTTAGTCATTTTTCCGTCGTTTATCAGACTTTCAGATAGGGGAATTGTCAGTGCACGTTCCGATTTCAGTTCCAGAGCGATTCGCCCAATGTATCCTTGATATTTAGTAGTTTTCAGTCAATTTTCTGGATTTTTGAAAATTTCACTTTTTTGTGAAAATATCCACTAAATGAGGGAATAATATGTGTGAGGGAATCCCAGGAGAGTTCCAAATGTGTGTGGGTAGAATATATATCCCACGGGGATAAAATTGAAAAAAGTTGAAAAAAATTTTTTTTTGGACTTAGTAATTTTTCCGGCGTTTATCAGACTTTCAGATAGGGGAAATGTCAGTGAGCATTCAGATTTCAGTTCCAGAGCGATTCGCCCAATGAGTCCTTGATATTTAGTCGTTTTCAGCCAATTTTCTGGATTTTTGAAAATTTCACTTTTTTGTGAAAATATCCACTAAATGACAGAATAATATGTGTGAGGGTACCCCAGGAGAGTTCCAAATGTGTGTGGGTAGAATATATATCCCACGGGGGTAAAATTGAAAAAAGTTGAAAAATTTTTTTGGGGGACTTAGTCATTTTTCCGGCATTTATCAGACTTTCAGATAGGGGAAATGTCAGTGAGCGTTCAGATTTCAGATCCAGAGCGATTCGCCCAATGAGTCCTTGATATTTAGTCGTTTTCAGCCAATTTTCTGGATTTTTAAAAATTTCACTTTTTTGTGAAAATATCCACTAAATGAGGGAATAATATGTGTGAGGGTACCCCAGGAGAGTTCCAAATGTGTGTGGGTAGAATATATATCCCACGGGGGTAAAATTGAAAAAAGTTGAAAATAAATTTTTTTTGGACTTAGTCATTTTTCCGGCGTTTATCAGACTTTCAGATAGGGAAAATGTCAGTGAGCGTTCAGATTTCAGATCCAGAGCGATTCGCCCAATGAGTCCTTGATATTTAGTCGTTTTCAGCCAATTTTCTGGATTTTTAAAAATTTCACTTTTTTGTGAAAATATCCACTAAATGAGGGAATAATATGTGTGAGGGTACCCCAGGAGAGTTCCAAATGTGTGTGGGTAGAATATATATCCCACGGGGATAAAATTGAAAAAAGTTGAAAAAAATTTTTTTTGGGCCTTAGTCATTTTTCCGTCGTTTATCAGACTTTCAGATAGGGGAATTGTCAGTGCACGTTCCGATTTCAGTTCCAGAGCGATTCGCCCAATGTATCTTTGATATTTAGTAGTTTTCAGTCAATTTTCTGGATTTTTGAAAATTTCACTTTTTTGTGAAAATATCCACTAAATGAGGGAATAATATGTGTGAGGGAATCCCAGGAGAGTTCCAAATGTGTGTGGGTAGAATATATATCCCACGGGTATAAAATTGAAAAAAGTTGAAAAAAATTGTTTTTTGGACTTACTAATTTTTCCGGCGCTCATCAGACTTTCAGATAGGGGAAATGTCAGTGAGCATTCCGATATCAGTTCCAGAGCGATTCGCCCAATGAGTCCTTGATATTTAGTCGTTTTCAGACAATTTTCTGAATTTTTGAAAATTTCACTTTTTTGTGAAAATATCCACTAAATGAGGGAATAATATGTGTGAGGGTACCCCAGGAGAGTTCCAAATGTGTGTGGGTAGAATATATTATCCCAAGGGGATAAAATTGAAAAAAGTTTAAAAAAATTTTTTTTTGCGACTTAGTCATTTTTCCGTCGTTTATCAGACTTTCAGATAGCGGAAATGTCAGTGAGCATTCCGATTTCAGTTCCAGAGCGATTCGCCCAATGAGTCCTTGATATTTAGTCGTTTTCAGCCAATTTTCTGGATTTTTGAAAATTTCACTTTTTTGTGAAAATATCCACTAAATGACAGAATAATATGTGTGAGGGTACCCCAGGGGAGTTCCAAATGTGTGTGGGTAGAATATATATCCCACGGGGGTAAAATTGAAAAAAGTTGAAAAATTTTTTTGGGGGACTTAGTCATTTTTCCGGCATTTATCAGACTTTCAGATAGGGGAAATGTCAGTGAGCGTTCAGATTTCAGATCCAGAGCGATTCGCCCAATGAGTCCTTGATATTTAGTCGTTTTCAGCCAATTTTCTGGATTTTTAAAAATTTCACTTTTTTGTGAAAATATCCACTAAATGAGGGAATAATATGTGTGAGGGTACCCCAGGAGAGTTCCAAATGTGTGTGGGTAGAATATATATCCCACGGGGGTAAAATTGAAAAAAGTTGAAAAAAAATTTTTTTTGGACTTAGTCATTTTTCCGGCGTTTATCAGACTTTCAGATAGGGAAAATGTCAGTGAGCGTTCAGATTTCAGATCCAGAGCGATTCGCCCAATGAGTCCTTGATATTTAGTCGTTTTCAGCCAATTTTCTGGATTTTTAAAAATTTCACTTTTTTGTGAAAATATCCACTAAATGAGGGAATAATATGTGTGAGGGTACCCCAGGAGAGTTCCAAATGTGTGTGGATATAATATATATCCCACGGGGATAAAATTGAAAAAAGTTGAAAAAAATTTTTTTTTGGACTTAGTAATTTTTCCGGCGTTTATCACACTTTCAGATAGGGGAAATGTCAGTGAGCATTCCGATTTCAGTTCCAGAGCGATTCGCCCAATGAGTCCTTGATATTTAGTCGTTTTCAGCCAATTTTCTGGATTTTTAAAAATTTCACTTTTTTGTGAAAATATCCACTAAATGAGGGAATAATATGTGTGAGGGTACCCCAGGAGAGTTCCAAATGTGTTTGGGTAGAATATATATCCCACTGGGGTAAAATTGAAAAAAGTTGAAAAAATTTTTTTTGGGACTTACTCATTTTTCCGTCGTTTATCAGACTTTCAGATAGGGGAGTTGTCAGTGAGCGTTCCGATTTCAGTTCCAGAGCGATTCGCCCAATGAATCGTTGATATTTAGTAATTTTCAGCCAATTTTCTGGATTTTTGAAAATTTCACTTTTTTGTGAAGATATCCACTAAATGAGGGAATAATATGTGTGAGGGAACCTCAGGAGAGTTCCAAATGTGTGTGGGTAGAATATAAATCCCACGGGTATAAAATTGAAAAAAGTTGAAAAAAATTTTTTTTTGGACTTACTAATTTTTCCAGCGCTCATCAGACTTTCAGATAGGGGAAATGTCAGTGAGCATTCCGATATCAGTTCCAGAGCGATTCGCCCAATGAGTCCTTGATATTTAGTCGTTTTCAGCCAATTTTCTGGATTTTTGAAAATTTCACTTTTTTGTGAAGATATCCACTAAATGAGGGAATAATATGTGTGAGGGAACCCCAGGAGAGTTCCAAATGTGTGTGGGTAGAATATATATCCCACGGGGATAAAATTGAAAAAAGTTGAAAAAAATTTTTTTTGGGCCTTAGTCATTTTTCCGTCGTTTATCAGACTTTCAGATAGGGGAATTGTCAGTGCACGTTCCGATTTCAGTTCCAGAGCGATTCGCCCAATGTATCCTTGATATTTAGTAGTTTTCAGTCAATTTTCTGGATTTTTGAAAATTTCACTTTTTTGTGAAAATATCCACTAAATGAGGGAATAATATGTGTGAGGGAATCCCAGGAGAGTTCCAAATGTGTGTGGGTAGAATATATATCCCACGGGGATAAAATTGAAAAAAGTTGAAAAAAAAATTTTTTTTGGACTTAGTAATTTTTCCGGCGTTTATCAGACTTTCAGACAGGGGAAATGTCAGTGAGCGTTCCGATTTCAGTTCCAGAGCGATTCGCCCAATGAATCCTTGATATTTAGTCGTTTTCAGCCAATTTTCAGGATTTTTGAAAATTTCACTTTTTTGTGAAAATATCCACTAAATGAGGGAATAATATGTGTGAGGGTACCCCAGGAGAGTTCCAAATGTGTGTGGGTAGAATATATATCCCACGGGGATAAAATTGAAAAAAGTTGAAAAAAATTTTTTTTTTGGACTTAGTAATTTTTCCGGCGTTTATCAGACTTTCAGATAGGGGAAATGTCAGTGAGCATTCCGATTTCAGTTCCAGAGCGATTCGCCCAATGAGTCCTTGATATTTAGTCGTTTTCAGCCAATTTTCTGGATTTTTAAAAATTTCACTTTTTTGTGAAAATATCCACTAAATGAGGGAATAATATGTGTGAGGGTACCCCAGGAGAGTTCCAAATGTGTTTGGGTAGAATATATATCCCACGGGTATAAAATTGAAAAAAGTTGAAAAAAATTTTTTTTTGGACTTACTAATTTTTCCGGCGCTCATCAGACTTTCAGATAGGGAAAATGTCAGTGAGCGTTCAGATTTCAGATCCAGAGCGATTCGCCCAATGAGTCCTTGATATTTAGTCGTTTTCAGCCAATTTTCTGGATTTTTAAAAATTTCACTTTTTTGTGAAAATATCCACTAAATGAGGGAATAATATGTGTGAGGGTACCCCAGGAGAGTTCCAAATGTGTGTGGATATAATATATATCCCACGGGTATAAATTGAAAAAAGTTGAAAAAAATTTTTTTTGGGCCTTAGTCATTTTTCCGTCGTTTATCAGACTTTCAGATAGGGGAATTGTCAGTGCACGTTCCGATTTCAGTTCCAGAGCGATTCGCCCAATGTATCCTTGATATTTAGTAGTTTTCAGCCAATTTTCAGGATTTTTGTAAATTTCACTTTTTTGTGAAAATATCCACTAAATGAGGGAATAATATGTGTGAGGGTACCCCAGGAGAGATCCAAATGTGTGTGGGTAGAATATATATCCCACGGGGATAAAATTGAAAAAAGTTTAAAAAAATTTTTTTTTGGACTTACTAATTTTTCCGGCGCTCATCAGACTTTCAGATAGGGGAAATGTCAGTGAGCATTCCGATATCAGTTCCAGAGCGATTCGCCCACTGAGTCCTTGATATTTAGTCGTTTTCAGCCAATTTTCTGGATTTTTGAAAATTTCACTTTTTTGTGAAAATATCCACTAAATGAGGGAATAATATGTGTGAGGGTACCCCAGGAGAGTTCCAAATGTGTGTGGGTAGAATATATATCCCACGGGTATAAAATTGAAAAAAGTTGAAAAAAATTTTTTTTTGGACTTACTAATTTTTCCGGCGCTCATCAGACTTTCAGATAGGGGAAATGTCAGTGAGCATTCCGATATCAGTTCCAGAGCGATTCGCCCAATGAGTCCTTGATATTTAGTCGTTTTCAGCCAATTTTCTGGATTTTTGAAAATTTCACATTTTTGTGAAAATATCCACTAAATGAGGGAATAATATGTGTGAGGGTACCCCAGGAGAGTTCCAAATGTGTGTGGGTAGAATATATATCCCACGGGGGTAAAATTGAAAAAAGTTGAAAAAAAATTTTTTTTGGACTTAGTCATTTTTTCGGCGTTTATCAGACTTTCAGATAGGGGAAATGTCTGTGAGCGTTCCGATTTCAGTTCCAGAGCGATTCGCCCAATGAGTCCATGATATTTAGTCGTTTTCAGCCAATTTTCTGGATTTTTGAAAATTTCACTTTTTTGTGAAAATATCCACTAAATGACAGAATAATATGTGTGAGGGTACCCCAGGAGAGTTCCAAATGTGTGTGGGTAGAATATATATCCCACGGGGGTAAAATTGAAAAAAGTTGAAAAATTTTTTTGGGGGACTTAGTCATTTTTCCGGCATTTATCAGACTTTCAGATAGGGGAAATGTCAGTGAGCGTTCAGATTTCAGATCCAGAGCGATTCGCCCAATGAGTCCTTGATATTTAGTCGTTTTCAGCCAATTTTCTGGATTTTTAAAAATTTCACTTTTTTGTGAAAATATCCACTAAATGAGGGAATAATATGTGTGAGGGTACCCCAGGAGAGTTCCAAATGTGTGTGGGTAGAATATATATCCCACGGGGGTAAAATTGAAAAAAGTTGAAAATAAATTTTTTTTGGACTTAGTCATTTTTCCGGCGTTTATCAGACTTTCAGATAGGGAAAATGTCAGTGAGCGTTCAGATTTCAGATCCAGAGCGATTCGCCCAATGAGTCCTTGATATTTAGTCGTTTTCAGCCAATTTTCTGGATTTTTAAAAATTTCACTTTTTTGTGAAAATATCCACTAAATGAGGGAATAATATGTGTGAGGGTACCCCAGGAGAGTTCCAAATGTGTGTGGGTAGAATATATATCCCACGGGGATAAAATTGAAAAAAGTTGAAAAAAATTTTTTTTGGGCCTTAGTCATTTTTCCGTCGTTTATCAGACTTTCAGATAGGGGAATTGTCAGTGCACGTTCCGATTTCAGTTCCAGAGCGATTCGCCCAATGTATCTTTGATATTTAGTAGTTTTCAGTCAATTTTCTGGATTTTTGAAAATTTCACTTTTTTGTGAAAATATCCACTAAATGAGGGAATAATATGTGTGAGGGAATCCCAGGAGAGTTCCAAATGTGTGTGGGTAGAATATATATCCCACGGGTATAAAATTGAAAAAAGTTGAAAAAAATTGTTTTTTGGACTTACTAATTTTTCCGGCGCTCATCAGACTTTCAGATAGGGGAAATGTCAGTGAGCATTCCGATATCAGTTCCAGAGCGATTCGCCCAATGAGTCCTTGATATTTAGTCGTTTTCAGACAATTTTCTGAATTTTTGAAAATTTCACTTTTTTGTGAAAATATCCACTAAATGAGGGAATAATATGTGTGAGGGTACCCCAGGAGAGTTCCAAATGTGTGTGGGTAGAATATATTATCCCAAGGGGATAAAATTGAAAAAAGTTTAAAAAAATTTTTTTTTGCGACTTAGTCATTTTTCCGTCGTTTATCAGACTTTCAGATAGCGGAAATGTCAGTGAGCATTCCGATTTCAGTTCCAGAGCGATTCGCCCAATGAGTCCTTGATATTTAGTCGTTTTCAGCCAATTTTCTGGATTTTTGAAAATTTCACTTTTTTGTGAAAATATCCACTAAATGACAGAATAATATGTGTGAGGGTACCCCAGGGGAGTTCCAAATGTGTGTGGGTAGAATATATATCCCACGGGGGTAAAATTGAAAAAAGTTGAAAAATTTTTTTGGGGGACTTAGTCATTTTTCCGGCATTTATCAGACTTTCAGATAGGGGAAATGTCAGTGAGCGTTCAGATTTCAGATCCAGAGCGATTCGCCCAATGAGTCCTTGATATTTAGTCGTTTTCAGCCAATTTTCTGGATTTTTAAAAATTTCACTTTTTTGTGAAAATATCCACTAAATGAGGGAATAATATGTGTGAGGGTACCCCAGGAGAGTTCCAAATGTGTGTGGGTAGAATATATATCCCACGGGGGTAAAATTGAAAAAAGTTGAAAAAAAATTTTTTTTGGACTTAGTCATTTTTCCGGCGTTTATCAGACTTTCAGATAGGGAAAATGTCAGTGAGCGTTCAGATTTCAGATCCAGAGCGATTCGCCCAATGAGTCCTTGATATTTAGTCGTTTTCAGCCAATTTTCTGGATTTTTAAAAATTTCACTTTTTTGTGAAAATATCCACTAAATGAGGGAATAATATGTGTGAGGGTACCCCAGGAGAGTTCCAAATGTGTGTGGATATAATATATATCCCACGGGGATAAAATTGAAAAAAGTTGAAAAAAATTTTTTTTTGGACTTAGTAATTTTTCCGGCGTTTATCACACTTTCAGATAGGGGAAATGTCAGTGAGCATTCCGATTTCAGTTCCAGAGCGATTCGCCCAATGAGTCCTTGATATTTAGTCGTTTTCAGCCAATTTTCTGGATTTTTAAAAATTTCACTTTTTTGTGAAAATATCCACTAAATGAGGGAATAATATGTGTGAGGGTACCCCAGGAGAGTTCCAAATGTGTTTGGGTAGAATATATATCCCACTGGGGTAAAATTGAAAAAAGTTGAAAAAATTTTTTTTGGGACTTACTCATTTTTCCGTCGTTTATCAGACTTTCAGATAGGGGAGTTGTCAGTGAGCGTTCCGATTTCAGTTCCAGAGCGATTCGCCCAATGAATCGTTGATATTTAGTAATTTTCAGCCAATTTTCTGGATTTTTGAAAATTTCACTTTTTTGTGAAGATATCCACTAAATGAGGGAATAATATGTGTGAGGGAACCTCAGGAGAGTTCCAAATGTGTGTGGGTAGAATATAAATCCCACGGGTATAAAATTGAAAAAAGTTGAAAAAAATTTTTTTTTGGACTTACTAATTTTTCCAGCGCTCATCAGACTTTCAGATAGGGGAAATGTCAGTGAGCATTCCGATATCAGTTCCAGAGCGATTCGCCCAATGAGTCCTTGATATTTAGTCGTTTTCAGCCAATTTTCTGGATTTTTGAAAATTTCACTTTTTTGTGAAGATATCCACTAAATGAGGGAATAATATGTGTGAGGGAACCCCAGGAGAGTTCCAAATGTGTGTGGGTAGAATATATATCCCACGGGGATAAAATTGAAAAAAGTTGAAAAAAATTTTTTTTGGGCCTTAGTCATTTTTCCGTCGTTTATCAGACTTTCAGATAGGGGAATTGTCAGTGCACGTTCCGATTTCAGTTCCAGAGCGATTCGCCCAATGTATCCTTGATATTTAGTAGTTTTCAGTCAATTTTCTGGATTTTTGAAAATTTCACTTTTTTGTGAAAATATCCACTAAATGAGGGAATAATATGTGTGAGGGAATCCCAGGAGAGTTCCAAATGTGTGTGGGTAGAATATATATCCCACGGGGATAAAATTGAAAAAAGTTGAAAAAAAAATTTTTTTTGGACTTAGTAATTTTTCCGGCGTTTATCAGACTTTCAGACAGGGGAAATGTCAGTGAGCGTTCCGATTTCAGTTCCAGAGCGATTCGCCCAATGAATCCTTGATATTTAGTCGTTTTCAGCCAATTTTCAGGATTTTTGAAAATTTCACTTTTTTGTGAAAATATCCACTAAATGAGGGAATAATATGTGTGAGGGTACCCCAGGAGAGTTCCAAATGTGTGTGGGTAGAATATATATCCCACGGGGATAAAATTGAAAAAAGTTGAAAAAAATTTTTTTTTTGGACTTAGTAATTTTTCCGGCGTTTATCAGACTTTCAGATAGGGGAAATGTCAGTGAGCATTCCGATTTCAGTTCCAGAGCGATTCGCCCAATGAGTCCTTGATATTTAGTCGTTTTCAGCCAATTTTCTGGATTTTTAAAAATTTCACTTTTTTGTGAAAATATCCACTAAATGAGGGAATAATATGTGTGAGGGTACCCCAGGAGAGTTCCAAATGTGTTTGGGTAGAATATATATCCCACGGGTATAAAATTGAAAAAAGTTGAAAAAAATTTTTTTTTGGACTTACTAATTTTTCCGGCGCTCATCAGACTTTCAGATAGGGAAAATGTCAGTGAGCGTTCAGATTTCAGATCCAGAGCGATTCGCCCAATGAGTCCTTGATATTTAGTCGTTTTCAGCCAATTTTCTGGATTTTTAAAAATTTCACTTTTTTGTGAAAATATCCACTAAATGAGGGAATAATATGTGTGAGGGTACCCCAGGAGAGTTCCAAATGTGTGTGGATATAATATATATCCCACGGGTATAAATTGAAAAAAGTTGAAAAAAATTTTTTTTGGGCCTTAGTCATTTTTCCGTCGTTTATCAGACTTTCAGATAGGGGAATTGTCAGTGCACGTTCCGATTTCAGTTCCAGAGCGATTCGCCCAATGTATCCTTGATATTTAGTAGTTTTCAGCCAATTTTCAGGATTTTTGTAAATTTCACTTTTTTGTGAAAATATCCACTAAATGAGGGAATAATATGTGTGAGGGTACCCCAGGAGAGATCCAAATGTGTGTGGGTAGAATATATATCCCACGGGGATAAAATTGAAAAAAGTTTAAAAAAATTTTTTTTTGGACTTACTAATTTTTCCGGCGCTCATCAGACTTTCAGATAGGGGAAATGTCAGTGAGCATTCCGATATCAGTTCCAGAGCGATTCGCCCACTGAGTCCTTGATATTTAGTCGTTTTCAGCCAATTTTCTGGATTTTTGAAAATTTCACTTTTTTGTGAAAATATCCACTAAATGAGGGAATAATATGTGTGAGGGTACCCCAGGAGAGTTCCAAATGTGTGTGGGTAGAATATATATCCCACGGGTATAAAATTGAAAAAAGTTGAAAAAAATTTTTTTTTGGACTTACTAATTTTTCCGGCGCTCATCAGACTTTCAGATAGGGGAAATGTCAGTGAGCATTCCGATATCAGTTCCAGAGCGATTCGCCCAATGAGTCCTTGATATTTAGTCGTTTTCAGCCAATTTTCTGGATTTTTGAAAATTTCACATTTTTGTGAAAATATCCACTAAATGAGGGAATAATATGTGTGAGGGTACCCCAGGAGAGTTCCAAATGTGTGTGGGTAGAATATATATCCCACGGGGGTAAAATTGAAAAAAGTTGAAAAAAATTTTTTTTTGGACTTAGTCATTTTTTCGGCGTTTATCAGACTTTCAGATAGGGGAAATGTCTGTGAGCGTTCCGATTTCAGTTCCAGAGCGATTCGCCCAATGAGTCCATGATATTTAGTCGTTTTCAGCCAATTTTCTGGATTTTTAAAAATTTCACTTTTTTGTGAAAATATTCACTAAATGAGGGAATAATATGTGTGAGGGAACCCCAGGAGAGTTCCAAATGTGTGTGGGTAGAATATATATCCCACGGGGATAAAATTGAAAAAAGTTTAAAAAAATTTTTTTTGGGCCTTAGTCATTTTTCCGTCGTTTATCAGACTTTCAGATAGGGGAATTGTCAGTGCACGTTCCGATTTCAGTTCAAGAGCGATTCGCCCAATGTATCCTTGATATTTAGTAGTTTTCAGTCAATTTTCTGGATTTTTGAAAATTTCACTTTTTTTGTGAAAATATCCACTAAATGAGGGAATAATATGTGTGAGGGAATCCCAGGAGAGTTCCAAATGTGTGTGGGTAGAATATATATCCCACGGGGATAAAATTGAAAAAAGTTGAAAAAAAAATTTTTTTTGGACTTAGTAATTTTTCTGGCGTTTATCAGACTTTCAGACAGGGGAAATGTCAGTGAGCGTTCCGATTTCAGTTCCAGAGCGATTCGCCCAATGAGTCCTTGATATTTAGTCATTTTCAGCCAATTTTCAGGATTTTTGAAAATTTCACTTTTTTGTGAAAATATCCACTAAATGAGGGAATAATATGTGTGAGGGAATCCCAGGAGAGTTCCAAATGTGTGTGGGTAGAATATATATACCACGGGGATAAATTGAAAAAAGTTGAAAAAAAATTTTTTTTTGGACTTAGTAATTTTTCCGGCGTTTATCAGACTTTCAGACAGGGGAAATGTCAGTGAGCGTTCCGATTTCAGTTCCAGAGCGATTCGCCCAATGAGTCCTTGATATTTAGTCGTTTTCAGCCAATTTTCAGGATTTTTGTAAATTTCACTTTTTTGTGAAAATATCCACTAAATGAGGGAATAATATGTGTGAGGGTACCCCAGGAGAGATCCAAATGTGTGTGGGTAGTATATATATCCCACGGGGATAAAATTGAAAAAAGTTTAAAAAAATTTTTTTTTTGGACTTACTAATTTTTCTGGCGCTCATCAGAATTTCAGATAGGGGAAATGTCAGTGAGCATTCTGATATCAGTTCCAGAGCGATTCGCCCACTGAGTCCTTGATATTTAGTCGTTTTCAGCCAATTTTCTGGATTTTTGAAAATTTCACTTTTTTGTGAAAATATCCACTAAATGAGGGAATAATATGTGTGAGGGTACCCCAGGAGAGTTCCAAATGTGTGTGGGTAGAATATATATCCCACGGGTATAAAATTGAAAAAAGTTGAAAAAAATTTTTTTTTGGACTTACTAATTTTTCCGGCGCTCATCAGACTTTCAGATAGGGGAAATGTCAGTGAGCATTCCGATATCAGTTCCAGAGCGATTCGCCCAATGAGTCCTTGATATTTAGTCGTTTTCAGCCAATTTTCTGGATTTTTGAAAATTTCACATTTTTGTGAAAATATCCACTAAATGAGGGAATAATATGTGTGAGGGTACCCCAGGAGAGTTCCAAATGTGTGTGGGTAGAATATATATCCCACGGGGGTAAAATTGAAAAAAGTTGAAAAAAAATTTTTTTTGGACTTAGTCATTTTTTCGGCGTTTATCAGACTTTCAGATAGGGGAAATGTCTGTGAGCGTTCCGATTTCAGTTCCAGAGCGATTCGCCCAATGAGTCCATGATATTTAGTCGTTTTCAGCCAATTTTCTGGATTTTTAAAAATTTCACTTTTTTGTGAAAATATTCACTAAATGAGGGAATAATATGTGTGAGGGTACCCCAGGAGAGTTCCAAATGTGTTTGGGTAGAATATATATCCCACTGGGGTAAAATTGAAAAAAGTTGAAAAAAATTTTTTTGGGACTTAGTCATTTTTCCGTCGTTTATCAGACTTTCAGATAGGGGAATTGTCAGTGAGCGTTCCGATTTCAGTTCCAGAGCGATTCGCCCAATGAATCGTTGATATTTAGTAGTTTTCAGCCAATTTTCTGGATTTTTGAAAATTTCACTTTTTTGTGAAGATATCCACTAAATGAGGGAATAATATGTGTGAGGGAACCCCAGGAGAGTTCCAAATGTGTGTGGGTAGAATATATATCCCACGGGGATAAAATTGAAAAAGTTTAAAAAAATTTTTTTTGGGCCTTAGTCATTTTTCCGTCGTTTATCAGACTTTCAGATAGGGGAATTGTCAGTGCACGTTCCGATTTCAGTTCAAGAGCGATTCGCCCAATGTATCCTTGATATTTAGTAGTTTTCAGTCAATTTTCTGGATTTTTGAAAATTTCACTTTTTTTGTGAAAATATCCACTAAATGAGGGAATAATATGTGTGAGGGAATCCCAGGAGAGTTCCAAATGTGTGTGGGTAGAATATATATCCCACGGGGATAAAATTGAAAAAAAAATTTTTTTTGGACTTAGTAATTTTTCTGGCGTTTATCAGACTTTCAGACAGGGGAAATGTCAGTGAGCGTTCCGATTTCAGTTCCAGAGCGATTCGCCCAATGAGTCCTTGATATTTAGTCATTTTCAGCCAATTTTCAGGATTTTTGAAAATTTCACTTTTTTGTGAAAATATCCACTAAATGAGGGAATAATATGTGTGAGGGAATCCCAGGAGAGTTCCAAATGTGTGTGGGTAGAATATATATACCACGGGGATAAATTGAAAAAAGTTGAAAAAAAATTTTTTTTTGGACTTAGTAATTTTTCCGGCGTTTATCAGACTTTCAGACAGGGGAAATGTCAGTGAGCGTTCCGATTTCAGTTCCAGAGCGATTCGCCCAATGAGTCCTTTATATTTAGTCGTTTTCAGCCAATTTTCAGGATTTTTGTAAATTTCACTTTTTTGTGAAAATATCCACTAAATGAGGGAATAATATGTGTGAGGGTACCCCAGGAGAGATCCAAATGTGTGTGGGTAGTATATATATCCCACGGGGATAAAATTGAAAAAAGTTTAAAAAAATTTTTTTTTTGGACTTACTAATTTTTCTGGCGCTCATCAGAATTTCAGATAGGGGAAATGTCAGTGAGCATTCTGATATCAGTTCCAGAGCGATTCGCCCACTGAGTCCTTGATATTTAGTCGTTTTCAGCCAATTTTCTGGATTTTTGAAAATTTCACTTTTTTGTGAAAATATCCACTAAATGAGGGAATAATATGTGTGAGGGTACCCCAGGAGAGTTCCAAATGTGTGTGGGTAGAATATATATCCCACGGGTATAAAATTGAAAAAAGTTGAAAAAGATTTTTTTTTGGACTTACTAATTTTTCCGGCGCTCATCAGACTTTCAGATAGGGGAAATGTCAGTGAGCATTCCGATATCAGTTCCAGAGCGATTCGCCCAATGAGTCCTTGATATTTAGTCGTTTTCAGCCAATTTTCTGGATTTTTGAAAATTTCACATTTTTGTGAAAATATCCACTAAATGAGGGAATAATATGTGTGAGGGTACCCCAGGAGAGTTCCAAATGTGTTTGGGTAGAATATATATCCCACTGGGGTAAAATTGAAAAAAGTTAAAAAAAATTTTTTTGGGACTTAGTCATTTTTCCGTCGTTTATCAGACTTTCAGATAGGGGAATTGTCAGTGAGCGTTCCGATTTCAGTTCCAGAGCGATTCGCCCAATGAATCGTTGATATTTAGTCGTTTTCAGCCAATTTTCTGGATTTTTAAAAATTTCACTTTTTTGTGAAAATATCCACTAAATGAGGGAATAATATGTGTGAGGGTACCCCAGGAGAGTTCCAAATGTGTGTGGGTAGAATATATATCCCACGGGTATAAAATTGAAAAAAGTTGAAAAAAAAATTTTTTTTTAGACTTACTAATTTTTCCGGCGCTCATCAGACTTTCAGATAGGGGAAATGTCAGTGAGCATTCCGATATCAGTTCCAGAGCGATTCGCCCAATGAGTCCTTGATATTTAGTCGTTTTCAGCCAATTTTCTGGATTTTTGAAAATTTCACTTTTTTGTGAAAATATCCACTAAATGAGGGAATAATATGTGTGAGGCTACCCCAGGAGAGTTCCAAATGTGTGTGGGTAGAATATATATCCCACGGGGATAAAATTGAAAAAAGTTGAAAAAAAATTTTTTTTTGGACTTAGTAATTTTTCCGGCGTTTATCAGACTTTCAGATAGGGGAAATGTCAGTGAGCGTTCCGATTTCAGTTCCAGAGCGATTCGCCCAATGAGTCCTTGATATTTAGTCGTTTTCAGCCAATTTTCTGGATTTTTAAAAATTTCACTTTTTTGTGAAAATATCCACTAAATGAGGGAATAATATGTGTGAGGGTACCCCAAGAGAGTTCCAAATGTGTGTGGGTAGAATATATATCCCACGGGGGTAAAATTGAAAAAAGTTTAAAAAAAATTTTTTTTGGACTTAGTCATTTTTCCGTCGTTTATCAGACTTTCAGATAGGGGAATTGTCAGTGAGCGTTCCGATTTCAGTTCCAGAGCGATTCGCCCAATGAATCGTTGATATTTAGTAGTTTTCAGCCAATTTTCTGGATTTTTGAAAATGTCACTTTTTTGTGAAGATATCCACTAAATGAGGGAATAATATGTGTGAGGGAACCCCAGGAGAGTTCCAAATGTGTGTGGGTAGAATATATATCCCACGGGGGTAAAATTGAAAAAAGTTGAAAAAAATTTTTTTTTGCGACTTAGTCATTTTTCCGTCGTTTATCAGACTTTCAGATAGCGGAAATGTCAGTGAGCATTCCGATTTCAGTTCCAGAGCGATTCGCCCAATGAGTCCTTGATATTTAGTCGTTTTCAGCCAATTTTCTGGATTTTTGAAAATTTCACTTTTTTGTGAAAATATCCACTAAATGACAGAATAATATGTGTGAGGGTACCCCAGGGGAGTTCCAAATGTGTGTGGGTAGAATATATATCCCACGGGGGTAAAATTGAAAAAAGTTGAAAAATTTTTTTGGGGGACTTAGTCATTTTTCCGGCATTTATCAGACTTTCAGATAGGGGAAATGTCAGTGAGCGTTCAGATTTCAGATCCAGAGCGATTCGCCCAATGAGTCCTTGATATTTAGTCGTTTTCAGCCAATTTTCTGGATTTTTAAAAATTTCACTTTTTTGTGAAAATATCCACTAAATGAGGGAATAATATGTGTGAGGGTACCCCAGGAGAGTTCCAAATGTGTGTGGGTAGAATATATATCCCACGGGGGTAAAATTGAAAAAAGTTGAAAAAAAATTTTTTTTGGACTTAGTCATTTTTCCGGCGTTTATCAGACTTTCAGATAGGGAAAATGTCAGTGAGCGTTCAGATTTCAGATCCAGAGCGATTCGCCCAATGAGTCCTTGATATTTAGTCGTTTTCAGCCAATTTTCTGGATTTTTAAAAATTTCACTTTTTTGTGAAAATATCCACTAAATGAGGGAATAATATGTGTGAGGGTACCCCAGGAGAGTTCCAAATGTGTGTGGATATAATATATATCCCACGGGGATAAAATTGAAAAAAGTTGAAAAAAATTTTTTTTTGGACTTAGTAATTTTTCCGGCGTTTATCACACTTTCAGATAGGGGAAATGTCAGTGAGCATTCCGATTTCAGTTCCAGAGCGATTCGCCCAATGAGTCCTTGATATTTAGTCGTTTTCAGCCAATTTTCTGGATTTTTAAAAATTTCACTTTTTTGTGAAAATATCCACTAAATGAGGGAATAATATGTGTGAGGGTACCCCAGGAGAGTTCCAAATGTGTTTGGGTAGAATATATATCCCACTGGGGTAAAATTGAAAAAAGTTGAAAAAATTTTTTTTGGGACTTACTCATTTTTCCGTCGTTTATCAGACTTTCAGATAGGGGAGTTGTCAGTGAGCGTTCCGATTTCAGTTCCAGAGCGATTCGCCCAATGAATCGTTGATATTTAGTAATTTTCAGCCAATTTTCTGGATTTTTGAAAATTTCACTTTTTTGTGAAGATATCCACTAAATGAGGGAATAATATGTGTGAGGGAACCTCAGGAGAGTTCCAAATGTGTGTGGGTAGAATATAAATCCCACGGGTATAAAATTGAAAAAAGTTGAAAAAAATTTTTTTTTGGACTTACTAATTTTTCCAGCGCTCATCAGACTTTCAGATAGGGGAAATGTCAGTGAGCATTCCGATATCAGTTCCAGAGCGATTCGCCCAATGAGTCCTTGATATTTAGTCGTTTTCAGCCAATTTTCTGGATTTTTGAAAATTTCACTTTTTTGTGAAGATATCCACTAAATGAGGGAATAATATGTGTGAGGGAACCCCAGGAGAGTTCCAAATGTGTGTGGGTAGAATATATATCCCACGGGGATAAAATTGAAAAAAGTTGAAAAAAATTTTTTTTGGGCCTTAGTCATTTTTCCGTCGTTTATCAGACTTTCAGATAGGGGAATTGTCAGTGCACGTTCCGATTTCAGTTCCAGAGCGATTCGCCCAATGTATCCTTGATATTTAGTAGTTTTCAGTCAATTTTCTGGATTTTTGAAAATTTCACTTTTTTGTGAAAATATCCACTAAATGAGGGAATAATATGTGTGAGGGAATCCCAGGAGAGTTCCAAATGTGTGTGGGTAGAATATATATCCCACGGGGATAAAATTGAAAAAAGTTGAAAAAAAAATTTTTTTTGGACTTAGTAATTTTTCCGGCGTTTATCAGACTTTCAGACAGGGGAAATGTCAGTGAGCGTTCCGATTTCAGTTCCAGAGCGATTCGCCCAATGAATCCTTGATATTTAGTCGTTTTCAGCCAATTTTCAGGATTTTTGAAAATTTCACTTTTTTGTGAAAATATCCACTAAATGAGGGAATAATATGTGTGAGGGTACCCCAGGAGAGTTCCAAATGTGTGTGGGTAGAATATATATCCCACGGGGATAAAATTGAAAAAAGTTGAAAAAAATTTTTTTTTTGGACTTAGTAATTTTTCCGGCGTTTATCAGACTTTCAGATAGGGGAAATGTCAGTGAGCATTCCGATTTCAGTTCCAGAGCGATTCGCCCAATGAGTCCTTGATATTTAGTCGTTTTCAGCCAATTTTCTGGATTTTTAAAAATTTCACTTTTTTGTGAAAATATCCACTAAATGAGGGAATAATATGTGTGAGGGTACCCCAGGAGAGTTCCAAATGTGTTTGGGTAGAATATATATCCCACGGGTATAAAATTGAAAAAAGTTGAAAAAAATTTTTTTTTGGACTTACTAATTTTTCCGGCGCTCATCAGACTTTCAGATAGGGAAAATGTCAGTGAGCGTTCAGATTTCAGATCCAGAGCGATTCGCCCAATGAGTCCTTGATATTTAGTCGTTTTCAGCCAATTTTCTGGATTTTTAAAAATTTCACTTTTTTGTGAAAATATCCACTAAATGAGGGAATAATATGTGTGAGGGTACCCCAGGAGAGTTCCAAATGTGTGTGGATATAATATATATCCCACGGGTATAAATTGAAAAAAGTTGAAAAAAATTTTTTTTGGGCCTTAGTCATTTTTCCGTCGTTTATCAGACTTTCAGATAGGGGAATTGTCAGTGCACGTTCCGATTTCAGTTCCAGAGCGATTCGCCCAATGTATCCTTGATATTTAGTAGTTTTCAGCCAATTTTCAGGATTTTTGTAAATTTCACTTTTTTGTGAAAATATCCACTAAATGAGGGAATAATATGTGTGAGGGTACCCCAGGAGAGATCCAAATGTGTGTGGGTAGAATATATATCCCACGGGGATAAAATTGAAAAAAGTTTAAAAAAATTTTTTTTTGGACTTACTAATTTTTCCGGCGCTCATCAGACTTTCAGATAGGGGAAATGTCAGTGAGCATTCCGATATCAGTTCCAGAGCGATTCGCCCACTGAGTCCTTGATATTTAGTCGTTTTCAGCCAATTTTCTGGATTTTTGAAAATTTCACTTTTTTGTGAAAATATCCACTAAATGAGGGAATAATATGTGTGAGGGTACCCCAGGAGAGTTCCAAATGTGTGTGGGTAGAATATATATCCCACGGGTATAAAATTGAAAAAAGTTGAAAAAAATTTTTTTTTGGACTTACTAATTTTTCCGGCGCTCATCAGACTTTCAGATAGGGGAAATGTCAGTGAGCATTCCGATATCAGTTCCAGAGCGATTCGCCCAATGAGTCCTTGATATTTAGTCGTTTTCAGCCAATTTTCTGGATTTTTGAAAATTTCACATTTTTGTGAAAATATCCACTAAATGAGGGAATAATATGTGTGAGGGTACCCCAGGAGAGTTCCAAATGTGTGTGGGTAGAATATATATCCCACGGGGGTAAAATTGAAAAAAGTTGAAAAAAAATTTTTTTTGGACTTAGTCATTTTTTCGGCGTTTATCAGACTTTCAGATAGGGGAAATGTCTGTGAGCGTTCCGATTTCAGTTCCAGAGCGATTCGCCCAATGAGTCCATGATATTTAGTCGTTTTCAGCCAATTTTCTGGATTTTTAAAAATTTCACTTTTTTGTGAAAATATTCACTAAATGAGGGAATAATATGTGTGAGGGAACCCCAGGAGAGTTCCAAATGTGTGTGGGTAGAATATATATCCCACGGGGATAAAATTGAAAAAAGTTTAAAAAAATTTTTTTTGGGCCTTAGTCATTTTTCCGTCGTTTATCAGACTTTCAGATAGGGGAATTGTCAGTGCACGTTCCGATTTCAGTTCAAGAGCGATTCGCCCAATGTATCCTTGATATTTAGTAGTTTTCAGTCAATTTTCTGGATTTTTGAAAATTTCACTTTTTTTGTGAAAATATCCACTAAATGAGGGAATAATATGTGTGAGGGAATCCCAGGAGAGTTCCAAATGTGTGTGGGTAGAATATATATCCCACGGGGATAAAATTGAAAAAAGTTGAAAAAAAAATTTTTTTTGGACTTAGTAATTTTTCTGGCGTTTATCAGACTTTCAGACAGGGGAAATGTCAGTGAGCGTTCCGATTTCAGTTCCAGAGCGATTCGCCCAATGAGTCCTTGATATTTAGTCATTTTCAGCCAATTTTCAGGATTTTTGAAAATTTCACTTTTTTGTGAAAATATCCACTAAATGAGGGAATAATATGTGTGAGGGAATCCCAGGAGAGTTCCAAATGTGTGTGGGTAGAATATATATACCACGGGGATAAATTGAAAAAAGTTGAAAAAAAATTTTTTTTTGGACTTAGTAATTTTTCCGGCGTTTATCAGACTTTCAGACAGGGGAAATGTCAGTGAGCGTTCCGATTTCAGTTCCAGAGCGATTCGCCCAATGAGTCCTTGATATTTAGTCGTTTTCAGCCAATTTTCAGGATTTTTGTAAATTTCACTTTTTTGTGAAAATATCCACTAAATGAGGGAATAATATGTGTGAGGGTACCCCAGGAGAGATCCAAATGTGTGTGGGTAGTATATATATCCCACGGGGATAAAATTGAAAAAAGTTTAAAAAAATTTTTTTTTTGGACTTACTAATTTTTCTGGCGCTCATCAGAATTTCAGATAGGGGAAATGTCAGTGAGCATTCTGATATCAGTTCCAGAGCGATTCGCCCACTGAGTCCTTGATATTTAGTCGTTTTCAGCCAATTTTCTGGATTTTTGAAAATTTCACTTTTTTGTGAAAATATCCACTAAATGAGGGAATAATATGTGTGAGGGTACCCCAGGAGAGTTCCAAATGTGTGTGGGTAGAATATATATCCCACGGGTATAAAATTGAAAAAAGTTGAAAAAAATTTTTTTTTGGACTTACTAATTTTTCCGGCGCTCATCAGACTTTCAGATAGGGGAAATGTCAGTGAGCATTCCGATATCAGTTCCAGAGCGATTCGCCCAATGAGTCCTTGATATTTAGTCGTTTTCAGCCAATTTTCTGGATTTTTGAAAATTTCACATTTTTGTGAAAATATCCACTAAATGAGGGAATAATATGTGTGAGGGTACCCCAGGAGAGTTCCAAATGTGTGTGGGTAGAATATATATCCCACGGGGGTAAAATTGAAAAAAGTTGAAAAAAAATTTTTTTTGGACTTAGTCATTTTTTCGGCGTTTATCAGACTTTCAGATAGGGGAAATGTCTGTGAGCGTTCCGATTTCAGTTCCAGAGCGATTCGCCCAATGAGTCCATGATATTTAGTCGTTTTCAGCCAATTTTCTGGATTTTTAAAAATTTCACTTTTTTGTGAAAATATTCACTAAATGAGGGAATAATATGTGTGAGGGTACCCCAGGAGAGTTCCAAATGTGTTTGGGTAGAATATATATCCCACTGGGGTAAAATTGAAAAAAGTTGAAAAAAATTTTTTTGGGACTTAGTCATTTTTCCGTCGTTTATCAGACTTTCAGATAGGGGAATTGTCAGTGAGCGTTCCGATTTCAGTTCCAGAGCGATTCGCCCAATGAATCGTTGATATTTAGTAGTTTTCAGCCAATTTTCTGGATTTTTGAAAATTTCACTTTTTTGTGAAGATATCCACTAAATGAGGGAATAATATGTGTGAGGGAACCCCAGGAGAGTTCCAAATGTGTGTGGGTAGAATATATATCCCACGGGGATAAAATTGAAAAAGTTTAAAAAAATTTTTTTTGGGCCTTAGTCATTTTTCCGTCGTTTATCAGACTTTCAGATAGGGGAATTGTCAGTGCACGTTCCGATTTCAGTTCAAGAGCGATTCGCCCAATGTATCCTTGATATTTAGTAGTTTTCAGTCAATTTTCTGGATTTTTGAAAATTTCACTTTTTTTGTGAAAATATCCACTAAATGAGGGAATAATATGTGTGAGGGAATCCCAGGAGAGTTCCAAATGTGTGTGGGTAGAATATATATCCCACGGGGATAAAATTGAAAAAAGTTGAAAAAAAAATTTTTTTTGGACTTAGTAATTTTTCTGGCGTTTATCAGACTTTCAGACAGGGGAAATGTCAGTGAGCGTTCCGATTTCAGTTCCAGAGCGATTCGCCCAATGAGTCCTTGATATTTAGTCATTTTCAGCCAATTTTCAGGATTTTTGAAAATTTCACTTTTTTGTGAAAATATCCACTAAATGAGGGAATAATATGTGTGAGGGAATCCCAGGAGAGTTCCAAATGTGTGTGGGTAGAATATATATACCACGGGGATAAATTGAAAAAAGTTGAAAAAAAATTTTTTTTTGGACTTAGTAATTTTTCCGGCGTTTATCAGACTTTCAGACAGGGGAAATGTCAGTGAGCGTTCCGATTTCAGTTCCAGAGCGATTCGCCCAATGAGTCCTTTATATTTAGTCGTTTTCAGCCAATTTTCAGGATTTTTGAAAATTTCACTTTTTTGTGAAAATATCCACTAAATGAGGGAATAATATGTGTGAGGGTACCCCAGGAGAGTTCCAAATGTGTGTGGGTAGAATATATATCCCACGGGTATAAAATTGAAAAAAGTTGAAAAAAATTTTTTTTTGGACTTACTAATTTTTCCGGCGCTCATCAGACTTTCAGATAGGGGAAATGTCAGTGAGCATTCCGATATCAGTTCCAGAGCGATTCGCCCAATGAGTCCTTGATATTTAGTCGTTTTCAGCCAATTTTCTGGATTTTTGAAAATTTCACATTTTTGTGAAAATATCCACTAAATGAGGGAATAATATGTGTGAGGGTACCCCAGGAGAGTTCCAAATGTGTGTGGGTAGAATATATATCCCACGGGGGTAAAATTGAAAAAAGTTGAAAAAAAATTTTTTTTGGACTTAGTCATTTTTTCGGCGTTTATCAGACTTTCAGATAGGGGAAATGTCTGTGAGCGTTCCGATTTCAGTTCCAGAGCGATTCGCCCAATGAGTCCATGATATTTAGTCGTTTTCAGCCAATTTTCTGGATTTTTAAAAATTTCACTTTTTTGTGAAAATATTCACTAAATGAGGGAATAATATGTGTGAGGGAACCCCAGGAGAGTTCCAAATGTGTGTGGGTAGAATATATATCCCACGGGGATAAAATTGAAAAAAGTTTAAAAAAATTTTTTTTGGGCCTTAGTCATTTTTCCGTCGTTTATCAGACTTTCAGATAGGGGAATTGTCAGTGCACGTTCCGATTTCAGTTCAAGAGCGATTCGCCCAATGTATCCTTGATATTTAGTAGTTTTCAGTCAATTTTCTGGATTTTTGAAAATTTCACTTTTTTTGTGAAAATATCCACTAAATGAGGGAATAATATGTGTGAGGGAATCCCAGGAGAGTTCCAAATGTGTGTGGGTAGAATATATATCCCACGGGGATAAAATTGAAAAAAGTTGAAAAAAAAATTTTTTTTGGACTTAGTAATTTTTCTGGCGTTTATCAGACTTTCAGACAGGGGAAATGTCAGTGAGCGTTCCGATTTCAGTTCCAGAGCGATTCGCCCAATGAGTCCTTGATATTTAGTCATTTTCAGCCAATTTTCAGGATTTTTGAAAATTTCACTTTTTTGTGAAAATATCCACTAAATGAGGGAATAATATGTGTGAGGGAATCCCAGGAGAGTTCCAAATGTGTGTGGGTAGAATATATATACCACGGGGATAAATTGAAAAAAGTTGAAAAAAAATTTTTTTTTGGACTTAGTAATTTTTCCGGCGTTTATCAGACTTTCAGACAGGGGAAATGTCAGTGAGCGTTCCGATTTCAGTTCCAGAGCGATTCGCCCAATGAGTCCTTGATATTTAGTCGTTTTCAGCCAATTTTCAGGATTTTTGTAAATTTCACTTTTTTGTGAAAATATCCACTAAATGAGGGAATAATATGTGTGAGGGTACCCCAGGAGAGATCCAAATGTGTGTGGGTAGTATATATATCCCACGGGGATAAAATTGAAAAAAGTTTAAAAAAATTTTTTTTTTGGACTTACTAATTTTTCTGGCGCTCATCAGAATTTCAGATAGGGGAAATGTCAGTGAGCATTCTGATATCAGTTCCAGAGCGATTCGCCCACTGAGTCCTTGATATTTAGTCGTTTTCAGCCAATTTTCTGGATTTTTGAAAATTTCACTTTTTTGTGAAAATATCCACTAAATGAGGGAATAATATGTGTGAGGGTACCCCAGGAGAGTTCCAAATGTGTGTGGGTAGAATATATATCCCACGGGTATAAAATTGAAAAAAGTTGAAAAAAATTTTTTTTTGGACTTACTAATTTTTCCGGCGCTCATCAGACTTTCAGATAGGGGAAATGTCAGTGAGCATTCCGATATCAGTTCCAGAGCGATTCGCCCAATGAGTCCTTGATATTTAGTCGTTTTCAGCCAATTTTCTGGATTTTTGAAAATTTCACATTTTTGTGAAAATATCCACTAAATGAGGGAATAATATGTGTGAGGGTACCCCAGGAGAGTTCCAAATGTGTGTGGGTAGAATATATATCCCACGGGGGTAAAATTGAAAAAAGTTGAAAAAAAATTTTTTTTGGACTTAGTCATTTTTTCGGCGTTTATCAGACTTTCAGATAGGGGAAATGTCTGTGAGCGTTCCGATTTCAGTTCCAGAGCGATTCGCCCAATGAGTCCATGATATTTAGTCGTTTTCAGCCAATTTTCTGGATTTTTAAAAATTTCACTTTTTTGTGAAAATATTCACTAAATGAGGGAATAATATGTGTGAGGGTACCCCAGGAGAGTTCCAAATGTGTTTGGGTAGAATATATATCCCACTGGGGTAAAATTGAAAAAAGTTGAAAAAAATTTTTTTGGGACTTAGTCATTTTTCCGTCGTTTATCAGACTTTCAGATAGGGGAATTGTCAGTGAGCGTTCCGATTTCAGTTCCAGAGCGATTCGCCCAATGAATCGTTGATATTTAGTAGTTTTCAGCCAATTTTCTGGATTTTTGAAAATTTCACTTTTTTGTGAAGATATCCACTAAATGAGGGAATAATATGTGTGAGGGAACCCCAGGAGAGTTCCAAATGTGTGTGGGTAGAATATATATCCCACGGGGATAAAATTGAAAAAGTTTAAAAAAATTTTTTTTGGGCCTTAGTCATTTTTCCGTCGTTTATCAGACTTTCAGATAGGGGAATTGTCAGTGCACGTTCCGATTTCAGTTCAAGAGCGATTCGCCCAATGTATCCTTGATATTTAGTAGTTTTCAGTCAATTTTCTGGATTTTTGAAAATTTCACTTTTTTTGTGAAAATATCCACTAAATGAGGGAATAATATGTGTGAGGGAATCCCAGGAGAGTTCCAAATGTGTGTGGGTAGAATATATATCCCACGGGGATAAAATTGAAAAAAGTTGAAAAAAAAATTTTTTTTGGACTTAGTAATTTTTCTGGCGTTTATCAGACTTTCAGACAGGGGAAATGTCAGTGAGCGTTCCGATTTCAGTTCCAGAGCGATTCGCCCAATGAGTCCTTGATATTTAGTCATTTTCAGCCAATTTTCAGGATTTTTGAAAATTTCACTTTTTTGTGAAAATATCCACTAAATGAGGGAATAATATGTGTGAGGGAATCCCAGGAGAGTTCCAAATGTGTGTGGGTAGAATATATATACCACGGGGATAAATTGAAAAAAGTTGAAAAAAAATTTTTTTTTGGACTTAGTAATTTTTCCGGCGTTTATCAGACTTTCAGACAGGGGAAATGTCAGTGAGCGTTCCGATTTCAGTTCCAGAGCGATTCGCCCAATGAGTCCTTTATATTTAGTCGTTTTCAGCCAATTTTCAGGATTTTTGTAAATTTCACTTTTTTGTGAAAATATCCACTAAATGAGGGAATAATATGTGTGAGGGTACCCCAGGAGAGATCCAAATGTGTGTGGGTAGTATATATATCCCACGGGGATAAAATTGAAAAAAGTTTAAAAAAATTTTTTTTTTGGACTTACTAATTTTTCTGGCGCTCATCAGAATTTCAGATAGGGGAAATGTCAGTGAGCATTCTGATATCAGTTCCAGAGCGATTCGCCCACTGAGTCCTTGATATTTAGTCGTTTTCAGCCAATTTTCTGGATTTTTGAAAATTTCACTTTTTTGTGAAAATATCCACTAAATGAGGGAATAATATGTGTGAGGGTACCCCAGGAGAGTTCCAAATGTGTGTGGGTAGAATATATATCCCACGGGTATAAAATTGAAAAAAGTTGAAAAAGATTTTTTTTTGGACTTACTAATTTTTCCGGCGCTCATCAGACTTTCAGATAGGGGAAATGTCAGTGAGCATTCCGATATCAGTTCCAGAGCGATTCGCCCAATGAGTCCTTGATATTTAGTCGTTTTCAGCCAATTTTCTGGATTTTTGAAAATTTCACATTTTTGTGAAAATATCCACTAAATGAGGGAATAATATGTGTGAGGGTACCCCAGGAGAGTTCCAAATGTGTTTGGGTAGAATATATATCCCACTGGGGTAAAATTGAAAAAAGTTAAAAAAAATTTTTTTGGGACTTAGTCATTTTTCCGTCGTTTATCAGACTTTCAGATAGGGGAATTGTCAGTGAGCGTTCCGATTTCAGTTCCAGAGCGATTCGCCCAATGAATCGTTGATATTTAGTAGTTTTCAGCCAATTTTATGGATTTTTGAAAATTTCACTTTTTTGTGAAGATATCCACTAAATGAGGGAATAATATTTGTGAGGGAACCCCAGGAGAGTTCCAAATGTGTATCGGTAGAATATATATCCCACGGGGATAAAATAGAAAAAAGTTGAAAAAAATTTTTTTTTTGGACTTAGTCATTTTTCCGGCGTTTATCAGACTTTCAGATAGGGGAAATGTCAGTGAGTGTTCCAATTTCAGTTCCAGAGCGATTCGCCCAATGAGTCCTTGATATTTAGTCGTTTTCAGCCAATTTTCTGGATTTTTAAAAATTTCACTTTTTTGTGAAAATATCCACTAAATGAGGGAATAATATGTGTGAGGGTACCCCAGGAGAGTTCCAAATGTGTGTGGGTAGAATATATATCCCACGGGTATAAAATTGAAAAAAGTTGAAAAAAAAATTTTTTTTTAGACTTACTAATTTTTCCGGCGCTCATCAGACTTTCAGATAGGGGAAATGTCAGTGAGCATTCCGATATCAGTTCCAGAGCGATTCGCCCAATGAGTCCTTGATATTTAGTCGTTTTCAGCCAATTTTCTGGATTTTTGAAAATTTCACTTTTTTGTGAAAATATCCACTAAATGAGGGAATAATATGTGTGAGGCTACCCCAGGAGAGTTCCAAATGTGTGTGGGTAGAATATATATCCCACGGGGATAAAATTGAAAAAAGTTGAAAAAAAATTTTTTTTTGGACTTAGTAATTTTTCCGGCGTTTATCAGACTTTCAGATAGGGGAAATGTCAGTGAGCGTTCCGATTTCAGTTCCAGAGCGATTCGCCCAATGAGTCCTTGATATTTAGTCGTTTTCAGCCAATTTTCTGGATTTTTAAAAATTTCACTTTTTTGTGAAAATATCCACTAAATGAGGGAATAATATGTGTGAGGGTACCCCAAGAGAGTTCCAAATGTGTGTGGGTAGAATATATATCCCACGGGGGTAAAATTGAAAAAAGTTTAAAAAAAATTTTTTTTGGACTTAGTCATTTTTCCGTCGTTTATCAGACTTTCAGATAGGGGAATTGTCAGTGAGCGTTCCGATTTCAGTTCCAGAGCGATTCGCCCAATGAATCGTTGATATTTAGTAGTTTTCAGCCAATTTTCTGGATTTTTGAAAATGTCACTTTTTTGTGAAGATATCCACTAAATGAGGGAATAATATGTGTGAGGGAACCCCAGGAGAGTTCCAAATGTGTGTGGGTAGAATATATATCCCACGGGGGTAAAATTGAAAAAAGTTGAAAAAAAATTTTTTTGGGGCCTTAGACATTTTTCGGTCATTTATCAGACTTTCAGATAGGGGAATTGTCAGTGCATGTTCCGATTTCAGTTCCAGAGCGATTCGCCCAATGTATCCTTGATATTTAGTAGTTTTCAGTCAATTTTCTGGATTTTTGAAAATTTCACTTTTTTCTGAAAATATCCACTAAATGACGGAATAATATGTGTGAGGGAATCCCAGGAGAGTTCCAAATGTGTGTGGGTAGAATATATATCCCACGGGGATAAAATTGAAAAAAGTTGAAAAAAAAATTTTTTTTGGACTTAGTAATTTTTCCGGCGTTTATCAGACTTTCAGATAGGGGAAATGTCAGTGAGCATTCCGATTTCAGTTCCAGAGTGATTCGCTCAATGAGTCCTTGATATTTAGTCGTTTTCAGCCAATTTTCTGGATTTTTAAAAATTTCACTTTTTTGTGAAAATATCCACTAAATGAGGGAATAATATGTGTGAGGGTACCCCAGGAGAGTTCCAAATGTGTGTGGGTAGAATATATATCCCACGGGTATAAAATTGAAAAAAGTTGAAAAAAATTTTTTTTTGGACTTACTAATTTTTCCGGCGCTCATCAGACTTTCAGATAGGGGAAATGTCAGTGAGCGTTCCGATTTCAGTTCCAGAGCGATTCGCCCAATGAATCGTTGATATTTAGTAGTTTTCAGCCAATTATCTGGATTTTTGAAAATGTCACTTTTTTGTGAAGATATCCACTAAATGAGGGAATAATATGTGTGAGGGAACCCCAGGAGATTTCCAAATGTGTGTGGGTAGAATATACAGTTATATGAAAAAGTTTGGGCACCCCTATTAATCTTAAGCTTAATGTTTTATAAAAAATTTTGTTTTTGCAACAGCTATTTCAGTTTGATATATGTAATAACTGTTGGACACAGTAATGTTTCTGCCTTGAAATGAGGTTTATTGTACTAACAGAAAATGTGCAATCTGCATTCAAACAAAATTTGACAGGTGCATAAGTATGGGCACCTCACCAGAAAAGTGACATTAATATTTAGTAGATCCTCCTTTTGCAAAAATAACAGCCTCTAGTCGCTTCCTGTAGCTTTTAATGAGTTCCTGGATCCTGGATGAAGGTATTTTTGACCATTCCTCTTTACAAAACAATTCCAGTTCAGTTAAGTTTGATGGCTGCCGAGCATGGACAGCCCTCTTCAAATGATCCCACAGATGTTCAATGATATTCAGGTCTGGGGACTGGGATGGCCATTCCAGAACATTGTAATTGTTCCTCTGCATGAATGCCTGAGTAGATTTGGAGCGGTGTTTTGGATCATTGTCTTGCTGAAAGATCCATCCCCTGCGAAACTTCAACTTTGTCACTGATTCTTGAACATTATTGTCAAGAATCTGCTGATACTGAGTGGAATCCATGCGTCCCTCAACTTTAACAAGATTCCCGGTGCCGGCATTGGCCACACAGCCCAAAAGCATGATGGAACCTCCACCAAATTTTACTGTGGGTAGCAAGTATTTTTCTTGGAATGCTGTGTTTTTTTGCCGCTATGCATAACGCCTTTTTGTATGACCAAACAACTCAATCTTGGTTTCATCAGTCCACAGGACCTTCTTCCAAAAAGAAATTGGCTTCTCCAAATGTGCTTTTGTATACCTCAGCCGACTCTGTTTGTGGCGTGCTTGCAGAAACGGCTTCTTTCGCATCACTCTCCCATACAGCTTCTCCTTGTGCAAAGTGCGTTGTATAGTTGACCGATGCACAGTGACACCATCTGCAGCAAGTTGATGCTGCAGCTCTCTGGAGGTGGTCTGAGGATTGTCCTTGACTGATCTCACCATTCTTCTTCTCTGCCTTTCTGATGTTTTTCTTGGCCTGCCACTTCTGGCCTAAACAAGAACTGTGCCTGTGTTCTTCCATTTCCTTACTATGTTCCTCACAGTGGAAACTGACAGGTTAAATCTCTGAGACAGCTTTTTGTATCCTTCCCCTGAACAACTATGTTGAATAATCTTTGTTTTCAGATCATTTGACAGTTGTTTTGAGGAGCCCATGATGCCACTCTTCAGAGGAGATTCAAACAGGAGAACAACTTGCAAGTGGCCACTTTAAGTAGCTTTTCTCATGATTGCATACACCTGGCTATGAAGTTCAAAGCTCAATGAGGTTACAAAACCAAAAAAAGTGCATTAGTATGTCAGTAAAAAGTAGGTAGGAGTATTTAAAACAAGAAAATGATAAGGGTGCCCATACTTATGCACCTGTCAAATTTTGTTTGAATGCAGATTGCACATTTTCTGTTAGTACAATAAACCTCATTTCAAGGCAGAAACATTACTGTGTCCAACAGTTATTACATATATCAAACTGAAATAGCTGTTGCAAAAACACCAATTTTTATAAAACATTAAGCTTAAGATTAATAGGGGTGCCCAAACTTTTTCATATAACTGTATATCCCACGGGGGTAAAATTGAAAAAAGTTGAAAAAAATTTTTTTTGGGCCTTAGTCATTTTTCCTTCGTTTATCAGACTTTCAGATAGGGGAATTGTCAGTGAGCGTTCCGATTTCAGTTCCAGAGTGATTCGCCCAATGAATCGTTGATATTTAGTAGTTTTCAGCCAATTTTCTGGATTTTTGAAAATGTCACTTTTTTGTGAAAATATCCACTAAATGAGGGAATAATATGTGTGAGGGAATCCCAGGAGAGTTCCAAATGTGTGTGGTTAGAATATATATACCACGGGGATAAAATTGAAAAAAGATGAAAAAAAAATTTTTTTTGGACTTAGTAATTTTTCCGGCGTTTATCAGACTTTCAGACAGGGGAAATGTCAGTGAGCGTTCCGATTTCAGTTCCAGAGCGATTCACCCAATGAGTCCTTGATATTTAGTCGTTTTCAGCCAATTTTCAGGATTTTTGAAAATTTCACTTTTTTGTGAAAATATCCACTAAATGAGGGAATAATATGTGTGAGGGTACCCCAGGAGAGTTCCAAATGTGTGTGGGTAGAATATATATCCCACGGGGATAAAATTGAAAAAAGTTGAAAAAAATTTTTTTTTCGGACTTAGTAATTTTTCCGGCGTTTATCAGAATTTCAGACAGGGGAAATGTCAGTGAGCGTTCCGATTTCAGTTCCAGAGCGATTCGCCCAATGAGTCCTTGATATTTAGTCGTTTTCAGCCAATTTTCTGGTTTTTGAAAAATTTCACTTTTTTGTGAAAATATCCACTAAATGAGGGAATAATATGTGTGAGGGTACCCCAGGAGAGTTCCAAATGTGTGTGGGTAGAATATATATCCCACGGGGGTAAAATTGAAAAAAGTTGAAAAAAATTTTTTTGGGGACTTAGTCATTTTTCCGTCGTTTATCAGACTTTCAGATAGGGGAATTGTCAGTGAGCGTTCCGATTTCAGTTCCAGAGCGAATCGCCCAATGAATCTTTGATATTTAGTAGTTTTCAGCCAATTTTCTGGATTTTGGAAAATTTCACTTTTTTGTGAAAATATCCACTAAATGAGGGAATAATATGTGTGAGGGTACCCCAGGAGAGTTTCAAATGTGTGTGGGTAGAATATATATCCCACGGGGATAAAATTGAAAAAAGTTGAAAACATTTTTTTTTTTGGACTTAGTAATTTTTCCAGCGTTTATCAGACTTTCAGATAGGGGAAATGTCAGTGAGCGTTCCGATTTCAGTTCCAGAGCGATTCGCCCAATGAGTCCTTGATATTTAGTCGTTTTCAGCCAATTTTCTGGATTTTTAAAAATTTCACTTTTTTGTGAAAATATCCGCTAAATGAGGGAATAATATGTGTGAGGGTACCCCAGGAGAGTTCCAAATGTGTGTGGGTAGAATATATATCCCACGGGTATAAAATTGAAAAAAGTTGAAAAAAATTTTTTTTTGGACTTACTCATTTTTCCGGCGCTCATCAGACTTTCAGATAGGGGAAATGTCAGTGAGCATTCCGATATCAGTTCCAGAGCGATTTGCCCAATGAGTCCTTGATATTTAGTCGTTTTCAGCCAATTTTCTGGATTTTTGAAAATTTCACTTTTTTGTGAAAATATCCACTAAATGAGGGAATAATATGTGTGAGGGTACCCCAGGAGAGTTCCAAATGTGTGTGGGTAGAATATATATCCCACGGGGGTAAAATTGAAAAAAGTTGAAAAAAAATTTTTTTTCGGACTTAGTAATTTTTCCGGCGTTTATCAGAATTTCAGACAGGGGAAATGTCAGTGAGCATTCCGATTTCAGTTCCAGAGCGATTCGCCCAATGAGTCCTTGATATTTAGTCGTTTTCAGCCAATTTTCTGGTTTTTGAAAAATTTCACTTTTTTGTGAAAATATCCACTAAATGAGGGAATAATATGTGTGAGGGTACCCCAGGAGAGTTCCAAATGTGTGTGGGTAGAATATATATCCCACGAGGTAAAATTGAAAAAAGTTGAAAAAAATTTTTTTGGGGACTTAGTCATTTTTCCGTCGTTTATCAGACTTTCAGATAGGGGAATTGTCAGTGAGCGTTCCGATTTCAGTTCCAGAGCGAATCGCCCAATGAATCTTTGATATTTAGTAGTTTTCAGCCAATTTTCTGGATTTTTGAAAATTTCACTTTTTTGTGAAAATATCCACTAAATGAGGGAATAATATGTGTGAGGGTACCCCAGGAGAGTTCCAAATGTGTGTGGGTAGAATATATATCCCACGGGGATAAAATTGAAAAAAGTTGAAAAAAATATTTTTTTGGGACTTAGTAATTTTTCCGGCGTTTATCAGACTTTCAGATAGGGGAAATGTCAGTAAGCGTTCCGATTTCAGTTCCAGAGCGATTCGCCCAATGAGTCCTTGATATTTAGTCGTTTTCAGCCAATTTTTTGGATTTTTAAAAATTTCACTTTTTTGTGAAGATATCCACTAAATGAGGGAATAATATGTGTGAGGGAAAACCAGGAGAGTTCCAAATGTGTGTGGGTAGAATATATATCCCACGGGGGTAAAATTGAAAAAAGTTGAAAAAAATTTTTTTTGGGCCTTAGTCATTTTTCCGTCGTTTATCAGACTTTCAGATAGGGGAATTGTCAGTGCACGTTCCGATTTCAGTTCCAGAGCGATTCGCCCAATGTATCCTTGATAGTAGTTTTCAGCCAATTTTCTGGATTTTGGAAAATTTCACTTTTTTGTGAAAATATCCACTAAATGAGGGAATAATATGTGTGAGAGAATCCCAGGAGAGTTCCAAATGTGTGTGGGTATAATATATATCCCACGGGGATAAAATTGAAAAAAGTTGAAAAAAAAATTTTTTTTGGACTTAGTAATTTTTCCCGCGTTTATCAGACTTTCAGACAGGGAAAATGTCAGTGAGCGTTCCGATTTCAGTTCCAGAGCGATTCGCCCAATGAGTCCTGGATATTTAGTCGTTTTCAGCCAATTTTCAGGATTTTTGAAAATTTCACTTTTTTGTGAAAATATCCACTAAATGAGGGAATAATATGTGTGAGGGTACCCCAGGAGAGTTTCAAATGTGTGTGGGTAGAATATATATCCCACGGGGATAAAATTGAAAAAAGTTGAAAAAATTTTTTTTTTTGGACTTAGTAATTTTTCCAGCGTTTATCAGACTTTCAGATAGGGGAAATGTCAGTGAGCGTTCCGATTTCAGTTCCAGAGCGATTCGCCCAATGAGTCCTTGATATTTAGTCGTTTTCAGCCAATTTTCTGGATTTTTAAAAATTTCACTTTTTTGTGAAAATATCCACTAAATGAGGGAATAATATGTGTGAGGGTACCCCAGGAGAGTTCCAAATGTGTGTGGGTAGAATATATATCCCACGGGTATAAAATTGAAAAAAGTTGAAAAAAATTTTTTTTTGGACTTACTCATTTTTCCGGCGCTCATCAGACTTTCAGATAGAGGAAATGTCAGTGAGCATTCCGATATCAGTTCCAGAGCGATTCGCCCAATGAGTCCTTGATATTTTGTCGTTTTCAGCCAATTTTCTGGATTTTTGAAAATTTCACTTTTTTGTGAAAATATCCACTAAATGAGGGAATAATATGTGTGAGGGTACCCCAGGAGAGTTCCAAATGTGTGTGGGTAGAATATATATCCCACGGGGGTAAAATTGAAAAAAGTTTAAAAAAAATTTTTTTTGGACTTAGTCATTTTTCCGTCGTTTATCAGACTTTCAGATAGGGGAATTGTCAGTGAGCGTTCCGATTTCAGTTCCAGAGCGATTCGCCCAATGAATCGTTGATATTTAGTAGTTTTCAGCCAATTTTCTGGATTTTTGAAAATTTCACTTTTTTGTGAAGATATCCACTAAATGAGGGAATAATATGTGTGAGGGAACCCCAGGAGAGTTCCAAATGTGTGTGGGTAGAATATATATCCCACGGGGATAAAATTGAAAAAAGTTGAAAAATAAATTTTTTTTGGACTTAGTAATTTTTCCGGCGTTTATCAGACTTTCAGACAGGGGAAATGTCAGTGAGCGTTTCGATTTCAGTTCCAGAGCGATTCGCCCAATGAGTCCTTGATATTTAGTCGTTTTCAGCCAATTTTCAGGATTTTTGAAAATTTCACTTTTTTGTGAAAATATCCACTAAATGAGGGAATAATATGTGTGAGGGTACCCCAGGAGAGTTCCAAATGTGTGTGGGTAGAATATATATCCCACGGGTATAAAATTGAAAAAAGTTGAAAAAAATTTTTTTTTGGACTTACTAATTTTTCCGGCGCTCATCAGACTTTCAGATAGGGGAAATGTCAGTGAGCATTCCGATATCAGTTCCAGAGCGATTCGCCCAATGAGTCCTTGATATTTAGTAGTTTTCAGCCAATTTTCTGGATTTTTGAAAATTTCACTTTTTTGTGAAAATATCCACTAAATGAGGGAATAATATGTGTGAGGGTACCCCAGGAGAGTTCCAAATGTGTGTGGGTAGAATATATATCCCACGGGGGTAAAATTGAAAAAAGTTTAAAAAAAATTTTTTTTGGACTTAGTCATTTTTCCGTCGTTTATCAGACTTTCAGATAGGGGAATTGTCAGTGAGCGTTCCGATTTCAGTTATAGAGCGATTCGCCCAATGAGTCCTTGATATTTAGTCGTTTTCAGCCAATTTTCTGGATTTTTGAAAATTTCACTTTTTTGTGAAAATATCCACTAAATGACAGAATAATATGTGTGAGGGTACCCCAGGAGAGTTCCAAATGTGTGTGGGTAGAATATATATCCCACGGGGGTAAAATTGAAAAAAGTTGAAAAATTTTTTTGGGGGACTTAGTCATTTTTCCGGCATTTATCAGACTTTCAGATAGGGGAAATGTCAGTGAGCATTCAGATTTCAGTTCCAGAATGATTCGCCCAATGAGTCCTTGATATTTAGTCGTTTTCAGCCAATTTTCTGGATTTTTGAAAATTTCACTTTTTGGTGAAAATATCCACTAAATGAGGGAATAATATGTGTGAGGGTACCCCAGGAGAGTTCCAAATGTGTGTGGGTAGAATATATATCCCACGGGGTAAAATTGAAAAAAGTTGAAAAAAAATTTTTTTGGGACTTAGTCATTTTTCCGGCGTTTATCAGACATTCAGATAGGGAAAATGTCAGTGAGCGTTCAGATTTCAGTTCCAGAGCGATTCGCCCAATGAGTCCTTGATATTAAGTCGTTTTCAGCCAATTTTCTGGATTTTTAAAAATGTCACTATTTTTGTGAAAATATCCACTAAATGAGGGAATAATATGTGTGAGGGTACCCCAAGAGAGTTCCAAATGTGTGTGGGTAGAATATATATCCCACGGGTATAAAATTGAAAAAAGTTGAAAAAAATTTTTTTTTGGACTTACTAATTTTTCCGGCGCTCATCAGACTTTCAGATAGGGGAAATGTCAGTGAGCATTCCGATATCAGTTCCAGAGCGATTCGCCCAATGAGTCCTTGATATTTAGTCGTTTTCAGCCAATTTTCTGGATGTTTGAAAATTTCACTTTTTTGTGAAAATATCCACTAAATGAGGGAATAATATGTGTGAGGGTACCCCAGGAGAGTTCCAAATGTGTGTGGGTAGAATATATATCCCACGGGGGTAAAATTGAAAAAAGTTTAAAAAAAATTTTTTTGGGACTGTCATTTTTCCGCCGTTTATCAGACTTTCAGATAGGGGAAATTTCTGTGAGCGTTCCGATTTCAGTTCCAGAGCGATTCGCCCAATGAGTCCATGATATTTAGTCGTTTTCAGCCAATTTTCTGGATTTATAAAAATTTCACTTTTTTGTGAAAATATTCACTAAATGAGGGAATAATATGTGTGAGGGTACCCCAGGAGAGTTCCAAATGTGTGTGGGTAGAATATATATCCCACGGGGGTAAAATTGAAAGAAGCTGAAAAAATTCTTTTGGGGACTTAGTCATTTTTCCGGAGTTTATCAGACTTTCAGATAGGGGAAATGTCAGTGAGCATTCAGATTTCAGTTCCAGAGCGATTCGCCCAATGAGTCCTTGATATTTAGTCGTTTTCAGCCAATTTTCTGGATTTTTGAAAATTTCACTTTTTGGTGAAAATATTTACTAAATGAGGGAATAATATGTGTGAGGGTACCCCAGGAGAGTTACAAATGTGTGTGGGTAGAATATATATCCCAAGGGGATAAAATTGAAAAAAGTTTAAAAAAAAATTTTTTTGCGACTTAGTCATTTTTCCGTCGTTTATCAGACTTTCAGATAGGGGAAATGTCAGTGAGCATTCAGATTTCAGTTCCAGAGCGAATCGCCCAATGAGTCCTTGATATTTAGTCGTTTTCAGCCAATTTTCTGGATTTTTGAAAATTTCACTTTTTGGTGAAAATATTTACTAAATGAGGGAATAATATGTGTGAGGGTACCCCAGGAGAGTTCCAAATGTGTGTGGGTAGAATATATATCCCACGGGTATAAAATTGAAAAAAGTTGAAAAAAAATTTTTTTTGGACTTACTAATTTTTCCGGCGCTCATCAGACTTTCAGATAGGGGAAATGTCAGTGAGCATTCCGATATCAGTTCCAGAGCGATTCGCCCAATGAGTCCTTGATATTTAGTCGTTTTCAGCCAATTTTCTGGATTTTTGAAAATTTCACTTTTTTGTGAAAATATCCACTAAATGAGGGAATAATATGTGTGAGGGTACCCCAGGAGAGTTCCAAATGTGTGTGGGTAGAATATATATCCCACGGGGGTAAAATTGAAAAAAGTTAAAAAAAAAATTTTTTTGGACTGTCATTTTTCCGGCGTTTATCAGACTTTCAGATAGGGGAAATGTCTGTGAGCGTTCAGATTTCACTTCCAGAGCGATTCGCCCAATGAGTCCATGATATTTAGTCGTTTTCAGCCAATTTTCTGGATTTATAAAAATTTCACTTTTTTGTGAAAATATTCACTAAATGAGGGAATAATATGTGTGAGGGTACCCCAGGAGAGTTCCAAATGTGTGTGGGTAGAATATATATCCCACGGGGGTAAAATTGAAAAAAGCTGAAAAAATTTTTTTGGGGACTTAGTCATTTTTCCGGCGCTTATCAGACTTTCAGATAGGGGAAATGTCAGTGAGCATTCAGATTTCAGTTCCAGAGCGATTCGCCCAATGAGTCCTTGATATTTAGTCGTTTTCAGCCAATTTTCTGGATTTTTGAAAATTTCACTTTTTGGTGAAAATATCCACTAAATGAGGGAATAATATGTGTGAGGGTACCCCAGGAGAGTTCCAAATGTGTGTGGGTAGAATATATATCCCACGGGGTAAAATTGAAAAAAGTTGAAAAAAAATTTTTTTTGGACTTAGTCATTTTTCCGGCGTTTATCAGACATTCAGATAGGGAAAATGTCAGTGAGCGTTCAGATTTCAGTTCCAGAGCGATTCGCCCAATGAGTCCTTGATATTAAGTCGTTTTCAGCCAATTTTCTGGATTTTTAAAAATGTCACTATTTTTGTGAAAATATCCACTAAATGAGGGAATAATATGTGTGAGGGTACCCCAAGAGAGTTCCAAATGTGTGTGGGTAGAATATATATCCCACGGGTATAAAATTGAAAAAAGTTGAAAAAAATTTTTTTTTGGACTTACTAATTTTTCCGGCGCTCATCAGACTTTCAGATAGGGGAAATGTCAGTGAGCATTCCGATATCAGTTCCAGAGCGATTCGCCCAATGAGTCCTTGATATTTAGTCGTTTTCAGCCAATTTTCTGGATGTTTGAAAATTTCACTTTTTTGTGAAAATATCCACTAAATGAGGGAATAATATGTGTGAGGGTACCCCAGGAGAGTTCCAAATGTGTGTGGGTAGAATATATATCCCACGGGGGTAAAATTGAAAAAAGCTGAAAAAATTTTTTTTGGGACTTAGTCATTTTTCCGGCGTTTATCAGACTTTCAGATAGGGGAAATGTCAGTGAGCATTCAGATTTCAGTACCAGAGCGAATCGCCCAATGAGTCCTTGATATTTAGTCGTTTTCAGCCAATTTTCTGGATTTTTGAAAATTTCACTTTTTGGTGAAAATATTTACTAAATGAGGGAATAATATGTGTGAGGGTCCCCCAGGAGAGTTCCAAATGTGTGTGGGTAGAATATATATCCCAAGGGGATAAAATTGAAAAAAGTTGAAAAAAAAATTTTTTTGCGACTTAGTCATTTTTCCGTCGCTTATCAGACTTTCAGATAGCGGAAATGTCAGTGAGCGTTCCGATTTCAGTTCCACAGCAATTCGCCCAATGAGTCCTTGATATTTAGTCGTTTTCAGCCAATTTTCTGGATTTTTGAAAATTTCACTTTTTGGTGAAAATATCCACTAAATGAGGGAATAATATGTGTGAGGGTACCCCAGGAGAGTTCCAAATGTGTGTGGGTAGAATATATATCCCACGGGTATAAAATTGAAAAAAGTTGAAAAAAAATGTTTTTTGGACTTACTAATTTTTCCAACGCTCATCAGACTTTCAGATAGGGGAAATGTCAGTGAGCATTCCGATATCAGTTCCAGAGCGATTCGCCCAATGAGTCCTTGATATTTAGTCGTTTTCAGCCAATTTTCTGGATTTTTGAAAATTTCACTTTTTTGTGAAAATATCCACTAAATGAGGGAATAATATGTGTGAGGGTACCCCAGGAGAGTTCCAAATGTGTGTGGGTAGAATATATATCCCACGGGGGTAAAATTGAAAAAAGTTTAAAAAAAAATTTTTTGGGACTGTCATTTTTCCGCCGTTTATCAGACTTTCAGATAGGGGAAATTTCTGTGAGCGTTCCGATTTCAGTTCCAGAGCGATTTGCCCAATGAGTCCATGATATTTAGTCGTTTTCAGCCAATTTTCTGGATTTATAAAAATTTCACTTTTTTGTGAAAATATTCACTAAATGAGGGAATAATATGTGTGAGGGTACCCCAGGAGAGTTCCAAATGTGTGTGGGTAGAATATATATCCCACGGGGGTAAAATTGAAAGAAGCTGAAAAAATTCTTTTGGGGACTTAGTCATTTTTCCGGCGTTTATCAGACTTTCAGATAGGGGAAATGTCAGTGAGCATTCAGATTTCAGTTCCAGAGCGATTCGCCCAATGAGTCCTTGATATTTAGTCGTTTTCAGCCAATTTTCTGGATTTTTGAAAATTTCACTTTTTGGTGAAAATATTTACTAAATGAGGGAATAATATGTGTGAGGGTACCCCAGGAGAGTTACAAATGTGTGTGGGTAGAATATATATCCCAAGGGGATAAAATTGAAAAAAGTTTAAAAAAAAATTTTTTTGCGACTTAGTCATTTTTCCGTCGTTTATCAGACTTTCAGATAGCGGAAATGTCAGTGAGTGTTCCGATTTCAGTTATAGAGCGATTCGCCCAATGAGTCCTTGATATTTAGTCGTTTTCAGCCAATTTTCTGGATTTTTGAAAATTTCACTTTTTTGTGAAAATATCCACTAAATGACAGAATAATATGTGTGAGGGTACCCCAGGAGAGTTCCAAATGTGTGTGGGTAGAATATATATCCCACGGGGGTAAAATTGAAAAAAGTTGAAACATTTTTTTGGGGGACTTAGTCATTTTTCCGGCATTTATCAGACTTTCAGATAGGGGAAATGTCAGTGAGCATTCAGATTTCAGTTCCAGAATGATTCGCCCAATGAGTCCTTGATATTTAGTCGTTTTCAGCCAATTTTCTGGATTTTTGAAAATTTCACTTTTTGGTGAAAATATCCACTAAATGAGGGAATAATATGTGTGAGGGTACCCCAGGAGAGTTCCAAATGTGTGTGGGTAGAATATATATCCCACGGGGTAAAATTGAAAAAAGTTGAAAAAAAATTTTTTTTGGACTTAGTCATTTTTCCGGCGTTTATCAGACATTCAGATAGGGAAAATGTCAGTGAGCGTTCAGATTTCAGTTCCAGAGCGATTCGCCCAATGAGTCCTTGATATTAAGTCGTTTTCAGCCAATTTTCTGGATTTTTAAAAATGTCACTATTTTTGTGAAAATATCCACTAAATGAGGGAATAATATGTGTGAGGGTACCCCAAGAGAGTTCCAAATGTGTGTGGGTAGAATATATATCCCACGGGTATAAAATTGAAAAAAGTTGAAAAAAATTTTTTTTTGGACTTACTAATTTTTCCGGCGCTCATCAGACTTTCAGATAGGGGAAATGTCAGTGAGCATTCCGATATCAGTTCCAGAGCGATTCGCCCAATGAGTCCTTGATATTTAGTCGTTTTCAGCCAATTTTCTGGATTTTTGACAATTTCACTTTTTTGTGAAAATATCCACTAAATGAGGGAATAATATGTGTGAGGGTACCCCAGGAGAGTTCCAAATGTGTGTGGGTAGAATATATATCCCACGGGGGTAAAATTGAAAAAAGTTTAAAAAAAATTTTTTTTGGACTTAGTCATTTTTCCGGCGTTTATCAGACTTTCAGATAGGGAAAATGTCAGTGAGCGTTCCGATTTCAGTTCCAGAGCGATTCGCCCAATTCGCCCAATTTAGTCGTTTTCAGTCAATTTTCTGGATTTTTAAAAATTTCACTTTTTTGTGAAAATATCCACTAAATGAGGGAATAATATGTGTGAGGGTACCCCAGGAGAGTTCCAAATGTGTGTGGGTAGAAAATATATCCCACGGGGGTAAAATTGAAAAAAGCTGAAAAAATTTTTTTTGGGACTTAGTCATTTTTCCGGCGTTTATCAGACTTTCAGATAGGGGAAATGTCAGTGAGCATTCAGATTTCAGTACCAGAGCGAATCGCCCAATGAGTCCTTGATATTTAGTCGTTTTCAGCCAATTTTCTGGATTTTTGAAAATTTCACTTTTTGGTGAAAATATTTACTAAATGAGGGAATAATATGTGTGAGGGTCCCCCAGGAGAGTTCCAAATGTGTGTGGGTAGAATATATATCCCAAGGGGATAAAATTGAAAAAAGTTGAAAAAAAAATTTTTTTGCGACTTAGTCATTTTTCCGTCGCTTATCAGACTTTCAGATAGCGGAAATGTCAGTGAGCGTTCCGATTTCAGTTCCAGAGCAATTCGCCCAATGAGTCCTTGATATTTAGTCGTTTTCTGCCAATTTTCTGGATTTTTGAAAATTTCACTTTTTGGTGAAAATATCCACTAAATGAGGGAATAATATGTGTGAGGGTACCACAGGAGAGTTCCAAATGTGTGTGGGTAGAATATATATCCCACGGGTATAAAATTGAAAAAAGTTGAAAAAAATTTTTTTTTGGACGTACTAATTTTTCCAGCGCTCATCAGACTTTCAGATAGGGGAAATGTCAGTGAGCATTCCGATATCAGTTCCAGAGCGATTCGCCCAATGAGTCCTTGATATTTAGTCGTTTTCAGCCAATTTTCTGGATTTTTGAAAATTTCACTTTTTTGTGAAAATATCCACTAAATGAGGGAATAATATGTGTGAGGGTACCCCAGGAGAGTTCCAAATGTGTGTGGGTAGAATATATATCCCACGGGGGTAAAATTGAAAAAAGTTTTAAAAAAATTTTTTTGGGACTGTCATTTTTCCGCCGTTTATCAGACTTTCAGATAGGGGAAATGTCTGTGAGCGTTCCGATTTCAGTTCCAGAGCGATTCGCCCAATGAGTCCATGATATTTAGTCGTTTTCAGCCAATTTTCTGGATTTATAAAAATTTCACTTTTTTGTGAAAATATTCACTAAATGAGGGAATAATATGTGTGAGGGTACCCCAGGAGAGTTCCAAATGTGTGTGGGTAGAATATATATCCCACGGGGGTAAAATTGAAAAAAGCTGAAAAAATTTTTTTGGGGACTTAGTCATTTTTCCGGCGTTTATCAGACTTTCAGATAGGGGAAATGTCAGTGAGCATTCAGATTTCAGTTCCAGAGCGAATCGCCCAATGAGTCCTTGATATTTAGTCGTTTTCAGCCAATTTTCTGGATTTTTGAAAATTTCACTTTTTAGTGAAAATATTTACTAACTGAGGGAACAATATGTGTGAGGGTACCCCAGGAGAGTTCCAAATGTGTGTGGGTAGAATATATATCCCAAGGGGATAAAATTGAAAAAAGTTGAAAAAAAAATTTTTTTGCGACTTAGTCATTTTTCCGTCGCTTATCAGACTTTCAGATAGCGGAAATGTCAGTGAGCGTTCCGATTTCAGTTCCAGAGCGATTCGCCCAATGAGTCCTTGATATTTAGTCGTTTTCAGCCAATTTTCTGGATTTTTGAAAATTTCACTTTTTGGTGAAAATATCCACTAAATGAGGGAATAATATGTGTGAGGGTACCCCAGGAGAGTTCCAAATGTGTGTGGGTAGAATATATATCCCACGGGTATAAAATTGAAAAAAGTTGAAAAAAATTTTTTTTTGGACTTACTAATTTTTCCGGCGCTCATCAGACTTTCAGATAGGGGAAATGTCAGTGAGCATTCCGATATCAGTTCCAGAGTGATTCGCCCAATGAGTCCTTGATATTTAGTCGTTTTCAGACAATTTTCTGGATTTTTGAAAATTTCACTTTTTTGTGAAAATATCCACTAAATGAGGGAATAATATGTGTGAGGGTACCCCAGGAGAGTTCCAAATGTGTGTGGGTAGAATATATATCCCACGGGGGTAAAATTGAAAAAAGTTTAAAAAAATTTTTTTTTGGACTTAGTCATTTTTCCGGCGTTTATCAGACTTTCAGATAGGGGAAATGTCTGTGAGCGTTCCGATTTCAGTTCCAGAGCGATTCGCCCAATGAGTCCATGATATTTAGTCGTTTTCAGCCAATTTTCTGGATTTTTAAAAATTTCACTTTTTTGTGAAAATATTCACTAAATGAGGGAATAATATGTGTGAGGGTACTCCAGGAGAGTTCCAAATGTGTGTGGGTAGAATATATATCCCACGGGGGTAAAATTGAAAAAAGCTGAAAAAATTTTTTTGGGGACTTAGTCATTTTTCCGGCGTTTATCAGACTTTCAGATAGGGGAAATGTCAGTGAGCATTCAGATTTCAGTTCCAGAGCGATTCACCCAATGAGTCCTTGATATTTAGTCGTTTTCAGCCAATTTTCTGGATTTTTGAAAATTTCACTTTTTGGTGAAAATATTTACTAAATGAGGGAATAATATGTGTGAGAGTACCCCAGGAGAGTTCCAAATGTGTGTGGGTAGAATATATATCCCAAGGGGATAAAATTGAAAAAAGTTTAAAAAAAAATTTTTTTGCGACTTAGTCATTTTTCCGTCGTTTATCAGACTTTCAGATAGGGGAATTGTCAGTGAGCTTTCCGATTTCAGTTCCAGAGCGATTCGCCCAATGAATCGTTGATATTTAGTAGTTTTCAGCCAATTATCTGGATTTTTGAAAATTTCACTTTTTTGTGAAGATATCCACTAAATGAGGGAATAATATGTGTGAGGGTACCCCAGGAGAGTTCCAAATGTGTGTGGGTAGAATATATATCCCAAGGGGATAAAATTGAAAAAAGTTTAAAAAAAATTTTTTTGCGACTTAGTCATTTTTCCGTCGTTTATCAGACTTTCAGATAGCGGAAATGTCAGTGAGCGTTCCGATTTCAGTTCCAGAGCGATTCGCCCAATGAGTCCTTGATATTTAGTCGTTTTCATCCAATTTTCTGGATTTTTGAAAATTTCACTTTTTTGTGAAAATATCCACTAAATGACAGAATAATATGTGTGAGGGTACCCCAGGAGAGTTCCAAATGTGTGTGGGTAGAATATATATCCCACGGGGGTAAAATTGAAAAAAGTTGAAAAATTTTTTTGGGGGACTTAGTCATTTTTCCGGCATTTATCAGACTTTCAGATAGGGGAAATGTCAGTGAGCATTCAGATTTCAGTTCCAGAATGATTCGCCCAATGAGTCCTTGATATTTAGTCATTTTCAGCCAATTTTCTGGATTTTTGAAAATTTCACTTTTTGGTGAAAATATCCACTAAATGAGGGAATAATATGTGTGAGGGTACCCCAGGAGAGTTCCAAATGTGTGTGGGTAGAATATATATCCCACGGGGGTAAAATTGAAAAAAGTTGAAAAAAAATTTTTTTTGGACTTAGTCATTTTTCCGGCGTTTATCCGACATTCAGATAGGGAAAATGTCAGTGAGCGTTCAGACTTCAGTTCCAGAGCGATTCGCCCAATGAGTCCTTGATATTTAGTCGTTTTCAGCCAATTTTCTGGATTTTTAAAAATGTCACTTTTTTTGTGAAAATATCCACTAAATGAGGGAATAATATGTGTGAGGGTACCCCAGGAGAGTTCCAAATGTGTGTGGGTAGAATATATATCCCACGGGGGTAAAATTGAAAAAAGCTGAAAAAATTTTTTTGGGGACTTAGTCATTTTTCCGGCGTTTATCAGACTTTCAGATAGGGGAAATGTCAGTGAGCATTCAGATTTCAGTTCCAGAGCGAATCGCCCAATGAGTCCTTGATATTTAGTCGTTTTCAGCCAATTTTCTGGATTTTTGAAAATTTCACTTTTTAGTGAAAATATTTACTAACTGAGGGAATAATATGTGTGAGGGTACCCCAGGAGAGTTCCAAATGTGTGTGGGTAGAATATATATCCCAAGGGGATAAAATTGAAAAAAGTTGAAAAAAAAATTTTTTTGCGACTTAGTCATTTTTCCGTCGCTTATCAGACTTTCAGATAGCGGAAATGTCAGTGAGCGTTCCGATTTCAGTTCCAGAGCGATTCGCCCAATGAGTCCTTGATATTTAGTCGTTTTCAGCCAATTTTCTGGATTTTTGAAAATTTCACTTTTTGGTGAAAATATCCACTAAATGAGGGAATAATATGTGTGAGGGTACCCCAGGAGAGTTCCAAATGTGTGTGGGTAGAATATATATCCCACGGGTATAAAATTGAAAAAAGTTGAAAAAAATTTTTTTTTGGACTTACTAATTTTTCCGGCGCTCATCAGACTTTCAGATAGGGGAAATGTCAGTGAGCATTCCGATATCAGTTCCAGAGTGATTCGCCCAATGAGTCCTTGATATTTAGTCGTTTTCAGACAATTTTCTGGATTTTTGAAAATTTCACTTTTTTGTGAAAATATCCACTAAATGAGGGAATAATATGTGTGAGGGTACCCCAGGAGAGTTCCAAATGTGTGTGGGTAGAATATATATCCCACGGGGGTAAAATTGAAAAAAGTTTAAAAAAATTTTTTTTTGGACTTAGTCATTTTTCCGGCGTTTATCAGACTTTCAGATAGGGGAAATGTCTGTGAGCGTTCCGATTTCAGTTCCAGAGCGATTCGCCCAATGAGTCCATGATATTTAGTCGTTTTCAGCCAATTTTCTGGATTTTTAAAAATTTCACTTTTTTGTGAAAATATTCACTAAATGAGGGAATAATATGTGTGAGGGTACTCCAGGAGAGTTCCAAATGTGTGTGGGTAGAATATATATCCCACGGGGGTAAAATTGAAAAAAGCTGAAAAAATTTTTTTGGGGACTTAGTCATTTTTCCGGCGTTTATCAGACTTTCAGATAGGGGAAATGTCAGTGAGCATTCAGATTTCAGTTCCAGAGCGATTCACCCAATGAGTCCTTGATATTTAGTCGTTTTCAGCCAATTTTCTGGATTTTTGAAAATTTCACTTTTTGGTGAAAATATTTACTAAATGAGGGAATAATATGTGTGAGAGTACCCCAGGAGAGTTCCAAATGTGTGTGGGTAGAATATATATCCCAAGGGGATAAAATTGAAAAAAGTTTAAAAAAAAATTTTTTTGCGACTTAGTCATTTTTCCGTCGTTTATCAGACTTTCAGATAGGGGAATTGTCAGTGAGCTTTCCGATTTCAGTTCCAGAGCGATTCGCCCAATGAATCGTTGATATTTAGTAGTTTTCAGCCAATTATCTGGATTTTTGAAAATTTCACTTTTTTATGAAGATATCCACTAAATGAGGGAATAATATGTGTGAGGGAATCCCAGGAGAGTTCCAAATGTGTGTGGGTAGAATATATATCCCACGGGGAAAAAATTGAAAAAAGTTGAAAAAAAAATTTTTTTTGGACTTAGTAATTTTTCCGGCGTTTATCAGACTTTCAGACAGGGGAAATGTCAGTGAGCGTTCCGATTTCAGTTCCAGAGCGATTCGCCCAAAGAGTCCTTGATATTTAGTCATTTTCAGCCAATTTTCAGGATTTTTGAAAATTTCACTTTTTTGTGAAAATATCCACTAAATGAGGGAATAATATGTGTGAGGGTACCCCAGGAGAGTTCCAAATGTGTGTGGGTAGAATATATATCCCACGGGGGTAAAATTGAAAAAAGTTGAAAAAAAATTTTTTTTGGACCTAGTCATTTTTCCGGCGTTTATCAGACATTCAGATAGGGAAAATGTCAGTGAGCGTTCCGTTTTCAGTTCCAGAGCGATTCGCCCAATGAGTCCTTGATATTTAGTCGTTTTCAGCCAATTTTCTGGATTTTTGAAAATTTCACTTTTTGGTGAAAATATCCACTAAATGAGGGAATAATATGTGTGAGGGTACCCCAGGAGAGTTCCAAATGTGTGTGGGTAGAATATATATCCCACGGGTATAAAATTGAAAAAAGTTGAAAAAAATTTTTTTTTGGACTTACTAATTTTTCCGGCGCTCATCAGACTCAGATAGGGGAAATGTCAGTGAGCATTCCGATATCAGTTCCAGAGCGATTCGCCCAATGAGTCCTTGATATTTAGTCGTTTTCAGCCAATTTTCTGGATTTTTGAAAATTTCACTTTTTTGTGAAAATATCCACTAAATGAGGGAATAATATGTGTGAGGGTACCCCAGGAGAGTTCCAAATGTGTGTGGGTAGAATATTTATCCCACGGGGGTAAAATTGAAAAAAGTTTAAAAAAAATTTTTTTTGGACTTAGTCATTTTTCCGGCGTTTATCAGACTTTCAGATAGGGGAAATGTCTGTGAGCGTTCCGATTTCAGTTCCAGAGCGCTTCGTCCAATGAGTCCATGATATTTAGGCGTTTTCAGCCAATTTTCTGGATTTTTAAAAATTTCACTTTTTTGTGAAAATATTCACTAAATGAGTGAATAATATGTGTGAGGGTACCCCAGGAGAGTTCCAAATGTGTTTGGGTAGAATATATATCCCACAGGGGTAAAATTGAAAAAAGTTGAAAAAAATTGTTTTTGGGACTTAGTCTTTTTTCCGTCGTTTATCAGACTTTCAGATAGGGAAAATGTCAGTGAGCGTTCCGATTTCAGTTCCAGAGCGATTCACCCAATGAGTCCTTGATATTTAGTCGTTTTCAGCCAATTTTCTGGATTTTTAAAAATTTCACTTTTTTGTGAAAATATCCACTAAATGAGGGAATAATATGTGTGAGGGTACCCCAGGAGAGTTCCAAATGTGTTTGGGTAGAATATATATCCCACGGGGGTAAAATTGAAAAAAGTTGAAAAAATTTTTTTTTGGGACTTAGTCATTTTTCCGTCGTTTATCAGACTTTCAGATAGGGGAATTGTCAGTGAGCGTTCCGATTTCAGTTCCAGAGCGATTCGCCCAATGAATCGTTGATATTTAGTGGTTTTCAGCCAATTTTCTGGATTTTTGAAAATTTCACTTTTTTGTGAAAATATCCACTAAATGAGGGAATCATATGTATGAGGGTACCCCAGGAGAGTTCCAAATGTGTTTGAGTAGAATATATATCCCACAGGGGTAAAATTGAAAAAAGTTGAAAAATTTTTTTGGGGGACTTAGTCATTTTTCCGGCATTTATCAGACTTTCAGATAGGGGAAATGTCAGTGAGCATTCAGATTTCAGTTCCAGAGCGATTCGCCCAATGAGTCCTTGATATTTAGTCGTTTTCAGCCAATTTTCTGGATTTTTGAAAATTTCACTTTTTGGTGAAAATATCCACTAAATGAGGGAATAATATGTGTGAGGGTACCCCAGGAGAGTTCCAAATGTGTGTGGGTAGAATATATATCCCACAGGGATAAAATTGAAAAAAGTTGAAAAAAATTTTTTTTTGGGACTTAGTCATTTTTCCGTCGTTTATCAGACTTTCAGATAGGGGAATTGTCAGTGAGCGTTCCGATTTCAGTTCCAGAGTGATTCGCCCAATGAGTCCTTGATATTTAGTCATTTTCAGCCAATTTTCTGGATTTTTAAAAATTTCACTTTTTTGTGAAAATATCCACTAAATGAGGGAATAATATGTGTGAGGGTACCCCAGGAGAGTTCCAAATGTGTTTGGGTAGAATATATATCCCACGGGGGTAAAATTGAAAAAAGTTGAAAAAATTTTTTTTGGGACTTAGTCATTTTTCCGTCGTTTATCAGACTTTCAGATAGGGGAATTGTCAGTGAGCGTTCCGATTTCAGTTCCAGAGCGATTCGCCCAATGAATCGTTGATATTTAGTAGTTTTCAGCCAATTTTCTGGATTTTTAAAAATTTCACTTTTTTGTGAAAAAATCCACTAAATGAGGGAATAATATGTGTGATAGTACCTCAGGAGAGTTCCAAATGTGTGTGGGTAGAATATATATCCCACGGGGGTAAAATTGAAAAAAGTTGAAAAAAATTTTTTTTTGGAATTAGTCATTTTTCCGGCGTTTATCAGACATTCAGATAGGGAAAATGTCAGTGAGCATTCAGATGTCAGTTCCAGAGCGATTCGCCCAATGAGTCCTTGATATTTAGTCGTTTTCAGCCAATTTTCTGGATTTTTGAAAATTTCACTTTTTGGTGAAAATATCCACTAAATGAGGGAATAATATGTGTGAGGGTACCCCAGGAGAGTTCCAAATGTGTGTGGGTAGAATATATATCCCACGGGGGTAAAATTGAAAAAAGCTGAAAAAATTTTTTTGGGGACTTAGTCATTTTTCCGGCGTTTATCAGACTTTCAGATAGGGGAAATGTCAGTGAGCATTCAGATTTCAGTTCCAGAGCGAATCGCCCAATGAGTCCTTGATATTTAGTCGTTTTCAGACAATTTTCTGGATTTTTGAAAATTTCACTTTTTGGTGAAAATATTTACTAAATGAGGGAATAATATGTGTGAGGGTACCCCAGGAGAGTTCCAAATGTGTGTGGGTAGAATATATATCCCACGGGGGTAAAATTGAAAAAAGTTGAAAAAAAATTTTTTTTGGACCTAGTCATTTTTCCGGCGTTTATCAGACATTCAGATAGGGAAAATGTCAGTGAGCGTTCCGTTTTCAGTTCCAGAGCGATTCGCCCAATGAGTCCTTGATATTTAGTCGTTTTCAGCCAATTTTCTGGATTTTTGAAAATTTCACTTTTTGGTGAAAATATCCACTAAATGAGGGAATAATATGTGTGAGGGTACCCCAGGAGAGTTCCAAATGTGTGTGGGTAGAATATATATCCCACGGGTATAAAATTGAAAAAAGTTGAAAAAAATTTTTTTTTGGACTTACTAATTTTTCCGGCGCTCATCAGACTCAGATAGGGGAAATGTCAGTGAGCATTCCGATATCAGTTCCAGAGCGATTCGCCCAATGAGTCCTTGATATTTAGTCGTTTTCAGCCAATTTTCTGGATTTTTGAATATTTCACTTTTTTGTGAAAATATCCACTAAATGAGGGAATAATATGTGTGAGGGTACCCCAGGAGAGTTCCAAATGTGTGTGGGTAGAATATTTATCCCACGGGGGTAAAATTGAAAAAAGTTGAAAAAAATTGTTTTTGGGACTTAGTCTTTTTTCCGTCGTTTATCAGACTTTCAGATAGGGAAAATGTCAGTGAGCGTTCCGATTTCAGTTCCAGAGCGATTCACCCAATGAGTCCTTGATATTTAGTCGTTTTCAGCCAATTTTCTGGATTTTTAAAAATTTCACTTTTTTGTGAAAATATCCACTAAATGAGGGAATAATATGTGTGAGGGTACCCCAGGAGAGTTCCAAATGTGTGTGGGTAGAATATATATCCCACGGGGGTAAAATTGAAAAAAGCTGAAAAAATTTTTTTGGGGACTTAGTCATTTTTCCGTCGTTTATCAGACTTTCAGATAGGGGAATTGTCAGTGAGCGTTCCGATTTCAGTTCCAGAGCGATTCGCCCAATGAATCGTTGATATTTAGTGGTTTTCAGCCAATTTTCTGGATTTTTGAAAATTTCACTTTTTTGTGAAAATATCCACTAAATGAGGGAATCATATGTATGAGGGTACCCCAGGAGAGTTCCAAATGTGTGTGAGTAGAAGATATATCCCACAGGGGTAAAATTGAAAAAAGTTGAAAATTTTTTTTGGGGGACTTAGTCATTTTTCCGGCATTTATCAGACTTTCAGATAGGGGAAATGTCAGTGAGCATTCAGATTTCAGTTCCAGAGCGATTCGCCCAATGAGTCCTTGATATTTAGTCGTTTTCAGCCAATTTTCTGGATTTTTGAAAATTTCACTTTTTGGTGAAAATATCCACTAAATGAGGGAATAATATGTGTGAGGGTACCCCAGGAGAGTTCCAAATGTGTGTGGGTAGAATATATATCCCACAGGGATAAAATTGAAAAAAGTTGAAAAAAATTTTTTTTTGGGACTTAGTCATTTTTCCGTCGTTTATCAGACTTTCAGATAGGGGAATTGTCAGTGAGCGTTCCGATTTCAGTTCCAGAGCGATTCGCCCAATGAGTCCTTGATATTTAGTCATTTTCAGCCAATTTTCTGGATTTTTAAAAATTTCACTTTTTTGTGAAAATATCCACTAAATGAGGGAATAATATGTGTGAGGGTACCCCAGGAGAGTTCCAAATGTGTTTGGGTAGAATATATATCCCACGGGGGTAAAATTGAAAAAAGTTGAAAAAAAATTTTTTTTGGACTTACTAATTTTTCCGGCGCTCATCAGACTTTCATATAGGGGAAATGTCAGTGAGCATTCCGATATCAGTTCCAGAGCGATTCGCCCAATGAGTCCTTGATATTTAGTCGTTTTCAGACAATTTTCTGGATTTTTAAAAATTTCACTTTTTTGTGAAAATATTCACTAAATGAGGGAATAATATGTGTGAGGGTACCCCAGGAGAGTTCCAAATGTGTGTGGGTAGAATATATATCCCACGGGGGTAAAATTGAAAAAAGTTGAAAAAAAATTTTTTTTGGACCTAGTCATTTTTCCGGCGTTTATCAGACATTCAGATAGGGAAAATGTCAGTGAGCGTTCCGTTTTCAGTTCCAGAGCGATTCGCCCAATGAGTCCTTGATATTTAGTCGTTTTCAGCCAATTTTCTGGATTTTTGAAAATTTCACTTTTTGGTGAAAATATCCACTAAATGAGGGAATAATATGTGTGAGGGTACCCCAGGAGAGTTCCAAATGTGTGTGGGTAGAATATATATCCCACGGGTATAAAATTGAAAAAAGTTGAAAAAAATTTTTTTTTGGACTTACTAATTTTTCCGGCGCTCATCAGACTCAGATAGGGGAAATGTCAGTGAGCATTCCGATATCAGTTCCAGAGCGATTCGCCCAATGAGTCCTTGATATTTAGTCGTTTTCAGCCAATTTTCTGGATTTTTGAAAATTTCACTTTTTTGTGAAAATATCCACTAAATGAGGGAATAATATGTGTGAGGGTACCCCAGGAGAGTTCCAAATGTGTTTGGGTAGAATATATATCCCACAGGGGTAAAATTGAAAAAAGTTGAAAAAAATTGTTTTTGGGACTTAGTCTTTTTTCCGTCGTTTATCAGACTTTCAGATAGGGAAAATGTCAGTGAGCGTTCCGATTTCAGTTCCAGAGCGATTCACCCAATGAGTCCTTGATATTTAGTCGTTTTCAGCCAATTTTCTGGATTTTTAAAAATTTCACTTTTTTGTGAAAATATCCACTAAATGAGGGAATAATATGTGTGAGGGTACCCCAGGAGAGTTCCAAATGTGTGTGGGTAGAATATATATCCCACGGGGGTAAAATTGAAAAAAGCTGAAAAAATTTTTTTGGGGACTTAGTCATTTTTCCGGCGTTTATCAGACTTTCAGATAGGGGAAATGTCTGTGAGCATTCAGATTTCAGTTCCAGAGCGAATCGCCCAATGAGTCCTTGATATTTAGTCGTTTTCAGCCAATTTTCTGGATTTTTGAAAATTTCACTTTTTGGTGAAAATATCCACTAAATGAGGGAATAATATGTGTGAGGGTACCCCAGGAGAGTTCCAAATGTGTTTGGGTAGAATATATATCCCACGGGGGTAAAATTGAAAAAAGTTGAAAAAATTTTTTTTTGGGACTTAGTCATTTTTCCGTCGTTTATCAGACTTTCAGATAGGGGAATTGTCAGTGAGCGTTCCGATTTCAGTTCCAGAGCGATTCGCCCAATGAATCGTTGATATTTAGTGGTTTTCAGCCAATTTTCTGGATTTTTGAAAATTTCACTTTTTTGTGAAAATATCCACTAAATGAGGGAATCATATGTATGAGGGTACCCCAGGAGAGTTCCAAATGTGTTTGAGTAGAATATATATCCCACAGGGGTAAAATTGAAAAAAGTTGAAAAATTTTTTTGGGGGACTTAGTCATTTTTCCGGCATTTATCAGACTTTCAGATAGGGGAAATGTCAGTGAGCATTCAGATTTCAGTTCCAGAGCGATTCGCCCAATGAGTCCTTGATATTTAGTCGTTTTCAGCCAATTTTCTGGATTTTTGAAAATTTCACTTTTTGGTGAAAATATCCACTAAATGAGGGAATAATATGTGTGAGGGTACCCCAGGAGAGTTCCAAATGTGTGTGGGTAGAATATATATCCCACAGGGATAAAATTGAAAAAAGTTGAAAAAAATTTTTTTTTGGGACTTAGTCATTTTTCCGTCGTTTATCAGACTTTCAGATAGGGGAATTGTCAGTGAGCGTTCCGATTTCAGTTCCAGAGTGATTCGCCCAATGAGTCCTTGATATTTAGTCATTTTCAGCCAATTTTCTGGATTTTTAAAAATTTCACTTTTTTGTGAAAATATCCACTAAATGAGGGAATAATATGTGTGAGGGTACCCCAGGAGAGTTCCAAATGTGTTTGGGTAGAATATATATCCCACGGGGGTAAAATTGAAAAAAGTTGAAAAAATTTTTTTTGGGACTTAGTCATTTTTCCGTCGTTTATCAGACTTTCAGATAGGGGAATTGTCAGTGAGCGTTCCGATTTCAGTTCCAGAGCGATTCGCCCAATGAATCGTTGATATTTAGTAGTTTTCAGCCAATTTTCTGGATTTTTAAAAATTTCACTTTTTTGTGAAAAAATCCACTAAATGAGGGAATAATATGTGTGATAGTACCTCAGGAGAGTTCCAAATGTGTGTGGGTAGAATATATATCCCACGGGGGTAAAATTGAAAAAAGTTGAAAAAAATTTTTTTTTGGAATTAGTCATTTTTCCGGCGTTTATCAGACATTCAGATAGGGAAAATGTCAGTGAGCATTCAGATGTCAGTTCCAGAGCGATTCGCCCAATGAGTCCTTGATATTTAGTCGTTTTCAGCCAATTTTCTGGATTTTTGAAAATTTCACTTTTTGGTGAAAATATCCACTAAATGAGGGAATAATATGTGTGAGGGTACCCCAGGAGAGTTCCAAATGTGTGTGGGTAGAATATATATCCCACGGGGGTAAAATTGAAAAAAGCTGAAAAAATTTTTTTGGGGACTTAGTCATTTTTCCGGCGTTTATCAGACTTTCAGATAGGGGAAATGTCAGTGAGCATTCAGATTTCAGTTCCAGAGCGAATCGCCCAATGAGTCCTTGATATTTAGTCGTTTTCAGACAATTTTCTGGATTTTTGAAAATTTCACTTTTTGGTGAAAATATTTACTAAATGAGGGAATAATATGTGTGAGGGTACCCCAGGAGAGTTCCAAATGTGTGTGGGTAGAATATATATCCCACGGGGGTAAAATTGAAAAAAGTTGAAAAAAAATTTTTTTTGGACCTAGTCATTTTTCCGGCGTTTATCAGACATTCAGATAGGGAAAATGTCAGTGAGCGTTCCGTTTTCAGTTCCAGAGCGATTCGCCCAATGAGTCCTTGATATTTAGTCGTTTTCAGCCAATTTTCTGGATTTTTGAAAATTTCACTTTTTGGTGAAAATATCCACTAAATGAGGGAATAATATGTGTGAGGGTACCCCAGGAGAGTTCCAAATGTGTGTGGGTAGAATATATATCCCACGGGTATAAAATTGAAAAAAGTTGAAAAAAATTTTTTTTTGGACTTACTAATTTTTCCGGCGCTCATCAGACTCAGATAGGGGAAATGTCAGTGAGCATTCCGATATCAGTTCCAGAGCGATTCGCCCAATGAGTCCTTGATATTTAGTCGTTTTCAGCCAATTTTCTGGATTTTTGAATATTTCACTTTTTTGTGAAAATATCCACTAAATGAGGGAATAATATGTGTGAGGGTACCCCAGGAGAGTTCCAAATGTGTGTGGGTAGAATATTTATCCCACGGGGGTAAAATTGAAAAAAGTTGAAAAAAATTGTTTTTGGGACTTAGTCTTTTTTCCGTCGTTTATCAGACTTTCAGATAGGGAAAATGTCAGTGAGCGTTCCGATTTCAGTTCCAGAGCGATTCACCCAATGAGTCCTTGATATTTAGTCGTTTTCAGCCAATTTTCTGGATTTTTAAAAATTTCACTTTTTTGTGAAAATATCCACTAAATGAGGGAATAATATGTGTGAGGGTACCCCAGGAGAGTTCCAAATGTGTGTGGGTAGAATATATATCCCACGGGGGTAAAATTGAAAAAAGCTGAAAAAATTTTTTTGGGGACTTAGTCATTTTTCCGTCGTTTATCAGACTTTCAGATAGGGGAATTGTCAGTGAGCGTTCCGATTTCAGTTCCAGAGCGATTCGCCCAATGAATCGTTGATATTTAGTGGTTTTCAGCCAATTTTCTGGATTTTTGAAAATTTCACTTTTTTGTGAAAATATCCACTAAATGAGGGAATCATATGTATGAGGGTACCCCAGGAGAGTTCCAAATGTGTGTGAGTAGAAGATATATCCCACAGGGGTAAAATTGAAAAAAGTTGAAAATTTTTTTTGGGGGACTTAGTCATTTTTCCGGCATTTATCAGACTTTCAGATAGGGGAAATGTCAGTGAGCATTCAGATTTCAGTTCCAGAGCGATTCGCCCAATGAGTCCTTGATATTTAGTCGTTTTCAGCCAATTTTCTGGATTTTTGAAAATTTCACTTTTTGGTGAAAATATCCACTAAATGAGGGAATAATATGTGTGAGGGTACCCCAGGAGAGTTCCAAATGTGTGTGGGTAGAATATATATCCCACAGGGATAAAATTGAAAAAAGTTGAAAAAAATTTTTTTTTGGGACTTAGTCATTTTTCCGTCGTTTATCAGACTTTCAGATAGGGGAATTGTCAGTGAGCGTTCCGATTTCAGTTCCAGAGCGATTCGCCCAATGAGTCCTTGATATTTAGTCATTTTCAGCCAATTTTCTGGATTTTTAAAAATTTCACTTTTTTGTGAAAATATCCACTAAATGAGGGAATAATATGTGTGAGGGTACCCCAGAAGAGTTCCAAATGTGTTTGGGTAGAATATATATCCCACGGGGGTAAAATTGAAAAAAGTTGAAAAAAATTTTTTTTTGGACTTACTAATTTTTCCGGCGCTCATCAGACTTTCAGATAGGGGAAATGTCAGTGAGCATTCCGATATCAGTTCCAGAGCGATTCGCCCAATGAGTCCTTGATATTTAGTCGTTTTCAGCCAATTTTCTGGATTTTTGAAAATTTCACTTTTTTGTGAAAATATCCACTAAATGAGGGAATAATATGTGTGAGGGTACCCCAGGAGAGTTCCAAATGTGTTTGGGTAGAATATATATCCCACAGGGGTAAAATTGAAAAAAGTTGAAAAAAATTGTTTTTGGGACTTAGTCTTTTTTCCGTCGTTTATCAGACTTTCAGATAGGGAAAATGTCAGTGAGCGTTCCGATTTCAGTTCCAGAGCGATTCACCCAATGAGTCCTTGATATTTAGTCGTTTTCAGCCAATTTTCTGGATTTTTAAAAATTTCACTTTTTTGTGAAAATATCCACTAAATGAGGGAATAATATGTGTGAGGGTACCCCAGGAGAGTTCCAAATGTGTGTGGGTAGAATATATATCCCACGGGGGTAAAATTGAAAAAAGCTGAAAAAATTTTTTTGGGGACTTAGTCATTTTTCCGGCGTTTATCAGACTTTCAGATAGGGGAAATGTCTGTGAGCATTCAGATTTCAGTTCCAGAGCGAATCGCCCAATGAGTCCTTGATATTTAGTCGTTTTCAGCCAATTTTCTGGATTTTTGAAAATTTCACTTTTTGGTGAAAATATCCACTAAATGAGGGAATAATATGTGTGAGGGTACCCCAGGAGAGTTCCAAATGTGTTTGGGTAGAATATATATCCCACGGGGGTAAAATTGAAAAAAGTTGAAAAAATTTTTTTTTGGGACTTAGTCATTTTTCCGTCGTTTATCAGACTTTCAGATAGGGGAATTGTCAGTGAGCGTTCCGATTTCAGTTCCAGAGCGATTCGCCCAATGAATCGTTGATATTTAGTGGTTTTCAGCCAATTTTCTGGATTTTTGAAAATTTCACTTTTTTGTGAAAATATCCACTAAATGAGGGAATCATATGTATGAGGGTACCCCAGGAGAGTTCCAAATGTGTTTGAGTAGAATATATATCCCACAGGGGTAAAATTGAAAAAAGTTGAAAAATTTTTTTGGGGGACTTAGTCATTTTTCCGGCATTTATCAGACTTTCAGATAGGGGAAATGTCAGTGAGCATTCAGATTTCAGTTCCAGAGCGATTCGCCCAATGAGTCCTTGATATTTAGTCGTTTTCAGCCAATTTTCTGGATTTTTGAAAATTTCACTTTTTGGTGAAAATATCCACTAAATGAGGGAATAATATGTGTGAGGGTACCCCAGGAGAGTTCCAAATGTGTGTGGGTAGAATATATATCCCACAGGGATAAAATTGAAAAAAGTTGAAAAAAATTTTTTTTTGGGACTTAGTCATTTTTCCGTCGTTTATCAGACTTTCAGATAGGGGAATTGTCAGTGAGCGTTCCGATTTCAGTTCCAGAGTGATTCGCCCAATGAGTCCTTGATATTTAGTCATTTTCAGCCAATTTTCTGGATTTTTAAAAATTTCACTTTTTTGTGAAAATATCCACTAAATGAGGGAATAATATGTGTGAGGGTACCCCAGGAGAGTTCCAAATGTGTTTGGGTAGAATATATATCCCACGGGGGTAAAATTGAAAAAAGTTGAAAAAATTTTTTTTGGGACTTAGTCATTTTTCCGTCGTTTATCAGACTTTCAGATAGGGGAATTGTCAGTGAGCGTTCCGATTTCAGTTCCAGAGCGATTCGCCCAATGAATCGTTGATATTTAGTAGTTTTCAGCCAATTTTCTGGATTTTTAAAAATTTCACTTTTTTGTGAAAAAATCCACTAAATGAGGGAATAATATGTGTGATAGTACCTCAGGAGAGTTCCAAATGTGTGTGGGTAGAATATATATCCCACGGGGGTAAAATTGAAAAAAGTTGAAAAAAAATTTTTTTTGGAATTAGTCATTTTTCCGGCGTTTATCAGACATTCAGATAGGGAAAATGTCAGTGAGCATTCAGATGTCAGTTCCAGAGCGATTCGCCCAATGAGTCCTTGATATTTAGTCGTTTTCAGCCAATTTTCTGGATTTTTGAAAATTTCACTTTTTGGTGAAAATATCCACTAAATGAGGGAATAATATGTGTGAGGGTACCCCAGGAGAGTTCCAAATGTGTGTGGGTAGAATATATATCCCACGGGGGTAAAATTGAAAAAAGCTGAAAAAATTTTTTTGGGGACTTAGTCATTTTTCCGGCGTTTATCAGACTTTCAGATAGGGGAAATGTCAGTGAGCATTCAGATTTCAGTTCCAGAGCGAATCGCCCAATGAGTCCTTGATATTTAGTCGTTTTCAGACAATTTTCTGGATTTTTGAAAATTTCACTTTTTGGTGAAAATATTTACTAAATGAGGGAATAATATGTGTGAGGGTACCCCAGGAGAGTTCCAAATGTGTGTGGGTAGAATATATATCCCACGGGTATAAAATTGAAAAAAGTTGAAAAAAATTTTTTTTTGGACTTACTAATTTTTCCGGCGCTCATCAGACTCAGATAGGGGAAATGTCAGTGAGCATTCCGATATCAGTTCCAGAGCGATTCGCCCAATGAGTCCTTGATATTTAGTCGTTTTCAGCCAATTTTCTGGATTTTTGAAAATTTCACTTTTTTGTGAAAATATCCACTAAATGAGGGAATAATATGTGTGAGGGTACCCCAGGAGAGTTCCAAATGTGTGTGGGTAGAATATTTATCCCACGGGGGTAAAATTGAAAAAAGTTGAAAAAAATTGTTTTTGGGACTTAGTCTTTTTTCCGTCGTTTATCAGACTTTCAGATAGGGAAAATGTCAGTGAGCGTTCCGATTTCAGTTCCAGAGCGATTCACCCAATGAGTCCTTGATATTTAGTCGTTTTCAGCCAATTTTCTGGATTTTTAAAAATTTCACTTTTTTGTGAAAATATCCACTAAATGAGGGAATAATATGTGTGAGGGTACCCCAGGAGAGTTCCAAATGTGTGTGGGTAGAATATATATCCCACGGGGGTAAAATTGAAAAAAGCTGAAAAAATTTTTTTGGGGACTTAGTCATTTTTCCGTCGTTTATCAGACTTTCAGATAGGGGAATTGTCAGTGAGCGTTCCGATTTCAGTTCCAGAGCGATTCGCCCAATGAATCGTTGATATTTAGTGGTTTTCAGCCAATTTTCTGGATTTTTGAAAATTTCACTTTTTTGTGAAAATATCCACTAAATGAGGGAATCATATGTATGAGGGTACCCCAGGAGAGTTCCAAATGTGTGTGAGTAGAAGATATATCCCACAGGGGTAAAATTGAAAAAAGTTGAAAATTTTTTTTGGGGGACTTAGTCATTTTTCCGGCATTTATCAGACTTTCAGATAGGGGAAATGTCAGTGAGCATTCAGATTTCAGTTCCAGAGCGATTCGCCCAATGAGTCCTTGATATTTAGTCGTTTTCAGCCAATTTTCTGGATTTTTGAAAATTTCACTTTTTGGTGAAAATATCCACTAAATGAGGGAATAATATGTGTGAGGGTACCCCAGGAGAGTTCCAAATGTGTGTGGGTAGAATATATATCCCACAGGGATAAAATTGAAAAAAGTTGAAAAAAATTTTTTTTTGGGACTTAGTCATTTTTCCGTCGTTTATCAGACTTTCAGATAGGGGAATTGTCAGTGAGCGTTCCGATTTCAGTTCCAGAGCGATTCGCCCAATGAGTCCTTGATATTTAGTCATTTTCAGCCAATTTTCTGGATTTTTAAAAATTTCACTTTTTTGTGAAAATATCCACTAAATGAGGGAATAATATGTGTGAGGGTACCCCAGGAGAGTTCCAAATGTGTTTGGGTAGAATATATATCCCACGGGGGTAAAATTGAAAAAAGTTGAAAAAAATTTTTTTGGGACTTAGTCATTTTTCCGTCGTTTATCAGACTTTCAGATAGGGGAATTGTCAGTGAGCGTTCCGTTTCAGTTCCAGAGCGATTCGCCCAATGAATCGTTGATATTTAGTAGTTTTCAGCCAATTTTCTGGATTTTTAAAAATTTCACTTTTTTGTGAAAAAATCCACTAAATGAGGGAATAATATGTGTGATAGTACCTCAGGAGAGTTCCAAATGTGTGTGGGTAGAATATATATCCCACGGGGGTAAAATTGAAAAAAGTTGAAAAAAAAATTTTTTTTGGACTTAGTCATTTTTCCGGCGTTTATCAGACATTCAGATAGGGAAAATGTCAGTGAGCATTCAGATTTCAGTTCCAGAGCGAATCGCCCAATGAGTCCTTGATATTTAGTCGTTTTCAGACAATTTTCTGGATTTTTGAAAATTTCACTTTTTGGTGAAAATATTTACTAAATGAGGGAATAATATGTGTGAGGGTACCCCAGGAGAGTTCCAAATGTGTGTGGGTAGAATATATATCCCACGGGGGTAAAATTGAAAAAAGTTGAAAAAAATTTTTTTTGGGACTTAGTCATTTTTCCGTCATTTATCAGACTTTCAGATAGGGGAATTGTCAGTGAGCGTTCCGATTTCAGTTCCAGAGCGATTCGCCCAATGAATCGTTGATATTTAGTAGTTTTCAGCCAATTTTCTGGATTTTTGAAAATTTCACTTTTTTGTGAAAATATCCACTAAATGAGGGAATCATATGTATGAGGGTACCCCAGGAGAGTTCCAAATGTGTGTGAGTAGAATATATATCCCACAGGGGTAAAATTGAAAAAAGTTGAAAAATTTTTTTGGGGGACTTAGTCATTTTTCCGGCATTTATCAGACTTTCAGATAGGGGAAATGTCAGTGAGCATTCAGATTTCAGTTCCAGAGCAATTCGCCCAATGAGTCCTTGATATTTAGTCGTTTTCAGCCAATTTTCTGGATTTTTAAAAATGTCACTTTTTTGTGAAAATATCCACTAAATGAGGGAATAATATGTGTGAGGGTACCCCAGGAGAGTTCCAAATGTGTGTGGGTACAATATATATCCCACGGGGATAAAATTGAAAAAGGTTGAAAAAAAATTTTTTTTTGGACTTAGTAATTTTTCCGGCGTTTAGATAGGGGAAATGTCAGTGAGCGTTCCGATTTCAGTTCCAGAGCGATTCGCCCAATGAGTCCTTGATATTTAGTCGTTTTCAGCCAATTTTCTGGATTTTTGAAAATTTCACTTTTTTGTGAAAATATCCATTAAATGAGAGAATAATATGTGTGAGGGTACCCAAGGAGAGTTCAAAATGTGTGTGGGTAGAATATATATCCCACGGGGGTAAAATTGAAAAAAGTTGAAAAAAATTTTTTTTGGACCTTAGTCATTTTTCCGTCGTTTATCAGACTTTCAGATAGGGGAATTGTCAGTGCACGTTCCGATTTCAGTTCCAGAGCGATTCGCCCAATGTATCCTTGATATTTAGTAGTTTTCAGCCAATTTTCTGGATTTTTGAAAATTTCACTTTTTTGTGAAAATATCCTCTAAATGGGGGAATAATATGTGTGAGGGAATCCCAGGAGAGTTCCAAATGTGTGTGGGTAGAATATATATCCCACGGGGATAAAATTGAAAAAAGTTGAAAAAAAAATTTTTTTTGGACTTAGTAATTTTTCCGGCGTTTATCAGACTTTCAGATAGGGGAATTGTCAGTGAGCGTTCCGATTTCAGTTCCAGAGCGATTCGCCCAATGAGTCCTTGATATTTAGTCATTTTCATCCAATTTTCTGGATTTTTAAAAATTTCACTTTTTTGTGAAAATATCCACTAAATGAGGGAATAAAATGTGTGAGGGTACCCCAGGAGAGTTCCAAATGTGTTTGGGTAGAATATATATCCCACGGGGGTAAAATTGAAAAAAGTTGAAAAAAATTTTTTTGGGACTTAGTCATTTTTCCGTCGTTTATCAGACTTTCAGATAGGGGAATTGTCAGTGAGCGTTCCGATTTCAGTTCCAGAGCGATTCGCCCAATGAATCGTTGATATTTAGTAGTTTTCAGCCAATTTTCTGGATTTTTGAAAATTTCACTTTTTTGTGAAAATATCCACTAAATGAGGGAATCATATGTATGAGGGTACCCCAGGAGAGTTCCAAATGTGTGTGAGTAGAAGATATATCCCACAGGGGTAAAATTGAAAAAAGTTGAAAATTTTTTTGGGGGGACTTAGTCATTTTTCCGGCATTTATCAGACTTTCAGATAGGGGAAATGTCAGTGAGCATTCAGATTTCAGTTCCAGAGCGATTCGCCCAATGAGTCCTTGATATTTAGTCGTTTTCAGCCAATTTTCTGGATTTTTGAAAATTTCACTTTTTGGTGAAAATATCCACTAAATGAGGGAATAATATGTGTGAGGGTACCCCAGGAGAGTTCCAAATGTGTGTGGGTAGAATATATATCCCACAGGGATAAAATTGAAAAAAGTTGAAAAAATTTTTTTTTTGGGACTTAGTCATTTTTCCGTCGTTTATCAGACTTTCAGATAGGGGAATTGTCAGTGAGCGTTCCGATTTCAGTTCCAGAGCGATTCGCCCAATGAGTCCTTGATATTTAGTCATTTTCAGCCAATTTTCTGGATTTTTAAAAATTTCACTTTTTTGTGAAAATATCCACTAAATGAGGGAATAATATGTGTGAGGGTACCCCAGGAGAGTTCCAAATGTGTTTGGGTAGAATATATATCCAACGGGGGTAAAATTGAAAAAAGTTGAAAAAAATTTTTTTGGGACTTAGTCATTTTTCCGTCGTTTATCAGACTTTCAGATAGGGGAATTGTCAGTGAGCGTTCCGATTTCAGTTCCAGAGCGATTCGCCCAATGAATCGTTGATATTTAGTAGTTTTCAGCCAATTTTCTGGATTTTTAAAAATTTCACTTTTTTGTGAAAAAATCCACTAAATGAGGGAATAATATGTGTGATAGTACCTCAGGAGAGTTCCAAATGTGTGTGGGTAGAATATATATCCCACGGGGGTAAAATTGAAAAAAGTTGAAAAAAAAATTTTTTTTGGACTTAGTCATTTTTCCGGCGTTTATCAGACATTCAGATAGGGAAAATGTCAGTGAGCATTCAGATGTCAGTTCCAGAGCGATTCGCCCAATGAGTCCTTGATATTTAGTCGTTTTCAGCCAATTTTCTGGATTTTTGAAAATTTCACTTTTTGGTGAAAATATCCACTAAATGAGGGAATAATATGTGTGAGGGTACCCCAGGAGAGTTCTAAATGTGTGTGGGTAGAATATATATCCCACGGGGGTAAAATTGAAAAAAGCTGAAAAAATTTTTTTGGGGACTTAGTCATTTTTCCGGCGTTTATCAGACTTTCAGATAGGGGAAATGTCAGTGAGCATTCAGATTTCAGTTCCAGAGCGAATCGCCCAATGAGTCCTTGATATTTAGTCGTTTTCAGACAATTTTCTGGATTTTTGAAAATTTCACTTTTTGGTGAAAATATTTACTAAATGAGGGAATAATATGTGTGAGGGTACCCCAGGAGAGTTCCAAATGTGTGTGGGTAGAATATATATCCCACGGGGGTAAAATTGAAAAAAGTTGAAAAAAATTTTTTTTGGGACTTAGTCATTTTTCCGTCATTTATCAGACTTTCAGATAGGGGAATTGTCAGTGAGCGTTCCGATTTCAGTTCCAGAGCGATTCGCCCAATGAATCGTTGATATTTAGTAGTTTTCAGCCAATTTTCTGGATTTTTGAAAATTTCACTTTTTTGTGAAAATATCCACTAAATGAGGGAATCATATGTATGAGGGTACCCCAGGAGAGTTCCAAATGTGTGTGAGTAGAATATATATCCCACAGGGGTAAAATTGAAAAAAGTTGAAAATTTTTTTTGGGGGACTTAGTCATTTTTCCGGCATTTATCAGACTTTCAGATAGGGGAAATGTCAGTGAGCATTCAGATTTCAGTTCCAGAGCAATTCGCCCAATGAGTCCTTGATATTTAGTCGTTTTCAGCCAATTTTCTGGATTTTTGAAAATTTCACTTTTTTGTGAAAATATCCACTAAATGAGGGAATAATATGTGTGAGGGTAGCCCAGGAGAGTTCCAAATGTGTGTGGGTAGAATATATATCCCACGGGGATAAAATTGAAAAAAGTTGAAAAAAACATTTTTTTTGAACTTAGTAATTTTTCCGGCGTTTATCAGACTTTCAGATAGGGGAAATGTCAATGAGCGTTCCGATTTCAGTTCCAGAGCGATTTGCCCAATTCGCCCAATTTAGTCGTTTTCAGCCAATTTTCTGGATTTTTAAAAATGTCACTTTTTTGTGAAAATATCCACTAAATGAGGGAATAATATGTGTGAGGGTACCCCAGGAGAGTTCCAAATGTGTGTGGGTAGAATATATATCCCACGGGGATAAAATTGAAAAAGGTTGAAAAAAAATTTTTTTTTGGACTTAGTAATTTTTCCGGCGTTTAGATAGGGGAAATGTCAGTGAGCGTTCCGATTTCAGTTCCAGAGCGATTCGCCCAATGAGTCCTTGATATTTAGTCGTTTTCAGCCAATTTTCTGGATTTTTGAAAATTTCACTTTTTTGTGAAAATATCCATTAAATGAGAGAATAATATGTGTGAGGGTACCCAAGGAGAGTTCAAAATGTGTGTGGGTAGAATATATATCCCACGGGGGTAAAATTGAAAAAAGTTGAAAAAAAATTTTTTTTGGACCTTAGTCATTTTTACGTCGTTTATCAGACTTTCAGATAGGGGAATTGTCAGTGCACGTTCCGATTTCAGTTCCAGAGCGATTCGCCCAATGTATCCTTGATATTTAGTAGTTTTCAGCCAATTTTCTGGATTTTTGAAAATTTCACTTTTTTGTGAAAATATCCTCTAAATGGGGGAATAATATGTGTGAGGGAATCCCAGGAGAGTTCCAAATGTGTGTGGGTAGAATATATATCCCACGGGGATAAAATTGAAAAAAGTTGAAAAAAAAATTTTTTTTGGACTTAGTAATTTTTCCGGCGTTTATCAGACTTTCAGATAGGGGAATTGTCAGTGAGCGTTCCGATTTCAGTTCCAGAGCGATTCGCCCAATGAGTCCTTGATATTTAGTCATTTTCATCCAATTTTCTGGATTTTTAAAAATTTCACTTTTTTGTGAAAATATCCACTAAATGAGGGAATAATATGTGTGAGGGTACCCCAGGAGAGTTCCAAATGTGTTTGGGTAGAATATATATCCCACGGGGGTAAAATTGAAAAAAGTTGAAAAAAATTTTTTTGGGACTTAGTCATTTTTCCGTCGTTTATCAGACTTTCAGATAGGGGAATTGTCAGTGAGCGTTCCGATTTCAGTTCCAGAGCGATTCGCCCAATGAATCGTTGATATTTAGTAGTTTTCAGCCAATTTTCTGGATTTTTGAAAATTTCACTTTTTTGTGAAAATATCCACTAAATGAGGGAATCATATGTATGAGGGTACCCCAGGAGAGTTCCAAATGTGTGTGAGTAGAATATATATCCCACAGGGGTAAAATTGAAAAAAGTTGAAAAATTTTTTGGGGGGACTTAGTCATTTTTCCGGCATTTCTCAGACTTTCAGATAGGGGAAATGTCAGTGAGCATTCAGATTTCAGTTCCAGAGCGATTCGCCCAATGAGTCCGTGATATTTAGTCGTTTTCAGCCAATTTTCTGGATTTTTGAAAATTTCACTTTTTGGTGAAAATATCCACTAAATGAGGGAATAATATGTGTGAGGGTACCCCAGGAGAGTTCCAAATGTGTGTGGGTAGAATATATATCCCACAGGGATAAAATTGAAAAAAGTTGAAAAAAAATTTTTTTTGGGACTTAGTCATTTTTCCGTCGTTTATCAGACTTTCAGATAGGGGAATTGTCAGTGAGCGTTCCGATTTCAGTTCCAGAGCGATTCGCCCAATGAGTCCTTGATATTTAGTCGTTTTCAGCCAATTTTCTGGATTTTTGAAAATTTCACTTTTTTGTGAAAATATCCACTAAATGAGGGAATAATATGTGTGAGGGTAGCCCAGGAGAGTTCCAAATGTGTGTGGGTAGAATATATATCCCACGGGGATAAAATTGAAAAAAGTTGAAAAAAAAATTTTTTTGGGACTTAGTCATTTTTCCGTCGTTTATCAGACTTTCAGATAGGGGAATTGTCAGTGAGCGTTCAGATTTCAGTTCCAGAGCGATTCGCCCAATGAGTCCTTGATATTTAGTCGTTTTCAGCCAATTTTCTGGATTTTTAAAAATTTCACTTTTTTGTGAAAATATCCACTAAATGAGGGAATAATATGTATGAGGGTACCCCAGGAGAGTTCCAAATGTGTGTGGGTAGAATATATATCCCACGGGGGTAAAATTGAAAAAAGTTGAAAAAAAATTTTTTTTGGACTTAGTCATTTTTCCGGCGTTTATCAGACATTCAGATAGGGAAAATGTCAGTGAGCATTCAGATGTCAGTTCCAGAGCGATTCGCCCAATGAGTCCTTGATATTTAGTCGTTTTCAGCCAATTTTCTGGATTTTTGAAAATTTCACTTTTTTGTAAAAATATCCACTAAATGAGGGAATAATATGTGTGAGGGTAGCCCAGGAGAGTTCCAAATGTGTGTGGGTAGAATATATATCCCACGGGGATAAAATTGAAAAAAGTTGAAAAAAACATTTTTTTTGAACTTAGTAATTTTTCCGGCGTTTATCAGACTTTCAGATAGGGGAAATGTCAATGAGCGTTCCGATTTCAGTTCCAGAGCGATTTGCCCAATTTGCCCAATTTAGTCGTTTTCAGCCAATTTTCTGGATTTTTAAAAATGTCACATTTTTGTGAAAATATCCACTAAATGAGGGAATAATATGTGTGAGGGTACCCCAGGAGAGTTCCAAATGTGTGTGGGTAGAATATATATCCCACGGGGATAAAATTGAAAAAGGTTGAAAAAAAATTTTTTTTTGGACTTAGTAATTTTTCCGGCGTTTAGATAGGGGAAATGTCAGTGCACGTTCCGATTTCAGTTCCAGAGCGATTCGCCCAATGTATCCTTGATATTTAGTAGTTTTCAGCCAATTTTCTGGATTTTTGAAAATTTCACTTTTTTGTGAAAATATCCTCTAAATGAGGGAATAATATGTGTGAGGGAATCCCAGGAGAGTTCCAAATGTGTGTGGGTAGAATATATATCCCATGGGGATAAAATTGAAAAAAGTTGAAAAAAAAATTTTTTTTGGACTTAGTAATTTTTCCAGCGTTTATCAGACTTTCAGATAGGGGAATTGTCAGTGAGCGTTCCGATTTCAGTTCCAGAGCGATTCGCCCAATGAGTCCTTGATATTTAGTCATTTTCAGCCAATTTTCTGGATTTTTAAAAATTTCACTTTTTTGTGAAAATATCCACTAAATGAGGAAATGATATGTGTGAGGGTACCCCAGGAGAGTTCCAAATGTGTTTGGGTAGAATATATATCCCACGGGGGTAAAATTGAAAAAAGTTGAAAAAAATTTTTTTGGGACTTAGTCATTTTTCCGTCGTTTATCAGACTTTCAGATAGGGGAATTGTCAGTGAGCATTCCGATTTCAGTTCCAGAGCGATTCGCCCAATGAATCGTTGATATTTAGTAGTTTTCAGCCAATTTTCTGGATTTTTGAAAATTTCACTTTTTTGTGAAAATATTCACTAAATGAGGGAATAATATGTGTGAGGGTAGCCCAGGAGAGTTCCAAATGTGTGTGGGTAGAATATATATCCCATGGGGATAAAATTCAAAAAAGTTGAAAAAAATTTTTTTTGGGGACTTAGTCATTTTTCCGTCGTTTATCAGACTTTCAGATAGGGGAATTGTCAGTGAGCGTTCAGATTTCAGTTCCAGAGCGATTCGCCCAATGAGTCCTTGATATTTAGTCGTTTTCAGCCAATTTTCTGGATTTTTAAAAATTTCACTTTTTTGTGAAAATATCCACTAAATGAGGGAATAATATGTATGAGGGTACCCCAGGAGAGTTCCAAATGTGTGTGGGTAGAATATATATCCCACGGGGATAAAATTGAAAAAAGTTGAAAAAAACATTTTTTTTGGACTTAGTAATTTTTCCGGCGTTTATCAGACTTTCAGATAGGGGAAATGTCAATGAGCGTTCCGATTTCAGTTCCAGAGCGATTCGCCCAATTCGCCCAATTTAGTCGTTTTCAGCCAATTTTCTGGATTTTTTAAAATGTCACTTTTTTGTGAAAATATCCACTAAATGAGGGAATAATATGTGTGAGGGAACCCCAGGAGAGTTCCAAATGTGTGTGGGTAGAATATAAAGCCCACGGGGATAAAATTGAAAAAAGTTGAAAAAAAATTTTTTTTTGGACTTAGTAATTTTTCCGGCGTTTATCAGACTTTCAGATAGGGGAAATGTCAGTGAGCGTTCCGATTTCAGTTCCAGAGCGATTCGCCCAATGAGTCCTTGATATTTAGTCGTTTTCAGCCAATTTTCAGGATTTTTGAAAATTTCACTTTTTTGTGAAAATATCCACTAAATGAGGGAATAATATGTGTGAGGGTACCCCAGGAGAGTTCCAAATGTGTGTGGGTAGAATATATATCCCACGGGGATAAAATTGAAAAAAGTTGAAAAAATTTTTTTTTTTGGACTTAGTAATTTTTCCGGCGTTTATCAGACTTTCAGATAGGGGAAATGTCAGTGAGCGTTCCGATTTCAGTTCCAGAGCGATTCGCCCAATTTAGTCGTTTTCAGCCAATTTTCTGGATTTTTAAAAATGTCACTTTTTTGTGAAAATATCCACTAAATGAGGGAATAATATGTGTGAGGGTACCCCAGGAGAGTTCCAAATGTGTGTGGGTAGAATATATATCCCACGGGGGTAAAATTGAAAAAAGTTGAAAATAATTTTTTTTGGACTTAGTCATTTTTCCGTCGTTTATCAGATTTTCAGATAGGGGAATTGTCAGTGAGCGTTCCGATTTCAGTTCCAGAGCGATTCGCCCAATGAGTCCTTGATATTTAGTCGTTTTCAGCCAATTTTCTGGATTTTTAAAAATGTCACTTTTTTGTGAAAGTATCCACTAAATGAGGGAATAATATGTGTGAGGGTACCCCAGGAGAGTTCCAAATGTGTGTGGGTAGAATATATATCCCACGGGGATAAAATTGAAAAAAGTTTAAAAAAAATTTTTTTTTGGACTTAGTAATTTTTCCGTCGTTTATCAGACTTTCAGATAGGGGAATTGTCAGTGAGCGTTCCGATTTCAGTTCCAGAGCGATTCGCCCAATGAGTCCTTGATATTTAGTCGTCTTCAGCCAATTTTCTGGATTTTTGAAAATTTCACTTTTTTGTGAAAATATCCACTAAATGAGGGAATCATATGTATGAGGGTACCCCAGGAGAGTTCCAAATGTGTGTGAGTAGAATATATATCCCACAGGGGTAAAATTGAAAAAAGTTGAAAATTTTTTTTGGGCGACTTAGTCATTTTTCCGGCATTTATCAGACTTTCAGATAGGGGAAATGTCAGTGAGCATTCAGATTTCAGTTCCAGAGCGATTCGCCCAATGAGTCCTTGATATTTATTCGTTTTCAGCCAATTTTCTGGATTTTTGAAAATTTCACTTTTTGGTGAAAATATCCACTAAATGAGGGAATAATATGTGTGAGGGTACCCCAGGAGAGTTCCAAATGTGTGTGGGTAGAATATATATCCCACAGGGATAAAATTGAAAAAAGTTGAAAAAAAATTTTTTTTGGGACTTAGTCATTTTTCCGTCGTTTATCAGACTTTCAGATAGGGGAATTGTCAGTGAGTGTTCCGATTTCAGTTCCAGAGCGATTCGCCCATTGAATCCTTGATATTTAGTAGTTTTCAGCCAATTTTCTGGATTTTTGAAAATTTCACTCTTTTGTGAAAATATCCATTAAATGACGGAATAATATGTGTGAGGGTACCAAATGTGTGTGGGTAGAATATATATCCCACGGGGGTAAAATTGAAAAAAGTTGAAAAAAATTTTTTTTCGGACTTAGTCATTTTTCCGTCGTTTATCAGACTTTCAGATAGGGGAATTGTCAGAGAGCGTTCCGATTTCAGTTCCAGAGCGATTCGCCCAATGAGTCCTTGATATTTAGTCGTTTTCAGCCAATTTTCTGGATTTTTTAAAATTTCACTTTTTTGTGAAAATATCCACTAAATGAGGGAATCATATGTATGAGGGTACCCCAGGAGAGTTCCAAATGTGTGTGAGTAGAATATATATCCCACAGGGGAAAAATTGAAAAAAGTTGAAAAATTTTTTTGGGGGACTTAGTCATTTTTCCGGCATTTATCAGACTTTCAGATAGGGGAAATGTCAGTGAGCATTCAGATTTCAGTTCCAGAGCGATTCGCCCAATGAGTCCTTGATATTTAGTCGTTTTCAGCCAATTTTCAGGATTTTTGAAAATTTCACTTTTTGGTGAAAATATCCACTAAATGAGGGAATAATATGTGTGAGGGTACCCCAGGAGAGTTCCAAATGTGTGTGGGTAGAATATATATCCCACAGGGATAAAATTGAAAAAAGTTGAAAAAAAATTTTTTTTGGGACTTAGTCATTTTTCCGTCGTTTATCAGACTTTCAGATAGGGGAATTGTCAGTGAGTGTTCCGATTTCAGTTCCAGAGCGATTCGCCCATTGAATCCTTGATATTTAGTAGTTTTCAGCCAATTTTCTGGATTTTTGAAAATTTCACTTTTTTGTGAAAATATCCATTAAATGACGGAATAATATGTGTGAGGGTACCAAATGTGTGTGGGTAGAATATATATCCCACGGGGATAAAATTGAAAAAAGTTGAAAAATTTTTTTTTTCGGACTTAGTCATTTTTCCGTCGTTTATCAGACTTTCAGATAGGGGAATTGTCAGAGAGCGTTCCGATTTCATTTCCAGAGCGATTCGCCCAATGAGTCCTTGATATTTAGTCGTTTTCAGCCAATTTTCTGGATTTTTAAAAATTTCACTTTTTTGTGAAAATATCCACTAAATGAGGGAATAATATGTGTGAGGGTAGCCCAGGAGAGTTCTAAATGTGTGTGGGTAGAATATATATCCCGCGGGGATAAAATTGAAAAAAGTTGAAAAAAAAATTTTGGGGGGACTTAGTCATTTTTCCGTCGTTTATCAGACTTTCAGATAGGGGAATTGTCAGTGAGCGTTCCGATTTCAGTTCCAGAGCGATTCGCCCATTGAATCCTTGATATTTAGTAGTTTTCAGCCAACTTTCTGGATTTTTGAAAATTTCACTTTTTTGTGAAAATATCCACTAAATGACGGAATAATATGTGTGAGGGTACCCCAGGAGAGTTCCAAATGTGTGTGGGTAGAATATATATCCCACAGGGGTAAAATTGAAAAAAGTTGAAAAATTTTTTTTTTCGGACTTAGTCATTTTTCCGTCGTTTATCAGACTTTCAGATAGGGGAATTGTCAGAAAGCGTTCCGATTTCAGTTCCAGAGCGATTCGCCCAATGAGTCCTTGATATTTAGTCGTTTTCAGCCAATTTTCTGGATTTTTGAAAATTTCACTTTTTTGTGAAAATATCCATTAAATGAGAGAATAATATGTGTGAGGGTACCCAAGGAGAGTTCAAAATGTGTGTGGGTAGAATATATATCCCACGGGGGTAAAATTGAAAAAAGTTGAAAAAAATTTTTTTGGGCCTTAGTCATTTTTCCGTCGTTTATCAGACTTTCAGATAGGGGAATTGTCAGTGAGCGTTCAGATTTCAGTTCCAGAGCGATTCGCCCAATGAGTCCTTGATATTTAGTCGTTTTCAGCCAATTTTCTGGATTTTTAAAAATTTCACTTTTTTGTGAAAATATCCACTAAATGAGGGAATAATATGTATGAGGGTACCCCAGGAGAGTTCCAAATGTGTGTGGGTAGAATAAATATCCCACGGGGATAAAATTGAAAAAAGTTGAAAAAAACATTTTTTTTGGACTTAGTAATTTTTCTGGCGTTTATCAGACTTTCAGATAGGGGAAATGTCAATGAGCGTTCCGATTTCAGTTCCAGAGCGATTCGCCCAATTTAGTCGTTTTCAGCCAATTTTCTGGATTTTTAAAAATGTCACTTTTTTGTGAAAATATCCACTAAATGAGGGAATAATATGTATGAGGGAACCCCAGGAGAGTTCCAAATGTGTGTGGGTAGAATATATATCCCACGGGGATAAAATTGAAAAAAGTTGAAAAAAACATTTTTTTTGGACTTAGTAATTTTTCCGGCGTTTAGATAGGGGAAATGTCAGTGAGCGTTCCGATTTCAGTTCCAGAGCGGTTCGCCCAATGAGTCCTTGATATTTAGTCGTTTTCAGCCAATTTTCTGGATTTTTGAAAATTTCACTTTTTTGTGAAAATATCCATTAAATGAGAGAATAATATGTGTGAGGGTACCCAAGGAGAGTTCAAAATGTGTGTGGGTAGAATATATATCCCACGGGGGTAAAATTGAAAAAAGTTGAAAAAAATTTTTTTTGGGCCTTAGTCATTTTTCCGTCGTTTATCAGACTTTCAGATAGGGGAATTGTCAGTGCATGTTCCGATTTCAGTTCCAGAGCGATTCGCCCAATGTATCCTTGATATTTAGTAGTTTTCAGCCAATTTTCTGGATTTTTGAAAATTTCACTTTTTTGTGAAGATATCCACTAAATGAGGGAATAATATGTGTGAGGGAACCCCAGGAGAGTTCCAAATGTGTATGGGTAGAATATAAATCCCACGGGGATAAAATTGAAAAAAGTTGAAAAAAAATTTTTTTTTGGGACTTAGTAATTTTTCCGGCGTTTATCAGACTTTCAGATAGGGGAAATGTCAGTGAGCGTTCCGATTTCAGTTCCAGAGCGATTCGCCCAATGAGTCCTTGATATTTAGTCGTTTTCAGCCAATTTTCAGGATTTTTGAAAATTTCACTTTTTTGTGAAAATATCCACTAAATGAGGGAATAATATGTGTGAGGGTACCTCAGGAGAGTTCCAAATGTGTGTGAGTAGAATATATATCCCACGGGGATAAAATTGAAAAAAGTTGAAAAAAAATTTTTTTTTGGACTTAGTAATTTTTCCGGCGTTTATCAGACTTTCAGATAGGGGAAATGTCAGTGAGCGTTCCGATTTCAGTTCCAGAGCGATTCGCCCAATTCGCCCAATTTAGTCGTTTTCAGCCAATTTTCTGGATTTTTAAAAATGTCACTTTTTTGTGAAAATATCCACTAAATGAGGGAATAATATGTGTGAGGGTACCCCAGGAGAGTTCCAAATGTGTGTGGGTAGAATATATATCCCACGGGGGTAAAATTTAAAAAGTTGAAAATTTTTTTGGGGGGACTTAGTCATTTTTCCGGCATTTATCAGACTTTCAGATAGGGGAAATGTCAGTGAGCATTCAGATGTCAGTTACAGAGCGATTCGCCCAATGAGTCCTTGATATTTAGTAGTTTTCAGCCAATTTTCTGGATTTTTGAAAATGTCACTTTTTTTGTGAAAATATCCACTAAATGAGGGAATAATATGTGTGAGGGTACCCCAGGAGAGTTCCAAATGTGTGTGGGTAGAATATATATCCCACGGGGGTAAAATTGAAAAAAGTTGAAAAAAACATTTTTTTTGGACTTAGTAATTTTTCCGGCGTTTATCAGACTTTCAGATAGGGGAAATGTCAGTGAGCGTTCCAATTTCAGTTCCAGAGCGATTCGCCCAATGAGTCCTTGATATTTAGTCGTTTTCAGCCAATTTTCTGGATTTTTAAAAATTTCACTTTTTTGTGAAAATATCCACTAAATGAGGGAATAATATGTGTGAGGGTACCCCAGGAGAGTTCCAAATGTGTTTGGGTAGAATATATATCCCACAAGGGTAAAATTGAAAAAAGTTGAAAAAAATTTTTTTTGGACTTAGTCATTTTTCCGTCGTTTATCAGATTTTCAGATAGGGGAATTGTCAGTGAGCGTTCCGATTTCAGATCCAGAGCGATTCGCCCAATGAGTCCTTGATATTTATTCGTTTTCAGCCAATTTTCTGGATTTTTAAAAATTTCACTTTTCTGTGAAAATATCCACTAAATGAGGGAATAATATGTGTGAGGGTACCCCAGGAGAGTTCCAAATGTGTGTGGGTAGAATATATATCCCACGGGGATAAAATTGAAAAAAGTTGAAAAAAACATTTTTTTTGGACTTAGTAATTTTTCCGGCGTTTATCAGACTTTCAGATAGGGGAAATGTCAATGAGCGTTCCGATTTCAGTTCCAGAGCGATTCGCCCAATTCGGCCAATTTAGTTGTTTTCAGCCAATTTTCTGGATTTTTAAAAATGTCACTTTTTTGTGAAAATATCCACTAAATGAGGGAATAATATGTGTGAGGGTACCCCAGGAGAGTTCCAAATGTGTGTGGGTAGAATATATATCCCACGGGGATAAAATTGAAAAAAGTTGAAAAAAAATTTTTTTTTGGACTTAGTAATTTTTCCGGCGTTTATTTGACTTTCAGATAGGGGAAATGTCAGTGAGCTTTCCGATTTCAGTTCCAGAGCGATTCGCCCAATGAGTCCTTGATATTTAGTCGTTTTCAGCCAATTTTCTGGATTTTTGAAAATTTCACGTTTTTGTGAAAATATCCACTAAATGAGGGAATAATATGTGTGAGGGTACCCCAGGAGAGTTCCAAATGTGTGTGGGTAGAATATATATCCCACGGGGGTAAAATTGAAAAAGTTGAAAAATTTTTTTGGGGGACTTAGTCATTTTTCCAGCATTTATCAGACTTTCAGATAGGGGAAATGTCAGTGAGCATTCAGATTTCAGTTCCAGAGTGATTCGCCCAATGAGTCCTTGATATTTAGTCGTTTTCAGCCAATTTTCTGGATTTTTGAAAATTTCACTTTTTGGTGAAAATATCCACTAAATGAGGGAATAATATGTGTGAGGGTACCCCAGGAGAGTTCTAAATGTGTGTGGGTAGAATATATATCCCACAGGGATAAAATTGAAAAAAGTTGAAAAAAAATTTTTTTTGGGACTTAGTCATTTTTCCGTCGTTTATCAGACTTTCAGATAGGGGAATTGTCAGTGAGCGTTCCGATTTCAGTTCCAGAGCGATTCGCCCAATTCGCCCAATTTAGTCGTTTTCAGCCAATTTTCTGGATGTTTAAAAATGTCACTTTTTTGTGAAAATATCCACTAAATGAGGGAATAATATGTGTGAGGGTACCCCAGGAGAGTTCCAAATGTGTGTGGGTAGAATATATATCCCACGGGGATAAAATTGAAAAAAGTTGAAAAAAATTTTTTTTTAGACTTAGTAATTTTTCTAGCGTTTATCAGACTTTCAGATAGGGGAAATGTCAGTGAGCGTTCCGATTTCAGTTCCAGAGCGATTCGCCCAATGAGTCCTTGATATTTAGTCGTTTTCAGCCAATTTTCTTTATTTTTAAAAATTTCACTTTTTTGTGAAAATATCCACTAAATGAGGGAATAATATGTGTGAGGGTACCCCAGGAGAGTTCCAAATGTGTGTGGGTAGAATATATATCCCACGGGGGTAAAATTGAAAAAAGTTGAAAATAATTTTTTTTGGACTTAGTCATTTTTCCGTCGTTTATCAGATTTTCAGATAGGGGAATTGTCAGTGAGCGTTCCGATTTCAGTTCCAGAGCGATTCGCCCAATGAGTCCTTGATATTTAGTCGTTTTCAGCCAATTTTCTGGATTTTTAAAAATGTCACTTTTTTGTGAAAGTATCCACTAAATGAGGGAATAATATGTGTGAGGGTACCCCAGGAGAGTTCCAAATGTGTGTGGGTAGAATATATATCCCACGGGGATAAAATTGAAAAAAGTTGAAAAAAAATTTTTTTTTGGACTTAGTAATTTTTCCGTCGTTTATCAGACTTTCAGATAGGGGAATTGTCAGTGAGCGTTCCGATTTCAGTTCCAGAGCGATTCGCCCAATGAGTCCTTGATATTTAGTCGTCTTCAGCCAATTTTCTGGATTTTTGAAAATTTCACTTTTTTGTGAAAATATCCACTAAATGAGGGAATCATATGTATGAGGGTACCCCAGGAGAGTTCCAAATGTGTGTGAGTAGAATATATATCCCACAGGGGTAAAATTGAAAAAAGTTGAAAAATTTTTTTGGGGGACTTAGTCATTTTTCCGGCATTTATCAGACTTTCAGATAGGGGAAATGTCAGTGAGCATTCAGATTTCAGTTCCAGAGCGATTCGCCCAATGAGTCCTTGATATTTAGTCGTTTTCAGCCAATTTTCTGGATTTTTGAAAATTTCACTTTTTGGTGAAAATATCCACTAAATGAGGGAATAATATGTGTGAGGGTACCCCAGGAGAGTTCCAAATGTGTGTGGGTAGAATATATATCCCACAGGGATAAAATTGAAAAAAGTTGAAAAAAAATTTTTTTTGGGACTTAGTCATTTTTCCGTTGTTTATCAGACTTTCAGATAGGGGAATTGTCAGTGAGTGTTCCGAATTCAGTTCCAGAGCGATTCGCCCATTGAATCCTTGATATTTAGTAGTTTTCAGCCAATTTTCTGGATTTTTGAAAATTTCACTTTTTTGTGAAAATATCCATTAAATGACGGAATAATATGTGTGAGGGTACCAAATGTGTGTGGGTAGAATATATATCCCACGGGGGTAAAATTGAAAAAAGTTGAAAAATTTTTTTTTTCGGACTTAGTCATTTTTCCGTCGTTTATCAGACTTTCAGATAGGGGAATTGTCAGAGGGCGTTCCGATTTCAGTTCCAGAGCGATTCGCCCAATGAATCCTTGATATTTAGTCGTTTTCAGCCAATTTTCTGGATTTTTAAAAATTTCACTTTTTTGTGAAAATATCCACTAAATGAGGGAATAATATGTGTGAGGGTAGCCCAGGAGAGTTCTAAATGTGTGTGGGTAGAATATATATCCCACGGGGATAAAATTGAAAAAAGTTGAAAAAAAAATTTTTGGGGGACTTAGTCATTTTTCCGTCGTTTATCAGACTTTCAGATAGGGGAAATGTCAGTGAGCATTCAGATTTCAGTTCCAGAGCGATTCGCCCAATGAGTCCTTGATATTTAGTCATTTTCAGCCAATTTTCTGGATTTTTAAAAATTTCACTTTTTGGTGAAAATATCCACTAAATGAGGGAATAATATGTGTGAGGGTACCCCAGGAGAGTTCCAAATGTGTGTGGGTAGAATATATATCCCACAGGGATAAAATTGAAAAAAGTTGAAAAAAATTTTTTTTTGGGACTTAGTCATTTTTCCGTCGTTTATCAGACTTTCAGATAGGGGAATTGTCAGTGAGCGTTCCGATTTCAGTTCCAGAGCGATTCGCCCAATGAATCCTTGATATTTAGTAGTTTTCAGCCAACTTTCTGGATTTTTGAAAATTTCACTTTTTTGTGAAAATATCCACTAAATGACGGAATAATATGTGTGAGGGTACCCCAGGAGAGTTCCAAATGTGTGTGGGTAGAATATATATCCCACAGGGGTAAAATTGAAAAAAGTTGAAAAAAATTTTTTTTCGGACTTAGTCATTTTTCCGTCGTTTATCAGACTTTCAGATAGGGGAATTGTCAGAAAGCGTTCCGATTTCAGTTCCAGAGCGATTCGCCCAATGAGTCCTTGATATTTAGTCGTTTTCAGCCAATTTTCTGGATTTTTGAAAATTTCACTTTTTTGTGAAAATATCCATTAAATGAGAGAATAATATGTGTGAGGGTACCCAAGGAGAGTTCAAAATGTGTGTGGGTAGAATATATATCCCACGGGGGTAAAATTGAAAAAAGTTGAAAAAAATTTTTTTTGGGCCTTAGTCATTTTTCCGTCGTTTATCAGACTTTCAGATAGGGGAATTGTCAGTGAGCGTTCAGATTTCAGTTCCAGAGCGATTCGCCCAATGAGTCCTTGATATTTAGTCGTTTTCAGCCAATTTTCTGGATTTTTAAAAATTTCACTTTTTTGTGAAAATATCCACTAAATGAGGGAATAATATGTATGAGGGTACCCCAGGAGAGTTCCAAATGTGTGTGGGTAGAATAAATATCCCACGGGGATAAAATTGAAAAAAGTTGAAAAAAACATTTTTTTTGGACTTAGTAATTTTTCTGGCGTTTATCAGACTTTCAGATAGGGGAAATATCAATGAGCGTTCCGATTTCAGTTCCAGAGCGATTCGCCCAATTCGCCCAATTTAGTCGTTTTCAGCCAATTTTCTGGATTTTTAAAAATGTCACTTTTTTGTGAAAATATCCACTAAATGAGGGAATAATATGTATGAGGGTACCCCAGGAGAGTTCCAAATGTGTGTGGGTAGAATATATATCCCACGGGGATAAAATTGAAAAAAGTTGAAAAAAACATTTTTTTTGGACTTAGTAATTTTTCCGGCGTTTAGATAGGGGAAATGTCAGTGAGCGTTCCGATTTCAGTTCCAGAGCGATTCGCCCAATGAGTCCTTGATATTTAGTCGTTTTCAGCCAATTTTCTGGATTTTTGAAAATTTCACTTTTTTGTGAAAATATCCATTAAATGAGAGAATAATATGTGTGAGGGTACCCAAGGAGAGTTCAAAATGTGTGTGGGTAGAATATATATCCCACGGGGGTAAAATTGAAAAAAGTTGAAAAAAATTTTTTTTGGGCCTTAGTCATTTTTCCGTCGTTTATCAGACTTTCAGATAGGGGAATTGTCAGTGCATGTTCCGATTTCAGTTCCAGAGCGATTCGCCCAATGTATCCTTGATATTTAGTAGTTTTCAGCCAATTTTCTGGATTTTTGAAAATTTCACTTTTTTGTGAAGATATCCACTAAATGAGGGAATAATATGTGTGAGGGAACCCCAGGAGAGTTCCAAATGTGTGTGGGTAGAATATAAATCCCACGGGGATAAAATTGAAAAAAGTTGAAAAAAAATTTTTTTTTGGACTTAGTAATTTTTCCGGCGTTTATCAGACTTTCAGATAGGGGAAATGTCAGTGAGCGTTCCGATTTCAGTTCCAGAGCGATTCGCCCAATGAGTCCTTGATATTTAGTCGTTTTCAGCCAATTTTCAGGATTTTTGAAAATTTCACTTTTTTGTGAAAATATCCACTAAATGAGGGAATAATATGTGTGAGGGTACCCCAGGAGAGTTCCAAATGTGTGTGGGTAGAATATATATCCCACGGGGGTAAAATTTAAAAAGTTGAAAATTTTTTTGGGGGGACTTAGTCATTTTTCCGGCATTTATCAGACTTTCAGATAGGGGAAATGTCAGTGAGCATTCAGATGTCAGTTACAGAGCGATTCGCCCAATGAGTCCTTGATATTTAGTTGTTTTCAGCCAATTTTCTGGATTTTTGAAAATTTCACTTTTTGGTGAAATAATCCACTAAATGAGGGAATAATATGTGTGAGGGTACCCCAGGCGAGTTCCAAATGTGTTTAGGTAGAATATATATCCCACGGGGGTAAAATTGAAAAAAGTTTAAAAAATTTTTTTTTGGACTTAGTCATTTTTCCGTCGTTTATCAGACTTTCAGATGGGGGAATTGTCAGTGAGCGTTCCGATTTCAGTTCCAGAGCGATTCGCCCAATGAATCGTTGATATTTAGTAGTTTTCAGCCAATTTTCTGGATTTTTGAAAATGTCACTTTTTTTGTGAAAATATCCACTAAATGAGGGAATAATATGTGTGAGGGTACCCCAGGAGAGTTCCAAATGTGTGTGGGTAGAATATATATCCCACGGGGGTAAAATTGAAAAAAGTTGAAAAAAACATTTTTTTTGGACTTAGTAATTTTTCCGGCGTTTATCAGACTTTCAGATAGGGGAAATGTCAGTGAGCGTTCCGATTTCAGTTCCAGAGCGATTCGCCCAATGAGTCCTTGATATTTAGTCGTTTTCAGCCAATTTTCTGGATTTTTAAAAATTTCACTTTTTTGTGAAAATATCCACTAAATGAGGGAATAATATGTGTGAGGGTACCCCAGGAGAGTTCCAAATGTGTTTGGGTAGAATATATATCCCACGGGGGTAAAATTGAAAAAAGTTAAAAAAAATTTTTTTTGGACTTAGTCATTTTTCCGTCGTTTATCAGGTTTTCAGATAGGGGAATTGTCAGTGAGCGTTCCGATTTCAGTTCCAGAGCGATTCGCCCAATGAGTCCTTGATATTTATTCGTTTTCAGCCAATTTTCTGGATTTTTAAAAATTTCACTTTTTTGTGAAAATATCCACTAAATGAGGGAATAATATGTGTGAGGGTACCCCAGGAGAGTTCCAAATGTGTGTGGGTAGAATATATATCCCACGGGGATAAAATTGAAAAAAGTTGAAAAAAACATTTTTTTTGGACTTAGTAATTTTTCCGGCGTTTATCAGACTTTCAGATAGGGGAAATGTCAATGAGCGTTCCGATTTCAGTTCCAGAGCGATTCGCCCAATTCGGCCAATTTAGTTGTTTTCAGCCAATTTTCTGGATTTTTAAAAATGTCACTTTTTTGTGAAAATATCCACTAAATGAGGGAATAATATGTGTGAGGGTACCCCAGGAGAGTTCCAAATGTGTGTGGGTAGAATATATATCCCACGGGGATAAAATTGAAAAAAGTTGAAAAAAAATTTTTTTTTGGACTTAGTAATTTTTCCGGCGTTTATCTGACTTTCAGATAGGGGAAATGTCAGTGAGCTTTCCGATTTCAGTTCCAGAGCGATTCGCCCAATGAGTCCTTGATATTTAGTCGTTTTCAGCCAATTTTCTGGATTTTTGAAAATTTCACGTTTTTGTGAAAATATCCACTAAATGAGGGAATAATATGTGTGAGGGTACCCCAGGAGAGTTCCAAATGTGTGTGGGTAGAATATATATCCCACGAGGATAAAATTGAAAAAAGTTGAAAAAAAAATTTTTTTTGGACTTAGTAATTTTTCCGGCATTTATCAGACTTTCAGATAGGGGAAATGTCAGTGAGCGTTCCGATTTCAGTTCCAGAGCGATTCGCCCAATGAGTCCTTGATATTTAGTCGTTTTCAGACAATTTTCTGGATTTTTAAAAATTTCACTTTTTTGTGAAAATATCCACTAAATGAGGGAATAATATGTGTGAGGGTACCCCAGGCGAGTTCCAAATGTGTTTAGGTAGAATATATATCCCACGGGGGTAAAATTGAAAAAAGTTTAAAAAAATTTTTTTTGGACTTAGTCATTTTTCCGTGGTTTATCAGACTTTCAGATAGGGGAATTGTCAGTGAGCGTTCCGATTTCAGTTCCAGAGTGATTCGCCCAATGAATCGTTGATATTTAGTAGTTTTCAGCCAATTTTCTGGATTTTTGAAAATTTCACTTTTTTGTGAAGATATCCACTAAATGAGGGAATAATATGTGTGAGGGAACCCCAGGAGAGTTCCAAATGTGTTTGGGTAGAATATAAATCCCACGGGGATAAAACTGAAAAAAGTTGAAAATTTTTTTTGGGGGACTTAGTCATTTTTCCGGCATTTATCAGACTTTCAGATAGGGGAAATGTCAGTGAGCATTCAGATGTCAGTTCCAGAGCGATTCGCCCAATGAGTCCTTGATATTTAGTCGTTTTCAGCCAATTTTCTGGATTTTTGAAAATTTCACTTTTTGGTGAAAATATCCACTAAATGAGGGAATAATATGTGTGAGGGTACCCCAGGAGAGTTCCAAATGTGTGTGGGTAGAATATATATCCCACGGGGATAAAATTGAAAAAAGTTGAAAAAAACATTTTTTTTGGACTTAGTCATTTTTCCGGCGTTTATCAGACTTTCAGATAGGGGAAATGTCAATGAGCGTTCCGATTTCAGTTCCAGAGCGATTCGCCCAATTCGCCCAATTTAGTCGTTTTCAGCCAATTTTCTGGATTTTTGAAAATTTCACTTTTTGGTGAAAATATTCACTAAATGAGGGAATAATATGTGTGAGGGTACCCCAGGAGAGTTCCAAATGTGTTTGGGTAGAATTTATATCCCACGGGGGTAAAATTGAAAAAAGTTGAAAAAAATTTTTTTGGGACTTAGTCATTTTTCCGTCGTTTATCAGACTTTCAGATAGGGGAATTGTCAGTGAGCGTTCCGATTTCAGTTCCAGAGCTATTCGCCCAATGAGTCCTTGATATTTATTCGTTTTCAGCCAATTTTCTGGATTTTTTAAAATTTCACTTTTTTGTGAAAATATCCACTAAATGAGGGAATAATATGTGTGAGGGTACCCCAGGAGAGTTCCAAATGTGTGTGGGTAGAATATATATCCCACGGGGATAAAATTGAAAAAGGTTGAAAAAAAAATTTTTTTTGGACTTAGTAATTTTTCCGGCGTTTATCAGACTTTCAGATAGGGGAAATGTCAGTGAGCGTTCCGATTTCAGTTCCAGAGCGATTCACCCAATTCGCCCAATTTAGTCGTTTTCAGAAAATTTTCTGGATTTTTAAAAATGTCACTTTTTTGTGAAAATATCCACTAAATGAGGGAATAATATGTGTGAGGGTACCCCAGGAGAGTTTAAAATTTGTGTGGGTAGAATATATATCCCACGGGGATAAAATTGAAAAAAGTTGAAAAAAAATTTTTTTTTGGACTTGGTAATTTTTCCGGCGTTTATCTGACTTTCAGATAGGGGAAATGTCAGTGAGCGTTCCGATTTCAGTTCCAGAGCGATTCGCCCAATGAGTCCTTGATATTTAGTCGTTTTCAGCCAATTTTCTGGATTTTTAAAAATTTCACTTTTTTGTGAAAATATCCACTAAATGAGGGAATAATATGTGTGAGGGTACCCCAGGCGAGTTCCAAATGTGTTTAAGTAGAATATATATCCCACAGGGGTAAAATTGAAAAAAGTTTAAAAAAATTTTTTTTGGACTTAGTCATTTTTCCGTCGTTTATCAGACTTTCAGATAGGGGAAATGTCAATGAGCGTTCCGATTTCAGTTCCAGAGCGATTCGCCCAATTCGGCCAATTTAGTTGTTTTCAGCCAATTTTCTGGATTTTTAAAAATGTCACTTTTTTGTGAAAATATCCACTAAATGAGGGAATAATATGTGTGAGGGTACCCCAGGAGAGTTCCAAATGTGTGTGGGTAGAATATATATCCCACGGGGATAAAATTGAAAAAAGTTGAAAAAAAATTTTTTTTTGGACTTAGTAATTTTTCCGGCGTTTATCTGACTTTCAGATAGGGGAAATGTCAGTGAGCTTTCCGATTTCAGTTCCAGAGCGATTCGCCCAATGAGTCCTTGATATTTAGTCGTTTTCAGCCAATTTTCTGGATTTTTGAAAATTTCACGTTTTTGTGAAAATATCCACTAAATGAGGGAATAATATGTGTGAGGGTACCCCAGGAGAGTTCCAAATGTGTGTGGGTAGAATATATATCCCACGAGGATAAAATTGAAAAAAGTTGAAAAAAAAATTTTTTTTGGACTTAGTAATTTTTCCGGCATTTATCAGACTTTCAGATAGGGGAAATGTCAGTGAGCGTTCCGATTTCAGTTCCAGAGCGATTCGCCCAATGAGTCCTTGATATTTAGTCGTTTTCAGACAATTTTCTGGATTTTTAAAAATTTCACTTTTTTGTGAAAATATCCACTAAATGAGGGAATAATATGTGTGAGGGTACCCCAGGCGAGTTCCAAATGTGTTTAGGTAGAATATATATCCCACGGGGGTAAAATTGAAAAAAGTTTAAAAAAATTTTTTTTGGACTTAGTCATTTTTCCGTGGTTTATCAGACTTTCAGATAGGGGAATTGTCAGTGAGCGTTCCGATTTCAGTTCCAGAGTGATTCGCCCAATGAATCGTTGATATTTAGTAGTTTTCAGCCAATTTTCTGGATTTTTGAAAATTTCACTTTTTTGTGAAGATATCCACTAAATGAGGGAATAATATGTGTGAGGGTACCCCAGGAGAGTTCCAAATGTGTGTGGGTAGAATATAAATCCCACGGGGATAAAACTGAAAAAAGTTGAAAATTTTTTTTGGGGGACTTAGTCATTTTTCCGGCATTTATCAGACTTTCAGATAGGGGAAATGTCAGTGAGCATTCAGATGTCAGTTCCAGAGCGATTCGCCCAATGAGTCCTTGATATTTAGTCGTTTTCAGCCAATTTTCTGGATTTTTGAAAATTTCACTTTTTGGTGAAAATATCCACTAAATGAGGGAATAATATGTGTGAGGGTACCCCAGGAGAGTTCCAAATGTGTGTGGGTAGAATATATATCCCACGGGGATAAAATTGAAAAAAGTTGAAAAAAACATTTTTTTTGGACTTAGTCATTTTTCCGGCGTTTATCAGACTTTCAGATAGGGGAAATGTCAATGAGCGTTCCGATTTCAGTTCCAGAGCGATTCGCCCAATTCGCCCAATTTAGTCGTTTTCAGCCAATTTTCTGGATTTTTGAAAATTTCACTTTTTGGTGAAAATATCCACTAAATGAGGGAATAATATGTGTGAGGGTACCCCAGGAGAGTTCCAAATGTGTTTGGGTAGAATTTATATCCCACGGGGGTAAAATTGAAAAAAGTTGAAAAAAATTTTTTTGGGACTTAGTCATTTTTCCGTCGTTTATCAGACTTTCAGATAGGGGAATTGTCAGTGAGCGTTCCGATTTCAGTTCCAGAGCTATTCGCCCAATGAGTCCTTGATATTTATTCGTTTTCAGCCAATTTTCTGGATTTTTTAAAATTTCACTTTTTTGTGAAAATATCCACTAAATGAGGGAATAATATGTGTGAGGGTACCCCAGGAGAGTTTCAAATGTGTGTGGGTAGAATATATATCCCACGGGGATAAAATTGAAAAAAGTTGAAAAAAAATTTTTTTTTGGACTTAGTAATTTTTCCGGCGTTTATCTGACTTTCAGATAGGGGAAATGTCAGTGAGCGTTCCGATTTCAGTTCCAGAGCGATTCGCCAAATGAGTCCTTGATATTTAGTCGTTTTCAGCCAATTTTCTGGATTTTTAAAAATTTCACTTTTTTGTGAAAATATCCACTAAATGAGGGAATAATATTTGTGAGGGTACCCCAGGAGAGTTCCAAATGTGTGTGGGTAGAATATATATCCCACGGGGATAAAATTGAAAAAGGTTGAAAAAAAATATTTTTTTGGACTTAGTAATTTTTCCGGCGTTTATCTGACTTTCAGATAGGGGAATTGTCAGTGAGCGTTACGATTTCAGTTCCAGAGCGATTCGCCCAATGAATCGTTGATATTTAGTAGTTTTCAGCCAATTTTCTGGATTTTTGAAAATTTCACTTTTTTGTGAAAATATCCACTAAATGAGGGAATAATATGTGTGAGGGAATCCCAGGAGAGTTCCAAATGTGTGTGGGTAGAATATATATCCCACGGGGATAAAATTGAAAAAAGTTGAAAAAAATTTTTTTTTGGGAGTTAGTAATTTTTCCGGCGTTTATCAGACTTTCAGATAGGGGAAATGTCAGTGAGCGTTCCGATTTCAGTTCCAGAGCGATTCGCCCAATGAGTCCTTGATATTTAGTCGTTTTCAGCCAATTTTCTGGATTTTTAAAAATTTCACTTTTTTGTGAAAATATCCACTAAATGAGGGAATAATATGTGTGAGGGAATCCCAGGAGAGTTCCAAATGTGTGTGGGTAGAATATATATCCCACGGGAATAAAATTGAAAAAAGTTGAAAAAAAAATTTTTTTTGGACTTAGTAATTTTTCCGGCGTTTATCAGACTTTCAGATAGGGGAAATGTCAGTGAGCGTTCCGATTTCAGTTCCAGAGCGATTCGCCCAATGAGTCCTTGATATTTAGTCGTTTTCAGCCAATTTTCTGGATTTTTGAAAATTTCACTTTTTTGTGAAGATATCCACTAAATGAGGGAATGAGGGAATAATATGTGTGAGGGAACCCCAGGAGAGTTCCAAATGTGTGTGGGTAGAATATATATCCCTCGGCGGTAAAATTGAAAAAAGTTTAAAAAAAATTTTTTTTTGACTTAGTCATTTTTCCGGCGTTTATCAGACTTTCAGATAGGGGAAATGTCAGTGAGCGTTCTGATTTCAGTTCCAGAGCGATTCACACAATGAGTAATTGATATTTAGTCGTTTTCAGCCAATTTTCTGGATTTTTAAAAATTTCACTTTTTTGTGAAAATATCCACTAAATGAGGGAATAATATGTGTGAGGGTACCCCAGGAGAGTTCCAAATGTGTGTGGGTAGAATATATATCCCACGGGGATAAAATTGAAAAAAGTTGAAAAAAAATTTTTTTTTGGACTTAGTAATTTTTCCGGCGTTTATCAGACTTTCAGATAGGGGAAATTTCAGTGAGCGTTCCGATTTCAGTTCCAGAGCGATTCGCCCAATGAGTCCTTGATATTTAGTCGTTTTCAGCCAATTTTCTGGATTTTTGAAAATTTCACTTTTTTGTGAAAATATCCACTAAATGAGGGAATAATATGTGTGAGGGTACCCCAGGAGAGTTCCAAATGTGTGTGGGTAGAATATATATCCCACGAGGGTAAAATTGAAAAAAGTTTAAAAAAAATTTTTTTTGGACTTAGTCATTTTTCCGGCGTTTATCAGACTTTCAGATAGGGGAAATGTCAGTGAGCATTCCAATATCAGTTCCAGAGCGATTCACCCAATGAGTCCTTTATATTTAGTCGTTTTCAGCCAATTTTCTGGATTTTTAAAAATTTCACTTTTTTGTGAAAATATCCACTAAATGAGGGAATAATATGTGTGAGAGTACCCAAGGAGAGTTCCAAATGTGTGTGGGTAGAATACATATCTCACGGGGGTAAAATTGAAAAAAGTTTAAAAAAATTTTTTTGTGGACTTAGTCATTTTTCCGTCGTTTATCAGACTTTCAGATAGGGGAATTGTCAGTGAGCGTTCTGATTTCAGTTCCAGAGCAATTCGCCCAATGAATCCTTGATATTTAGTAGTTTTCAGCCAATTTTCTGGATTTTTGAAAATTTCACTTTTTTGTGAAAATATCCACTAAATGAGGGAATAATATGTGTGAGGGAACCCCAGGAGAGTTCCAAATATGTGTGGGTAGAATATATATCCCACGGGGATAAAATTGAAAAAAGTTGAAAAAAAAATTTTTTTTGGACTTAGTAATTTTTCCGGCGTTTATCAGACTTTCAGATAGGGGAAATGTCAGTGAGCGTTCCGATTTCAGTTCCAGAGCGATTCGCCCAATGAGTCCTTGATATTTAGTCGTTTTCAGACAATTTTCTGGATTTTTGAAAATTTCACTTTTTTGTGAAGATATCCACTAAATGAGGGAATAATATGTGTGAGGGAACCCCAGGAGAGTTCCAAATGTGTGTGGGTAGAATATATATCCCTCGGCGGTAAAATTGAAAAAAGTTTAAAAAAAATTTTTTTTTGACTTAGTCATTTTTCCGGCGTTTATCAGACTTTCAGATAGGGGAAATGTCAGTGAGCGTTCTGATTTCAGTTCCAGAGCGATTCACACAATGAGTAATTGATATTTAGTCGTTTTCAGCCAATTTTCTGGATTTTTAAAAATTTCACTTTTTTGTGAAAATATCCACTAAATGAGGGAATAATATGTGTGAGGGTACCCCAGGAGAGTTCCAAATGTGTGTGGGTAGAATATATATCCCACGGGGATAAAATTGAAAAAAGTTTAAAAAAAATTTTTTTTTGGACTTAGTAATTTTTCCGGCGTTTATCAGACTTTCAGATAGGGGAAATTTCAGTGAGCGTTCCGATTTCAGTTCCAGAGCGATTCGCCCAATGAGTCCTTGATATTTAGTCGTTTTCAGGCAATTTTCTGGATTTTTGAAAATTTCACTTTTTGGTGAAAATATTTACTAAATGAGGGAATAATATGTGTGAGCGCACCCAAGGAGAGTTCCAAATGTGTGTGCGTAGAATATATATCCCACGGGGATAAAATTGAAAAAAGTTGAAAAAAAGTTTTTTTGGGACTTAGTCATTTTTCCGGTGTTTATCAGACTTTCAGATATGGCAAATGGCAGTGAGAGTTCCGATTTCAGTTCCAGAGCGATTCGCCCAATGAGTCCTTGTTATTTACTCGTTTTCTGCCAATTTTCTGGATTTTTGAAAATTTCACTTTTTTGTGAAAATATCCACTAAATCAGGGAATAATATGTGTGAGGGTACCCCAGGAGAGTTCCAAATGTGTGTGGGTAGAATATATATCCCACGGGGGTAAAATTGAAAAAAGTTGAAACAATCTTTTTTTTGGACTTAGTCATTTTTCCGGCGTTTATTAGACTTTCAGAAAGGGGAAATGTCAGTGAGCGTTCCGATTTCAGTTCCAGAGCGATTCGCCCAATGAGTCCTTGTTATTTACTCGTTTTCTGCCAATTTTCTGGATTTTTGAAAATTTCACTTTTTTGTTAAAATATCCACTAAATGAGGGAATAATATGTGTGAGGGTACCCCAGGAGAGTTCCAAATGTGTGTGGGAAGAATATAAATCCCACGGGGGTAAAATTGAAAAAAGTTGAAAACATTTTTTTTTTTGGATTTTTTTCCGGCGTTTATTAGAATTTCAGATAGGGCAAATGTCAGTGAGCGTTCAAATTTCAGTTCCAGAGCGATTCGCCCAATGAGTCTTTGATATTTACGCGTTTTCAGCCAATTTTCTGGATTTTTGAAAATTTCACTTTTTTGTGAAAATATGCACTAAATGAGGGAATAATATGTGTGAGGATACCCCAGGAGAGTTCCAAATGTGTGTGGGTAGAATATATATCCCACGGGGGTAAAATTGAAAAAAGTTGAAAACATTTTTATTTTGGACATAGTCCGTTTTCTGACGTTTATCAGACTTTCCGATAGGGGAAATGTCAGTGAGCGTTCCGATTTCAGTTCCAGAGCGATTCGCCCAATGAGTCCTTGTTTTTTAGTCGTTTTCAGCCAATTTTCTGGATTTTTGAAAATTTCACTTTTTTGTGAAAATATCCACTAAATGATGGAATATTATGTGTGTGGGTACCCCAGGAGAGTTCCAAATGTGTGTGGGTAGAATATATATCCCACGGGGGTAAAATTGAAAAAAGTTGAAAACATTTTTTTTTGGACTTAGTCATTTTTCCGGTGTTTATCAGACTTTCAGATATGGCAAATGTCAGTGAGAGTTCCAATTTCAGTTCCAGAGCGATTCGCCAAATGAGTCCTTGTTATTTAGTCGTTTTCAGCCAATTTTCTGGATTTTTGAAAATTTTACTTTTTTGTGAAAATATCCACTAAATGAGGGAATAATATGTGTGAGGGTACCCCAGGAGAGTTCCAAATGTGTGTGGGAAGAATATATATCCCATGGTGGTAAAATTGAAAAAAGTTGAAAACATTTTTTTTTTGGACATAGTCATTTTTCTGACGTTTATTAGACTTTCAGAAAGGGGAAATGTCAGTGAGCGTTCTGATTTCAGTTCCAGAGCGATTCGCCCAATGAGTCCTTGTTATTTACTCGTTTTCAGCCAATTTTCTGGATTTTTGAAAATTTCACTTTTTTGTTAAAATATCCACTAAATGAGGGAATAATATGTGTGAGGGTACCCCAGGAGAGTTCCAAATGTGTGTGGGAAGAATATAAATCCAACGGGGGTAAAATTGAAAAAAGTTGAAAACATTTTTTTTTTTGGATTTTTTTCCGGCGTTTATTAGAATTTCAGATAGGGCAAATGTCAGTGAGCATTCAAATTTCAGTTCCAGAGCGATTCGCCCAATGAGTCTTTGATATTTACGCGTTTTCAGCCAATTTTCTGGATTTTTGAAAATTTCACTTTTTTGTGAAAATATCCACTAAATGAGGGAATGATATGTGTGAGGATACCCCAGGAGAGTTCCAAATGTGTGTGGGTAGAATATATATCCCACCGGGGTAAAATTGAAAAAAGTTGAAAAAATTTTTTTTTTGGACATAATCAGTTTTCTGACGTTTATCAGACTTTCCGATAGGGGAAATGTCAGTGAGCGTTCCGATTTCAGTTCCAGAGCGATTCGCCCAATAAGTCCTTGTTATTGAGCCGTTTTCAGGCAATTTTCTGGATTTTTGAAAATTTCACTTTTTTGTGAAAATATCCACTAAATGAGGGAATAATATGTGTGAGGGTACCCCAGGAGAGCTCCAAATGTGTGTGGGTAGAATATATATCCCACGGGGGTAAAATTGAGAAAAGTTGAAAACATTTTTTTTTTGGACTTAGTCATTTTTCTGACGTTTATCAGACTTTCAGAAAGGGGAAATGTCAGTGAGCGTTCCGATTTCAGTTCCAGAGCGATTCGCCCAATGAGTCCTTGTTATTTACGCGTTTTCAGCCAATTTTCTGGATTTTTGAAAATTTCACTTTTTTGTTAAAATATCCACTAAATGAGGGAATAATATGTGTGAGGGTACCCCAGGAGAGTTCCAAATGTGTGTGGGAAGAATATAAATCCCACGGGGGTAAAATTGAAAAAAGTTGAAAACATTTTTTTTTTTGGATTTTTTTCCGGCGTTTATTAGAATTTCAGATAGGGCAAATGTCAGTGAGCGTTCAAATTTCAGTTCCAGAGCGATTCGCCCAATGAGTCTTTGATATTTACGCGTTTTCAGCCAATTTTCTGGATTTTTGAAAATTTCACTTTTTTGTGAAAATATCCACTAAATGAGGGAATAATATGTGTGAGGATACCCCAGGAGAGTTCCAAATGTGTGTGGGTAGAATATATATCCCACGGGGGTAAAATTGAAAAAAGTTGAAAACATTTTTTTTTTGGACACAGTCAGTTTTCTGACGTTTATCAGACTTTCAGATAGGGGAAATGTCAGTGTGCATTCCGATTTCAGTTCCAGAGCGATTCGCCCAATGAGTCCTTGTTATTTAGTCGTTTTCAGCCAATTTTCTGGATTTTTGAAAATTTCACTTTTTTGTGAAAATATCCACTAAATGATGGAATATTATGTGTGTGGGTACCCCAGGAGAGTTCCAAATGTGTGTGGGTAGAATATATATCCCACGGGGGTAAAATTGAAAAAAGTTGAAAACATTTTTTTTTGGACTTAGTCATTTTTCCGGTGTTTATCAGACTTTCAGATATGGCAAATGTCAGTGAGAGTTCCAATTTCAGTTCCAGAGCGATTCGCCCAATGAGTCTTTGATATTTAGTCGTTTTCAGCCAATTTTCTGGATTTTTGAAAATTTTACTTTTTTGTGAAAATATCCACTAAATGAGGGAATAATATGTGTGAGGGTACCCCAGGAGAGTTCCAAATGTGTGTGGGAAGAATATATATCCCATGGTGGTAAAATTGAAAAAAGTTGAAAACATTTTTTTTTTGGACATAGTCATTTTTCTGACGTTTATCAGACTTTCAGATAGGGGAAATGTCAGTGAGCATTCCGATTTCAGTTCCAGAGCGATTCGCCCAATGAGTCCTTGTTATTTAGTCGTTTTCAGCCAATTTTCTGGATTTTTGAAAATTTCACTTTTTTGTGAAAATATCCACTAAATGAGGGAATAATATGTGTGAGGGTACCCCAGGAGAGTTCCAAATGTGTGTGGGTAGAATATATATCCCACGGGGGTAAAATTAAAAAAAGTTGAAAAAAATTTTTTTTTGGACTGTCATTTTTCCGGCGTTTATCAGACTTTCAGATAGGGGAAATGTCAGTGATCGCGGCGATTTCAGTTCCAGAGCGATTCGCCCAATGAGTCCTTGTTATTTAGTCGTTTTCAGCCAATTTTCTGGATTTTTGAAAATTTCACTTTTTTGTGAAAATATCCAATAAATGAGGGAATAATATGTGTGAGGGTACCCCAGGAGAGTTCCAAATGTGTATGGGAAGAATATAAATCCCACGGGGGTAAAATTGAAAAAAGTTGAAAACATTTTTTTTTTTTGGACTTAGTCATTTTTACGTCGTTTATCAGACTTTCAGATAGGGGAATTGTCAGTGAGCGTTCCGATTTCAGTTCCAGAGCGATTCGCCCATTGAGTCCTTGATATTTAGTCGTTTTCAAACAATTTTCTGGATTTTTGCAAATTTCACTTTTTTGTGAAAATATCCACTAAATGAGGGAATAATATGTGTGAGGGTACCCCAGGAGAGTTCCAAATGTGTGTGGGTAGAATATATATCCCACGGGGGTAAAATTGAAAAAAGTTGAAAACATTTTTTTTTGGACATAGTCATTTTTCTGACGTTTATCAGACTTTCAGATAGGGGAAATGTCAGTGAGCATTCCGATTTCAGTTCCAGAGCGATTCGCCCAATGAGTCCTTGATATTTAGTCGATTTCAGCCAATTTTCTGGATTTTTGAAAATTTCACTTTTTTGTGAAAATATCCACAAAATGAGGGAATAATATGTGTGAGGGTACCCCAGGAGAGTTCCAAATGTGTGTGGGTAGAATATATATCCCACGGGGGTAAAATTGAAAAAAGTTGAAAACATTTTTTTTTTGGATTTTTTTCCAGCGTTTAATAGATTTTCAGATAGGGGAAATGTCAGTGAGCGTTCCAATTTCAGTTCCAGAGCGATTCGCCCAATGAGTCTTTGATATTTACTCGTTTTCAACCGATTTTCTGGATTTTTGAAAATTTCACTTTTTTGTGAAAATATCCACTAAATGAGGGAATAATATGTGTGAGGGTACCCCAGGAGAGTTCCAAATGTGTGTGGGTAGAATATATATCCCACGGGGGTAAAATTGAAAAAAGTTGAAAACATTTTTTTTTTTACATAGTCATTTTTCTGACGTTTATCAGACTTTCAGATAGGGGAAATGTCAGTGAGCGTGGCGATTTCAGTTCCAGAGCGATTCGCCCAATGAGTCCTTGTTATTTAGTCGTTTTCAGCCAATTTTCTGGATTTTTGAAAATTTCACTTTTTTGTGAAAATATCCAATAAATGAGGGAATAATATGTGTGAGGGTACCCCAGGAGAGTTCCAAATGTGTGTGTGAAGAATATACATCCCACGGGGGTAAAATTGAAAAAAGTTGAAAACATTTTTTTTTTTTTGGACTTAGTCATTTTTACGTCGTTTATCAGACTTTCAGATAGGGGAATTGTCAGTGAGCGTTCCGATTTCAGTTCCAGAGCGATTCGCCCATTGAGTCCTTGATATTTAGTCTTTTTCAAACAATTTTCTGGATTTTTGAAAATTTCACTTTTTTGTGAAAATATCCACTAAATGAGGGAATAATATGTGTGAGGGTACCCCAGGAGAGTTCCAAATGGATGTGGGTAGAATATATATCCCACGGGGGTAAAATTGAAAAAAGTTGAAAAAAATTTTTTTGGGGACTTAGTCATTTTTCTGACGTTTATCAGACTTTCAGATAGGGGAAATGTCAGTGAGCGTTCCAATTTCAGTTCCAGAGCGATTCGCCCAATGAGTCCTTGCTATTTAGTCGTTTTCAGCCAATTTTCTGGATTTTTGAAAATTTCACTTTTTTGTGAAAATATCCACTAAATGAGGGAATATTATGTGTGAGGGTACCCCAGGAGAGTTCCAAATGTGTGTGGGTAGAATATATATCCCACGGGGGTAAAATTGAAAAAAGTTAAAAACATTTTTTTTTGGGCCTTAGTAATTTTTCCGGCGTATATCAGACTTTCAGATAGGGGAAATGTCAGTGAGCGTGGCGATTTCAGTTCCAGAGCGATTCGCCCAATGAGTCCTTGTTATTTAGTCGTTTTCAGCCAATTTTCTGGATTTTTGAAAATTTCACTTTTTTGTGAAAATATCCATTAAATGAGGGAATAATATGTGTGAGGGAATCCCAGGAGAGTTCCAAATGTGTGTGGGTAGAATATATATCCCACGGGGATAAAATTGAAAAAAGTTGAAAAAAAAATTTTTTTTGGACTTAGTAATTTTTCCGGCGTTTATCAGACTTTCAGATAGGGGAAATGTCAGTGAGCGTTCCGATTTCAGTTCCAGAGCGATTCGCCAAATGAGTCCTTGATATTTATTCGTTTTCAGCCAATTTTCTGGATTTTTAAAAATTTCACTTTTTTGTGAAAATATCCACTAAATGAGGGAATAATATGTGTGAGGGTACCCCAGGAGAGTTCCAAATGTGTTTGGGAAGAATATATATCCCACGGGGCTAAAATTGAAAAAAGTTGAAAAAAAATTTTTTTGGACTTAGTCATTTTTCCGTCGTTTATCAGATTTTCAGATAGGGGAATTGTCAGTGAGCGTTCCGATTTCAGTTCCAGAGCGATCCGCCCAATGAGTCCTTGATATTTATTCGTTTTCAGCCAATTTTCTGGATTTTTAAAAATTTCACTTTTTTGTGAAAATATCCACTAAATGAGAGAATAGTATGTGTGAGGGTACCCCAGGAGAGTTCCAAATGTGTGTGGGTAGAATATATATCCCACGGGGATAAAATTGAAAAAGGTTGAAAAAAAATTTTTTTTTGGACTTAGTAATTTTTCCGGCGTTTATCTGACTTTCAGATAGGGGAATTGTCAGTGCACGTTCCGATTTCAGTTCCAGAGCGATTCGCCCAATGTATCCTTGATATTTAGTAGTTTTCAGCCAATTTTCTGGATTTTTGAAAATTTCACTTTTTTGTGAAAATATCCATTAAATGAGGGAATAATATGTGTGAGGGAATCCCAGGAGAGTTCCAAATGTGTGTGGGTAGAATATATATCCCACGGGGATAAAATTGAAAAAAGTTGAAAAAAAAATTTTTTTTGGACTTAGTAATTTTTCCGGCGTTTATCTGACTTTCAGATAGGGGAATTGTCAGTGCACGTTCCGATTTCAGTTCCAGAGCGATTCGCCCAATGTATCCTTGATATTTAGTAGTTTTCAGCCAATTTTCTGGATTTTTGAAAATTTCACTTTTTTGTGAAAATATCCATTAAATGAGGGAATAATATGTGTGAGGGAATCCCAGGAGAGTTCCAAATGTGTGTGGGTAGAATATATATCCCACGGGGATAAAATTGAAAAAAGTTGAAAAAAAAATTTTTTTTGGACTTAGTAATTTTTCCGGCGTTTATCAGACTTTCAGATAGGGGAAATGTCAGTGAGCGTTCCGATTTCAGTTCCAGAGCGATTCGCCAAATGAGTCCTTGATATTTAGTCGTTTTCAGCCAATTTTCTGGATTTTTAAAAATTTCACTTTTTTGTGAAAATATCCACTAAATGAGGGAATAATATGTGTGAGGGTACCCCAGGAGAGTTCCAAATGTGTTTGGGAAGAATATATATCCCACGGGGGTAAAATTGAAAAAAGTTGAAAAAAAATTTTTTTGGACTTAGTCATTTTTCCGTCGTTTAGCAGATTTTCAGATAGGGGAATTGTCAGTGAGCGTTCCGATTTCAGTTCCAGAGCGATTCGCCCAATGAGTCCTTGATATTTATTCGTTTTCAGCCAATTTTCTGGATTTTTAAAAATTTCACTTTTTTGTGAAAATATCCACTAAATGAGGGAATAATATGTGTGAGGGAATCCCAGGAGAGTTCCAAATGTGTGTGGGTAGAATATATATCCCACGGGGATAAAATTGAAAAAGGTTGAAAAAAAATTTTTTTTTGGACTTAGTAATTTTTCCGGCGTTTATCTGACTTTCAGATAGGGGAATTGTCAGTGCACGTTCCGATTTCAGTTCCAGAGCGATTCGCCCAATGTATCCTTGATATTTAGTAGTTTTCAGCCAATTTTCTGGATTTTTGAAAATTTCACTTTTTTGTGAAAATATCCATTAAATGAGGGAATAATATGTGTGAGGGAATCCCAGGAGAGTTCCAAATGTGTGTGGGTAGAATATATATCCCACGGGGATAAAATTGAAAAAAGTTGAAAAAAAAATTTTTTTTGGACTTAGTAATTTTTCCGGCGTTTATCAGACTTTCAGATAGGGGAAATGTCAGTGAGCATTCCGATTTCAGTTCCAGAGCGATTCGCCAAATGAGTCCTTGATATTTAGTCGTTTTCAGCCAATTTTCTGGATTTTTGAAAATTTCACTTTTTTGTGAAAATATCCACTAAATGAGGGAATATTATGTGTGAGGGTATCCCAGGAGAGTTCCAAATGTGTGTGGGTAGAATATATATCCCACGGGGGTAAAATTGAAAAAAGTTAAAAACATTTTTTTTTGGGCCTTAGTAATTTTTCCGGCGTATATCAGACTTTCAGATAGGGGAAATGTCAGTGAGCGTGGCGATTTCAGTTCCAGAGCGATTCGCCCAATCAGTCCTTGTTATTTAGTCGTTTTCAGCCAATTTTCTGGATTTTTGAAAATTTCACTTTTTTGTGAAAATATCCATTAAATGAGGGAATAATATGTGTGAGGGAATCCCAGGAGAGTTCCAAATGTGTGTGGATAGAATATATATCCCACGGGGATAAAATTGAAAAAAGTTGAAAAAAAAATTTTTTTTGGACTTAGTAATTTTTCCGGCGTTTATCAGACTTTCAGATAGGGGAAATGTCAGTGAGCGTTCCGATTTCAGTTCCAGAGCGATTCGCCAAATGAGTCCTTGATATTTATTCGTTTTCAGCCAATTTTCTGGATTTTTAAAAATTTCACTTTTTTGTGAAAATATCCACTAAATGAGGGAATAATATGTGTGAGGGTACCCCAGGAGAGTTCCAAATGTGTTTGGGAAGAATATATATCCCACGGGGGTAAAATTGAAAAAAGTTGAAAAAAAATTTTTTTGGACTTAGTCATTTTTCCGTCGTTTATCAGATTTTCAGATAGGGGAATTGTCAGTGAGCGTTCCGATTTCAGTTCCAGAGCGATTCGCCCAATGAGTCCTTGATATTTATTCGTTTTCAGCCAATTTTCTGGATTTTTAAAAATTTCACTTTTTTGTGAAAATATCCACTAAATGAGGGAATAATATGTGTGAGGGTACCCCAGGAGAGTTCCAAATGTGTGTGGGTAGAATATATATCCCACGGGGATAAAATTGAAAAAGGTTGAAAAAAATTTTTTTTTTGGACTTAGTAATTTTTCCGGCGTTTATCTGACTTTCAGATAGGGGAATTGTCAGTGCACGTTCCGATTTCAGTTCCAGAGCGATTCGCCCAATGTATCCTTGATATTTAGTAGTTTTCAGCCAATTTTCTGGATTTTTGAAAATTTCACTTTTTTGTGAAAATATCCATTAAATGAGGGAATAATATGTGTGAGGGAATCCCAGGAGAGTTCCAAATGTGTGTGGGTAGAATATATATCCCACGGGGATAAAATTGAAAAAAGTTGAAAAAAAAATTTTTTTTGGACTTAGTAATTTTTCAGCCGTTTATCTGACTTTCAGATAGGGGAATTGTCAGTGCACGTTCCAATTTCAGTTCCAGAGCGATTCGCCCAATGTATCCTTGATATTTAGTAGTTTTCAGCCAATTTTCTGGATTTTTGAAAATTTCACTTTTTTGTGAAAATATCCATTAAATGAGGGAATAATATGTGTGAGGGAATCCCAGGAGAGTTCCAAATGTGTGTGGGTAGAATATATATCCCACGGGGATAAAATTGAAAAAAGTTGAAAAAAAAATTTTTTTTGGACTTAGTAATTTTTCCGGCGTTTATCTGACTTTCAGATAGGGGAATTGTCAGTGCACGTTCCGATTTCAGTTCCAGAGCGATTCGCCCAATGTATCCTTGATATTTAGTAGTTTTCAGCCAATTTTCTGGATTTTTGAAAATTTCACTTTTTTGTGAAAATATCCATTAAATGAGGGAATAATATGTGTGAGGGAATCCCAGGAGAGTTCCAAATGTGTGTGGGTAGAATATATATCCCACGGGGATAAAATTGAAAAAAGTTGAAAAAAAAATTTTTTTTGGACTTAGTAATTTTTCCGGCGTTTATCAGACTTTCAGATAGGGGAAATGTCAGTGAGCATTCCGATTTCAGTTCCAGAGCGATTCGCCAAATGAGTCCTTGATATTTAGTCGTTTTCAGCCAATTTTCTGGATTTTTGAAAATTTCACTTTTTTGTGAAAATATCCACTAAATGAGGGAATATTATGTGTGAGGGTATCCCAGGAGAGTTCCAAATGTGTGTGGGTAGAATATATATCCCACGGGGGTAAAATTGAAAAAAGTTAAAAACATTTTTTTTTGGGCCTTAGTAATTTTTCCGGCGTATATCAGACTTTCAGATAGGGGAAATGTCAGTGAGCGTGGCGATTTCAGTTCCAGAGCGATTCGCCCAATCAGTCCTTGTTATTTAGTCGTTTTCAGCCAATTTTCTGGATTTTTGAAAATTTCACTTTTTTGTGAAAATATCCATTAAATGAGGGAATAATATGTGTGAGGGAATCCCAGGAGAGTTCCAAATGTGTGTGGATAGAATATATATCCCACGGGGATAAAATTGAAAAAAGTTGAAAAAAAAATTTTTTTTGGACTTAGTAATTTTTCCGGCGTTTATCAGACTTTCAGATAGGGGAAATGTCAGTGAGCGTTCCGATTTCAGTTCCAGAGCGATTCGCCAAATGAGTCCTTGATATTTATTCGTTTTCAGCCAATTTTCTGGATTTTTAAAAATTTCACTTTTTTGTGAAAATATCCACTAAATGAGGGAATAATATGTGTGAGGGTACCCCAGGAGAGTTCCAAATGTGTTTGGGAAGAATATATATCCCACGGGGGTAAAATTGAAAAAAGTTGAAAAAAAATTTTTTTGGACTTAGTCATTTTTCCGTCGTTTATCAGATTTTCAGATAGGGGAATTGTCAGTGAGCGTTCCGATTTCAGTTCCAGAGCGATTCGCCCAATGAGTCCTTGATATTTATTCGTTTTCAGCCAATTTTCTGGATTTTTAAAAATTTCACTTTTTTGTGAAAATATCCACTAAATGAGGGAATAATATGTGTGAGGGTACCCCAGGAGAGTTCCAAATGTGTGTGGGTAGAATATATATCCCACGGGGATAAAATTGAAAAAGGTTGAAAAAAAATTTTTTTTTGGACTTAGTAATTTTTCCGGCGTTTATCTGACTTTCAGATAGGGGAATTGTCAGTGCACGTTCCGATTTCAGTTCCAGAGCGATTCGCCCAATGTATCCTTGATATTTAGTAGTTTTCAGCCAATTTTCTGGATTTTTGAAAATTTCACTTTTTTGTGAAAATATCCATTAAATGAGGGAATAATATGTGTGAGGGAATCCCAGGAGAGTTCCAAATGTGTGTGGGTAGAATATATATCCCACGGGGATAAAATTGAAAAAAGTTGAAAAAAAAATTTTTTTTGGACTTCGTAATTTTTCAGCCGTTTATCTGACTTTCAGATAGGGGAATTGTCAGTGCACGTTCCAATTTCAGTTCCAGAGCGATTCGCCCAATGTATCCTTGATATTTAGTAGTTTTCAGCCAATTTTCTGGATTTTTGAAAATTTCACTTTTTTGTGAAAATATCCATTAAATGAGGGAATAATATGTGTGAGGGAATCCCAGGAGAGTTCCAAATGTGTGTGGGTAGAATATATATCCCACGGGGATAAAATTGAAAAAAGTTGAAAAAAAATTTTTTTTTGGACTTAGTAATTTTTCCGGCGTTTATCAGACTTTCAGATAGGGGAAATGTCAGTGAGCGTTCCGATTTCAGTTCCAGAGCGATTCGCCAAATGAGTCCTTGATATTTAGTCGTTTTCAGCCAATTTTCTGGATTTTTAAAAATTTCACTTTTTTGTGAAAATATCCACTAAATGAGGGAATAATATGTGTGAGGGTACCCCAGGAGAGTTCCAAATGTGTTTGGGAAGAATATATATCCCACGGGGGTAAAATTGAAAAAAGTTGAAAAAAAATTTTTTTGGACTTAGTCATTTTTCCGTCGTTTATCAGATTTTCAGATAGGGGAATTGTCAGTGAGCGTTCCGATTTCAGTTCCAGAGCGATTTGCCCTATGAGTCCTTGATATTTAGTCGTTTTCAGCCAATTTTCTGGATTTTTAAAATTTCACTTTTTTGTGAAAATATCCACTAAATGAGGGAATAATATGTGTGAGGGTACCCCAGGCGAGTTCCAAATGTGTTTGGGTAGAATATATATCCCACGGGGGTAAAATTGAAAAAAGTTTAAAAAAATTTTTTTTGGACTTAGTCATTTTTCCGTCGTTTATCAGACTTTCAGATAGGGGAATTGTCAGTGAGCGTTACGATTTCAGTTCCAGAGCGATTCGCCCAATGAATCGTTGATATTTAGTAGTTTTCAGCCAATTTTCTGGATTTTTGAAAATTTCACTTTTTTGTGAAGATATCCACTAAATGAGGGAATAATATGTGTGAGGGAACCCCAGGAGAGTTCCAAATGTGTGTGGGTAGAATATAAATCCCACGGGGATAAAATTGAAAAAAGTTGAAAAAAAATTTTTTTTTGGACTTAGTAATTTTTCCGGCATTTATCTGACTTTCAGATAGGGGAAATGTCAGTGAGCGTTCCGATTTCAGTTCCAGAGCGATTCGCCCAATGAGTCCTTGATATTTAGTCGTTTTCAGCCAATTTTCTGGATTTTTGAAAATTTCATTTTTTTGTGAAAATATCCACTAAATGAGGGAATAATATGTGTGAGGGAATCCCAGGAGAGTTCCAAATGTGTGTGGGTAGAATATATATCCCACGGGGATAAAATTGAAAAAAGTTGAAAAAAATTTTTTTTTTGGAGTTAGTAATTTTTCCGGCGTTTATCAGACTTTCAGATAGGGGAAATGTCAGTGAGCGTTCCGATTTCAGTTCCAGAGCGATTCGCCCAATGAGTCCTTGATATTTAGTCGTTTTCAGCCAATTTTCTGGATTTTTAAAAATTTCACTTTTTTGTGAAAATATCCACTAAATGAGGGAATAATATGTGTGAGGGTACCCCAGGAGAGTTCCAAATGTGTGTGGGTAGAATATATATCCCACGGGGATAAAATTGAAAAAGGTTGAAAAAAAATTTTTTTTTGGACTTAGTAATTTTTCCGGCGTTTATCTGACTTTCAGATAGGGGAATTGTCAGTGCACGTTCCGATTTCAGTTCCAGAGCGATTCGCCCAATGTATCCTTGATATTTAGTAGTTTTCAGCCAATTTTCTGGATTTTTGAAAATTTCACTTTTTTGTGAAAATATCCATTAAATGAGGGAATAATATGTGTGAGGGAATCCCAGGAGAGTTCCAAATGTGTGTGGGTAGAATATATATCCCACGGGGATAAAATTGAAAAAAGTTGAAAAAAAAATTTTTTTTGGACTTAGTAATTTTTCCGGCGTTTATCAGACTTTCAGATAGGGGAAATGTCAGTGAGCATTCCGATTTCAGTTCCAGAGCGATTCGCCAAATGAGTCCTTGATATTTAGTCGTTTTCAGCCAATTTTCTGGATTTTTGAAAATTTCACTTTTTTGTGAAAATATCCACTAAATGAGGGAATATTATGTGTGAGGGTATCCCAGGAGAGTTCCAAATGTGTGTGGGTAGAATATATATCCCACGGGGGTAAAATTGAAAAAAGTTAAAAACATTTTTTTTTGGGCCTTAGTAATTTTTCCGGCGTATATCAGACTTTCAGATAGGGGAAATGTCAGTGAGCGTGGCGATTTCAGTTCCAGAGCGATTCGCCCAATCAGTCCTTGTTATTTAGTCGTTTTCAGCCAATTTTCTGGATTTTTGAAAATTTCACTTTTTTGTGAAAATATCCATTAAATGAGGGAATAATATGTGTGAGGGAATCCCAGGAGAGTTCCAAATGTGTGTGGATAGAATATATATCCCACGGGGATAAAATTGAAAAAAGTTGAAAAAAAAATTTTTTTTGGACTTAGTAATTTTTCCGGCGTTTATCAGACTTTCAGATAGGGGAAATGTCAGTGAGCGTTCCGATTTCAGTTCCAGAGCGATTCGCCAAATGAGTCCTTGATATTTATTCGTTTTCAGCCAATTTTCTGGATTTTTAAAAATTTCACTTTTTTGTGAAAATATCCACTAAATGAGGGAATAATATGTGTGAGGGTACCCCAGGAGAGTTCCAAATGTGTTTGGGAAGAATATATATCCCACGGGGGTAAAATTGAAAAAAGTTGAAAAAAAATTTTTTTGGACTTAGTCATTTTTCCGTCGTTTATCAGATTTTCAGATAGGGGAATTGTCAGTGAGCGTTCCGATTTCAGTTCCAGAGCGATTCGCCCAATGAGTCCTTGATATTTATTCGTTTTCAGCCAATTTTCTGGATTTTTAAAAATTTCACTTTTTTGTGAAAATATCCACTAAATGAGGGAATAATATGTGTGAGGGTACCCCAGGAGAGTTCCAAATGTGTGTGGGTAGAATATATATCCCACGGGGATAAAATTGAAAAAGGTTGAAAAAAAATTTTTTTTTGGACTTAGTAATTTTTCCGGCGTTTATCTGACTTTCAGATAGGGGAATTGTCAGTGCACGTTCCGATTTCAGTTCCAGAGCGATTCGCCCAATGTATCCTTGATATTTAGTAGTTTTCAGCCAATTTTCTGGATTTTTGAAAATTTCACTTTTTTGTGAAAATATCCATTAAATGAGGGAATAATATGTGTGAGGGAATCCCAGGAGAGTTCCAAATGTGTGTGGGTAGAATATATATCCCACGGGGATAAAATTGAAAAAAGTTGAAAAAAAAATTTTTTTTGGACTTAGTAATTTTTCAGCCGTTTATCTGACTTTCAGATAGGGGAATTGTCAGTGCACGTTCCAATTTCAGTTCCAGAGCGATTCGCCCAATGTATCCTTGATATTTAGTAGTTTTCAGCCAATTTTCTGGATTTTTGAAAATTTCACTTTTTTGTGAAAATATCCATTAAATGAGGGAATAATATGTGTGAGGGAATCCCAGGAGAGTTCCAAATGTGTGTGGGTAGAATATATATCCCACGGGGATAAAATTGAAAAAAGTTGAAAAAAAAATTTTTTTTGGACTTAGTAATTTTTCCGGCGTTTATCTGACTTTCAGATAGGGGAATTGTCAGTGCACGTTCCGATTTCAGTTCCAGAGCGATTCGCCCAATGTATCCTTGATATTTAGTAGTTTTCAGCCAATTTTCTGGATTTTTGAAAATTTCACTTTTTTGTGAAAATATCCATTAAATGAGGGAATAATATGTGTGAGGGAATCCCAGGAGAGTTCCAAATGTGTGTGGGTAGAATATATATCCCACGGGGATAAAATTGAAAAAAGTTGAAAAAAAATTTTTTTTTGGACTTAGTAATTTTTCCGGCGTTTATCAGACTTTCAGATAGGGGAAATGTCAGTGAGCGTTCCGATTTCAGTTCCAGAGCGATTCGCCAAATGAGTCCTTGATATTTAGTCGTTTTCAGCCAATTTTCTGGATTTTTAAAAATTTCACTTTTTTGTGAAAATATCCACTAAATGAGGGAATAATATGTGTGAGGGTACCCCAGGAGAGTTCCAAATGTGTTTGGGAAGAATATATATCCCACGGGGGTAAAATTGAAAAAAGTTGAAAAAAAATTTTTTTGGACTTAGTCATTTTTCCGTCGTTTATCAGATTTTCAGATAGGGGAATTGTCAGTGAGCGTTCCGATTTCAGTTCCAGAGCGATTTGCCCTATGAGTCCTTGATATTTAGTCGTTTTCAGCCAATTTTCTGGATTTTTAAAATTTCACTTTTTTGTGAAAATATCCACTAAATGAGGGAATAATATGTGTGAGGGTACCCCAGGCGAGTTCCAAATGTGTTTGGGTAGAATATATATCCCACGGGGGTAAAATTGAAAAAAGTTTAAAAAAATTTTTTTTGGACTTAGTCATTTTTCCGTCGTTTATCAGACTTTCAGATAGGGGAATTGTCAGTGAGCGTTACGATTTCAGTTCCAGAGCGATTCGCCCAATGAATCGTTGATATTTAGTAGTTTTCAGCCAATTTTCTGGATTTTTGAAAATTTCACTTTTTTGTGAAGATATCCACTAAATGAGGGAATAATATGTGTGAGGGAACCCCAGGAGAGTTCCAAATGTGTGTGGGTAGAATATAAATCCCACGGGGATAAAATTGAAAAAAGTTGAAAAAAAATTTTTTTTTGGACTTAGTAATTTTTCCGGCATTTATCTGACTTTCAGATAGGGGAAATGTCAGTGAGCGTTCCGATTTCAGTTCCAGAGCGATTCGCCCAATGAGTCCTTGATATTTAGTCGTTTTCAGCCAATTTTCTGGATTTTTGAAAATTTCATTTTTTTGTGAAAATATCCACTAAATGAGGGAATAATATGTGTGAGGGAATCCCAGGAGAGTTCCAAATGTGTGTGGGTAGAATATATATCCCACGGGGATAAAATTGAAAAAAGTTGAAAAAAATTTTTTTTTTGGAGTTAGTAATTTTTCCGGCGTTTATCAGACTTTCAGATAGGGGAAATGTCAGTGAGCGTTCCGATTTCAGTTCCAGAGCGATTCGCCCAATGAGTCCTTGATATTTAGTCGTTTTCAGCCAATTTTCTGGATTTTTAAAAATTTCACTTTTTTGTGAAAATATCCACTAAATGAGGGAATAATATGTGTGAGGGTACCCCAGGAGAGTTCCAAATGTGTGTGGGTAGAATATATATCCCACGGGGATAAAATTGAAAAAGGTTGAAAAAAAATTTTTTTTTGGACTTAGTAATTTTTCCGGCGTTTATCTGACTTTCAGATAGGGGAATTGTCAGTGCACGTTCCGATTTCAGTTCCAGAGCGATTCGCCCAATGTATCGTTGATATTTAGTAGTTTTCAGCCAATTTTCTGGATTTTTGAAAATTTCACTTTTTTGTGAAAATATCCATTAAATGAGGGAATAATATGTGTGAGGGAATCCCAGGAGAGTTCCAAATGTGTGTGGGTAGAATATATATCCCACGGGGATAAAATTGAAAAAAGTTGAAAAAAAAATTTTTTTTGGACTTAGTAATTTTTCCGGCGTTTATCTGACTTTCAGATAGGGGAATTGTCAGTGCACGTTCCGATTTCAGTTCCAGAGCGATTCACCCAATGTATCCTTGATATTTAGTAGTTTTCAGCCAATTTTCTGGATTTTTGAAAATTTCACTTTTTTGTGAAAATATCCATTAAATGAGGGAATAATATGTGTGAGGGAATCCCAGGAGAGTTCCAAATGTGTGTGGGTAGAATATATATCCCACGGGGATAAAATTGAAAAAAGTTGAAAAAAAAATTTTTTTTGGACTTAGTAATTTTTCCGGCGTTTATCAGACTTTCAGATAGGGGAAATGTCGGTGAGCGTTCCGATTTCAGTTCCAGAGCGATTCGCCAAATGAGTCCTTGATATTTAGTCGTTTTCAGCCAATTTTCTGGATTTTTAAAAATTTCACTTTTTTGTGAAAATATCCACTAAATGAGGGAATAATATGTGTGAGGGTACCCCAGGAGAGTTCCAAATGTGTTTGGGAAGAATATATATCCCACGGGGGTAAAATTGAAAAAAGTTGAAAAAAAATTTTTTTGGACTTAGTCATTTTTCCGTCATTTATCAGATTTTCAGATAGGGGAATTGTCAGTGAGCGTTCCGATTTCAGTTCCAGAGCGATTCGCCCAATGAGTCCTTGATATTTATTCGTTTTCAGCCAATTTTCTGGATTTTTGAAAATTTCACTTTTTTGTGAAAATATCCATTAAATGAGGGAATAATATGTGTGAGGGAATCCCAGGAGAGTTCCAAATGTGTGTGGGTAGAATATATATCCCACGGGGATAAAATTGAAAAAAGTTGAAAAAAAATTTTTTTTTGGACTTAGTAATTTTTCCGGCGTTTATCAGACTTTCAGATAGGGGAAATGTCAGTGAGCGTTCCGATTTCAGTTCCAGAGCGATTCGCCAAATGAGTCCTTGATATTTAGTCGTTTTCAGCCAATTTACTGGATTTTTAAAAATTTCACTTTTTTGTGAAAATATCCACTAAATGAGGGAATAATATGTGTGAGGGTACCCCAGGAGAGTTCCAAATGTGTTTGGGAAGAATATATATCCCACGGGGGTAAAATTGAAAAAAGTTGAAAAAAAATTTTTTTGGACTTAGTCATTTTTCCGTCGTTTATCAGATTTTCAGATAGGGGAATTGTCAGTGAGCGTTCCGATTTCAGTTCCAGAGCGATTTGCCCTATGAGTCCTTGATATTTAGTCGTTTTCAGCCAATTTTCTGGATTTTTAAAATTTCACTTTTTTGTGAAAATATCCACTAAATGAGGGAATAATATGTGTGAGGGTACCCCAGGCGAGTTCCAAATGTGTTTGGGTAGAATATATATCCCACGGGGGTAAAATTGAAAAAAGTTTAAAAAAATTTTTTTGGGACTTAGTCATTTTTCCGTCGTTTATCAGACTTTCAGATAGGGGAATTGTCAGTGAGCGTTACGATTTCAGTTCCAGAGCGATTCGCCCAATGAATCGTTGATATTTAGTAGTTTTCAGCCAATTCTCTGGATTTTTGAAAATTTCACTTTTTTGTGAAGATATCCACTAAATGAGGGAATAATATGTGTGAGGGAACCCCAGGAGAGTTCCAAATGTGTGTGGGTAGAATATAAATCCCACGGGGATAAAATTGAAAAAAGTTGAAAAAAAATTTTTTTTTGGACTTAGTAATTTTTCCGGCATTTATCTGACTTTCAGATAGGGGAAATGTCAGTGAGCGTTCCGATTTCAGTTCCAGAGCGATTCGCCCAATGAGTCCTTGATATTTAGTCGTTTTCAGCCAATTTTCTGGATTTTTAAAAATTTCACTTTTTTGTGAAAATATCCACTAAATGAGGGAATAATATGTGTGAGGGTACCCCAGGAGAGTTCCAAATGTGTGTGGGTAGAATATATATCCCACGGGGATAAAATTGAAAAAGGTTGAAAAAAAATTTTTTTTTGGACTTAGTAATTTTTCCGGCGTTTATCTGACTTTCAGATAGGGGAATTGTCAGTGCACGTTCCGATTTCAGTTCCAGAGCGATTCGCCCAATGTATCGTTGATATTTAGTAGTTTTCAGCCAATTTTCTGGATTTTTGAAAATTTCACTTTTTTGTGAAAATATCCATTAAATGAGGGAATAATATGTGTGAGGGAATCCCAGGAGAGTTCCAAATGTGTGTGGGTAGAATATATATCCCACGGGGATAAAATTGAAAAAAGTTGAAAAAAAAATTTTTTTTGGACTTAGTAATTTTTCCGGCGTTTATCTGACTTTCAGATAGGGGAATTGTCAGTGCACGTTCCGATTTCAGTTCCAGAGCGATTCGCCCAATGTATCCTTGATATTTAGTAGTTTTCAGCCAATTTTCTGGATTTTTGAAAATTTCACTTTTTTGTGAAAATATCCATTAAATGAGGGAATAATATGTGTGAGGGAATCCCAGGAGAGTTCCAAATGTGTGTGGGTAGAATATATATCCCACGGGGATAAAATTGAAAAAAGTTGAAAAAAAAATTTTTTTTGGACTTAGTAATTTTTCCGGCGTTTATCAGACTTTCAGATAGGGGAAATGTCAGTGAGCGTTCCGATTTCAGTTCCAGAGCGATTCGCCAAATGAGTCCTTGATATTTAGTCGTTTTCAGCCAATTTTCTGGATTTTTAAAAATTTCACTTTTTTGTGAAAATATCCACTAAATGAGGGAATAATATGTGTGAGGGTACCCCAGGAGAGTTCCAAATGTGTTTGGGAAGAATATATATCCCACGGGGGTAAAATTGAAAAAAGTTGAAAAAAAATTTTTTTGGACTTAGTCATTTTTCCGTCGTTTATCAGATTTTCAGATAGGGGAATTGTCAGTGAGCATTCCGATTTCAGTTCCAGAGCGATTTGCCCAATGAGTCCTTGATATTTAGTCGTTTTCAGCCAATTTTCTGGATTTTTAAAAATTTCACTTTTTTGTGAAAATATCCACTAAATGAGGGAATAATATGTGTGAGGGTACCCCAGGCGAGTTCCAAATGTGTGTGGGTAGAATTTAAATCCCACGGGGATAAAATTGAAAAAAGTTGAAAAAAAATTTTTTTTTGGACTTAGTAATTTTTCCGGCATTTATCTGACTTTCACATAGGGGAAATGTCAGTGAGCGTTCCGATTTCAGTTCCAGAGCGATTCGCCCAATGAGTCCTTGATATTTAGTCGTTTTCAGCCAATTTTCTGGATTTTTGAAAATTTCACTTTTTTGTGAAAATATCCACTAAATGAGGGAATAATATGTGTGAGGGAATCCCAGGAGAGTTCCAAATGTGTGTGGGTAGAATATATATCCCACGGGGATAAAATTGAAAAAAGTTGAAAAAAATTTTTTTTTTGGAGTTAGTAATTTTTTCGGCGTTTATCAGACTTTCAGATAGGGGAAATGTCAGTGAGCGTTCCGATTTCAGTTCCAGAGCGATTCGCCCAATGAGTCCTTGATATTTAGTCGTTTTCAGCCAATTTTCAGGATTTTTGAAAATTTCACTTTTTTGTGAAGATATCCACTAAATGAGGGAATAATATGTGTGAGGGAACCCCAGGAGAGTTCCAAATGTGTGTGGGTAGAATATAAATCCCACGGGGATAAAATTGAAAAAAGTTGAAAAAAAATTTTTTTTTGGACTTAGTAATTTTTCCGGCATTTATCTGACTTTCAGATAGGGGAAATGTCAGTGAGCGTTCCGATTTCAGTTCCAGAGCGATTCGCCCAATGAGTCCTTGATATTTAGTCGTTTTCAGCCAATTTTCTGGATTTTTGAAAATTTCATTTTTTTGTGAAAATATCCACTAAATGAGGGAATAATATGTGTGAGGGAATCCCAGGAGAGTTCCAAATGTGTGTGGGTAGAATATATATCCCACGGGGATAAAATTGAAAAAAGTTGAAAAAAATTTTTTTTTTGGAGTTAGTAATTTTTCCGGCGTTTATCAGACTTTCAGATAGGGGAAATGTCAGTGAGCGTTCCGATTTCAGTTCCAGAGCGATTCGCCCAATGAGTCCTTGATATTTAGTCGTTTTCAGCCAATTTTCTGGATTTTTAAAAATTTCACTTTTTTGTGAAAATATCCACTAAATGAGGGAATAATATGTGTGAGGGTACCCCAGGAGAGTTCCAAATGTGTGTGGGTAGAATATATATCCCACGGGGATAAAATTGAAAAAGGTTGAAAAAAAATTTTTTTTTGGACTTAGTAATTTTTCCGGCGTTTATCTGACTTTCAGATAGGGGAATTGTCAGTGCACGTTCCGATTTCAGTTCCAGAGCGATTCGCCCAATGTATCGTTGATATTTAGTAGTTTTCAGCCAATTTTCTGGATTTTTGAAAATTTCACTTTTTTGTGAAAATATCCATTAAATGAGGGAATAATATGTGTGAGGGAATCCCAGGAGAGTTCCAAAAGTGTGTGGGTAGAATATATATCCCACGGGGATAAAATTGAAAAAAGTTGAAAAAAAAATTTTTTTTGGACTTAGTAATTTTTCCGGCGTTTATCTGACTTTCAGATAGGGGAATTGTCAGTGCACGTTCCGATTTCAGTTCCAGAGCGATTCGCCCAATGTATCCTTGATATTTAGTAGTTTTCAGCCAATTTTCTGGATTTTTGAAAATTTCACTTTTTTGTGAAAATATCCATTAAATGAGGGAATAATATGTGTGAGGGAATCCCAGGAGAGTTCCAATTGTGTGTGGTTAGAATATATATCCCACGGGGATAAAATTGAAAAAAGTTGAAAAAAAAATTTTTTTTGGACTTAGTAATTTTTCCGGCGTTTATCAGACTTTCAGATAGGGGAAATGTCAGTGAGCGTTCCGATTTCAGTTCCAGAGCGATTCGCCAAATGAGTCCTTGATATTTAGTCGTTTTCAGCCAATTTTCTGGATTTTTAAAAATTTCACTTTTTTGTGAAAATATCCACTAAATGAGGGAATAATATGTGTGAGGGTACCCCAGGAGAGTTCCAAATGTGTTTGGGAAGAATATATATCCCACGGGGGTAAAATTGAAAAAAGTTGAAAAAAAATTTTTTTGGACTTAGTCATTTTTCCGTCGTTTATCAGATTTTCAGATAGGGGAAATGTCAGTGAGCGTTCCGATTTCAGTTCCAGAGCGATTCGCCCAATGAGTCCTTGATATTTAGTCGTTTTCAGCCAATTTTCAGGATTTTTGAAAATTTCACTTTTTTGTGAAAATATCCACTAAATGAGGGAATAATATGTGTGAGGGTACCCCAGGAGAGTTCCAAATGTGTGTGGGTAGAATATATATCCCACGAGGATAAAATTGAAAAAAGTTGAAAAAAAAATTTTTTGGGGACTTAGTAATTTTTCCGGCTTTTATCAGACTTTCAGATAGGGGAAATGTCAGTGAGCGTTCCGATTTCAGTTCCAGAGTGATTCGCCCAATGAGTCCTTGATATTTAGTCGTTTTCAGCCAATTTTCTGGATTTTTAAAATTTCACTTTTTTGTGAAAATATCCACTAAATGAGGGAATAATATGTGTGAGGGTACCCCAGGAGAGTTCCAAATGTGTGTGGGTAGAATATATATCCCACGGGTCTAAAATTGAAAAAAGTTGAAAAAAATTTTTTTTTGGACTTACTAATTTTTCCGGCGCTCATCAGACTTTCAGATAGGGGAAATGTCAGTGAGCATTCCGATATCAGTTCCAGAGCGATTCGCCCAATGAGTCCTTGATATTTAGTCGTTTTCAGCCAATTTTCTGGATTTTTGAAAATTTCACTTTTTTGTGAAAATATCCATTAAATGAGGGAATAATATGTGTGAGGGAATCCCAGGAGAGTTCCAAATGTGTGTGGGTAGAATATATATCCCACGGGGATAAAATTGAAAAAAGTTGAAAAAAAAATTTTTTTTGGACTTAGTAATTTTTCCGGCGTTTATCAGACTTTCAGATAGGGGAAATGTCAGTGAGCGTTCCGATTTCAGTTCCAGAGTGATTCGCCCAATGAGTCCTTGATATTTAGTCGTTTTCAGCCAATTTTCTGGATTTTTAAAATTTCACTTTTTTGTGAAAATATCCACTAAATGAGGGAATAATATGTGTGAGGGAATCCCAGGAGAGTTCCAAATGTGTGTGGGTAGAATATATATCCCACGGGGATAAAATTGAAAAAAGTTGAAAAAAAATTTTTTTTGGACTTAGTAATTTTTCCGGCGTTTATCAGACTTTCAGATAGGGGAAATGTCAGTGAGCGTTCCGATTTCAGTTCCAGAGTGATTCGCCCAATGAGTCCTTGATATTTAGTCGTTTTCAGCCAATTTTCTGGATTTTTAAAAATTTCACTTTTTTGTGAAAATATCCACTAAATGAGGGAATAATATGTGTGAGGGAATCCCAGGAGAGTTCCAAATGTGTGTGGGTAGAATATATATCCCACGGGTATAAAATTGAAAAAAGTTGAAAAAAATTTTTTTTTGGACTTACTAATTTTTCCGGCGCTCATCAGACTTTCAGATAGGGGAAATGTCAGTAAGCATTCCGATATCAGTTCCAGAGCGATTCGCCCAATGAGTCCTTGATATTTAGTCGTTTTCAGCCAATTTTCTGGATTTTTGAAAATTTCACTTTTTTGTGAAAATATCCACTAAATGAGGGAATAATATGTGTGAGGGTACCCCAGGAGAGTTCCAAATGTGTGTGGGTAGAATATATATCCCGCGAGGGTAAAATTGAAAAAAGTTTAAAAAAAATTTTTTTTGGACTTAGTCATTTTTCCGTCGTTTATCAGACTTTCAGATAGGGGAATTGTCAGTGAGCGTTCTGATTTCAGTTCCAGAGCAATTCGCCCAATGAATCCTTGATATTTAGTAGTTTTCAGCCAATTTTCTGGATTTTTGAAAATTTCACTTTTTTGTGAAAATATCCACTAAATGAGGGAATAATATGTGTGAGGGAACCCCAGGAGAGTTCCAAATGTGTGTGGGTAGAATATATATCCCACGGGGATAAAATTGAAAAAAGTTGAAAAAAAAATTTTTTTTGGACTTAGTAATTTTTCCGGCGTTTATCAGACTTTCAGATAGGGGAAATGTCAGTGAGCGTTCCGATTTCAGTTCCAGAGCGATTCGCCCAATGAGTCCTTGATATTTAGTCGTTTTCAGCCAATTTTCTGGATTTTTGAAAATTTCACTTTTTTGTGAAGATATCCACTAAATGAGGGAATAATATGTGTGAGGGAACCCCAGGAGAGTTCCAAATGTGTGTGGGTAGAATATATATCCCTCGGCGGTAAAATTGAAAAAAGTTTAAAAAAAATTTTTTTTTGACTTAGTCATTTTTCCGGCGTTTATCAGACTTTCAGATAGGGGAAATGTCAGTGAGCGTTCTGATTTCAGTTCCAGAGCGATTCACACAATGAGTAATTGATATTTAGTCGTTTTCAGCCAATTTTCTGGATTTTTAAAAATTTCACTTTTTTGTGAAAATATCCACTAAATGAGGGAATAATATGTGTGAGGGTAACCCAGGAGAGTTCCAAATGTGTGTGGGTAGAATATATATCCCACGGGGATAAAATTGAAAAAAGTTGAAAAAAAATTTTTTTTTGGACTTAGTAATTTTTCCGGCGTTTATCAGACTTTCAGATAGGGGAAATTTCAGTGAGCGTTCCGATTTCAGTTCCAGAGCGATTCGCCCAATGAGTCCTTGATATTTAGTCGTTTTCAGGCAATTTTCTGGATTTTTGAAAATTTCACTTTTTGGTGAAAATATTTACTAAATGAGGGAATAATATGTGTGAGCGCACCCAAGGAGAGTTGCAAATGTGTGTGCGTAGAATATATATCCCACGGGGATAAAATTGAAAAAAGTTGAAAAAAAATTTTTTTGGGACTTAGTCATTTTTCCTTCGTTTATCAGACTTTCAGATAGGGGAATTGTCAGTGAGCATTCCGATTTCAGTTCCAGAGCGATTCTCCCAATGAATCCTTGATATTTAGTAGTTTTCAGCCAATTTTCTGGATTTTTGAAAATTTCACTTTTTTGTGAAAATATCCACTAAATGACGGAATAATATGTGTGAGAGTACCCCAGGAGAGTTCCAAATGTGTGTGGGTAGAATATATATCCCACGGGGATAAAATTGAAAAAAGTTGAAAAAAATTTTTTTTTTGGACTTAGTAATTTTTCTGGCGTTTATCAGACTTTCAGATAGGTGAAATGTCAGTGAGCGTTCCGATTTCAGTTCCAGAGCGATTCGCCCAATGAGTCCTTGATATTTAGTCGTTTTCAGTCAATTTTCTGGATGTTTAAAAATTTCACTTTTTTGTGAAAATATCCACTAAATGAGGGAATAATATGTGTGAGGGTACCCCAGGAGAGTTCCAAATGTGTGTGGGTAGAATATATATCCCACGTGTATAAAATTGAAAAAAGTTTAAAAAAATTTTTTTTTGGACTTACTAATTTTTCCGGCGTTCATCAGACTTTCAGATAGGGGAAATGTCAGTGAGCATTCTGATATCAGTTCCAGAGCGATTCGCCCAATGAGTCCTTGATATTTAGTAGTTTTCAGCCAATTTTCTGGATTTTTAAAAATTTCACTTTTTTGTGAAAATATCCACTAAATGAGGGAATAATATGTGTGAGGGAACCCCAGGAGAGTTCCAAATGTGTGTAGGTAGAATATATATCCCACGGGGATAAAATTGAAAAAAGTTGAAAAAAATTTTTTTTTTGGACTTAGTAATTTTTCTGGCGTTTATCAGACTTTCAGATAGGTGAAATGTCAGTGAGCGTTCCGATTTCAGTTCCAGAGTGATTCGCCCAATGAGTCCTTGATATTTAGTCGTTTTCAGCCAATTTTCTGGATTTTTAAAAATTTCACTTTTTTGTGAAAATATCCACTAAATGAGGGAATAATATGTGTGAGGGTACCCCAGGAGAGTTCCAAATGTGTGTGGGTAGAATATATATCCCACGGGTATAAAATTGAAAAAAGTTTAAAAAAATTTTTTTTTGGACTTACTAATTTTTCCGGCGTTCATCAGACTTTCAGATAGGGGAAATGTCAGTGAGCATTCCGATATCAGTTCCAGAGCGATTAGCCCAATGAGTCCTTGATATTTAGTCGTTTTCAGCCAATTTTCTGGATTTTTGAAAATTTCACTTTTTGGTGAAAATATTTACTAAATGAGGGAATAAAATGTGTGAGGGTACCCCAGGAGAGTTCCAAATGTGTGTGGGTAGAATATATATCCCACGGGGATAAAATTGAAAAAAGTTGAAAAAAAATTTTTTCGGGACTTAGTCATTTTTCCGTCGTTTATCAGACTTTCAGATAGGGGAAATGTCAGTGAGCGTTCCGATTTCAGTTCCAGAGCGATTGGCCCAATGAATCCTTGATATTTAGTAGTTTTCAGCCAATTTTCTGGATTTTTGAAAATTTCACTTTTTTGTGAAAATATCCACTAAATGACGGAATAATATGTGTGAGAGTACCCCAGGAGAGTTCCAAATGTGTGTGGGTAGAATATATATCCCTCGGGGGTAAAATTGAAAAAAGTTGAAAAAATTTTTTTGGGGGACTTAGTCATTTTTCCGTCGTTTATCAGACTTTCAGATAGGGGAATTGTCAGTGAGCATTCTGATTTCAGTTCCAGAGCGAATCGCCCAATGAATCCTTGATATTTAGTAGTTTTCAGCCAATTTTCTGGATTTTTGAAAATTTCACTAATTTGTGAAAATATCCACTAAATGAGGGAATAATATGTGTGAGGGAACCCAAGGAGAGCTCCAAATGTGTGTGGGTAGAATATATATCCCAAGGGGATAAAATTGAAAAAAGTTGAAAAAAACATTTTTTTTGGACTTAGTTATTTTTCCGTCGTTTATCAGACTTTCAGATAGGGGAAATGTCAGTGAGCATTCCGATTTCAGTTCCAGAGCGATTCGCCCAATGAGTCCTTGATATTTAGTCGTTTTCAGCCAATTATCTGGATTTTTAAAAATTTCACTTTTTTGTGAAAATATCCACTAAATGAGGGAATAATATGTGTGAGGGTACCCCAGGAGAGTTCCAAATGTGTGTGGGTAGAATATATATCCCACGGGGGTAAAATTGAAAAAAGTTGAAAAAAAATTTTTTTGGGGACTTAGTCATTTTTCCGTCGTTTATCAGACTTTCAGATAGGGGAATTGTCAGTGAGCATTCTGATTTCAGTTCCAGAGCGATTCGCCCAATGAATCCTTGATATTTAGTAGTTTTCAGCCAATTTTCTGGATTTTTGAAAATTTCACTAATTTGTGAAAATATCCACTAAATGAGGGAATAATATGTGTGAGGGAACCCCAGGAGAGCTCCAAATGTGTGTGGGTAGAATATATATCCCACGGGGATAAAATTGAAAAAAGTTGAAAAAAACATTTTTTTTGGACTTAGTAATTTTTCCGGCGTTTATCAGACTTTCAGATAGGGGAAATGTCAGTGAGCATTCCCATTTCAGTTCCAGAGCGATTCGCCCAATGAGTCCTTGATATTTAGTCGTTTTCAGCCAATTTTCTGGATTTTTAAAAATTTCACTTTTTTGTGAAAATATCCACTAAATGAGGGAATAATATGTGTGAGGGTACCCCAGGAGAGTTCCAAATGTGTGTGGGTAGAATATATATCCCACGGGGGTAAAATTGAAAAAAGTTGAAAAAAAATTTTTTTTGGGACTTAGTCATTTTTCCGTCGTTTATCAGACTTTCAGATAGGGGAATTGTCAGTGAGCGTTCTGATTTCAGTTCCAGAGCGATTCGCCCAATGAATCCTTGATATTTAGTAGTTTTCAGCCAATTTTCTGGATTTTTGAAAATTTCACTTTTTTGTGAAAATATCCACTAAATGAGGGAATAATATGTGTGAGGGAACCCCAGGAGAGTTCCAAATGTGTGTAGGTAGAATATATATCCCACGGGGATAAAATTGAAAAAAGTTGAAAAAATTTTTTTTTTTGGACTTAGTAATTTTTCTGGCGTTTATCAGACTTTCAGATAGGGGAATTGTCAGTGAGCGTTCCGATTTCAGTTCCAGAGCGATTGGCCCAATGAATCCTTGATATTTAGTAGTTTTCAGCCAATTTTCTGGATTTTTGAAAATTTCACTTTTTTGTGAAAATATCCACTAAATGACGGAATAATATGTGTGAGAGTACCCCAGGAGAGTTCCAAATGTGTGTGGGTAGAATATATATCCCTTGGGGGTAAAATTGAAAAAAGTTGAAAAAATTTTTTTTTTGGACTTAGTCATTTTTCCGGCGTTTATCAGACTTTCACGTAGGGGAGATGTCATTATGCGTTTCGATTTCAGTTCCAGAGTGATTCGCCCAATGAGTCCATGATATTTAGTTGTTTTCAGCCAATTTTCTGGATTTTTGAAAATTTCACTTTTTTGTGAAAATATCCACTAAATGAGAGAATAATATGTGTGAGGGTACCCCAGGAGAGTTCCAAATGTGTGTGCGTAGAATATATATCCCACGGGGGTAAAATTGAAAAAAGTTGAAAAAATTATTTTTTTTGACTTATTAATTTTTCCGGCATTTACCAGACTTTCAGATAGGGGAAATGTCAGTGAGCGTTCAGATTTTAGTTCCAGAGCGATTCGCCCAATGAATCCTTGATATTTAGTAGTTTTCAGCTAATTTTCTGGATTTTTGAAAATTTCACTTTTTTGTGAAAATATCCACTAAATGAGGGAATAATATGTGTGAGGGAATCCCAGGAGAGTTCCAAATGTGTGTGGGTAGAATATATATCCCACGGGGATAAAATTGAAAAAAGTTGAAAAAATTATTTTTTTTGACTTAGTAATTTTTCCGGCATTTACCAGACTTTCAGATAGGGGAAATGTCAGTGAGCGTTCAGATTTTAGTTCCAGAGCGATTCGCCCAATGAATCCTTGATATTTAGTAGTTTTCAGCCAATTTTCTGGATTTTTGAAAATTTCACTTTTTTGTGAAAATATCCACTAAATGAGGGAATAATATGTGTGAGGGAATCCCAGGAGAGTTCCAAATGTGTGTGGGTAGAATATATATCCCACGGGGATAAAATTGAAAAAAGTTGAAAAAAAAATTTTTTGTGGACTTAGTAATTTTTCCGGCGTTTATCAGACTTTCAGATAGGGGAAATGTCAGTGAGCGTTCCGATTTCAGTTCCAGAGCGATTCGCCCAATGAGTCCTTGATATTTTGTCGTTTTCAGCCAATTTTCTGGATTTTTAAAAATTTCACTTTTTTGTGAAAATATCCACTAAATGAGGGAATAATATGTGTGAGGGTACCCCAGGAGAGTTCCAAATGTGTGTGGGTAGAATATATATCCCACGGGTATAAAATTGAAAAAAGTTTAAAAAAATTTTTTTTTGGACTTACTAATTTTTCCGGCGTTCATCAGACTTTCAGATAGGGGAAATGTCAGTGAGCATTCCGATATCAGTTCCAGAGCGATTCGCCCAATGAGTCCTTGATATTTAGTCGTTTTCAGCCAATTTTCTGGATTTTTGAAAATTTCACTTTTTTGTGAAAATATCCACTAAATGAGGGAATAACATGTGTGAGGGTACCCCAGGAGAGTTCCAAATGTGTGTGGGTAGAATATATATCCCACGGGGATAAAATTAAAAAAAGTTGAAAAAAAATTTTTTTGGGACTTAGTCATTTTTCCGTCGTTTATCAGACTTTCAGATAGGGGAATTGTCAGTGAGCGTTCCGATTTCAGTTCCAGAGCGATTGGCCCAATGAATCCTTGATATTTAGTAGTATTCAGCCAATTTTCTGGATTTTTGAAAATTTCACTTTTTTGTGAAAATATCCACTAAATGACGGAATAATATGTGTGAGAGTACCCCAGGAGAGTTCCAAATGTGTGTGGGTAGAATATATATCCCTTGGGGGTAAAATTGAAAAAAGTTGAAAAAATTTTTTTTTTGGACTTAGTCATTTTTCCGGCGTTTATCAGACTTTCACGTAGGGGAAATGTCATTATGCGTTTCGATTTCAGTTCCAGAGTGATTCGCCCAATGAGTCCATGATATTTAGTTGTTTTCAGCCAATTTTCTGGATTTTTGAAAATTTCACTTTTTTGTGAAAATATCCACTAAATGAGAGAATAATATGTGTGAGGGTACCCCAGGAGAGTTCCAAATGTGTGTGCGTAGAATATATATCCCACGGGAGTAAAATTGAAAAAAGTTGAAAAAATTATTTTTTTTGACTTAGTAATTTTTCCGGCATTTACCAGACTTTCAGATAGGGGAAATGTCAGTGAGCGTTCAGATTTTAGTTCCAGAGCGATTCGCCCAATGAATCCTTGATATTTAGTAGTTTTCAGCCAATTTTCTGGATTTTTGAAAATTTCACTTTTTTGTGAAAATATCCACTAAATGAGGGAATAATATGTGTGAGGGAATCCCAGGAGAGTTCCAAATGTGTGTGGGTAGAATATATATCCCACGGGGATAAAATTGAAAAAAGTTGAAAAAATTATTTTTTTTGACTTAGTAATTTTTCCGGCATTTACCAGACTTTCAGATAGGGGAAATGTCAGTGAGCGTTCAGATTTTAGTTCCAGAGTGATTCGCCCAATGAATCCTTGATATTTAGTAGTTTTCAGCCAATTTTCTGGATTTTTGAAAATTTCACTTTTTTGTGAAAATATCCACTAAATGAGGGAATAATATGTGTGAGGGAATCCCAGGAGAGTTCCAAATGTGTGTGGGTAGAATATATATCCCACGGGGATAAAATTGAAAAAAGTTGAAAAAAAAATTTTTTGTGGACTTAGTAATTTTTCCGGCGTTTATCAGACTTTCAGATAGGGGAAATGTCAGTGAGCGTTCCGATTTCAGTTCCAGAGCGATTCGCCCAATGAGTCCTTGATATTTAGTCGTTTTCAGCCAATTTTCTGGATTTTTAAAAATTTCACTTTTTTGTGAAAATATCCACTAAATGAGGGAATAATATGTGTGAGGGTACCCCAGGAGAGTTCCAAATGTGAGTGGGTAGAATATATATCCCACGGGTATAAAATTGAAAAAAGTTTAATAAAATTTTTTTTTGGACTTACTAATTTTTCCGGCGTTCATCAGACTTTCAGATAGGGGAAATGTCAGTGAGCATTCCGATATCAGTTCCAGAGCGATTCGCCCAATGAGTCCTTGATATTTAGTCGTTTTCAGCCAATTTTCTGGATTTTTGAAAATTTCACTTTTTTGTGAAAATATCCACTAAATGAGGGAATAACATGTGTGAGGGTACCCCAGGAGAGTTCCAAATGTGTGTGGGTAGAATATATATCCCACGGGGGTAAAATTGAAAAAAGTTTAAAAAAAATATTTTTTTGGACTTAGTCATTCTTCCGGCCTTTATCAGACTTTCAGATAGGGGAAATGTCAGTCAGCATTCCGATTTCAGTTCCAGAGCGATTCGCCCAATGAGTCCATGATATTTAGTCGTTTTCAGCCAATTTTCTGGATTTTTAAAAATTTCACTTTTTTGTGAAAATATCCACTAAATGAGGGAATAATATGTGTAAGGGTACACCAGGATAGTTCCAAATGTGTTTGGGTAGAATATATATCCCACGGGAGTAAAATTGAAAAAAGTTGAAAAAAATTTTTTTTGGAACTTAATCATTTTTCCGGCGTTTATCAGACTTTCAGATAGGGGAAATGTCAGTGAGCATTCTGATTTCAGTTCCAGAGCGATTCGCCCAATGAGTCCTTGATATTTAGTCGTTCTCAGCCAATTTTCTGGATTTTTGAAAATTTCACTTTTTTGTGAAAATATCCACTAAATGAGGGAATAATATGTGTGAGGGTACCCCAGGAGAGTTCCAAATGTGTGTGGGTAGAATATATATCACACGGGAGTAAAATTGAAAAAAGTTGAAAAAAAATTTTTTTTGGACTTAGTCATTTTTCCGGCGTTTATCAGACTTTCAGATAGGGGAAATGTCAGTGAGCATTCTGATTTCAGTTCCAGAGCGATTCGCCCAATGAGTCCTTGATATTTAGTCGTTCTCCGCCAATTTTCTGGATTTTTGAAAATTTCACTTTTTTGTGAAAATATCCACTAAATGAGGGAATAATATGTGTGAGGGTACCCCAGGAGAGTTCCAAATGTGTGTGGGTAGAATATATATCCCACGGGGGTAAAATTGAAAAAAGTTGAAAAAATTTTTTTTTTTCACTTGGTAATTTTTCCGGCATTTATCAGACTTTCAGATAGGGGAAATGTCAGTGAGCATTCAGATTTTAGTTCCAGAGCGATTTGCCCAATGAGTCCTTGATATTTAGTCATTTTCAGCCAATTTTCCTGGATTTTTAAAAATTTCACTTTTTTGTGAAAATATCCACTAAATGAGGGAATAATATGTGTGAGGGTAAACCAGGAGAGTTCCAAATGTGTGTGGTAGAATATATATCCCAGGGGGTAAAATTGAAAAAAGTTTAAAAAAAATATTTTTTTGGACTTAGTCATTCTTCCGGCGTTTATCAGACTTTCAGATAGGGGAAATGTCAGTCAGCATTCCGATTTCAGTTCCAGAGCGATTCGCCCAATGAGTCCATGATATTTAGTCGTTCTCAGCCAATTTTCTGGATTTTTGAAAATTTTACTTTTTTGTGAAAATATCCACTAAATGAGGGAATAATATGTGTGAGGGTACCCCAGGAGAGTTCCAAATGTGTGTGGGTAGAATATATATCCCACGGGAGTAAAATTGAAAATTTGAAAAAAAAATGTTTTTGGACTTAGTCATTCTTCCGGCCTTTATCAGACTTTCAGATAGGGGAAATGTCAGTCAGCATTCCGATTTCAGTTCCAGAGCGATTCGCCCAATGAGTCCATGATATTTAGTCGTTTTCAGCCAATTTTCTGGATTTTTAAAAATTTCACTTTTTTGTGAAAATATCCACTAAATGAGGGAATAATATGTGTAAGGGTACACCAGGATAGTTCCAAATGTGTTTGGGTAGAATATATATCCCACGGGAGTAAAATTGAAAAAAGTTGAAAAAAATTTTTTTTGGAACTTAATCATTTTTCCGGCGTTTATCAGACTTTCAGATAGGGGAAATGTCAGTGAGCATTCTGATTTCAGTTCCAGAGCGATTCGCCCAATGAGTCCTTGATATTTAGTCGTTCTCAGCCAATTTTCTGGATTTTTGAAAATTTCACTTTTTTGTGAAAATATCCACTAAATGAGGGAATAATATGTGTGAGGGTACCCCAGGAGAGTTCCAAATGTGTGTGGGTAGAATATATATCACACGGGAGTAAAATTGAAAAAAGTTGAAAAAAAATTTTTTTTGGACTTAGTCATTTTTCCGGCGTTTATCAGACTTTCAGATAGGGGAAATGTCAGTGAGCATTCTGATTTCAGTTCCAGAGCGATTCGCCCAATGAGTCCTTGATATTTAGTCGTTCTCCGCCAATTTTCTGGATTTTTGAAAATTTCACTTTTTTGTGAAAATATCCACTAAATGAGGGAATAATATGTGTGAGGGTACCCCAGGAGAGTTCCAAATGTGTGTGGGTAGAATATATATCCCACGGGGGTAAAATTGAAAAAAGTTGAAAAAATTTTTTTTTTTCACTTGGTAATTTTTCCGGCATTTATCAGACTTTCAGATAGGGGAAATGTCAGTGAGCATTCAGATTTTAGTTCCAGAGCGATTTGCCCAATGAGTCCTTGATATTTAGTCATTTTCAGCCAATTTTCCTGGATTTTTAAAAATTTCACTTTTTTGTGAAAATATCCACTAAATGAGGGAATAATATGTGTGAGGGTAAACCAGGAGAGTTCCAAATGTGTGTGGTAGAATATATATCCCAGGGGGTAAAATTGAAAAAAGTTTAAAAAAAATATTTTTTTGGACTTAGTCATTCTTCCGGCGTTTATCAGACTTTCAGATAGGGGAAATGTCAGTCAGCATTCCGATTTCAGTTCCAGAGCGATTCGCCCAATGAGTCCATGATATTTAGTCGTTCTCAGCCAATTTTCTGGATTTTTGAAAATTTTACTTTTTTGTGAAAATATCCACTAAATGAGGGAATAATATGTGTGAGGGTACCCCAGGAGAGTTCCAAATGTGTGTGGGTAGAATATATATCCCACGGGAGTAAAATTGAAAATTTGAAAAAAAAATGTTTTTGGACTTAGTCATTTTTCCGGCGTTTATCAGACTTTCAGATAGGGGAAATGTCAGTGAGCATTCTGATTTCAGTTCCAGAGCGATTCGCCCAATGAGACCTTGATATTTAGTCGTTCTCAGCCAATTTTCTGGATTTTTGAAAATTTCACTTTTTTGTGAAAATATCCACTAAATGAGGGAATAATATGTGTGAGGGTACCCCAGGAGAGTTCCAAATGTGTTTGGGTAGAATATATATCCCACGGGGGTAAAATTGAAAAAAGTTGAAAAAAAATTTTTTTTGACTTAGTAATTTTTCCGGCATTTATCAGACTTTCAGATAGGGGAAATGTCAGTGAGCATTCAGATTTTAGTTCCAGAGCGATTTGCTCAATGAGTCCTTGATATTTAGTCGTTTTCAGCCAATTTTCCTGGATTTTTAAACATTTCACTTTTTTGTGAAAATATCCACTAAATGAGGGAGTAATATGTGTGAGGGTACCCCAGGAGAGTTCCAAATGTGTGTGGGTAGAATATATATCCCACGGGGGTAAAATTGAAAAAAGTTTAAAAAAAATATTTTTTTGGACTTAGTCATTCTTCCGGCGTTTATCAGACTTTCAGATAGGGGAAATGTCAGTCAGCATTCCGATTTCAGTTCCAGAGCGATTCGCCCAATGAGTCCATGATATTTAGTCGTTCTCAGCCAATTTTCTGGATTTTTGAAAATTTCACTTTTTTGTGAAAATATCCACTAAATGAGGGAATAATATGTGTGAGGGTACCCCAGGAGAGTTCCAAATGTGTGTGGTAGAATATATATCCCAGGGGGTAAAATTGAAAAAAGTTGAAAAGTTTTTTTTTTTGGACTTAGTCATTTTTCCTGCGTTCATCAGACTTTCAGATAGGGGAAATGTCAGTGAGCATTCCGATATCAGTTCCAGAGCGATTCGCCCAATGAGTCCCTGATATTTAGTCGTTTTCAGCCAATTTTCTGGATTTTTGAAAATTTCACTTTTTTGTGAAAATATCGACTAAATGAGAGAATAATATGTGTGAGGGTACCCCAGGAGAGTTCCAAATGTGTGTGGGTAGAATATATATCCCACGGGGGTAAAATTGAAAAAAGTTTAAAAAACATTTTTTTTGGACTTAGTAATTTTTCCGGCATTTATCAGACTTTCAGATAGGGGAAATGTCAGTGAGCGTTCAGATTTCAGTTCCAGAGCGATTCGCCCAATGAATGGTTGATATTTAGTAGTTTTCAGCCAATTTTCTGGATTTTTGAAAATTTCACTTTTTTGTGAAAATATCCACTAAATGAGGGAATAATATGTGTGAGGGAACCCCAGGAGAGTTCCAAATGTGTGTGGGTAGAATATATATCCCACGGGGGTAAAATTGAAAAAAGTTGAAAAAAATTTTTTTGGGGCCTTAGTCATTTTTCCTTCGTTTATCAGACTTTCAGATAGGGGAATTGACAGTGCACGTTCCGATTTCAGTTCCAGAGCGATTCGCCCAATGAGTCCATGATATTTAGTTGTTTTCAGCCAATTTTCTGGATTTTTGAAAATTTCACTTTTTTTGTGAAAATATCCAGTAAATGAGAGAATAATATGTGTGAGGGTACCCCAGGAGAGTTCCAAATGTGTGTGGGTAGAATATATATCCCACGGGGGTAAAATTGAAAAAAGTTGAAAAAATTTTTTTTTTTTCCTTAGTAATTTTTCCGGCATTTATCAGACTTTCAGATAGGGGAAATGTTAGTGAGCGTTCCGATTTCAGTTCCAGAGCGATTTGCCCAATGAGTCCTTGATATTTAGTCGTTTTCAGCCAATTTTCCTGGATTTTTAAAAATTTCACTTTTTTGTGAAAATATCCACTAAATGAGGGAATAATATGTGTGAGGGTACCCCAGGAGAGTTCCAAATGTGTGTGGGTAGAATATATATCCCACGGGTCTAAAATTGAAAAAAGTTGAAAAAAATTTTTTTTTGGACTTACTAATTTTTCCGGCGTTCATCAGACTTTCAGATAGGGGAAATGTCAGTGAGCATTCCGATATCAGTTCCAGAGTGATTCGCCCAATGAGTCCCTGATATTTAGTCGTTTTCAGCCAATTTTCTGGATTTTTGAAAATTTCACTTTTTTGTGAAAATATCGACTAAATGAGAGAATAATATGTTTGAGGGTTCCCCAGGAGAGTTCCAAATGTGTGTGGGTAGAATATATATCCCACGGGTATAAAATTGAAAAAAGTTGAAAAAAATTTTTTTTTGGACTTACTCATTTTTCCGGTGTTCATCAGACTTTCATATAGGGAAAATGTCAGTGAGCGTTCCGATTTCAGTTCCAGAGTGATTCGCCCAATGAGTCCATGATATTTAGTTGTTTTCAGCCAATTTTCAGGATTTTTGAAAATTTCACTTTTTTGTGAAAATATCCACTAAATGAGAGAATAATATGTGTGAGGGTACCCCAGGAGAGTTCCAAATGTGTGTGGGTAGAATATATTTCCCACGGGGGTAAAATTTAAAAAAGTTGAAAAAAAATTTTTTTTTGACTTAGTAATTTTTCCGGCATTTATCAGACTTTCACATGGGGAAATGTCAGTGAGCGTTCAGATTTTAGTTCCAGAGCGATTTGCCCAATGAGTCCTTGATATTTAGTCGTTTTCAGCCAATTTTCTGGATTTTTAAAAATTTCACTTTTTTGTGAAAATATCCACTAAATGAGGGAATAATATGTGTGAGGGTACCCCAGGAGAGTTCCAAATGTGTGTGGTAGAATATATATCCCAGGGGGTAAAATTGAAAAAAGTTGAAAATTTTTTTTTTTTGGACTTAGTCATTTTTCCTGCGTTTATCAGACTTTCACATAGGGGAAATGTCAGTGAGCGTTCAGATTTCAGTTCCAGAGTGATTCGCCCAATGAGTCTTTGATATTTAGTCATTTTCAGCCAATTTTCTGGATTTTTGAAAATTTCACTTTTTTGTGAAAATATCCACTAAATGAGAGAATAATATGTGTGAGGGTACCCCAGGAGAGTTCCAAATGTGTGTGGGTAGAATATATATCCCACGGGGGTAAAATTGAAAAAAGTTTAAAAAATTTTTTTTTTCGACTTAGTCATTTTTCCAGCGTTTATCAGACTTTCAGATAGGGGAAATGTCAGTGAGCATTCTGATTTCAGTTCCAGAGCGATTCGCCCAATGAGTCCTTGATATTTAGTCGTTCTCATCCAATTTTCTTGGTTTTTGAAAATTTCACTTTTTTGTGAAAATATCCACTAAATGAGGGAATAATATGTGTGAGGGTACCCCAGGAGAGTTCCAAATGTGTGTGGGTAGAATATATATCCCACGGGGGTAAAATTGAAAAAAGTTGAAAAAAAATTTTTTTTTGACTTAGTAATTTTTCCGGCATTTATCAGACTTTCAGATAGGGGAAATGTCAGTGAGCATTCCGATTTCAGTTCCAGAGCGATTCGCCCAATGAGTCCATGATATTTAGTCATTTTCAGCCAATTTTCTGGATTTTTGAAAATATCACTTTTTTGTGAAAATATCCACTAAATGAGAGAATAGTATGTGTGAGGGTACCCCAGGAGAGTTCCAAATGTGTGTGGGTAGAATATATATCCCACGGGGGTAAAATTGAAAAAAGTTGAAAAAAAATTTTTTTTGGACTTTGTAATTTTTCCGGCATTTATCAGACTTTCAGAGAGGGGAAATGTCAGTGAGTGTTTAGATTTCAGTTCCAGAGCGATTTGCCCAATGAGTCCTTGATATTTAGTCGTTTTCAGCCAATTTTCTGGATTTTTAAAAATTTCACTTTTTTGTGAAAATATCCACTAAATGAGGGAATAATATGTGTGAGGGTACCCCAGGAGAGTTCCAAATGTGTGTGGTAGAATATATATCCCAGGGGGTAAAATTGAAAAAAGTTGAAAATTTTTTTTTTTTGGACTTAGTCATTTTTCCTGCGTTTATCAGACTTTCACATAGGGGAAATGTCAGTGAGCGTTCAGATTTCAGTTCCAGAGTGATTCGCCCAATGAGTCTTTGATATTTAGTCATTTTCAGCCAATTTTCTGGATTTTTGAAAATTTCACTTTTTTGTGAAAATATCCACTAAATGAGAGAATAATATGTGTGAGGGTACCCCAGGAGAGTTCCAAATGTGTGTGGGTAGAATATATATCCCACGGGGGTAAAATTGAAAAAAGTTTAAAAAATTTTTTTTTTCGACTTAGTCATTTTTCCAGCGTTTATCAGACTTTCAGATAGGGGAAATGTCAGTGAGCATTCTGATTTCAGTTCCAGAGCGATTCGCCCAATGAGTCCTTGATATTTAGTCGTTCTCATCCAATTTTCTTGGTTTTTGAAAATTTCACTTTTTTGTGAAAATATCCACTAAATGAGGGAATAATATGTGTGAGGGTACCCCAGGAGAGTTCCAAATGTGTGTGGGTAGAATATATATCCCACGGGGGTAAAATTGAAAAAAGTTGAAAAAAAATTTTTTTTTGACTTAGTAATTTTTCCGGCATTTATCAGACTTTCAGATAGGGGAAATGTCAGTGAGCATTCCGATTTCAGTTCCAGAGCGATTCGCCCAATGAGTCCATGATATTTAGTCATTTTCAGCCAATTTTCTGGATTTTTGAAAATATCACTTTTTTGTGAAAATATCCACTAAATGAGAGAATAGTATGTGTGAGGGTACCCCAGGAGAGTTCCAAATGTGTGTGGGTAGAATATATATCCCACGGGGGTAAAATTGAAAAAAGTTGAAAAAAAATTTTTTTTGGACTTTGTAATTTTTCCGGCATTTATCAGACTTTCAGAGAGGGGAAATGTCAGTGAGTGTTTAGATTTCAGTTCCAGAGCGATTTGCCCAATGAGTCCTTGATATTTAGTCGTTTTCAGCCAATTTTCTGGATTTTTAAAAATTTCACTTTTTTGTGAAAATATCCACTAAATGAGGGAATAATATGTGTGAGGGTACCCCAGGAGAGTTCCAAATGTGTTTGGGTAGAATATATATCCCACGGGGGTAAAATTGAAAAAAGTTTAAAAAAAATTTTTTTGGGACTTAGTCATTTTTCCGGCGTTTATCAGACTTTCAGATAGGGAAAATGTCAGTGAGCGTTCAGATTTCAGTTCCAGAGCGATTTGCCCAATGCGTCCTTGATATTCAGTCGTTTTCAGCCAATTTTCTGGATTTTTGAAAATTTCACTTTTTTGTGAAAATATCCACTAAATGAGGGAATAATATGTGTGAGGGTACCCCAGGAGAGTTCCAAATGTGTGTGGGTAGAATATATATCCCACGGGGGTAAAATTGAAAAAAGGTGAAAAAAATTTTTTTGGGGACTTAGTTATTTTTCCGGCGTTCATCAGACTTTCAGATAGGGGAAATGACAGTGAGTGTTCCGATTTCAGTTCCAGAGCGATTCTCCCAATGAGTCCTTGATATTTAGTCGTTTTCAGCCAATTTTCTGGATTTTTGAAAATTTCTCTTTTTTGTCAAAATATCCACTAAATGAGGGCATAATATGTGTGAGGGTACCCCAGGAGAGTTCCAAATGTGTGTGGGTAGAATATATATCCCACGGGGGTAAAATTGAAAAAAGCAGAAAAATTTTTTTTTTTGGACTTAGTCATTTTTCCTGCGTTTATCAGACTTTCACATAGGGGAAATGTCAGTGAGCGTTCCGATCTCAGTTCCAGAGCGATTCGCCCAATGAGTCCTTGATATTTAGTCGTTTTCAGCCAATTTTCTGGATTTTTGAAAATTTCACTTTTTTGTGAAAATATCGACTAAATGAGGGCATAATATGTGTGAGGGTACCCCAGGAGAGTTCCAAATGTGTGTGGGTAGAATATATATCCCACGGGGATAAAATTGAAGAAAGTTGAAAAAAATTTTTTTTTGGACTTAGTTATTTTTCCGGCGTTCATCAGACTTTCAGATAGGGGAAATGTCAGTGAGCATTCCGATTTCAGTTCCAGAGCGATTCGCCCAATGAGTCCTTGATATTTAGTCGTTTTCAGCCAATTTTCTGGATTTTTGAAAATTTCACTTTTTTGTGAAAACATCCACTAAATGAGGGAATAATATGTGTGAGGGTACCCCAGGAGAGTTCCAAATGTGTGTGGGTAGAATATATATCCCACGGGGGTAAAATTGAAAAAAGTTGAAAAATTTTTTTTTTTGGACTTAGACATTTTTAATGCGTTTATCAGACTTTCACATAGGGGAAATGTCAGTGAGCATTCCGATTTCAGTTCCAGAGCGATTCACCCAATGAGTCCTTGATATTTAGTCGTTTTCAGCCAATTTTCTGGATTTTTGAAAATTTCACTTTTTTGTGAAAATATCCACTAAATGAGGGCATAATATGTGTGAGGGTACCCCAGGAGAGTTCCAAATGTGTGTGGGTAGAATTTATATCCCATGGGGGTAAAATTGAAAAAAGTTGAAAAAAATTTTTTTTTGAACTTAGTCATTTTTCCGGCGAATATCAGACTTTCACATAGGAGAAATGTCAGTGAGCGTTCCGATTTCAGTTCCAGAGTGATTCGCCCAATGAGTCCTTGCTATTTAGTCGTTTTCAGCCAATTTTCTGGATTTTTGAAAATTTCACTTTTTTGTGAAAATATCCACTAAATGAGAGAACAATATGTCTGAGGGTACCCCAGGAGAGTTCCAAATGTGTGTGGGTAGAATATATATCCCACGGGAGTAAAATTGAAAAAAGTTTAAAAAATTTTTTTTTTCGACTTAGTAATTTTTCCGGCATTTATCAGACTTTCAGATAGGGGAAATGTCAGTAAGCGTTCATATTTCAGATCCAGAGAGATTCGCCCAATGAGTCCTTGATATTTAGTCGTTTTCAGCCAATATTCTGGATTTTTGAAAATTTCACTTTTTTGTGAAAACATCCACTAAATGAGGGAATAATATGTGTGAGGGTACCCCAGGAGAGTTCCAAATGTGTGTGGGTAGAATATATATCCCACGGGGGTAAAATTGAAAAAAGGTGAAAAAAAATTTTTGGGGGACTTAGTTATTTTTCCGGCGTTCATCAGACTTTCAGATAGGGGAAATGTCAGTGAGTGTTCCGATTTCAGTTCCAGAGCGATTCTCCCAATGAGTCCTTGATATTTAGTCGTTTTCAGCCAATTTTCTGGATTTTTGAAAATTTCTCTTTTTTGTCAAAATATCCACTAAATGAGGGCATAATATGTGTGAGGGTACCCCAGGAGAGTTCCAAATGTGTGTGGGTAGAATATATATCCCACGGGGGTAAAATTGAAAAAAGTAGAAAAATTTTTTTTTTTGGACTTAGTCATTTTTCCTGCGTTTATCAGACTTTCACATAGGGGAAATGTCAGTGAGCGTTCCGATCTCAGTTCCAGAGCGATTCGCCCAATGAGTCCTTGATATTTAGTCGTTTTCAGCCAATTTTCTGGATTTTGGAAAATTTCACTTTTTTGTGAAAATATCGACTAAATGAGGGCATAATATGTGTGAGGGTACCCCAGGAGAGTTCCAAATGTGTGTGGGTAGAATATATATCCCACGGGGATAAAATTGAAAAAAGTTGAAAAAAATTTTTTTTTGGACTTAGTTATTTTTCCGGCGTTCATCAGACTTTCAGATAGGGGAAATGTCAGTGAGCATTCCGATTTCAGTTCCAGAGCGATTCGCCCAATGAGTCCTTGATATTTAGTCGTTTTCAGCCAATTTTCTGGATTTTTGAAAATTTCACTTTTCTCTGAAAACATCCACTAAATGAGAGAATAATATGTGTGAGGGTACTCCAGGAGAGTTCCAAATGTGTGTGGGTAGAATATATATCCCACCGGGGTAAAATTGAAAAAAGTTGAAAATTTTTTTTTTTTGGACTTAGACATTTTTTCTGCGTTTATCAGACTTTCAGATAGGCGAAATGTCAGTGAGCGTTCCGATTTCAGTTCCAGAGCGATTCACCCAATGAGTCCTTGATATTTAGTCGTTTTCAGCCAATTTTCTGGATTTTTGAAAATTTCACTTTTTTGTGAAAACATCCACTAAATGAGGGAATAATATGTGTGAGGGTACCCCAGGAGAGTTCCAAATGTGTGTGGGTAGAATATATATCCCACCGGGGTAAAATTGAAAAAAGTTGAAAATTTTTTTTTTTTGGACTTAGTTATTTTTCCGGCGTTCATCTGACTTTCAGATAGGGGAAATGTCAGTGAGCATTCCGATTTCAGTTCTAGAACGATTCGCCCAATGAGTCCTTGATATTTAGTGGTTTTCAGCCAATTTTCTGGATTTTTGAAAATTTCACTTTTTTGTGAAAACATCCACTAAATGAGGGAATAATATGTGTGAGGGTACCCCAGGAGAGTTCCAAATGTGTGTGGGTAGAATATATATCCCACCGGGGTAAAATTGAAAAAAGTTGAAAATTTTTTTTTTTTGGACTTAGTTATTTTTCCGGCGTTCATCTGACTTTCAGATAGGGGAAATGTCAGTGAGCATTCCGATTTCAGTTCCAGAACGATTCGCCCAATGAGTCCTTGATATTTAGTGGTTTTCAGCCAATTTTCTGGATTTTTGAAAATTTCACTTTTTTGTGAAAATATCCACTAAATGAGAGAATAATATGTGTGAGGGTACCCCAGGACAGTTCCAAATGTGTGTGGGTAGAATATATATCCCACGGGAGTAAAATTGAAAAAAGTTTAAAAAAAATTTTTTTTCGACTTAGTAATTTTTCCGGCATTTATCAGACTTTCAGATAGGGGAAATGTCAGTAAGCGTTCATATTTCAGATCCAGAGAGATTCGCCCAATGAGTCCTTGCTATTTAGTCGTTTTCAGCCAATTTTCTGGATTTTTGAAAATTTCACTTTTTTGTGAAAACATCCACTAAATGAGAGAACAATATGTCTGAGGGTACCCCAGGAGAGTTCCAAATGTGTGTGGGTAGAATATATATCCCACGGGAGTAAAATTGAAAAAAGTTGAAAAAAAAATGTTTTTCGACTTAGTAATTTTTCCGGCATTTATCAGACTTTCAGATAGGGGAAATGTCAGTAAGCGTTCATATTTCAGATCCAGGGAGATTCGCCCAATGAGTCCTTGATATTTAGTCGTTTTCAGCCAATATTCTGGATTTTTGAAAATTTCACTTTTTTGTGAAAACATCCACTAAATGAGGGAATAATATGTGTGAGGGTACCCCAGGAGAGTTCCAAATGTGTGTGGGTAGAATATATATCCCACGGGGGTAAAATTGAAAAAAGGTGAAAAAAAATTTTTTTGGGACTTAGTTATTTTTCCGGCGTTCATCAGACTTTCAGATAGGGAAAATGTCAGTGAGCATTCCGATTTCAGTTCCAGAGCGATTCGCCCAATGAGTCCTTGATATTTAGTCGTTTTCAGCCAATTTTCTGGATTTTTGAAAATGTCACTTTTTTGTGAAAACATCCACTAAATGAGGGAATAATATGTGTGAGGGTACCCCAGGAGAGTTCCAAATGTGTGTGGGTAGAATATATATCCCACGGGGGTAAAATTGAAAAAAGTTGAAAAATTTTTTTTTTTGGACTTAGACATTTTTCCTGCGTTTATCAGACTTTCACATAGGGGAAATGTCAGTGAGCGTTCCGATTTCAGTTCCAGAGCGATTCGCCCAATGAGTCCTTGATATTTAGTCGTTTTCAGCCAATTTTCTGGATTTTTGAAAATTTCAATTTTTTGTGAAAATATCCACTAAATGAGGGCATAATATGTGTGAGGGTACCCCAGGAGAGTTCCAAATGTGTGTGGGTAGAATATATATCCCACGGGGGTAAAATAGAAAAAAGTTGAAAAATTTTTTTTTTTGGACTTAGTCATTTTTCCTGCGTTTATCAGACTTTCACATAGGGGAAATGTCAGTGAGCGTTCCGATTTCAGTTCCAGAGCGATTCGCCCAATGAGTCCTTGATATTTAGTCGTTTTCAGCCAATTTTCTGGATTTTTGAAAATTTCAATTTTTTGTGAAAATATCCACTAAATGAGGGCATAATATGTGTGAGGGTACCCCAGGAGAGTTCCAAATGTGTGTGGGTAGAATATATATCCCACGGGGGTAAAATAGAAAAAAGTTGAAAAATTTTTTTTTTTGGACTTAGTCATTTTTCCTGCGTTTATCAGACTTTCACATAGGGGAAATGTCAGTGAGCGTTCCGATTTCAGTTGCAGAGCGATTCGCCCAATGAGTCCTTGATATTTAGTCGTTTTCAGCCAATTTTCTGGATTTTTGAAAATTTCACTTTTTTGTGAAAATATCCACTAAATGAGAGAACAATATGTCTGAGGGTACCCCAGGAGAGTTCCAAATGTGTGTGAGTAGAATATATATCCCACGGGAGTAAAATTGAAAAAAGTTTAAAAAAAATTTTTTTTCGACTTAGTAATTTTTCCGGCATTTATCAGACTTTCAGATAGGGGAAATGTCAGTAAGCGTTCATATTTCAGATCCAGAGAGATTCGCCCAATGAGTCCTTGATATTTAGTCGTTTTCAGCCAATATTCTGGATTTTTGAAAATTTCACTTTTTTGTGAAAACATCCACTAAATGAGGGAATAATATGTGTGAGGGTACCCCAGGAGAGTTCCAAATGTGTGTGGGTAGAATATATATCCCACGGGGGTAAAATTGAAAAAAGGTGAAAAAAAATTTTTTTGGGACTTAGTTATTTTTCCGGCGTTCATCAGACTTTCAGATAGGGGAAATGTCAGTGAGTGTTCCGATTTCAGTTCCAGAGCGATTCTCCCAATGAGTCCTTGATATTTAGTCGTTTTCAGCCAATTTTCTGGATTTTTGAAAATTTCTCTTTTTTGTCAAAATATCCACTAAATGAGGGCATAATATGTGTGAGGGTACCCCAGGAGAGTTCCAAATGTGTGTGGGTAGAATATATATCCCACGGGGGTAAAATTGAAAAAAGTAGAAAATTTTTTTTTTTTGGACTTAGTCATTTTTCCTGCGTTTATCAGACTTTCACATAGGGGAAATGTCAGTGAGCGTTCCGATCTCAGTTCCAGAGCGATTCGCCCAATGAGTCCTTGATATTTAGTGGTTTTCAGCCAATTTTCTGGATTTTTGAAAATTTCACTTTTTTGTGAAAACATCCACTAAATGAGGGAATAATATGTGTGAGGGTACCCCAGGAGAGTTCCAAATGTGTGTGGGTAGAATATATATCCCACCGGGGTAAAATTGAAAAAAGTTGAAAATTTTTTTTTTTTGGACTTAGTTATTTTTCCGCCGTTCATCAGACTTTCAGATAGGGGAAATGTCAGTGAGCATTCCGATTTCAGTTCCAGAACGATTCGCCCAATGAGTCCTTGATATTTAGTGGTTTTCAGCCAATTTTCTGGATTTTTGAAAATTTCACTTTTTTGTGAAAATATCCACTAAATGAGAGAATAATATGTGTGAGGGTACCCCAGGACAGTTCCAAATGTGTGTGGGTAGAATATATCTCCCACGGGAGTAAAATTGAAAAAAGTTTAAAAAATTTGTTTTTTCGACTTAGTAAATTTTCCGGCATTTATCAGACTTTCAGATAGGGGAAATGTCAGTAAGCGTTCATATTTCAGATCCAGAGCGTTTCGCCCAATGAGTCCTTGATATTTAGTCGTTTTCAGCCGATTTTCTGGATTTTTGAAAATGTCACTTTTTTGTGAAAACATCCACTAAATGAGGGCATAATATGTGTGAGGGTACCCCAGGAGAGTTCCAAATGTGTGTGGGTAGAATATATATCCCACGGGGGTAAAATTGAAAAAAGTTGAAAAATTTTTTTTTTTGGACTTAGACATTTTTCCTGCGTTTATCAGACTTTCACATAGGGGAAATGTCAGTGAGCGTTCCGATTTCAGTTCCAGAGCGATTCGCCCAATGAGTCCTTGATATTTAGTCGTTTTCAGCCAATTTTCTGGATTTTTGAAAATTTCAATTTTTTGTGAAAATATCCACTAAATGAGGGCATAATATGTGTGAGGGTACCCCAGGAGAGTTCCAAATGTGTGTGGGTAGAATATATATCCCACGGGGGTAAAATAGAAAAAAGTTGAAAAATTTTTTTTTTTGGACTTAGTCATTTTTCCTGCGTTTATCAGACTTTCACATAGGGGAAATGTCAGTGAGCATTCCGATTTCAGTTCCAGAGCGATTCGCCCAATGAGTCCTTGATATTTAGTCGTTTTCAGCCAATTTTCTGGATTTTTGAAAATTTCACTTTTTTGTGAAAATATCCACTAAATGAGAGAACAATATGTCTGAGGGTACCCCAGGAGAGTTCCCAATGTGTGTGGGTAGAATATATATCCCACGGGAGTAAAATTGAAAAAAGTTTAAAAAAAATTTTTTTTCGACTTAGTAATTTTTCCGGCATTTATCAGACTTTCAGATAGGGGAAATGTCAGTAAGCGTTCATATTTCAGATCCAGAGAGATTCGCCCAATGAGTCCTTGATATTTAGTCGTTTTCAGCCAATATTCTGGATTTTTGAAAATTTCACTTTTTTGTGAAAACATCCACTAAATGAGGGAATAATATGTGTGAGGGTACCCCAGGAGAGTTCCAAATGTGTGTGGGTAGAATTTATATCCCACGGGGATAAAATTGAAAAAAGTTGAAAAAAAATTTTTTTTTCGACTTAGTTATTTTTCCGGCGTTCATTAGACTTTCAGATAGGGGAAATGTCAGTGAGCGTTCCGATTTCAGTTCCAGAGTGATTCGCCCAATGAGTCCTTGCTATTTAGTCGTTTTCAGCCAATTTTCTGGATTTTTGAAAATTTCACTTTTTTGTGAAAACATCCACTAAATGAGAGAACAATATGTCTGAGGGTACCCCAGGAGAGTTCCAAATGTGTGTGGGTAGAATATATATCCCACGGGAGTAAAATTGAAAAAAGTTGAAAAAAAAATTTTTTTGGGACTTAGTTATTTTTCCGGCGTTCATCAGACTTTCAGATAGGGAAAATGTCAGTGAGCATTCCGATTTCAGTTCCAGAGCGATTCGCCCAATGAGTCCTTGATATTTAGTCGTTTTCAGCCAATTTTCTTGATTTTTGAAAATGTCACTTTTTTGTGAAAACATCCACTAAATGAGGGAATAATATGTGTGAGGGTACCCCAGGAGAGTTCCAAATGTGTGTGGGTAGAATATATATCCCACGGGGGTAAAATTGAAAAAAGTTGAAAAATTTTTTTTTTTGGACTTAGACATTTTTCCTGCGTTTATCAGACTTTCACATAGGGGAAATGTCAGTGAGCGTTCCGATTTCAGTTCCAGAGCGATTCGCCCAATGAGTCCTTGATATTTAGTCGTTTTCAGCCAATTTTCTGGATTTTTGAAAATTTCAATTTTTTGTGAAAATATCCACTAAATGAGGGCATAATATGTGTGAGGGTACCCCAGGAGAGTTCCAAATGTGTGTGGGTAGAATATATATCCCACGGGGGTAAAATAGAAAAAAGTTGAAAAAATTTTTTTTTTGGACTTAGTCATTTTTCCTGCGTTTATCAGACTTTCACATAGGGGAAATGTCAGTGAGCGTTCCCATTTCAGTTGCAGAGCGATTCGCCCAATGAGTCCTTGATATTTAGTCGTTTTCAGCCAATTTTCTGGATTTTTGAAAATTTCACTTTTTTGTGAAAATATCCACTAAATGAGAGAACAATATGTCTGAGGGTACCCCAGGAGAGTTCCAAATGTGTGTGAGTAGAATATATATCCCACGGGAGTAAAATTGAAAAAAGTTTAAAAAAAATTTTTTTTCGACTTAGTAATTTTTCCGGCATTTATCAGACTTTCAGATAGGGGAAATGTCAGTAAGCGTTCATATTTCAGATCCAGAGAGATTCGCCCAATGAGTCCTTGATATTTAGTCGTTTTCAGCCAATATTCTGGATTTTTGAAAATTTCACTTTTTTGTGAAAACATCCACTAAATGAGGGAATAATATGTGTGAGGGTACCCCAGGAGAGTTCCAAATGTGTGTGGGTAGAATATATATCCCACGGGGGTAAAATTGAAAAAAGGTGAAAAAAAATTTTTTTGGGACTTAGTTATTTTTCCGGCGTTCATCAGACTTTCAGATAGGGGAAATGTCAGTGAGTGTTCCGATTTCAGTTCCAGAGCGATTCTCCCAATGAGTCCTTGATATTTAGTCGTTTTCAGCCAATTTTCTGGATTTTTGAAAATTTCTCTTTTTTGTCAAAATATCCACTAAATGAGGGCATAATATGTGTGAGGGTACCCCAGGAGAGTTCCAAATGTGTGTGGGTAGAATATATATCCCACGGGGGTAAAATTGAAAAAAGTAGAAAATTTTTTTTTTTTGGACTTAGTCATTTTTCCTGCGTTTATCAGACTTTCACATAGGGGAAATGTCAGTGAGCGTTCCGATCTCAGTTCCAGAGCGATTCGCCCAATGAGTCCTTGATATTTAGTGGTTTTCAGCCAATTTTCTGGATTTTTGAAAATTTCACTTTTTTGTGAAAACATCCACTAAATGAGGGAATAATATGTGTGAGGGTACCCCAGGAGAGTTCCAAATGTGTGTGGGTAGAATATATATCCCACCGGGGTAAAATTGAAAAAAGTTGAAAATTTTTTTTTTTTGGACTTAGTTATTTTTCCGCCGTTCATCAGACTTTCAGATAGGGGAAATGTCAGTGAGCATTCCGATTTCAGTTCCAGAACGATTCGCCCCATGAGTCCTTGATATTTAGTGGTTTTCAGCCAATTTTCTGGATTTTTGAAAATTTCACTTTTTTGTGAAAATATCCACTAAATGAGAGAATAATATGTGTGAGGGTACCCCAGGACAGTTCCAAATGTGTGTGGGTAGAATATATATCCCACGGGAGTAAAATTGAAAAAAGTTTAAAAAATTTGTTTTTTCGACTTAGTAAATTTTCCGGCATTTATCAGACTTTCAGATAGGGGAAATGTCAGTAAGCGTTCATATTTCAGATCCAGAGCGATTCGCCCAATGAGTCCTTGATATTTAGTCGTTTTCAGCCAATTTTCTGGATTTTTGAAAATGTCACTTTTTTGTGAAAACATCCACTAAATGAGGGCATAATATGTGTGAGGGTACCCCAGGAGAGTTCCAAATGTGTGTGGGTAGAATATATATCCCACGGGGGTAAAATTGAAAAAAGTTGAAAAATTTTTTTTTTTGGACTTAGACATTTTTCCTGCGTTTATCAGACTTTCACATAGGGGAAATGTCAGTGAGCGTTCCGATTTCAGTTCCAGAGCGATTCGCCCAATGAGTCCTTGATATTTAGTCATTTTCAGCCAATTTTCTGGATTTTTGAAAATTTCAATTTTTTGTGAAAATATCCACTAAATGAGGGCATAATATGTGTGAGGGTACCCCAGGAGAGTTCCAAATGTGTGTGGGTAGAATATATATCCCACGGGGGTAAAATAGAAAAAAGTTGAAAAATTTTTTTTTTTGGACTTAGTCATTTTTCCTGCGTTTATCAGACTTTCACATAGGGGAAATGTCAGTGAGCATTCCGATTTCAGTTCCAGAGCGATTCGCCCAATGAGTCCTTGATATTTAGTCGTTTTCAGCCAATTTTCTGGATTTTTGAAAATTTCACTTTTTTGTGAAAATATCCACTAAATGAGAGAACAATATGTCTGAGGGTACCCCAGGAGAGTTCCCAATGTGTGTGGGTAGAATATATATCCCACGGGAGTAAAATTGAAAAAAGTTTAAAAAAAATTTTTTTTCGACTTAGTAATTTTTCCGGCATTTATCAGACTTTCAGATAGGGGAAATGTCAGTAAGCGTTCATATTTCAGATCCAGAGAGATTCGCCCAATGAGTCCTTGATATTTAGTCGTTTTCAGCCAATATTCTGGATTTTTGAAAATTTCACTTTTTTGTGAAAACATCCACTAAATGAGGGAATAATATGTGTGAGGGTACCCCAGGAGAGTTCCAAATGTGTGTGGGTAGAATATATATCCCACGGGGATAAAATTGAAAAAAGTTGAAAAAAAATTTTTTTTTCGACTTAGTTATTTTTCCGGCGTTCATTAGACTTTCAGATAGGGGAAATGTCAGTGAGCGTTCCGATTTCAGTTCCAGAGTGATTCGCCCAATGAGTCCTTGCTATTTAGTCGTTTTCAGCCAATTTTCTGGATTTTTGAAAATTTCACTTTTTTGTGAAAACATCCACTAAATGAGAGAACAATATGTCTGAGGGTACCCCAGGAGAGTTCCAAATGTGTGTGGGTAGAATATATATCCCACGGGAGTAAAATTGAAAAAAGTTGAAAAAAAAATTTTTTTCGACTTAGTAATTTTTCCGGCATTTATCAGACTTTCAGATAGGGGAAATGTCAGTAAGCGTTCATATTTCAGATCCAGAGAGATTCGCCCAATGAGTCCTTGATATTTAGTCGTTTTCAGCCAATATTCTGGATTTTTGAAAATTTCACTTTTTTGTGAAAACATCCACTAAATGAGGGAATAATATGTGTGAGGGTACCCCAGGAGAGTTCCAAATGTGTGTGGGTAGAATATATATCCCACGGGGGTAAAATTGAAAAAAGGTGAAAAAAAATTTTTTTGGGACTTAGTTATTTTTCCGGCGTTCATCAGACTTTCAGATAGGGGAAATGTCAGTGAGCATTCCGATTTCAGTTCCAGAACGATTCGCCCAATGAGTCCTTGATATTTAGTGGTTTTCAGCCAATTTTCTGGATTTTTGAAAATTTCACTTTTTTGTGAAAATATCCACTAAATGAGAGAATAATATGTGTGAGGGTACCCCAGGACAGTTCCAAATGTGTGTGGGTAGAATATATATCCCACGGGAGTAAAATTGAAAAAAGTTTAAAAAATTTGTTTTTTCGACTTAGTAAATTTTCCGGCATTTATCAGACTTTCAGATAGGGGAAATGTCAGTAAGCGTTCATATTTCAGATCCAGAGCGATTCGCCCAATGAGTCCTTGATATTTAGTCGTTTTCAGCCAATTTTCTGGATTTTTGAAAATGTCACTTTTTTGTGAAAACATCCACTAAATGAGGGCATAATATGTGTGAGGGTACCCCAGGAGAGTTCCAAATGTGTGTGGGTAGAATATATATCCCACGGGGGTAAAATTGAAAAAAGTTGAAAATTTTTTTTTTTTGGACTTAGACATTTTTCCTGCGTTTATCAGACTTTCACATAGGGGAAATGTCAGTGAGCGTTCCGATTTCAGTTCCAGAGCGATTCGCCCAATGAGTCCTTGATATTTAGTCGTTTTCAGCCAATTTTTGGGATTTTTGAAAATTTCACTTTTTTGTGAAAATATCCACTAAATGAGAGAATAATATGTGTGAGGGTACCCCAGGACAGTTCCAAATGTGTGTGGGTAGAATATATATCCCACGGGAGTAAAATTGAAAAAAGTTTAAAAAATTTGTTTTTTCGACTTAGTAAATTTTCCGGCATTTATCAGACTTTCAGATAGGGGAAATGTCAGTAAGCGTTCATATTTCAGATCCAGAGCGATTCGCCCAATGAGTCCTTGATATTTAGTCGTTTTCAGCCAATTTTCTGGATTTTTGAAAATTTCACTTTTTTGTGAAAATATCCACTAAATGAGGGCATAATATGTGTGAGGGTACCCCAGGAGAGTTCCAAATGTGTGTGGGTAGAATATATATCCCACGGGAATAAAATTGAAAAAAGTTGAAAAAATTTTTTTTTTCGACTTAGTAATTTTTCCGGCATTTATCAGACTTTAAGATAGGGGAAATGTCAGTAAGCGTTCATTTTTCAGATCCAGAGCGATTCGCCCAATGAGTCCTTGTTATTTAGTCGTTTTCAGCCAATTTTCTGGATTTTTGAAACTTTCACTTTTTTGTGAAAATATCCACTAAATGAGGGCATAATATGTGTGAGGGTACCCCAGGAGAGTTCCAAATGTGTGTGGGTAGAATATATATCTCACGGGGATAAAATTGAAAAAAGTTGAAAAAAATTTTTTTTTGGACTTAGTAATTTTTACGGCGTTCATCAGACTTTCAGATAGGGGAAATGTCAGTGAGCATTCCGATTTCAGTTCCAGAGCGATTCGCCCAATGAGTCCTTGATATTTAGTCGTTTTCAGCCAATTTTCTGGATTTATGAAAATGTCACTTTTTTGTGAAAACATCCACTAAATGAGGGAATAATATGTGTGAGGGTACCCCAGGAGAGTTCCAAATGTGTGTGGGTAGAATATATATCCCACGGGGGTAAAATTGAAAAAAGTTGAAAAATTTTTTTTTTTGGACTTAGACATTTTTCCTGCGTTTATCAAACTTTCACATAGGGGAAATGTCAGTGAGCATTCCGATTTCAGTTCCAGAGCGATTCGCCCAATGAGTCCTTGATATTTAGTCGTTTTCAGCCAATTTTCTGGATTTTTGAAAAGTTCAATTTTTTGTGAAAATATCCACTAAATGAGGGCATAATATGTGTGAGGGTACCCCAGGAGAGTTCCAAATGTGTGTGGGTAGAATATATATCCCACGGGGGTAAAATTGAAAAAAGTTGAAAAATTTTTTTTTTTGGACTTAGACATTTTTCCTGCGTTTATCAGACTTTCACATAGGGGAAATGTCAGTGAGCGTTCCGATTTCAGTTCCAGAGCGATTCGCCCAATGAGTCCTTGATATTTAGTCGTTTTCAGCCAATTTTCTGGATTTTTGAAAATGTCACTTTTTTGTGAAAACATCCACTAAATGAGGGAATAATATGTGTGAGGGTACCCCAGGAGAGTTCCAAATGTGTGTGGGTAGAATATATATCCCACGGGGGTAAAATTGAAAAAAGTTGAAAAAATTTTTTTTTTGGACTTAGACATTTTTCCTGCGTTTATCAGACTTTCACATAGGGGAAATGTCAGCAAGCGTTCATTTTTCAGATCCAGAGCGATTCCCCCAATGAGTCCTTGTTATTTAGTCGTTTTCAGCCAATTTTCTGGATTTTTGAAACTTTCACTTTTTTGTGAAAACATCCACTAAATGAGGGAATAATATGTGTGAGGGTACCCCAGTAGAGTTCCAAATGTGTGTGGGTAGAATATATATCCCACGGGGGTAAAATTGGAAAAAGTTGAAAAATTTTTTTTTTTTGGACTTAGACATTTTTCCTGCGTTTATCAGACTTTCACATAGGGGAAATGTCAGTGAGCGTTCCGATTTCAGTTCCAGAGCGATTCGCCCAATGAGTCCTTGATATTTAGTCGTTTTCAGCCAATTTTCTGGATTTTTGAAAATTTCAATTTTTTGTGAAAATATCCACTAAATGAGGGCATAATATGTGTGAGGGTACCCCAGGAGAGTTCCAAATGTGTGTGGGTAGAATATATATCCCACGGGGATAAAATTGAAAAAAGTTGAAAAAAAATTTTTTTTTGGACTCAGTAATTTTTCCGCTGTTTATCAGACTTTCAGATAGGGAAAATGTCAGTGAGCGTTCCAATTACAGTTCCAGAGCGATTCGCCCAATGAGTCTTTGATATTTAGTCGTTTTCATCCAATTTTCTGGATTTTTGAAAATTTCACTTTTTTGTGAAAATATCCACTAAATGAGGGCATAATATGTGTGAGGGTACCCCAGGAGAGTTCCAAATGTGTGTGGGTAGAATATATATCCCACGGGGGTAAAATTGAAAAAAGTTGAAAATTTTTTTTTTTTGGACTTAGTCATTTTTCCTGCGTTTATCAGACTTTCAGATAGGGGAAATGTCAGTGAGCATTCCGATTTCAGTTCCACAGCGATTCGCCCAATGAGTCCTTGATATTTAGTCGTTTTCAGCCAATTTTCTGGATTTTTGAAAATTTCACTTTTTTGTGAAAATATCCACTAAATGAGAGAATAATATGTGTGAGGGTACCCCAGGAGAGTTCCAAATGTGTGTGGGTAGAATATATATCCCACGGGGGTAAAATTGAAAAAAGGTGAAAAAAATTTTTTTGGGGACTTAGCAATTTTTCCGGCGTTCATCAGACTTTCAGATAGGGGAAATGTCAGTGAGCATTCCGATTTCAGTTCCAGAGCGATTCGCCCAATGAGTCCTTGATATTTAGTCGTTTTCAGCCAATTTTCTGGATTTTTGAAAATTTCACTTTTTTGTGAAAACATTCACTAAATGAGGGAATAATATGTGTGAGGGTACCCCAGTAGAGTTCCAAATGTGTGTGGGTAGAATATATATCCCACGGGGATAAAATTGAAAAAAGTCGAAAAAAATTTTTTTTTGGACTTAGTAATTTTTCCGGCGTTCATCAGACTTTCAGATAGGGGAAATGTCAGTGAGCATTCCGATTTCAGTTCCAGAGCGATTCGCCCAATGAGTCCTTGATATTTAGTCGTTTTCAGCCAATTTTCTGGATTTTTGAAAATGTCACTTTTTTGTGAAAACATCCACTAAATGAGGGAATAATATGTGTGAGGGTACCCCAGGAGAGTTCCAAATGTGTGTGGGTAGAATATATATCCCACGGGGGTAAAATTGAAAAAAGTTGAAAAATTTTTTTTTTTGGACTTAGACATTTTTCCTGCGTTTATCAGACTTTCACATAGGGGAAATGTCAGTGAGCGTTCCGATTTCAGTTCCAGAGCGATTCGCCCAATGAGTCCTTGATATTTAGTCGTTTTCAGCCAATTTTCTGGATTTTTGAAAATTTCAATTTTTTGTGAAAATATCCACTAAATGAGGGCATAATATGTGTGAGGGTACCCCAGGAGAGTTCCAAATGTGTGTGGGTAGAATATATATCCCACGGGGGTAAAATTGAAAAAAGTTGAAAAATATTTTTTTTTGGACTTAGACATTTTTCCTGCGTTTATCAGACTTTCACATAGGGGAAATGTCAGTGAGCGTTCCGATTTCAGTTCCAGAGCGATTCGCCCAATGAGTCCTTGATATTTAGTCGTTTTCAGCCAATTTTCTGGATTTTTGAAAATTTCACTTTTTTGTGAAAACATCCACTAAATGAGGGAATAATATGTGTGAGGGTACCCTAGGAGAGTTCCAAATGTGTGTGGGTAGAATATATATCCCACGGGGATAAAATTGAAAAAAGTTGAAAAAAAATTTTTTTTTGGACTTAGTAATTTTTCCGCTGTTTATCAGACTTTCAGATAGGGAAAATGTCAGTGAGCATTCCAATTACAGTTCCAGAGCGATTCGCCCAATGAGTCCTTGATATTTAGTCGTTTTCATCCAATTTTCTGGATTTTTGAAAATTTCACTTTTTTGTGAAAATATCCACTAAATGAGGGCATAATATGTGTGAGGGTACCCCAGGAGAGTTCCAAATGTGTGTGGGTAGAATATATATCCCACGGGGGTAAAATTGAAAAAAGTTGAAAATTTTTTTTTTTTGGACTTAGTCATTTTTCCTGCGTTTATCAGACTTTCAGATAGGGGAAATGTCAGTGAGCATTCCGATTTCAGTTCCACAGCGATTCGCCCAATGAGTCCTTGATATTTAGTCGTTTTCAGCCAATTTTCTGGATTTTTGAAAATTTCACTTTTTTGTGAAAATATCCACTAAATGAGAGAATAATATGTGTGAGGGTACCCCAGGAGAGTTCCAAATGTGTGTGGGTAGAATATATATCCCACGGGGGTAAAATTGAAAAAAGGTGAAAAAAATTTTTTTTGGGACTTAGCAATTTTTCCGGCGTTCATCAGACTTTCAGATAGGGGAAATGTCAGTGAGCATTCCGATTTCAGTTCCAGAGCGATTCGCCCAATGAGTCCTTGATATTTAGTCGTTTTCAGCCAATTTTCTGGATTTTTGAAAATTTCACTTTTTTGTGAAAACATCCACTAAATGAGGGAATAATATGTGTGAGGGTACCCCAGTAGAGTTCCAAATGTGTGTGGGTAGAATATATATCCCACGGGGATAAAATTGAAAACAGTCGAAAAAAAATTTTTTTTGGACTTAGTAATTTTTCCGGCGTTCATCAGACTTTCACATAGGGGAAATGTCAGTGAGCATTCCAATTTCAGTTCCACAGCGATTCACCCAATGAGTCCTTGATATTTAGTCATTTTCAGCCAATTTTCTGGATTTTTGAAAATTTCACTTTTTTGTGAAAACATCCACTAAATGAGGGAATAATATGTGTGAGGGTACCCCAGGAGAGTTCCAAATGTGTGTGGGTATAATATATATCCCACGGGGGTAAAATTGAAAAAAGTTGAAAACTTTTTTTTTTTTGGACTCAGTCATTTTTCCGGCGTTCATCAGACTTTCACATAGGGGAAATGTCAGTGAGAGTTCAGATTTCAGTTCCAGTGGGATTCGCCCAATGAGTACTTGATATTTATTCGTTTTCAGCCAATTTTCTGGATTTTTGAAAATTTCACTTTTTTGTGAAAATATCCACTAAATGAGGGAATAATATGTGTGAGGGTACCCCAGGAGAGTTCCAAATGTGTGTGGGTAGAATATATATCCCACGGGGTAAAATTGAAAAAAGTTGAAAAATTTTTTTTTTTGGACTTAGTCATTTTTCCTGCGTTTATCAGACTTTCACATAGGGGAAATGTCAGTGAGCGTTCCGAACTCAGTTCCAGAGCGATTCGCCCATTGAGTCCTTGATATTTAGTCGTTTTCAGCCAATTTTCTGGATTTTTGAAAATTTCACTTTTTTGTGAAAATATCCACTAAATGAGAGAATAATATGTGTGAGGGTACCCCAGGAGAGTTCCAAATGTATGTGGGTAGAATATATATCCCACGGGGTAAAATTGAAAAAAGTTGAAAAAAATTTTTTTTTGAACTTAGTCATTTTTCCGGCATTTATCAGACTTTCAGATAGGGGAAATGTCAGTGAGCATTCAGATTTCAATTCCAGAGCGATTCGCCCAATGAGTCCTTGATATTTAGTCGTTTTCAGCCAATTTTCTGGATTTTTGAAAACTTCACTTTTTTGTGAAAATATCCACTAAATGAGAGAATAATATGTGTGATGGTACCCCAGGAGAGTTCCAAATGTGTGTGGGTAGAATATATATCCCACGGGGGTAAAATTGAAAAAAGGTGAAAAAAAATTTTTTTGGGACTTAGCAATTTTTCCGGCGTTCATCAGACTTTCAGATAGGGGAAATGTCAGTGAGCATTCCGATTTCAGTTCCAGAGTGATTCGCCCAATGAGTCCTTGATATTTAGTTGTTTTCAGCCAATTTCTGGATTTTTGAAAATTTCACTTTTTTGTGAAAATATCCACTAAATGAGGGCATAATATGTGTGAGGGTACCCCAGGAGAGTTCCAAATGTGTGTGGGTAGAATATATATCCCACGGGGGTAAAATTGAAAAAAGTTGAAAAATTTTTTTTTTTGGACTTAGTCATTTTTCCTGCGTTTATCAGACTTTCACATAGGGGAAATGTCAAGGAGCGTTCAGATCTCAGTTCCAGAGCGATTCGCCCAATGAGTCCTTGATATTTAGTCGTTTTCAGCCAATTTTCTGGATTTTTGAAAATTTCACTTTTTTGTGAAAACATCCACTAAATGAGGGAATAATATGTGTGAGGGTACCCCAGGAGAGTTCCAAATGTGTGTGGGTAGAATATATATCCCACGGGGGTAAAATTGAAAAAAGTTGAAAAAGTTTTTTTTTTGGACTTAGTCATTTTTCCTGCGTTTATCAGACTTTCACATAGGGGAAATGTCAGTGAGCGTTCCGATCTCAGTTCCAGAGCGATTCGCCCAATGAGTCCTTGATATTTAGTCGTTTTCAGCCAATTTTATGGATTTTTGAAAATTTCACTTTTTTGTGAAAATATCCACTAAATGAGGGCATAATATGTGTGAGGGTACCCCAGGAGAGTTCCAAATGTGTGTGGGTAGAATATATATCCCACGGGGGTAAAATTGAAAAAAGTTGAAAAATTTTTTTTTTTGGACTTAGTCATTTTTCCTGCGTTTATCAGACTTTCACATAGGGGAAATGTCAGTGAGCGTTCCGATCTCAGTTCCAGAGCGATTCGCCCAATGAGTCCTTGATATTTAGTCGTTTTCAGCCAATTTTATGGATTTTTGAAAATTTCACTTTTTTGTGAAAATATCCACTAAATGAGGGAATAATATGTGTGAGGGTACCCCAGGAGAGTTCCAAATGTGTGTGGGTAGAATATATATCCCACGGGGGTAAAATTGAAAAAAGTTGAAAAATTTTTTTTTTTGGACTTAGTCATTTTTCCTGCGTTTATCAGACTTTCACATAGGGGAAATGTCAGTGAGCGTTCCGATCTCAGTTCCACAGCGATTCGCCCAATGAGTCCTTGATATTTAGTCGTTTTCAGCCAATTTTCTGGATTTTTGAAAATTTCACTTTTTTGTGAAAACATCCACTAAATGAGGGAATAATATGTGTGAGGGTACCGCAGGAGAGTTCCAAATGTGTGTGCGTAGAATATATATCCCACGGGGATAAAATTGAAAAAAGTTGAAAAAAAATTTTTTTTTGGACTTAGTAATTTTTCCGCTGTTTATCAGACTTTCAGATAGGGAAAATGTCAGTGAGCGTTCCGATTACAGTTCCAGAGCGATTCGCCCAATGAGTCCTTGATATTTAGTCGTTTTCAGCCAATTTTCTGGATTTTTGAAAATTTCACTTTTTTGTGAAAATATCCACTAAATGAGGGAATAATATGTGTGAGGGTACCCCAGGAGAGTTCCAAATGTGTGTGGGTAGAATATGTATCCCACGGGGATAAAATTGAAAAAAGTTGAAAAAAAATTTTTTTTTGGACTTAGTAATTTTTCCGCTGTTTATCAGACTTTCAGATAGGGAAAATGTCAGTGAGCGTTCAGATTACAGTTCCAAAGCGATTCGCCCAATGAGTCCTTGATATTTAGTCGTTTTCAGCCAATTTTCTGGATTTTTGAAAATTTCACTTTTTTGTGAAAATATCCACTAAATGAGGGCATAATATGAGTGAGGGTACCCCAGGAGAGTTCCAAATGTGTGTGGGTAGAATATATATCCCACGGGGATAAAATTGAAAAGAGTTGAAAAAATTTTTTTTTTGGACATAGTAATTTTTCCGGCGTTCATCAGACTTTCAGATAGGGGAAATGTCAGTGAACATTCCAATTTCAGTTCCACAGCGATTCGCCCAATGAGTCCTTGATATTTAGTCGTTTTCAGCCAATTTTCTGGATTTTTGAAAATTTCACTTTTTTGTGAAAATATCCACTAAATGAGGGAATAATATGTGTGAGGGTACCCCAGGAGAGTTCCAAATGTGTGTGGGTAGAATATATATCCGACGGGGTAAAATTGAAAAAAGTTGAAAAATTTTTTTTTTTGGACTTAGTCATTTTTCCTGCGTTTATCAGACTTTCACATAGGGAAAATGTCAGTGAGCGTTCCGATTACAGTTCCAGAGCGATTCGCCCAATGAGTCCTTGATATTTAGTCGTTTTCAGCCAATTTTCTGGATTTTTGAAAATTTCACTTTTATGTGAAAATATCCACTAAATGAGGGCATAATATGAGTGAGGGTACCCCAGGAGAGTTCCAAATGTGTGTGGGTAGAATATATATCCCACGGGGATAAAATTGAAAAGAGTTGAAAAAAATTTTTTTTGGACATAGTAATTTTTCCGGCGTTCATCAGACTTTCAGATAGGGGAAATGTCAGTGAGCATTCCAATTTCAGTTCCACAGCGATTCACCCAATGAGTCCTTGATATTTAGTTGTTTTCAGCCAATTTCTGGATTTTTGAAAATTTCACTTTTTTGTGAAAATATCCACTAAATGAGGGCATAATATGTGTGAGGGTACCCCAGGAGAGTTCCAAATGTGTGTGGGTAGAATATATATCCCACGGGGGTAAAATTGAAAAAAGTTGAAAATTTTTTTTTTTTGGACTTAGTCATTTTTCCTGCGTTTATCAGACTTTCACATAGGGGAAATGTCAGTGAGCGTTCAGATCTCAGTTCCAGAGCGATTCGCCCAATGAGTCCTTGATATTTAGTCGTTTTCAGCCAATTTTCTGGATTTTTGAAAATTTCACTTTTTTGTGAAAACATCCACTAAATGAGGGAATAATATGTGTGAGGGTACCCCAGGAGAGTTCCAAATGTGTGTGGGTAGAATATATATCCCACGGGGGTAAAATTGAAAAAAGTTGAAAAATTTTTTTTTTTGGACTTAGTCATTTTTCCTGCGTTTATCAGACTTTCACATAGGGGAAATGTCAGTGAGCGTTCCGATCTCAGTTCCACAGCGATTCGCCCAATGAGTCCTTGATATTTAGTCGTTTTCAGACAATTTTCTGGATTTTTGAAAATTTCACTTTTTTGTAAAAACATCCACTAAATGAGGGAATAATATGTGTGAGGGTACCCCAGGAGAGTTCCAAATGTGTGTGGGTAGAATATATATCCCACGGGGGTAAAATTGAAAAAAGTTGAAAAAGTTTTTTTTTTGGACTTAGTCATTTTTCCTGCGTTTATCAGACTTTCACATAGGGGAAATGTCAGTGAGCGTTCCGATCTCAGTTCCAGAGCGATTCGCCCAATGAGTCCTTGATATTTAGTCGTTTTCAGCCAATTTTATGGATTTTTGAAAATTTCACTTTTTTGTGAAAATATCCACTAAATGAGGGCATAATATGTGTGAGGGTACCCCAGGAGAGTTCCAAATGTGTGTGGGTAGAATATATATCCCACGGGGGTAAAATTGAAAAAAGTTGAAAAATTTTTTTTTTTGGACTTAGTCATTTTTCCTGCCTTTATCAGACTTTCACATAGGGGAAATGTCAGTGAGCGTTCCGATCTCAGTTCCAGAGCGATTCGCCCAATGAGTCCTTGATATTTAGTCGTTTTCAGCCAATTTTATGGATTTTTGAAAATTTCACTTTTTTGTGAAAATATCCACTAAATGAGGGCATAATATGTGTGAGGGTACCCCAGGAGAGTTCCAAATGTGTGTGGGTAGAATATATATCCCACGGGGGTAAAATTGAAAAAAGTTGAAAAATTTTTTTTTTTGGACTTAGTCATTTTTCCTGCGTTTATCAGACTTTCACATAGGGGAAATGTCAGTGAGCGTTCCGATCTCAGTTCCACAGCGATTCGCCCAATGAGTCCTTGATATTTAGTCGTTTTCAGCCAATTTTCTGGATTTTTGAAAATTTCACTTTTTTGTGAAAACATCCACTAAATGAGGGAATAATATGTGTGAGGGTACCCCAGGAGAGTTCCAAATGTGTGTGGGTAGAATATATATCCCACGGGGGTAAAATTGAAAAAAGTTGAAAAATTTTTTTTTTTGGACTTAGTCATTTTTCCTGCGTTTATCAGACTTTCACATAGGGGAAATGTCAGTGAGCGTTCCGATCTCAGTTCCACAGCGATTCGCCCAATGAGTCCTTGATATTTAGTCGTTTTCAGCCAATTTTCTGGATTTTTGAAAATTTCACTTTTTTGTGAAAATATCCACTAAATGAGGGCATAATATGAGTGAGGGTACCCCAGGAGAGTTCCAAATGTGTGTGGGTAGAATATATATCCCACGGGGATAAAATTGAAAAGAGTTGAAAAAATTTTTTTTTTGGACATAGTAATTTTTCCGGCGTTCATCAGACTTTCAGATAGGGGAAATGTCAGTGAACATTCCAATTTCAGTTCCACAGCGATTCGCCCAATGAGTCCTTGATATTTAGTCGTTTTCAGCCAATTTTCTGGATTTTTGAAAACTTCACTTTTTTGTGAAAATATCCACTAAATGAGAGAATAATATGTGTGATGGTACCCCAGGAGAGTTCCAAATGTGTGTGGGTAGAATATATATCCCACGGGGGTAAAATTGAAAAAAGTTTAAAAAAAATTATTTTTGGACTTAGTAATTTTTCCAGCATTTATCAGACTTTCAGATAGGGGAAATGTCAGTGAGTATTCAGATTTCAGTTCCACAGCGATTCACCCAATGAGTCCTTGATATTTAGTCGTTTTCAGCCAATTTTCTGGATTTTTGAAAATTTCACTTTTTTGTGAAAATATCCACTAAATGAGGGAATAATATGTGTGAGGGTACCCCAGGAGAGTTCCAAATGTGTGTGGGTAGAATATATATCCGACGGGGTAAAATTGAAAAAAGTTGAAAAATTTTTTTTTTTGGACTTAGTCATTTTTCCTGCGTTTATCAGACTTTCACATAGGGGAAATGTCAGTGAGCGTTCCGATCTCAGTTCCAGAGCGATTCGCCCAATGAGTCCTTGATATTTAGTCGTTTTCAGCCAATTTTATGGATTTTTGAAAATTTCACTTTTTTGTGAAAATATCCACTAAATGAGGGCATAATATGTGTGAGGGTACCCCAGGAGAGTTCCAAATGTGTGTGGGTAGAATATATATCCCACGGGGGTAAAATTGAAAAAAGTTGAAAAATTTTTTTTTTTGGACTTAGTCATTTTTCCTGCGTTTATCAGACTTTCACATAGGGGAAATGTCAGTGAGCGTTCCGATCTCAGTTCCACAGCGATTCGCCCAATGAGTCCTTGATATTTAGTCATTTTCAGCCAATTTTCTGGATTTTTGAAAATTTCACTTTTTTGTGAAAACATCCACTAAATGAGGGAATAATATGTGTGAGGGTACCCCAGGAGAGTTCCAAATGTGTGTGGGTAGAATATATATCCCACGGGGGTAAAATTGAAAAAAGTTGAAAAATTTTTTTTTTTGGACTTAGTCATTTTTCCTGCGTTTATCAGACTTTCACATAGGGGAAATGTCAGTGAGCGTTCCGATCTCAGTTCCACAGCGATTCGCCCAATGAGTCCTTGATATTTAGTCGTTTTCAGCCAATTTTCTGGATTTTTGAAAATTTCACTTTTTTGTGAAAATATCCACTAAATGAGGGAATAATATGTGTGAGGGTACCGCAGGAGAGTTCCAAATGTGTGTGCGTAGAATATATATCCCACGGGGATAAAATTGAAAAAAGTTGAAAAAAAATTTTTTTTTGGACTTAGTAATTTTTCCGCTGTTTATCAGACTTTCAGATAGGGAAAATGTCAGTGAGCGTTCCGATTACAGTTCCAGAGCGATTCGCCCAATGAGTCCTTGATATTTAGTCGTTTTCAGCCAATTTTCTGGATTTTTGAAAATTTCACTTTTTTGTGAAAATATCCACTAAATGAGGGCATAATATGTGTGAGGGTACCCCAGGAGAGTTCCAAATGTGTGTGGGTAGAATATATATCCCACGGGGGTAAAATTGAAAAAAGTTGAAAAATTTTTTTTTTTGGACTTAGTCATTTTTCCTGCGTTTATCAGACTTTCACATAGGGGAAATGTCAGTGAGCGTTCCGATCTCAGTTCCAGAGCGATTCGCCCAATGAGTCCTTGATATTTAGTCGTTTTCAGCCAATTTTCTGGATTTTTGAAAATTTCACTTTTTTGTGAAAACATCCACTAAATGAGGGAATAATATGTGTGAGGGTACCCCAGGAGAGTTCCAAATGTGTGTGGGTAGAATATATATCCCACGGGGGTAAAATTGAAAAAAGTTGAAAACTTTTTTTTTTTTGGACTTAGTCATTTTTCCTGCGTTTATCAGACTTTCACATAGGGGAAATGTCAGTGAGCGTTCAGATTTCAGTTCCAGTGGGATTCGCCCAATGAGTACTTGATATTTAGTCGTTTTCAGCCAATTTTCTGGATTTTTGAAAATTTCACTTTTTTGTGAAAATATCCACTAAATGAGGGAATAATATGTGTGAGGGTACCGCAGGAGAGTTCCAAATGTGTGTGGGTAGAATATATATCTCACGGGGATAAAATTGAAAAAAGTTGAAAAAAAATTTTTTTGGGGACTTAGCAATTTTTCCGCTGTTTATCAGACTTTCAGATAGGGAAAATGTCAGTGAGCGTTCCGATCTCAGTTCCAGAGCTATTCGCCCAATGAGTCCTTGATATTTTGTCGTTTTCAGCCAATTTTATGGATTTTTGAAAATTTCACTTTTTTGTGAAAATATCCACTAAATGAGGGCATAATATGTGTGAGGGTACCCCAGGAGAGTTCCAAATGTGTGTGGGTAGAATATATATCCCACGGGGATAAAATTGAAAAAAGTTGAAAAAAATTTTTTTTTGGACTTAGTTATTTTTCCGGCGTTCATCAGACTTTCAGAAAGGGGAAATGTCAGTGAGCATTCCGATTTCAGTTCCAGAGCGATTCGCCCAATGAGTCCTTGATATTTAGTCGTTTTCAGCCAATTTTCTGGATTTTTGAAAATTTCACTTTTTTGTGCAAATATCCACTAAATGAGAGAATAATATGTGTGAGGGTACCCCAGGAGAGTTCCAAATGTATGTGGGTAGAATATATATCCCACGGGGTAAAATTGAAAAAAGTTGAAAAAAATTTTTTTTTGAACTTAGTCATTTTTCCGGCATTTATCAGACTTTCAGATAGGGGAAATGTCAGTGAGCATTCAGATTTCAGTTCCAGAGCGATTCGCCCAATGAGTCCTTGATATTTAGTCGTTTTCAGCCAATTTTCTGGATTTTTGAAAACTTCACTTTTTTGTGAAAATATCCACTAAATGAGAGAATAATATGTGTGATGGTACCCCAGGAGAGTTCCAAATGTGTGTGGGTAGAATATATATCCCACGGGGGTAAAATTGAAAAAAGTTTAAAAAAAATTATTTTTGGACTTAGTAATTTTTCCGGCATTTATCAGACTTTCAGATAGGGGAAATGTCAGTGAGTATTCAGATTTCAGTTCCAGAGCGATTCGCCCAATGAGTCCTTGATATTTAGTCGTTTTCAGCCAATTTTCTGGATTTTTGAAAATTTCACTTTTTTGTGAAAACATCCACTAAATGAGGGAATAATATGTGTGAGGGTACCCCAGGAGAGTTCCAAATGTGTGTGGGTAGAATATATATCCCACGGGGTAAAATTGAAAAAAGTTGAAAAATTTTTTTTTTTGGACTTAGTCATTTTTCCTGCGTTTATCAGACTTTCACATAGGGAAAATGTCAGTGAGCGTTCCGATTACAGTTCCAGAGCGATTCGCCCAATGAGTAGTTGATATTTAGTCGTTTTCAGCCAATTTTCTGGATTTTTGAAAATTTCACTTTTTTGTGAAAATATCCACTAAATGAGGGCATAATATGAGTGAGGGTACCCCAGGAGAGTTCCAAATGTGTGTGGGTAGAATATATATCCCACGGGGATAAAATTGAAAAGAGTTGAAAAAAAATTTTTTTTGGACATAGTAATTTTTCCGGCGTTCATCAGACTTTCAGATAGGGGAAATGTCAGTGAGCATTCCAATTTCAGTTCCACAGCGATTCACCCAATGAGTCCTTGATATTTAGTCGTTTTCAGCCAATTTTCTGGATTTTTGAAAATTTCACTTTTTTGTGAAAACATCCACTAAATGAGGGAATAATATGTGTGAGGGTACCCCAGGAGAGTTCCAAATGTGTGTGGGTATAATATATATCCCACGGGGGTAAAATTGAAAAAAGTTGAAAACTTTTTTTTTTGGACTTAGTCATTTTTCCTGCGTTTATCAGACTTTCACATAGGGGAAATGTCAGTGAGCGTTCAGATTTCAGTTCCAGTGGGATTCGCCCAATGAGTACTTGATATTTAGTCGTTTTCAGCCAATTTTCTGGATTTTTGAAAATTTCACTTTTTTGTGAAAATATCCACTAAATGAGGGAATAATATGTGTGAGGGTACCGCAGGAGAGTTCCAAATGTGTGTGGGTAGAATATATATCTCACGGGGATAAAATTGAAAAAAGTTGAAAAAAAATTTTTTTGGGGACTTAGCAATTTTTCCGCTGTTTATCAGACTTTCAGATAGGGAAAATGTCAGTGAGCGTTCCGATCTCAGTTCCAGAGCTATTCGCCCAATGAGTCCTTGATATTTTGTCGTTTTCAGCCAATTTTATGGATTTTTGAAAATTTCACTTTTTTGTGAAAATATCCACTAAATGAGGGCATAATATGTGTGAGGGTACCCCAGGAGAGTTCCAAATGTGTGTGGGTAGAATATATATCCCACGGGGATAAAATTGAAAAAAGTTGAAAAAAAATTTTTTTTGGACTTAGTTATTTTTCCGGCGTTCATCAGACTTTCAGAAAGGGGAAATGTCAGTGAGCATTCCGATTTCAGTTCCAGAGCGATTCGCCCAATGAGTCCTTGATATTTAGTCGTTTTCAGCCAATTTTCTGGATTTTTGAAAATTTCACTTTTTTGTGCAAATATCCACTAAATGAGAGAATAATATGTGTGAGGGTACCCCAGGAGAGTTCCAAATGTATGTGGGTAGAATATATATCCCACGGGGTAAAATTGAAAAAAGTTGAAAAAAAATTTTTTTTGAACTTAGTCATTTTTCCGGCATTTATCAGACTTTCAGATAGGGGAAATGTCAGTGAGCATTCAGATTTCAGTTCCAGAGCGATTCGCCCAATGAGTCCTTGATATTTAGTCGTTTTCAGCCAATTTTCTGGATTTTTGAAAACTTCACTTTTTTGTGAAAATATCCACTAAATGAGAGAATAATATGTGTGATGGTACCCCAGGAGAGTTCCAAATGTGTGTGGGTAGAATATATATCCCACGGGGGTAAAATTGAAAAAAGTTTAAAAAAAATTATTTTTGGACTTAGTAATTTTTCCGGCATTTATCAGACTTTCAGATAGGGGAAATGTCAGTGAGTATTCAGATTTCAGTTCCAGAGCGATTCGCCCAATGAGTCCTTGATATTTAGTCGTTTTCAGCCAATTTTCTGGATTTTTGAAAATTTCACTTTTTTGTGAAAACATCCACTAAATGAGGGAATAATATGTGTGAGGGTACCCCAGGAGAGTTCCAAATGTGTGTGGGTAGAATATATATCCCACGGGGTAAAATTGAAAAAAGTTGAAAAATTTTTTTTTTTGGACTTAGTCATTTTTCCTGCGTTTATCAGACTTTCACATAGGGGAAATGTCAGTGAGCGTTCAGATCTCAGTTCCAGAGCGATTTGCCCAATGAGTCCTTGATATTTAGTCGTTTTCAGCCAATTTTCTGGATTTTTGAAAATTTCACTTTTTTGTGAAAATATCCACTAAATGAGGGCATAATATGTGTGAGGGTACCCCAGGAGAGTTCCAAATGTGTGTGGGTAGAATATATATCCCTCGGGGGTAAAATTGAAAAAAGTTGAAAAATTTTTTTTTTTGGACTTAGTCATTTTTCCTGCGTTTATCAGACTTTCACATAGGGGAAATGTCAGTGAGCGTTCCGATCTCAGTTCCACAGCGATTCGCCCAATGAGTCCTTGATATTTAGTCGTTTTCAGCCAATTTTCTGGATTTTTGAAAATTTCACTTTTTTGTGAAAACATCCACTAAATGAGGGAATAATATGTGTGAGGGTACCCCAGGAGAGTTCCAAATGTGTGTGGGTAGAATATATATCCCACGGGGGTAAAATTGAAAAAAGATGAAAAATTTTTTTTTTTGGACTTAGACATTTTTCCTGCGTTTATCAGACTTTCACATAGGGAAAATGTCAGTGAGCGTTCCGATTACAGTTCCAGAGCGATTCGCCCAATGAGTAGTTGATATTTAGTCGTTTTCAGCCAATTTTCTGGATTTTTGAAAATTTCACTTTTTTGTGAAAATATCCACTAAATGAGGGCATAATATGAGTGAGGGTACCCCAGGAGAGTTCCAAATGTGTGTGGGTAGAATATATATCCCACGGGGATAAAATTGAAAAGAGTTGAAAAAAAATTTTTTTTGGACATAGTAATTTTTCCGGCGTTCATCAGACTTTCAGATAGGGGAAATGTCAGTGAGCATTCCAATTTCAGTTCCACAGCGATTCACCCAATGAGTCCTTGATATTTAGTCGTTTTCAGCCAATTTTCTGGATTTTTGAAAATTTCACTTTTTTGTGAAAATATCCACTAAATGAGAGAATAATATGTGTGAGGGTACCCCAGGAGAGTTCCAAATGTGTGTGGGTAGAATATATATCCCACGGGGATAAAATTGAAAAAAGGTGAAAAAAATTGTTTTTGGGACTTAGCAATTTTTCCGGCGTTCATCAGACTTTCACATAGGGGAAATGTCAGTGAGCATTCCAATTTCAGTTCCACAGCGATTCACCCAATGAGTCCTTGATATTTAGTCGTTTTCAGCCAATTTTCTGGATTTTTGAAAATTTCACTTTTTTGTGAAAACATCCACTAAATGAGGGAATAATATGTGTGAGGGTACCCCAGGAGAGTTCCAAATGTGTGTGGGTATAATATATATCCCACGGGGGTAAAATTGAAAAAAGTTGAAAACTTTTTTTTTTTGGACTTAGTCATTTTTCCTGCGTTTATCAGACTTTCACATAGGGGAAATGTCAGTGAGAGTTCAGATTTCAGTTCCAGTGGGATTCGCCCAATGAGTACTTGATATTTATTCGTTTTCAGCCAATTTTCTGGATTTTTGAAAATTTCACTATTTTGTGAAAATATCCACTAAATGAGGGAATAATATGTGTGAGGGTACCCCAGGAGAGTTCCAAATGTGTGTGGGTAGAATATATATCCCACGGGGTAAAATTGAAAAAAGTTGAAAAATTTTTTTTTTTGGACTTAGTCATTTTTCCTGCGTTTATCAGACTTTCACATAGGGGAAATGTCAGTGAGCGTTCCGATCTCAGTTCCAGAGCGATTCGCCCAATGAGTCCTTGATATTTAGTCGTTTTCAGCCAATTTTATGGATTTTTGAAAATTTCACTTTTTTGTGAAAATATCCACTAAATGAGGGCATAATATGTGTGAGGGTACCCCAGGAGAGTTCCAAATGTGTGTGGGTAGAATATATATCCCACGGGGGTAAAATTGAAAAAAGTTGAAAAATTTTTTTTTTTGGACTTAGTCATTTTTCCTGCGTTTATCAGACTTTCACATAGGGGAAATGTCAGTGAGCGTTCAGATCTCAGTTCCAGAGCGATTTGCCCAATGAGTCCTTGATATTTAGTCGTTTTCAGCCAATTTTCTGGATTTTTGAAAATTTCACTTTTTTGTGAAAATATCCACTAAATGAGGGCATAATATGTGTGAGGGTACCCCAGGAGAGTTCCAAATGTGTGTGGGTAGAATATATATCCCTCGGGGGTAAAATTGAAAAAAGTTGAAAAATTTTTTTTTTTGGACTTAGTCATTTTTCCTGCGTTTATCAGACTTTCACATAGGGGAAATGTCAGTGAGCGTTCCGATCTCAGTTCCACAGCGATTCGCCCAATGAGTCCTTGATATTTAGTCGTTTTCAGCCAATTTTCTGGATTTTTGAAAATTTCACTTTTTTGTGAAAACATCCACTAAATGAGGGAATAATATGTGTGAGGGTACCCCAGGAGAGTTCCAAATGTGTGTGGGTAGAATATATATCCCACGGGGGTAAAATAGAAAAAGTTGAAAACTTTTTTTTTTTGGACTTAGTCATTTTTCCTGCGTTTATCAGACTTTCACATAGGGGAAATGTCAGTGAGCGTTCAGATTTCAGTTCCAGTGGGATTCGCCCAATGAGTACTTGATATTTAGTCGTTTTCAGCCAATTTTCTGGATTTTTGAAAATTTCACTTTTTTGTGAAAATATCCACTAAATGAGGGAATAATATGTGTGAGGGTACCGCAGGAGAGTTCCAAATGTGTGTGCGTAGAATATATATCCCACGGGGATAAAATTGAAAAAAGTTGAAAAAAAATTTTTTTTTGGACTTAGTAATTTTTCCGCTGTTTATCAGACTTTCAGATAGGGAAAATGTCAGTGAGCGTTCAGATTACAGTTCCAAAGCGATTCGCCCAATGAGTCCTTGATATTTAGTCGTTTTCAGCCAATTTTCTGGATTTTTGAAAATTTCACTTTTTTGTGAAAATATCCACTAAATGAGGGCATAATATGAGTGAGGGTACCCCAGGAGAGTTCCAAATGTGTGTGGGTAGAATATATATTCCACGGGGATAAAATTGAAAAGAGTTGAAAAAATTTTTTTTTTGGACATAGTAATTTTTCCGGCGTTCATCAGACTTTCAGATAGGGGAAATGTCAGTGAGCATTCCAATTTCAGTTCCACAGCGATTCGCCCAATGAGTCCTTGATATTTAGTCGTTTTCAGCCAATTTTCTGGATTTTTGAAAATTTCACTTTTTTGTGAAAATATCCACTAAATGAGGGCATAATATGAGTGAGGGTACCCCAGGAGAGTTCCAAATGTGTGTGGGTAGAATATATATCCCACGGGGATAAAATTGAAAAGAGTTGAAAAAATTTTTTTTTTGGACATAGTAATTTTTCCGGCGTTCATCAGACTTTCAGATAGGGGAAATGTCAGTGAGCATTCCAATTTCAGTTCCACAGCGATTCGCCCAATGAGTCCTTGATATTTAGTCGTTTTCAGCCAATTTTCTGGATTTTTGAAAATTTCACTTTTTTGTGAAAATATCCACTAAATGAGAGAATAATATGTGTGAGGGTACCCCAGGAGAGTTCCAAATGTGTGTGGGTTGAATATATATCCCACGGGGGTAAAATTGAAAAAAGTTGAAAAAAAATTTTTTTGGACTTAGCAATTTTTCCGCCATTTATCAGACTTTCAGATAGGGGAAATGTCAGTGAGCGTTCAGATTTCAGTTCCAGAGTGATTTGCCCAAAGAGTCCTTGATATTTAGTCGTTTTCAGCCAATTTTCTGGATTTTTTAAAATTTCACTTTTTTGTGAAAAATATCCACTAAATGAGGGAATAATATGTGTGAGGGTACCCCAGGAGAGTTCCAAATGTGTGTGGGTAGAATATATATCCCACGGGGGTAAAATTGAAAAAAGTTGAAAAAATTTTTTTTTTGGACTTAGTCATTTTTCCTGCGTTTATCAGACTTTCACATAGGGGAAATGTCAGTGAGCGTTCCGATCTCCGTTCCAGAGCGATTCGCCCAATGAGTCCTTGATATTTAGTCGTTTTCAGCCAATTTTCTGGATTTTTGAAAATTTCACTTTTTTGTGAAAATATCCACTAAATGAGGGAATAATATGTGCGAGGGTACTGCAGGAAAGTTCCAAATGTGTGTGGGTAGAATATATATCCCACGGGGATAAAATTGAAAAAAGTTGAAAAAAAATTTTTTTTTGGACTTAGTAATTTTTCCGCTGTTTATCAGACTTTCAGATAGGGAAAATGTCAGTGAGCGTTCCAATTACAGTTCCAGAGCGATTCGCCCAATGAGTCCTTGATATTTAGTCGTTTTCAGCCAATTTTCTGGATTTTTGAAAATTTCACTTTTTTGTGAAAATATCCACTAAATGAGGGAATAATATGTGTGAGGGTACCCCAGGAGAGTTCCAAATGTGTGTGGGTAGAATATATATCCCACGGGGATAAAATTGAAAAAAGTTGAAAAAAAATTTTTTTTTGGACTTAGTAATTTTTCCGCTGTTTATCAGACTTTCAGATAGGGAAAATGTCAGTGAGCGTTCAGATTACAGTTCCAAAGCGATTCGCCCAATGAATCCTTGATATTTAGTCGTTTTCAGCCAATTTTCTGGATTTTTGAAAATTTCACTTTTTTGTGAAAATATCCACTAAATGAGGGCATAATATGAGTGAGGGTAACCCAGGAGAGTTCCAAATGTGTGTGGGTAGAATATATATCCCATGGGGATAAAATTGAAAAGAGTTGAAAAAATTTTTTTTTTGGACATAGTAATTTTTTCGGCGTTCATCAGACTTTCAGATAGGGGAAATGTCAGTGAGCGTTCCGATTTCAGTTCTAGAGCGATTCGCCCAATGAGTCCTTGATATTTAGTCGTTTTCAGCCAATTTTCTGGATTTTTGAAAATTTCACTTTTTTGTGAAAATATCCACTAAATGAGAGAATAATATGTGTGAGGGTACCCCAGGAGAGTTCCAAATGTGTGTGGGTTGAATATATATCCCACGGGGGTAAAATTGAAAAAAGTTTAAAAAAAATTTTTTGTAGACTTAGTAATTTTTCCAGCATTTATCAGACTTTCAGATAGGGGAAATGTCAGTGAGCGTTCAGATTTCAGTTCCAGAGCGATTTGCCCAATGAGTCCTTGATATTTAGTCGTTTTCAGCCAATTTTCTGGATTTTTGAAAATTTCACTTTTTTGTGAAAAATATCCACTAAATGAGGGAATAATATGTGTGAGGGTACCCCAGGAGAGTTCCAAATGTGTGTGGGTAGAATATATATCCCACGGGGATAAAATTGAAAAAATTGAAAAAAAATTTTTTTTTGGACTTAGTAATTTTTCCGCTGATTATCAGACTTTCAGATAGGGAAAATCTCAGTGAGCGTTCCGATTACAGTTCCAGAGCGATTTGCCCAATGAGTCCTTGATATTTAATCGTTTTCATCCAATTTTCTGGATTTTTGAAAATTTCACTTTTTTGTGAAAATATCCACTAAATGAGGGCATAATATATGTGAGGGTACCCCAGGAGAGTTCCAAATGTGTGTGGGTAGAATATATATCCCACGGGGGTAAAATTGAAAAAAGTTGAAAACTTTTTTTTTTTGGACTTAGTCATTTTTCCTGCGTTTATCAGACTTTCACATAGGGGAAAAGTCAGTGAGCGTTCAGATTTCAGTTCCAGTGCGATTCGCCCAATGAGTCCTTGATATTTAGTCGTTTTCAGCCAATTTTCTGGATTTTTGAAAATTTCACTTTTTTGTGAAAACATCCACTAAATGAGGGAATAATATGTGTGAGGGTACCCTAGGAGAGTTCCAAATGTGTGTGGGTAGAATATATATCCCACAGGGGTAAAATTGAAAAAAGGTGAAAAAAAATTTTTTTGGGACTTAGCAATTTTTCCGGCGTTCATCAGACTTTCAGATAGAGGAAATGTCAGTGAGCATTCCGATTTCAGTTCCAGAGTGATTTGCCCAATGAGTCCTTGATATTTAGTCGTTTTCAGCCAATTTTCGAAAATTTCACTTTTTTTGTGAAAATATCCACTAAATGAGAGAATAATATATCTGAGGGTACCCCAGGAGAGTTCCAAATGTGTGTGGGTAGAATATATATCCCACGGGGGTAAAATTGAAAAAAGGTGAAAAAATTTTTTTTGGGGACTTAGCAATTTTTCCGGCGTTCATCAGACTTTCAAATAGAGGAAATGTCATGAGCATTCCGATTTCAGTTCCAGAGTGATTCGCCCAATGAGTCCTTGATATTTAGTCGTTTTCAGTCAATTTTCTGGATTTTTGAAAATTTCACTTTTTTGTGAAAATATCCACTAAATGAGGGAATAATATGTGTGAGGGTACCCCAGGAGAGTTCCAAATGTGTGTGGGTAGAATATATATCCCACGGGGGTAAAATTGAAAAAAGTTGAAAAAATTTTTTTTTGAACTTAGTCATTTTTCCGGTGTTTATCAGACTTTCACATAGGGGAAATGTCAGTGAGCGTTCCGATTTCAGTTCCAGAGCGATTCGCCCAATGAGTCCTTGATATTTAGTCGTTTTCAGCCAATTTTCTGGATTTTTGAAAATTTCACTTTTTTGTGAAAATATCCACTAAATGAGAGAATAATATGTGTGAGGGTACCCCAGGAGAGTTCCAAATGTGTGTGGGTTGAATATATATCCCACGGGGGTAAAATTGAAAAAAGTTTAAAAAAAATTTTTTGTAGACTTAGTAATTTTTCCAGCATTTATCAGACTTTCAGATAGGGGAAATGTCAGTGAGCGTTCAGATTTCAGTTCCAGAGCGATTTGCCCAATGAGTCCTTGATATTTAGTCGTTTTCAGCCAATTTTCTGGATTTTTGAAAATTTCACTTTTTTGTGAAAAATATCCACTAAATGAGGGAATAATATGTGTGAGGGTACCCCAGGAGAGTTCCAAATGTGTGTGGGTAGAATATATATCCCACGGGGATAAAATTGAAAAAATTGAAAAAAAATTTTTTTTTGGACTTAGTAATTTTTCCGCTGATTATCAGACTTTCAGATAGGGAAAATCTCAGTGAGCGTTCCGATTACAGTTCCAGAGCGATTTGCCCAATGAGTCCTTGATATTTAATCGTTTTCATCCAATTTTCTGGATTTTTGAAAATTTCACTTTTTTGTGAAAATATCCACTAAATGAGGGCATAATATATGTGAGGGTACCCCAGGAGAGTTCCAAATGTGTGTGGGTAGAATATATATCCCACGGGGGTAAAATTGAAAAAAGTTGAAAACTTTTTTTTTTTGGACTTAGTCATTTTTCCTGCGTTTATCAGACTTTCACATAGGGGAAAAGTCAGTGAGCGTTCAGATTTCAGTTCCAGTGCGATTCGCCCAATGAGTCCTTGATATTTAGTCGTTTTCAGCCAATTTTCTGGATTTTTGAAAATTTCACTTTTTTGTGAAAACATCCACTAAATGAGGGAATAATATGTGTGAGGGTACCCTAGGAGAGTTCCAAATGTGTGTGGGTAGAATATATATCCCACAGGGGTAAAATTGAAAAAAGGTGAAAAAAAATTTTTTTGGGACTTAGCAATTTTTCCGGCGTTCATCAGACTTTCAGATAGAGGAAATGTCAGTGAGCATTCCGATTTCAGTTCCAGAGTGATTTGCCCAATGAGTCCTTGATATTTAGTCGTTTTCAGCCAATTTTCGAAAATTTCACTTTTTTTGTGAAAATATCCACTAAATGAGAGAATAATATATCTGAGGGTACCCCAGGAGAGTTCCAAATGTGTGTGGGTAGAATATATATCCCACGGGGGTAAAATTGAAAAAAGGTGAAAAAATTTTTTTTGGGGACTTAGCAATTTTTCCGGCGTTCATCAGACTTTCAAATAGAGGAAATGTCATGAGCATTCCGATTTCAGTTCCAGAGTGATTCGCCCAATGAGTCCTTGATATTTAGTCGTTTTCAGCCAATTTTCTGGATTTTTGAAAATTTCACTTTTTTGTGAAAACATCCACTAAATGAGGGAATAATATGTGTGAGGGTACCCTAGGAGAGTTCCAAATGTGTGTGGGTAGAATATATATCCCACGGGGGTAAAATTGAAAAAAGTTGAAAAATTTTTTTTTTTTGGACTTAGTCATTTTTCCTGCGTTTATCAGAGTTTCACATAGGGGAAATGTGAGTGAGCGTTCTGATTTCAGTTCCAGAGCGATTCGCCCAATGAGTCCTTGATATTTAGTCGTTTTCAGTCAATTTTCTGGATTTTTGAAAATTTCACTTTTTTGTGAAAATATCCACTAAATGAGGGAATAATATGTGTGAGGGTACCCCAGGAGAGTTCCAAATGTGTGTGGGTAGAATATATATCCCACGGGGGTAAAATTGAAAAAAGTTGAAAAAATTTTTTTTTGAACTTAGTCATTTTTCCGGTGTTTATCAGACTTTCACATAGGGGAAATGTCAGTGAGCGTTCCGATTTCAGTTCCAGAGCGATTCGCCCAATGAGTCCTTGATATTTAGTCGTTTTCAGCCAATTTTCTGGATTTTTGAAAATTTCACTTTTTTTGTGAAAATATCCACTAAATGAGAGAATAATATGTGTGAGGGTACCCCAGGAGAGTTCCAAATGTGTGTGGGTTGAATATATATCCCACGGGGGTAAAATTGAAAAAAGTTGAAAAAAAATTTTTTTTGGACTTAGTAATTTTTCCGGCATTTATCAGACTTTCAGATAGGGGAAATGTCAGTGAGCGTTCAGATTTCAGTTCCAGAGCGATTTGCCCAATGAGTCCTTGATATTTAGTCGTTTTCAGCCAATTTTCTGGATTTTTGAAAATTTCATTTTTTTGTGAAAATTATCCACTAAATGAGGGAATAATATGTGTGAGGGTACCCCAGGAGAGTTCCAAATGTGTGTGGGTAGAATATATATCCCACGGGGATAAAATTGAAAAAATTGAAAAAAAATTTTTTTTTGTACTTAGTAATTTTTCCGCTGTTTATCAGACTTTCAGATAGGGAAAATGTCAGTGAGCGTTCCGATTACAGTTCCAGAGCGGTTCGCCCAATGAGTCCTTGATATTTAGTCGTTTTCATCCAATTTTCTGGATTTTTGAAAATTTCACTTTTTTGTGAAAATATCCACTAAATGTTGGCATAATATGTGTGAGGGTACCCCAGGAGAGTTCCAAATGTGTGTGGGTAGAATATATATCCCACGGGGGTAAAATTGAAAAAAGTTGAAAAAATTTTTTTTTTCGAACTTACTCATTTTACCGGCGTTTATCAGACTTTCACATAGGGGAAATGTCAGTGAGCGTTCCGATTTCAGTTCTAGAGCGATTCGCCCAATGAGTCCTTGATATTTAGTCGTTTTCAGCCAATTTTCTGGATTTTTGAAAATTTCACTTTTTTGTGAAAATATCCACTAAATGAGAGAATAATATGTGTGAGGGTACCCCAGGAGAGTTCCAAATGTGTGTGGGTTGAATATATATCCCACGGGGGTAAAATTGAAAAAAGTTGAAATAAAATTTTTTTTGGACTTAGTAATTTTTCCGGCATTTATCAGACTTTCAGATAGGGGAAATGTCAGTGAGCGTTCAGATTTCAGTTCCAGAGCGATTTGCCCAATGAGTCCTTGATATTTAGTCGTTTTCAGCCAATTTTCTGGATTTTTGAAAATTTCATTTTTTTGTGAAAATTATCCACTAAATGAGGGAATAATATGTGTGAGGGTACCCCAGGAGAGTTCCAAATGTGTGTGGGTAGAATATATATCCCACGGGGATAAAATTGAAAAAAAATTTTTTTTTGGACTTAGTAATTTTTCCGCTGTTTATCAGACTTTCAGATAGGAAAAATGTCAGTGAGCGTTCCGATTACAGTTCCAGAGCGGTTCGCCCAATGAGTCCTTGATATTTAGTCGTTTTCATCCAATTTTCTGGATTTTTGAAAATTTCACTTTTTTGTGAAAATATCCACTAAATGTTGGCATAATATGTGTGAGGGTACCCCAGGAGAGTTCCAAATGTGTGTGGGTAGAATATATATCCCACGGGGGTAAAATTGAAAAAAGTTGAAAAAATTTTTTTTTTCGAACTTAGTCATTTTACCGGCGTTTATCAGACTTTCACATAGGGGAAATGTCAGTGAGCGTTCCGATTTCAGTTCTAGAGCGATTCGCCCAATGAGTCCTTGATATTTAGTCGTTTTCAGCCAATTTTCTGGATTTTTGAAAATTTCACTTTTTTGTGAAAATATCCACTAAATGAGGGCATAATATGTGTGAGGGTACCCCAGGAGAGTTCCAAATGTGTGTGGGTAGAATATATATCCCACGGGGATAAAATTGAAAAAAGTTGAAAAAAATTTTTTTTTGGACTTAGTTATTTTTCCGGCGTTCATCAGACTTTCAGATAGGGGAAATGTCAGTGAGCATTCCGATTTCAGTTCCAGAGCGATTCGCCCAATGAGTCCTTGATATTTAGTCGTTTTCAGCCAATTTTCTGGATTTTTGAAAATTTCACTTTTTTGTGAAAACATCCACTAAATGAGGGAATAATATGTGTGAGGGTACCCTAGGAGAGTTCCAAATGTGTGTGGGTAGAATATATATCCCACGGGGGTAAAATTGAAAAAAGTTGAAAAATTTTTTTTTTTGGACTTAGTCATTTTTCCTGCGTTTATCAGAGTTTCACATTGGGGAAATGTGAGTGAGCGTTCTGATTTCAGTTCCAGAGCGATTCGCCCAATGAGTCCTTGATATTTAGTCGTTTTCAGCCAATTTTCTGGATTTTTGAAAATTTCACTTTTTTGTGAAAATATCCACTAAATGAGGGAATAATATGTGTGAGGGTACCCCAGGAGAGTTCCAAATGTGTGTGGGTAGAATATATATCCCACGGGGGTAAAATTAAAAAAAGTTGAAAAAATTTTTTTTTGAACTTAGTCATTTTTCCGGTGTTTATCAGACTTTCACATAGGGGAAATGTCAGTGAGCGTTCCGATTTCAGTTCCAGAGCGATTCGCCCAATGAGTCCTTGATATTTAGTCGTTTTCAGCCAATTTTCTGGATTTTTGAAAATTTCACTTTTTTGTGAAAATATCCACTAAATGAGAGAATAATATTTGTGAGGGTACCCCAGGAGAGTTCCAAATGTGTGTGGGTTGAATATATATCCCACGGGGGTAAAATTGAAAAAAGTTGAAAAAAAATTTTTTTTGGACTTAGTAATTTTTCCGGCATTTATCAGACTTTCAGATAGGGGAAATGTCAGTGAGCGTTCAGATTTCAGTTCCAGAGCGATTTGCCCAATGAGTCCTTGATATTTAGTCGTTTTCAGCCAATTTTCTGGATTTTTGAAAATTTCATTTTTTTGTGAAAATTATCCACTAAATGAGGGAATAATATGTGTGAGGGTACCCCAGGAGAGTTCCAAATGTGTGTGGGTAGAATATATATCCCACAGGGATAAAATTGAAAAAATTGAAAAAAAATTTTTTTTTGTACTTAGTAATTTTTCCGCTGTTTATCAGACTTTCAGATAGGGAAAATGTCAGTGAGCGTTCCGATTACAGTTCCAGAGCGGTTCGCCCAATGAGTCCTTGATATTTAGTCGTTTTCATCCAATTTTCTGGATTTTTGAAAATTTCACTTTTTTGTGAAAATATCCACTAAATGTTGGCATAATATGTGTGAGGGTACCCCAGGAGAGTTCCAAATGTGTGTGGGTAGAATATATATCACACGGGGGTAAAATTGAAAAAAGTTGAAAAAATTTTTTTTTTCGAACTTACTCATTTTACCGGCGTTTATCAGACTTTCACATAGGGGAAATGTCAGTGAGCGTTCCGATTTCAGTTCTAGAGCGATTCGCCCAATGAGTCCTTGATATTTAGTCGTTTTCAGCCAATTTTCTGGATTTTTGAAAATTTCACTTTTTTGTGAAAACATCCACTAAATGAGGGAATAATATGTGTGAGGGTACCCCAGGAGAGTTCCAAATGTGTGTGGGTAGAATATATATCCCACGGGGGTAAAATTGAAAAAAGTTTAAAAATTTTTTTTTTTGGACTTAGTCATTTTTCCTGCGTTTATCAGACTTTCACATAGGGGAAATATCAGTGAGCGTTCCGATCTCAGTTCCAGAGCGATTCGCCCAATGAGTCCTTGATATTTAGTCGTTTTCAGCCAATTTTCTGGATTTTTGAAAATTTCACTTTTTTGTGAAAATATCCACTAAATGAGGGAATAATATGTGTGAGGGTACCCCAGGAGAGTTCCAAATGTGTGTGGGTAGAATATATATCCCACGGGGATAAAATTGAAAAAAGTTGAAAAAAATTTTTTTTTGGACTTAGTTATTTTTCCGGCGTTCATCAGACTTTCAGATAGGGGAAATGTCAGTGAGCATTCCGATTTCAGTTCCAGAGCGATTCGCCCAATGAGTCCTTGATATTTAGTCGTTTTCAGCCAATTTTCTGGATTTTTGAAAATTTCACTTTTTTGTGAAAACATCCACTAAATGAGGGAATAATATGTGTGAGGGTACCCTAGGAGAGTTCCAAATGTGTGTGGGTAGAATATATATCCCACGGGGGTAAAATTGAAAAAAGTTGAAAAATTTTTTTTTTTTGGACTTAGTCATTTTTCCTGCGTTTATCAGAGTTTCACATTGGGGAAATGTGAGTGAGCGTTCTGATTTCAGTTCCAGAGCGATTCGCCCAATGAGTCCTTGATATTTAGTCGTTTTCAGCCAATTTTCTGGATTTTTGAAAATTTCACTTTTTTGTGAAAATATCCACTAAATGAGGGAATAATATGTGTGAGGGTACCCCAGGAGAGTTCCAAATGTGTGTGGGTAGAATATATATCCCACGGGGTAAAATTGAAAAAAGTTGAAAATTTTTTTTTTTGGACTTAGTCATTTTTCCTGCGTTTATCAGACTTTCACATAGGGGAAATGTCAGTGAGCGTTCCGATCTCAGTTCCAGAGCGATTCGCCCAATGAGTCCTTGATATTTAGTCGTTTTCAGCCAATTTTCTGGATTTTTGAAAATTTCACTTTTTTGTGAAAATATCCACTAAATGAGGGAATAATATGTGTGAGGGTACCCCAGGAGAGTTCCAAATGTGTGTGGGTAGAATATATATCCCACGGGGATAAAATTGAAAAAAGTTGAAAAAAAATTTTTTTTTGGACTTAGTAATTTTTCCGCTGTTTATCAGACTTTCAGATAGGGAAAATGTCAGTGAGCGTTCCGATTACAGTTCCAGAGCGATTCGCCCAATGAGTCCTTGATATTTAGTCGTTTTCAGCCAATTTTCTGGATTTTTGAAAATTTCACTTTTTTGTGAAAATATCCACTAAATGAGGGCATAATATGAGTGAGGGTACCCCAGGAGAGTTCCAAATGTGTGTGGGTAGAATATATATCCCACGGGGATAAAATTGAAAAGAGTTGAAAAAAATTTTTTTTTGGACATAGTAATTTTTCCGGCATTCATCAGACTTTCAGATAGGGGAAATGTCAGTGAGCATTCCAATTTCAGTTCCACAGCGGTTCGCCCAATGAGTCCTTGATATTTAGTCGTTTTCATCCAATTTTCTGGATTTTTGAAAATTTCACTTTTTTGTGAAAATATCCACTAAATGTTGGCATAATATGTGTGAGGGTACCCCAGGAGAGTTCCAAATGTGTGTGGGTAGAATATATATCCCACGGGGGTAAAATTGAAAAAAGTTGAAAAAATTTTTTTTTTCGAACTTACTCATTTTACCGGCGTTTATCAGACTTTCACATAGGGGAAATGTCAGTGAGCGTTCCGATTTCAGTTCTAGAGCGATTCGCCCAATGAGTCCTTGATATTTAGTCGTTTTCAGCCAATTTTCTGGATTTTTGAAAATTTCACTTTTTTGTGAAAACATCCACTAAATGAGGGAATAATATGTGTGAGGGTACCCCAGGAGAGTTCCAAATATGTGTGGGTAGAATATATATCCCACGGGGGTAAAATTGAAAAAAGTTGAAAACTTTTTTTTTTTGGACTTAGTCATTTTTCCTGCGTTTATCAGACTTTCACATAGGGGAAAAGTCAGTGAGCGTTCAGATTTCAGTTCCAGTGCGATTCGCCCAATGAGTCCTTGATATTTAGTCGTTTTCAGCCAATTTTCTGGATTTTTGAAAATTTCACTTTTTTGTGAAAATATCCACTAAATGAGGGCATAATATGTGTGAGGGTACCCCAGGAGAGTTCCAAATGTGTGTGGGTAGAATATATATCCCACGGGGGTAAAATTGAAAAAAGTTGAAAAAAATTTTTTTTGAACTTAGTCATTTTTCCGGTGTTTATCAGACTTTCACATAGGGGAAATGTCAGTGAGCGTTCCGATTTCAGTTCCAGAGCGATTCGCCCAATGAGTCCTTGATATTTAGTCGTTTTCAGCCAATTTTCTGGATTTTTGAAAATTTCACTTTTTTGTGAAAATATCCACTAAATGAGGGCATAATATCAGTGAGGGTACCCCAGGAGAGTTCCAAATGTGTGTGGGTAGAATATATATCCCACGGGGATAAAATTGAAAAGAGTTGAAAAAAATTTTTTTTTGGACATAGTAATTTTTCCGGCGTTCATCAGACTTTCAGATAGGGGAAATGTCAGTGAGCATTCCAATTTCAGTTCCACAGCGATTCGCCCAATGAGTCCTTGATATTTAGTCGTTTTCAGCCAATTTTCTGGATTTTTGAAAATTTCACTTTTTTGTGAAAATATCCACTAAATGAGGGAATAATATGTGTGAGGGTACCCTAGGAGAGTTCCAAATGTGTGTGGGTAGAATATATATCCCACGGGGGTAAAATTGAAAAAAGTTGAAAATTTTTTTTTTTTGGACTTAGTCATTTTTCCTGCGTTTATCAGAGTTTCACATAGGGGAAATGTGAGTGAGCGTTCTGATTTCAGTTCCAGAGCGATTCGCCCAATGAGTCCTTGATATTTAGTCGTTTTCAGCCAATTTTCTGGATTTTTGAAAATTTCACTTTTTTGTGAAAATATCCACTAAATGAGGGAATAATATGTGTGAGGGTACCCCAGGAGAGTTCCAAATGTGTGTGGGTAGAATATATATCCCACGGGGGTAAAATTGAAAAAAGTTGAAAAAATTTTTTTTTGAACTTAGTCATTTTTCCGGTGTTTATCAGACTTTCACATAGGGGAAATGTCAGTGAGCGTTCCGATTTCAGTTCCAGAGCGATTCGCCCAATGAGTCCTTGATATTTAGTCGTTTTCAGCCAATTTTCTGGATTTATGAAAATTTCACTTTTTTGTGAAAATATCCACTAAATGAGAGAATAATATGTGTGAGGGTACCCCAGGAGAGTTCCAAATGTGTGTGGGTTGAATATATATCCCACGGGGGTAAAATTGAAAAAAGTTGAAAAAAAATTTTTTTTGGACTTAGTAATTTTTCCGGCATTTATCAGACTTTCAGATAGGGAAAATGTCAGTGAGCGTTCCGATTACAGTTCCAGAGCGGTTCACCCAATGAGTCCTTGATATTTAGTAGTTTTCATCCAATTTTCTGGATTTTTGAAAATTTCACTTTTTTGTGAAAATATCCACTAAATGTTGGCATAATATGTGTGAGGGTACCCCAGGAGAGTTCCAAATGTGTGTGGGTAGAATATATATCCCACGGGGGTAAAATTGAAAAAAGTTGAAAAAATTTTTTTTTTCGAACTTACTCATTTTACCGGCGTTTATCAGACTTTCACATAGGGGAAATGTCAGTGAGCGTTCCGATTCAGTTCTAGAGCGATTCGCCCAATGAGTCCTTGATATTTAGTCGTTTTCAGCCAATTTTCTGGATTTTTGAAAATTTCACTTTTTTGTGAAAACATCCACTAAATGAGGGAATAATATGTGTGGGGGTACCCCAGGAGAGTTCCAAATATGTGTGGGTAGAATATATATCCCACGGGGGTAAAATTGAAAAAAGTTGAAAACTTTTTTTTTTTGGACTTAGTCATTTTTCCGCTGTTTATCAGACTTTCAGATAGGGAAAATGTCAGTGAGCGTTCCGATTACAGTTCCAGAGTGATTCGCCCAATGAGTCCTTGATATTTAGTCGTTTTCAGCCAATTTTCTGGATTTTTGAAAATTTTACTTTTTTGTTAAAATATCCACTAAATGAGGGCATAATATGTGTGAGGGTACCCCAGGAGAGTTCCAAATGTGTGTGTGTAGAATATATATCCCATGGGGATAAAATTGAAAAAAGTTGAAAAAAATTTTTTTTTGGACTTAGTAATTTTTCCGGCATTTATCAGACTTTCAGATAGGGGAAAGGTCAGTGAGCGTTCAGATTTCAGTTCCAGAGCGATTCGCCCAATGAGTCCTTGATATTTAGTCGTTTTCAGCCAATTTTCTGGATTTTTGAAAATTTCACTTTTTTTGTGAAAATATCCACTAAATGAGAGAATAATATGTGTGATGGTACCCCAGGAGAGTTCCAAATATGTGTGGGTAGAATATATATCCCACGGGGGTAAAATTGAAAAAAGTTTTAAAAAAATTTTTTTTGGACTTAGTAATTTTTCCGACATTTATCAGACTTTCACATAGGGGAAATGTCAGTGAGCGTTCAGATTTCAGTTCCAGAGCGATTCGCCCAATGAGTCCTTGATATTTAGTCGTTTTCAGCCAATTTTCTGGATTTTTGAAAATTTCACTTTTTTTGTGAAAATATCCACTAAATGAGAGAATAATATGTGTGAGGGTACCCCAGGAGAGTTCCAAATGTGTGTGGGTAGAATATATATCCCACGGGGGTAAAATTGAAAAAAGTTGAAAAAAAATTTTTTGGGGACTTAGTAATTTTTCCGGCATTTATCAGACTTTCAGATAGGGGAAAAGTCAGTGAGCGTTCAGATTTCAGTTCAAGAGCGATTCGCCCAATGAGTCCTTGATATTTAGTAGTTTTCAGCCAATTTTCTGGATTTTTGAAAATTTAACTTTTTTGTTAAAATATCCACTAAATGAGGGCATAATATGTGTGAGGGTACCCCAGGAGAGTTCCAAATGTGTTTGGGTAGAATATATATCCCACGGGGATAAAATTGAAAAAAGTTGAAAAAAAATTTTTTTTGGACTTAGTTACTTTTCCGGCGTTCATCAGACTTTCAGATAGGGGAAATGTCAGTGAGCATTCCAATTTCAGTTCCAGAGCGATTCGCCCAATGAGTCCTTGATATTTAGTCGTTTTCAGCCAATTTTCTGGATTTTTGAAAATTTCACTTTTTTGTGAAAATATCCACTAAATGAGAGAATAATATGTGTGAGGGTATTCCAGGAGAGTTCCAAATGTGTGTGGGTAGAATATATATCCCACGGGGGTAAAATTGAAAAAAGTTGAAAAATTTTTTTTTTTGGACTTAGTCATTTTTCCTGCGTTTATCAGCCTTTCACATAGGGGAAATGTCAGTGAGCGTTCCGATCTCAGTTCCAGAGGGATTCGCCCAATGAGTCCTTGATATTTAGTCGTTTTCAGCCAATTTTCTGGATTTTTGAAAATTTCACTTTTTTGTGAAAATATCCACTAAATGAGAGAATAATATGTGTGAGGGTACCCCAGGAGAGTTCCAAATGTGTTTGGGTAGAATATATATCCCACGGGGGTAAAATTGAAAAAAGTTGAAAAAAAATTTTTTTGGGACTTAGTAATTTTTCTGGCATTTATCAGACTTTCAGATAGGGGAAATGTCAGTGAGCATTCAGATTTCAGTTCCAGAGCGATTCGCCCAATGAGTCCTTGATATTTAGTCGTTTTCAGCCAATTTTCTGGATTTTTGAAAATTTCACTTTTTTGTAAAAATATCCACTAAATGAGGGCATAATATGTGTGAGGGTGCCCCAGGAGAGTTCCAAATGTGTGTGGGTAGAATATATATCCCACAGGGAAAAAATTGAAAAAAGTTGAAAAAAATTTTTTTTGGACTTAGTAATTTTTCCGGCGTTCATCAGACTTTCAGATAGGGAAATGTCAGTGAGCATTCCGATTTCAGTTCCAGAGTGATTCGCCCAATGAGTCCTTGATATTTTGTCGTTTTCAGCCAATTTTCTGGATTTTTGAAAATTTCACTTTTTTGTAAAAATATCCACTAAATGAGAGAATAATATGTGTGAGGGTACCCCAGGAGAGTTCCAAATGTGTGTGGGTAGAATATATATCCCACGGGGGTAAAATTGAAAAAAGTTGAAAAAAAATTTTTTTTGGACTTAGTAATTTTTCTGGCATTTATCAGACTTTCAGATAGGGGAAATGTCAGTGAGCGTTCCGATTTCAGTTCCAGAGCGATTCGCCTAATGAGTCCTTGATATTTAGTCGTTTTCAGCCAATTTTCTGGATTTTTGAAAATTTCACTTTTTTGTGAAAATATCCACTAAATGAGAGAATAATATGTGTGAGGGTACCCCAGGAGAGTTCCAAATGTGTTTGGGTAGAATATATATCCCACGGGGGTAAAATTGAAAAAAGTTGAAAAATTTTTTTTTTTGAACTTAGTCATTTTTCCTGCGTTTATCAGACTTTCACATAGGGGAATTGTCAGTGAGCGTTCTGATCTCAGTTCCAGAGCGATTCGCCCAATGAGTCCTTCATATTTAGTCGTTTTCAGCCAATTTTCTGGATTTTTGAAAATTTCACCTTTTTTGTGAAAATATCCACTAAATGAGGGCATAATATGTGTGAGGGTACCCCAGGAGAGTTCCAAATGTGTGTGGGTAGAATATATATCCCACGGGGATAAAATTGAAAAGAGTTGAAAAAAATTTTTTTTTGGACTTAGTAATTTTTCCGGCGTTCATCAGACTTTCAGATAGGGGAAATGTCAGTGAGCATTCCAATTTCAGTTCCAGAGTGATTCGCCCAATGAGTCCTTGATATTTAGTCGTTTTCAGCCAATTTTCTGGATTTTTGAAAATTTCACTTTTTTGTGAAAATATCCACTAAATGAGAGAATAATATGTGTGAGGGTATTCCAGGAGAGTTCCAAATGTGTGTGGGTAGAATATATATCCCACGGGGGTAAAATTGAAAAAAGTTGAAAAATTTTTTTTTTTGGACTTAGTCATTTTTCCTGCGTTTATCAGACTTTCACATAGGGGAAATGTCAGTGAGCGTTCCGATCTCAGTTCCAGAGGGATTCGCCCAATGAGTCCTTGATATTTATTCGTTTTCAGCCAATTTTCTGGATTTTTGAAAATTTCACTTTTTTGTGAAAATATCCACTAAATGAGGGCATAATATGTGTGAGGGTACCCCAGGAGAGTTCCAAATGTGTGTGGGTAGAATATATATCCCACGGGGGTAAAATTGAAAAAAGTTGAAAAAAATTTTTTTTTGAACTTAGTCATTTTTCCTGCGTTTATCAGACTTTCACATAGGGGAATTGTCAGTGAGCGTTCCGATCTCAGTTCCAGAGCGATTCGCCCAATGAGTCCTTGATATTTAGTCGTTTTCAGCCAATTTTCTGGATTTTTGAAAATTTCACTTTTTTGTGAAAACATCCACTAAATGAGGGAATAATATGTGTGAGGGTACCCTAGGAGAGTTCCAAATGTGTGTGGGTAGAATATATATCCCACAGGGGTAAAATTGAAAAAAGGTGAAAAAAAATTTTTTTGGGACTTAGCAATTTTTCCGGCGTTCATCAGACTTTCAGATAGAGGAAATGTCAGTGAGCATTCCGATTTCAGTTCCAGAGTGATTTGCCCAATGAGTCCTTGATATTTAGTCGTTTTCAGCCAATTTTCGAAAATTTCACTTTTTTTGTGAAAATATCCACTAAATGAGAGAATAATATATCTGAGGGTACCCCAGGAGAGTTCCAAATGTGTGTGGGTAGAATATATATCCCACGGGGGTAAAATTGAAAAAAGGTGAAAAAATTTTTTTTGGGGACTTAGCAATTTTTCCGGCGTTCATCAGACTTTCAAATAGAGGAAATGTCATGAGCATTCCGATTTCAGTTCCAGAGTGATTCGCCCAATGAGTCCTTGATATTTAGTCGTTTTCAGCCAATTTTCTGGATTTTTGAAAATTTCACTTTTTTGTGAAAACATCCACTAAATGAGGGAATAATATGTGTGAGGGTACCCTAGGAGAGTTCCAAATGTGTGTGGGTAGAATATATATCCCACGGGGGTAAAATTGAAAAAAGTTGAAAAATTTTTTTTTTTTGGACTTAGTCATTTTTCCTGCGTTTATCAGAGTTTCACATAGGGGAAATGTGAGTGAGCGTTCTGATTTCAGTTCCAGAGCGATTCGCCCAATGAGTCCTTGATATTTAGTCGTTTTCAGTCAATTTTCTGGATTTTTGAAAATTTCACTTTTTTGTGAAAATATCCACTAAATGAGGGAATAATATGTGTGAGGGTACCCCAGGAGAGTTCCAAATGTGTGTGGGTAGAATATATATCCCACGGGGGTAAAATTGAAAAAAGTTGAAAAAATTTTTTTTTGAACTTAGTCATTTTTCCGGTGTTTATCAGACTTTCACATAGGGGAAATGTCAGTGAGCGTTCCGATTTCAGTTCCAGAGCGATTCGCCCAATGAGTCCTTGATATTTAGTCGTTTTCAGCCAATTTTCTGGATTTTTGAAAATTTCACTTTTTTGTGAAAATATCCACTAAATGAGAGAATAATATGTGTGAGGGTACCCCAGGAGAGTTCCAAATGTGTGTGGGTTGAATATATATCCCACGGGGGTAAAATTGAAAAAAGTTGAAAAAAAATTTTTTTTGGACTTAGTAATTTTTCCGGCATTTATCAGACTTTCAGATAGGGGAAATGTCAGTGAGCGTTCAGATTTCAGTTCCAGAGCGATTTGCCCAATGAGTCCTTGATATTTAGTCGTTTTCAGCCAATTTTCTGGATTTTTGAAAATTTCATTTTTTTGGAAAATTATCCACTAAATGAGGGAATAATATGTGTGAGGGTACCCCAGGAGAGTTCCAAATGTGTGTGGGTAGAATATATATCCCACGGGGATAAAATTGAAAAAATTGAAAAAAAATTTTTTTTTGTACTTAGTAATTTTTCCGCTGTTTATCAGACTTTCAGATAGGGAAAATGTCAGTGAGCGTTCCAATTACAGTTCCAGAGCGGTTCGCCCAATGAGTCCTTGATATTTAGTCGTTTTCATCCAATTTTCTGGATTTTTGAAAATTTCACTTTTTTGTGAAAATATCCACTAAATGTTGGCATAATATGTGTGAGGGTACCCCAGGAGAGTTCCAAATGTGTGTGGGTAGAATATATATCCCACGGGGGTAAAATTGAAAAAAGTTGAAAAAATTTTTTTTTTCGAACTTACTCATTTTACCGGCGTTTATCAGACTTTCACATAGGGGAAATGTCAGTGAGCGTTCCGATTTCAGTTCTAGAGCGATTCGCCCAATGAGTCCTTGATATTTAGTCGTTTTCAGCCAATTTTCTGGATTTTTGAAAATTTCACTTTTTTGTGAAAATATCCACTAAATGAGAGAATAATATGTGTGAGGGTACCCCAGGAGAGTTCCAAATGTGTGTGGGTTGAATATATATCCCACGGGGGTAAAATTGAAAAAAGTTGAAATAAAATTTTTTTTGGACTTAGTAATTTTTCCGGCATTTATCAGACTTTCAGATAGGGGAAATGTCAGTGAGCGTTCAGATTTCAGTTCCAGAGCGATTTGCCCAATGAGTCCTTGATATTTAGTCGTTTTCAGCCAATTTTCTGGATTTTTGAAAATTTCATTTTTTTGTGAAAATTATCCACTAAATGAGGGAATAATATGTGTGAGGGTACCCCAGGAGAGTTCCAAATGTGTGTGGGTAGAATATATATCCCACGGGGATAAAATTGAAAAAAAATTTTTTTTTGGACTTAGTAATTTTTCCGCTGTTTATCAGACTTTCAGATAGGAAAAATGTCAGTGAGCGTTCCGATTACAGTTCCAGAGCGGTTCGCCCAATGAGTCCTTGATATTTAGTCGTTTTCATCCAATTTTCTGGATTTTTGAAAATTTCACTTTTTTGTGAAAATATCCACTAAATGTTGGCATAATATGTGTGAGGGTACCCCAGGAGAGTTCCAAATGTGTGTGGGTAGAATATATATCCCACGGGGGTAAAATTGAAAAAAGTTGAAAAAATTTTTTTTTTCGAACTTAGTCATTTTACCGGCGTTTATCAGACTTTCACATAGGGGAAATGTCAGTGAGCGTTCCGATTTCAGTTCTAGAGCGATTCGCCCAATGAGTCCTTGATATTTAGTCGTTTTCAGCCAATTTTCTGGATTTTTGAAAATTTCACTTTTTTGTGAAAATATCCACTAAATGAGGGCATAATATGTGTGAGGGTACCCCAGGAGAGTTCCAAATGTGTGTGGGTAGAATATATATCCCACGGGGATAAAATTGAAAAAAGTTGAAAAAAATTTTTTTTTGGACTTAGTTATTTTTCCGGCGTTCATCAGACTTTCAGATAGGGGAAATGTCAGTGAGCATTCCGATTTCAGTTCCAGAGCGATTCGCCCAATGAGTCCTTGATATTTAGTCGTTTTCAGCCAATTTTCTGGATTTTTGAAAATTTCACTTTTTTGTGAAAACATCCACTAAATGAGGGAATAATATGTGTGAGGGTACCCTAGGAGAGTTCCAAATGTGTGTGGGTAGAATATATATCCCACGGGGGTAAAATTGAAAAAAGTTGAAAAATTTTTTTTTTTGGACTTAGTCATTTTTCCTGCGTTTATCAGAGTTTCACATTGGGGAAATGTGAGTGAGCGTTCTGATTTCAGTTCCAGAGCGATTCGCCCAATGAGTCCTTGATATTTAGTCGTTTTCAGCCAATTTTCTGGATTTTTGAAAATTTCACTTTTTTGTGAAAATATCCACTAAATGAGGGAATAATATGTGTGAGGGTACCCCAGGAGAGTTCCAAATGTGTGTGGGTAGAATATATATCCCACGGGGGTAAAATTAAAAAAAGTTGAAAAAATTTTTTTTTGAACTTAGTCATTTTTCCGGTGTTTATCAGACTTTCACATAGGGGAAATGTCAGTGAGCGTTCCGATTTCAGTTCCAGAGCGATTCGCCCAATGAGTCCTTGATATTTAGTCGTTTTCAGCCAATTTTCTGGATTTTTGAAAATTTCACTTTTTTGTGAAAATATCCACTAAATGAGAGAATAATATTTGTGAGGGTACCCCAGGAGAGTTCCAAATGTGTGTGGGTTGAATATATATCCCACGGGGGTAAAATTGAAAAAAGTTGAAAAAAAATTTTTTTTGGACTTAGTAATTTTTCCGGCATTTATCAGACTTTCAGATAGGGGAAATGTCAGTGAGCGTTCAGATTTCAGTTCCAGAGCGATTTGCCCAATGAGTCCTTGATATTTAGTCGTTTTCAGCCAATTTTCTGGATTTTTGAAAATTTCATTTTTTTGTGAAAATTATCCACTAAATGAGGGAATAATATGTGTGAGGGTACCCCAGGAGAGTTCCAAATGTGTGTGGGTAGAATATATATCCCACAGGGATAAAATTGAAAAAATTGAAAAAAAATTTTTTTTTGTACTTAGTAATTTTTCCGCTGTTTATCAGACTTTCAGATAGGGAAAATGTCAGTGAGCGTTCCGATTACAGTTCCAGAGCGGTTCGCCCAATGAGTCCTTGATATTTAGTCGTTTTCATCCAATTTTCTGGATTTTTGAAAATTTCACTTTTTTGTGAAAATATCCACTAAATGTTGGCATAATATGTGTGAGGGTACCCCAGGAGAGTTCCAAATGTGTGTGGGTAGAATATATATCCCACGGGGGTAAAATTGAAAAAAGTTGAAAAAAATTTTTTTTTCGAACTTACTCATTTTACCGGCGTTTATCAGACTTTCACATAGGGGAAATGTCAGTGAGCGTTCCGATTTCAGTTCTAGAGCGATTCGCCCAATGAGTCCTTGATATTTAGTCGTTTTCAGCCAATTTTCTGGATTTTTGAAAATTTCACTTTTTTGTGAAAACATCCACTAAATGAGGGAATAATATGTGTGAGGGTACCCCAGGAGAGTTCCAAATGTGTGTGGGTAGAATATATATCCCACGGGGGTAAAATTGAAAAAAGTTTAAAAATTTTTTTTTTTGGACTTAGTCATTTTTCCTGCGTTTATCAGACTTTCACATAGGGGAAATATCAGTGAGCGTTCCGATCTCAGTTCCAGAGCGATTCGCCCAATGAGTCCTTGATATTTAGTCGTTTTCAGCCAATTTTCTGGATTTTTGAAAATTTCACTTTTTTGTGAAAATATCCACTAAATGAGGGAATAATATGTGTGAGGGTACCCCAGGAGAGTTCCAAATGTGTGTGGGTAGAATATATATCCCACGGGGATAAAATTGAAAAAAGTTGAAAAAAATTTTTTTTTGGACTTAGTTATTTTTCCGGCGTTCATCAGACTTTCAGATAGGGGAAATGTCAGTGAGCATTCCGATTTCAGTTCCAGAGCGATTCGCCCAATGAGTCCTTGATATTTAGTCGTTTTCAGCCAATTTTCTGGATTTTTGAAAATTTCACTTTTTTGTGAAAACATCCACTAAATGAGGGAATAATATGTGTGAGGGTACCCTAGGAGAGTTCCAAATGTGTGTGGGTAGAATATATATCCCACGGGGGTAAAATTGAAAAAAGTTGAAAAATTTTTTTTTTTTGGACTTAGTCATTTTTCCTGCGTTTATCAGAGTTTCACATTGGGGAAATGTGAGTGAGCGTTCTGATTTCAGTTCCAGAGCGATTCGCCCAATGAGTCCTTGATATTTAGTCGTTTTCAGCCAATTTTCTGGATTTTTGAAAATTTCACTTTTTTGTGAAAATATCCACTAAATGAGGGAATAATATGTGTGAGGGTACCCCAGGAGAGTTCCAAATGTGTGTGGGTAGAATATATATCCCACGGGGTAAAATTGAAAAAAGTTGAAAATTTTTTTTTTTGGACTTAGTCATTTTTCCTGCGTTTATCAGACTTTCACATAGGGGAAATGTCAGTGAGCGTTCCGATCTCAGTTCCAGAGCGATTCGCCCAATGAGTCCTTGATATTTAGTCGTTTTCAGCCAATTTTCTGGATTTTTGAAAATTTCACTTTTTTGTGAAAATATCCACTAAATGAGGGAATAATATGTGTGAGGGTACCCCAGGAGAGTTCCAAATGTGTGTGGGTAGAATATATATCCCACGGGGATAAAATTGAAAAAAGTTGAAAAAAAATTTTTTTTTGGACTTAGTAATTTTTCCGCTGTTTATCAGACTTTCAGATAGGGAAAATGTCAGTGAGCGTTCCGATTACAGTTCCAGAGCGATTCGCCCAATGAGTCCTTGATATTTAGTCGTTTTCAGCCAATTTTCTGGATTTTTGAAAATTTCACTTTTTTGTGAAAATATCCACTAAATGAGGGCATAATATGAGTGAGGGTACCCCAGGAGAGTTCCAAATGTGTGTGGGTAGAATATATATCCCACGGGGATAAAATTGAAAAGAGTTGAAAAAAATTTTTTTTTGGACATAGTAATTTTTCCGGCATTCATCAGACTTTCAGATAGGGGAAATGTCAGTGAGCATTTCAATTTCAGTTCCACAGCGGTTCGCCCAATGAGTCCTTGATATTTAGTCGTTTTCATCCAATTTTCTGGATTTTTGAAAATTTCACTTTTTTGTGAAAATATCCACTAAATGTTGGCATAATATGTGTGAGGGTACCCCAGGAGAGTTCCAAATGTGTGTGGGTAGAATATATATCCCACGGGGGTAAAATTGAAAAAAGTTGAAAAAATTTTTTTTTTCGAACTTACTCATTTTACCGGCGTTTATCAGACTTTCACATAGGGGAAATGTCAGTGAGCGTTCCGATTTCAGTTCTAGAGCGATTCGCCCAATGAGTCCTTGATATTTAGTCGTTTTCAGCCAATTTTCTGGATTTTTGAAAATTTCACTTTTTTGTGAAAACATCCACTAAATGAGGGAATAATATGTGTGAGGGTACCCCAGGAGAGTTCCAAATATGTGTGGGTAGAATATATATCCCACGGGGGTAAAATTGAAAAAAGTTGAAAACTTTTTTTTTTTGGACTTAGTCATTTTTCCTGCGTTTATCAGACTTTCACATAGGGGAAAAGTCAGTGAGCGTTCAGATTTCAGTTCCAGTGCGATTCGCCCAATGAGTCCTTGATATTTAGTCGTTTTCAGCCAATTTTCTGGATTTTTGAAAATTTCACTTTTTTGTGAAAATATCCACTAAATGAGGGCATAATATGTGTGAGGGTACCCCAGGAGAGTTCCAAATGTGTGTGGGTAGAATATATATCCCACGGGGGTAAAATTGAAAAAAGTTGAAAAAAATTTTTTTTGAACTTAGTCATTTTTCCGGTGTTTATCAGACTTTCACATAGGGGAAATGTCAGTGAGCGTTCCGATTTCAGTTCCAGAGCGATTCGCCCAATGAGTCCTTGATATTTAGTCGTTTTCAGCCAATTTTCTGGATTTTTGAAAATTTCACTTTTTTGTGAAAATATCCACTAAATGAGGGCATAATATCAGTGAGGGTACCCCAGGAGAGTTCCAAATGTGTGTGGGTAGAATATATATCCCACGGGGATAAAATTGAAAAGAGTTGAAAAAAATTTTTTTTTGGACATAGTAATTTTTCCGGCGTTCATCAGACTTTCAGATAGGGGAAATGTCAGTGAGCATTCCAATTTCAGTTCCACAGCGATTCGCCCAATGAGTCCTTGATATTTAGTCGTTTTCAGCCAATTTTCTGGATTTTTGAAAATTTCACTTTTTTGTGAAAATATCCACTAAATGAGGGAATAATATGTGTGAGGGTACCCTAGGAGAGTTCCAAATGTGTGTGGGTAGAATATATATCCCACGGGGGTAAAATTGAAAAAAGTTGAAAATTTTTTTTTTTTGGACTTAGTCATTTTTCCTGCGTTTATCAGAGTTTCACATAGGGGAAATGTGAGTGAGCGTTCTGATTTCAGTTCCAGAGCGATTCGCCCAATGAGTCCTTGATATTTAGTCGTTTTCAGCCAATTTTCTGGATTTTTGAAAATTTCACTTTTTTGTGAAAATATCCACTAAATGAGGGAATAATATGTGTGAGGGTACCCCAGGAGAGTTCCAAATGTGTGTGGGTAGAATATATATCCCACGGGGGTAAAATTGAAAAAAGTTGAAAAAATTTTTTTTTGAACTTAGTCATTTTTCCGGTGTTTATCAGACTTTCACATAGGGGAAATGTCAGTGAGCGTTCCGATTTCAGTTCCAGAGCGATTCGCCCAATGAGTCCTTGATATTTAGTCGTTTTCAGCCAATTTTCTGGATTTTTGAAAATTTCACTTTTTTGTGAAAATATCCACTAAATGTTGGCATAATATGTGTGAGGGTACCCCAGGAGAGTTCCAAATGTGTGTGGGTAGAATATATATCCCACGGGGGTAAAATTGAAAAAAGTTGAAAAAATTTTTTTTTTCGAACTTACTCATTTTACCGGCGTTTATCAGACTTTCACATAGGGGAAATGTCAGTGAGCGTTCCGATTCAGTTCTAGAGCGATTCGCCCAATGAGTCCTTGATATTTAGTCGTTTTCAGCCAATTTTCTGGATTTTTGAAAATTTCACTTTTTTGTGAAAACATCCACTAAATGAGGGAATAATATGTGTGGGGGTACCCCAGGAGAGTTCCAAATATGTGTGGGTAGAATATATATCCCACGGGGGTAAAATTGAAAAAAGTTGAAAACTTTTTTTTTTTGGACTTAGTCATTTTTCCGCTGTTTATCAGACTTTCAGATAGGGAAAATGTCAGTGAGCGTTCCGATTACAGTTCCAGAGTGATTCGCCCAATGAGTCCTTGATATTTAGTCGTTTTCAGCCAATTTTCTGGATTTTTGAAAATTTTACTTTTTTGTTAAAATATCCACTAAATGAGGGCATAATATGTGTGAGGGTACCCCAGGAGAGTTCCAAATGTGTGTGTGTAGAATATATATCCCATGGGGATAAAATTGAAAAAAGTTGAAAAAAATTTTTTTTTGGACTTAGTAATTTTTCCGGCATTTATCAGACTTTCAGATAGGGGAAAGGTCAGTGAGCGTTCAGATTTCAGTTCCAGAGCGATTCGCCCAATGAGTCCTTGATATTTAGTCGTTTTCAGCCAATTTTCTGGATTTTTGAAAATTTCACTTTTTTTGTGAAAATATCCACTAAATGAGAGAATAATATGTGTGATGGTACCCCAGGAGAGTTCCAAATATGTGTGGGTAGAATATATATCCCACGGGGGTAAAATTGAAAAAAGTTTTAAAAAAATTTTTTTTGGACTTAGTAATTTTTCCGACATTTATCAGACTTTCACATAGGGGAAATGTCAGTGAGCGTTCAGATTTCAGTTCCAGAGCGATTCGCCCAATGAGTCCTTGATATTTAGTCGTTTTCAGCCAATTTTCTGGATTTTTGAAAATTTCACTTTTTTTGTGAAAATATCCACTAAATGAGAGAATAATATGTGTGAGGGTACCCCAGGAGAGTTCCAAATGTGTGTGGGTAGAATATATATCCCACGGGGGTAAAATTGAAAAAAGTTGAAAAAAAATTTTTTGGGGACTTAGTAATTTTTCCGGCATTTATCAGACTTTCAGATAGGGGAAAAGTCAGTGAGCGTTCAGATTTCAGTTCAAGAGCGATTCGCCCAATGAGTCCTTGATATTTAGTAGTTTTCAGCCAATTTTCTGGATTTTTGAAAATTTAACTTTTTTGTTAAAATATCCACTAAATGAGGGCATAATATGTGTGAGGGTACCCCAGGAGAGTTCCAAATGTGTTTGGGTAGAATATATATCCCACGGGGATAAAATTGAAAAAAGTTGAAAAAAAATTTTTTTTGGACTTAGTTACTTTTCCGGCGTTCATCAGACTTTCAGATAGGGGAAATGTCAGTGAGCATTCCAATTTCAGTTCCAGAGCGATTCGCCCAATGAGTCCTTGATATTTAGTCGTTTTCAGCCAATTTTCTGGATTTTTGAAAATTTCACTTTTTTGTGAAAATATCCACTAAATGAGAGAATAATATGTGTGAGGGTATTCCAGGAGAGTTCCAAATGTGTGTGGGTAGAATATATATCCCACGGGGGTAAAATTGAAAAAAGTTGAAAAATTTTTTTTTTTGGACTTAGTCATTTTTCCTGCGTTTATCAGCCTTTCACATAGGGGAAATGTCAGTGAGCGTTCCGATCTCAGTTCCAGAGGGATTCGCCCAATGAGTCCTTGATATTTAGTCGTTTTCAGCCAATTTTCTGGATTTTTGAAAATTTCACTTTTTTGTGAAAATATCCACTAAATGAGAGAATAATATGTGTGAGGGTACCCCAGGAGAGTTCCAAATGTGTTTGGGTAGAATATATATCCCACGGGGGTAAAATTGAAAAAAGTTGAAAAAAAATTTTTTTGGGACTTAGTAATTTTTCTGGCATTTATCAGACTTTCAGATAGGGGAAATGTCAGTGAGCATTCAGATTTCAGTTCCAGAGCGATTCGCCCAATGAGTCCTTGATATTTAGTCGTTTTCAGCCAATTTTCTGGATTTTTGAAAATTTCACTTTTTTGTAAAAATATCCACTAAATGAGGGCATAATATGTGTGAGGGTGCCCCAGGAGAGTTCCAAATGTGTGTGGGTAGAATATATATCCCACAGGGAAAAAATTGAAAAAAGTTGAAAAAAATTTTTTTTGGACTTAGTAATTTTTCCGGCGTTCATCAGACTTTCAGATAGGGAAATGTCAGTGAGCATTCCGATTTCAGTTCCAGAGTGATTCGCCCAATGAGTCCTTGATATTTTGTCGTTTTCAGCCAATTTTCTGGATTTTTGAAAATTTCACTTTTTTGTAAAAATATCCACTAAATGAGAGAATAATATGTGTGAGGGTACCCCAGGAGAGTTCCAAATGTGTGTGGGTAGAATATATATCCCACGGGGGTAAAATTGAAAAAAGTTGAAAAAAAATTTTTTTTGGACTTAGTAATTTTTCTGGCATTTATCAGACTTTCAGATAGGGGAAATGTCAGTGAGCATTCAGATTTCAGTTCCAGAGCGATTCGCCCAATGAGTCCTTGATATTTAGTCGTTTTCAGCCAATTTTCTGGATTTTTGAAAATTTCACTTTTTTGTGAAAATATCCACTAAATGAGGGCATAATATGTGTGAGGGTACCCCAGGAGAGTTCCAAATGTGTGTGGGTAGAATATATATCCCACGGGGGTAAAATTGAAAAAAGTTGAAAAAAATTTTTTTTTGAACTTAGTCATTTTTCCGACGTTTATCAGACTTTCACATAGGGGAAATGTCAGTGAGCGTTCCGATTTCAGTTCCAGAGCGATTCGCCTAATGAGTCCTTGATATTTAGTCGTTTTCAGCCAATTTTCTGGATTTTTGAAAATTTCACTTTTTTGTGAAAATATCCACTAAATGAGAGAATAATATGTGTGAGGGTACCCCAGGAGAGTTCCAAATGTGTTTGGGTAGAATATATATCCCACGGGGGTAAAATTGAAAAAAGTTGAAAAATTTTTTTTTTTGAACTTAGTCATTTTTCCTGCGTTTATCAGACTTTCACATAGGGGAATTGTCAGTGAGCGTTCCGATCTCAGTTCCAGAGCGATTCGCCCAATGAGTCCTTCATATTTAGTCGTTTTCAGCCAATTTTCTGGATTTTTGAAAATTTCACCTTTTTTGTGAAAATATCCACTAAATGAGGGCATAATATGTGTGAGGGTACCCCAGGAGAGTTCCAAATGTGTGTGGGTAGAATATATATCCCACGGGGATAAAATTGAAAAGAGTTGAAAAAAATTTTTTTTTGGACTTAGTAATTTTTCCGGCGTTCATCAGACTTTCAGATAGGGGAAATGTCAGTGAGCATTCCAATTTCAGTTCCAGAGTGATTCGCCCAATGAGTCCTTGATATTTAGTCGTTTTCAGCCAATTTTCTGGATTTTTGAAAATTTCACTTTTTTGTGAAAATATCCACTAAATGAGAGAATAATATGTGTGAGGGTATTCCAGGAGAGTTCCAAATGTGTGTGGGTAGAATATATATCCCACGGGGGTAAAATTGAAAAAAGTTGAAAAATTTTTTTTTTTGGACTTAGTCATTTTTCCTGCGTTTATCAGACTTTCACATAGGGGAAATGTCAGTGAGCGTTCCGATCTCAGTTCCAGAGCGATTCGCCCAATGAGTCCTTGATATTTAGTCGTTTTCAGCCAATTTTCTGGATTTTTGAAAATTTCACTTTTTTGTGAAAATATCCACTAAATGAGGGCATAATATGTGTGAGGGTACCCCAGGAGAGTTCCAAATGTGTGTGGGTAGAATATATATCAAACGGGGGTAAAATTGAAAAAAGTTGAAAAAAATATTTTTTTGAACTTAGTCATTTTTCCGGCGTTTATCAGACTTTCACATAGGGGAAATGTCAGTGAGCATTCAGATTTCAGTTCCAGAGCGATTCGCCCAATGAGTCCTTGATATTTAGTCGTTTTCAGCCAATTTTCTGGATTTTTGAAAATTTCACTTTTTTGTAAAAATATCCACTAAATGAGGGCATAATATGTGTGAGGGTGCCCCAGGAGAGTTCCAAATGTGTGTGGGTAGAATATATATCCCACGGGGAAAAAATTTAAAAAAGTTTAAAAAAATTTTTTTTGGACTTAGTAATTTTTCCGGCGTTCATCAGACTTTCAGATAGGGGAAATGTCAGTGAGCATTCAGATTTCAGTTCCAGAGCGATTCGCCCAATGAGTCCTTGATATTTAGTCGTTTTCAGCCAATTTTCTGGATTTTTGAAATTTTCACTTTTTTGGGAAAATATCCACTAAATGAGAGAATAATATGTGTGAGGGTACCCCAGGAGAGTTCCAAATGTGTGTGGGTAGAATATATATCCCACGGGGGTAAAATTGAAAAAAGTTGAAAAAATTTTTTTTTGGACTTAGTCATTTTTCCTGCGTTTATCAGACTTTCACATAGGGGAAATGTCAGTGAGCGTTCAGATTTCACTTCCAGAGCAATTCGCCCAATGAGTCCTTGATATTTAGTCGTTTTCAGCCAATTTTCTGGATTTTTGAAAATTTCACTTTTTTGTAAAAATATCCACTAAATGAGAGAATAATATGTGTGAGGGTACCCCAGGAGAGTTCCAAATGTGTGTGGGTAGAATATATATCCCACGGGGGTAAAATTGAAAAAAGTTGAAAAAAAATTTTTTTTGGACTTAGTAATTTTTCTGGCATTTATCAGACTTTCAGATAGGGGAAATGTCAGTGAGCATTCAGATTTCAGTTCCAGAGCGATTCGCCCAATGAGTCCTTGATATTTAGTCGTTTTCAGCCAATTTTCTGGATTTTTGAAAATTTAACTTTTTTGTTAAAATATCCACTAAATCAGGGCATAATATGTGTGAGGGTACCCCATGAGAGTTCCAAATGTGTGTGGGTAGAATATATTTCCCACGGGGGTAAAATTGAAAAAAGTTTAAAAAAATTTTTTTTTGGACTTAGTAATTTTTCCGCTGTTTGTCAGACTTTCAGATAGGGAAAATGTCAGTGAGCATTCCGATTACAGTTCCAGAGCGATTCGCCCAATGAGTCCTTGATATTTAGTCGTTTTCAGCCAATTTTCTGGATTTTTGAAAATTTCACTTTTTTGTGAAAATATCCACTAAATGAGAGAATAATATGTGTGAGGGTACCCCAGGAGAGTTCCAAATGTGTGTGGGTAGAATATATATCCCACGGGGGTAAAATTGAAAAAAGTTGAAAAATTTTTTTTTTTGGACTTAAGTCATTTTTCCTGCGTTTATCAGACTTTCACATAGGGGAATTGTCAGTGAGCGTTCCGATCTCAGTTCCAGAGTGATTCGCCCAATGAGTCCTTGATATTTAGTCGTTTTCAGCCAATTTTCTGGATTTTTGAAAATTTCACTTTTTTTGTGAAAATATCCACTAAATGAGGGCATAATATGTGTGAGGGTACCCCAGGAGAGTTCCAAATGTGTGTGGGTAGAATATATATCCCACGGGGGTAAAATTGAAAAAAGTTGAAAAAAATTTTTTTTGGACTTAGTCATTTTTCCTGCGTTTATCAGACTTTCACATAGGGGAAATGTCAGTGAGCGTTCCGATCTCAGTTCCAGAGCGATTCACCCAATGAGTCCTTGATATTTAGTCGTTTTCAGCCAATTTTCTGGATTTTTGAAAATTTCACTTTTTTTGTGAAAATATCCACTAAATGAGGGCATAATATGTGTGAGGGTACCCCAGGAGAGTTCCAAATGTGTGTGGGTAGAATATATATCCCACGGGGGTAAAATTGAAAAAAGTTGAAAAAAATTTTTTTTTGAACTTAGTCATTTTTCCGACGTTTATCAGACTTTCACATAGGGGAAATGTCAGTGAGCGTTCAGATTTCACTTCCAGAGCAATTCGCCCAATGAGTCCTTGATATTTAGTCGTTTTCAGCCAATTTTCTGGATTTTTGAAAATTTCACTTTTTTGTAAAAATATCCACTAAATGAGGGCATAATATGTGTGAGGGTGCCCCAGGAGAGTTCCAAATGTGTGTGGGTAGAATATATATCCCACGGGGAAAAAATTTAAAAAAGTTTAAAAAAATTTTTTTTGGACTTAGTAATTTTTCCAGCGTTCATCAGACTTTCAGATAGGGGAAATGTCAGTGAGCATTCAGATTTCAGTTCCAGAGCGATTCGCCCAATGAGTCCTTGATATTTAGTCGTTTTCAGCCAATTTTCTGGATTTTTGAAAATTTCACTTTTTTGGGAAAATATCCACTAAATGAGAGAATAATATGTGTGAGGGTACCCCAGGAGAGTTCCAAATGTGTGTGGGTAGAATATATATCCCACGGGGGTAAAATTGAAAAAAGTTGAAAAAATTTTTTTTTGGACTTAGTCATTTTTCCTGCGTTTATCAGACTTTCACATAGGGGAAATGTCAGTGAGCGTTCCGATCTCAGTTCCAGAGCGATTCACCCAATGAGTCCTTGATATTTAGTCGTTTTCAGCCAATTTTCTGGATTTTTGAAAATTTCACTTTTTTTGTGAAAATATCCACTAAATGAGGGCATAATATGTGTGAGGGTACCCCAGGAGAGTTCCAAATGTGTGTGGGTAGAATATATATCCCACGGGGGTAAAATTGAAAAAAGTTGAAAAAAATTTTTTTTTGAACTTAGTCATTTTTCCGACGTTTATCAGACTTTCACATAGGGGAAATGTCAGTGAGCGTTCAGATTTCACTTCCAGAGCAATTCGCCCAATGAGTCCTTGATATTTAGTCGTTTTCAGCCAATTTTCTGGATTTTTGAAAATTTCACTTTTTTGTAAAAATATCCACTAAATGAGAGAATAATATGTGTGAGGGTACCCCAGGAGAGTTCCAAATGTGTGTGGGTAGAATATATATCCCACGGGGGTAAAATTGAAAAAAGTTGAAAAAAAATTTTTTTTGGACTTAGTAATTTTTCTGGCATTTATCAGACTTTCAGATAGGGGAAATGTCAGTGAGCATTCAGATTTCAGTTCCAGAGCGATTCGCCCAATGAGTCCTTGATATTTAGTCGTTTTCAGCCAATTTTCTGGATTTTTGAAAATTTAACTTTTTTGTTAAAATATCCACTAAATCAGGGCATAATATGTGTGAGGGTACCCCATGAGAGTTCCAAATGTGTGTGGGTAGAATATATTTCCCACGGGGGTAAAATTGAAAAAAGTTTAAAAAAATTTTTTTTTGGACTTAGTAATTTTTCCGCTGTTTGTCAGACTTTCAGATAGGGAAAATGTCAGTGAGCATTCCGATTACAGTTCCAGAGCGATTCGCCCAATGAGTCCTTGATATTTAGTCGTTTTCAGCCAATTTTCTGGATTTTTGAAAATTTCACTTTTTTGTGAAAATATCCACTAAATGAGAGAATAATATGTGTGAGGGTACCCCAGGAGAGTTCCAAATGTGTGTGGGTAGAATATATATCCCACGGGGGTAAAATTGAAAAAAGTTGAAACATTTTTTTTTTTGGACTTAGTCATTTTTCCTGCGTTTATCAGACTTTCACATAGGGGAAATGTCAGTGAGTGTTCCGATCTCAGTTCCAGAGCGATTCGCCCAATGAGTCCTTGATATTTAGTCATTTTCAGCCAATTTTCTGGATTTTTGAAAATTTCACTTTTTTTGTGAAAATATCCACTAAATGAGAGCATAATATGTGTGAGGGTTCCCCAGGAGAGTTCCAAATGTGTGTGGGTAGAATATATATCCCACGGGGATAAAATTGAAAAAAGTTGAAAAAAAATTTTTTTTGTACTTAGTTACTTTTCCGGCGTTCATCAGACTTTCAGATAGGGGAAATGTCAGTGAGCATTCCAATTTCAGTTCCAGAGCGATTCGCCCAATGAGTCCTTGATATTTAGTCGTTTTCAGCCAATTTTCTGGATTTTTGAAAATTTCACTTTTTTGTGAAAATATCCACTAAATGAGAGAATAATATGTGTGAGGGTACCCCAGGAGAGTTCCAAATGTGTGTGGGTAGAATATATATCCCACGGGGGTAAAATTGAAAAAAGTTGAAAAATTTTTATTTTTGGACTTAGTCATTTTTCCTGCGTTTATCAGACTTTCACATAGGGGAATTGTCAGTGAGCGTTCCGATCTCAGTTCCAGAGCGATTCGCCCAATGAGTCCTTGATATTTAGTCGTTTTCAGCCAATTTTCTGGATTTTTGAAAATTTCACTTTTTTGTGAAAATATCCACTAAATGAGTGCATAATATGTGTGAAGGTACCCCAGGAGAGTTCCAAATGTGTGTGGGTAGAATATATATCCCACGGGGATAAAATTGAAAATAGTTGAAAAAAATTTTTTTTTGGACTTAGTAATTTTTCCGGCGTTCATCAGACTTTCAGATAGGGGAAATGTCAGTGAGCATTCTGATTTCAGTTCCAGAGTGATTCGCCCAATGAGTCCTTGATATTTAGTCGTTTTCAGCCAATTTTCTGGCATTTTGAAAATTTCACTTTTTTGTGAAAACATCCACTAAATGAGGGAATAATATGTGTGAGGGTACCCCAGGAGAGTTCCAAATGTGTGTGGGTAGAATATATATCCCACGGGGGTAAAATTGAAAAAAGTTGAAAAATTTTTTTTTTTGGACTTAGTCATTTTTCCTGCGTTTATCAGACTTTCACATAGGGGAATTGTCAGTGAGCGTTCCGATCTCAGTTCCAGAGCGATTCGCCAAATGAGTCCTTGATATTTAGTCGTTTTCAGCCAATTTTCTGGATTTTTGAAAATTTCACTTTTTTGTGAAAATATCCACTAAATGAGAGAATAGTATGTGTGAGGGTACCCCAGGAGAGTTCCAAATGTGTGTGGGTAGAATATATATCCCACGGGGGTAAAATTGAAAAAAGTGCAAACATTTTTTTTTTTGGACTTAGTCATTTTTCCTGCGTTTATCAGACTTTCACATAGGGGAATTGTCAGTGAGCGTTCCGATCTCAGTTCCAGAGCGATTCGCCCAATGAGTCCTTGATATTTAGTCGTTTTCAGCCAATTTTCTGGATTTTTGAAAATTTCACTTTTTTGTGAAAATATCCACTAAATGAGGGCATAATATGTGTGAGGGTACCCCAGGAGAGTTCCAAATGTGTGTGGGTAGAATATATATCCCACGGGGATAAAATTGAAAAGAGTTGAAAAAAATTTTTTTTTGGACTTAGTAATTTTTCCGGCGTTCATCAGACTTTCAGATAGGGGAAATGTCAGTGAGCATTCCGATTTCAGTTCCAGAGCGATTCGCCCAATGAGTCCTTGATATTTAGTCGTTTTCAGCCAATTTTCTGGATTTTTGAAAATTTCACTTTTTTGTGAAAATATCCACTAAATGAGAGAATAATATGTGTGAGGGTACCCCAGGAGAGTTCCAAATGTGTGTGGGTAGATTATATTTCCCACGGGGGTAAAATTGAAAAAAGTTTACAAAAATTTTTTTTTGGACTTAGTAATTTTTCCGCTGTTTATCAGACTTTCAGATAGGGAAAATGTCAGTGAGCGTTCCGATTACAGTTCCAGAGCGATTCGCCCAATGAGTCCTTGATATTTAGTCGTTTTCAGCCAATTTTCTGGATTTTTGAAAATTTCACTTTTTTTTAAAAACATCCACTAAATGAGGGAATAATATGTGTGAGGGTACCCCAGGAGAGTTCCAAATGTGTGTGGGTAGAATATATATCCCACGGGGGTAAAATTGAAAAAAGTTGAAAAATTTTTTTTTTTGGACTTAGTCATTTTTCCTGCGTTTATCAGACTTTCACATAGGGGAAATGTCAGTGAGCGTTCAGATTTCACTTCCAGAGCAATTCGCCCAATGAGTCCTTGATATTTAGTCGTTTTCAGCCAATTTTCTGGATTTTTGAAAATTTCACTTTTTTGTAAAAATATCCACTAAATGAGAGAATAATATGTGTGAGGGTACCCCAGGAGAGTTCCAAATGTGTGTGGGTAGAATATATATCCCACGGGGGTAAAATTGAAAAAAGTTGAAAAAAAATTTTTTTTGGACTTAGTAATTTTTCTGGCATTTATCAGACTTTCAGATAGGGGAAATGTCAGTGAGCATTCAGATTTCAGTTCCAGAGCGATTCGCCCAATGAGTCCTTGATATTTAGTCGTTTTCAGCCAATTTTCTGGATTTTTGAAAATTTCACTTTTTTGGGAAAATATCCACTAAATGAGAGAATAATATGTGTGAGGGTACCCCAGGAGAGTTCCAAATGTGTGTGGGTAGAATATATATCCCACGGGGGTAAAATTGAAAAAAGTTGAAAAATTTTTTTTTTTGGACTTAGTCATTTTTCCTGCGTTTATCAGACTTTCACATAGGGGAAATGTCAGTGAGCGTTCCGATCTCAGTTCCAGAGCGATTCACCCAATGAGTCCTTGATATTTAGTCGTTTTCAGCCAATTTTCTGGATTTTTGTAAATTTCACTTTTTTGTGAAAATATCCACTAAATGAGGGCATAATATGTGTGAGGGTACCCCAGGAGAGTTCCAAATGTGTGTGGGTAGAATATATATCCCACGGGGGTAAAATTGAAAAAAGTTGAAAAAAATTTTTTTTTGAACTTAGTCATTTTTCTGGCGTTTATCAGACTTTCACATAGGGGAAATGTCAGTGAGCGTTCAGATTTCACTTCCAGAGCAATTCGCCCAATGAGTCCTTGATATTTAGTCGTTTTCAGCCAATTTTCTGGATTTTTGAAAATTTCACTTTTTTGGAAAAATATCCACTAAATGAGAGAATAATATGTGTGAGGGTACCCCAGGAGAGTTCCAAATGTGTGTGGGTAGAATATATATCCCACGGGGGTAAAATTGAAAAAAGTTGAAAAAAAATTTTTTTTGGACTTAGTAATTTTTCTGGCATTTATCAGACTTTCAGATAGGGGAAAGGTCAGTGAGCATTCCAATTTCAGTTCCAGAGCGATTCGCCCAATGAGTCCTTGATATTTAGTCGTTTTCAGCCAATTTTCTGGATTTTTGAAAATTTCACTTTTTTGTGAAAATATCCACTAAATGAGAGAATAGTATGTGTGAGGGTACGCCAGGAGAGTTCCAAATGTGTGTGGGTAGAATATATATCCCACGGGGGTAAAATTGAAAAAAGTTGAAAAATTTTTTTTTTTGGACTTAGTCATTTTTCCTGCGTTTATCAGACTTTCACATAGGGGAATTGTCAGTGAGCGTTCCGATCTCAGTTCCAGAGCGATTCGCCCAATGAGTCCTTGATATTTAGTCGTTTTCAGCCAATTTTCTGGATTTTTGAAAATTTCACTTTTTTTGTGAAAATATCCACTAAATGAGGGCATAATATGTGTGAGGGTACCCCAGGAGAGTTCCAAATGTGTGTGGGTAGAATATATATCCCACGGGGATAAAATTGAAAAGAGTTGAAAAAAATTTTTTTTTGGACTTAGTAATTTTTCAGCGTTCATCAGACTTTCAGATAGGGGAAATGTCAGTGAGCATTCCAATTTCAGTTCCAGAGCGATTCGCCCAATGAGTCCTTGATATTTAGTCGTTTTCAGCCAATTTTCTGGATTTTTGAAAATTTCACTTTTTTGTGAAAATATCCACTAAATGAGAGAATAATATGCGTGAGGGTACCCCAGGAAAGTTCCAAATGTCTGTGGGTAGAATATATATCCCACGGGGGTAAAATTGAAAAAAGTTGAAAAATTTTTTTTTTTGGACTTAGTCATTTTTCCTGCGTTTATCAGACTTTCACATAGGGGAATTGTCAGTGAGCATTCCGATCTCAGTTCCAGAGCGATTCGCCCAATGAGTCCTTGATATTTAGTCGTTTTCAGCCAATTTTCTGGATTTTTGAAAATTTCACTTTTTTTGTGAAAATATCCACTAAATGAGGGCATAATATGTGTGAGGGTACCCCAGGAGAGTTCCAAATGTGTGTGGGTAGAATATATATCCCACGGGGATAAAATTGAAAAGAGTTGAAAAAAATTTTTTTTTGGACTTAGTAATTTTTCCGGCGTTCATCAGACTTTCAGATAGGGGAAATGTCAGTGAGCATTCCAATTTCAGTTCCAGAGCGATTCGCCCAATGAGTCCTTGATATTTAGTCGTTTTCAGCCAATTTTCTGGATTTTTGAAAATTTCACTTTTTTGTGAAAATATCCACTAAATGAGAGAATAATATGTGTGAGGGTACCCCAGGAGAGTTCCAAATGTGTGTGGGTAGAATATATATCCCACGGGGGTAAAATTGAAAAAAGTTGAAAAATTTTTTTTTTTGGACTTAGTCATTTTTCCTGCGTTTATTAGACTTTCACATAGGGGAATTGTCAGTGAGCGTTCCGATCTCAGTTCCAGAGCGATTCGCCCAATGAGTCCTTGATATTTAGTCGTTTTCAGCCAATTTTCTGGATTTTTGAAAATTTCACTTTTTTTGTGAAAATATCCACTAAATGAGGGCATAATATGTGTGAGGGTACCCCAGGAGAGTTCCAAATGTGTATGGGTAGAATATATATCCCACGGGGATAAAATTGAAAAGAGCTGAAAAAAATTTTTTTTTGGACTTAGTAATTTTTCCGGCGTTCATCAGACTTTCAGATAGGGGAAATGTCAGTGAGCATTCCAATTTCAGTTCCAGAGCGATTCGCCCAATGAGTCCTTGATATTTAGTCGTTTTCAGCCAATTTTCTGGATTTTTGAAAATTTCACTTTTTTGTGAAAATATCCACTAAATGAGAGAATAGTATGTGTGAGGGTACCCCAGGAGAGTTCCAAATGTGTGTGGGTAGAATATATATCCCACGGGGGTAAAATTGAAAAAAGTTGAAAAATTTTTTTTTTTGGACTTAGTCATTTTTCCTGCGTTTATCAGACTTTCACATAGGGGAATTGTCAGTGAGCATTCCGATCTCAGTTCCAGAGCGATTCGCCCAATGAGTCCTTGATATTTAGTCGTTTTCAGCCAATTTTCTGGATTTTTGAAAATTTCACTTTTTTGTGAAAATATCCACTAAATGAGGGCATAATATGTGTGAGGGTACCCCAGGAGAGTTCCAAATGTGTGTGGGTAGAATATATATCCCACGGGGATAAAATTGAAAAGAGTTGAAAAAAATTTTTTTTTGGACTTAGTAATTTTTCCGGCGTTCATCAGACTTTCAGATAGGGGAAATGTCAGTGAGCATCCCGATTTCAGTTCCAGAGCGATTCGCCCAATGAGTCCTTGATATTTAGTCGTTTTCAGCCAATTTTCTGGATTTTTGAAAATTTCACTTTTTTGTGAAAATATCCACTAAATGAGGGCATAATATGTGTGAGGGTACCCCAGGAGAGTTCCAAATGTGTGTGTGTAGAATATATATCCCACGGGGATAAAATTGAAAAAAGTTGAAAAAAATTTTTTTTTGGACTTAGTAATTTTTCCGGCGTTCATCAGACTTTCAGATAGGGGAAATGTCAGTGAGCATTCTGATTTCAGTTCCAGAGTGATTCGCCCAATGAGTCCTTGATATTTAGTCGTTTTCAGCCAATTTTCTGGCATTTTGAAAATTTCACTTTTTTGTGAAAACATCCACTAAATGAGGGAATAATATGTGTGAGGGTACCCCAGGAGAGTTCCAAATGTGTGTGGGTAGAATATATATCCCACGGGGGTAAAATTGAAAAAAGTTGAAAAAATTTTTTTTTTGGACTTAGTCATTTTTCCTGCGTTTATCAGACTTTCACATAGGGGAAATGTCAGTGAGCGTTCCGATCTCAGTTCCAGAGCGATTCACCCAATGAGTCCTTGATATTTAGTCGTTTTCAGCCAATTTTCTGGATTTTTGAAAATTTCACTTTTTTGTGAAAATATCCACTAAATGAGGGCATAATATGTGTGAGGGTACCCCAGGAGAGTTCCAAATGTGTGTGGGTAGAATATATATCCCACGGGGATAAAATTGAAAAAGTTGAAAAAAATTTTTTTTGGACTTAGTTAATTTTCCGGTGTTCATCAGACTTTCAGATAGGGGAAATGTCAGTGAGCATTCCAATTTCAGTTCCAGAGCGATTCGCCCAATGAGTCCTTGATATTTAGTCGTTTTCAGCCAATTTTCTGGATTTTTGAAAATTTCACTTTTTTGTGAAAATATCCACTAAATGAGAGACTAATATGTGTGAGGGTACCCCAGGAGAGTTCCAAATGTGTGTGGGTAGAATATATATCCCACGGGGGTAAAATTGAAAAAAGTTGAAAAATTTTTTTTTTTGGACTTAGTCATTTTTCCTGCGTTTATCAGACTTTCACATAGGGGAATTGTCAGTGAGCGTTCCGATCTCAGTTCCAGAGCGATTCGCCCAATGAGTCCTTGATATTTAGTCGTTTTCAGCCAATTTTCTAGATTTTTGAAAATTTCACTTTTTTTGTGAAAATATCCACTAAATGAGGGCATAATATGTGTGAGGGTACCCCAGGAGAGTTCCAAATGTGTGTGGGTAGAATATATATCCCACGGGGGTAAAATTGAAAAAAGTTGAAAAAAAATTTTTTTTGGACTTAGTAATTTTTCTGGCATTTATCAGACTTTCAGATAGGGGAAATGTCAGTGAGCATTCAGATTTCAGTTCCAGAGCGATTCGCCCAATGAGTCCTTGATATTTAGTCGTTTTCAGCCAATTTTCTGGATTTTTGAAAATTTCACTTTTTTGGAAAAATATCCACTAAATGAGAGAATAATACGTGTGAGGGTACCCCAGGAGAGTTCCAAATGTGTGTGGGTAGAATATATATCCCACGGGGGTAAAATTGAAAAAAGTTGAAAAAAAATTTTTTTTGGACTTAGTAATTTTTCTGGCATTTATCAGACTTTCAGATAGGAGAAATGTCAATGAGCATTCCGATTTCAGTTCCAGAGCGATTCGCCCAATGAGTCCTTGATATTTAGTCGTTTTCAGCCAATTTTCTGGATTTTTGAAAATTTCACTTTTTTGTGAAAATATCCATTAAATGAGGGCATAATATGTGTGAGGGTACCCCAGGAGAGTTCCAAATGTGTGTGGGTAGAATATATATCCCACGGGGATGAAATTGAAAAGAGTTGAAAAAAATTTTTTTTTGGACTTAGTAATTTTTCCGGCGTTCATCAGACTTTCAGATAGGGGAAATGTCAGTGAGTATTCCAATTTCAGTTCCAGAGCGATTCGCCCAATGAGTCCATGATATTTAGTCGTTTTCAGCCAATTTTCAGGATTTTTGAAAATTTCACTTTTTTGTGAAAATATCCACTAAATGAGAGAATAATATGTGTGAGGGTACCCCAGGAGAATTCCAAATGTGTGTGGGTAGAATATATATCCCACGGGGGTAAAATTGAAAAAAGTTGAAAAATTTTTTTTTTGGACTTAGTCATTTTTCCTGCGTTTATCAGACTTTCACATAGGGGAATTGTCAGTGAGCGTTCAGATTTCAGTTCCAGAGCGATTCGCCCAATGAGTCCTTGATATTTAGTCGTTTTCAGCCAATTTTCTGGATTTTTGAAAATTTCACTTTTTTTGTGAAAATATCCACTAAATGAGGGCATAATATGTGTGAGGGTACCCCAGGAGAGTTCCAAATGTGTGTGGGTAGAATATATATCCCACGGGGATGAAATTGAAAAGAGTTGAAAAAAATTTTTTTTTGGACTTAGTAATTTTTCCGGCGTTCATCAGACTTTCAGATAGGGGAAATGTCAGTGAGTATTCCAATTTCAGTTCCAGAGCGATTCGCCCAATGAGTCCTTGATATTTAGTCGTTTTCAGCCAATTTTCAGGATTTTTGAAAATTTCACTTTTTTGTGAAAATATCCACTAAATGAGAGAATAATATGTGTGAGGGTACCCCAGGAGAATTCCAAATGTGTGTGGGTAGAATATATATCCCACGGGGGTAAAATTGAAAAAAGTTGAAAAATTTTTTTTTTGGACTTAGTCATTTTTCCTGCGTTTATCAGACTTTCACATAGGGGAATTGTCAGTGAGCGTTCCGATCTCAGTTCCAGAGCGATTCGCCCAATGAGTCCTTGATATTTAGTCGTTTTCAGCCAATTTTCTGGATTTTTGAAAATTTCACTTTTTTTGTGAAAATATCCACTAAATGAGGGCATAATATGTGTGAGGGTACCCCAGGAGAGTTCCAAATGTGTGTGGGTAGAATATATATCCCACGGGGATAAAATTGAAAAGAGTTGAAAAAAATTTTTTTTTGGACTTAGTAATTTTTCCGGCGTTCATCAGACTTTCAGATAGGGGAAATGTCAGTGAGCATTCCAATTTCAGTTCCAGAGCGATTCGCCCAATGAGTCCTTGATATTTAGTCGTTTTCAGCCAATTTTCTGGATTTTTGAAAATTTCACTTTTTTGTGAAAATATCCACTAAATGAGAGAATAGTATGTGTGAGGGTACCCCAGGAGAGTTCCAAATGTGTGTGGGTAGAATATATATCTCACGGGGGTAAAATTGAAAAAAGTTGAAAAATTTTTTTTTTTGGACTTAGTCATTTTTCCTGCGTTTATCAGACTTTCACATAGGGGAATTGTCAGTGAGCGTTCCGATCTCAGTTCCAGAGCGATTCGCCCAATGAATCCTTGATATTTAGTCGTTTTCAGCCAATTTTCTGGATTTTTGAAAATTTCACTTTTTTGTAAAAATATCCACTAAATGAGAGAATAATATGTGTGAGGGTACCCCAGGAGAGTTCCAAATGTGTGTGGGTAGAATATATATCCCACGGGGGTAAAATTGAAAAAAGTTGAAAAAAAATTTTTTTGGGACTTAGTAATTTTTCTGGCATTTATCAGACTTTCAGATAGGGGAAAGGTCAGTGAGCGTTCAGATTTCAGTTCCAGAGCGATTCGCCCAATGAGTCCTTGATATTTAGTCGTTTTCAGCCAATTTTCTGGATTTTTGAAAATTTCACTTTTTTTGTGAAAATATCCACTAAATGAGGGCATAATATGTGTGAGGGTACCCCAGGAGAGTTCCAAATGTGTGTGGGTAGAATATATATCCCACGGGGATAAAATTGAAAAGAGTTGAAAAAAATTTTTTTTGGGACTTAGTAATTTTTCCAGCGTTCATCAGACTTTCAGATAGGGGAAATGTCAGTGAGCATTCCAATTTCAGTTCCAGAGCGATTCACCCAATGAGTCCTTGATATTTAGTCATTTTCAGCCAATTTTCAGGATTTTTGAAAATTTCACTTTTTTGTGAAAATATCCACTAAATGAGGGAATATTATGTGTGAGGGTACCCCAGGAGAGTTCCAAATGTGTGTGGGTAGAATATATATCCCACGGGGGTAAAATTGAAAAAAGTTGAAAAAAATTTTTTTTGGACATAGTCATTTTTCTGGCGTTTATCAGACTTTCAGATAGGGGAAATGTCAGTGAGCATTCCAATTTCAGTTCCAGAGCGATTCACCCAATGAGTCCTTGTTATTAAGTCGTTTTCAGCCAATTTTCTGGATTTTTGAAAATTTCACTTTTTTGTGAAAATATCCACTAAATGAGGGCATAATATGTGTGAGGGTACCCCAGGAGAGTTCCAAATGTGTGTGGGTAGAATATATATCCCACGGGGATGAAATTGAAAAGAGTTGAAAAAAATTTTTTTTTGGACTTAGTAATTTTTCCGGCGTTCATCAGACTTTCAGATAGGGGAAATGTCAGTGAGCATTCCAATTTCAGTTCCAGAGCGATTCGCCCAATGAGTCCTTGATATTTAGTCGTTTTCAGCCAATTTTCAGGATTTTTGAAAATTTCACTTTTTTGTGAAAATATCCACTAAATGAGAGAATAATATGTGTGAGGGTACCCCAGGAGAATTCCACATGTGTGTGGGTAGAATATATATCCCACGGGGGTAAAATTGAAAAAAGTTGAAAAATTTTTTTTTTGGACTTAGTCATTTTTCCTGCGTTTATCAGACTTTCACATAGGGGAATTGTCAGTGAGCGTTCCGATCTCAGTTCCAGAGCGATTCGCCCAATGAGTCCTTGATATTTAGTCGTTTTCAGCCAATTTTCTGGATTTTTGAAAATTTCACTTTTTTTGTGAAAATATCCACTAAATGAGGGCATAATATGTGTGAGGGTACCCCAGGAGAGTTCCAAATGTGTGTGGGTAGAATATATATCCCACGGGGATAAAATTGAAAAGAGTTGAAAAAAATTTTTTTTTGGACTTAGTAATTTTTCCGGCGTTCATCAGACTTTCAGATAGGGGAAATGTCAGTGAGCATTCCAATTTCAGTTCCAGAGCGATTCGCCCAATGAGTCCTTGATATTTAGTCATTTTCAGCCAATTTTCAGGATTTTTGAAAATTTCACTTTTTTGTGAAAATATCCACTAAATGAGGGAATAATATGTGTGAGGGTACCCCAGGAGAGTTCCAAATGTGTGTGGGTAGAATATATATCCCACGGGGGTAAAATTGAAAAAAGTTGAAAAAAAATTTTTTTGGACATAGTCATTTTTCTGGCGTTTATCAGACTTTCAGATAGGGGAAATGTCAGTGAGCATTCCAATTTCAGTTCCAGAGCGATTCACCCAATGAGTCCTTGTTATTAAGTCGTTTTCAGCCAATTTTCTGGATTTTTGAAAATTTCACTTTTTTGTGAAAATATCCACTAAATGAGGGCATAATATGTGTGAGGGTACCCCAGGAGAGTTCCAAATGTGTGTGGGTAGAATATATATCCCACGGGGATGAAATTGAAAAGAGTTGAAAAAAATTTTTTTTTGGACTTAGTAATTTTTCCGGCGTTCATCAGACTTTCAGATAGGGGAAATGTCAGTGAGCATTCCAATTTCAGTTCCAGAGCGATTCGCCCAATGAGTCCTTGATATTTAGTCGTTTTCAGCCAATTTTCAGGATTTTTGAAAATTTCACTTTTTTGTGAAAATATCCACTAAATGAGAGAATAATATGTGTGAGGGTACCCCAGGAGAATTCCAAATGTGTGTGGGTAGAATATATATCCCACGGGGGTAAAATTGAAAAAAGTTGAAAAATTTTTTTTTTGGACTTAGTCATTTTTCCTGCGTTTATCAGACTTTCACATAGGGGAATTGTCAGTGAGCGTTCCGATCTCAGTTCCAGAGCGATTCGCCCAATGAGTCCTTGTTATTAAGTCGTTTTCAGCCAATTTTCTGGATTTTTGAAAATTTCACTTTTTTGTGAAAATATCCACTAAATGAGGGCATAATATGTGTGAGGGTACCCCAGGAGAGTTCCAAATGTGTGTGGGTAGAATATATATCCCACGGGGATGAAATTGAAAAGAGTTGAAAAAAAATTTTTTTTGGACTTAGTAATTTTTCCGGCGTTCATCAGACTTTCAGATAGGGGAAATGTCAGTGAGCATTCCAATTTCAGTTCCAGAGCGATTCGCCCAATGAGTCCTTGATATTTAGTCGTTTTCAGCCAATTTTCAGGATTTTTGAAAATTTCACTTTTTTGTGAAAATATCCACTAAATGAGAGAATAATATGTGTGAGGGTACCCCAGGAGAATTCCAAATGTGTGTGGGTAGAATATATATCCCACGGGGGTAAAATTGAAAAAAGTTGAAAAATTTTTTTTTTGGACTTAGTCATTTTTCCTGCGTTTATCAGACTTTCACATAGGGGAATTGTCAGTGAGCGTTCCGATCTCAGTTCCAGAGCGATTCGCCCAATGAGTCCTTGATATTTAGTCGTTTTCAGCCAATTTTCTGGATTTTTGAAAATTTCACTTTTTTTGTGAAAATATCCACTAAATGAGGGCATAATATGTGTGAGGGTACCCCAGGAGAGTTCCAAATGTGTGTGGGTAGAATATATATCCCACGGGGATAAAATTGAAAAGAGTTGAAAAAAATTTTTTTTTGGACTTAGTAATTTTTCCGGCGTTCATCAGACTTTCAGATAGGGGAAATGTCAGTGAGCATTCCAATTTCAGTTCCAGAGCGATTCGCCCAATGAGTCCTTGATATTTAGTCGTTTTCAGCCAATTTTCTGGATTTTTGAAAATTTCACTTTTTTGTGAAAATATCCACTAAATGAGAGAATAGTATGTGTGAGGGTACCCCAGGAGAGTTCCAAATGTGTGTGGGTAGAATATATATCCCACGGGGGTAAAATTGAAAAAAGTTGAAAAATTTTTTTTTTTGGACTTAGTCATTTTTCCTGCGTTTATCAGACTTTCACATAGGGGAATTGTCAGTGAGCATTCCGATCTCAGTTCCAGAGCGATTCGCCCAATGAGTCCTTGATATTTAGTCGTTTTCAGCCAATTTTCTGGATTTTTGAAAATTTCACTTTTTTGTAAAAATATCCACTAAATGAGAGAATAATATGTGTGAGGGTACCCCAGGAGAGTTCCAAATGTGTGTGGGTAGAATATATATCCCACGGGGGTAAAATTGAAAAAAGTTGAAAAAAAATTTTTTTTGGACTTAGTAATTTTTCTGGCATTTATCAGACTTTCAGATAGGGGAAAGGTCAGTGAGCGTTCAGATTTCAGTTCCAGAGCGATTCGCCCAATGAGTCCTTGATATTTAGTCGTTTTCAGCCAATTTTCTGGATTTTTGAAAATTTCACTTTTTTTGTGAAAATATCCACTAAATGAGGGCATAATATGTGTGAGGGTACCCCAGGAGAGTTCCAAATGTGTGTGGGTAGAATATATATCCCACGGGGATAAAATTGAAAAGAGTTGAAAAAAATTTTTTTTTGGACTTAGTAATTTTTCCGGCGTTCATCAGACTTTCAGATAGGGGAAATGTCAGTGAGCATTCCAATTTCAGTTCCAGAGCGATTCGCCCAATGAGTCCTTGATATTTAGTCATTTTCAGCCAATTTTCAGGATTTTTGAAAATTTCACTTTTTTGTGAAAATATCCACTAAATGAGGGAATAATATGTGTGAGGGTACCCCAGGAGAGTTCCAAATGTGTGTGGGTAGAATATATATCCCACGGGGGTAAAATTGAAAAAAATTGAAAAAAATTTTTTTTGGACATAGTCATTTTTCTGGCGTTTATCAGACTTTCAGATAGGGGAAATGTCAGTGAGCATTCCAATTTCAGTTCCAGAGCGATTCACCCAATGAGTCCTTGTTATTAAGTCGTTTTCAGCCAATTTTCTGGATTTTTGAAAATTTCACTTTTTTGTGAAAATATCCACTAAATGAGGGCATAATATGTGTGAGGGTACCCCAGGAGAGTTCCAAATGTGTGTGGGTAGAATATATATCCCACGGGGATGAAATTGAAAAGAGTTGAAAAAAATTTTTTTTTGGACTTAGTAATTTTTCCGGCGTTCATCAGACTTTCAGATAGGGGAAATGTCAGTGAGCATTCCAATTTCAGTTCCAGAGCGATTCGCCCAATGAGTCCTTGATATTTAGTCGTTTTCAGCCAATTTTCAGGATTTTTGAAAATTTCACTTTTTTGTGAAAATATCCACTAAATGAGAGAATAATATGTGTGAGGGTACCCCAGGAGAATTCCAAATGTGTGTGGGTAGAATATATATCCCACGGGGGTAAAATTGAAAAAAGTTGAAAAATTTTTTTTTTGGACTTAGTCATTTTTCCTGCGTTTATCAGACTTTCACATAGGGGAATTGTCAGTGAGCGTTCCGATCTCAGTTCCAGAGCGATTCGCCCAATGAGTCCTTGATATTTAGTTGTTTTCAGCCAATTTTCTGGATTTTTGAAAATTTCACTTTTTTTGTGAAAATATCCACTAAATGAGGGCATAATATGTGTGAGGGTACCCCAGGAGAGTTCCAAATGTGTGTGGGTAGAATATATATCCCACGGGGATAAAATTGAAAAGAGTTGAAAAAAATTTTTTTTTGGACTTAGTAATTTTTCCGGCGTTCATCAGACTTTCAGATAGGGGAAATGTCAGTGAGCATTCCAATTTCAGTTCCAGAGCGATTCGCCCAATGAGTCCTTGATATTTAGTCGTTTTCAGCCAATTTTCTGGATTTTTGAAAATTTCACTTTTTTGTGAAAATATCCACTAAATGAGAGAATAGTATGTGTGAGGGTACCCCAGGAGAGTTCCAAATGTGTGTGGGTAGAATATATATCCCACGGGGGTAAAATTGAAAAAAGTTGAAAAATTTTTTTTTTTGGACTTAGTCATTTTTCCTGCGTTTATCAGACTTTCACATAGGGGAATTGTCAGTGAGCATTCCGATCTCAGTTCCAGAGCGATTCGCCCAATGAGTCCTTGATATTTAGTCGTTTTCAGCCAATTTTCTGGATTTTTGAAAATTTCACTTTTTTGTAAAAATATCCACTAAATGAGAGAATAATATGTGTGAGGGTACCCCAGGAGAGTTCCAAATGTGTGTGGGTAGAATATATATCCCACGGGGGTAAAATTGAAAAAAGTTGAAAAAAAATTTTTTTTGGACTTAGTAATTTTTCTGGCATTTATCAGACTTTCAGATACGGGAAAGGTCAGTGAGCGTTCAGATTTCAGTTCCAGAGCGATTCGCCCAATGAGTCCTTGATATTTAGTCGTTTTCAGCCAATTTTCTGGATTTTTGAAAATTTCACTTTTTTTGTGAAAATATCCACTAAATGAGGGCATAATATGTGTGAGGGTACCCCAGGAGAGTTCCAAATGTGTGTGGGTAGAATATATATCCCACGGGGATAAAATTGAAAAGAGTTGAAAAAAATTTTTTTTTGGACTTAGTAATTTTTCCGGCGTTCATCAGACTTTCAGATAGGGGAAATGTCAGTGAGCATTCCAATTTCAGTTCCAGAGCGATTCGCCCAATGAGTCCTTGATATTTAGTCATTTTCAGCCAATTTTCAGGATTTTTGAAAATTTCACTTTTTTGTGAAAATATCCACTAAATGAGGGAATAATATGTGTGAGGGTACCCCAGGAGAGTTCCAAATGTGTGTGGGTAGAATATATATCCCACGGGGGTAAAATTGAAAAAAGTTGAAAAAAATTTTTTTTGGACATAGTCATTTTTCTGGCGTTTATCAGACTTTCAGATAGGGGAAATGTCAGTGAGCATTCCAATTTCAGTTCCAGAGCGATTCACCCAATGAGTCCTTGTTATTAAGTCGTTTTCAGCCAATTTTCTGGATTTTTGAAAATTTCACTTTTTTGTGAAAATATCCACTAAATGAGGGAATAATATGTGTGAGGGTACCTCAGGAGAGTTCCAAATGTGTTTGTGTAGAATATATATCCCACGGGGGTAAAATTGAAAAAAGTTGAAAAAAAATTTTTTTTGACAGTCATTTTTCCGGCTTTTATCAGACTTTCAGATAGGGGAAATGTCAGTGAGCGTTCCGATTTCAGTTCCAGAGCGATTCGCCCAGTGAGTCCTTGATATTTAGTCATTTTCAGCCAATTTTGGGGATTTTTGAAAATTTCACTTTTTTGTGAAAATATCCACTAAATGAGGGAATAATATGTGTGAGGGTACCCCAGGAGAGTTACAAATGTGTGTGGGTATAATATATATCCCACGGGGGTAAAATTGAAAGAAGTTGAAAAAAAATTTTTTTTGGACTTAGTCATTTTTCTGGCATTGATCAGACTTTCAGAGAGGGGAAATGTCAGTGAGGGTTCCAATTTCAGTTCCAGAGCGATTCGCCCAATGAGTCCTTGTTATTTAGTCATTTTCAGCCAATTTTCTGGATTTTTGAAAATTTCACTTTTTTGTGAAAATATCCACTAAATGAGGGAATAATATGTGTGAGGGTACCCCAGGAGAGTTCCAAATGTGTGTGGGTAGAATATATATCCCACGGGGGGTAAAATTGAAAAAAGTTGAAAAAAAATTTTTTTGGACATAGTCATTTTTCTGGCGTTTATCAGACTTTCAGATAGGGGAAATGTCAGTGAGCGTTCCAATTTCAGTTCCAGAGTGATTCGCCCAATGAGTCCTTGTTATTTAGTCGTTTTCAGACAATTTTCTGGATTTTTGAAAATTTCACTTTTTTGTGAAAATATCCACTAAATGAGGGAATAATATGTGTGAGGGTACCCCAGGAGAGTTCCAAATGTGTGTGGGTAGAATATATATCCAGCGGGGGTAACATTCAAAAAAGTTGAAAACATTTTTTTTTGGGACTTAGTCATTTTTCCGGCGTTTATCAGACTTTCAGATAGGGGAAATGTCAGTGAGAGTTCCGATTTCAGTTCCAGAGCGATTCGCCCAGTGAGTCCTTGATATTTAGTCATTTTCAGCCAATTTTCAGGATTTTTGAAAATTTCACTTTTTTGTGAAAATATCCACTAAATGAGGGAATAATATGTGTGAGGGTACCCCAGGAGAGTTACAAATGTGTGTGGGTATAATATATATCCCACGGGGGTAAAATTGAAAGAAGTTGCAAAAAATTTTTTTTTGGACTTAGTCATTTTTCTGGCGTTTATCAGACTTTCAGATAGGGGAAATGTCAGTGAGCGTTCCAATTTCAGTTCCAGAGTGATTCGCCCAATGAGTCCTTGTTATTTAGTCGTTTTCAGACAATTTTCTGGATTTTTGAAAATTTCACTTTTTTGTGAAAATATCCACTAAATGAGGGAATAATATGTGTGAGAGTACCCCAGGAGAGTTCCAAATGTGTGTGGGTAGAATATATATCCCACGGGGGTAAAATTGAAAAAAGTTGAAAAAAATTTTTTTTGGACATAGTCATTTTTCTGGCGTTTATCAGACTTTCAGATAGGGGAAATGTCAGTAAACGTTCCGATTACAGTTCCAGAGCGATTCGCCCAATGAGTCTTTGATATTTAGTAGTTTTCAGCCAATATTTTGGATTTTTGAAAATTTCACTTTTTTGTGAAAATATCCACTAAATGAGGGAATAATATGTGTGAGGGTACCCCAGGAGAGTTCCAAATGTGTGTGGGTAGAATATATATCCAGCGGGGGTAACATTCAAAAAAGTTGAAAACATTTTTTTTTGGGACTTAGTCATTTTTCCGGCGTTTATCAGACTTTCAGATAGGGGAAATGTCAGTGAGAGTTCCGATTTCAGTTCCAGAGCGATTCGCCCAGTGAGTCCTTGATATTTAGTCATTTTCAGCCAATTTTCAGGATTTTTGAAAATTTCACCTTTTTGTGAAAATATCCACTAAATGAGGGAATAATATGTGTGAGGGTACCCCAGGAGAGTTACAAATGTGTGTGGGTATAATATATATCCCACGGGGGTAAAATTGAAAGAAGTTGCAAAAAATTTTTTTTTGGACTTAGTCATTTTTCCGGCGTTTATCAGACTTTCAGATAGGGGAAATGTCAGTGACCGTTCCGATTTCAGTTCCAGAGCGATTCGCCCAGTGAGTCCTTGATATTTAGTCATTTTCAGCCAATTTTCAGGATTTTTTGAAAATTTCACTTTTTTGTGAAAATATCCACTAAATGAGGGAATAATATGTGTGAGGGTACCCCAGGAGAGTTCCAAATGTGTGTGGGTAGAATATATATCCCACGGGGGTAAAATTGAAAAAAGTTGAAAAAAATTTTTTTTGGACATAGTCATTTTTCTGGCGTTTATCAGACTTTCAGATAGGGGAAATGTCAGTGAGCATTCCAATTTCAGTTCCAGAGCGATTCACCCAATGAGTCCTTGTTATTAAGTCGTTTTCAGCCAATTTTCTGGATTTTTGAAAATTTCACTTTTTTGTGAAAATATCCACTAAATGAGGGAATAATATGTGTGAGGGTACCTCAGGAGAGTTCCAAATGTGTTTGGGTAGAATATATATCCCACGGGGGTAAAATTGAAAAAAGTTGAAAAAAAATTTTTTTTGACAGTCATTTTTCTGGTGTTTATCAGACTTTCAGATAGGGGAAATGTCAGTGAGCGTTCCAATTTCAATTCCAGAGCGATTCACCCAATGAGTCCTTGTTATTTAGTCTTTTTCAGCTAATTTTCTGGATTTTTGAAAATTTCACTTTTTTGTGAAAATATCCACTAAATGAGGAATAATATGTGTGAGGGTACCTCAGGAGAGTTCCAAATGTGTTTGGGTAGAATATATATCCCACGGGGGTAAAATTGAAAAAAGTTGAAAAAAAATTTTTTTTGACAGTCATTTTTCTGGTGTTTATCAGACTTTCAGATAGGGGAAATGTCAGTGAGCGTTCCAATTTCAATTCCAGAGCGATTCGCCCAATGAGTCCTTGTTATTTAGTCTTTTTCAGCTAATTTTCTGGATTTTTGAAAATTTCACTTTTTTGTGAAAATATCCACTAAATGAGGAATAATATGTGTGAGGGTACCCCAGGAGAGTTACAAATGTGTGTGGGTATAATATACATCCCACGGGGGTAAAATTGAAAGAGGTTGAAAAAAATTTTTTTTTGTACTTAGTCATTTTTCTGGCATTGATCAGACTTTTAGATAGGGGAAATGTCAGTGAGCATTCCAATTTCAGTTCCAGAGCGATACGCCCAATGAGTCCTTGTTATTTAGTCTTTTTCAGCTAATTTTCTGGATTTTTGAAAATTTCACTTTTTTTGTGAAAATATCCACTAAATGAGGGAATAATATATGTGAGGGTACCCCAGGAGAGTTCCAAATGTGTGTGGGTAGAATATATATCCCACGGGGGTAAAATTGAAAAAAGTTGAAAAAAATTTTTTTTGGACATAGTCATTTTTCTGGCGTTTATCAGACTTTCAGATAGGGGAAATGTCAGTGAACATTCCGATTTCAGTTCCAGAGCGATTCGCCCAATGAGTCTTTGATATTTAGTAGTTTTCAGCCAATATTTTGGATTTTTGAAAATTTCACTTTTTTGTGAAAATATCCACTAAATGAGGGAATAATATGTGTGAGGGTACCCCAGGAGAGTTCCAAATGTGTGTGGGTAGAATATATATCCCACGGGGGTAAAATTGAAAGAAGTTGAAAAAATTTTTTTTTTGGACTTAGTCATTTTTCTGGCATTGATCAGACTTTCAGAGAGGGGAAATGTCAGTGAGGGTTCCAATTTCAGTTCCAGAGCGATTCGCCCAATGAGTCCTTGTTATTTAGTCATTTTCAGCCAATTTTCTGGATTTTTGAAAATTTCACTTTTTTGTGAAAATATCCACTAAATGAGGGAATAATATGTGTGAGGGTACCCCAGGAGAGTTCCAAATGTGTGTGGGTAGAATATATATCCCACGGGGGGTAAAATTGAAAAAAGTTGAAAAAAATTTTTTTTGGACATAGTCATTTTTCTGGCGTTTATCAGACTTTCAGATAGGGGAAATGTCAGTGAGCGTTCCAATTTCAGTTCCAGAGTGATTCGCCCAATGAGTCCTTGTTATTTAGTCGTTTTCAGACAATTTTCTGGATTTTTGAAAATTTCACTTTTTTGTGAAAATATCCACTAAATGAGGGAATAATATGTGTGAGAGTACCCCAGGAGAGTTCCAAATGTGTGTGGGTAGAATATATATCCCACGGGGGTAAAATTGAAAAAAGTTGAAAAAAATTTTTTTTCGACATAGTCATTTTTCTGGCGTTTATCAGACTTTCAGATAGGGGAAATGTCAGTAAACGTTCCGATTACAGTTCCAGAGCGATTCGCCCAATGAGTCTTTGATACTTAGTAGTTTTCAGCCAATATTTTGGATTTTTGAAAATTTCACTTTTTTGTGAAAATATCCACTAAATGAGGGAATAATATGTGTGAGGGTACCCCAGGAGAGTTCCAAATGTGTGTGGGTAGAATATATATCCCACGGGGGTAAAATTGAAAAAAGTTGAAAAAAATTTTTTTTGGACATAGTCATTTTTCTGGCGTTTATCAGACTTTCAGATAGGGGAAATGTCAGTGAGCATTCCAATTTCAGTTCCAGAGCGATTCACCCAATGAGTCCTTGTTATTAAGTCGTTTTCAGCCAATTTTCTGGATTTTTGAAAATTTCACTTTTTTGTGAAAATATCCACTAAATGAGGGAATAATATGTGTGAGGGTACCTCAGGAGAGTTCCAAATGTGTTTGGGTAGAATATATATCCCACGGGGGTAAAATTGAAAAAAGTTGAAAAAAAATTTTTTTTGACAGTCATTTTTCTGGTGTTTATCAGACTTTCAGATAGGGGAAATGTCAGTGAGCGTTCCAATTTCAATTCCAGAGCGATTCACCCAATGAGTCCTTGTTATTTAGTCTTTTTCAGCTAATTTTCTGGATTTTTGAAAATTTCACTTTTTTGTGAAAATATCCACTAAATGAGGAATAATATGTGTGAGGGTACCCCAGGAGAGTTACAAATGTGTGTGGGTATAATATACATCCCACGGGGGTAAAATTGAAAGAGGTTGAAAAAAATTTTTTTTTGTACTTAGTCATTTTTCTGGCATTGATCAGACTTTTAGATAGGGGAAATGTCAGTGAGCATTCCAATTTCAGTTCCAGAGCGATACGCCCAATGAGTCCTTGTTATTTAGTCTTTTTCAGCTAATTTTCTGGATTTTTGAAAATTTCACTTTTTTTGTGAAAATATCCACTAAATGAGGGAATAATATATGTGAGGGTACCCCAGGAGAGTTCCAAATGTGTGTGGGTAGAATATATATCCCACGGGGGTAAAATTGAAAAAAGTTGAAAAAAATTTTTTTTGGACATAGTCATTTTTCTGGCGTTTATCAGACTTTCAGATAGGGGAAATGTCAGTGAACATTCCGATTTCAGTTCCAGAGCGATTCGCCCAATGAGTCTTTGATATTTAGTAGTTTTCAGCCAATATTTTGGATTTTTGAAAATTTCACTTTTTTGTGAAAATATCCACTAAATGAGGGAATAATATGTGTGAGGGTACCCCAGGAGAGTTCCAAATGTGTGTGGGTAGAATATATATCCAGCGGGGGTAACATTCAAAAAAGTTGAAAAAAATTTTTTTTGGACATAGTCATTTTTCTGGCGTTTATCAGACTTTCAGATAGGGGAAATGTCAGTGAGCGTTCCAATTTCAGTTCCAGAGTGATTCGCCCAATGAGTCCTTGTTATTTAGTCGTTTTCAGACAATTTTCTGGATTTTTGAAAATTTCACTTTTTTGTGAAAATATCCACTAAATGAGGGAATAATATGTGTGAGAGTACCCCAGGAGAGTTCCAAATGTGTGTGGGTAGAATATATATCCCACGGGGGTAAAATTGAAAAAAGTTGAAAAAAATTTTTTTTCGACATAGTCATTTTTCTGGCGTTTATCAGACTTTCAGATAGGGGAAATGTCAGTAAACGTTCCGATTACAGTTCCAGAGCGATTCGCCCAATGAGTCTTTGATACTTAGTAGTTTTCAGCCAATATTTTGGATTTTTGAAAATTTCACTTTTTTGTGAAAATATCCACTAAATGAGGGAATAATATGTGTGAGGGTACCCCAGGAGAGTTCCAAATGTGTGTGGGTAGAATATATATCCAGCGGGGGTAACATTCAAAAAAGTTGAAAAAAATTTTTTTTTTGGACTTAGTCATTTTTCTGGCATTGATCAGACTTTAAGAGAGGGGAAATGTCAGTGAGTGTTCCAATTTCAGTTCCAGAGTGATTCGCCCAATGAGTCCTTGTTATTTAGTCATTTTCAGCCAATTTTCAGGATTTTTGAAAATTTCACTTTTTTGCGAAAATATCCACTAAATGAGGGAATAATATGTGTGAGGGTACCCCAGGAGAGTTCCAAATGTGTGTGGGTAGAATATATATCCCATGGGGGGTAAAATTGAAAGAAGTTGAAAAAATTTTTTTTTTGGACTTAGTTATTTTTCTGGCATTGATCAGACTTTCAGAGAGGGGAAATGTCAGGGAGCGTTCCAATTTCAGTTCCAGAGCGATTCGCCCAATGAGTCCTTGTTATTTAGTCATTTTCAGCCAATTTTCTGGATTTTTGAAAATTTCACTTTTTTGTGAAAATATCCACTAAATGAGGGAATAATATGTGTGAGGGTACCCCAGGAGAGTTCCAAATGTGTGTGGGTAGAATATATATCCCACGGGGGGTAAAATTGAAAAAAGTTGAAAAAAATTTTTTTTGGACATAGTCATTTTTCTGGCGTTTATCAGACTTTCAGATAGGGGAAATGTCAGTGAGCGTTCCAATTTCAGTTCCAGAGTGATTCGCCCAATGAGTCCTTGTTATTTAGTCGTTTTCAGACAATTTTCTGGATTTTTGAAAATTTCACTTTTTTGTGAAAATATCCACTAAATGAGGGAATAATATGTGTGAGAGTACCCCAGGAGAGTTCCAAATGTGTGTGGGTAGAATATATATCCCACGGGGGTAAAATTGAAAAAAGTTGAAAAATATTTTTTTTGGACATAGTCATTTTTCTGGCGTTTATCAGACTTTCAGATAGGGGAAATGTCAGTAAACGTTCCGATTACAGTTCCAGAGCGATTCGCCCAATGAGTCCTTGTTATTTAGTCATTTTCAGCCAATTTTCTGGATTTTTGAAAATTTCACTTTTTTGTGAAAATATCCACTAAATGAGGGAATAATATGTGTGAGGGTACCCCAGGAGAGTTCCAAATGTGTGTGGGTAGAATATATATCCCACGGGGGGTAAAATTGAAAAAAGTTGAAAAAAATTTTTTTTGGACATAGTCATTTTTCTGGCGTTTATCAGACTTTCAGATAGGGGAAATGTCAGTGAGCGTTCCAATTTCAGTTCCAGAGTGATTCGCCCAATGAGTCCTTGTTATTTAGTCGTTTTCAGACAATTTTCTGGATTTTTGAAAATTTCACTTTTTTGTGAAAATATCCACTAAATGAGGGAATAATATGTGTGAGAGTACCCCAGGAGAGTTCCAAATGTGTGTGGGTAGAATATATATCCCACGGGGGTAAAATTGAAAAAAGTTGAAAAATATTTTTTTTGGACATAGTCATTTTTCTGGCGTTTATCAGACTTTCAGATAGGGGAAATGTCAGTAAACGTTCCGATTACAGTTCCAGAGCGATTCGCCCAATGAGTCTTTGATATTTAGTAGTTTTCAGCCAATATTTTGGATTTTTGAAAATTTCACTTTTTTGTGAAAATATCCACTAAATGAGGGAATAATATGTGTGAGGGTACCCCAGGAGAGTTCCAAATGTGTGTGGGTAGAATATATATCCAGCGGGGGTAACATTCAAAAAAGTTGAAAAAATTTTTTTTTTGGACTTAGTCATTTTTCTGCCATTGATCAGACTTTAAGAGAGGGGAAATGTCAGTGAGCGTTCCAATTTCAGTTCCAGAGCGATTCGCCCAATGAGTCCTTGTTATTTAGTCATTTTCAGCCAATTTTCTGGATTTTTGAAAATTTCACTTTTTTGTGAAAATATCCACTAAATGAGGGAATAATATGTGTGAGGGTACCCCAGGAGAGTTCCAAATGTGTGTGGGTAGAATATATATCCCATGGGGGGTAAAATTGAAAAAAGTTGAAAAAAATTTTTTTTGGACATAGTCATTTTTCTGGCGTTTATCAGACTATCAGATAGGGGAAATGTCAGTGAGCGTTCCAATTTCAGTTCCAGAGCGATTTGCCCAACGAGTCCTTGTTATTTAGTCGTTTTCAGCCAATTTTCTGGATTTTTGAAAATTTCACTTTTTTGTGAAAATATCCACTAAATGAGGGAATAATATGTGTGAGGGTACCCCAGGAGAGTTCCAAATGTGTGTGGTTAGAATATATATCCCACGGGGGTAAAATTGAAAAAAGTTGAAAAAAAATTTTTTTTAGACTTAGTCATATTTCTGGCATTTATCAGACTTTCAGATAGGGGAAATGTCAGTGAGCATTCCGATTTCAGGTCCAGAGCGATTCGCCCAATGAGTCCTTGTTATTTAGTCGTTTTCAGCCAATTTTCTGGATTTTTGAAAATTTCACTTTTTTGTGAAAATATCCACTAAATGAGGGAATAGTATGTGTGAGGGTACCCCAGGAGAGTTCCAAATGTGTGTGGTTAGAATATATATCCCACGGGGGTAAAATTGAAAAAAGTTGAAAAAAATTTTTTTTGGACATATTCATTTTTCTGGCGTTTATCAGACTTTCAGATAGGGGAAATGTCAGTGAGCGTTCCGATTTCAGTTCCAGAGCGATTCGCCCAGTGAGTCCTTGATATTTAGTCATTTTCAGCCAATTTTCAGGATTTTTGAAAACTTCACTTTTTTTGTGAAAATATCCACTAAATGAGGGAATAATATGTGTGAGGGTACCCCAGGAGAGTTCCAAATGTGTGTGGGTAGAATATATATCCAGCGGGGGTAACATTCAAAAAAGTTGAAAAAAAAATTTTTTTGGACTTAGTCATTTTTCCGGCGTTTATCAGACTTTCAGATAGGGGAAATGTCAGTGTGCGTTCCGATTTCAGGTCCAGAGCGATTCGCCCAATGAGTCCTTGTTATTTAGTCATTTTCAGCCAATTTTCTCTATTTTTGAAAATTTCACTTTTTTGTGAAAATATCCACTAAATGAGGCAATAATATGTGTGAGGGTACCCCAGGAGAGTTCCAAATGTGTGTGGGAAGAATATATATCCCACGGGGGTAAAATTGAAAAAAGTTGAAAAAAATTTTTTTTGGACAGTCATTTTTCTGGCGTTTATCAGACTTTCAGATAGGGGAAATGACAGTGAACGTTCCGATTTCAGTTCCAGAGCAATTCGCCCAATGAGTCTTTGATATTTAGTAGTTTTCAGCCAATATTTTGGATTTTTGAAAATTTCACTTTTTTGTGAAAATATCCACTAAATGAGGGAATAATATGTGTGAGGGTAACCCAGGAGAGTTCCAAATGTGTGTGGGTAGAATATATATCCAGCGGGGGTAACATTCAAAAAAGTTGAAAAAATTTTTTTTTTGTACTTAGTCATTTTTCTGGCATTGATCAGACTTTTAGATAGGGGAAATGTCAGTGAGCGTTCCAATTTCAGTTCCAGAGCGATTTGCCCAATGAGTCCTTGTTATTTAGTCGTTTTCAGCCAATTTTCTGGATTTTTGAAAATTTCACTTTTTTGTGAAAATATCCACTAAATGAGGGAATAATATGTGTGAGGGTACCCCAGGAGAGTTCCAAATGTGTGTGGTTAGAATATATATCCCACGGGGGTAAAATTGAAAAAAGTTGAAAAAAAATTTTTTTTAGACTTAGTCATTTTTCTGGCATTAATCAGACTTTCAGATAGGGGAAATGTCAGTGAGCATTCCGATTTCAGGTCCAGAGCGATTCGCCCAATGAGTCCTTGTTATTTAGTCGTTTTCAGCCAATTTTCTGGATTTTTGAAAATTTCACTTTTTTGTGAAAATATCCACTAAATGAGGGAATAATATGTGTGAGGGTACCCCAGGAGAGTTCCAAATGTGTGTGGTTAGAATATATATCCCACGGGGGTAAAATTGAAAAAAGTTGAAAAAAATTTTTTTTGTACATATTCATTTTTCTGGCGTTTATCAGACTTTCAGATAGGGGAAATGTCAGTGAGCGTTCCGATTTCAGTTCCAGAGCGATTCACCCAGTGAGTCCTTGATATTTAGTCATTTTCAGCCAATTTTCAGGATTTTTGAAAATTTCACTTTTTTGTGAAAATATCCCTTAAATGAGGGAATAATATGTGTGAGGGTACCCCAGGAGAGTTCCAAATGTGTGTGGGTAGAATATATATCCAGCGGGGGTAACATTCAAAAAAGTTGAAAAAAAATTTTTTTTGGACTTAGTCATTTTTCCGGAGTTTATCAGACTTTCAGATAGGGGAAATGTCAGTGTGCGTTCCGATTTCAGGTCCAGAGCGATTCGCCCAATGAGTCCTTGTTATTTAGTCATTTTCAGCCAATTTTCTGTATTTTTGAAAATTTCCCTTTTTTGTGAAAATATCCACTAAATGAGGCAATAATATGTGTGAGGGTACCCCAGGAGAGTTCCAAATGTGTGTGGGAAGAATATATATCCCACGGGGGTAAAATTGAAAAAAGTTGAAAAAAATTTTTTTTGGACAGTCATTTTTCTGGCGTTTATCAGACTTTCAGATAGGGGAAATGTCAGTGAACGTTTCGATTTCAGTTCCAGAGCAATTCGCCCAATGAGTCTTTGATATTTAGTAGTTTTCAGCCAATATTTTGGATTTTTGAAAATTTCACTTTTTTGTGAAAATATCCACTAAATGAGGGAATAATATGTGTGAGGGTAACCCAGGAGAGTTCCAAATGTGTGTGGGTACAATATATATCCAGCGGGGGTAACATTCAAAAAAGTTGAAAAAAATTTTTTTTTTGGACTTAGTCATTTTTCCGGCGTTTATCAGACTTTCAGATAGGGGAAATGTCAGTGAGCATTCCAATTTCAGTTCCAGAGCGATTCACGCAATGAGTCCTTGTTATTAAGTCGTTTTCAGCCAATTTTCTGGATTTTTGAAAATTTCTCTTTTTGTGAAAATATCCACTAAATGAGGGAATAATATGTGTGATGGTACCCCAGGAGAGTTCCAAATGTGTTTGGGTAGAATATATATCCCACGGGGGTAAAATTGAAAAAAGTTGAAAAAAAATTTTTTTGGACAGTCATTTTTCTGGCGTTTATCAGACTTTCAGATAGGGGAAATGTCAGTGAGCATTCCAATTTCAGTTCCAGAGCGATTCACCCAATGAGTCCTTGTTATTTAGTCTTTTTCAGCTAATTTTCTGGATTTTTGAAAATTTCACTTTTTTGTGAAAATATCCACTAAATGAGGGAATAATATGTGTGAGGGTACCCCAGGAGAGTTCCAAATGTGTGTGGGTAGAATATATATCCCACGGGGGTAAAATTGAAAAAAGTTTAAAAAAATTTTTTTTTGGACTTAGTCATTTTTCCGACGTTTATCAGACTTTCAGATAGGGGAAATGTCAGTGAGCATTGCGATTTCAGTTCCAGAGCGATTCGCTCGATAAGTCCTTGATATTTAGTCGTTTTCAGCCAATTTTCAGGATTTTTGAAAATTTCACTTTTTTGTGAAAATATCCACTAAATGAGGGAATAATATGTGTGAGGGTACCCCAGGAGAGTTCCAAATGTGTGTGGGTAGAATATATATCCCACGGGGGTAAAATTGAAAAAAGTTGAAAATATTTTTTTTTTGGACTTAGTCATTTTTCCAGTGTTTATCAGACTTTCAGATAGGGCAAATGTCAGTGAGCGTTCCGATTTCAGTTCCAGAGCGTTTCGCTCCATGAGTCCTTTAATATTTAGTCGTTTTCAGTCAACTTTCTGGATTTTTGAAAATTTCACTTTTTTGTGAAAATATCCACTAAATGAGGGAATAATATGTGTGAGGGTACCCCAGGAGAGTTCCAAATGTGTGTGGGTAGAATATATATCCAGCGGGGGTAAAATTCAAAAAAGTTGAAAAAAATTTTTTTTTGAACTTAGTCATTTTTCTGCCGTTTATCAGACTTTCAGATAGGGGAAATGTCAGTGAGCGTTCCGATTTCAGTTCCAGAGCGATTCGCCCAATGAGTCCTTGTTATTAAGTCTTTTTCAGCTAATTTTCTGGATTTTTGAAAATTTCACTTTTTTGTGAAAATATCCACTAAATGAGGGAATAATATGTGTGAGGGTACCCCAGGAGAGTTCCAAATGTGTGTGGGTAGAATATATATCCCACGGGGGTAAAATTGAAAAAAGTTGAAAACATTTTTTTTTTGGACTTAGTCATTTTTCCGGCGTTTATCAGACTTTCGGATAGGGTAAATGTCTGTGAGCGTTCCGATTTCAGTTCCAGAGCGATTCGCCCAATGAGTCCTTTAATAATTAGTCGTTTTCAGTGAACTTTCTGGATTTTTGAAAATTTCACTTTTTTGTGAAAATATCCACTAAATGAGTGAATAATATGTGTGAGGGTACCCCAGGAGAGTTCCAAATGTGTGTGGGTAGAATATATATCCTACAGGGGTAAAATTGAAAAAAAATTTTTTTGGGACTTAGTCATTTTTCTGGCGTTTATCAGACTTTCAGATAGGGCAAATGTCAGTGAGCGTTCCGATTTCAGTGCCAGAGCGATTCGCCCAATGAGTCCTTGATATTTAGTCGTTCTCAGCCAATATTTTGGATTTTTGAAAATTTCACTTTTTTGTGAAAATATAGACTAAATGATGGAATAATATGTGTGAGGGTAAACCAGGAGAGTTACAAATGTGTGTGGGTATAATATATATCCCACGGGGGTAAAATTGAAAAAAGTTGAAAAAAATTTTTTTTTGGACTTAGTCATTTTTCTGGCATTGATCAGACTTTCAGATAGGGGAAATGTCAGTGAGCGTTCCAATTTCAATTCCAGAGCGATTCGCCCAATGAGTCCTTGTTATTTAGTCTTTTTTAGCAAATTTTCTGGATTTTTGAAAATTTCACTTTTTTGTGAAAATATCCACTAAATGAGGGAATAATATGTGTGATGGTACCCCAGGAGAGTTCCAAATGTTTGTGGGTAGAATATATATCCCACGGGGGTAAAATTGAAAAAAGTTGAAAACATTTTTTTTTTGGACTTAGTCATTTTTCCGGCATTTATCAGATTTTCAGATAGGGCAAATGTCAGTGAGCGTTCCGATTTCAGTTCCAGAGCGATTCGCCCAATGAGTCCTTGTTATTTAGTCGTTTTCAGTCAACTTTCTGGATTTTTGAAAATTTCACTTTTTTGTGAAAATATCCACTAAATGAGGGAATAATATTTGTGAGGGTATCCCAGGAGACTTACAAATGTGTGTGGGTAGAATATATATTCCACGGGGGTAAAATTGAAAAAAGTTGAAAATATTTTTTTTTTGGACTTAGTCATTTTTCCGGCGTTTATCAGACTTTCAGATAGGGCAAATCTCAGTGAGCGTTCCGATTTCAGTTCCAGAGCGATTCGCTCAATGAGTCCTTTAATATTTAGTCATTTTCAGTCAACTTTCTGGATTTTTGAAAATTTCACTTTTTTGTGAAAATATCCACTAAATGAGGGAATAATATGTGTGAGGGCACCCCAGGAGAGTTCCAAATGTGTGTGGGTAGAATATATATCCTACTGGGGTAAAATTGAAAAAAGTTTAAAAATTTTTTTTTTGGGACTTAGTCATTTTTCTTGCGTTTATCAGACTTTCAGATAGGGGAAATGTCAGTGAGCGTTCCGATTTCAGTTCCAGAGCGATTCGCCCAATGAGTCCTTGTTATTTAGTCTTTTTCAGCTAATTTTCTGGATTTTTGAAAATTTCACTTTTTTGTGAAAATATCCACTAAATGAGGGAATATTATGTGTGAGGGTACCCCAGGAGAGTTCCAAATGTGTGTGGGTAGAATATATATCCCACGGGGGTAAAATTGAAAAAAGTTGAAAAAAATTTTTTTTGGACATAGTCATTTTTCTGGCGTTTATCAGACTTTCAGATAGGGGAAATGTCAGTGAGCATTCCAATTTCAGTTCCAGAGCGATTCACCCAATGAGTCCTTGTTATTATGTCGTTTTCAGCCAATTTTCTGGATTTTTGAAAATTTCTCTTTTTGTGAAAATATCCACTAAATGAGGGAATAATATGTGTGATGGTACCCCAGGAGAGTTCCAAATGTGTTTGGGTAGAATATATATCCCACGGGGGTAAAATTGAAAAAAGTTGAAAAAAAATTTTTTTGGACAGTCATTTTTCTGGCGTTTATCAGACTTTCAGATAGGGGAAATGTCAGTGAGCATTCCAATTTCAGTTCCAGAGCGATTCACCCAATGAGTCCTTGTTATTTAGTCTTTTTCAGCTAATTTTCTGGATTTTTGAAAATTTCACTTTTTTGTGAAAATATCCACTAAATGAGGGATAATATGTGTGAGGGTACCCCAGGAGAGTTCCAAATGTGTGTGGGTAGAATAGATATCCCACGGGGGTAAAATTGAAAAAAGTTTAAAAAATTTTTTTTTTGGACTTAGTCATTTTTCCGACGTTTATCAGACTTTCAGATAGGGGAAATGTCAGTGAGCATTGCGTTTTCAGTTCCAGAGCGATTCGCTCGATAAGTCCTTGATATTTAGTCGTTTTCAGCCAACTTTCAGGATTTTTGAAAATTTCACTTTTTTGTGAAAATATCCACTAAATGAGGGAATAATATGTGTGAGGGTACCCCAGGAGATTTCCAAATGTGTGTGGGTAGAATATATATCCCACGGGGGTAAAATTGAAAAAAGTTGAAAACATTTTTTTTTTGGACTTAGTCATTTTTCCGGCATTTATCAGACTTTCGGATAGGGTAAATGTCAGTGAGCGTTCCGATTTCAGTTCCAGAGCGATTCGCCCAATGAGTCCTTTAATAATTAGTCGTTTTCAGTGAACTTTCTGGATTTTTGAAAATTTCACTTTTTTGTGAAAATATCCACTAAATGAGTGAATAATATGTGTGAGGGTACCCCAGGAGAGTTCCAAATGTGTGTGGGTAGAATATATATCCTACAGGGGTAAAATTGAAAAAAAATTTTTTGGGACTTAATCATTTTTCTGGCGTTTATCAGACTTTCAGATAGGGCAAATGTCAGTGAGCGTTCCGATTTCAGTGCCAGAGCGATTCGCCCAATGAGTCCTTGATATTTAGTCGTTCTCAGCCAATATTTTGGATTTTTGAAAATTTCACTTTTTTGTGAAAATATAGACTAAATGATGGAATAATATGTGTGAGGGTAAACCAGGAGAGTTACAAATGTGTGTGGGTATAATATATATCCCACGGGGGTAAAATTGAAAAAAGTTGAAAAAAATTTTTTTTTGGACTTAGTCATTTTTATGGCATTGATCAGACTTTCAGATAGGGGAAATGTCAGTGAGCGTTCCAATTTCAATTCCAGAGCGATTCGCCCAATGAATCCTTGTTATTTAGTCTTTTTTAGCAAATTTTCTGGATTTTTGAAAATTTCACTTTTTTGTGAAAATATCCACTAAATGAGGGAATAATATGTGTGATGGTACCCCAGGAGAGTTCCAAATGTTTGTGGGTAGAATATATATCCCACGGGGTTAAAATTGAAAAAAGTTGAAAACATTTTTTTTTTGGACTTAGTCATTTTTCCGGCATTTATCAGATTTTCAGATAGGGCAAATGTCAGTGAGCGTTCCGATTTCAGTTCCAGAGCGATTCGCCCAATGAGTCCTTGTTATTTAGTCGTTTTCAGTCAACTTTCTGGATTTTTGAAAATTTCACTTTTTTGTGAAAATATCCACTAAATGAGGGAATAATATTTGTGAGGGTATCCCAGGAGACTTACAAATGTGTGTGGGTAGAATATATATCCCACGGGGGTAAAATTGAAAAAAGTTGAAAATATTTTTTTTTTGGACTTAGTCATTTTTCCGGCGTTTATCAGACTTTCAGATAGGGCAAATCTCAGTGAGCGTTCCGATTTCAGTTCCAGAGCGATTCGCTCAATGAGTCCTTTAATATTTAGTCATTTTCAGTCAACTTTCTGGATTTTTGAAAATTTCACTTTTTTGTGAAAATATCCACTAAATGAGGGAATAATATGTGTGAGGGCACCCCAGGAGAGTTCCAAATGTGTGTGGGTAGAATATATATCCTACTGGGGTAAAATTGAAAAAAGTTTAAAAATTTTTTTTTTGGGACTTAGTCATTTTTCTTGCGTTTATCAGACTTTCAGATAGGGGAAATGTCAGTGAGCGTTCCGATTTCAGTTCCAGAGTGATTCGCCCAATGAGTCCTTGTTATTTAGTCTTTTTCAGCTAATTTTCTGGATTTTTGAAAATTTCACTTTTTTGTGAAAATATCCACTAAATGAGGGAATATGTGTGAGGGTACCCCAGGAGAGTTCCAAATGTGTGTGGGAAGAATATATATCCCACGGGGGTAAAATTGAAAAAAGTTGAACATTTTTTTTTTTGGACTTAGTCATTTTTCCGGCGTTTATCAGACTTTCAGATAGGGGAAATGTCAGTGAGCGTTCCGATTTCAGTTCCAGAGCGATTCGCCTAATGAGTCCTTGTTATTTAGTCTTTTTCTGCTAATTTTCTGGATTTTTGAAAATTTCACTTTTTTGTGAAAATATCCACTAAATGAGGGAATAATATGTGTGAGGGTACCCCAGGAGAGTTCCAAATGTGTGTGGGTAGAATATATATCCAGCGGGGGTAAAATTCAAAAAAGTGGAAAAAAAATTTTTTTTGGACTTAGTCATTTTTCTGGCGTTTATCAGACTTTCAGATAGGGGAAATGTCAGTGAGCATTCCAATTTCAGTTCCAGAGCGATTCACCCAATGAGTCCTTGTTATTTAGTCTTTTTCAGCTAATTTTCTGGATTTTTGAAAATTTCACTTTTTTGTGAAAATATCCACTAAATGAGGGAATAATATGTGTGAGGGTACCCCAGGAGAGTTCCAAATGTGTGTGGGTAGAATATATATCCCACGGGGGTAAAATTGAAAAAAGTTGAAAATATTTTTTTTTTGGACTTAGTCATTTTTCCAGTGTTTATCAGACTTTCAGATAGGGCAAATGTCAGTGAGCGTTCCGATTTCAGTTCCAGAGCGTTTCGCTCCATGAGTCCTTTAATATTTAGTCGTTTTCAGTCAACTTTCTGGATTTTTGAAAATTTCACTTTTTTGTGAAAATATCCACTAAATGAGGGAATAATATGTGTGAGGGTACCCCAGGAGAGTTCCAAATGTGTGTGGGTAGAATATATATCCAGCGGGGGTAAAATTGAAAAAAGTTGAAAATATTTTTTTTTTGGACTTAGTCATTTTTCCGGCATTTATCAGATTTTCAGATAGGGCAAATGTCAGTGAGCGTTCCGATTTCAGTTCCAGAGCGATTCGCCCAATGAGTCCTTGTTATTTAGTCGTTTTCAGTCAACTTTCTGGATATTTGAAAATTTCACTTTTTTGTGAAAATATCCACTAAATGAGGGAATAATATTTGTGAGGGTATCCCAGGAGACTTACAAATGTGTGTGGGTAGAATATATATCCCACGGGGGTAAAATTGAAAAAAGTTGAAAATATTTTTTTTTTGGACTTAGTCATTTTTCCGGCGTTTATCAGACTTTCAGATAGGGCAAATCTCAGTGAGCGTTCCGATTTCAGTTCCAGAGCGATTCGCTCAATGAGTCCTTTAATATTTAGTCATTTTCAGTCAACTTTCTGGATTTTTGAAAATTTCACTTTTTTGTGAAAATATCCACTAAATGAGGGAATAATATGTGTGAGGGCACCCCAGGAGAGTTCCAAATGTGTGTGGGTAGAATATATATCCTACTGGGGTAAAATTGAAAAAAGTTTAAAAATTTTTTTTTTGGGACTTAGTCATTTTTCTTGCGTTTATCAGACTTTCAGATAGGGGAAATGTCAGTGAGCGTTCCGATTTCAGTTCCAGAGCGATTCGCCCAATGAGTCCTTGTTATTTAGTCTTTTTCAGCTAATTTTCTGGATTTTTGAAAATTTCACTTTTTTGTGAAAATATCCACTAAATGAGGGAATATGTGTGAGGGTACCCCAGGAGAGTTCCCAATGTGTGTGGGAAGAATATATATCCCACGGGGGTAAAATTGAAAAAAGTTGAACATTTTTTTTTTTGGACTTAGTCATTTTTCCGGCGTTTATCAGACTTTCAGATAGGGGAAATGTCAGTGAGCGTTCCGATTTCAGTTCCAGAGCGATTCGCCTAATGAGTCCCTGTTATTTAGTCTTTTTCAGCTAATTTTCTGGATTTTTGAAAATTTCACTTTTTTGTGAAAATATCCACTAAATGAGGGAATAATATGTGTGAGGGTACCCCAGGAGAGTTCCAAATGTGTGTGGGTAGAATATATATCCAGCGGGGGTAAAATTCAAAAAAGTGGAAAAAAAATTTTTTTTGGACTTAGTCATTTTTCTGCCGTTTATCAGACTTTCAGATAGGGGAAATGTCAGTGAGCATTCCGATTTCAGTTCCAGAGCGATTCGCCCAATGAGTCCTTTAATAATTAGTCGTTTTCAGTGAGCTTTCTGGATTTTTGAAAATTTCACTTTTTTGTGAAAATATCCACTAAATGAGTGAATAATATGTGTGAGGGTACCCCAGGAGAGTTCCAAATGTGTGTGGGTAGAATATATATCCTACAGGGGTAAAATTGAAAAAAAATTTTTTGGGACTTAATCATTTTTCTGGCGTTTATCAGACTTTCAGATAGGGCAAATGTCAGTGAGCGTTCCGATTTCAGTGCCAGAGCGACTCGCCCAATGAGTCCTTGATATTTAGTCGTTCTCAGCCAATATTTTGGATTTTTGAAAATTTCACTTTTTTGTGAAAATATAGACTAAATGATGGAATAATATGTGTGAGGGTAAACCAGGAGAGTTACAAATGTGTGTGGGTATAATATATATCCCACGGGGGTAAAATTGAAAAAAGTTGAAAAAAATTTTTTTTTGGACTTAGTCATTTTTCTTGCGTTTATCAGACTTTCAGATAGGGGAAATGTCAGTGAGCGTTCCGATTTCAGTTCCAGAGTGATTCGCCCAATGAGTCCTTGTTATTTAGTCTTTTTCAGCTAATTTTCTGGATTTTTGAAAATTTCACTTTTTTGTGAAAATATCCACTAAATGAGGGAATATGTGTGAGGGTACCCCAGGAGAGTTCCAAATGTGTGTGGGAAGAATATATATCCCACGGGAGTAAAATTGAAAAAAGTTGAACATTTTTTTTTTTGGACTTAGTCATTTTTCCGGCGTTTATCAGACTTTCAGATAGGGGAAATGTCAGTGAGCGTTCCGAATTCAGTTCCAGAGCGATTCGCCTAATGAGTCCTTGCTATTTAGTCTTTTTCAGCTAATTTTCTGGATTTTTGAAAATTTCACTTTTTTGTGAAAATATCCACTAAATGAGGGAATAATATGTGTGAGGGTACCCCAGGAGATTTCCAAATGTGTGTGGGTAGAATATATATCCCACGGGGGTAAAATTGAAAAAAGTTGAAAACATTTTTTTTTTGGACTTAGTCATTTTTCCGGCATTTATCAGACTTTCGGATAGGGTAAATGTCAGTGAGCGTTCCGATTTCAGTTCCTGAGCGATTCGCCCAATGAGTCCTTTAATAATTAGTCGTTTGCAGTGAGCTTTCTGGATTTTTGAAAATTTCACTTTTTTGTGAAAATATCCACTAAATGAGTGAATAATATGTGTGAGGGTACCCCAGGAGAGTTCCAAATGTGTGTGGGTAGAATATATATCCTACAGGGGTAAAATTGAAAAAAAATTTTTTGGGACTTAATCATTTTTCTGGCGTTTATCAGACTTTCAGATAGGGCAAATGTCAGTGAGCGTTCCGATTTCAGTGCCAGAGCGATTCGCCCAATGAGTCCTTGATATTTAGTCGTTCTCAGCAAATATTTTGGATTTTTGAAAATTTCACTTTTTTGTGAAAATATAGACTAAATGATGGAATAATATGTGTGAGGGTAAACCAGGAGAGTTCCAAATGTTTGTGGGTAGAATATATATCCCACGGGGGTAAAATTGAAAAAAGTTGAAAACATTTTTTTTTTGGACTTAGTCATTTTTCCGGCATTTATCAGATTTTCAGATAGGGCAAATGTCAGTGAGCGTTCCGATTTCAGTTCCAGAGCGATTCGCCCAATGAGTCCTTGTTATTTAGTCGTTTTCAGTCAACTTTCTGGATTTTTGAAAATTTCACTTTTTTGTGAAAATATCCACTAAATGAGGGAATAATATTTGTGAGGGTATCCCAGGAGACTTACAAATGTGTGTGGGTAGAATATATATCCCACGGGGGTAAAATTGAAAAAAGTTGAAAATATTTTTTTTTTGGACTTAGTCATTTTTCCGGCGTTTATCAGACTTTCAGATAGGGCAAATCTCAGTGAGCGTTCCGATTTCAGTTCCAGAGCGATTCGCTCAATGAGTCCTTTAATATTTAGTCATTTTCAGTCAACTTTCTGGATTTTTGAAAATTTCACTTTTTTGTGAAAATATCCACTAAATGAGGGAATAATATGTGTGAGGGCACCCCAGGAGAGTTCCAAATGTGTGTGGGTAGAATATATATCCTACTGGGGTAAAATTGAAAAAAGTTTAAAAATTTTTTTTTTGGGACTTAGTCATTTTTCTTGCGTTTATCAGACTTTCAGATAGGGGAAATGTCAGTGAGCGTTCCGATTTCAGTTCCAGAGTGATTCGCCCAATGAGTCCTTGTTATTTAGTCTTTTTCAGCTAATTTTCTGGATTTTTGAAAATTTCACTTTTTTGTGAAAATATCCACTAAATGAGGGAATATGTGTGAGGGTACCCCAGGAGAGTTCCAAATGTGTGTGGGAAGAATATATATCCCACGGGAGTAAAATTGAAAAAAGTTGAACATTTTTTTTTTTGGACTTAGTCATTTTTCCGGCGTTTATCAGACTTTCAGATAGGGGAAATGTCAGTGAGCGTTCCGAATTCAGTTCCAGAGCGATTCGCCTAATGAGTCCTTGCTATTTAGTCTTTTTCAGCTAATTTTCTGGATTTTTGAAAATTTCACTTTTTTGTGAAAATATCCACTAAATGAGGGAATAATATGTGTGAGGGTACCCCAGGAGATTTCCAAATGTGTGTGGGTAGAATATATATCCCACGGGGGTAAAATTGAAAAAAGTTGAAAACATTTTTTTTTTGGACTTAGTCATTTTTCCGGCATTTATCAGACTTTCGGATAGGGTAAATGTCAGTGAGCGTTCCGATTTCAGTTCCAGAGCGATTCGCCCAATGAGTCCTTTAATAATTAGTCGTTTGCAGTGAGCTTTCTGGATTTTTGAAAATTTCACTTTTTTGTGAAAATATCCACTAAATGAGTGAATAATATGTGTGAGGGTACCCCAGGAGAGTTCCAAATGTGTGTGGGTAGAATATATATCCTACAGGGGTAAAATTGAAAAAAAATTTTTTGGGACTTAATCATTTTTCTGGCGTTTATCAGACTTTCAGATAGGGCAAATGTCAGTGAGCGTTCCGATTTCAGTGCCAGAGCGATTCGCCCAATGAGTCCTTGATATTTAGTCGTTCTCAGCCAATATTTTGGATTTTTGAAAATTTCACTTTTTTGTGAAAATATAGACTAAATGATGGAATACTATGTGTGAGGGTAAACCAGGAGAGTTCCAAATGTTTGTGGGTAGAATATATATCCCACGGGGGTAAAATTGAAAAAAGTTGAAAACATTTTTTTGTTGGACTTAGTCATTTTTCCGTCATTTATCAGATTTTCAGATAGGGCAAATGTCAGTGAGCGTTCCGATTTCAGTTCCAGAGCGATTCGCCCAATGAGTCCTTGTTATTTAGTCGTTTTCAGTCAACTTTCTGGATTTTTGAAAATTTCACTTTTTTGTGAAAATATCCACTAAATGAGGGAATAATATTTGTGAGTGTATCCCAGGAGACTTACAAATGTGTGTGGGTAGAATATATATCCCACGGGGGTAAAATTGAAAAAAGTTGAAAATATTTTTTTTTTGGACTTAGTCATTTTTCCGGCGTTTATCAGACTTTCAGATAGGGCAAATCTCAGTGAGCGTTCCGATTTCAGTTCCAGAGCGATTCGCTCAATGAGTCCTTTAATATTTAGTCATTTTCAGTCAACTTTCTGGATTTTTGAAAATTTCACTTTTTTGTGAAAATATCCACTAAATGAGGGAATAATATGTGTGAGGGCACCCCAGGAGAGTTCCAAATGTGTGTGGGTAGAATATATATCCTACTGGGGTAAAATTGAAAAAAGTTTTAAAATTTTTTTTTTGGGACTTAGTCATTTTTCTTGCGTTTATCAGACTTTCAGATAGGGGAAATGTCAGTGAGCGTTCCGATTTCAGTTCCAGAGTGATTCGCCCAATGAGTCCTTGTTATTTAGTCTTTTTCAGCTAATTTTCTGGATATTTGAAAATTTCACTTTTTTGTGAAAATATCCACTAAATGAGGGAATATGTGTGAGGGTACCCCAGGAGAGTTCCAAATGTGTGTGGGAAGAATATATATCCCACGGGAGTAAAATTGAAAAAAGTTGAACATTTTTTTTTTTGGACTTAGTCATTTTTCCGGCGTTTATCAGACTTTCAGATAGGGGAAATGTCAGTGAGCGTTCCGATTTCAGTTCCAGAGCGATTCGCCTAATGAGTCCTTGTTATTTAGTCTTTTTCAGCTAATTTTCTGGATTTTTGAAAATTTCACTTTTTTGTGAAAATATCCACTAAATGAGGGAATAATATGTGTGAGGGTACCCCAGGAGATTTCCAAATGTGTGTGGGTAGAATATATATCCCACGGGGGTAAAATTGAAAAAAGTTGAAAACATTTTTTTTTTGGACTTAGTCATTTTTCCGGCATTTATCAGACTTTCGGATAGGGTAAATGTCAGTGAGCGTTCCGATTTCAGTTCCAGAGCGATTCGCCCAATGAGTCCTTTAATAATTAGTCGTTTTCAGTGAGCTTTCTGGATTTTTGAAAATTTCCCTTTTTTGTGAAAATATCCACTAAATGAGTGAATAATATGTGTGAGGGTACCCCAGGAGAGTTCCAAATGTGTGTGGGTAGAATATATATCCTACAGGGGTAAAATTGAAAAAAAATTTTTTGGGACTTAATCATTTTTCTGGCGTTTATCAGACTTTCAGATAGGGCAAATGTCAGTGAGCGTTCCGATTTCAGTGCCAGAGCGATTCGCCCAATGAGTCCTTGATATTTAGTCGTTCTCAGCCAATATTTTGGATTTTTGAAAATTTCACTTTTTTGTGAAAATATAGACTAAATGATGGAATAATATGTGTGAGGGTAAACCAGGAGAGTTCCAAATGTTTGTGGGTAGAATATATATCCCACGGGGGTAAAATTGAAAAAAGTTGAAAACATTTTTTTTTTGGACTTAGTCATTTTTCCGGCATTTATCAGATTTTCAGATAGGGCAAATGTCAGTGAGCGTTCCGATTTCAGTTCCAGAGCGATTCGCCCAATGAGTCCTTGTTATTTAGTCGTTTTCAGTCAACTTTCTGGATTTTGGAAAATTTCACTTTTTTGTGAAAATATCCACTAAATGAGGGAATAATATTTGTGAGGGTATCCCAGGAGACTTACAAATGTGTGTGGGTAGAATATATATCCCACGGGGGTAAAATTGAAAAAAGTTGAAAATATTTTTTTTTTGGACTTAGTCATTTTTCCGGCGTTTATCAGACTTTCAGATAGGGCAAATCTCAGTGAGCATTCCGATTTCAGTTCCAGAGCGATTCGCTCAATGAGTCCTTTAATATTTAGTCATTTTCAGTCAACTTTCTGGATTTTTGAAAATTTCACTTTTTTGTGAAAATATCCACTAAATGAGGGAATAATATGTGTGAGGGCACCCCAGGAGAGTTCCAAATGTGTGTGGGTAGAATATATATCCTACTGGGGTAAAATTGAAAAAAGTTTAAAAATTTTTTATTTGGGACTTAGTCATTTTTCTTGCGTTTATCAGACTTTCAGATAGGTTAAATGTCAGTGAGCGTTCCGATTTCAGTTCCAGAGTGATTCGCCCAATGAGTCCTTGTTATTTAGTCTTTTTCAGCTAATTTTCTGGATTTTTGAAAATTTCACTTTTTTGTGAAAATATCCACTAAATGAGGGAATATGTGTGAGGGTACCCCAGGAGAGTTCCAAATGTGTGTGGGAAGAATATATATCCCACGGGAGTAAAATTGAAAAAAGTTGAACATTTTTTTTTTTGGACTTAGTCATTTTTCCGGCGTTTATCAGACTTTCAGATAGGGGAAATGTCAGTGAGCGTTCCGATTTCAGTTCCAGAGCGATTCGCCTAATGAGTCCTTGTTATTTAGTCTTTTTCAGCTAATTTTCTGGATTTTTGAAAATTTCACTTTTTTGTGAAAATATCCACTAAATGAGGGAATAATATGTGTGAGGGTACCCCAGGAGAGTTCCAAATGTGTGTGGGTAGAATATATATCCAGCGGGGGTAAAATTCAAAAAAGTGGAAAAAAAAATTTTTTTGGACTTAGTCATTTTTCTGGCGTTTATCAGACTTTCAGATAGGGGAAATGTCAGTGAGCATTCCAATTTCAGTTCCAGAGCGATTCACCCAATGAGTCCTTGTTATTTAGTCTTTTTCAGCTAATTTTCTGGATTTTTGAAAATTTCACTTTTTTGTGAAAATATCCACTAAATGAGGGAATAATATGTGTGAGGGTACCCCAGGAGAGTTCCAAATGTGTGTGGGTAGAATATATATCCCACGGGGGTAAAATTGAAAAAAGTTGAAAATATTTTTTTTTTGGACTTAGTCATTTTTCCAGTGTTTATCAGACTTTCAGATAGGGCAAATGTCAGTGAGCGTTCCGATTTCAGTTCCAGAGCGTTTCGCTCCATGAGTCCTTTAATATTTAGTCGTTTTCAGTCAACTTTCTGGATTTTTGAAAATTTCACTTTTTTGTGAAAATATCCACTAAATGAGGGAATAATATGTGTGAGGGTACCCCAGGAGAGTTCCAAATGTGTGTGGGTAGAATATATATCCAGCGGGGGTAAAATTCAAAAAAGTTGAAAAAAAATTTTTTTTGGACTTAGTCATTTTTCTGTCGTTTATCAGACTTTCAGATAGGGGAAATGTCAGTGAGCGTTCCGATTTCAGTTCCAGAGCGATTCGCCCAATGAGTCCTTGTTATTAAGTCTTTTTCAGCTAATTTTCTGGATTTTTGAAAATTTCACTTTTTTGTGAAAATATCCACTAAATGAGGGAATAATATGTGTGAGGGTACCCCAGGAGAGTTCCAAATGTGTGTGGGTAGAATATATATCCCACGGGGGTAAAATTGAAAAAAGTTGAAAACATTTTTTTTTTGGACTTAGTCATTTTTCCGGCGTTTATCAGACTTTCGGATAGGGTAAATGTCAGTGAGCGTTCCGATTTCAGTTCCAGAGCGATTCGCCCAATGAGTCCTTTAATAATTAGTCGTTTTCAGTGAACTTTCTGGATTTTTGAAAATTTCACTTTTTTGTGAAAATATAGACTAAATGATGGAATAATATGTGTGAGGGTAAACCAGGAGAGTTACAAATGTGTGTGGGTATAATATATATCCCACGGGGGTAAAATTGAAAAAAGTTGAAAAAAATTTTTTTTTGGACTTAGTCATTTTTTTGGCATTGATCAGACTTTCAGATAGGGGAAATGTCAGTGAGCGTTCCAATTTCAATTCCAGAGCGATTCGCCCAATGAGTCCTTGTTATTTAGTCTTTTTTAGCAAATTTTCTGGATTTTTGAAAATTTCACTTTTTTGTGAAAATATCCACTAAATGAGGGAATAATATGTGTGATGGTACCCCAGGAGAGTTCCAAATGTTTGTGGGTAGAATATATATCCCACGGGGGTAAAATTGAAAAAAGTTGAAAACATTTTTTTTTTGGACTTAGTCATTTTTCCGGCATTTATCAGATTTTCAGATAGCGCAAATGTCAGTGAGCGTTCCGATTTCAGTTCCAGAGCGATTCGCCCAATGAGTCCTTGTTATTTAGTCGTTTTCAGTCAACTTTCTGGATTTTTGAAAATTTCACTTTTTTGTGAAAATATCCACTAAATGAGGGAATAATATTTGTGAGGGTATCCCAGGAGACTTACAAATGTGTGTGGGTAGAATATATATCCCACGGGGGTAAAATTGAAAAAAGTTGAAAATATTTTTTTTTTGGACTTAGTCATTTTTCCGGCGTTTATCAGACTTTCAGATAGGGCAAATCTCAGTGAGCGTTCCGATTTCAGTTCCAGAGCGATTCGCTCAATGAGTCCTTTAATATTTAGTCATTTTCAGTCAACTTTCTGGATTTTTGAAAATTTCACTTTTTTGTGAAAATATCCACTAAATGAGGGAATAATATGTGTGAGGGCACCCCAGGAGAGTTCCAAATGTGTGTGGGTAGAATATATATCCTACTGGGGTAAAATTGAAAAAAGTTTAAAAATTTTTTTTTTGGGACTTAGTCATTTTTCTTGCGTTTATCAGACTTTCAGATAGGGGAAATGTCAGTGAGCGTTCCGATTTCAGTTCCAGAGCGATTCGCCCAATGAGTCCTTGTTATTTAGTCTTTTTCAGCTAATTTTCTGGATTTTTGAAAATTTCACTTTTTTGTGAAAATATCCACTAAATGAGGGAATATGTGTGAGGGTACCCCAGGAGAGTTCCAAATGTGTGTGGGAAGAATATATATCCCACGGGAGTAAAATTGAAAAAAGTTGAACATTTTTTTTTTTGGACTTAGTCATTTTTCCGGCGTTTATCAGACTTTCAGATAGGGGAAATGTCAGTGAGCGTTCCGATTTCAGTTCCAGAGCGATTCGCCTAATGAGTCCTTGTTATTTAGTCTTTTTCAGCTAATTTTCTGGATTTTTGAAAATTTCACTTTTTTGTGAAAATATCCACTAAATGAGGGAATAATATGTGTGATGGTACCCCAGGAGAGTTCCAAATGTTTGTGGGTAGAATATATATCCCACGGGGGTAAAATTGAAAAAAGTTGAAAACATTTTTTTTTTGGACTTAGTCATTTTTCCGGCATTTATCAGATTTTCAGATAGGGCAAATGTCAGTGAGCGTTCCGATTTCAGTTCCAGAGCGATTCGCCCAATGAGTCCTTGTTATTTAGTCGTTTTCAGTCAACTTTCTGGATTTTTGAAAATTTCACTTTTTTGTGAAAATATCCACTAAATGAGGGAATAATATTTGTGAGGGTATCCCAGGAGACTTACAAATGTGTGTGGGTAGAATATATATCCCACGGGGGTAAAATTGAAAAAAGCTGAAAATATTTTTTTTTTGGACTTAGTCATTTTTCCGGCGTTTATCAGACTTTCAGATAGGGCAAATCTCAGTGAGCGTTCCGATTTCAGTTCCAGACCGATTTGCTCAATGAGTCCTTTAATATTTAGTCATTTTCAGTCAACTTTCTGGATTTTTGAAAATTTCACTTTTTTGTGAAAATATCCACTAAATGAGGGAATAATATGTGTGAGGGCACAACAGGAGAGTTCCAAATGTGTGTGGGTAGAATATATATCCTACTGGGGTAAAATTGAAAAAAGTTTAAAAATTTTTTTTTTGGGACTTAGTCATTTTTCTTGCGTTTATCAGACTTTCAGATAGGGGAAATGTCAGTGAGCGCTCCGATTTCAGTTCCAGAGCGATTCGCCCAATGAGTCCTTGTTATTTAGTCTTTTTCAGCTAATTTTCTGGATTTTTGAAAATTTCACTTTTTTGTGAAAATATCCACCAAATGACTGAATATGTGTGAGGGTACCCCAGGAGAGTTCCAAATATGTGTGGGAAGAATATATATCCCACGGGAGTAAAATTGAAAAAAGTTGAACATTTTTTTTTTTGGACTTAGTCATTTTTCTGGCGTTTATCAGACTTTCAGATAGGGGAAATGTCAGTGAGCATTCCGATTTCAGTTCCAGAGCGATTCGCCCAATGAGTCCTTGTTATTTAGTCTTTTTCAGCTAATTTTCTGGATTTTTGAAAATTTCACTTTTTTGTGAAAATATCCACTAAATGAGGGAATAATATGTGTGAGGGTACCCCAGGAGAGTTCCAAATGTGTGTGGGTAGAATATATATCCCACGGGGGTAAAATTGAAAAAAGTTGAAAATATTTTTTTTTTGGACTTAGTCATTTTTCCAGTGTTTATCAGACTTTCAGATAGGGCAAATGTCAGTGAGCGTTCCGATTTCAGTTCCAGAGCGTTTCGCTCCATGAGTCCTTTAATATTTAGTCGTTTTCAGTCAACTTTCTGGATTTTTGAAAATTTCACTTTTTTGTGAAAATATCTACTAAATGAGGGAATAATATGTGTGAGGGTACCCCAGGAGAGTTCCAAATGTGTGTGGGTAGAATATATATCCCACGGGGGTAAAATTGAAAAAAGTTGAAAACATTTTTTTTTTGGACTTAGTCATTTTTCCGGCGTTTATCAGACTTTCGGATAGGGTAAATGTCAGTGAGCGTTCCGATTTCAGTTCCAGAGCGATTCGCCCAATGAGTCCTTTAATAATTAGTCGTTTTCAGTGAACTTTCTGGATTTTTGAAAATTTCACTTTTTTGTGAAAATATCCACTAAATGAGTGAATAATATGTGTGAGGGTACCCCAGGAGAGTTCCAAATGTGTGTGGGTATAATATATATCCTACAGGGGTAAAATTGAAAAAAAAATTTTTTGGGACTTAGTCATTTTTCTGGCGTTTATCAGACTTTCAGATAGGGCAAATGTCAGTGAGCGTTCCGATTTCAGTGCCAGAGCGATTCGCCCAATGAGTCCTTGATATTTAGTCGTTCTCAGCCAATATTTTGGATTTTTGAAAATTTCACTTTTTTGTGAAAATATAGACTAAATGATGGAATAATATGTGTGAGGGTAAACCAGGAGAGTTACAAATGTGTGTGGGTATAATATATATCCCACGGGGGTAAAATTGAAAAAAGTTGAAAAAAATTTTTTTTTGGACTTAGTCATTTTTCTGGCATTGATCAGACTTTCAGATAGGGGAAATGTCAGTGAGCGTTCCAATTTCAATTCCAGAGCGATTCGCCCAATGAGTCCTTGTTATTTAGTCTTTTTTAGCAAATTTTCTGGATTTTTGAAAATTTCACTTTTTTGTGAAAATATCCACTAAATGAGGGAATAATATGTGTGATGGTACCCCAGGAGAGTTCCAAATGTTTGTGGGTAGAATATATATCCCACGGGGGTAAAATTGAAAAAAGTTGAAAACATTTTTTTTTTGGACTTAGTCATTTTTCCGGCATTTATCAGATTTTCAGATAGGGCAAATGTCAGTGAGCGTTCCGATTTCAGTTCCAGAGCGATTCGCCCAATGAGTCATTGTTATTTAGTCGTTTTCAGTCAACTTTCTGGATTTTTGAAAATTTCACTTTTTTGTGAAAATATCCACTAAATGAGGGAATAATATTTGTGAGGGTATCCCAGGAGACTTACAAATGTGTGTGGGTAGAATATATATCCCACGGGTGTAAAATTGAAAAAAGTTGAAAATATTTTTTTTTTGGACTTAGTCATTTTTCCGGCGTTTATCAGACTTTCAGATAGGGCAAATCTCAGTGAGCGTTCCGATTTCAGTTCCAGAGCGATTCGCTCAATGAGTCCTTTAATATTTAGTCATTTTCAGTCAACTTTCTGGATTTTTGAAAATTTCACTTTTTTGTGAAAATATCCACTAAATGAGGGAATAATATGTGTGAGGGCACCCCAGGAGAGTTCCAAATGTGTGTGGGTAGAATATATATCCTACTGGGGTAAAATTGAAAAAAGTTTAAAAATTTTTTTTTTGGGACTTAGTCATTTTTCTTGCGTTTATCAGACTTTCAGATAGGGGAAATGTCAGTGAGCATTCCGATTTCAGTTCCAGAGCGATTCGCCCAATGAGTCCTTGTTATTTAGTCTTTTTCAGCTAATTTTCTGGATTTTTGAAAATTTCACTTTTTTGTGAAAATATCCACTAAATGAGTGAATAATATGTGTGAGGGTACCCCAGGAGAGTTCCAAATGTGTGTGGGTAGAATATATATCCCATGGGGGTAAAATTGAAAAAAGTTGAAAATATTTTTTTTTTGGACTTAGTCATTTTTCCAGCGTTTATCAGACTTTCAGATAGGGCAAATGTCAGTGAGCGTTCCGATTTCAGTTCCAGAGCGTTTCGCTCCATGAGTCCTTTAATATTTAGTCGTTTTCAGTCAACTTTGTGGATTTTTGAAGATTTCACTTTTTTGTGAAAATATCTACTAAATGAGGGAATATGTGTGAGGGTACCCCAGGAGAGTTCCAAATGTGTGTGGGAAGAATATATATCCCACGGGGGTAAAATTGAAAAGAGTTGAACATTTTTTTTTTTGGACTTAGTCATTTTTCCGGCGTTTATCAGACTTTCAGATAGGGGAAATGTCAGTGAGCGTTCCGATTTCAGTTCCAGAGCGATTCGCCTTATGAGTCCTTGTTATTTAGTCTTTTTCAGCTAATTTTCTGGATTTTTGAAAATTTCACTTTTTTGTGAAAATATCCACTAAATGAGGGAATAATATGTGTGAGGGTACCCCAGGAGAGTTCCAAATGTGTGTGGGTAGAATATATATCCAGCGGGGGTAAAATTCAAAAAAGTTGAAAAAAAATTTTTTTGGGACTTAGTCATTTTTCTGCCGTTTATCAGACTTTCAGATAGGGGAAATGTCAGTGAGCATTCCGATTTCAGTTCCAGAGCGATTTGCCCAATGAGTCCTTGTTATTTAGTCTTTTTCAGCTAATTTTCTGGATTTTTGAAAATTTCACTTTTTTGTGAAAATATCCACTAAATGAGGGAATAATATGTGTGAGGGTACCCCAGGAGAGTTCCAAATGTGTGTGGGTAGAATATATATCCCACGGGGGTAAGATTGAAAAAAGTTGAAAATATTTTTTTTTGGGGCTTAGTCATTTTTCCAGCGTTTATCAGACTTTCAGATAGGGCAAATGTTAGTGAGCGTTCCGATTTCAGTTCCAGAGCGATTCGCTCAATGAGTCCTTTAATATTTAGTCGTTTTCAGTCAACTTTCTGGATTTTTGAAAATTTCACTTTTTTGTGAAAATATCCACTAAATGAGGGAATAATATGTGTGAGGGTACCCCAGGAGAGTTCCAAATGTGTGTGGGTAGAATATATATCCAGCGGGGGTAAAATTCAAAAAAGTTGAAAAAAAATTTTTTTTGGACTTAGTGATTTTTCTGCCGTTTATCAGATTTTCAGATAGGGGAAATGTCAGTGAGCGTTCCGATTTCAGTTCCAGAGCGATTCGCCCAATGAGTCCTTGTTATTAAGTCTTTTTCAGCTAATTTTCTGGATTTTTGAAAATTTCACTTTTTTGTGAAAATATCCACTAAATGAGGGAATAATATGTGTGAGGGTACCCCAGGAGAGTTCCAAATGTGTGTGGGTAGAATATATATCCCACGGGGGTAAAATTGAAAAAAGTTGAAAATATTTTTTTTTTGGACTTAGTCATTTTTCCGGCGTTTATCAGACTTTCAGATAGGGCAAATGTTAGTGAGCGCTCCGATTTCAGTTCCAGAGCGATTCGCTCAATGAGTCCTTTAATATTTAGTCGTTTTCAGTCAACTTTCTGGATTTTTGAAAATTTCACTTTTTTGTGAAAATATCCACTAAATGAGGGAATAATATGTGTGAGGGTACCCCAGGAGAGTTCCAAATGTGTGTGGGTAGAATATATATCCAGCGGGGGTAAAATTCAAAAAAGTTGAAAAAAAATTTTTTTTGGACTTAGTCATTTTTCTGCCGTTTATCAGACTTTCAGATAGGGGAAATGTCAGTGAGCGTTCCGATTTCAGTTCCAGAGCGATTCGCCCAATGAGTCCTTGTTATTAAGTCTTTTTCAGCTAATTTTCTGGATTTTTGAAAATTTCACTTTTTTGTGAAAATATCCACTAAATGAGGGAATAATATGTGTGAGGGTACCCCAGGAGAGTTCCAAATGTGTGTGGGTAGAATATATATCCAGCGGGGGTAAAATTCAAAAAAGTTGAAAAAAAATTTTTTTTGGACTTAGTCATTTTTCTGCCGTTTATCAGACTTTCAGATAGGGGAAATGACAGTGAGCATTCCGATTTCAGTTCCAGAGCGATTCGCCCAATGAGTCCTTGTTATTTAGTCTTTTTCAGCTAATTTTCTGGATTTTTGAAAATTTCACTTTTTTGTGAAAATATCCACTAAATGAGGGAATAATATGTGTGAGGGTACCCCAGGAGAGTTCCAAATGTGTGTGGGTAGAATATATATCCCACGGGGGTAAAATTGAAAAAAGTTGAAAATATTTTTTTTTTGGACTTAGTCATTTTTCCGGCGTTTATCAGACTTTCAGATAGGGGAAATGTCAGTGAGCGTTCCGATTTCAGTTCCAGAGCTATTCGTTCAATGAGTCCTTTAATATTTAGTCGTTTTCAGTCAACTTTATGGATTTTTGAAAATTTCACTTTTTTGTGAAAATATCTACTAAATGAGGGAATATGTGTGAGGGTACCCCAGGAGAGTTCCAAATGTGTGTGGGAAGAATATATATCCCACGGGGGTAAAATTGAAAAGAGTTGAACATTTTTTTTTTTGGACTTAGTCATTTTTCCGGCGTTTATCAGACTTTCAGATAGGGGAAATGTCAGTGAGCGTTCCGATTTCAGTTCCAGAGCGATTCGCCCAATGAGTCCTTGTTATTAAGTCTTTTTCAGCTAATTTTCTGGATTTTTGAAAATTTCACTTTTTTGTGAAAATATCCACTAAATGAGGGAATAATATGTGTGAGGGTACCCCAGGAGAGTTCCAAATGTGTGTGGGTAGAATATATATCCCACGGGGGTAAGATTGAAAAAAGTTGAAAATATTTTTTTTTGGGGCTTAGTCATTTTTCCAGCGTTTATCAGACTTTCAGATAGGGCAAATGTCAGTGAGCGTTCCGATTTCAGTTCCAGAGCGATTCGCTCAATGAGTCCTTTAATATTTAGTCGTTTTCAGTCAACTTTCTGGATTTTTGAAAATTTCACTTTTTTGTCAAAATATCCACTAAATGAGGGCATAATATGTGTGAGGGTACCCCAGGAGAGTTCCAAATGTGTGTGGGTAGAATATATATCCAGCGGGGGTAAAATTCAAAAAAGTTGAAAAAAAATTTTTTTTGGACTTAGTGATTTTTCTGCCGTTTATCAGACTTTCAGATAGGGGAAATGTCAGTGAGCGTTCCGATTTCAGTTCCAGAGCGATTCGCCCAATGAGTCCTTGTTATTAAGTCTTTTTCAGCTAATTTTCTGGATTTTTGAAAATTTCACTTTTTTGTGAAAATATCCACTAAATGAGGGAATAATATGTGTGAGGGTACCCCAGGAGAGTTCCAAATGTGTGTGGGTAGAATATATATCCCACGGGGGTAAAATTGAAAAAAGTTGAAAATATTTTTTTTTTGGACTTAGTCATTTTTCCGGCGTTTATCAGACTTTCAGATAGGGCAAATGTCAGTGAGCGTTCCGATTTCAGTTCCAGAGCGATTCGCTCAATGAGTCCTTTAATATTTAGTCGTTTTCAGTCAACTTTCTGGATTTTTGAAAATTTCACTTTTTTGTGAAAATATCCACTAAATGAGGGAATAATATGTGTGAGGGTACCCCAGGAGAGTTCCAAATGTGTGTGGGTAGAATATATATCCAGCGGGGGTAAAATTCAAAAAAGTTGAAAAAAAATTTTTTTTGGACTTAGTCATTTTTCTGCCGTTTATCAGACTTTCAGATAGGGGAAATGTCAGTGAGCGTTCCGATTTCAGTTCCAGAGCGATTCGCCCAATGAGTCCTTGTTATTAAGTCTTTTTCAGCTAATTTTCTGGATTTTTGAAAATTTCACTTTTTTGTGAAAATATCCACTAAATGAGGGAATAATATGTGTGAGGGTACCCCAGGAGAGTTCCAAATGTGTGTGGGTAGAATATATATCCCACGGGGGTAAAATTGAAAAAAGTTGAAAATATTTTTTTTTGGACTTAGTCATTTTTCCGGCGTTTATCAAATTTTCAGATAGGGCAAATGTCAGTGAGCGTTCCGATTTCAGTTCCAGAGCGATTCGCCTTATGAGTCCTTGTTATTTAGTCTTTTTCAGCTAATTTTCTGGATTTTTGAAAATTTCACTTTTTTGTGAAAATATCCACTAAATGAGGGAATAATATGTGTGAGGGTACCCCAGGAGAGTTCCAAATGTGTGTGGGTAGAATATATATCCAGCGGGGGTAAAATTCAAAAAAGTTGAAAAAAAATTTTTTTTGGACTTAGTCATTTTTCTGCCGTTTATCAGACTTTCAGATAGGGGAAATGTCAGTGAGCATTCCGATTTCAGTTCCAGAGCGATTTGCCCAATGAGTCCTTGTTATTTAGTCTTTTTCAGCTAATTTTCTGGATTTTTGAAAATTTCACTTTTTTGTGAAAATATCCACTAAATGAGGGAATAATATGTGTGAGGGTACCCCAGGAGAGTTCCAAATGTGTGTGGGTAGAATATATATCCCACGGGGGTAAGATTGAAAAAAGTTGAAAATATTTTTTTTTGGGGCTTAGTCATTTTTCCAGCGTTTATCAGACTTTCAGATAGGGCAAATGTTAGTGAGCGTTCCGATTTCAGTTCCAGAGCGACTCGCTCAATGAGTCCTTTAATATTTAGTCGTTTTCAGTCAACTTTCTGGATTTTTGAAAATTTCACTTTTTTGTGAAAATATCCACTAAATGAGGGAATAATATGTGTGAGGGTACCCCAGGAGAGTTCCAAATGTGTGTGGGTAGAATATATATCCCACGGGGGTAAAATTGAAAAAAGTTGAAAATATTTTTTTTTTGGACTTAATCATTTTTCCGGCGTTTATCAGACTTTCAGATAGGGCAAATGTTAGTGAGCGTTCCGATTTCAGTTCCAGAGCGATTCGCTCAATGAGTCCTTTAATATTTAGTCGTTTTCAGTCAACTTTCTGGATTTTTGAAAATTTCACTTTTTTGTGAAAATATCCACTAAATGAGGGAATAATATGTGTGAGGGTACCCCAGGAGAGTTCCAAATGTGTGTGGGTAGAATATATATCCCACGGGGGTAAAATTGAAAAAAGTTGAAAATATTTTTTTTTGGACTTAGTCATTTTTCCGGCGTTTATCAAACTTTCAGATAGGGCAAATGTCAGTGAGCGTTCCGATTTCAGTTCCAGAGCTATTTGCTCAATGAGTCCTATAATATTTAGTCGTTTTCAGTCAACTTTCTGGATTTTTGAAAATTTCACTTTTTTGTGAAAATATCTACTAAATGAGGGAATATGTGTGAGGGTACCCCAGGAGAGTTCCAAATGTGTGTGGGAAGAATATATATCCCACGGGGGTAAAATTGAAAAAAGTTGAACATTTTTTTTTTTGGACTTAGTCATTTTTCCGGCGTTTATCAGACTTTCAGATAGGGGAAATGTCAGTGAGCGTTCCGATTTCAGTTCCAGAGCGATTCGCCTTATGAGTACTTGTTATTTAGTCTTTTTCAGCTAATTTTCTGGATTTTTGAAAATTTCACTTTTTTGTGAAAATATCCACTAAATGAGGGAATAATATGTGTGAGGGTACCCCAGGAGAGTTCCAAATGTGTGTGGGTAGAATATATATCCCACGGGGGTAAGATTGAAAAAAGTTGAAAATATTTTTTTTTGGGGCTTAGTCATTTTTCCAGCGTTTATCAGACTTTCAGATAGGGCAAATGTCAGTGAGCGTTCCGATTTCAGTTCCAGAGCGATTCGCTCAATGAGTCCTTTAATATTTAGTCGTTTTCAGTCAACTTTCTGGATTTTTGAAAATTTCACTTTTTTGTCAAAATATCCACTAAATGAGGGCATAATATGTGTGAGGGTACCCCAGGAGAGTTCCAAATGTGTGTGGGTAGAATATATATCCAGCGGGGGTAAAATTCAAAAAAGTTGAAAAAAAATTTTTTTTGGACTTAGTGATTTTTCTGCCGTTTATCAGACTTTCAGATAGGGGAAATGTCAGTGAGCGTTCCGATTTCAGTTCCAGAGCGATTCGCCCAATGAGTCCTTGTTATTAAGTCTTTTTCAGCTAATTTTCTGGATTTTTGAAAATTTCACTTTTTTGTGAAAATATCCACTAAATGAGGGAATAATATGTGTGAGGGTACCCCAGGAGAGTTCCAAATGTGTGTGGGTAGAATATATATCCCACGGGGGTAAAATTGAAAAAAGTTGAAAATATTTTTTTTTTGGACTTAGTCATTTTTCCGGCGTTTATCAGACTTTCAGATAGGGCAAATGTCAGTGAGCGTTCCGATTTCAGTTCCAGAGCGATTCGCTCAATGAGTCCTTTAATATTTAGTCGTTTTCAGTCAACTTTCTGGATTTTTGAAAATTTCACTTTTTTGTGAAAATATCCACTAAATGAGGGAATAATATGTGTGAGGGTACCCCAGGAGAGTTCCAAATGTGTGTGGGTAGAATATATATCCAGCGGGGGTAAAATTCAAAAAAGTTGAAAAAAAATTTTTTTTGGACTTAGTCATTTTTCTGCCGTTTATCAGACTTTCAGATAGGGGAAATGTCAGTGAGCGTTCCGATTTCAGTTCCAGAGCGATTCGCCCAATGAGTCCTTGTTATTAAGTCTTTTTCAGCTAATTTTCTGGATTTTTGAAAATTTCACTTTTTTGTGAAAATATCCACTAAATGAGGGAATAATATGTGTGAGGGTACCCCAGGAGAGTTCCAAATGTGTGTGGGTAGAATATATATCCCACGGGGGTAAAATTGAAAAAAGTTGAAAATATTTTTTTTTGGACTTAGTCATTTTTCCGGCGTTTATCAAATTTTCAGATAGGGCAAATGTCAGTGAGCGTTCCGATTTCAGTTCCAGAGCTATTCGCTCAATGAGTCCTTTAATATTTAGTCGTTTTCAGTCAACTTTCTGGATTTTTGAAAATTTCACTTTTTTGTGAAAATATCTACTAAATGAGGGAATATGTGTGAGGGTACCCCAGGAGAGTTCCAAATGTGTGTGGGAAGAATATATATCCCACGGGGGTAAAATTGAAAAAAGTTGAACATTTTTTTTTTTGGACTTAGTCATTTTTCCGGCGTTTATCAGACTTTCAGATAGGGGAAATGTCAGTGAGCGTTCCGATTTCAGTTCCAGAGCGATTCGCCTTATGAGTACTTGTTATTTAGTCTTTTTCAGCTAATTTTCTGGATTTTTGAAAATTTCACTTTTTTGTGAAAATATCCACTAAATGAGGGAATAATATGTGTGAGGGTACCCCAGGAGAGTTCCAAATGTGTGTGGGTAGAATATATATCCCACGGGGGTAAGATTGAAAAAAGTTGAAAATATTTTTTTTTGGGGCTTAGTCATTTTTCCAGCGTTTATCAGACTTTCAGATAGGGCAAATGTCAGTGAGCGTTCCGATTTCAGTTCCAGAGCGATTCGCTCAATGAGTCCTTTAATATTTAGTCGTTTTCAGTCAACTTTCTGGATTTTTGAAAATTTCACTTTTTTGTGAAAATATCCACTAAATGAGGGCATAATATGTGTGAGGGTACCCCAGGAGAGTTCCAAATGTGTGTGGGTAGAATATATATCCAGCGGGGGTAAAATTCAAAAAAGTTGAAAAAAAATTTTTTTTGGACTTAGTGATTTTTCTGCCGTTTATCAGACTTTCAGATAGGGGAAATGTCAGTGAGCGTTCCGATTTCAGTTCCAGAGCGATTCGCCCAATGAGTCCTTGTTATTAAGTCTTTTTCAGCTAATTTTCTGGATTTTTGAAAATTTCACTTTTTTGTGAAAATATCCACTAAATGAGGGAATAATATGTGTGAGGGTACCCCAGGAGAGTTCCAAATGTGTGTGGGTAGAATATATATCCAGCGGGGGTAAAATTCAAAAAAGTTGAAAAAAAATTTTTTTTGGACTTAGTCATTTTTCTGCCGTTTATCAGACTTTCAGATAGGGGAAATGTCAGTGAGCATTCCGATTTCAGTTCCAGAGCGATTCGCCCAATGAGTCCTTGTTATTAAGTCTTTTTCAGCTAATTTTCTGGATTTTTGAAAATTTCACTTTTTTGTGAAAATATCCACTAAATGAGGGAGTAATATGTGTGAGGGTACCCCAGGAGAGTTCCAAATGTGTGTGGGTAGAATATATATCCCACGGGGGTAAAATTGAAAAAAGTTGAAAATATTTTTTTTTTGGACTTAGTCATTTTTCCAGCGTTTATCAGACTTTCAGATAGGGCAAATGTCAGTGAGCGTTCCGATTTCAGTTCCAGAGCGATTCGCTCCATGAGTCCTTTAATATTTAGTCGTTTTCAGTCAACTTTCTGGATTTTTGAAAATTTCACTTTTTTGTGAAAATATCCACTAAATGAGGGAATAATATGTGTGAGGGTACCCCAGGAGAGTTCCAAATGTGTGTGGGTAGAATATATATCCAGCGGGGGTAAAATTCAAAAAAGTTGAAAAAAAATTTTTTTTGGACTTAGTCATTTTTCTGCCGTTTATCAGACTTTCAGATAGGGGAAATGTCGGTGAGCATTCCGATTTCAGTTCCAGAGCGATTCGCCCAATGAGTCCTTGTTATTTAGTCTTTTTCAGCTAATTTTCTGGATTTTTGAAAATTTCACTTTTTTGTGAAAATATCCACTAAATGAGGGAATAATATGTGTGAGGGTACCCCAGGAGAGTTCCAAATGTGTGTGGGTAGAATATATATCCCACGGGGGTAAAATTGAAAAAAGTTGAACATTTTTTTTTTTGGACTTAGTCATTTTTCCGGCGTTTATCAGACTTTCAGATAGGGGAAATGTCAGTGAGCGTTCCGATTTCAGTTCCAGAGCGATTCGCCTTATGAGTCCTTGTTATTTAGTCTTTTTCAGCTAATTTTCTGGATTTTTGAAAATTTCACTTTTTTGTGAAAATATCCACTAAATGAGGGAATAATATGTGTGAGGGTACCCCAGGAGAGTTCCAAATGTGTGTGGGTAGAATATATATCCCACGGGGGTAAAATTGAAAAAAGTTGAAAATATTTTTTTTTTGGACTTAGTCATTTTTCCAGCGTTTATCAAACTTTCAGATAGGGCAAATGTCAGTGAGCGTTCCGATTTCAGTTCCAGAGCGATTCGCTCAATGAGTCCTTTAATATTTAGTCGTTTTCAGTCAACTTTCTGGATTTTTGAAAATTTCACTTTTTTGTGAAAATATCTACTAAATGAGGGAATATGTGTGAGGGTACCCCAGGAGAGTTCCAAATGTGTGTGGGAAGAATATATATCCCACGGGGGTAAAATTGAAAAAAGTTGAACATTTTTTTTTTTGGACTTAGTCATTTTTCCGGCGTTTATCAGACTTTCAGATAGGGGAAATGTCAGTGAGCATTCCGATTTCAGTTCCAGAGCGATTCGCCTTATGAGTCCTTGTTATTTAGTCTTTTTCAGCTAATTTTCTGGATTTTTGAAAATTTCACTTTTTTGTGAAAATATCCACTAAATGAGGGAATAATATGTGTGAGGGTACCCCAGGAGAGTTCCAAATGTGTGTGGGTAGAATATATATCCAGCGGGGGTAAAATTCAAAAAAGTTGAAAAAAAATTTTTTTTGGACTTAGTCATTTTTCTGCCGTTTATCAGAGTTTCAGATAGGCGAAATGTCAGTGAGCATTCCGATTTCAGTTCCAGAGCGATTCACCCAATGAGTCCTTGTTATTTAGTCTTTTTCAGCTAATTTTCTGGATTTTTGAAAATTTCACTTTTTTGTGAAAATATCCACTAAATGAGGGAATAATATGTGTGAGGGTACCCCAGGAGAGTTCCAAATGTGTGTGGGTAGAATATATATCCCACGGGGGTAAAATTGAAAAAAGTTGAAAATATTTTTTTTTTGGACTTAGTCATTTTTCCAGCGTTTATCAGACTTTCAGATAGGGCAAATGTCAGTGAGCGTTCCGATTTCAGTTCCAGAGCGATTCGCTCCATGAGTCCTTTAATATTTAGTCGTTTTCAGTCAACTTTCTGGATATTTGAAAATTTCACTTTTTTGTGAAAATATCCACTAAATGAGGGAATAATATGTGTGAGGGTACCCCAGGAGAGTTCCAAATGTGTGTGGGTAGAATATATATCCAGCGGGGGTAAAATTCAAAAAAGTTGAAAAAAAATTTTTTTTGGACTTAGTCATTTTTCTGCCGTTTATCAGACTTTCAGATAGGCGAAATGTCAGTGAGCATTCCGATTTCAGTTCCAGAGCGATTCACCCAATGAGTCCTTGTTATTTAGTCTTTTTCAGCTAATTTTCTGGATTTTTGAAAATTTCACTTTTTTGTGAAAATATCCACTAAATGAGGGAATAATATGTGTGAGGGTACCCCAGGAGAGTTCCAAATGTGTGTGGGTAGAATATATATCCAGCGGGGGTAAAATTCAAAAAAGTTGAAAAAAAATTTTTTTGGGACTTAGTCATTTTTCTGCCGTTTATCAGACTTTCAGATAGGGGAAATGTCAGTGAGCATTCCGATTTCAGTTCCAGAGCGATTCGCCCAATGAGTCCTTGTTATTTAGTCTTTTTCAGCTAATTTTCTGGATTTTTGAAAATTTCACTTTTTTGTGAAAATATCCACTAAATGAGGGAATAATATGTGTGAGGGTACCCCAGGAGAGTTCCAAATGTGTGTGGGTAGAATATATATCCAGCGGGGGTAAAATTCAAAAAAGTTGAAAAAAAATTTTTTTTGGACTTAGTCATTTTTCTGCCGTTTATCAGACTTTCAGATAGGAAATATCAGTGAGCGTTCTGATTTCAGTTCCAGAGCGATTCGCCCAATGAGTCCTTGTTATTAAGTCTTTTTCAGCTAATTTTCTGGATTTTTGAAAATTTCACTTTTTTGTGAAAATATCCACTAAATGAGGGAATAATATGTGTGAGGGTACCCCAGGAGAGTTCCAAATGTGTGTGGGTAGAATATATATCCCACGGGGGTAAAATTGAAAAAAGTTGAAAATATTTTTTTTTTGGACTTAGTCATTTTTCCGGCGTTTATCAGACTTTCAGATAGGGCAAATGTCAGTGAGCGTTCCGATTTCAGTTCCAGAGCGATTCGCTCCATTAGTCCTTTAATATTTAGTCGTTTTCAGTCAACTTTCTGGATTTTTGAAAATTTCACTTTTTTGTGAAAATATCCACTAAATGAGGGAATAATATGTGTGAGGGTACCCCAGGAGAGTTCCAAATGTGTGTGGGTAGAATATATATCCCACGGGGGTAAAATTTAAAAAAGTTGAAAACATTTTTTTTTTGGACTTAGTCATTTTTCCAGCGTTTATCAGACTTTCAGATAGGGCAAATGTCAGTGAGCGTTCCGATTTCAGTTCCAGAGCGATTCGCTCAATGAGTCCTTTAATATTTAGTCGTTTTCAGTCAACTTTCTGGATTTTTGAAAATTTCACTTTTTTGTGAAAATATCTACTAAATGAGGGAATATGTGTGAGGGTACCCCAGGAGAGTTCCAAATGTGTGTGGGAAGAATATATATCCAGCGGGGGTAAAATTCAAAAATGTTGAAAAAAAATTTTTTTTGGACTTAGTCATTTTTCTGCCGTTTATCAGACTTTCAGATAGGGGAAATGTCAGTGAGCATTCCGATTTCAGTTCCAGAGCGATTCGCCCAATGAGTCCTTGTTATTAAGTCTTTTTCAGCTAATTTTCTGGATTTTTGAAAATTTCACTTTTTTGTGAAAATATCCACTAAATGAGGGAGTAATATGTGTGAGGGTACCAGAGGAGAGTTCCAAATGTGTGTGGGTAGAATATATATCCCACGGGATTAAAATTGAAAAAAGTTGAAAATATTTTTTTTTTGGACTTAGTCATTTTTCCAGCGTTTATCAGACTTTCAGATAGGGCAAATGTCAGTGAGCGTTCCGATTTCAGTTCCAGAGCGATTCGCTCCATGAGTCCTTTAATATTTAGTCGTTTTCAGTCAACTTTCTGGATTTTTGAAAATTTCACTTTTTTTGTGAAAATATCCACTAAATGAGGGAATAATATGTGTGAGGGTACCCCAGGAGAGTTCCAAATGTGTGTGGGTAGAATATATATCCAGCGGGGGTAAAATTCAAAAAAGTTGAAAAAAAATTTTTTTTGGACTTAGTCATTTTTCTGCCGTTTATCAGACTTTCAGATAGGGGAAATGTCAGTGAGCATTCCGATTTCAGTTCCAGAGCGATTCGCCCAATGAGTCCTTGTTATTTAGTCTTTTTCAGCTAATTTTCTGGATTTTTGAAAATTTCACTTTTTTGTGAAAATATCCACTAAATGAGGGAATAATATGTGTGAGGGTACCCCAGGAGAGTTCCAAATGTGTGTGGGTAGAATATATATCCCACGGGGGTAAAATTGAAAAAAGTTGAACATTTTTTTTTTTGGACTTAGTCATTTTTCCGGCGTTTATCAGACTTTCAGATAGGGGAAATGTCAGTGAGCGTTCCGATTTCAGTTCCAGAGCGATTCGCCTTATGAGTCCTTGTTATTTAGTCTTTTTCAGCTAATTTTCTGGATTTTTGAAAATTTCACTTTTTTGTGAAAATATCCACTAAATGAGGGAATAATATGTGTGAGGGTACCCCAGGAGAGTTCCAAATGTGTGTGGGTAGAATATATATCCCACGGGGGTAAAATTGAAAAAAGTTGAAAATATTTTTTTTTTGGACTTAGTCATTTTTCCAGCGTTTATCAAACTTTCAGATAGGGCAAATGTCAGTGAGCGTTCCGATTTCAGTTCCAGAGCGATTCGCTCAATGAGTCCTTTAATATTTAGTCGTTTTCAGTCAACTTTCTGGATTTTTGAAAATTTCACTTTTTTGTGAAAATATCTACTAAATGAGGGAATATGTGTGAGGGTACCCCAGGAGAGTTCCAAATGTGTGTGGGAAGAATATATATCCCACGGGGGTAAAATTGAAAAAAGTTGAACATTTTTTTTTTTGGACTTAGTCATTTTTCCGGCGTTTATCAGACTTTCAGATAGGGGAAATGTCAGTGAGCATTCCGATTTCAGTTCCAGAGCGATTCGCCTTATGAGTCCTTGTTATTTAGTCTTTTTCAGCTAATTTTCTGGATTTTTGAAAATTTCACTTTTTTTGTGAAAATATCCACTAAATGAGGGAATAATATGTGTGAGGGTACCCCAGGAGAGTTCCAAATGTGTGTGGGTAGAATATATATCCAGCGGGGGTAAAATTCAAAAAAGTTGAAAAAAAATTTTTTTTGGACTTAGTCATTTTTCTGCCGTTTATCAGAGTTTCAGATAGGCGAAATGTCAGTGAGCATTCCGATTTCAGTTCCAGAGCGATTCACCCAATGAGTCCTTGTTATTTAGTCTTTTTCAGCTAATTTTCTGGATTTTTGAAAATTTCACTTTTTTGTGAAAATATCCACTAAATGAGGGAATAATATGTGTGAGGGTACCCCAGGAGAGTTCCAAATGTGTGTGGGTAGAATATATATCCCACGGGGGTAAAATTGAAAAAAGTTGAAAATATTTTTTTTTTGGACTTAGTCATTTTTCCAGCGTTTATCAGACTTTCAGATAGGGCAAATGTCAGTGAGCGTTCCGATTTCAGTTCCAGAGCGATTCGCTCCATGAGTCCTTTAATATTTAGTCGTTTTCAGTCAACTTTCTGGATTTTTGAAAATTTCACTTTTTTGTGAAAATATCCACTAAATGAGGGAATAATATGTGTGAGGGTACCCCAGGAGAGTTCCAAATGTGTGTGGGTAGAATATATATCCAGCGGGGGTAAAATTCAAAAAAGTTGAAAAAAAATTTTTTTTGGACTTAGTCATTTTTCTGCCGTTTATCAGACTTTCAGATAGGCGAAATGTCAGTGAGCATTCCGATTTCAGTTCCAGAGCGATTCACCCAATGAGTCCTTGTTATTTAGTCTTTTTCAGCTAATTTTCTGGATTTTTGAAAATTTCACTTTTTTGTGAAAATATCCACTAAATGAGGGAATAATATGTGTGAGGGTACCCCAGGAGAGTTCCAAATGTGTGTGGGTAGAATATATATCCAGCGGGGGTAAAATTCAAAAAAGTTGAAAAAAAATTTTTTTGGGACTTAGTCATTTTTCTGCCGTTTATCAGACTTTCAGATAGGGGAAATGTCAGTGAGCATTCCGATTTCAGTTCCAGAGCGATTCGCCCAATGAGTCCTTGTTATTTAGTCTTTTTCAGCTAATTTTCTGGATTTTTGAAAATTTCACTTTTTTGTGAAAATATCCACTAAATGAGGGAATAATATGTGTGAGGGTACCCCAGGAGAGTTCCAAATGTGTGTGGGTAGAATATATATCCCACGGGGGTAAAATTTAAAAAAGTTGAAAATATTTTTTTTTTGGACTTAGTCATTTTTCCAGCGTTTATCAGACTTTCAGATAGGGCAAATGTCAGTGAGCGTTCCGATTTCAGTTCCAGAGCGATTCGCTCAATGAGTCCTTTAATATTTAGTCGTTTTCAGTCAACTTTCTGGATTTTTGAAAATTTCACTTTTTTGTGAAAATATCCACTAAATGAGGGAATAATATGTGTGAGGGCACCCCAGGAGAGTTCCAAATGTGTGTGGGTAGAATATATATCCAGCGGGGGTAAAATTCAAAAAAGTTGAAAAAAAATTTTTTTGGGACTTAGTCATTTTTCTGCCGTTTATCAGACTTTCAGATAGGGGAAATATCAGTGAGCGTTCCGATTTCAGTTCCAGAGCGATTCGCCCAATGAGTCCTTGTTATTAAGTCTTTTTCAGCTAATTTTCTGGATTTTTGAAAATTTCACTTTTTTGTGAAAATATCCACTAAATGAGGGAATAATATGTGTGAGGGTACCCCAGGAGAGTTCCAAATGTGTGTGGGTAGAATATATATCCCACGGGGGTAAAATTGAAAAAAGTTGAAAATATTTTTTTTTTTGGACTTAGTCATTTTTCCGGCGTTTATCAGACTTTCAGATAGGGCAAATGTCAGTGAGCGTTCCGATTTCAGTTCCAGAGCGATTCGCTCCATGAGTCCTTTAATATTTAGTCGTTTTCAGTCAACTTTCTGGATTTTTGAAAATTTCACTTTTTTTGTGAAAATATCCACTAAATGAGGGAATAATATGTGTGAGGGTACCCCAGGAGAGTTCCAAATGTGTGTGGGTAGAATATATATCCAGCGGGGGTAAAATTCAAAAAAGTTGAAAAAAAATTTTTTTTGGACTTAGTCATTTTTCTGCCGTTTATCAGACTTTCAGATAGGGGAAATGTCAGTGAGCATTCCGATTTCAGTTCCAGAGCGATTCGCCCAATGAGTCCTTGTTATTTAGTCTTTTTCAGCTAATTTTCTGGATTTTTGAAAATTTCACTTTTTTGTGAAAATATCCACTAAATGAGGGAATAATATGTGTGAGGGTACCCCAGGAGAGTTCCAAATGTGTGTGGGTAGAATATATATCCCACGGGGGTAAAATTGAAAAAAGTTGAACATTTTTTTTTTTGGACTTAGTCATTTTTCCGGCGTTTATCAGACTTTCAGATAGGGGAAATGTCAGTGAGCGTTCCGATTTCAGTTCCAGAGCGATTCGCCTTATGAGTCCTTGTTATTTAGTCTTTTTCAGCTAATTTTCTGGATTTTTGAAAATTTCACTTTTTTGTGAAAATATCCACTAAATGAGGGAATAATATGTGTGAGGGTACCCCAGGAGAGTTCCAAATGTGTGTGGGTAGAATATATATCCCACGGGGGTAAAATTGAAAAAAGTTGAAAATATTTTTTTTTTGGACTTAGTCATTTTTCCAGCGTTTATCAAACTTTCAGATAGGGCAAATGTCAGTGAGCGTTCCGATTTCAGTTCCAGAGCGATTCGCTCAATGAGTCCTTTAATATTTAGTCGTTTTCAGTCAACTTTCTGGATTTTTGAAAATTTCACTTTTTTGTGAAAATATCTACTAAATGAGGGAATATGTGTGAGGGTACCCCAGGAGAGTTCCAAATGTGTGTGGGAAGAATATATATCCCACGGGGGTAAAATTGAAAAAAGTTGAACATTTTTTTTTTTGGACTTAGTCATTTTTCCGGCGTTTATCAGACTTTCAGATAGGGGAAATGTCAGTGAGCATTCCGATTTCAGTTCCAGAGCGATTCGCCTTATGAGTCCTTGTTATTTAGTCTTTTTCAGCTAATTTTCTGGATTTTTGAAAATTTCACTTTTTTTGTGAAAATATCCACTAAATGAGGGAATAATATGTGTGAGGGTACCCCAGGAGAGTTCCAAATGTGTGTGGGTAGAATATATATCCAGCGGGGGTAAAATTCAAAAAAGTTGAAAAAAAATTTTTTTTGGACTTAGTCATTTTTCTGCCGTTTATCAGAGTTTCAGATAGGCGAAATGTCAGTGAGCATTCCGATTTCAGTTCCAGAGCGATTCACCCAATGAGTCCTTGTTATTTAGTCTTTTTCAGCTAATTTTCTGGATTTTTGAAAATTTCACTTTTTTGTGAAAATATCCACTAAATGAGGGAATAATATGTGTGAGGGTACCCCAGGAGAGTTCCAAATGTGTGTGGGTAGAATATATATCCCACGGGGGTAAAATTGAAAAAAGTTGAAAATATTTTTTTTTTGGACTTAGTCATTTTTCCAGCGTTTATCAGACTTTCAGATAGGGCAAATGTCAGTGAGCGTTCCGATTTCAGTTCCAGAGCGATTCGCTCCATGAGTCCTTTAATATTTAGTCGTTTTCAGTCAACTTTCTGGATTTTTGAAAATTTCACTTTTTTGTGAAAATATCCACTAAATGAGGGAATAATATGTGTGAGGGTACCCCAGGAGAGTTCCAAATGTGTGTGGGTAGAATATATATCCAGCGGGGGTAAAATTCAAAAAAGTTGAAAAAAAATTTTTTTTGGACTTAGTCATTTTTCTGCCGTTTATCAGACTTTCAGATAGGCGAAATGTCAGTGAGCATTCCGATTTCAGTTCCAGAGCGATTCACCCAATGAGTCCTTGTTATTTAGTCTTTTTCAGCTAATTTTCTGGATTTTTGAAAATTTCACTTTTTTGTGAAAATATCCACTAAATGAGGGAATAATATGTGTGAGGGTACCCCAGGAGAGTTCCAAATGTGTGTGGGTAGAATATATATCCAGCGGGGGTAAAATTCAAAAAAGTTGAAAAAAAATTTTTTTGGGACTTAGTCATTTTTCTGCCGTTTATCAGACTTTCAGATAGGGGAAATGTCAGTGAGCATTCCGATTTCAGTTCCAGAGCGATTCGCCCAATGAGTCCTTGTTATTTAGTCTTTTTCAGCTAATTTTCTGGATTTTTGAAAATTTCACTTTTTTGTGAAAATATCCACTAAATGAGGGAATAATATGTGTGAGGGTACCCCAGGAGAGTTCCAAATGTGTGTGGGTAGAATATATATCCCACGGGGGTAAAATTTAAAAAAGTTGAAAATATTTTTTTTTTGGACTTAGTCATTTTTCCAGCGTTTATCAGACTTTCAGATAGGGCAAATGTCAGTGAGCGTTCCGATTTCAGTTCCAGAGCGATTCGCTCAATGAGTCCTTTAATATTTAGTCGTTTTCAGTCAACTTTCTGGATTTTTGAAAATTTCACTTTTTTGTGAAAATATCCACTAAATGAGGGAATAATATGTGTGAGGGCACCCCAGGAGAGTTCCAAATGTGTGTGGGTAGAATATATATCCAGCGGGGGTAAAATTCAAAAAAGTTGAAAAAAAATTTTTTTGGGACTTAGTCATTTTTCTGCCGTTTATCAGACTTTCAGATAGGGGAAATATCAGTGAGCGTTCCGATTTCAGTTCCAGAGCGATTCGCCCAATGAGTCCTTGTTATTAAGTCTTTTTCAGCTAATTTTCTGGATTTTTGAAAATTTCACTTTTTTGTGAAAATATCCACTAAATGAGGGAATAATATGTGTGAGGGTACCCCAGGAGAGTTCCAAATGTGTGTGGGTAGAATATATATCCCACGGGGGTAAAATTGAAAAAAGTTGAAAATATTTTTTTTTTTGGACTTAGTCATTTTTCCGGCGTTTATCAGACTTTCAGATAGGGCAAATGTCAGTGAGCGTTCCGATTTCAGTTCCAGAGCGATTCGCTCCATGAGTCCTTTAATATTTAGTCGTTTTCAGTCAACTTTCTGGATTTTTGAAAATTTCACTTTTTTGTTGAAATATCCACTAAATGAGGGAATAATATGTTTGAGGGTACCCCAGGAGAGTTCCAAATGTGTGTGGGTAGAATATATATCCAGCGGGGGTAAAATTCAAAAAAGTTGAAAAAAAATTTTTTTTGGACTTAGTCATTTTTCTGCCGTTTATCAGACTTTCAGATAGGGGAAATGTCAGTGAGCATTCCGATTTCAGTTCCAGAGCGATTCGCCTTATGAGTCCTTGTTATTTAGTCTTTTTCAGCTAATTTTCTGGATTTTTGAAAATTTCACTTTTTTGTGAAAATATCCACTAAATGAGGGAATAATATGTGTGAGGGTACCCCAGGAGAGTTCCAAATGTGTGTGGGTAGAATATATATCCCACGGGGGTAAAATTGAAAAAAGTTGAAAATATTTTTTTTTTGGACTTAGTCATTTTTCCAGCGTTTATCACACTTTCAGATAGGGCAAATGTCAGTGAGCGTTCCGATTTCAGTTCCAGAGCGATTCGCTCCATGAGTCCTTTAATATTTAGTCGTTTTCAGTCAACTTTCTGGATTTTTGAAAATTTCACTTTTTTGTGAAAATATCCACTAAATGAGGGAATAATATGTGTGAGGGTACCCCAGGAGAGTTCCAAATGTGTGTGGGTAGAATATATATCCAGCGGGGGTAAAATTCAAAAAAGTTGAAAAAAAATTTTTTTTGGACTTAGTCATTTTTCTGCCGTTTATCAGACTTTCAGATAGGGGAAATGTCAGTGAGCATTCCGATTTCAATTCCAGAGCGATTCGCCCAATGAGTCCTTGTTATTTAGTCTTTTTCAGCTAATTTTCTGGATTTTTGAAAATTTCACTTTTTTGTGAAAATATCCACTAAATGAGGGAATAATATGTGTGAGGGTACCCCAGGAGAGTTCCAAATGTGTGTGGGTAGAATATATATCCAGCGGGGGTAAAATTCAAAAAAGTTGAAAAAAAATTTTTTTTGGACTTAGTCATTTTTCTGCCGTTTATCAGACTTTCAGATAGGGGAAATGTCAGTGAGCATTCCGATTTCAATTCCAGAGCGATTCGCCCAATGAGTCCTTGTTATTTAGTCTTTTTCAGCTAATTTTCTGGATTTTTGAAAATTTCACTTTTTTGTGAAAATATCCACTAAATGAGGGAATAATATGTGTGAGGGTACCCCAGGAGAGTTCCAAATGTGTGTGGGTAGAATATATATCCCACGGGGGTAAAATTTAAAAAAGTTGAAAACATTTTTTTTTTGGACTTAGTCATTTTTCCAGCGTTTATCAGACTTTCAGATAGGGCAAATGTCAGTGAGCGTTCCGATTTCAGTTCCAGAGCGATTCGCTCAATGAGTCCTTTAATATTTAGTCGTTTTCAGTCAACTTTCTGGATTTTTGAAAATTTCACTTTTTTGTGAAAATATCTACTAAATGAGGGAATATGTGTGAGGGTACCCCAGGAGAGTTCCAAATGTGTGTGGGAAGAATATATATCCAGCGGGGGTAAAATTCAAAAATGTTGAAAAAAAATTTTTTTTGGACTTAGTCATTTTTCTGCCGTTTATCAGACTTTCAGATAGGGGAAATGTCAGTGAGCATTCCGATTTCAGTTCCAGAGCGATTCGCCCAATGAGTCCTTGTTATTTAGTCTTTTTCAGCTAATTTTCTGGATTTTTGAAAATTTCACTTTTTTGTGAAAATATCCACTAAATGAGGGAATAATATGTGTGAGGGTACCCCAGGAGAGTTCCAAATGTGTGTGGGTAGAATATATATCCCACGGGGGTAAAATTTAAAAAAGTTGAAAACATTTTTTTTTTGGACTTAGTCATTTTTCCAGCGTTTATCAGACTTTCAGATAGGGCAAATGTCAGTGAGCGTTCCGATTTCAGTTCCAGAGCGATTCGCTCAATGAGTCCTTTAATATTTAGTCGTTTTCAGTCAACTTTCTGGATTTTTGAAAATTTCACTTTTTTGTGAAAATATCTACTAAATGAGGGAATATGTGTGAGGGTACCCCAGGAGAGTTCCAAATGTGTGTGGGAAGAATATATATCCAGCGGGGGTAAAATTCAAAAATGTTGAAAAAAAATTTTTTTTGGACTTAGTCATTTTTCTGCCGTTTATCAGACTTTCAGATAGGGGAAATGTCAGTGAGCATTCCGATTTCAGTTCCAGAGCGATTCGCCCAATGAGTCCTTGTTATTAAGTCTTTTTCAGCTAATTTTCTGGATTTTTGAAAAGTTCACTTTTTTGTGAAAATATCCACTAAATGAGGGAGTAATATGTGTGAGGGTACCCCAGGAGAGTTCCAAATGTGTGTGGGTAGAATATATATCCCACGGGATTAAAATTGAAAAAAGTTGAAAATATTTTTTTTTTGGACTTAGTCATTTTTCCAGCGTTTATCAGACTTTCAGATAGGGCAAATGTCAGTGAGCGTTCCGATTTCAGTTCCAGAGCGATTCGCTCCATGAGTCCTTTAATATTTAGTCGTTTTCAGTCAACTTTCTGGATTTTTGAAAATTTCACTTTTTTTGTGAAAATATCCACTAAATGAGGGAATAATATGTGTGAGGGTACCCCAGGAGAGTTCCAAATGTGTGTGGGTAGAATATATATCCAGCGGGGGTAAAATTCAAAAAAGTTGAAAAAAAATTTTTTTTGGACTTAGTCATTTTTCTGCCGTTTATCAGACTTTCAGATAGGGGAAATGTCAGTGAGCATTCCGATTTCAGTTCCAGAGCGATTCGCCCAATGAGTCCTTGTTATTTAGTCTTTTTCAGCTAATTTTCTGGATTTTTGAAAATTTCACTTTTTTGTGAAAATATCCACTAAATGAGGGAATAATATGTGTGAGGGTACCCCAGGAGAGTTCCAAATGTGTGTGGGTAGAATATATATCCCACGGGGGTAAAATTGAAAAAAGTTGAACATTTTTTTTTTTGGACTTAGTCATTTTTCCGGCGTTTATCAGACTTTCAGATAGGGGAAATGTCAGTGAGCGTTCCGATTTCAGTTCCAGAGCGATTCGCCTTATGAGTCCTTGTTATTTAGTCTTTTTCAGCTAATTTTCTGGATTTTTGAAAATTTCACTTTTTTGTGAAAATATCCACTAAATGAGGGAATAATATGTGTGAGGGTACCCCAGGAGAGTTCCAAATGTGTGTGGGTAGAATATATATCCCACGGGGGTAAAATTGAAAAAAGTTGAAAATATTTTTTTTTTGGACTTAGTCATTTTTCCAGCGTTTATCAAACTTTCAGATAGGGCAAATGTCAGTGAGCGTTCCGATTTCAGTTCCAGAGCGATTCGCTCAATGAGTCCTTTAATATTTAGTCGTTTTCAGTCAACTTTCTGGATTTTTGAAAATTTCACTTTTTTGTGAAAATATCTACTAAATGAGGGAATATGTGTGAGGGTACCCCAGGAGAGTTCCAAATGTGTGTGGGAAGAATATATATCCCACGGGGGTAAAATTGAAAAAAGTTGAACATTTTTTTTTTTGGACTTAGTCATTTTTCCGGCGTTTATCAGACTTTCAGATAGGGGAAATGTCAGTGAGCATTCCGATTTCAGTTCCAGAGCGATTCGCCTTATGAGTCCTTGTTATTTAGTCTTTTTCAGCTAATTTTCTGGATTTTTGAAAATTTCACTTTTTTTGTGAAAATATCCACTAAATGAGGGAATAATATGTGTGAGGGTACCCCAGGAGAGTTCCAAATGTGTGTGGGTAGAATATATATCCAGCGGGGGTAAAATTCAAAAAAGTTGAAAAAAAATTTTTTTTGGACTTAGTCATTTTTCTGCCGTTTATCAGAGTTTCAGATAGGCGAAATGTCAGTGAGCATTCCGATTTCAGTTCCAGAGCGATTCACCCAATGAGTCCTTGTTATTTAGTCTTTTTCAGCTAATTTTCTGGATTTTTGAAAATTTCACTTTTTTGTGAAAATATCCACTAAATGAGGGAATAATATGTGTGAGGGTACCCCAGGAGAGTTCCAAATGTGTGTGGGTAGAATATATATCCCACGGGGGTAAAATTTAAAAAAGTTGAAAACATTTTTTTTTTGGACTTAGTCATTTTTCCAGCGTTTATCAGACTTTCAGATAGGGCAAATGTCAGTGAGCGTTCCGATTTCAGTTCCAGAGCGATTCGCTCAATGAGTCCTTTAATATTTAGTCGTTTTCAGTCAACTTTCTGGATTTTTGAAAATTTCACTTTTTTGTGAAAATATCTACTAAATGAGGGAATATGTGTGAGGGTACCCCAGGAGAGTTCCAAATGTGTGTGGGAAGAATATATATCCAGCGGGGGTAAAATTCAAAAATGTTGAAAAAAAATTTTTTTTGGACTTAGTCATTTTTCTGCCGTTTATCAGACTTTCAGATAGGGGAAATGTCAGTGAGCATTCCGATTTCAGTTCCAGAGCGATTCGCCCAATGAGTCCTTGTTATTTAGTCTTTTTCAGCTAATTTTCTGGATTTTTGAAAATTTCACTTTTTTGTGAAAATATCCACTAAATGAGGGAATAATATGTGTGAGGGTACCCCAGGAGAGTTCCAAATGTGTGTGGGTAGAATATATATCCCACGGGGGTAAAATTTAAAAAAGTTGAAAACATTTTTTTTTTGGACTTAGTCATTTTTCCAGCGTTTATCAGACTTTCAGATAGGGCAAATGTCAGTGAGCGTTCCGATTTCAGTTCCAGAGCGATTCGCTCAATGAGTCCTTTAATATTTAGTCGTTTTCAGTCAACTTTCTGGATTTTTGAAAATTTCACTTTTTTGTGAAAATATCTACTAAATGAGGGAATATGTGTGAGGGTACCCCAGGAGAGTTCCAAATGTGTGTGGGAAGAATATATATCCAGCGGGGGTAAAATTCAAAAATGTTGAAAAAAAATTTTTTTTGGACTTAGTCATTTTTCTGCCGTTTATCAGACTTTCAGATAGGGGAAATGTCAGTGAGCATTCCGATTTCAGTTCCAGAGCGATTCGCCCAATGAGTCCTTGTTATTAAGTCTTTTTCAGCTAATTTTCTGGATTTTTGAAAAGTTCACTTTTTTGTGAAAATATCCACTAAATGAGGGAGTAATATGTGTGAGGGTACCCCAGGAGAGTTCCAAATGTGTGTGGGTAGAATATATATCCCACGGGATTAAAATTGAAAAAAGTTGAAAATATTTTTTTTTTGGACTTAGTCATTTTTCCAGCGTTTATCAGACTTTCAGATAGGGCAAATGTCAGTGAGCGTTCCGATTTCAGTTCCAGAGCGATTCGCTCCATGAGTCCTTTAATATTTAGTCGTTTTCAGTCAACTTTCTGGATTTTTGAAAATTTCACTTTTTTTGTGAAAATATCCACTAAATGAGGGAATAATATGTGTGAGGGTACCCCAGGAGAGTTCCAAATGTGTGTGGGTAGAATATATATCCAGCGGGGGTAAAATTCAAAAAAGTTGAAAAAAAATTTTTTTTGGACTTAGTCATTTTTCTGCCGTTTATCAGACTTTCAGATAGGGGAAATGTCAGTGAGCATTCCGATTTCAGTTCCAGAGCGATTCGCCCAATGAGTCCTTGTTATTTAGTCTTTTTCAGCTAATTTTCTGGATTTTTGAAAATTTCACTTTTTTGTGAAAATATCCACTAAATGAGGGAATAATATGTGTGAGGGTACCCCAGGAGAGTTCCAAATGTGTGTGGGTAGAATATATATCCCACGGGGGTAAAATTGAAAAAAGTTGAACATTTTTTTTTTTGGACTTAGTCATTTTTCCGGCGTTTATCAGACTTTCAGATAGGGGAAATGTCAGTGAGCGTTCCGATTTCAGTTCCAGAGCGATTCGCCTTATGAGTCCTTGTTATTTAGTCTTTTTCAGCTAATTTTCTGGATTTTTGAAAATTTCACTTTTTTGTGAAAATATCCACTAAATGAGGGAATAATATGTGTGAGGGTACCCCAGGAGAGTTCCAAATGTGTGTGGGTAGAATATATATCCCACGGGGGTAAAATTGAAAAAAGTTGAAAATATTTTTTTTTTGGACTTAGTCATTTTTCCAGCGTTTATCAAACTTTCAGATAGGGCAAATGTCAGTGAGCGTTCCGATTTCAGTTCCAGAGCGATTCGCTCAATGAGTCCTTTAATATTTAGTCGTTTTCAGTCAACTTTCTGGATTTTTGAAAATTTCACTTTTTTGTGAAAATATCTACTAAATGAGGGAATATGTGTGAGGGTACCCCAGGAGAGTTCCAAATGTGTGTGGGAAGAATATATATCCCACGGGGGTAAAATTGAAAAAAGTTGAACATTTTTTTTTTTGGACTTAGTCATTTTTCCGGCGTTTATCAGACTTTCAGATAGGGGAAATGTCAGTGAGCATTCCGATTTCAGTTCCAGAGCGATTCGCCTTATGAGTCCTTGTTATTTAGTCTTTTTCAGCTAATTTTCTGGATTTTTGAAAATTTCACTTTTTTTGTGAAAATATCCACTAAATGAGGGAATAATATGTGTGAGGGTACCCCAGGAGAGTTCCAAATGTGTGTGGGTAGAATATATATCCAGCGGGGGTAAAATTCAAAAAAGTTGAAAAAAAATTTTTTTTGGACTTAGTCATTTTTCTGCCGTTTATCAGAGTTTCAGATAGGCGAAATGTCAGTGAGCATTCCGATTTCAGTTCCAGAGCGATTCACCCAATGAGTCCTTGTTATTTAGTCTTTTTCAGCTAATTTTCTGGATTTTTGAAAATTTCACTTTTTTGTGAAAATATCCACTAAATGAGGGAATAATATGTGTGAGGGTACCCCAGGAGAGTTCCAAATGTGTGTGGGTAGAATATATATCCCACGGGGGTAAAATTGAAAAAAGTTGAAAATATTTTTTTTTTGGACTTAGTCATTTTTCCAGCGTTTATCAGACTTTCAGATAGGGCAAATGTCAGTGAGCGTTCCGATTTCAGTTCCAGAGCGATTCGCTCCATGAGTCCTTTAATATTTAGTCGTTTTCAGTCAACTTTCTGGATTTTTGAAAATTTCACTTTTTTGTGAAAATATCCACTAAATGAGGGAATAATATGTGTGAGGGTACCCCAGGAGAGTTCCAAATGTGTGTGGGTAGAATATATATCCAGCGGGGGTAAAATTCAAAAAAGTTAAAAAAAAATTTTTTTTGGACTTAGTCATTTTTCTGCCGTTTATCAGACTTTCAGATAGGCGAAATGTCAGTGAGCATTCCGATTTCAGTTCCAGAGCGATTCACCCAATGAGTCCTTGTTATTTAGTCTTTTTCAGCTAATTTTCTGGATTTTTGAAAATTTCACTTTTTTGTGAAAATATCCACTAAATGAGGGAATAATATGTGTGAGGGTACCCCAGGAGAGTTCCAAATGTGTGTGGGTAGAATATATATCCAGCGGGGGTAAAATTCAAAAAAGTTGAAAAAAAATTTTTTTGGGACTTAGTCATTTTTCTGCCGTTTATCAGACTTTCAGATAGGGGAAATGTCAGTGAGCATTCCGATTTCAGTTCCAGAGCGATTCGCCCAATGAGTCCTTGTTATTTAGTCTTTTTCAGCTAATTTTCTGGATTTTTGAAAATTTCACTTTTTTGTGAAAATATCCACTAAATGAGGGAATAATATGTGTGAGGGTACCCCAGGAGAGTTCCAAATGTGTGTGGGTAGAATATATATCCCACGGGGGTAAAATTTAAAAAAGTTGAAAATATTTTTTTTTTGGACTTAGTCATTTTTCCAGCGTTTATCAGACTTTCAGATAGGGCAAATGTCAGTGAGCGTTCCGATTTCAGTTCCAGAGCGATTCGCTCAATGAGTCCTTTAATATTTAGTCGTTTTCAGTCAACTTTCTGGATTTTTGAAAATTTCACTTTTTTGTGAAAATATCCACTAAATGAGGGAATAATATGTGTGAGGGTACCCCAGGAGAGTTCCAAATGTGTGTGGGTAGAATATATATCCAGCGGGGGTAAAATTCAAAAAAGTTGAAAAAAATTTTTTTTGGGACTTAGTCATTTTTCTGCCGTTTATCAGACTTTCAGATAGGGGAAATATCAGTGAGCGTTCCGATTTCAGTTCCAGAGCGATTCGCCCAATGAGTCCTTGTTATTAAGTCTTTTTCAGCTAATTTTCTGGATTTTTGAAAATTTCACTTTTTTGTGAAAATATCCACTAAATGAGGGAATAATATGTGTGAGGGTACCCCAGGAGAGTTCCAAATGTGTGTGGGTAGAATATATATCCCACGGGGGTAAAATTGAAAAAAGTTGAAAATATTTTTTTTTTTGGACTTAGTCATTTTTCCGGCGTTTATCAGACTTTCAGATAGGGCAAATGTCAGTGAGCGTTCCGATTTCAGTTCCAGAGCGATTCGCTCCATGAGTCCTTTAATATTTAGTCGTTTTCAGTCAACTTTCTGGATTTTTGAAAATTTCACTTTTTTGTGAAAATATCCACTAAATGAGGGAATAATATGTTTGAGGGTACCCCAGGAGAGTTCCAAATGTGTGTGGGTAGAATATATATCCAGCGGGGGTAAAATTCAAAAAAGTTGAAAAAAAATTTTTTTTGGACTTAGTCATTTTTCTGCCGTTTATCAGACTTTCAGATAGGGGAAATGTCAGTGAGCATTCCGATTTCAGTTCCAGAGCGATTCGCCTTATGAGTCCTTGTTATTTAGTCTTTTTCAGCTAATTTTCTGGATTTTTGAAAATTTCACTTTTTTGTGAAAATATCCACTAAATGAGGGAATAATATGTGTGAGGGTACCCCAGGAGAGTTCCAAATGTGTGTGGGTAGAATATATATCCCACGGGGGTAAAATTGAAAAAAGTTGAAAATATTTTTTTTTTGGACTTAGTCATTTTTCCAGCGTTTATCACACTTTCAGATAGGGCAAATGTCAGTGAGCGTTCCGATTTCAGTTCCAGAGCGATTCGCTCCATGAGTCCTTTAATATTTAGTCGTTTTCAGTCAACTTTCTGGATTTTTGAAAATTTCACTTTTTTGTGAAAATATCCACTAAATGAGGGAATAATATGTGTGAGGGTACCCCAGGAGAGTTCCAAATGTGTGTGGGTAGAATATATATCCAGCGGGGGTAAAATTCAAAAAAGTTGAAAAAAAATTTTTTTTGGACTTAGTCATTTTTCTGCCGTTTATCAGACTTTCAGATAGGCGAAATGTCAGTGAGCATTCCGATTTCAGTTCCAGAGCGATTCACCCAATGAGTCCTTGTTATTTAGTCTTTTTCAGCTAATTTTCTGGATTTTTGAAAATTTCACTTTTTTGTGAAAATATCCACTAAATGAGGGAATAATATGTGTGAGGGTACCCCAGGAGAGTTCCAAATGTGTGTGGGTAGAATATATATCCCACGGGGGTAAAATTGAAAAAAGTTGAAAATATTTTTTTTTGGACTTAGTCATTTTTCCAGCGTTAATCAGACTTTCAGATAGGGCAAATGTCAGTGAGCGTTCCGATTTCAGTTCCAGAGCGATTCGCTCCATGAGTCCTTTAATATTTAGTCGTTTTCAGTCAACTTTCTGGATTTTTGAAAATTTCACTTTTTTGTGAAAATATCCACTAAATGAGGGAATAATATGTGTGAGGGTACCCCAGGAGAGTTCCAAATGTGTGTGGGTAGAATATATATCCAGCGGGGGTAAAATTCAAAAAAGTTGAAAAAAAATTTTTTTTGGACTTATTCATTTTTCTGCCGTTTATCAGACTTTCAGATAGGCGAAATGTCAGTGAGCATTCCGATTTCAGTTCCAGAGCGATTCACCCAATGAGTCCTTGTTATTTAGTCTTTTTCAGCTAATTTTCTGGATTTTTGAAAATTTCACTTTTTTGTGAAAATATCCACTAAATGAGGGAATAATATGTGTGAGGGTACCCCAGGAGAGTTCCAAATGTGTGTGGGTAGAATATATATCCCACGGGGGTAAAATTGAAAAAAGTTGAAAATATTTTTTTTTTGGACTTAGTCATTTTTCCAGCGTTTATCAGACTTTCAGATAGGGCAAATGTCAGTGAGCGTTCCGATTTCAGTTCCAGAGCGATTCGCTCCATGAGTCCTTTAATATTTAGTCGTTTTCAGTCAACTTTCTGGATTTTTGAAAATTTCACTTTTTTGTGAAAATATCCACTAAATGAGGGAATAATATGTGTGAGGGTACCCCAGGAGAGTTCCAAATGTGTGTGGGTAGAATATATATCCAGCGGGGGTAAAATTCAAAAAAGTTGAAAAAAAATTTTTTTTGGACTTAGTCATTTTTCTGCCGTTTATCAGACTTTCAGATAGGCGAAATGTCAGTGAGCATTCCGATTTCAGTTCCAGAGCGATTCACCCAATGAGTCCTTGTTATTTAGTCTTTTTCAGCTAATTTTCTGGATTTTTGAAAATTTCACTTTTTTGTGAAAATATCCACTAAATGAGGGAATAATATGTGTGAGGGTACCCCAGGAGAGTTCCAAATGTGTGTGGGTAGAATATATATCCAGCGGGGGTAAAATTCAAAAAAGTTGAAAAAAAATTTTTTTTGGACTTAGTCATTTTTCTGCCGTTTATCAGACTTTCAGATAGGGGAAATGTCAGTGAGCATTCCGATTTCAGTTCCAGAGCGATTCGCCCAATGAGTCCTTGTTATTTAGTCTTTTTCAGCTAATTTTCTGGATTTTTGAAAATTTCACTTTTTTGTGAAAATATCCACTAAATGAGGGAATAATATGTGTGAGGGTACCCCAGGAGAGTTCCAAATGTGTGTGGGTAGAATATATATCCCACGGGGGTAAAATTTAAAAAAGTTGAAAACATTTTTTTTTTGGACTTAGTCATTTTTCCAGCGTTTATCAGACTTTCAGATAGGGCAAATGTCAGTGAGCGTTCCGATTTCAGTTCCAGAGCGATTCGCTCCATGAGTCCTTTAATATTTAGTCGTTTTCAGTCAACTTTCTGGATTTTTGAAAATTTCACTTTTTTGTGAAAATATCCACTAAATGAGGGAATAATATGTGTGAGGGTACCCCAGGAGAGTTCCAAATGTGTGTGGGTAGAATATATATCCAGCGGGGGTAAAATTCAAAAAAGTTAAAAAAAAATTTTTTTTGGACTTAGTCATTTTTCTGCCGTTTATCAGACTTTCAGATAGGCGAAATGTCAGTGAGCATTCCGATTTCAGTTCCAGAGCGATTCACCCAATGAGTCCTTGTTATTTAGTCTTTTTCAGCTAATTTTCTGGATTTTTGAAAATTTCACTTTTTTGTGAAAATATCCACTAAATGAGGGAATAATATGTGTGAGGGTACCCCAGGAGAGTTCCAAATGTGTGTGGGTAGAATATATATCCAGCGGGGGTAAAATTCAAAAAAGTTGAAAAAAAATTTTTTTGGGACTTAGTCATTTTTCTGCCGTTTATCAGACTTTCAGATAGGGGAAATGTCAGTGAGCATTCCGATTTCAGTTCCAGAGCGATTCGCCCAATGAGTCCTTGTTATTTAGTCTTTTTCAGCTAATTTTCTGGATTTTTGAAAATTTCACTTTTTTGTGAAAATATCCACTAAATGAGGGAATAATATGTGTGAGGGTACCCCAGGAGAGTTCCAAATGTGTGTGGGTAGAATATATATCCCACGGGGGTAAAATTTAAAAAAGTTGAAAATATTTTTTTTTTGGACTTAGTCATTTTTCCAGCGTTTATCAGACTTTCAGATAGGGCAAATGTCAGTGAGCGTTCCGATTTCAGTTCCAGAGCGATTCGCTCAATGAGTCCTTTAATATTTAGTCGTTTTCAGTCAACTTTCTGGATTTTTGAAAATTTCACTTTTTTGTGAAAATATCCACTAAATGAGGGAATAATATGTGTGAGGGTACCCCAGGAGAGTTCCAAATGTGTGTGGGTAGAATATATATCCAGCGGGGGTAAAATTCAAAAAAGTTGAAAAAAAATTTTTTTTGGACTTAGTCATTTTTCTGCCGTTTATCAGACTTTCAGATAGGGGAAATGTCAGTGAGCATTCCGATTTCAGTTCCAGAGCGATTCGCCTTATGAGTCCTTGTTATTTAGTCTTTTTCAGCTAATTTTCTGGATTTTTGAAAATTTCACTTTTTTGTGAAAATATCCACTAAATGAGGGAATAATATGTGTGAGGGTACCCCAGGAGAGTTCCAAATGTGTGTGGGTAGAATATATATCCCACGGGGGTAAAATTGAAAAAAGTTGAAAATATTTTTTTTTTGGACTTAGTCATTTTTCCAGCGTTTATCACACTTTCAGATAGGGCAAATGTCAGTGAGCGTTCCGATTTCAGTTCCAGAGCGATTCGCTCCATGAGTCCTTTAATATTTAGTCGTTTTCAGTCAACTTTCTGGATTTTTGAAAATTTCACTTTTTTGTGAAAATATCCACTAAATGAGGGAATAATATGTGTGAGGGTACCCCAGGAGAGTTCCAAATGTGTGTGGGTAGAATATATATCCAGCGGGGGTAAAATTCAAAAAAGTTGAAAAAAAATTTTTTTTGGACTTAGTCATTTTTCTGCCGTTTATCAGACTTTCAGATAGGCGAAATGTCAGTGAGCATTCCGATTTCAGTTCCAGAGCGATTCACCCAATGAGTCCTTGTTATTTAGTCTTTTTCAGCTAATTTTCTGGATTTTTGAAAATTTCACTTTTTTGTGAAAATATCCACTAAATGAGGGAATAATATGTGTGAGGGTACCCCAGGAGAGTTCCAAATGTGTGTGGGTAGAATATATATCCAGCAGGGGTAAAATTCAAAAAAGTTGAAAAAAAATTTTTTTTGGACTTAGTCATTTTTCTGCCGTTTATCAGACTTTCAGATAGGGGAAATGTCAGTGAGCATTCCGATTTCAATTCCAGAGCGATTCGCCCAATGAGTCCTTGTTATTTAGTCTTTTTCAGCTAATTTTCTGGATTTTTGAAAATTTCACTTTTTTGTGAAAATATCCACTAAATGAGGGAATAATATGTGTGAGGGTACCCCAGGAGAGTTCCAAATGTGTGTGGGTAGAATATATATCCCACGGGGGTAAAATTTAAAAAAGTTGAAAACATTTTTTTTTTGGACTTAGTCATTTTTCCAGCGTTTATCAGACTTTCAGATAGGGCAAATGTCAGTGAGCGTTCCGATTTCAGTTCCAGAGCGATTCGCTCAATGAGTCCTTTAATATTTAGTCGTTTTCAGTCAACTTTCTGGATTTTTGAAAATTTCACTTTTTTGTGAAAATATCTACTAAATGAGGGAATATGTGTGAGGGTACCCCAGGAGAGTTCCAAATGTGTGTGGGAAGAATATATATCCAGCGGGGGTAAAATTCAAAAATGTTGAAAAAAAATTTTTTTTGGACTTAGTCATTTTTCTGCCGTTTATCAGACTTTCAGATAGGGGAAATGTCAGTGAGCATTCCGATTTCAGTTCCAGAGCGATTCGCCCAATGAGTCCTTGTTATTTAGTCTTTTTCAGCTAATTTTCTGGATTTTTGAAAATTTCACTTTTTTGTGAAAATATCCACTAAATGAGGGAATAATATGTGTGAGGGTACCCCAGGAGAGTTCCAAATGTGTGTGGGTAGAATATATATCCCACGGGGGTAAAATTGAAAAAAGTTGAAAATATTTTTTTTTGGACTTAGTCATTTTTCCAGCGTTAATCAGACTTTCAGATAGGGCAAATGTCAGTGAGCGTTCCGATTTCAGTTCCAGAGCGATTCGCTCCATGAGTCCTTTAATATTTAGTCGTTTTCAGTCAACTTTCTGGATTTTTGAAAATTTCACTTTTTTGTGAAAATATCCACTAAATGAGGGAATAATATGTGTGAGGGTACCCCAGGAGAGTTCCAAATGTGTGTGGGTAGAATATATATCCAGCGAGGGTAAAATTCAAAAAAGTTGAAAAAAAATTTTTTTTGGACTTATTCATTTTTCTGCCGTTTATCAGACTTTCAGATAGGCGAAATGTCAGTGAGCATTCCGATTTCAGTTCCAGAGCGATTCACCCAATGAGTCCTTGTTATTTAGTCTTTTTCAGCTAATTTTCTGGATTTTTGAAAATTTCACTTTTTTGTGAAAATATCCACTAAATGAGGGAATAATATGTGTGAGGGTACCCCAGGAGAGTTCCAAATGTGTGTGGGTAGAATATATATCCCACGGGGGTAAAATTGAAAAAAGTTGAAAATATTTTTTTTTTGGACTTAGTCATTTTTCCACCGTTTATCAGACTTTCAGATAGGGCAAATGTCAGTGAGCGTTCCGATTTCAGTTCCAGAGCGATTCGCTCCATGAGTCCTTTAATATTTAGTCGTTTTCAGTCAACTTTCTGGATTTTTGAAAATTTCACTTTTTTGTGAAAATATCCACTAAATGAGGGAATAATATGTGTGAGGGTACCCCAGGAGAGTTCCAAATGTGTGTGGGTAGAATATATATCCAGCGGGGGTAAAATTCAAAAAAGTTGAAAAAAAATTTTTTTTGGACTTAGTCATTTTTCTGCCGTTTATCAGACTTTCAGATAGGCGAAATGTCAGTGAGCATTCCGATTTCAGTTCCAGAGCGATTCACCCAATGAGTCCTTGTTATTTAGTCTTTTTCAGCTAATTTTCTGGATTTTTGAAAATTTCACTTTTTTGTGAAAATATCCACTAAATGAGGGAATAATATGTGTGAGGGTACCCCAGGAGAGTTCCAAATGTGTGTGGGTAGAATATATATCCAGCGGGGGTAAAATTCAAAAAAGTTGAAAAAAAATTTTTTTTGGACTTAGTCATTTTTCTGCCGTTTATCAGACTTTCAGATAGGGGAAATGTCAGTGAGCATTCCGATTTCAGTTCCAGAGCGATTCGCCCAATGAGTCCTTGTTATTTAGTCTTTTTCAGCTAATTTTCTGGATTTTTGAAAATTTCACTTTTTTGTGAAAATATCCACTAAATGAGGGAATAATATGTGTGAGGGTACCCCAGGAGAGTTCCAAATGTGTGTGGGTAGAATATATATCCCACGGGGGTAAAATTTAAAAAAGTTGAAAACATTTTTTTTTTGGACTTAGTCATTTTTCCAGCGTTTATCAGACTTTCAGATAGGGCAAATGTCAGTGAGCGTTCCGATTTCAGTTCCAGAGCGATTCGCTCAATGAGTCCTTTAATATTTAGTCGTTTTCAGTCAACTTTCTGGATTTTTGAAAATTTCACTTTTTTGTGAAAATATCTACTAAATGAGGGAATATGTGTGAGGGTACCCCAGGAGAGTTCCAAATGTGTGTGGGAAGAATATATATCCAGCGGGGGTAAAATTCAAAAATGTTGAAAAAAAATTTTTTTTGGACTTAGTCATTTTTCTGCCGTTTATCAGACTTTCAGATAGGGGAAATGTCAGTGAGCATTCCGATTTCAGTTCCAGAGCGATTCGCCCAATGAGTCCTTGTTATTTAGTCTTTTTCAGCTAATTTTCTGGATTTTTGAAAATTTCACTTTTTTGTGAAAATATCCACTAAATGAGGGAATAATATGTGTGAGGGTACCCCAGGAGAGTTCCAAATGTGTGTGGGTAGAATATATATCCCACGGGGGTAAAATTGAAAAAAGTTGAAAATATTTTTTTTTGGACTTAGTCATTTTTCCAGCGTTTATCAGACTTTCAGATAGGGCAAATGTCAGTGAGCGTTCCGATTTCAGTTCCAGAGCGATTCGCTCCATGTGTCCTTTAATATTTAGTCGTTTTCAGTCAACTTTCTGGATTTTTGAAAATTTCACTTTTTTGTGAAAATATCCACTAAATGAGGGAATAATATGTGTGAGGGTACCCCAGGAGAGTTCCAAATGTGTGTGGGTAGAATATATATCCAGCGGGGGTAAAATTCAAAAAAGTTGAAAAAAAATTTTTTTGGGACTTAGTCATTTTTCTGCCGTTTATCAGACTTTCAGATAGGGGAAATGTCAGTGAGCATTCCGATTTCAGTTCCAGAGCGATTCGCCCAATGAGTCCTTGTTATTAAGTCTTTTTCAGCTAATTTTCTGGATTTTTGAAAATTTCACTTTTTTGTGAAAATATCCACTAAATGAGGGAATAATTTGTGTGAGGGTACCCCAGGAGAGTTCCAAATGTGTGTGGGTAGAATATATATCCCACGGGGGTAAAATTGAAAAATTTTCAAAATATTTTTTTTTTGGACTGTCATTTTTCTGGCGTTTATCAGACTTTCAGATAGGGCAAATGTCAGTGAGCGTTCCGATTTCAGTTCCAGAGCGATTCGCTCAATGAGTCCTTTAATATTTAGTCGTTTTCAGTCAACTTTCTGGATTTTTGAAAATTTCACTTTTTTGTGAAAATATCTACTAAATGAGGGAATATGTGTGAGGGTACCCCAGGAGAGTTCCAAATGTGTGTGGGAAGAATATATATCCAGCGGGGGTAAAATTCAAAAATGTTGAAAAAAAATTTTTTTTGGACTTAGTCATTTTTCTGCCGTTTATCAGACTTTCAGATAGGGGAAATGTCAGTGAGCATTCCGATTTCAGTTCCAGAGCGATTCGCCCAATGAGTCCTTGTTATTAAGTCTTTTTCAGCTAATTTTCTGGATTTTTGAAAATTTCACTTTTTTGTGAAAATATCCACTAAATGAGGGAGTAATATGTGTGAGGGTACCCCAGGAGAGTTCCAAATGTGTGTGGGTAGAATATATATCCCACGGGGGTAAAATTGAAAAAAGTTGAAAATATTTTTTTTTTGGACTTAGTCATTTTTCCAGCGTTTATCAGACTTTCAGATAGGGCAAATGTCAGTGAGCGTTCCGATTTCAGTTCCAGAGCGATTCGCTCCATGAGTCCTTTAATATTTAGTCGTTTTCAGTCAACTTTCTGGATTTTTGAAAATTTCACTTTTTTTGTGAAAATATCCACTAAATGAGGGAATAATATGTGTGAGGGTACCCCAGGAGAGTTCCAAATGTGTGTGGGTAGAATATATATCCAGCGGGGGTAAAATTCAAAAAAGTTGAAAAAAAATTTTTTTTGGACTTAGTCATTTTTCTGCCGTTTATCAGACTTTCAGATAGGGGAAATGTCAGTGAGCATTCCGATTTCAGTTCCAGAGCGATTCGCCCAATGAGTCCTTGTTATTTAGTCTTTTTCAGCTAATTTTCTGGATTTTTGAAAATTTCACTTTTTTGTGAAAATATCCACTAAATGAGGGAATAATATGTGTGAGGGTACCCCAGGAGAGTTCCAAATGTGTGTGGGTAGAATATATATCCCACGGGGGTAAAATTGAAAAAAGTTGAACATTTTTTTTTTTGGACTTAGTCATTTTTCCGGCGTTTATCAGACTTTCAGATAGGGGAAATGTCAGTGAGCGTTCCGATTTCAGTTCCAGAGCGATTCGCCTTATGAGTCCTTGTTATTTAGTCTTTTTCAGCTAATTTTCTGGATTTTTGAAAATTTCACTTTTTTGTGAAAATATCCACTAAATGAGGGAATAATATGTGTGAGGGTACCCCAGGAGAGTTCCAAATGTGTGTGGGTAGAATATATATCCCACGGGGGTAAAATTGAAAAAAGTTGAAAATATTTTTTTTTTGGACTTAGTCATTTTTCCAGCGTTTATCAAACTTTCAGATAGGGCAAATGTCAGTGAGCGTTCCGATTTCAGTTCCAGAGCGATTCGCTCAATGAGTCCTTTAATATTTAGTCGTTTTCAGTCAACTTTCTGGATTTTTGAAAATTTCACTTTTTTGTGAAAATATCTACTAAATGAGGGAATATGTGTGAGGGTACCCCAGGAGAGTTCCAAATGTGTGTGGGAAGAATATATATCCCACGGGGGTAAAATTGAAAAAAGTTGAACATTTTTTTTTTTGGACTTAGTCATTTTTCCGGCGTTTATCAGACTTTCAGATAGGGGAAATGTCAGTGAGCATTCCGATTTCAGTTCCAGAGCGATTCGCCTTATGAGTCCTTGTTATTTAGTCTTTTTCAGCTAATTTTCTGGATTTTTGAAAATTTCACTTTTTTTGTGAAAATATCCACTAAATGAGGGAATAATATGTGTGAGGGTACCCCAGGAGAGTTCCAAATGTGTGTGGGTAGAATATATATCCAGCGGGGGTAAAATTCAAAAAAGTTGAAAAAAAATTTTTTTTGGACTTAGTCATTTTTCTGCCGTTTATCAGAGTTTCAGATAGGCGAAATGTCAGTGAGCATTCCGATTTCAGTTCCAGAGCGATTCACCCAATGAGTCCTTGTTATTTAGTCTTTTTCAGCTAATTTTCTGGATTTTTGAAAATTTCACTTTTTTGTGAAAATATCCACTAAATGAGGGAATAATATGTGTGAGGGTACCCCAGGAGAGTTCCAAATGTGTGTGGGTAGAATATATATCCCACGGGGGTAAAATTGAAAAAAGTTGAAAATATTATTTTTTTGGACTTAGTCATTTTTCCAGCGTTTATCAGACTTTCAGAAAGGGCAAATGTCAGTGAGCGTTCCGATTTCAGTTCCAGAGCGATTCGCTCCATGAGTCCTTTAATATTTAGTCGTTTTCAGTCAACTTTCTGGATTTTTGAAAATTTCACTTTTTTGTGAAAATATCCACTAAATGAGGGAATAATATGTGTGAGGGTACCCCAGGAGAGTTCCAAATGTGTGTGGGTAGAATATATATCCAGCGGGGGTAAAATTCAAAAAAGTTGAAAAAAAATTTTTTTTGGACTTAGTCATTTTTCTGCCGTTTATCAGACTTTCAGATAGGCGAAATGTCAGTGAGCATTCCGATTTCAGTTCCAGAGCGATTCACCCAATGAGTCCTTGTTATTTAGTCTTTTTCAGCTAATTTTCTGGATTTTTGAAAATTTCACTTTTTTGTGAAAATATCCACTAAATGAGGGAATAATATGTGTGAGGGTACCCCAGGAGAGTTCCAAATGTGTGTGGGTAGAATATATATCCAGCGGGGGTAAAATTCAAAAAAGTTGAAAAAAAATTTTTTTGGGACTTAGTCATTTTTCTGCCGTTTATCAGACTTTCAGATAGGGGAAATGTCAGTGAGCATTCCGATTTCAGTTCCAGAGCGATTCGCCCAATGAGTCCTTGTTATTTAGTCTTTTTCAGCTAATTTTCTGGATTTTTGAAAATTTCACTTTTTTGTGAAAATATCCACTAAATGAGGGAATAATATGTGTGAGGGTACCCCAGGAGAGTTCCAAATGTGTGTGGGTAGAATATATATCCCACGGGGGTAAAATTTAAAAAAGTTGAAAATATTTTTTTTTTGGACTTAGTCATTTTTCCAGCGTTTATCAGACTTTCAGATAGGGCAAATGTCAGTGAGCGTTCCGATTTCAGTTCCAGAGCGATTCGCTCAATGAGTCCTTTAATATTTAGTCGTTTTCAGCTAATTTTCTGGATTTTTGAAAATTTCACTTTTTTGTGAAAATATCCACTAAATGAGGGAATAATATGTGTGAGGGTACCCCAGGAGAGTTCCAAATGTGTGTGGGTAGAATATATATCCCACGGGGGTAAAATTGAAAAAAGTTGAAAATATTTTTTTTTTGGACTTAGTCATTTTTCCGGCGTTTATCAGACTTTCAGATAGGGCAAATGTCAGTGAGCGTTCCGATTTCAGTTCCAGAGCGATTCGCTCCATGAGTCCTTTAATATTTAGTCGTTTTCAGTCAACTTTCTGGATTTTTGAAAATTTCACTTTTTTGTGAAAATATCCACTAAATGAGGGAATAATATGTTTGAGGGTACCCCAGGAGAGTTCCAAATGTGTGTGGGTAGAATATATATCCAGCGGGGGTAAAATTCAAAAAAGTTGAAAAAAAATTTTTTTGGGACTTAGTCATTTTTCTGCCGTTTATCAGACTTTCAGATAGGGGAAATGTCAGTGAGCATTCCGATTTCAGTTCCAGAGCGATTCGCCTTATGAGTCCTTGTTATTTAGTCTTTTTCAGCTAATTTTCTGGATTTTTGAAAATTTCACTTTTTTGTGAAAATATCCACTAAATGAGGGAATAATATGTGTGAGGGTACCCCAGGAGAGTTCCAAATGTGTGTGGGTAGAATATATATCCCACGGGGGTAAAATTGAAAAAAGTTGAAAATATTTTTTTTTTGGACTTAGTCATTTTTCCAGCGTTTATCACACTTTCAGATAGGGCAAATGTCAGTGAGCGTTCCGATTTCAGTTCCAGAGCGATTCGCTCCATGAGTCCTTTAATATTTAGTCGTTTTCAGTCAACTTTCTGGATTTTTGAAAATTTCACTTTTTTGTGAAAATATCCACTAAATGAGGGAATAATATGTGTGAGGGTACCCCAGGAGAGTTCCAAATGTGTGTGGGTAGAAAATATATCCAGCGGGGGTAAAATTCAAAAAAGTTGAAAAAAAATTTTTTTTGGACTTAGTCATTTTTCTGCCGTTTATCAGACTTTCAGATAGGCGAAATGTCAGTGAGCATTCCGATTTCAGTTCCAGAGCGATTCACCCAATGAGTCCTTGTTATTTAGTCTTTTTCAGCTAATTTTCTGGATTTTTGAAAATTTCACTTTTTTGTGAAAATATCCACTAAATGAGGGAATAATATGTGTGAGGGTACCCCAGGAGAGTTCCAAATGTGTGTGGGTAGAATATATATCCCACGGGGGTAAAATTTAAAAAAGTTGAAAACATTTTTTTTTTGGACTTAGTCATTTTTCCAGCGTTTATCAGACTTTCAGATAGGGCAAATGTCAGTGAGCGTTCCGATTTCAGTTCCAGAGCGATTCGCTCAATGAGTCCTTTAATATTTAGTCGTTTTCAGTCAACTTTCTGGATTTTTGAAAATTTCACTTTTTTGTGAAAATATCTACTAAATGAGGGAATATGTGTGAGGGTACCCCAGGAGAGTTCCAAATGTGTGTGGGAAGAATATATATCCAGCGGGGGTAAAATTCAAAAATGTTGAAAAAAAATTTTTTTTGGACTTAGTCATTTTTCTGCCGTTTATCAGACTTTCAGATAGGGGAAATGTCAGTGAGCATTCCGATTTCAGTTCCAGAGCGATTCGCCCAATGAGTCCTTGTTATTTAGTCTTTTTCAGCTAATTTTCTGGATTTTTGAAAATTTCACTTTTTTGTGAAAATATCCACTAAATGAGGGAATAATATGTGTGAGGGTACCCCAGGAGAGTTCCAAATGTGTGTGGGTAGAATATATATCCCACGGGGGTAAAATTGAAAAAAGTTGAAAATATTTTTTTTTGGACTTAGTCATTTTTCCAGCGTTTATCAGACTTTCAGATAGGGCAAATGTCAGTGAGCGTTCCGATTTCAGTTCCAGAGCGATTCGCTCCATGAGTCCTTTAATATTTAGTCGTTTTCAGTCAACTTTCTGGATTTTTGAAAATTTCACTTTTTTGTGAAAATATCCACTAAATGAGGGAATAATATGTGTGAGGGTACCCCAGGAGAGTTCCAAATGTGTGTGGGTAGAATATATATCCAGCGGGGGTAAAATTCAAAAAAGTTGAAAAAAAATTTTTTTTGGACTTATTCATTTTTCTGCCGTTTATCAGACTTTCAGATAGGCGAAATGTCAGTGAGCATTCCGATTTCAGTTCCAGAGCGATTCACCCAATGAGTCCTTGTTATTTAGTCTTTTTCAGCTAATTTTCTGGATTTTTGAAAATTTCACTTTTTTGTGAAAATATCCACTAAATGAGGGAATAATATGTGTGAGGGTACCCCAGGAGAGTTCCAAATGTGTGTGGGTAGAATATATATCCCACGGGGGTAAAATTGAAAAAAGTTGAAAATATTTTTTTTTTGGACTTAGTCATTTTTCCAGCGTTTATCAGACTTTCAGATAGGGCAAATGTCAGTGAGCGTTCCGATTTCAGTTCCAGAGCGATTCGCTCCATGAGTCCTTTAATATTTAGTCGTTTTCAGTCAACTTTCTGGATTTTTGAAAATTTCACTTTTTTGTGAAAATATCCACTAAATGAGGGAATAATATGTGTGAGGGTACCCCAGGAGAGTTCCAAATGTGTGTGGGTAGAATATATATCCAGCGGGGGTAAAATTCAAAAAAGTTGAAAAAAAATTTTTTTTGGACTTAGTCATTTTTCTGCCGTTTATCAGACTTTCAGATAGGCGAAATGTCAGTGAGCATTCCGATTTCAGTTCCAGAGCGATTCACCCAATGAGTTCTTGTTATTTAGTCTTTTTCAGCTAATTTTCTGGATTTTTGAAAATTTCACTTTTTTGTGAAAATATCCACTAAATGAGGGAATAATATGTGTGAGGGTACCCCAGGAGAGTTCCAAATGTGTGTGGGTAGAATATATATCCAGCGGGGGTAAAATTCAAAAAAGTTGAAAAAAAATTTTTTTTGGACTTAGTCATTTTTCTGCCGTTTATCAGACTTTCAGATAGGGGAAATGTCAGTGAGCATTCCGATTTCAGTTCCAGAGCGATTCGCCCAATGAGTCCTTGTTATTTAGTCTTTTTCAGCTAATTTTCTGGATTTTTGAAAATTTCACTTTTTTGTGAAAATATCCACTAAATGAGGGAATAATATGTGTGAGGGTACCCCAGGAGAGTTCCAAATGTGTGTGGGTAGAATATATATCCCACGGGGGTAAAATTTAAAAAAGTTGAAAACATTTTTTTTTTGGACTTAGTCATTTTTCCAGCGTTTATCAGACTTTCAGATAGGGCAAATGTCAGTGAGCGTTCCGATTTCAGTTCCAGAGCGATTCGCTCAATGAGTCCTTTAATATTTAGTCGTTTTCAGTCAACTTTCTGGATTTTTGAAAATTTCACTTTTTTGTGAAAATATCTACTAAATGAGGGAATATGTGTGAGGGTACCCCAGGAGAGTTCCAAATGTGTGTGGGAAGAATATATATCCAGCGGGGGTAAAATTCAAAAATGTTGAAAAAAAATTTTTTTTGGACTTAGTCATTTTTCTGCCGTTTATCAGACTTTCAGATAGGGGAAATGTCAGTGAGCATTCCGATTTCAGTTCCAGAGCGATTCGCCCAATGAGTCCTTGTTATTTAGTCTTTTTCAGCTAATTTTCTGGATTTTTGAAAATTTCACTTTTTTGTGAAAATATCCACTAAATGAGGGAATAATATGTGTGAGGGTACCCCAGGAGAGTTCCAAATGTGTGTGGGTAGAATATATATCCCACGGGGGTAAAATTGAAAAAAGTTGAAAATATTTTTTTTTGGACTTAGTCATTTTTCCAGCGTTTATCAGACTTTCAGATAGGGCAAATGTCAGTGAGCGTTCCGATTTCAGTTCCAGAGCGATTCGCTCCATGTGTCCTTTAATATTTAGTCGTTTTCAGTCAACTTTCTGGATTTTTGAAAATTTCACTTTTTTGTGAAAATATCCACTAAATGAGGGAATAATATGTGTGAGGGTACCCCAGGAGAGTTCCAAATGTGTGTGGGTAGAATATATATCCAGCGGGGGTAAAATTCAAAAAAGTTGAAAAAAAATTTTTTTTGGACTTAGTCATTTTTCTGCCGTTTATCAGACTTTCAGATAGGGGAAATGTCAGTGAGCATTCCGATTTCAGTTCCAGAGCGATTCGCCCAATGAGTCCTTGTTATTAAGTCTTTTTCAGCTAATTTTCTGGATTTTTGAAAATTTCACTTTTTTGTGAAAATATCCACTAAATGAGGGAATAATTTGTGTGAGGGTACCCCAGGAGAGTTCCAAATGTGTGTGGGTAGAATATATATCCCACGGGGGTATAATTGAAAAATTTTGAAAATATTTTTTTTTTGGACTGTCATTTTTCTGGCGTTTATCAGACTTTCAGATAGGGCAAATGTCAGTGAGCGTTCCGATTTCAGTTCCAGAGCGATTCTCCTTATGAGTCCTTGTTATTTAGTCTTTTTCAGCTAATTTTCTGGATTTTTGAAAATTTCACTTTTTTGTGAAAATATCCACTAAATGAGGGAATAATATGTGTGAGGGTACCCCAGGAGAGTTCCAAATGTGTGTGGGTAGAATATATATCCTACTGGGGTGAAATTGAAAAAAGTTGAAAAAATTTTTTTTGGGGACTTAGTCATTTTTCTGGCGTTTATCAGACTTTCAGATAGGGCAAAAGTCAGTGAGCGTTCATATTTCAGTTCCAGAGCGATTCATCCAATGAGTCCTTGTTATTAAGTCTTTTTCAGCTAATTTTCTGGATTTTTGAAAATTTCACTTTTTTGTGAAAATATCCACTAAATGAGGGAATAATATGTGTGAGGGTACCCCAGGAGAGTTACAAATGTGTGTGGGTATAATATATATCCCACGGGGGTAAAATTGAAAGAAGTTGAAAAAACTATTTTTTTGGACTTAGTCATTTTTCCGGCGTTTATCAGACTTTCAGATAGGGCAAATGTCAGTGAGCGTTCCGATTTCAGTTCCAGAGCTATTCGCTCAATGAGTCCTTTAATATTTAGTCGTTTTCAGTCAACTTTCTGGATTTTTGAAAATTTCACTTTTTTGTGAAAATATCCACTAAATGAGGGAATAATATGTGTGAGGGTACCCCAGGAGAGTTACAAATGTGTGTGGGTATAATATATAAACCACGGGGGTAAAATTCAAAAAAGTTGAAAAAAAAATTTTTTTCGACTTAGTCATTTTTCTGCTGTTTATCAGACTTTCAGATAGGGGAAATGTCAGTGAGCATTCCGATTTCAGTTCCAGAGCGATTCGCTCAATGAGTCCTTGTTATTTAGTCTTTTTCAGCTAATTTTCTGGATTTTTGAAAATTTCACTTTTTTGTGAAAATATCCACTAAATGAGGGAATAATATGTGTGAGGGTACCCCAGGAGAGTTCCAAATGTGTGTGGGTAGAATATATATCCCATGGGGGTAAAATTGAAAAAAGTTGAAAATATTTTTTTTTTGGACTTAGTCATTTTTACAGCGTTTATCAGACTTTCAGATAGGGCAAATGTCAGTGAGCGTTCCGATTTCAGTTCCAGAGCGATTCGCTCCATGAGTCCTTTAATATTTAGTCGTTTTCAGTCAACTTTCTGGATTTTTGAAAATTTCACTTTTTTGTGAAAATATCCACTAAATGAGGGAATAATATGTGTGAGGGTACCCCAGGAGAGTTCCAAATGTGTGTGGGTAGAATATATATCCAGCGGGGGTAAAATTCAAAAAAGTTGAAAAAAAATTTTTTTTGGACTTAGTCATTTTTCTGCCGTTTATCAAGACTTTCAGATAGGGGAAATGTCAGTGAGCATTCCGATTTCAGTTCCAGAGCGATTCGCCCAATGAGTCCTTGTTATTAAGTCTTTTTCAGCTAATTTTCTGGATTTTTGAAAATTTCACTTTTTTGTGAAAATATCCACTAAATGAGGGAATAATTTGTGTGAGGGTACCCCAGGAGAGTTCCAAATGTGTGTGGGTAGAATATATATCCCACGGGGGTAAAATTGAAAAAAGTTGAAAATATTTTTTTTTTGGACTTAGTCATTTTTCCGGCGTTTATCAGACTTTCAGATAGGGCAAATGTCAGTGAGCGTTCCGATTTCAGTTCCAGAGCTATTCGCTCAATGAGTCCTTTAATATTTAGTCGTTTTCAGTCAACTTTCTGGATTTTTGAAAATTTCACTTTTTTGTGAAAATATCCACTAAATGAGGGAATAATATGTGTGAGGGTACCCCAGGAGAGTTCCAAATGTGTGTGGGTAGAATATATATCCTGCGGGGGTAAAATTCAAAAAAGTTGAAAAAAAATTTTTTTTGGACTTAGTCATTTTTCTGCCGTTAATCAGACTTTCAGATAGGGGAAATGTCAGTGAGCGTTCCGATTTCAGTTCCAGAGCGATTCGCCCAATGAGTCCTTGTTATTAAGTCTTTTTCAGCTAACTTTCTGGATTTTTGAAAATTTCCCTTTTTTGTGAAAATATCCGCTAAATGAGGGAATAATATGTGTGAGGGTACCCCAGGAGAGTTCCAAATGTGTGTGGGTAGAATATATATCCCACGGGGGTAAAATTGAAAAATTTTGAAAATATTTTTTTTTTGGACTGTCATTTTTCTGGCGTTTATCAGACTTTCAGATAGGGCAAAAGTCAGTGAGCGTTCATATTTCAGTTCCAGAGCGATTCATCCAATGAGTCCTTGATATTTAGTAGTTTTCAGCCAATTTTCTGGATTTTTGAAAATATCACTTTTTTGTGAAAATATCCACTAAATGAGGGAATAATATGTGTGAGCGTACCCCAGGAGAGTTACAAATGTGTGTGGGTATAATATATATCCCACGGGGGTAAAATTGAAAGAAGTTGAAAAAACTATTTTTTTGGACTTAGTCATTTTTCCGGCGTTTATCAGACTTTCAGATAGGGCAAATGTCAGTGAGCGTTCCGATTTCAGTTCCAGAGCGATTCGCCCAATGAGTCCTTGATATTTAGTCGTTTTCAGCAAGTTTTCTGGATTTTTGAAAATTTCACTTTTTTGTGAAAATATCCACTAAATGAGGGAATAATATGTGTGAGGGTACCCCAGGAGAGTTCCAAATGTGTGTGGGTAGAATATATATCCTACTGGGGTAAAATTGAAAAAAGTTGAAAATATTTTTTTTTTGGACTTAGTCATTTTTCCGGCGTTTATCAGACTTTCAGATAGAGCAAATGTCAGTGAGCGTTCCGATTTCAGTTCCAGAGCTATTCGCTCAATGAGTCCTTTAATATTTAGTCGTTTTCAGTCAACTTTCTGGATTTTTGAAAATTTCACTTTTTTGTGAAAATATCTACTAAATGAGGGAATATGTGTGAGGGTACCCCAGGAGAGTTCCAAATGTGTGTGGGAAGAATATATATCCCACGGGGGTAAAATTGAAAAAAGTTGAACTTTTTTTTTTTTGGACTTAGTCATTTTTCCGGCGTTTATCAGACTTTCAGATAGAGCAAATGTCAGTGAGCGTTCCGATTTCAGTTCCAGAGCTATTCGCTCAATGAGTCCTTTAATATTTAGTCGTTTTCAGTCAACTTTCTGGATTTTTGAAAATTTCACTTTTTTGTGAAAATATCTACTAAATGAGGGAATATGTGTGAGGGTACCCCAGGAGAGTTCCAAATGTGTGTGGGTAGAATATATATCCTACTGGGGTAAAATTGAAAAAAATTTGAAAAAAATTTTTTTGGGGACTTAGTCATTTTTCTGGCGTTTATCAGACTTTCAGATAGGGCAAAAGTCAGTGAGCGTTCAAATTTCAGTTCCAGAGCGATTCATCCAATGAGTCCTTGATATTTAGTAGTTTTCAGCCAATTTTCTGGATTTTTGAAAATATCACTTTTTTGTGAAAATATCCACTAAATGAGGGAATAATATGTGTGAGGGTACCCCAGGAGAGTTACAAATGTGTGTGGGTATAATATATATCCCACGGGGGTAAAATTGAAAGAAGTTGAAAAAACTATTTTTTTGGACTTAGTCATTTTTCCGGCGTTTATCAGACTTTCAGATAGGGCAAATGTCAGTGAGCGTTCCGATTTCAGTTCCAGAGCGATTCGCCCAATGAGTCCTTGATATTTAGTCGTTTTCAGCCAATTTTCTGGATTTTTGAAAATTTCACTTTTTTGTGAAAATATCCACTAAATGAGGGAATAATATGTGTGAGGGTACCCCAGGAGAGTTCCAAATGTGTGTGGGTAGAATATATATCCTACCGGGGTAAAATTGAAAAAAGTTGAAAAAATTTTTTTTTGGGACTTAGTCATTTTTCTGGCGTTTATCAGACTTTCAGATAGGGGAAATGTCAGTGAGTGTTCCGATTTCAGTGCCAGAGCGATTCGCCCAATGAGTCCTTGATATTTAGTCGTTTTCAGCCAATTTTCTGGATTTTTGAAAATTTCACTTTTTTGTGAAAATATCCACTAAATGAGGGAATAATATGTGTGAGGGTTCCCCAGGAGAGTTCCAAATGTGTGTGGGAATAATATATATCCCACGGGGGTAAAATTGAAAAAAGTTAAAAAAAATTTTTTTTGGACTTAGTCATTTTTCTGCCGTTTATCAGACTTTCAGATAGGGGAAATGTCAGTGAGCATTCCGATTTCAGTTCCAGAGCGATTCGCCCAATGAGTTCTTGTTATTTAGTCTTTTTCAGCTAATTTTCTGGATTTTTGAAAATTTCACTTTTTTGTGAAAATATCCACTAAATGAGGGAATAATATGTGTGAGGGTACCCCAGGAGAGTTCCAAATGTGTGTGGGTAGAATATATATCCCACGGGGGTAAAATTGAAAAAAGTTGAAAATATTTTTTTTTTGGACTGTCATTTTTCTGGCGTTTATCAGACTTTCAGATAGGGCAAATGTCAGTGAGCGTTCATATTTCAGTTCCAGAGCGATTCATCCAATGAGTCCTTGATATTTAGTAGTTTTCAGCCAATTTTCTGGATTTTTGAAAATATCACTTTTTTGTGAAATTATCCACTAAATGAGGGAATAATATGTGTGAGGGTACCCCAGGAGAGTTACAAATGTGTGTGGGTATAATATATATCCCACGAGGGTAAAATTGAAAGAAGTTGAAAAAACTATTTTTTTTGACTTAGTCATTTTTCCGGCGTTTATCAGACTTTCAGATAGGGCAAATGTCAGTGAGCGTTCCGATTTCAGTTCCAGAGCGATTTGCCCAATGAGTCCTTGATATTTAGTCGTTTTCAGCCAATTTTCTGGAATTTTGAAAATTTCACTTTTTTGTGAAAATATCCACTAAATGAGGGAATAATATGTGTGAGGGTTCCCCAGAAGAGTTCCAAATGTGTGTGGTAAGAATATATATCCCACGGGGGTAAAATTGAAAAAAGTTTAAAAAAATTTTTTTTGGACTTAGTCATTTTTCTGCCGTTTATCAGACTTTCAGATAGGGGAAATGTCAGTGAGCATTCCGATTTCAGTTCCAGAGCGATTCGCCCAATGAGTTCTTGTTATTTAGTCTTTTTCAGCTAATTTTCTGGATTTTTGAAAATTTCACTTTTTTGTGAAAATATCCACTAAATGAGGGAATAATATGTGTGAGGGTACCCCAGGAGAGTTCCAAATGTGTGTGGGTAGAATATATATCCCACGGGGGTAAAATTGAAAAAAGTTGAAAATATTTTTTTTTGGACTGTCATTTTTCTGGCGTTTATCAGACTTTCAGATAGGGCAAATGTCAGTGAGCGTTCCGATTTCAGTTCCAGAGCGATTCGCCTTATGAGTCCTTGTTATTTAGTCTTTTTCAGCTAATTTTCTGGATTTTTGAAAATTTAACTTTTTTGTGAAAATATCCACTAAATGAGGGAATAATATGTGTGAGGGTACCCCAGGAGAGTTCCAAATGTGTGTGGGTAGAATATATATCCCACGGGGGTAAAATTGAAAAAAGTTGAAAATATTTTTTTTTTGGACTTAGTCATTTTTCCAGCGTTTATCAGACTTTCAGATAGGGCAAATGTCAGTGAGCGTTCCGATTTCAGTTCCAGAGCGATTCGCTCAATGAGTCCTTTAATATTTAGTCATTTTCAGTCAACTTTCTGGATTTTTGAAAATTTCACTTTTTTGTGAAAATATCCACTAAATGAGGGAATAATATGTGTGAGGGTACCCCAGGAGAGTTCCAAATGTGTGTGGGTAGAATATATATCCAGCGGGGGTAAAATTCAAAAAAGTTGAAAAAAAATTTTTTTTGGACTTAGTCATTTTTCTGCCGTTTATCAGACTTTCAGATAGGGGAAATGTCAGTGAGCGTTCCGATTTCAGTTCCAGAGCGATTCGCCCAGTGAGTCCTTGTTATTAAGTCTTTTTCAGCTAATTTTCTGGATTTTTGAAAATTTCACTTTTTTGTGAAAATATCCACTAAATGAGGGAATAATATGTGTGAGGGTACCCCAGGAGAGTTCCAAATGTGTGTGGGTAGAATATATATCCCACGGGGGTAAAATTGAAAAAAGTTGAAAATATATATTTTTTGGACTTAGTCATTTTTCCAGCGTTTATCAGACTTTCAGATAGGGGAAATGTCAGTGAGCGTTCCGATTTCAGTTCCAGAGCGATTCGCCCAATGAGTCCTTTAATATTTAGTCGTTTTCAGTCAACTTTCTGGATTTTTGAAAATTTAACTTTTTTGTGAAAATATCCACTAAATGAGGGAATAATATGTGTGAGGGTACCCCAGGAGAGTTCCAACTGTGTGTGGGTAGAATATATATCCAGCGGGGGTAAAATTCAAAAAAGTTGAAAAAAAATTTTTTTGGGACTTAGTCATTTTTCTGCCGTTTATCAGACTTTCAGATAGGGGAAATGTCAGTGAGCGTTCCGATTTCAGTTCCAGAGCGATTCGCCCAATGAGTCCTTGTTATTAAGTTTTTTTCAGCTAATTTTCTGGATTTTTGAAAATTTCACTTTTTTGTGAAAATATCCACTAAATGAGGGAATAATATGTGTGAGGGTACCCCAGGAGAGTTCCAAATGTGTGTGGGTAGAATATATATCCCACGGGGGTAAAATTGAAAAAAGTTGAAAATATTTTTTTTTTGGACTAAGTCATTTTTACGGCGTTTATCAGACTTTCAGATAGGGGAAATGTCAGTGAGCGTTCCGATTTCAGTTAGAGAGCGATTCGCCTTATGAGTCCTTGTTATTTAGTCTTTTTCAGCTAATTTTCTGGATTTTTGAAAATTTCACTTTTTTGTGAAAATATCCACTAAATGAGGGAATAATATGTGTGAGGGTACCCCAGGAGAGTTCCACATCTGTGTGGGTAGAATATATATCCAGCGGGGGTAAAATTAAAAAAATTTGAAAACATTTTTTTTTTGGACTTAGTCATTTTTCTGGCGTTTATCAGAATTTCAGATAGGGCAAAAGTCAGTGAGCGTTCATATTTCAGGTCCAGAGTGATTCATCCAATGAGTCCTTGATATTTAGTAGTTTTCAGCCAATTTTCTGGATTTTTGAAAATGTCACTTTTTTGTGAAAATATCCACTAAATGAGGGAATAATATGTGTGAGGGTACCCCAGGAGAGTTACAAATGTGTGTGGGTATAATATATATCCCACGGGGGTAAAATTGAAAGAAGTTGAAAAAAATATTTTTTTGGACTTAGTCATTTTTCCGGCGTTTATCAGACTTTCAGATAGGGCAAATGTCAGTGAGCGTTCCGATTTCAGTTCCAGAGCGATTCGCCCAATGAGTCCTTTAATAATTAGTCGTTTTCAGTCAACTTTCTGGATTTTTGAAAATTTCACTTTTTTGTGAAAATATCCACTAAATGAGGGAATAATATGTGTGAGGGTACCCCAGGAGAGTTCCAAATGTGTGTGGGTAGAATATATATCCAGCGGGGGTAAAATTCAAAAAAGTTGAAAAAAAAATTTTTTGGGACTTAGTCATTTTTCTGCCGTTTATCAGACTTTCAGATAGGGAAAATGTCAGTGAGCGTTCCGATTTCAGTTCCAGAGCGATTCGCCCAATGAGTCCTTGTTATTAAGTCTTTTTCAGCTAATTTTCTGGATTTTTGAAAATTTCACTTTTTTGTGAAAATATCCACTAAATGAGGGAATAATATGTGTGAGGGTACCCCAGGAGAGTTCCAAATGTGTGTGGGTAGAATATATATCCCACGGGGGTAAAATTGAAAAAAGTTGAAAATATTTTTTTTTTGGACTTAGTCATTTTTCCAGCGTTTATCAGACTTTCAGATAGGGCAAATGTCAGTGAGCGTTCCGATTTCAGTTCCAGTGCGATTCGCTCAATGAGTCCTTTAATATTTAGTCGTTTTCAGTCAACTTTCTGGATTTTTGAAAATTTCACTTTTTTGTGAAAATATCCACTAAATGAGGGAATAATATGTGTGAGGGTACCCCAGGAGAGTTCCAAATGTGTGTGGGTAGAATATATATCCAGCGGGGGTAAAATTCAAAAAAGTTGAAAAAAAATTTTTTTTGGACTTAGTCATTTTTCTGCCGTTTATCAGACTTTCAGATAGGGGAAATGTCAGTGAGCGTTCCGATTTCAGTTCCAGAGCGATTCGCCCAATGAGTCCTTGTTATTAAGTCTTTTTCAGCTAATTTTCTGGATTTTTGAAAATTTCACTTTTTTGTGAAAATATCCACTAAATGAGGGAATAATATGTGTGAGGGTACCCCAGGAGAGTTCCAAATGTGTGTGGGTAGAATATATATCCAACGGGGGTAAAATTGAAAAAAGTTGAAAATATTTTTTTTTTGGACTTAGTCATTTTTCCAGCGTTTATCAGACTTTCAGATAGGGCAAATGTCAGTGAGCGTTCCGATTTCAGTTCCAGTGCGATTCGCTTAATGAGTCCTTTAATATTTAGTCGTTTTCAGTAAACTTTCTAGATTTTTGAAAATGTCACTTTTTTGTGAAAATATCCACTAAATGAGGGAATAATATGTGTGAGGGTACCCCAGGAGAGTTCCAAATGTGTGTGGGTAGAATATATATCCAGCGGGGGAAAAAATTGAAAAAAAGTTGAAAAAAAAATTTTTTTGGACTTAGTCATTTTTCTGCCGTTTTTCAGACTTTCAGATAGGGGAAATGTCAGTGAGCATTCCGATTTCAGTTCCAGAGCGATTCGCCCAATGAGTCCTTGTTATTAAGTCTTTTTCAGCTAATTTTCTGGATTTTTGAAAATTTCACTTTTTTGTGAAAATATCCACTAAATGAGGGAATAATATGTGTGAGGGTACCCCAGGAGAGTTCCAAATGTGTGTGGGTAGAATATATATCCCACGGGGGTAAAATTGAAAAAAGTTGAAAATATTTTTTTTTTGGACTAAGTCATTTTTCCGGCGTTTATCAGACTTTCAGATAGGGGAAATGTCAGTGAGCGTTCCGATTTCAGTTCCAGAGCGATTCGCCTTATGAGTCCTTGTTATTTAGTCTTTTTCAGCTAATTTTCTGGATTTTTGAAAATTTCACTTTTTTGTGAAAATATCCACTAAATGAGGGAATAATATGTGTGAGAGTACCTCAGGAGAGTACAACATGTGTGTGGGTAGAATATATATCCAGCGGGGGTAAAATTCAAAAAATTTGAAAACATTTTTTTTTGGACTTAGTCATTTTTCTGGCGTTTATCAGACTTTCAGATAGGGCAAAAGTCAGTGAGCGTTCCGATTTCAGTTCCAGAGCGATTCGCCCAATGAGTCCTTTAATAATTAGTCGTTTTTAGTCAACTTTCTGGATTTTTGAAAATTTCACTTTTTTGTGAAAATATCAACTAAATGAGGGAATAATATGTGTGAGGGTACCCCAGGAGAGTTCCAAATGTGTGTGGGTAGAATATATATCCAACGGGGGTAAAATTGAAAAAAGTTGAAAATATTTTTTTTTTGGACTTAGTCATTTTTCCAGCGTTTATCAGACTTTCAGATAGGGCAAATGTCAGTGAGCGTTCCGATTTCAGTTCCAGTGCGATTCGCTTAATGAGTCCTTTAATATTTAGTCGTTTTCAGTAAACTTTCTAGATTTTTGAAAATGTCACTTTTTTGTGAAAATATCCACTAAATGAGGGAATAATATGTGTGAGGGTACCCCAGGAGAGTTCCAAATGTGTGTGGGTAGAATATATATCCAGCGGGGGAAAAAATTGAAAAAACGTTGAAAAAAAAATTTTTTTGGACTTAGTCATTTTTCTGCCGTTTTTCAGACTTTCAGATAGGGGAAATGTCAGTGAGCATTCCGATTTCAGTTCCAGAGCGATTCGCCCAATGAGTCCTTGTTATTAAGTCTTTTTCAGCTAATTTTCTGGATTTTTGAAAATTTCACTTTTTTGTGAAAATATCCACTAAATGAGGGAATAATATGTGTGAGGGTACCCCAGGAGAGTTCCAAATGTGTGTGGGTAGAATATATATCCCACGGGGGTAAAATTGAAAAAAGTTGAAAATATTTTTTTTTTGGACTAAGTCATTTTTCCGGCGTTTATCAGACTTTCAGATAGGGGAAATGTCAGTGAGCGTTCCGATTTCAGTTCCAGAGCGATTCGCCTTATGAGTCCTTGTTATTTAGTCTTTTTCAGCTAATTTTCTGGATTTTTGAAAATTTCACTTTTTTGTGAAAATATCCACTAAATGAGGGAATAATATGTGTGAGAGTACCCCAGGAGAGTACAACATGTGTGTGGGTAGAATATATATCCAGCGGGGGTAAAATTCAAAAAATTTGAAAACATTTTTTTTTGGACTTAGTCATTTTTCTGGCGTTTATCAGACTTTCAGATAGGGCAAAAGTCAGTGAGCGTTCCGATTTCAGTTCCAGAGCGATTCGCCCAATGAGTCCTTTAATAATTAGTCGTTTTTAGTCAACTTTCTGGATTTTTGAAAATTTCACTTTTTTGTGAAAATATCAACTAAATGAGGGAATAATATGTGTGAGGGTACCCCAGGAGAGTTCCAAATGTGTGTGGGTAGAATATATAGCCTACTGGGGTAAAATTGAAAAAAGTTGAAAAAATTTTTTTTTGGGACTTAGTCATTTTTCTGGCGTTTATCAGACTTTCAGATAGGGGAAATGTCAGTGAGCATTCCGATTTCAGTGCCAGAGCGATTCGCCAAATGAGTCCTTGATATTTAGTCGTTTTCAGCCAATTTTCTGGATTTTTGAAAATTTCACTTTTTTGTGAAAACATCCACTAAATGAGGGAATAATATGTGTGAGGGTACCCCAGGAGAGTTCCAAATGTGTGTGGGTAGAATATATATCCTACTCGGGTAAAATTGAAAAAAGTTGAAAAAATTTTTTTTTGGGACTTAATCATTTTTCTGGCGTTTATCAGACTTTTAGATAGGGGAAATGTCAGTGAGCGTTCCGATTTCAGTGCCAGAGCGATTCGCCCAATGAGTCCTTGATATTTAGTCGTTTTCAGCCAATTTTCTGGATTTTTGAAAATTTCACTTTTTTGTGAAAATATCCACTAAATGAGGGAATAATATGTGTGAGGGTTCCCCAGGAGAGTTTCAAATGTGTGTGGGAAGAATATATATCCCACGGGGGTAAAATTGAAAAAAGTTTAAAAAATTTTTTTTTGGACTTAGTCATTTTTCCGGCGTTTATCAGACTTTCAGATAGGGGAAATGTCAGTGAGCGTTCCGATTTCAGTTCCAGAGCGATTCGCCTTATGAGTCCTTGTTATTTAGTCTTTTTCAGCTAATTTTCTTGATTTTTGAAAATTTCACTTTTTTGTGAAAATATCCACTAAATGAGGGAATAATATGTGTGAGGGTACCCCAGGAGAGTTCCAAATGTGTGTGGGTAGAATATATATCCCACGGGGGTAAAATTGAAAAAAGTTGAAAATATTTTTTTTTTGGACTAAGTCATTTTTCCGGCGTTTATCAGACTTTCAGATAGGGGAAATGTCAGTGAGCGTTCCGATTTCAGTTAGAGAGCGATTCGCCTTATGAGTCCTTGTTATTTAGTCTTTTTCAGCTAATTTTCTGGATTTTTGAAAATTTCACTTTTTTGTGAAAATATCCACTAAATGAGGGAATAATATGTGTGAGGGTACCCCAGGAGAGTTCCACATCTGTGTGGTTAGAATATATATCCAGCGGGGGTAAAATTCAAAAAATTTGAAAACATTTTTTTTTTGGACTTAGTCATTTTTCTGGCGTTTATCAGAATTTCAGATAGGGCAAAAGTCAGTGAGCGTTCATATTTCAGTTCCAGAGTGATTCATCCAATGAGTCCTTGATATTTAGTAGTTTTCAGCCAATTTTCTGGATTTTTGAAAATGTCACTTTTTTTGTGAAAATATCAACTAAATGAGGGAATAATATGTGTGAGGGTACCCCAGGAGAGTTCCAAATGTGTGTGGGTAGAATATATATCCTACTGGGGTAAAATTGAAAAAAGTTGAAAAAATTTTTTTTTGGGACTTAGTCATTTTTCCGGCGTTTATCAGACTTTCAGATAGGGCAAATGTCAGTGAGCGTTCCGATTTCAGTTCCAGAGCGATTCGCCCAATGAGTCCTTGTTATTTAGTCTTTTTTCAGCTAATTTACTGGATTTTTGAAAATTTCACTTTTCTGTGAAAATATCCACTAAATGAGGGAATATGTGTGAGGGTACCCCAGGAGAGTTCCAAATGTGTGTGGGAAGAATATATATCCCACGGGGGTAAAATTGAAAAAAGTTTAACATTTTTTTTTTTGGACTAAGTCATTTTTCCGGCGTTTATCAGACTTTCAGATAGGGGAAATGTCAGTGAGCGTTCCGATTTCAGTTAGAGAGCGATTCGCCTTATGAGTCCTTGTTATTTAGTCTTTTTCAGCTAATTTTCTGGATTTTTGAAAATTTCACTTTTTTGTGAAAATATCCACTAAATGAGGGAATAATATGTGTGAGGGTACCCCAGGAGAGTTCCACATCTGTGTGGTTAGAATATATATCCAGCGGGGGTAAAATTCAAAAAATTTGAAAACATTTTTTTTTTGGACTTAGTCATTTTTCTGGCGTTTATCAGAATTTCAGATATTGCAAAAGTCAGTGAGCGTTCATATTTCAGTTCCAGAGTGATTCATCCAATGAGTCCTTGATATTTAGTAGTTTTCAGCCAATTTTCTGGATTTTTGAAAATGTCACTTTTTTGTGAAAATATCCACTAAATGAGGGAATAATATGTGTGAGGGTACCCCAGGAGAGTTACAAATGTGTGTGGGTATAATATATATCCCACGGGGGTAAAATTGAAAGAAGTTGAAAAAAATATTTTTTTGGACTTAGTCATTTTTCCGGCGTTTATCAGACTTTCAGATAGGGCAAATGTCAGTGAGCGTTCCGATTTCAGTTCCAGAATGATTCGCCCAATGAGTCCTTTAATAATTAGTCGTTTTCAGTCAACTTTCTGGATTTTTGAAAATTTCACTTTTTCGTGAAAATATCAACTAAATGAGGGAATAATATGTGTGAGGGTACCCCAGGAGAGTTCCAAATGTGTGTGGGTAGAATATATATCCTACTGGGGTAAAATTGAAAAAAGTTGAAAAAAATTTTTTTTGGGACTTAGTCATTTTTCCGGCGTTTATCAGACTTTCAGATAGGGCAAATGTCAGTGAGCGTTGCGATTTCAGTGCCAGAGCGATTCGCCCAATGAGTCCTTGTTATTTAGTCTTTTTCAGATAATTTTCTGGATTTTTGAAAATTTCACTTTTTTGTGAAAATATCCACTAAATGAGGGAATAATATGTGTGAGGGTACCCCAGGAGAGTACAACATGTGAGTGGGTAGAATATATATCCAGCGGGGGTAAAATTCAAAAAATTTGAAAACATTTTTTTTTTGGACTTAGTCATTTTTCTGGCGTTTATCAGACTTTCAGATAGGGCAAAAGTCAGTGAGCGTTCATATTTAAGTTCCAGAGCTATTCGCTCAATGAGTCCTTTAATATTTAGACGTTTTCAGTCAACTTTCTGGATTTTTGAAAATTTCACTTTTTTGTGAAAATATCCACTAAATGAGGGAATAATATGTGTGAGGGTACCCCAGGAGAGTTCCACATCTGTGTGGGTAGAATATATATCCAGCGGGGGTAAAATTCAAAAAATTTGAAAACATTTTTTTTTTGGACTTAGTCATTTTTCTGGCGTTTATCAGACTTTCAGATAGGGCAAAAGTCAGTGAGCGTTCATATTTCAGTTCCAGAGCGATTCATCCAATGAGTCCTTGATATTTAGTAGTTTTCAGCCAATTTTCTGGATTTTTGAAAATTTCACTTTTTTGTGAAAATATCCACTAAATGAGGGAATAATATGTGTGAGGGTACCCCAGGAGAGTTACAAATGTGTGTGGGTATAATATATATCCCACGGGAGTAAAATTGAAAGAAGTTGAAAAAAATATTTTTTTGGACTTAGTCATTTTTCTGGCGTTTATCAGACTTTCAGATAGGGGAAATGTCAGTGAGCGTTCCGATTTCAGTTCCAGAGCGATTCGCCCAATGAGTCCTTGTTATTTAGTCTTTTTCAGCTAATTTACTGGATTTTTGAAAATTTCACTTTTTTGTGAAAATATCCACTAAATGAGGGAATATGTGTGAGGGTACCCCAGGAGAGTTCCAAATGTGTGTGGGAAGAATATATATCCCACGGGGGTAAAATTGAAAAAAGTTTAACATTTTTTTTTTTTGGACTTAGTCATTTTTCTGGCGTTTATCAGACTTTCAGATAGGGGAAATGTCAGTGAGCGTTCCGATTTCAGTTCCAGAGCGATTCGCCTTATGAGTCCTTGTTATTTAGTCTTTTTCAGCTAATTTTATGGATTTTTGAAAATTTCACTTTTTTGTGAAAATATCCACTAAATGAGGGAATAATATGTGTGAGCGTACCCCAGGAGAGTACAACATGTGTGTGGGTAGAATATATATCCAGCGGGGGTAAAATTCAAAAAATTTGAAAACATTTTTTTTTGGACTTAGTCATTTTTCTGCCATTTATCAGACTTTCAGATAGGGCAAAAGTCAGTGAGCGTTCCGATTTCAGTTCCAGAGCGATTCGCCCAATGAGTCCTTTAATAATTAGTCGTTTTTAGTTAACTTTCTGGATTTTTGAAAATTTCACTTTTTTGTGAAAATATCAACTAAATGAGGGAATAATATGTGTGAGGGTACCCCAGGAGAGTTCCAAATGTGTGTGCGTAGAATATATAGCCTACTGGGGTAAAATTGAAAAAAGTTGAAAAAATTTTTTTTTGGGACTTAGTCATTTTTCTGGCGTTTATCAGACTTTTAGATAGGGGAAATGTCAGTGAGCGTTCCGATTTCAGTGCCAGAGCGATTCGCCCAATGAGTCCTTGATATTTAGTCGTTTTCAGCCAATTTTCTTGATTTTTGAAAATTTCACTTTTTTGTGAAAATATCCACTAAATGAGGGAATAATATGTGTGAGGGTTCCCCAGGAGAGTTCCAAATGTGTGTGGGAAGAATATATATCCCACGGGGGTAAAATTGAAAAAAGTTTAAAAATTTTTTTTTTGGACTTAGTCATTTTTCCGGCGTTTATCAGACTTTCAGATAGGGGAAATGTCAGTGAGCGTTCCGATTTCAGTTCCAGAGCGATTCGCCTTATGAGTCCTTGTTATTTAGTCTTTTTCAGCTAATTTTCTGGATTTTTGAAAATTTCACTTTTTTGTGAAAATATCCACTAAATGAGGGAATAATATGTGTGAGGGTACCCCAGGAGAGTTCCAAATGTGTGTGGGTAGAATATATATCCTACTGGGGTAAAATTGAAAAAAGTTGAAAAAATTTTTTTGGGGGACTTAGTCATTTTTCTGGCGTTTATCAGACTTTCAGATAGGGCAAAAGTCAGTGAGCGTTCATATTTCAGTTCCAGAGCGATTCATCCAATGAGTCCTTGATATTTAGTAGTTTTCAGCCAATTTTCTGGATTTTTGAAAATTTCACTTTTTTGTGAAAATATCCACTAAATGAGGGAATAATATGTGTGAGGGTACCCCAGGAGAGTACAACATGTGAGTGGGTAGAATATATATCCAGCGGGGGTAAAATTCAAAAAATTTGAAAACATTTTTTTTTTGGACTTAGTCATTTTTCTGGCGTTTATCAGACTTTCAGATAGGGCAAAAGTCAGTGAGCGTTCATATTTAAGTTCCAGAGCTATTCGCTCAATGAGTCCTTTAATATTTAGACGTTTTCAGTCAACTTTCTGGATTTTTGAAAATTTCACTTTTTGTGAAAATATCCACTAAATGAGGGAATAATATGTGTGAGGGTACCCCAGGAGAGTTCCACATCTGTGTGGGTAGAATATATATCCAGCGGGGGTAAAATTCAAAAAATTTGAAAACATTTTTTTTTTGGACTTAGTCATTTTTCTGGCGTTTATCAGACTTTCAGATAGGGCAAAAGTCAGTGAGCGTTCATATTTCAGTTCCAGAGCGATTCATCCAATGAGTCCTTGATATTTAGTAGTTTTCAGCCAATTTTCTGGATTTTTGAAAATTTCACTTTTTTGTGAAAATATCCACTAAATGAGGGAATAATATGTGTGAGGGTACCCCAGGAGAGTTCCACATCTGTGTGGGTAGAATATATATCCAGCGGGGGTAAAATTCAAAAAATTTGAAAACATTTTTTTTTTGGACTTAGTCATTTTTCTGGCGTTTATCAGACTTTCAGATAGGGGAAATGTCAGTGAGCGTTCCGATTTCAGTTCCAGAGCGATTCGCCCAATGAGTCCTTGTTATTTAGTCTTTTTCAGCTAATTTACTGGATTTTTGAAAATTTCACTTTTTTGTGAAAATATCCACTAAATGAGGGAATATGTGTGAGGGTACCCCAGGAGAGTTCCAAATGTGTGTGGGAAGAATATATATCCCACGGGGGTAAAATTGAAAAAAGTTTAACATTTTTTTTTTTGGACTTAGTCATTTTTCTGGCGTTTATCAGACTTTCAGATAGGGGAAATGTCAGTGAGCGTTCCGATTTCAGTTCCAGAGCGATTCGCCTTATGAGTCCTTGTTATTTAGTCTTTTTCAGCTAATTTTATGGATTTTTGAAAATTTCACTTTTTTGTGAAAATATCCACTAAATGAGGGAATAATATGTGTGAGCGTACCCCAGGAGAGTACAACATGTGTGTGGGTAGAATATATATCCAGCGGGGGTAAAATTCAAAAAATTTGAAAACATTTTTTTTTGGACTTAGTCATTTTTCTGGCGTTTATCAGACTTTCAGATAGGGCAAAAGTCAGTGAGCATTCCGATTTCAGTTCCAGAGCGATTCGCCCAATGAGTCCTTTAATAATTAGTCGTTTTTAGTTAACTTTCTGGATTTTTGAAAATTTCACTTTTTTGTGAAAATATCAACTAAATGAGGGAATAATATGTGTGAGGGTACCCCAGGAGAGTTCCAAATGTGTGTGCGTAGAATATATAGCCTACTGGGGTAAAATTGAAAAAAGTTGTAAAAATTTTTTTTTTGGACTTAGTCATTTTTCCGGCGTTTATCAGACTTTCAGATAGGGGAAATGTCAGTGAGCGTTCCGATTTCAGTTCCAGAGCGATTCGCCTTATGAGTCCTTGTTATTTAGTCTTTTTCAGCTAATTTTCTGGATTTTTGAAAATTTCACTTTTTTGTGAAAATATCCACTAAATGAGGGAATAATATGTGTGAGGGTACCCCAGGAGAGTTCCAAATGTGTGTGGGTAGAATATATATCCTACTGGGGTAAAATTGAAAAAAGTTGAAAAAATTTTTTTGGGGGACTTAGTCATTTTTCTGGCGTTTATCAGACTTTCAGATAGGGCAAAAGTCAGTGAGCGTTCATATTTCAGTTCCAGAGCGATTCATCCAATGAGTCCTTGATATTTAGTAGTTTTCAGCCAATTTTCTGGATTTTTGAAAATTTCACTTTTTTGTGAAAATATCCACTAAATGAGGGAATAATATGTGTGAGGGTTCCCCAGGAGAGTTCCAAATGTGTGTGGGAAGAATATATATCCCACGGGGGTAAAATTGAAAAAAGTTTAAAAATTTTTTTTTTGGACTTAGTCATTTTTCCGGCGTTTATCAGACTTTCAGATAGGGGAAATGTCAGTGAGCGTTCCGATTTCAGTTCCAGAGCGATTCGCCTTATGAGTCCTTGTTATTTAGTCTTTTTCAGCTAATTTTCTGGATTTTTGAAAATTTCACTTTTTTGTGAAAATATCCACTAAATGAGGGAATAATATGTGTGAGGGTACCCCAGGAGAGTTCCAAATGTGTGTGGGTAGAATATATATCCTACTGGGGTTAAATTGAAAAAATTTTTTTTTGGGACTTAGTCATTTTTCTGGCGTTTATCTGACTTTCAGATAGGGGAAATGTCAGTGAGCGTTCCGATTTCAGTTCCAGAGCGATTCGCCTTATGAGTCCTTGTTATTTAGTCTTTTTCAGCTAATTTTCTTGATTTTTGAAAATTTCACTTTTTTGTGAAAATATCCACTAAATGAGGGAATAATATGTGTGAGGGTACCCCAGGAGAGTTCCAAATGTGTGTGGGTAGAATATATATCCCACGGGGGTAAAATTGAAAAAAGTTGAAAATATATTTTTTTTCGACTTAGTCATTTTTCCTGCGTTCATCAGACTTTCAGATAGGGCAATTGTCAGTGAGCGTTCCGATTTCAGTTCCAGAGCGATTCGCCCAATGAGTCCTTTAATAATTAGTCGTTTTCAGTCAACTTTCTGGATTTTTGAAAATTTCACTTTTTTGTGAAAATATCCACTAAATGAGGGAATAATATGTGTGAGGGTACCCCAGGAGAGTTCCAAATGTGTGTGGGTAGAATATATATCCTACTGGGGTAAAATTGAAAAAAGTTGAAAAAAAATTTTTTTGGACAGTCATTTTTCTGGCGTTTATCAGACTTTCAGATAGGGGAAATGTCAGTGAACATTCCGATTTCAGTTCCAGAGCGATTCGCCCAATGAGTCCTTGATATTTAGTAGTTTTCAGCCAATATTTTGGATTTTTGAAAATTTCACTTTTTTGTGAAAATATACACTAAATAATGGAATAATATGTATGAGGGTACCCCAGGAGAGTTCCAAATGAGTGTGGGTAGAATATATATCCTACTGGGGTAAAATTGAAAAAAGTTGAAAAAATTTTTTTTTTGGGACTTAGTCATTTTTCTGCCGTTTATCAGACTTTCAGATAGGGGAAATGTCAGTGAGCGTTCTGATTTCAGTGCCAGAGCGATTCTCCCAATGAGTCCTTGATATTTAGTCGTTCTCAGCCAATATTTTAGATTTTTGAAAATTTCACTTTTTTGTGAAAATATCCACTAAATGATGGAATAATATGTGTGAGGGTACCCCAGGAGAGTTCCAAATGTGTGTGTGTAGAATATATATCCCACGTGGGTAAAATTGAAAAAAGTTGAAAAAAATTTTTTTTGGACAGTCATTTTTCTGGCGTTTATCAGACTTTCAGATAGGGGAAATGTGAGTGAACATTCCGATTTCAGTTCCAGAGCGATTCGCCCAATGAGTCCTTGATATTTAGGAGTTTTCAGCCAATATTTTAGATTTTTGAAAATTTCACTTTTTTGTGAAAATATACACTAAATGATGGAATAATATGTGTGAGGGTACCCCAGGAGCGCTCCACATGTGTGTGGGTAGAATATATATCCTACTGGGGTAAAATTGAAAAAAGTAAAAAAAAAATTTTTTTGGGACTTAGTCATTTTTCTGCCATTTATCAGACTTTCAGATAGGGGAAATGTCAGTGAGCGTTCAGATTTCAGTGCCAGAGCGATTCGCCCAATGAGTCCTTGATATTTAGTCGTTCTCAGCCAATATTTTGGATTTTTGAAAATTTCACTTTTTTGTGAAAATATCCACTAAATGAGGGAATAATATGTGTGAGGGTACCCCAGGAGAGTTCCAAATGTGTGTGGGTAGAATATATATCCTACTGGGGTAAAATTGAAAAAAGTTGAAAAAAAATTTTTTTGGACAGTCATTTTTCTGGCGTTTATCAGACTTTCAGATAGGGGAAATGTCAGTGAACATTCCGATTTCAGTTCCAGAGCGATTCGCCCAATGAGTCCTTGATATTTAGTAGTTTTCAGCCAATATTTTGGATTTTTGAAAATTTCACTTTTTTGTGAAAATATACACTAAATGATGGAATAATATGTGTGAGGGTACCCCAGGAGAGTTCCACATGTGTGTGGGTAGAATATATATCCTACTGGGGTAAAATTGAAAAAAGTTTAAAAATTTTTTTTTTGGGACTTAGTCATTTTTCTAGCGTTTATCAGACATTCAGATAGGGGAAATGTCAGTGAGCGTTCCGATTTCAGTTCCAGAGCGATTCGCCCAATGAGTCCTTGTTATTTAGTCTTTTTCAGCTAATTTTCTGGATTTTTGAAAATTTCACTTTTCTGTGAAAATATCCACTAAATGAGGGAATAATATGTGTGAGGGTACCCCAGGAGAGTTCCAAATGTGTGTGGGTAGAATATATATCCTACTGGGGTAAAATTGAAAAAAGTTGAAAAAAAAATTTTTTGGACAGTCATTTTTCTGGCGTTTATCAGACTTTCAGATAGGGGAAATGTCAGTGAACATTCCGATTTCAGTTCCAGAGCGATTCGCCCAATGAGTCCTTGATATTTAGTAGTTTTCAGCCAATATTTTGGATTTTTGAAAATTTCACTTTTTTGTGAAAATATACACAAATGATGGAATAATATGTGTGAGGGTACCCCAGGAGAGTTCCACATGTGTGTGGGTAGAATATATATCCTACTGGGGTAAAATTGAAAAAAGTTTAAAAATTTTTTTTTTGGGACTTAGTCATTTTTCTAGCGTTTATCAGACTTTCAGATAGGGGAAATGTCAGTGAGCGTTCCGATTTCAGTTCCAGAGCGATTCGCCCAATAAGTCCTTGTTATTTAGTCTTTTTTCAGCTAATTATCTGGATTTTTTTTCTGGATTTCAACGTTTTCTGGATTTTTGAAAATTTCACTTTTTTTGTGAAAATATCCACTAAATGAGGGAATAATATGTGTGAGGGTACACCAGGAGAGTTACAAATGTGTGTGGGTATAATATATAAGAATAAGATAAGAATGAAGTGATCAACCAGAGTCAGCATGGGTTTGTAACTAACAAGTCATGTCAGACTAACTTAATTTCCTTCTATGACAGAATCACTGACTGGGTGTATCAGGGAAATGCTGTAGATATAGTATATCTTGACTTCAGCAAAGCATTTGACAAAGTATCTCACACCATCCTTATTGAAAAAATGACCAAGTATGCAATGGACCAGGCAACTGTTAGGTGGATTCATAACTGGCTTAGTGATCGGGCTCAAAGGGTGGTTGTAAATGGCTTCACATCCAGCTGGATGAATGTCTCAAGTGGGGTACCACAGGGCTCCGTCCTGGGATCTGTATTGTTCAACATCTTTATCAATGATTTAGATGAAGGAATTGAGGGTAAACTGATTAAATTTGCTGATGACACAAAGCTAGGAGGGATAGCTAATACTAGAGAAGAGAGAGGGAAGATTCAAAAAGACCTAAATAAACTGGAGCAGTGGGCAGCAGCCAACAGAATGGTTTTTAACAGGGAAAAATGCAAAGTACTACATCTGGGCAATAAAAATGAAAAAAGCATATACAGAATGGGAGGAATAGAGCTAAGCAACAGTACATGTGAAAAAGACTTAGGTATACTAATAGATTATAGACTGAACATGAGTCAACAGTGTGATGCAGCAGCAAAAAAGGCAAATACAATTCTGGGATGTATTAACAGAAGCATACAGTCTAGATCACGTGAAGTCATTATCGGTCTTTACTCCTCTTTGGTCAGACCTCATCTGGAATACTGTGTACAGTTTTGGGCACCACATTTTAAAAAAGACATAGACAAACTGGAGCAAGTTCAGAGAAGAGCGACCAGAATGGTGACTGGTCTGCAAACCATGTCCTATGAGGAACGGTTGCAGGATTTGGGAATGTTTAGCTTGCAAAAAAGAAGACTGAGAGGAGACTTAATAGCTGTCTACAAATATGTCAAGGGCTGTCACATTGTAGAAGGATCATCTTTATTCTCATTTGCACAAGGAAAGACTAGAAGCAATGGGATGAAACTAAATGGGAGGAGACACAGATTAGATATTAGAAAAAACTTTTTGACAGTTAGGGTGGAACAGGCTGCCACGAGAGGTGGTGAGTTCCCCTTCAATGGACGTCTTCAAACAGAGGCTGGACAGAAATCTGTCTGAGATGATTTAGTGAATCCTGCTTTGAGCAGGGGGTTGGACCAGATGACCCAGGAGGTCCCCTCCAACTCTACCATTCTATGATTCTATGATTCTATATATCCCACGGGGGTAAAATTGAAAGAAGTTGAAAAAAATTTTTTTTTGGACTTAGTCATTTTTCTGCCATTTATCAGACTTTCAGATAGGGGAAATGTCAGTGAGCGTTCCGATTTCAGTTCCAGAGCGATTCGCCCAATGAGTCCTTGTTATTTAGTCTTTTTCAGCTAATTTTCTGGATTTTTGAAAATTTCAATTTTTTGTGAAAATATCCACTAAATGAGGGAATAATATGTGTGAGGGTACCCCAGGAGAGTTCCAAATGTGTGTGGGAAGAATATATTTCCCACGGGGGTAAAATTGAAAAAAGTTTTAAAAAATTTTTTTTGGACTTAGTAATTTTTCCGGTGTTTATCAGACTTTCAGAGAGGGGAAATGGCAGTGAGCGTTCCGATTTCAGTTCCAGAGTGATTCGCCTTATGAGTCCTTGTTATTTAGTCTTTTTCAGCTCAGCTAATTTTCTGGATTTTTGAAAATTTCACTTTTTTGTGAAAATATCCACTAAATGAGGGAATAATATGTGTGAGGGTACCCCAGGAGAGTTCCAAATGTGTGTGGGTAGAATATATATCCTACTGAGGTAAAATTGAAAAAAGTTGAAAAAAAAATTTTTTGGACATAGTCATTTTTCTGGCGTTTATCAGACTTTCAGATAGGGGAAATGTCAGTGAGCGTTCCGATTTCAGTTCCAGAGCGATTCGCCCAATGAGTCCATGAATAATTAGTCGTTTTCAGTCAACTTTCTGGATTTTTGAAAATTTCACTTTTTGTGAAAATATCAACTAAATGAGGGAATAATATGTGTGAGGGTACCCCAGGAGAGTTCCAAATGTGTGTGGGTAGAATATATATCCTACTGGGGTAAAATTGAAAAAAGTTGAAAATATTTTATTTTTGGACTTAGTCATTTTTCCGGCTTTTATCAGACTTTCAGATAGGGCAAATGTCAGTGAGCGTTTCGATTTCAGTTCCAGAGCGATTCGCTCAATGAGTCCTTTAATATTTAGTCGTTTTCAGCCAATATTTTGGATTTTTGAAAATTTCACTTTTTTGTGAAAATATACACTAAATAATGGAATAATATGTGTGAGGGTACCCCAGGAGAGTTCCAAATGAGTGTGGGTAGAATATATATCCTACTGGGGTAAAATTGAAAAAAGTTGAAAAAATTTTTTTTTTGGGACTTAGTCATTTTTCTGCCGTTTATCAGACTTTCAGATAGGGGAAATGTCAGTGAGCGTTCTGATTTCAGTTCCAGAGCGATTCGCCCAATGAGTCCTTGATATTTAGGAGTTTTCAGCCAATATTTTAGATTTTTGAAAATTTCACTTTTTTGTGAAAATATACACTAAATGATGGAATAATATGTGTGAGGGTACCCCAGGAGCGCTCCACATGTGTGTGGGTAGAATATATATCCTACTGGGGTAAAATTGAAAAAAGTTTAAAAATTTTTTTTTTGGGACTTAGTCATTTTTCTAGCGTTTATCAGACTTTCAGATAGGGGAAATGTCAGTGAGCGTTCCGATTTCAGTTCCAGAGCGATTCGCCCAATGAGTCCTTGTTATTTAGTCTTTTTCAGCTAATTTTCTGGATTTTTGAAAATTTCACTTTTTTGTGAAAATATCCACTAAATGAGGGAATAATATGTGTGAGGGTACCCCAGGAGAGTTCCAAATGTGTGTGGGTAGAATATATATCCTACTGGGGTAAAATTGAAAAAAGTTGAAAAAAAATTTTTTGGGACAGTCATTTTTCTGGCGTTTATCAGACTTTCAGATAGGGGAAATGTCAGTGAACATTCCGATTTCAGTTCCAGAGCGATTCGCCCAATGAGTCCTTGATATTTAGTAGTTTTCAGCCAATATTTTGGATTTTTGAAAATTTCACTTTTTTGTGAAAATATACACAAATGATGGAATAATATGTGTGAGGGTACCCCAGGAGAGTTCCACATGTGTGTGGGTAGAATATATATCCTACTGGGGTAAAATTGAAAAAAGTTTAAAAATTTTTTTTTTGGGACTTAGTCATTTTTCTAGCGTTTATCAGACTTTCAGATAGGGGAAATGTCAGTGAGCGTTCCGATTTCAGTTCCAGAGCGATTCGCCCAATGAGTCCTTGTTATTCAGTCTTTTTCAGCTAATTTTCTGGATTTTTGAAAATTTCACTTTTTTGTGAAAATATCCACTAAATGAGGGAATAATATGTGTGAGGGTACCCCAGGAGAGTTCCAAATGTGTGTGGGTAGAATATATATCCTACTGGGGTAAAATTGAAAAAAGTTGAAAAAAAATTTTTTTGGACAGTCATTTTTCTGGCGTTTATCAGACTTTCAGATAGGGGAAATGTCAGTGAACATTCCGATTTCAGTTCCAGAGCGATTCGCCCAATGAGTCCTTGATATTTAGTAGTTTTCAGCCAATATTTTGGATTTTTGAAAATTTCACTTTTTTGTGAAAATATACACAAATGATGGAATAATATGTGTGAGGGTACCCCAGGAGAGTTCCACATGTGTGTGGGTAGAATATATATCCTACTGGGGTAAAATTGAAAAAAGTTTAAAAATTTTTTTTTTGGGACTTAGTCATTTTTCCAGCGTTTATCAGACTTTCAGATAGGGGAAATGTCAGTGAGCGTTCCGATTTCAGTTCCAGAGCGATTCGCCCAATGAGTCCTTGTTATTTAGTCTTTTTTCAGCTAATTTTCTGGATTTTTTTTCTGGATTTCAACGTTTTCTGGATTTTTGAAAATTTCACTTTTTTAGTGAAAATATCCACTAAATGAGGGAATAATATGTGTGAGGGTACACCAGGAGAGTTACAAATGTGTGTGGGTATAATATATAAGAATAAGATGAGAATGAAGTGATCAACCAGAGTCAGCATGGGTTTGTAACTAACAAGTCATGTCAGACTAACTTAATTTCCTTCTATGACAGAATCACTGACTGGGTGTATCAGGGAAATGCTGTAGATATAGTATATCTTGACTTCAGCAAAGCATTTGACAAAGTATCTCACACCATCCTTATTGAAAAAATGACCAAGTATGCAATGGACCAGGCAACTGTTAGGTGGATTCATAACTGGCTTAGTGATCGGGCTCAAAGGGTGGTTGTAAATGGCTTCACATCCAGCTGGATGAATGTCTCAAGTGGGGTACCACAGGGCTCCGTCCTGGGATCTGTATTGTTCAACATCTTTATCAATGATTTAGATGAAGGAATTGAGGGTAAACTGATTAAATTTGCTGATGACACAAAGCTAGGAGGGATAGCTAATACTAGAGAAGAGAGAGGGAAGATTCAAAAAGACCTAAATAAACTGGAGCAGTGGGCAGCAGCCAACAGAATGGTTTTTAACAGGGAAAAATGCAAAGTACTACATCTGGGCAATAAAAATGAAAAAAGCATATACAGAATGGGAGGAATAGAGCTAAGCAACAGTACATGTGAAAAAGACTTAGGTATACTAATAGATCATAGACTGAACATGAGTCAACAGTGTGATGCAGCAGCAAAAAAGGCAAATACAATTCTGGGATGTATTAACAGAAGCATACAGTCTAGATCACGTGAAGTCATTATCGGTCTTTACTCCTCTTTGGTCAGACCTCATCTGGAATACTGTGTACAGTTTTGGGCACCACATTTTAAAAAAGACATAGACAAACTGGAGCAAGTTCAGAGAAGAGCGACCAGAATGGTGACTGGTCTGCAAACCATGTCCTATGAGGAACGGTTGCAGGATTTGGGAATGTTTAGCTTGCAAAAAAGAAGACTGAGAGGAGACTTAATAGCTGTCTACAAATATGTCAAGGGCTGTCACATTGTAGAAGGATCATCTTTATTCTCATTTGCACAAGGAAAGACTAGAAGCAATGGGATGAAACTAAATGGGAGGAGACACAGATTAGATATTAGAAAAAACTTTTTGACAGTTAGGGTGGAACAGGCTGGCACGAGAGGTGGTGAGTTCCCCTTCAATGGACGTCTTCAAACAGAGGCTGGACAGAAATCTGTCTGAGATGATTTAGTGAATCCTGCTTTGAGCAGGGGGTTGGACCAGATGACCCAGGAGGTCCCCTCCAACTCTACCATTCTATGATTCTATGATTCTATGATTCTATATATCCCACGGGGGTAAAATTGAAAGAAGTTGAAAAAAATTTTTTTTTGGACTTAGTCATTTTTCTGCCATTTATCAGACTTTCAGATAGGGGAAATGTCAGTGAGCGTTCCGATTTCAGTTCCAGAGCGATTCGCCCAATGAGTCCTTGTTATTTAGTCTTTTTCAGCTAATTTTCTGGATTTTTGAAAATTTCAATTTTTTGTGAAAATATCCACTAAATGAGGGAATAATATGTGTGAGGGTACCCCAGGAGAGTTCCAAATGTGTGTGGGAAGAATATATTTCCCACGGGGGTAAAATTGAAAAAAGTTTTAAAAAATTTTTTTTGGACTTAGTAATTTTTCCGGTGTTTATCAGACTTTCAGAGAGGGGAAATGGCAGTGAGCGTTCCGATTTCAGTTCCAGAGTGATTCGCCTTATGAGTCCTTGTTATTTAGTCTTTTTCAGCTAATTTTCTGGATTTTTGAAAATTTCACTTTTTTGTGAAAATATCCACTAAATGAGGGAATAATATGTGTGAGGGTACCCCAGGAGAGTTCCAAATGTGTGTGGGTAGAATATATATCCCACGGGGGTAAAATTTTAAAAAGTTGAAAAAAAATTTTTTTGGACATAGTCATTTTTCTGGCGTTTATCAGACTTTCAGATAGGGGAAATGTCAGTGAACATTCCGATTTCAGTTCCAGAGCGATTCGCCCAATGAGTCCTTGATATTTAGTAGTTTTCAGCCAATATTTTGGATTTTTGAAAATTTCACTTTTTTGTGAAAATATCCACAAAATGATGGAATAATATGTGTGAGGGTACCCCAGGAGAGTTCCAAATGTGTGTGGGTAGAATATATATTCCACGGGGGTAAAATTGAAAAAAGTTGAAAAAATTTTTTTTTTGACATAGTCATTTTTCTGGCGTTTATCAGACTTTCAGATATGGGAAATGTCAGTGAACATTCCGATTTCAGTTCCAGAGCGATTCGCCCAATGAGTCCATGAATAATTAGTCGTTTTCAGTCAACTTTCTGGATTTTTGAAAATTTCACTTTTTGTGAAAATATCAACTAAATGAGGGAATAATATGTGTGAGGGTACCCCAGGAGAGTTCCAAATGTGTGTGGGTAGAATATATATCCTACTGGGGTAAAATTGAAAAAAGTTGAAAATATTTTATTTTTGGACTTAGTCATTTTTCCGGCTTTTATCAGACTTTCAGATAGGGCAAATGTCAGTGAGCGTTCCGATTTCAGTTCCAGAGCGATTCGCTCAATGAGTCCTTTAATATTTAGTCGTTTTCAGTCAACTTTCTGGATTTTTGAAAATTTCACTTTTTTGTGAAAATATCCACTAAATGAGGGAATAATATGTGTGAGGGTACCCCAGGAGAGTTCCAAATGAGTGTGGGTAGAATATATATCCTACTGGGGTAAAATTGAAAAAAGTTGAAAAAAATTTTTTTTGGACATAGTCATTTTTCTGCCGTTTATCAGACTTTCAGATAGGGGAAATGTCAGTGAACATTCCGATTTCAGTTCCAGAGCGATTCGCCCAATGAGTCCTTGATATTTAGGAGTTTTCAGCCAATATTTTGGATTTTTGAAAATTTCACTTTTTTGTGAAAATATACACTAAATGATGGAATAATATGTGTAAGGGTACCCCAGGAGCGCTCCACATGTGTGTGGGTAGAATATATATCCTACTGGGGTAAAATTGAAAAAAGTTAAAAAAAATTTTTTTGGGGACTTAGTCATTTTTCTGCCGTTTATCAGACTTTCAGATAGGGGAAGTGTCAGTGAGCGTTCCGATTTCAATTCCAGAGCGATTCGCGCAATGAGTCCTTGTTATTTAGTCTTTTTCAGCTAATTTTCTGGATTTTTGAAAATTTCACTTTTTTGTTAAAATATCCACTAAATGAGGGAATAATATGTGTGAGGGTACCCCAGGAGAGTTCCAAATGTGTGTGGGTAGAATATATATCCTACTGGGGTAAAATTGAAAAAAGTTGAAAAAAAATTTTTTTGGACAGTCATTTTTCTGCCGTTTATCAGACTTTTAGATAGGGGAAATGTCAGTGAACATTCCGATTTTAGTTCCAGAGCGATTCGCCCAATGAGTCCTTGATATTTAGTAGTTTTCAGCCAATATTTTGGATTTTTGAAAATTTCACTTTTTTGTGAAAATATACACTAAATGATGGAATAATATGTGTGAGGGTACCCCAGGAGAGTTCCACATGTGTGTGGGTAGAATATATATCCTACTGGGGTAAAATTGAAAAAAGTTTAAAAATTTTTTTTTTGGGACTTAGTCATTTTTCTAGCGTTTATCAGACTTTCAGATAGGGGAAATGTCAGTGAGCGTTCCGATTTCAGTTCCAGAGCGATTCGCCCAATGAGTCCTTTTTATTTAGTCTTTTTTCAGCTAATTTTCTGTATTTTTTTTCTGGATTTCAACATTTTCTGGATTTTTGAAAATTTCACTTTTTTTGTGAAAATATCCACTAAATGAGGGAATAATATGTGTGAGGGTACCCCAGGAGAGTTACAAATGTGTGTGGGTATAATATATAAGAATAAGATAAGAATGAAGTGATTAACCAGAGTCAGCATGGGTTTGTAACTAACAAGTCATGTCAGACTAACTTAATTTCCTTCTATGACAGAATCACTGACTGGGTGTATCAGGGAAATGCTGTAGATATAGTATATCTTGACTTCAGCAAAGCATTTGACAAAGTATCTCACACCATCCTTATTGAAAAAATGACCAAGTATGCAATGGACCAGGCAACTGTTAGGTGGATTCATAACTGGCTTAGTGATCGGACTCAAAGGGTGGTTGTAAATGGCTTCACATCCAGCTGGATGAATGTCTCAAGTGGGCTACCACAGGGCTCCGTCCTGGGACCTGTATTGTTCAACATCTTTATCAATGATTTAGATGAAGGAATTGAGGGTAAACTGATTAAATTTGCTGATGACACAAAGCTAGGAGGGATAGCTAATACTAGAGAAGAGAGAGGGAAGATTCAAAAAGACCTAAATAAACTGGAGCAGTGGGCAGCAGCCAACAGAATGGTTTTTAACAGGGAAAAATGCAAAGTACTACATCTGGGCAATAAAAATGAAAAAAGCATATACAGAATGGGAGGAATAGAGCTAAGCAACAGTACATGTGAAAAAGACTTAGGTATACTAATAGATCATAGACTGAACATGAGTCAACAGTGTGATGCAGCAGCAAAAAGGCAAATACAATTCTGGGATGTATTAACAGAAGCATACAGTCTAGATCACGTGAAGTCATTATCGGTCTTTACTCCTCTTTGGTCAGACCTCATCTGGAATACTGTGTACAGTTTTGGGCACCACATTTTAAAAAAGACATAGACAAACTGGAGCAAGTTCAGAGAAGAGCGACCAGAATGGTGACTGGTCTGCAAACCATGTCCTATGAGGAACGGTTGCAGGATTTGGGAATGTTTAGCTTGCAAAAAAGAAGACTGAGAGGAGACTTAATAGCTGTCTACAAATATGTCAAGGGCTGTCACATTGTAGAAGGATCATCTTTATTCTCATTTGCACAAGGAAAGACTAGAAGCAATGGGATGAAACTAAATGGGAGGAGACACAGATTAGATATTAGAAAAAACTTTTTGACAGTTAGGGTGGAACAGGCTGCCACGAGAGGTGGTGAGTTCCCCTTCAATGGACGTCTTCAAACAGAGGCTGGACAGAAATCTGTCTGAGATGATTTAGTGAATCCTGCTTTGAGCAGGGGGTTGGACCAGATGACCCAGGAGGTCCCCTCCAACTCTACCATTCTATGATTCTATGATTCTATGATTCTATATATCCCACGGGGGTAAAATTGAAAGAAGTTGAAAAAAATTTTTTTTTGGACTTAGTCATTTTTCTGCCATTTATCAGACTTTCAGATAGGGGAAATGTCAGTGAGCGTTCCGATTTCAGTTCCAGAGCGATTCGCCCAATGAGTCCTTGTTATTTAGTCTTTTTCAGCTAATTTTCTGGATTTTTGAAAATTTCACTTTTTTGTGAAAATATCCACTAAATGAGGGAATAATATGTGTGAGGGTACCCCAGGAGAGTTCCACATGTGTGTGGGTAGAATATATATCCTACTGGGGTAAAATTGAAAAAAGTTTAAAAAATTTTTTTTGGGGACTTAGTCATTTTTCTAGCGTTTATCAGACTTTCAGATAGGGGAAATGTCAGTGAGTGTTCCGATTTCAGTTCCAGAGCGATTCGCCCAATGAGTCCTTGTTATTTAGTCTTTTTCAGCTAATTTTCTGGATTTCTGAAAATTTCACTTTTTTGTGAAAATATCCACTAAATGAGGGAATAATATGTGTGAGGGTACCCCAGGAGAGTTACAAATGTGTGTGGGTATAATATATATCCCAAGGGGGTCAAATTGAAAGAAGTTGAAAAAAATTTTTTTTTGGACTTAGTCATTTTTCTGCCATTAATCAGACTTTCAGATAGGGGAAATGTCAGTGAGCGTTCCGATTTCAGTTCCAGAGTGATTCGGCCAATGAGTCCTTGTTATTTAGTCTTTTTCAGCTAATTTTCTGGATTTTTGAAAATTTCACTTTTTTGTGAAAATAACCACTAAATGAGGGAAAAATATGTGTGAGGGTACCCCAGGAGAGTTACAAATGTGTGTGGGTATAATATATATCCCACTGGGGTAAAATTGAAAGAAGTTGAAAAAAATTTTTTTTTGGACTTAGTCATTTATCAGACTTTCAGATAGGGGAAATGTCATTGATCGTTCCGATTTCAGCTCCAGAGCGATTCGCCCAATGAGTCCTTGTTATTTAGTCGTTTTCAGTCAACTTTCTGGATTTTTGAAAATTTCACTTTTTTGTGAAAATATCCACTAAATGAGGGAATAATATGTGTGAGGGTACCCCAGGAGAGTTCCAAATGTGTGTGGGTAATCCACGGGGGTAAAATTGAAAAAAGTTGAAAATATTTTTTTTTTGGACTTAGTAATTTTTCCGGTTTTTATCAGACTTTCAGATAGGGCAAATGTCAGAGAGCGTTCCGATTTCAGTTCCAGAGCGATTCGCTCAATGAGTCCTTTAATATTTAGTCGTTTTCAGTCAACTTTCTGGATTTTTGAAAATTTCACTTTTTTGTGAAAATATCCACTAAATGAGGGAATAATATCTGTGAGGGTACCCCAGGAGAGTTCCAAATGTGTGTGGGCAGAATATATATCCCACGAAGGTAAAATTGAAAAAAGTTGAAAAAAAATTTTTTTTGGACATAGTCATTTTTCTGGCGTTTATCAGACTTTCAGATAGGGGAAATGTCAGTGAACATTCCGATTTCAGTTCCAGAGCGATTCGCTCAATGAGTCCTTGATATTTAGGAGTTTTCAGCCAATATTTTGGATTTTTGAAAATTTCACTTTTTTGTGAAAATATACACTAAATGATGGAATAATATGTGTGAGGGTACCCCAGGAGCGCTCCACATGTGTGTGGGTAGAATATATATCCCATTGGGGTAAAATTGAAAAAAGTTAAAAAAAAATTTTTTGGGACTTAGTCATTTTTCTGCCATTTATCAGACTTTCAGATAGGGGAAATGTCAGTAAGCGTTCCGATTTCAGTTTCAGAGTGATTCGCCCAATGAGTCCTTGTTATTTAGTCTTTTTCAGCTAATTTTCTGGATTTTTGAAAATTTCACTTTTTTGTGAAAATATCCACTAAATGAGGGGATAATATGTGTGAGGGTACCCCAGGAGAGTTACAAATGTGTGTGGGTATAATATATATCCCACTGGGGTAAAATTGAAAGAAGTTGAAAAAAATTTTTTTTTGGACTTAGTCATTTATCAGACTTTCAGATAGGGGAAATGTCAGTCAACATTCCGATTTCAGTTCCAGAGCGATTCGCCCAATGAGTCCTTGATATTTAGTAGTTTTCAGCCAATATTTTGGATTTTTGAAAATTTCACTTTTTTGTGAAAATAAACACTAAATGATGGAATAATATGTGTGAGGATACTCCAGGAGAGCTCCACATGTGTGTGGGTAGAATATATATCCTACTGGGGTAAAATTGAAAAAAGTTGAAAATATTTTTTTTTTGGACTGTCATTTTTCTAGCGTTTATCAGACTTTCAGATAGGGGAAATGTCAGTGAGCGTTCCGATTTCAGTTCCAGAGCAATTCCCCAATGAGTGCTTGTTATTTAGTCTTTTTCAGCTAGTTTTCTGGATTTTTTTTTCTGGATTTCGACGTTTTCTGGATTTTTGAAAATTTCACTTTTTTGTGAAAATATCCACTAAATGAGGGAATAATATGTGTGAGGGTACCCCAGGAGAGTTCCAAATGTGTGTGGGAAGAATATATATCCCACGGGGGTAAAATTGAAAAAAGTTGAACAATTTTTTTTTTGGACTTAGTCATTTTTCCAGCGTTTATCAGACTTTCAGATAGGGGAAATGTCAGTGAGCGTTCCGATTTCAGTTCCAGAGCGATTCGCCCAATGAGTCCTTGATATTTAGTCGTTTTCAGCCAATTTTCTGGATTTTTGAAAATTTCACTTTTTTGTGAAAATATCCACTAAATGAGGGGATAATATGTGTGAGGGTACCCCAGGAGAGTTACAAATGTGTGTGGGTATAATATATATCCCACTGGGGTAAAATTGAAAGAAGTTGAAAAAAATTTTTTTTTGGACTTAGTCATTTATCAGACTTTCAGATAGGGGAAATGTCAGTCAACATTCCGATTTCAGTTCCAGAGCGATTCGCCCAATGAGTCCTTGATATTTAGTAGTTTTCAGACAATATTTTGGATTTTTGAAAATTTCACTTTTTTGTGAAAATATACACTAAATGATGGAATAATATGTGTGAGGATACTCCAGGAGAGCTCCACATGTGTGTGGGTAGAATATATATCCTACTGGGGTAAAATTGAAAAAAGTTGAAAATATTTTTTTTTTGGACTGTCATTTTTCTAGCGTTTATCAGACTTTCAGATAGGGGAAATGTCAGTGAGCGTTCCGATTTCAGTTCCAGAGCAATTCGCCCAATGAGTGCTTGTTATTTAGTCTTTTTCAGCTAGTTTTCTGGATTTTTTTTCTGGATTTCGACGTTTTCTAGATTTTTGAAAATTTCACTTTTTTGTGAAAATTTCCACTTAATGAGGGAATAATATCTGTGAGGGTACCCCAGGAGAGTTCCAAATGTGTGTGGGCAGAATATATATCCCACGGGGGTAAAATAGAAAAAAGTTGAAAAAAATTTTTTTTGGACATAGTCATTTTTCTGGCGTTTATCAGACTTTCAGATAGGGGAAATGTCAGTGAACATTCCGATTTCAGTTCCAGAGCGATTCGCCCAATGAGTCCTTGTTATTTAGTCTTTTTTAGCTAAATTTCTGGATTTTTGAAAATTTCACTTTTTTGTGAAAATATCCACTAAATGAGGGAATAATATGTGTGAGGGTACCCCAGGAGAGATCCAAATGTGTGTGGGAAGAATATATTTCCCACGGGGGTAAAATTGAAAAAAGTTTAAAAAATTTTTTTTGGATTTAGTAATTTTTCCGGCGTTTATCAGACTTTCAGATAGGAGAAATGTCAGTGAGTGTTCCGATTTCAATTCCAGAGAGATTCGCCCAATGAGTCCTTGATATTTAGTCTTTTTCAGCTAATTTTCTGGATTTTTGAAAATTTCACTTTTTTGTGAAAATATCCACTAAATAAGGGAATAATATGTGTGAGGGTACCCCAGGAGAGTTCCAAATGTGTGTGGGTATAATATATATCCCACTGGGGTAAAATTGAAAGAAGTTGAAAAAAATTTATTTTTGGACTTAGTCATTTATCAGACTTTCAGATAGGGGAAATGTCATTGAGCGTTCCGATTTCAGTTCCAGAGCGATTCGCCCAATGAGTCCTTGTTATTTAGTCGTTTTCAGTCAACTTTCTGGATTTTTGAAAATTTCACTTTTTTGTGAAAATATCCACTAAATGAGGGAATAATATGTGTGAGGGTACCCCAGGAGAGTTCCAAATGTGTGTGGGTAGAATATATATCCCACGGGGGGTAAAATTGAAAGAAGTTGAAAAAAATTTATTTTTGGACTTAGTCATTTATCAGACTTTCAGATAGGGCAAATGTCAGAGAGCGTTTCGATTTCAGTTCCAGAGCGATTCGCTCAATGAGTCCTTTAATATTTAGTCGTTTTCAGTCAACTTTCTGGATTTTTGAAAATTTCACTTTTTTGTGAAAATATACACTAAATGATGGAATAATATGTGTGAGGGTACCCCAGGAGCGCTCCACATGTGTGTGGGTAGAATATATATCCTACTGGGGTAAAGTTGAAAAAAGTTAAAAAAATTTTTTTTGGGGCATAGTCATTTTTCTGGCGTTTATCAGACTTTCAGATAGGGGAAATGTCAATAAGCGTTCCGATGTCAGTTCCAGAGCGATTCGCCCAATGAGTCCTTGTTATTTAGTCTTTTTCAGCTAATTTTCTGGATTTTTGAAAATTTCACTTTTTTCTGAAAATATCCACTAAATGACGGAATAATATGTGTGCGGGTACCCCAGGAGAGTTACAAATGTGTGTGGGTATAATATATATCCCACGGGTGTAAAATTGAAAGAAGTTTAAAAAAAATTTTTTTTGGACTTAGTCATTTTTCTGCCATTTATCAGACTTTCAGATAGGGGAAATGTCAGTGAGCGTTCCGATTTCATTTTCAGAACGATTCGCCCAATGAGTCCTTGTTATTTAGTCTTTTTCAGGTAATTTTCTGGATTTTTGAAAATTTCACTTTTTTGTGAAAATATCCACTAAATGAGGGAATAATATGTGTGAGGGTACCCCAGGAGAGTTCCACATGTGTGTGGGTAGAATATATATCCAGCGGGGGTAAAATTCAAAAAAGTTGAAAAAATATTTTTTTTGGACTTAGTCATTTTTCCGGCGTTTCTCAGACTTTCAGATAGGGGAAATGTCAGTGAGCGTTCCGATTTCAGTTCCAGAGCGATTCGCCCAATGAGTCTTTGATATTTAGTCGTTTTCAGCCAATTTTCTGGATTTTTGAACATTTCACTTTTTTGTGAAAATATCCACTAAATGAGGGAATAATATGTGTGAGGGTACCCCAGGAGAGTTCCAAATGTGTGTGCGTAGAATATATATCCAGCGGGGGTAAAATTCAAAAAATTTGAAAACATTTTTTTTTTGGACTTAGTCATTTTTCCGGCGTCTATCAGACTTTCAGATAGGGGAAATGTCAGTGAGCGTTCCGATTTCAGTTCCAGAGCGATTCGCCCAATGAGTCCTTGTTATTTAGTCTTTTTCAGCTAATTTTCTGGATTTTTGAAAATTTCACTTTTTTGTGAAAATATCCACTAAATGAGGGATTAATATGTGTGAGGGTACCCCAGGAGAGTTACAAATGTGTGTGGGTATAATATATATCCCACGGGGGTAAAATTGAAAGAAGTGGAAAAAAATTTTTTTTTGACTTAGTCATTTTTTTGCCATTTATCAGACTTTCAGATCGGGGAAATGTCAGTGAGCGTTCCGATTTCAGTTCCAGAGCGATTCGCCCAATGAGTCCTTGTTATTTAGTCTTTTTCAGCTAATTTTCTGGATTTTTGAAAATTTCACTTTTTTGTGAAAATATCCACTAAATGAGGGAATAATATGTGTGAGGGTACCCCAGGAGAGTTCCAAATGTGTGTGGGTAGAATATATATCCCACGGGGGTAAAATTGAAAGAAATTGAAACAAACTTTTTTTTGGACTTAGTCATTTTTCCGACGTTTATCAGACTTTCAGATAGGGGAAATGTCAGTGAGGATTCCGATTTCAGTTCCAGAGCGATTCGCCCAATGAGTCCTTGTTATTTAGTCTTTTTCAGCTAATTTTCTGGATTTTTGAAAATTTCACTTTTTTGTGAAAACATCCACTAAATGAGGAAATAATATGTGTGAGGGTACCCCAGGAGAGTCCCAAATGTGTGTGGGTAGAATATATACCCAGCGGGGGTAAAATTCAAAAAAGTTGAAAACATTTTTTTTTTGGACTTAGTCATTTTTCCGGCGTTTATCAGACTTTCAGATAGGGCAAATGTCAGTGAGCGCTCCGATTTCAGTTCCAGAGCGATTCGCCCAATAAGTCCTTGTTATTTAGTCTTTTTCAGCTAATTTTCTGGATTTTTGAAAATTTCACTTTTTTGTGAAAATATCCACTAAATGAGGGAATAATATGTGTGAGGGTACCCCAGGAAAGTTCCAAATGTGTGTCGGTAGAATATATATCCAGCGGGGGTAAAATTCAAAAAAGTTGAAAACATTTTTTTTTTGGACTTAGTCATTTTTCCGGCGTTTCTCAGACTTTCAGATAGGGGAAATGTCAGTGAGCGTTCCGATTTCAGTTCCAGAGCGATTCGCCCAATGAGTCCTTGTTATTTAGTCTTTTTCAGCTAATTTTCTGGATTTTTGAAAATTTCACTTTTTTGTGAAAATATCCACTAAATGAGGGATTAATATGTGTGAGGGTACCCCAGGAGAGTTACAAATGTGTGTGGGTATAATATATATCCCACGGGGGTAAAATTGAAAGAAATTGAAACAAATTTTTTTGTGGACTTAGTCATTTTTCCGACGTTTATCAGACTTTCAGATAGGGGAAATGTCAGTGAGGATTCCGATTTCAGTTCCAGAGCGATTCGCCCCATGAGTCCTTGTTATTTAGTCTTTTTCAGCTAATTTTCTGGATTTTTGAAAATTTCTCTTTTTTGTGAAAATATCCACTAAATGAGGGATTAATATGTGTGAGGGTACCCCAGGAGAGTTACAAATGTGTGTGGGTATAATATATATCCCACGGGGGTAAAATTGAAAGAAGTGGAAAAAATTTTTTTTTTGACTTAGTCATTTTTTTGCCATTTATCAGACTTTCAGATCGGGGAAATGTCAGTGAGAGTTCCGATTTCAGTTCCAGAGCGATTCGCCCAATGAGTCCTTGTTATTTAGTCTTTTTCAGCTAATTTTCTGGATTTTTGAACATTTCACTTTTTTGTGAAAATATCCACTAAATGAGGGAATAATATGTGTGAGGGTACCCCAGGAGAGTTCCAAATGTGTGTGGGTAGAATATATATCCCACGGGGGTAAAATTGAAAGAAATTGAAACAAATTTTTTTTTTGGACTTAGTCATTTTTCCGACGTTTATCAGACTTTCAGATAGCGGAAATGTCAGTGAGCGTTCCGATTTCAGTTCCAGAGCGATTCGCCCAATGAGTCCTTGTTATTTAGTCTTTTTCAGCTAATTTTCTGGATTTTTGAAAATTTCACTTTTTTGTGAAAATATCCACTAAATGAGGGAATAATATGTGTGAGGGTACCCCAGGAAAGTTCCAAATGTGTGTCGGTAGAATATATATCCAGCGGGGGTAAAATTCAAAAAAGTTGAAAAAAATTTTTTTTTGGACTTAGTCATTTTTCCGGCGTTTCTCAGACTTTCAGATAGGGGAAATGTCAGTGAGCATTCCGATTTCAGTTCCAGAGCGATTCGCCCAATGAGTCTTTGATATTTAGTCGTTTTCAGCCAATTTTCTGGATTTTTGAACATTTCACTTTTTTGTGAAAATATCCACTAAATGAGGGAATAATATGTGTGAGGGTACCCCAGGAGAGTTCCAAATGTGTGTGCGTAGAATATATATCCAGCGGGGGTAAAATTCAAAAAATTTGAAAAATTTTTTTTTTGGACTTAGTCATTTTTCCGCCATTTATCAGACTTTCAGATCGGGGAAATGTCAGTGAGCGTTCCAATTTCAGTTCCAGAGCGATTCGCCCAATGAGTCCTTGTTATTTAGTCTTTTTCAGCTAATTTTCTGGATTTTTGAAAATTTCACTTTTTTGTGAAAATATCCACTAAATGAGGGAATAATATGTGTGAGGGTACCCCAGGAGAGTTCCAAATGTGTGTGGGTAGAATATATATCCTACTGGGGTAAAATTGAAAAAAGTTGAAAAAAATTTTTTTTTGGACTTAGTCATTTTTCCGCCGTTTATCAGACTTTCAGATAGGGGAAATGTCAGTGAGCATTCCGATTTCAGTTCCAGAGCGATTCGCCCAATGAGTCCTTGTTATTTAGTCTTTTTCAGCTAATTTTCTGGATTTTTGAAAATTTCACTTTTTTGTGAAAACATCCACTAAATGAGGAAATAATATGTGTGAGGGTACCCCAGGAGAGTTCCAAATGTGTGTGGGTAGAATATATATCCAGCGGGGGTAAAATTCAAAAAAGTTGAAAACATTTTTTTTTTGGACTTAGTCATTTTTCCGGCGTTTATCAGACTTTCAGATAGGGCAAATGTCAATGATCGTTCCGATTTCAGTTCCAGAGCGATTCGCCCAATGAGTCCTTGTTATTTAGTCTTTTTCAGCTAATTTTCTGGATTTTTGAAAATTTCACTTTTTTGTGAAAATATCCACTAAATGAGGGAATAATATGTGTGAGGGTACCCCAGGAAAGTTCCAAATGTGTGTCGGTAGAATATATATCCAGCGGGGGTAAAATTCAAAAAAGTTGAAAAAATTTTTTTTTTGGACTTAGTCATTTTTCCGGCGTTTCTCAGACTTTCAGATAGGGGAAATGTCAGTGAGCGTTCCGATTTCAGTTCCAGAGCGATTCGCCCAATGAGTCTTTGATATTTAGTCTTTTTCAGCTAATTTTCTGGATTTTTGAAAATTTCACTTTTTTGTGAAAATATCCACTAAATGAGGGAATAATATGTGTGAGGGTACCCCAGGAGAGTTCCAAATGTGTGTGGGTAGAATATATATCCCACGGGGGTAAAATTGAAAGAAATTGAAACAAATTTTTTTTTGGACTTAGTCATTTTTCCGACGTTTATCAGACTTTCAGATAGGGGAAATGTCAGTGAGGATTCCGATTTCAGTTCCAGAGCGATTCGCCCAATGAGTCCTTGTTATTTAGTCTTTTTCAGCTAATTTTCTGGATTTTTGAAAATTTCACTTTTTTGTGAAAATATCCACTAAATGAGGGATTAATATGTGTGAGGGTACCCCAGGAGAGTTACAAATGTGTGTGGGTATAATATATATCCCACGGGGGTAAAATTGAAAGAAGTGGAAAAAAATTTTTTTTGACTTAGTCATTTTTTTGCCATTTATCAGACTTTCAGATCGGGGAAATGTCAGTGAGCGTTCCGATTTCAGTTCCAGAGCGATTCGCCCAATGAGTCCTTGTTATTTAGTCTTTTTCAGCTAATTTTCTGGATTTTTGAAAATTTCACTTTTTTGTGAAAATATCCACTAAATGAGGGAATAATATGTGTGAGGGTACCCCAGGAGAGTTCCAAATGTGTGTGGGTAGAATATATATCCCACGGGGGTAAAATTGAAAGAAATTGAAACAAATTTTTTTGTGGACTTAGTCATTTTTCCGACGTTTATCAGACTTTCAGATAGGGGAAATGTCAGTGAGGATTCCGATTTCAGTTCCAGAGCGATTCGCCCAATGAGTCCTTGTTATTTAGTCTTTTTCAGCTAATTTTCTGGATTTTTGAAAATTTCACTTTTTTGTGAAAATATCCACTAAATGAGGGAATAATATGTGTGAGGGTACCCCAGGAGAGTTCCAAATGTGTGTGGGTAGAATATATATCCAGCGGGGGTAAAATTCAAAAAAGTTGAAAAAAATTTTTTTTTGTACTTAGTCATTTTTCCGGCGTTTATCAGACTTTCAGATAGGGGAAATGTCAGTGAGCGTTCCGATTTCAGTTCCAGAGCGATTCGCTCAATGAGTCCTTTAATATTTAGTCATTTTCAGTCAACTTTCTGGATTTTTGAAAATTTCACTTTTTTGTGAAAATATCCACTAAATGAGGGAATAATATGTGTGAGGGTAACCCAGGAGAGTTCCAAATGTGTGTGGGTAGAATATATATCCTACTGGGGTAAAATTGAAAAAAGTTGAAAACATTTTTTTTTTGGACTTAGTCATTTTTCCGGCGTTTTCAGACTTTCAGATAGGGGAAATGTCAGTGAGCGTTCCGATTTTAGTTCCAGAGCGATTCACCCAATGAGTCCTTGTTATTTAGTCTTTTTCAGCTAATTTTCTGGATTTTTGAAAATTTCACTTTTTTGTGAAAATATCCACTAAATGAGGGAATAATATGTGTGAGAGTACCCCAGGAGAGTTCCAAATGTGTGTAGGTAGAATATATATCCAGCGGGGGTAAAATTCAAAGAAGTTGAAAAAAATTTTTTTTTGGACTTAGTCATTTTTCCGGCGTTTATCAGACTTTCAGATACGGGAATTGTCAGTGAGCGTTCCGATTTCAGTTCCAGAGCAATTCGCCTTATGAGTCCTTGTTATTGAGTCTTTTTCAGCTAATTTTCTGGATTTTTTTTTCTGGATTTCGACGTTTTCTGGATTTTTGGAAAATTTCACTTTTTTGTGAAAATATCCACTAAATGAGGGAATAATATGTGTGAGGGTACCCCAGGAGAGTTCCAAATGTGTGTGAGTAGAATATATATCCCACGGGGGTAAAATTTAAAAAAGTTGAAAAAAAAATTTTTTTGGACTTAGTCATTTTTCCGGCGTTTATCAGACTTTCAGATAGGGGAAATGTCAGTGAGCGTTCCGATTTCAGTTCCAGAGTGATTCGCCCAATGAGTCCTTGTTATTTAGTCTTTTTCAGCTAATTTTCTGGATTTTTGAAAATTTCACTTTTTTGTGAAAATATCCACTAAATGAGGGAATAATATGTGTGAGGGTACACCAGGAGAGTTCCAAATGTGTGTGGGTAGAATATATATCCTACTGGGGTAAAATTGAAAAAAGTTGAAAAAAAATTTTTTTTGGGACTTAGTCATTTTTCTGCCGTTTATCAGACTTTCAGATAGGGGAAATGTCAGTGAGCGATCCGATTTCAGTGCCAGAGCGATTCGCCCAATGAGTCCTTGATATTTAGTCGTTCTCAGCCAATATTTTGGATTTTTGAAAATTTCACTTTTTTGTGAAAATATCCTCTAAGTGAGGGAATAATATATAGTTACATAGTTACATAGTTAGTAAAGCCGAATAAAGACTTGCGTCCATCAAGTTCGACCTGTTAGTTCTGTAATTGCTAAAGTTGATCCAGAGGAGGGCAAAAACCCCAAATGATTTGGCCAATCTTCACCTGAGGAAAAATTCCCTCCCGACTCTGAAACCAGCAGTCAGAATAAATCCCTGTATCAACATACTATTTTATTTTATTTTTAAGTATATGCTGAAATCTGCCTGGTATCTAGAAATGCATCCAGTCCCCACTTGAACTGGTTTAGTGAATCCGACATTACCGTCTCCTCACTCAGTGAATTCCATATTCTCACTGCTCTTACCGTAAAGAACCCCTTCCTATGCTGGTGCTGAAACCTTTTCTCTTCCAGTCTTAGTGAATGCCCTCTTGCTACCGTAATATCCCTCCTTTTGAACAAATCCCGAGCAAGATCTCTATACTGTCCCCTAACATATTTGTACACATTTATTATGTCCCCCCTCAACCTTCTCTTTTCCAGGCTGAATAGTCCTAGTTTTGCCAACCTCTCTGGGTATTGCAGTCCCTCCATTCCCTTTATTAATTTTGTTGCCCTCCTTTGTACCTTTTCAAGCTCATTTATATCCTTTCTATATATTGGGGCCCATAACTGAGCACAGTATTCCAAGTGTGGTCTGACCAGTGCTTTGTACAGTGGAAGAACAATGTTCTCATCCTTTGCAGCTATACCTCTTCTGATACATCCCATTACCCTGTTTGCCCTTACAGCAGCGGCCTGACTTTGGGCACTCCAATTTAGTTTGCTATCAATCAAGATGCCCAAGTCCTTCTCCATCTCTGAATTCCCCAATGATTTCCCATTCAGTGAGTACTGGTGACTTCCATTTTTCCTTCCCATATGTATGACCTTACATTTCTCCTCGTTAAACCTCATTTGCCATTTAATGCTCCACCTGCCCAGCTTATCCAAATCCCTCTGTAGGTCTGCACTGTCCTCTTTTGTATTAATTGTTTTACATAACTTTGTGTCATCTGCAAATATTGATATTTTACTATTTATCCCGTTGACTATGTCGTTAATAAAGATATTAAATAACATTGGGCCTAGTACAGACCCCTGTGGTACCCCACTAGTGACGCTTACCCAATCTGAGTATATTCCATTTATAACCACCCTCTGCCTTCTATCCTTTAGCCAGTTAGCTACCCACTTGCAGACATTTTCCCCCAGCCCCATCATTCTCATTTTGTATACCAACCTATTATGTGGCACGCTATCGAACGCTTTTGAGAAGTCGAGATACACGACATCCACTGGTTCCCCCTGATCTAATCGAGAGCTAACCTCCTCATAGAAGTCAATCAGGTTAGTTTGGCAGGAGCGATTCCTCATGAATCCATGTTGGTTCGGGGTTAATAGATTATTAGCATCAAGATGCTCCATGATTGCCTCATTAATAAAGCCTTCAAAAATTTTGCCCACAACGGACGTCAGACTCACCGGCCGATAGTTTCCGGCGTCACTTTTTGCTCCCTTTTTGAATATTGGCACTACATTCGCCTGTCGCCAATCAAGTGGCACAGACCCAGTCTCAACAGAGTCCTTAAATATAAGATATAACGGTCTGTCTATCACATTACTTAGTTCCCTTAGTACCCGTGGGTGTATGACATCAGGTCCTGGTGATTTGTTTATTTTAATGTTACTGAGGCATTTCTGTACCCCAGCTTGGGTTAGATTTGTCATACTTAGTGGAGGATTAAGTTTGTCACTTCTCATTTCTCCTGTTAGTTCGATTTCCTTTGTGAAAGTTGACGAAAAAAATGTATTTAATAGATTAGCTTTATCCTCATCTTTCTCTATGATTTTGCCTTCATCACTTTTTATCGGTCCAATATTATCCGATTTAATCCTTTTACTATTTATATACGTAAAGAACAGTTTGGGATTTGATCTACTTTCCCTAGCAATACGTTTCTCTGTTTCCTCCTTCGCTATTTTTATTTGTTTTTTACAGGTTCTCGTTTTTTCCTTGTAACACTTTAGTGCCTCCTTACTGTTTTCCTGTTTTAATCTCTTGAATGCCTCTTTTTTGCTATTTAACGCCCCTTTTACGTTCTTGTTCAACCATATTGGTTTCCTCTTATTTCTGGCCCTTTTATTCCCATACGGTATATACCTCTCGCACTGAGTATTCAGAATTATTTTGAAGGTTTCCCATTTACTATTCGTATTCCTTTGATTAAGAACTTTGTCCCAGTCTATAAGTTGAAGGTTTTCTTTCAGCTGATCAAACTTCGCCCTCCTAAAGTTTAATGTTTTTGTTGTTCCCTTATTGATAACCCTACTGAAGGGCATTTTGAAGTCGATAATATTATGGTCGCTATTACCTAGGTGCCCCCCTATCTGTACCTCAGTTATTCTATAAGGCCTATTAGTCAATATTAAGTCCAACACGGCCTTCCCTCTCGTTGGTTCCTGCACTAGTTGGGAGAGATAATTATCCTTGATATTTGTCAAGAACCTTTTTCCTTTCTGCGATCTACAGGTTTCTGTTTCCCAGTCAATATCCGGGTAGTTGAAGTCCCCCATTACAATCACCTCATTATGTTTTGCTACTTTGTCTATTTGTCCTAATAGCAGTTTCTCATTCTCCTCTGTTATATTGGGTGGCTTATAGCAGACCCCCAGTAATATTTTATTATTATTTTTTGCCCCCTCTATCTCTACCCACATGGACTCGACCCCCTCTTCTCCCTCTCCTATATCTTCCCTTAGTCTGGGCTTTAGACGTGACTTTACATATAAGCAGACTCCTCCGCCCTTCCCCTGTTTCCGGTCCCTTCTAAATAAACTATAATCTGTTAAATTTACCGCCCAGTCGTAGCTATCATCTAGCCAAGTCTCTGTTATACCTACGATGTCATACCTCTCCTCCGATATAAGCGCCCGCAGCTCATCCGCCTTATTGCTCAGGCTTCTTGCGTTGGTCAGCATGCAAGATAAAACTTTGGGGTTATTTAGCATCCTATTCTTCTCTAACGATCTAACTGTACTATCCCCACCCCCCTCTCCACCCTCATTATATTCACTTCTCCCCTTCCCCCTTGCTTGCCTCACATCCCACCTATTTCCTTGGTTCCCCCCCCCGTCTCTAGTTTAAAAACTCCTCCAACCTATTAGCCATCTTCTTCCCCAGCACCGCTGCACCCTCCCCATTGAGGTGCAGCCCGTCCCTACGGTAGAGCCTGTAGCCGACAGCGAAGTCGGCCCAGTTGTCCATGAAACCAAACCCTTCCGCCTTGCACCAACTCTTTAGCCACTTATTCACCTCCCTAACCTCCCGTTGGCGCTCCTGTGTGGCTCGCGGGATTGGTAGTATTTCTGAGAAAACTACCTTGGAGGTCCTTGCCCTAAGCTTCCTACCTAGATCCCTGAAATCATTTTTAAGGACCCTCCATCTACCACTCACTTTGTCATTGGTGCCAATGTGGACCATGACCGCTGGGTCTTCGCCAGCCCCACCCAGTAACCTGTCAACCCGATCCGCGATGTGCCAGACTCGAGCGCCAGGGAGGCAGCACACCGTTCGGCGATCCCGGTCTTTGTGACAGATTGCCCTGTCTGTCCCCCTAATAATAGAGTCACCCACTACCAGGACCTGTCTAGCCTGCCCTACACTTCCCCCCTCCCCCTCATTACTGGAGCATACACTCCCCCGGCGGTCAGAGGATCTGTCGTGCTCCAATAATGCCGGTTCTGAACCAGCCTTCCTATACTTCTTCCCTCTATCCCTTCTAACTGTTACCCAGCTCCCTGCCTGTTCAGCCTGCGCTTCCCCACTAAGCTCCACCCCCATTGTTGACCCATTGAGTGTCTGCTCGGTGAGCAGCAAACTCCGTTCCATGTTGTCGATGCTCCTCATTACCGCTATCTGAGCACTTAGATCCAGGATTTGGGCTTCCAAGTGCACGATATGCTCACATCTCTCGCAGCAGTATGGATCCCTGAGCGGTAGCTCAGGGAATGCATACATTGCGCAAGATGTACACTGCACGGCTCCGGCCAACATGGACGTCATTCTCAATATGGGGATACAGTCAGTATATATGTACAAGTACAAAACACAATTATTTATATATAGGTGTATGGACGGGGATCAATTAGGGATGTGCAAGTGTATCGATTAGATATCGACGCGGGATCCGTTAAGTATGGACGGGGGATCAATTAAGTATCAATTAAGTGTGGACGGGGGATCAGCTGAGTGGGTCAGGTGGATTAATTAAGTATGGACCGTGTGTCAATTAACTATGGACTGGGATCAATAAGTATGGACTGGGGAAATAATTAATTGTGGACTAGGGAATCAATTAATTAATTATGGACAGGGGGTTTAATTAAATAGGATGGGGGGTAAAGCAAATAAATAGGTATGGACGGTGGGTCAATTAACTAAGGACTGGGAATCAATAAGTATCAATAATATCAACAAATATGGACTGGGGAAATAATTAATTGTGGTCTGGGGAATCAATTAATTATGGACAGGGGTTAATTAAATATGGTGGGGGATAAGGCAAATAGATAGGGACTGGGGATGAGTAAAAGTGGACAAGGGGAATCTATTAAATAGGACAAGGGGGATCAATCAATTATGGGCTGGGGGGGTCAATCATTTAAATGTGGTCAGGGGGATCACTTTAATATGGACGGGGGGTGGTCGGGGATCAATTAAATTATGACGGGGGGGTCAATTTAATGTGGTCAGAGGGATCAGTTAAATATGGACGGGGGTGTTCAGGGGAATCAATTTAAATATGGACGGGGGTGATCAATTAAATATGGACGGGGGGATAATCAATTAAATATGGACTAGGGAATACAATACAATTACAATACAGATACAAATACAATACAGTACAGTACACACTTGGGTTCAGTAGGGCCGCTTATCGCGGCCTCCTGCCCCTCACTCACCTCCTCTAGGGACGCTGCACGCTATCACAGCGCGCTTGTCCCTCCGGTCGCCTCTTACCGGTCCTCCTGATCACCTCCTGGTCACCACCACCTGGCACCCTCCGCTGGCCGGCACTGCACGCTGCCACAGCGCTCTCTTGTGCTCGTCCCTCCGGTCGCCTCCTACCGTCCTCCCGGTCCGCTCGGTCACCTCCGCCTGGCTCTCCTCCCTTCCCAGGAGCTCTCTCCACACACAGCACAACTCTTGCAGCACACGGCAGGCTCCGCCTCCACCACTTCCTGTCAGGCCTCCTCCCACTTCCTGTTCTTATGGATAGCTAATGGCCTCTCCCTTTTGTGTGAGGGTACCCCAGGAGAGTTCCAAATGTGTGTGGGTATAATATATATACCACTGGGGTAAAATTGAAAGAAGTTGAAAAAAATTTTTTTTGGGACTTAGTCATTTTTCTGCCATTTATCAGACTTTCAGATAGGGGAAATGTCAGTGAGCGTTCCGATTTGAGTTCCAGAGCAATTCGCCTTATGAGTCCTTGTTATTTAGTCTTTTTCAGCTAATTTTCTGGATTTTTGAAAATTTCACTTTTTTGTGAAAATATCCACTAAATGAGGAAATAATATGTGTGAGGGTACCCCAGGAGAGTTCCAAATGTGTGTGGGTAGAATATATATCCAGCGGGGATAAAATTCAAAAAAGTTTAAAAAAATTTTTTTTTGGACTTAGTCATTTTTCCGCCGTTTTTCAGACTTTCAGATAGGGGAAATGTCAGTGAGCATTCCGATTTCAGTTCCAGAGCGATTCGCCCAATGAGTCCTTGTTATTTAGTCTTTTTCAGCTAATTTACTGGATTTTTGAAAATTTCACTTTTTTGTGAAAATATCCACTAAATGAGGAAATAATATGTGTGAGGGTACCCCAGGAGAGTTCCAAATGTGTGTGGGTAGAATATATATCCAGCGGGGGTAAAATTGAAAAAAGTTGAAAACATTTTTTTTTTTGACTTAGTCATTTTTCCGGCGTTTATCAGACTTTCAGATAGGGCAAATGTCAGTGAGCGTTCCGATTTCAGTTCCAGAGCGATTCGCTCAATGAGTCCTTTAATATTTAGTCATTTTCAGTCAACTTTCTGGATTTTTGAAAATTTCACTTTTTTGTGAAAATATCCACTAAATGAGGGAATAATATGTGTGAGGGTACCCCAGGAGAGTTCCAAATGTGTGTGGGTAGAATATATATCCCACGGGGGTAAAATTGAAAAAAGTTGAAACAAATTTTTTTTTGGACTTAGTCATTTTTCCGCCGTTTATCAGACTTTCAGATAGGGCAAATGTCAGTGAGCGTTCCGATTTCAGTTCCAGAGCGAGTCACCCAATGAGTCCTTGTTATTAAGTCGGTTTCAGCCAATTTTCTGGATTTTTGAAAATTTCACTTTTTTGTGAAAATATCCACTAAATGAGGGAATAATATGTGTGAGGGTACCCCAGGAGAGTTCCAAATGTGTGTGGGTAGAATATATATCCCACGGGGGTAAAATTGAAAAAAGTTGAAACAAATTTTTTTTTGGACTTAGTCATTTTTCCGCCGTTTATCAGACTTTCAGATAGGGGAAATGTCAGTGAGCATTCCGATTTCAGTTCCAGAGCGATTCGCCCAATGAGTCCTTGTTATTTAGTCTTTTTCAGCTAATTTTCTGGATTTTTGAAAATTTCACTTTTTTGTGAAAATATCCACTAAATGAGGAAATAATATGTGTGAGGGTACCCCAGGAGAGTTCCAAATGTGTGTGGGTAGAATATATATCCAGCGGGGGAAAAATTGAAAAAAGTTGAAAACATTTTTTTTTTGGACTTAGTCATTTTTCCGGCGTTTATCAGACTTTCAGATAGGGCAAATGTCAGTGAGCGTTCCGATTTCAGTTCCAGAGCGATTCGCTCAATGAGTCCTTTAATATTTAGTCATTTTCAGTCAACTTTCTGGATTTTTGAAAATTTCACTTTTTTGTGAAAATATCCACTAAATGAGGGAATAATATGTGTGAGGGTACCCCAGGAGAGTTCCAAATGTGTGTGGGTAGAATATTTATCCAGCGGGGGTAAAATTCAAAAAAGTTGAAAAAAAATTTTTTTTGGACTTAGTCATTTTTCCGGCGTTTATCAGACTTTCAGATAGGGGAAATGTCAGTGAGCGTTCCGATTTCAGTTCCAGAGCGATTCGCCCAATGAGTCCTTGTTATTTAGTCTTTTTCAGCTAATTTTCTGGATTTTTGAAAATTTCACTTTTTTGTGAAAATATCCACTAAATGAGGGAATAATATGTGTGAGGGTACCCCAGGAGAGTTCCAAATGTGTGTGGGTAGAATATATATCCTACTGGGGTAAAATTGAAAAAAGATGAAAACATTTTTTTTTTGGACTAAGTCATTTTTCCGGCGTTTATCAGACTTTCAGATAGGGGAAATGTCAGTGAGCGTTCCGATTTCAGTTCCAGAGCAATTCGCCTTATGAGTCCTTGTTATTGAGTCTTTTTCAGCTAATTTTCTGGATTTTTTTTCTGGATTTCGACGTTTTCCGGATTTTTGGAAAATTTCACTTTTTTGTGAATATATCCACTAAATGAGGGAATAATATGTGTGAGGGTACCCCAGGAGAGTTCCAAATGTGTGTGAGTAGAATATATATCCAGCGGGGGTAAAATTGAAAAAAGTTGAAAAAAATTTTTTTTGGGGACTTAGTCATTTTTCTGCCGTTTATCAGATTTTCAGATAGGGGAAATGTCAGTGAGCGTTCCGATTTCAGTTCCAGAGCGATTTCTCAATGAGTCCTTTAGTATTTCAGTCAACTTTCTGGATTTTTGAAAATTTCACTTTTTTTGTGAAAATATCCACTAAATGAGGGAATAATATGTGTGAGGGTACCCCAGGAGAGTTCCAAATGTGTGTGGGTATAATATATATCCCACGGGGGTAAAATTGAAAAAAGTTGAAAAAAATTTTTTTTTGGGACTTAGTCATTTTTCTGGCGTTTATCAGACTTTCAGATAATTGAAATGTCAGTGAGCGTTCCGATTTCAGTTCCAGAGTGATTCGCCCAATGATTCCTTGATATTTAGTAGTTTTCAGCCAATATTTTGGATTTTTGAAAATTTCACTTTTTTGTGAAAATATACACTAAATGATGGAATAATATGTGTGAGGGTACCCCAGGAGAGTTCCACATGTGTGTGGGTAGAATATATATCCAGCGGGGGTAAAATTCAAAAAAGTAGAAAAAAAAATTTTTTTGGACTTAGTCATTTTTCCGGCGTTTATCAGACTTTCAGATAATTGAAATGTCAGTGAGCGTTCCGATTTCAGTTCCAGAGCGATTTGCCCAATGAGTCCTTGTTATTTAGTCTTTTTCAGCTAATTTTCTGGATTTTTTTCTGGATTTCGACGTTTTCTGGATTTTTGGAAAATTTCACTTTTTTGTGAAAATATCCATTAAATGAGGGAATAATATGTGTGAGGGTACCCCAGGAGAGTTCCAAATGTGTGTGAGTAGAATATATATCCCACGGGGGTAAAATTGAAAAAAGTTGAAAACATTTTTTTTTTGGACTTAGTCATTTTTCCGGCGTTTATCAGACTTTCGGATAGGGGAAATGTCAGTGAGCGTTCCGATTTCAGTGCCAGAGCGATTCGCCCAATGAGTCCTTGATATTTAGTCGTTCTCAGCCAATATTTTGGATTTTTGAAAATTTCACTTTTTTGTGAAAATATCCACTAAATGAGGGAATAATATGTGTGAGGGTACCCCAGGAGAGTTCCAAATGTGTGTGGGTAGAATATATATCCCACAGGGGTAATATTGAAAAAAGTTGAAAAAAAATTTTTTTGGACATAGTCATTTTTCTGTCGTTTATCAGACTTTCAGATAGGGGAAATGTCAGTGAACATTCCGATTTCAGTTCCAGAGCGATTCGCCCAATGAGTCGCTGATATTTAGTAGTTTTCAGCCAATATTTTGGATTTTTGAAAATTTCACTTTTTTGTGAAAATATACACTAAATGATTGAATAATATGTGTGAGGGTACCCCAGGAGAGTTCCAAATGTGTGTGGGTAGAATATATATCCTACTGGGGTAAAATTGAAAAAAGTTGAAAAAATTTTTTTTTGGGACTTAGTCATTTTTCTGCCGTTTATCAGACTTTCAGATGGGGGAAATGTCAGTGAGCGTTCCGATTTCAGTTCCAGAGCGATTCGCTCAATGAGTCTTTTAATATTTAGTCATTTCAGTCAACTTTCTGGATTTTTGAAAATTTCACTTTTTTGTGAAAATATCCACTAAATGAGGGAATAATATGTGTGAGGGTACCACAGGAGAGTTCCAAATGTGTGTGGGTAGAATATATATCCTACTGAGGTAAAATTGAAAAAAGTTTAAAAAATTTTTTTTTGGGACTTAGTCATTTTTCTGACGTTTATCAGACTTTCAGATAGGGGAAATGTCAGTGAGCGTTCCGATTTCAGTTCCAGAGCGATTCGCCCAATGAGTCCTTGTTATTTAGTCTTTTTCAGCTAATTTTCTGGATTTTTGAAAATTTCACTTTTTTGTGAAAATATCCACTAAATGAGGGAATAATATGTGTGAGGGTACCCCAGGAGAGTTCCACATGTGTGTGGGTAGAATATATATCCTACTGGGGTAAAATTGAAAAAAGTTGAAAAAATTTTTTTTTGGGACTTAGTCATTTTTCTGGCGTTTATCAGACTTTCAGATAGGGGAAATGTCAGTGAGCGTTCCGATTTCAGTTCCAGAGCGATTCGCCCAGTGAGTCCTTGATATTTAGTCATTTTCAGCCAATTTTCTGGATTTTTTTTCTGGATTTCGACGTTTTCTGGATTTTTGGAAAATTTCACTTTTTTGTGAAAATATCCACTAAATGAGGGAATAATATGTGTGAGGGTACCCCAGGAGAGTTCCAAATGTGTGTGGGTAGAATATATATCTCACGGGGGTAAAATTGAAAAAAGTTGAAAACATTTTTTTTTTGGACTTAGTCATTTTTCCGGCGTTTATCAGACTTTCAGATAGGGGAAATGTCAGTGAGCGTTCCGATTTCAGTTCCAGAGCGATTCGCCCAATGAGTCCTTGTTATTTAGTCTTTTTCAGCTAATTTTCTGGATTTTTGAAAATTTCACTTTTTTGTGAAAATATCCACTAAATGAGGGAATAATATGTGTGAGGGTACCCCAGGAGAGTTCCACATGTGTGTGGGTAGAATATATATCCAGCGGGGGTAAAATTCAAAAAAGTTGAAAACATTTTTTTTTTGGACTTAGTCATTTTTCCGGCGTTTATCAGACTTTCAGATAGGGGAAATGTCAGTGAGCGTTCAGATTTCAGTTCCAGAGCGATTCGCCCAATGTGTCCTTGTTATTTAGTCGTTCTCTGCCAATATTTTGGATTTTTGAAAATTTCACTTTTTTGGGAAAATATTCACTAAATGAGGGAATAATATGTGTGAGGGTACCCCAGGAGAGATCCAAATGTGTGTGGGTAGAATATATATCCCACGGGGGTAAAATTGAAAAAAGTTGAAAAAAATTTTTTTTGGACATAGTCATTTTTCTGGCGTTTATCAGACTTTAAGATAGGGGAAATATCAGTGAACGTTCTGACTTCAGTTCCAGAGCGATTCGCCCAATGAGTCCTTGTTATTTAGTCTTTTTCAGCTAATTTTCTGGATTTTTGAAAATTTCACTTTTTTGTGAAAATATCCACTAAATGAGGGAATAATATGTGTGAGGGTACCCCAGGAGAGTTCCAAATGTGTGTGGGTAGAATATATATCTAGCGGGGGTAAAATTCAAAAAAGTTGAAAAAAATTTTTTTTTGGACTTAGTCATTTTTCCGGCGTTTATCAGACTTTCAGATAGGGGAAATGTCAGTGAGCGTTCCGATTTCAGTTCCAGAGCGATTCGCCCAATGAGTCCTTGTTATTTAGTCTTTTTCAGCATATTTTCTGGATTTTTGAAAATTTCACTTTTTTGTGAAAATATCCACTAAATGAGGGAATAATATGTGTGAGGGTACCCCAGGAGAGTTCCACATGTGTGTGGGTAGAATATATATCCAGTGGGGGTAAAATTCAAAAAATTTGAAAACATTTTTTTTTTGGACTTAGTCATTTTTCCGGCGTTTATCAGACTTTCAGATAGGGGAAATGTCAGTGAGCGTTCCGATTTTTGTTCCAGAGCGATTCGCCCAGTGAGTCCTTGATATTTAGTCATTTTCAGCCAATTTTCTGGATTTTTGAAAATTTCACTTTTTTGTGAAAATATCCACTAAATGAGGGATTAATATGTGTGAGGGTACCCCAGGAGAGTTACAAATGTGTGTGGGTATAATATATATCCCACGGGGGTAAAATTGAAAGAAGTTGAAACAAAATTTTTTTTGACTTAGTCATTTTTCTGCCATTTATCAGACTTTCAGATAGGGGAAATGTCAGTGAGCGTTCCGATTTCAGTTCCAGAGCAATTCGCCTTATGAGTTCTTGTTATTGAGTCTTTTTCAGCTAATTTTCTGGATTTTTTTTCTGGTTTTCGACGTTTTCTGGATTTTTTGGAAAATTTCACTTTTTTGTGAAAATATCCACTAAATGAGGGAATAATATGTGTGAGGGTACCCCAGGAGAGTTCCAAATGTGTGTGAGTAGAATATATATCCCACGGGGGTAAAATTCAAAAAAGTTGAAAAAAAATTTTTTTGGGACTTAGTCATTTTTCTGGCATTTATCAGACTTTCAGATAGGGGAAATGTCAGTGAGCGTTCCGATTTCAGTGCCAGAGCGATTCGCCCAATGAGTCCTTGATATTTAGTTGTTCTCAGCCAATATTTTGGATTTTTGAAAATTTCACTTTTTTGTGAAAATATCCACTAAATGAGGGAATAATATGTGTGAGGGTACCCCAGGAGAGTTCCAAATGTGTGTGGGTAGAATATATATCCAGCGGGGGTAAAATTCAAAAAAGTTGAAAAAAATTTTTTTTTGGACTTAGTCATTTTTCCGGCGTTTATCAGACTTTCAGATAGGGGAAATGTCAGTGAGCGTTCCGATTTCAGTTCCAGAGCGATTCGCCCAATGAGTCCTTGTTATTTAGTCTTTTTCAGCTAATTTTCTGGATTTTTGAAAATTTCACTTTTTTGTGAAAATATCCACTAAATGAGGGAATAATATGTGTGAGGGTACCCCAGGAGAGTTCCACATGTGTGTGGGTAGAATATATATCCAGCGGGGGTAAAATTCAAAAAATTTGAAAACATTTTTTTTTTGGACTTAGTCATTTTTCCGGCGTTTATCAGACTTTCAGATAGGGGAAATGTCAGTGAGCGTTCAGATTTCAGTTCCAGAGCGATTCGCCCAATGAGTCCTTGTTATTTAGTCTTTTTCAGCTAATTTTCTGGATTTTTGAAAATTTCACTTTTTTGTGAAAATATCCACTAAATGAGGGAATAATATGTGTGAGGGTACCCCAGGAGAGTTCCAAATGTGTGTGGGTAGAATGTATATCCCACGGGGGTAAAATTGAAAAAAGTTGAAAAAAAATTTTTTTGGACATAGTCATTTTTCTGTCGTTTATCAGACTTTCAGATAGGGGAAATGTCAGTGAACATTCCGATTTCAGTGCCAGAGCGATTCGCCCAATGAGTCCTTGATATTTAGTCGTTCTCTGCCAATATTTTGGATTTTTGAAAATTTCACTTTTTTGGGAAAATATTCACTAAATGAGGGAATAATATGTGTGAGGGTACCCCAGGAGAGATCCAAATGTGTGTGGGTAGAATATATATCCCACGGGGGTAAAATTGAAAAAAGTTGAAAAAAATTTTTTTTGGACATAGTCATTTTTCTGGCGTTTATCAGACTTTAAGATAGGGGAAATAGTGAACGTTCTGATTTCAGTTCCAGAGCGATTCGCCCAATGAGTCCTTGTTATTTAGTCTTTTTCAGCTAATTTTCTGGATTTTTGAAAATTTCACTTTTTTGTGAAAATATCCACTAAATGAGGGAATAATATGTGTGAGGGTACCCCAGGAGAGTTCCAAATGTGTGTGGGTAGAATATATATCCAGCGGGGGTAAAATTCAAAAAAGTTGAAAAAAATTTTTTTTTGGACTTAGTCATTTTTCCGGCGTTTATCAGACTTTCAGATAGGGGAAATGTCAGTGAGCGTTCCGATTTCAGTTCCAGAGCGATTCGCCCAATGAGTCCTTGTTATTTAGTCTTTTTCAGCTAATTTTCTGGATTTTTGAAAATTTCACTTTTTTGTGAAAATATCCACTAAATGAGGGAATAATATGTGTGAGGGTACCCCAGGAGAGTTCCACATGTGTGTGGGTAGAATATATATCCCACGGGGGTAAAATTGAAAGAAGTTGAAAAAAATTTTTTTTTGACTTAGTCATTTTTCTGCCATTTATCAGACTTTCAGATAGGGGAAATGTCAGTGAGCGTTCCGATTTCAGTTCCAGAGCAATTCGCCTTATGAGTTCTTGTTATTGAGTCTTTTTCAGCTAATTTTCTGGATTTTTTTCTGGTTTTCGACGTTTTCTGGATTTTTTGGAAAATTTCACTTTTTTGTGAAAATATCCACTAAATGAGGGAATAATATGTGTGACGGTACCCCAGGAGAGTTCCAAATGTGTGTGAGTAGAATATATATCCCACGGGAGTAAAATTCAAAAAAGTTGAAAAAAAATTTTTTTTGGACTTAGTCATTTTTCCGGCGTTTATCAGACTTTCAGATAGGGGAAATGTCAGTGAGCGTTCCGATTTCAGTGCCAGAGCGATTCGCCCAATGAGTCCTTGATATTTAGTTGTTCTCAGCCAATATTTTGGATTTTTGAAAATTTCACTTTTTTGTGAAAATATCCACTAAATGAGGGAATAATATGTGTGAGGGTACCCCAGGAGAGTTCCACATGTGTGTGGGTAGAATATATATCCAGCGGGGGTAAAATTCAAAAAAGTTGAAAACATTTTTTTTTTGGACTTAGTCATTTTTCCGGCGTTTATCAGACTTTCAGATAGGGGAAATGTCAGTGAGCGTTCAGATTTCAGTTCCAGAGCGATTCGCCCAATGAGTCCTTGTTATTTAGTCTTTTTCAGCTAATTTTCTGGATTTTTGAAAATTTCACTTTTTTGTGAAAATATCCACTAAATGAGGGAATAATATGTGTGAGGGTACCCCAGGAGAGTTCCAAATGTGTGTGGGTAGAATGTATATCCCACGGGGGTAAAATTGAAAAAAGTTGAAAAAAAATTTTTTTGGACATAGTCATTTTTCTGTCGTTTATCAGACTTTCAGATAGGGGAAATGTCAGTGAACATTCCGATTTCAGTGCCAGAGCGATTCGCCCAATGAGTCCTTGATATTTAGTCGTTCTCTGCCAATATTTTGGATTTTTGAAAATTTCACTTTTTTGGGAAAATATTCACTAAATGAGGGAATAATATGTGTGAGGGTACCCCAGGAGAGATCCAAATGTGTGTGGGTAGAGTATATATCCCACGGGGGTAAAATTGAAAAAAGTTGAAAAAAATTTTTTTTGGACATAGTCATTTTTCTGGCGTTTATCAGACTTTCAGATAGGGGAAATATCAGTGAACGTTCTGATTTCAGTTCCAGAGCGATTCGCCCAATGAGTCCTTGATATTTAGTCGTTCTCTGCCAATATTTTGGATTTTTGAAAATTTCACTTTTTTGGGAAAATATTCACTAAATGAGGGAATAATATGTGTGAGGGTACCCCAGGAGAGTTCCACATGTGTGTGGGTAGAATATATATCCTACTGGGGTAAAATTGAAAAAAGGTGAAAAATTTTTTTTTGGGGACTTAGTCATTTTTCAGGCGTTTATCAGACTTTCAGATAGGGGAAATGTCAGTGAGCGTTCCGATTTCAGTTCCAGAGCGATTCGCCCAATGAGTCCTTGTTATTTAGTGTTTTTCAGCTAATTTTCTGGATTTTTGAAAATTTCAATTTTTTGTGAAAATATCCACTAAATGAGGGAATAATATGTGTGAGGGTACCCCAGGAGAGTTCCACACGTGTGTGGGTATAATATATATCCCACTGGGGTAAAATGGAAAGAAGTTGAAAAAAATTTTTTTTTGGACTTAGTCATTTTTCTGCCATTTATCAGACTTTCAGATAGTGGAAATGTCAGTGAGTGTTCCGATTTCAGTTCCAGAGCGATTCGCCCAATGAGTCCTTGTTATTTAGTCTTTTTCAGCCAATTTTCTGGATTTTTGAAAATTTCACTTTTTTGTGAAAATATCCACTAAATGAGGGAATAATATGTGTGAGGTTACCCCAGGAAAGTTCCAAATGTGTGTGGGTAGAATATATATCCAGCGGGGGTAAAAAAGAAAAAAGTTGAAAAAAAATTTTTTTTGGACTTAGTCATTTTTCCGGCGTTTATCAGACTTTCAGATAGGGGAAATGTCAGTGAGCATTCCGATTTCAGTTGCAGAGCGATTCGCCCAATGAGTCCTTGATATTTAGTAGTTTTCAGCCAATATTTTGGATTTTTGAAAATTTCACTTTTTTGTGAAAATATCCACTAAATGAGGGGATAATATGTGTGAGGGTACCCCAGGAGAGTTCCACATGTGTGTGCGTAGAATATATATACCACGGGGGTAAAATTGAAAAAAGTTGAAAAATTTTTTTTTTGGACTTAGTCATTTTTCCGGCGTTTATCAGACTTTCAGATAGGGCAAATGTCAGTGAGCGTTCCGATTTCAGTTCCAGAGCGATTCGCTCAATGAGTCCTTTAATATTTCAGTCATCTTTCTGGATTTTTGAAAATTTCACTTTTTTTGTGAAAATATCCACTAAATGAGGGAATAATATGTGTGAGGGTACCCCAGGAGAGTTCGAAATGTGTGTGGGTAGAATATATATCCCACGGGGGTAAAGTTGAAAAAAGCTGAAAACATTTTTTTTTTGGACTTAGTCATTTTTCCGGCGTTTATCAGACTTACAGATAGGGCAAATGTCAGTGAGCGTTCCGATTTCAGTTCCATAGCGATTCGCTCAAAGAGTCCTTTAATATTTCAGTCAACTTTCTGGATTTTTGAAATTTTCACTTTTTTTGTGAAAATATCCACTAAATGAGGGAATAATATGTGTGAGGGTACCCCAGGAGAGTTCCAAATGTGTGTGGGCAGAATATATATCCCACGGGGGTAAAATTGAAAAAAGTTGAAACAAATTTTTTTTTGGACTTAGTCATTTTTCCGACGTTTATCAGACTTTCAGATAGGGGAAATGTCAGTGAGCATTCCGATTTCAGTTCCAGAGCGATTCGCCCAGTGAGTCCTTGTTATTTAGTCGTTTTCAGCCAATTTTCTGGATTTTTGAAAATTTCACTTTTTTGTGAAAATATCCACTAAATGAGGGAATAATATGTGTGAGGGTACCCCAGGAGAGTTCCAAATGTGTGTGGGTAGAATATATATCCTACTGGGGTAAAATTGAAAAAAGTTTAAAAAAAATTTTTGGGGGACTTAGTCATTTTTCAGGCGTTTATCAGACTTTCAGATAGGGGAAATGTCAGTGAGCGTTCCGATTTCAGTTCCAGAGCGATTCGCCTTATGAGTCCTTGTTATTTAGTCTTTTTCAGCTAATTTTCTGGATTTTTGAAAATTTCACTTTTTTGTGAAAATATCCACTAAATGAGGGGATAATATGTGTGAGGGTACCCCAGGAGAGTTCCACATGTGTGTGGGTAGAATATATATCCTACTGGGGTAAAATTGAAAAAAGGTGAAAAATTTTTTTTTGGGGACTTAGTCATTTTTCAGGCGTTTATCAGACTTTCACATAGGGGAAATGTCAGTGAGCGTTCCGATTTCAGTTCCAGAGCGATTCGCCCAATGAGTCCTTGTTATTTAGTGTTTTTCAGCTAATTTTCTGGATTTTTGAAAATTTCAATTTTTTGTGAAAATATCCACTAAATGAGGGAATAATATGTGTGAGGGTACCCCAGGAGAGTTCCACACGTGTGTGGGTATAATATATATCCCACTGGGGTAAAACGGAAAGAAGTTGAAAAAAATTTTTTTTTGGACTTAGTCATTTTTCTGCCATTTATCAGACTTTCAGATAGTGGAAATGTCAGTGAGTGTTCCGATTTCAGTTCCAGAGCGATTCGCCCAATGAGTCCTTGTTATTTAGTCTTTTTCAGCCAATTTTCTGGATTTTTGAAAATTTCACTTTTTTGTGAAAATATCCACTAAATAAGGGAATAATATGTGTGAGGTTACCCCAGGAAAGTTCCAAATGTGTGTGGGTAGAATATATATCCAGCGGGGGTAAAATTCAAAAAAGTTGAAAAAAAATTTTTTTTGGACTTAGTCATTTTTCCGGCGTTTAGCAGACTTACAGATAGGGCAAATGTCAGTGAGCATTCCGATTTCAGTTCCAGAGCGATTCGCCTAATGAGTCATTGATATTTAGTCGTTCTCAGTCAATATTTTGGATTTTTGAAAATTTCACTTTTTTGTGAAAATATTCACTAAATGAGGGAATAATATGTGTGAGAGTACCCCAGGAGAGATCCAAATGTGTGTGGGTAGAATGTATATCCCACGGGGGTAAAATTGAAAAAAGTTGAAAAAAAATTTTTCTGGACATAGTCATTTTTCTGGCGTTTATCAGACTTGCAGATAGGGGAAATGTCAGTGAACGTTCCGATTTCAGTTCCAGAGCGATTCGCCCAATGAGTCCTTGATATTTAGTAGTTTTCAGCCAATATTTTGGATTTTTGAAAATTTCACTTTTTTGTGAAAATATCCACTAAATGAGGGGATAATATGTGTGAGGGTACCCCAGGAGAGTTCCACATGTGTGTGCGTAGAATATATATACCACGGGGGTAAAATTGAAAAAAGTTGAAAAATTTTTTTTTTGGACTTAGTCATTTTAACAGCGTTTATCAGACTTTCAGATAGGGCAAATGTCAGTGAGCGTTCCGATTTCAGTTCCAGAGCGATTCGCTCAATGAGTCCTTTAATATTTCAGTCATCTTTCTGGATTTTTGAAAATTTCACTTTTTTTGTGAAAATATCCACTAAATGAGGGAATAATATGTGTGAGGGTACCCCAGGAGAGTTCGAAATGTGTGTGGGTAGAATATATATCCCACGGGGGTAAAGTTGAAAAAAGCTGAAAACATTTTTTTTTTGGACTTAGTCATTTTTCCGGCGTTTATCAGACTTACAGATAGGGCAAATGTCAGTGAGCGTTCCGATTTCAGTTCCATAGCGATTCGCTCAAAGAGTCCTTTAATATTTCAGTCAACTTTCTGGATTTTTGAAATTTTCACTTTTTTTGTGAAAATATCCACTAAATGAGGGAATAATATGTGTGAGGGTACCCCAGGAGAGTTCCAAATGTGTGTGGGCAGAATATATATCCCACGGGGGTAAAATTGAAAAAAGTTGAAACAAATTTTTTTTTGGACTTAGTCATTTTTCCGACGTTTATCAGACTTTCAGATAGGGGAAATGTCAGTGAGCATTCCGATTTCAGTTCCAGAGCGATTCGCCCAATGAGTCCTTGTTATTTAGTCGTTTTCAGCCAATTTTCTGGATTTTTGAAAATTTCACTTTTTTGTGAAAATATCCACTAAATGAGGGAATAATATGTGTGAGGGTACCCCAGGAGAGTTCCAAATGTGTGTGGGTAGAATATATATCCTACTGGGGTAAAATTGAAAAAAGTTTAAAAAAAATTTTTGGGGGACTTAGTCATTTTTCAGGCGTTTATCAGACTTTCAGATAGGGGAAATGTCAGTGAGCGTTCCGATTTCAGTTCCAGAGCGATTCGCCCAATGAGTCCTTGTTATTTAGTCTTTTTCAGCTAATTTTCTGGATTTTTGAAAATTTCACTTTTTTGTGAAAATATCCACTAAATGAGGGAATAATATGTGTGAGGGTACCCCAGGAGAGTTCCAAATGTGTGTGGGTAGAATATATATCCAGCGGGGGTAAAAAAGAAAAAAGTTGAAAAAAAATTTTTTTTGGACTTAGTCATTTTTCCGGCGTTTATCAGACTTTCAGAGAGAGGAAATGTCAGTGAGCGTTCCGATCTCAGTTCCAGAGCGATTCGCCCAATGAGTCCTTGATATTTAGTAGTTTTCAGCCAATATTTTGGATTTTTGAAAATTTCACTTTTTTGTGAAAATATACACTAAATGATGGAATAATATGTGTGAGGGTACCCCAGGAGAGTTCCACATGTGTGTGGGTAGAATATATATCCTACTGGGGTAAAATTGAAAAAAGTTGAAACATTTTTTTTTGGGGACTTAGTCATTTTTCAGGCGTTTATCAGACTTTCAGAGAGAGGAAATGTCAGTGAGCGTTCCGATTTCAGTTCCAGAGCGATTCGCCCAATGAGTCCTTGTTATTTAGTCTTTTTCAGCTAATTTTCTGGATTTTTGAAAATTTCTCTTTTTTGTGAAAATATCCACTAAATGAGGGAATAATATGTGTGAGGGTACCCCAGGAGAGATCCAAATGTGTGTGGGTAGAATATATATCCAGCGGGCGTAAAATTCAAAAAAGTTGAAAAAAAATTTTTTTTGGGCTTAGTCACTTTTCCGGCGTTTATCAGACTTTCAGATAGGGGAAATGTCAGTGAGCATTCCGATTTCAGTTGCAGAGCAATTCGCCTTATGAGTCCTTGTTATTTTGTCTTTTTCAGCTAATTTTCTGGATTTTTGAAAATTTCACTTTTTTGTGAAAATATCCACTAAATGAGGGGATAATATGTATGAGGGTACCCCAGGAGAGTTCCACATGTGTGTGCGTAGAATATATATACCACGGGGGTAAAAAAGAAAAAAGTTGAAAAATTTTTTTTTTGGAATTAGTCATTTTTCCGGCGTTTATCAGACTTTCAGATAGGGGAAATGTCAGTGAGCATTCCGATTTCAGTTCCAGAGCGATTCGCCCAATGAGTCCTTGTTATTTAGTCGTTCTCAGCCAATTTTCTGGATTTTTGAAAATTTCACTTTTTTTGTGAAAATATCCACTAAATGAGGGAATAATATGTGTGAGGGTACCCCAGGAGAGTTCGAAATGTGTGTGGGTAGAATATATATACCACGGGGGTAAAATTTAAAAAAGTTGAAAAATTTTTTTTTTGGACTTAGTAATTTTTCCGGCGTTTATCAGACTTTCAGATAGGGCAAATGTCAGTGAGCGTTCCGATTTCAGTTCCAGAGCGATTCGCTCAATGAGTCCTTTAATATTTCAGTCAACTTTCTGGATTTTTGAAATTTTCACTTTTTTTGTGAAAATATCCACTAAATGAGGGAATAATATGTGTAAGGGTACCCCAGGAGAGTTCCAAATGTGTGTGGGTAGAATATATATCCTACTGGTGTAAAATTTAAAAAAGTTGAAAAAATTTTTTTTTGGGACTTAGTCATTTTTCTGGCGTTTATCAGACTTTCAGATAGGGGAAATGTCAGTGAGCATTCCGATTTCAGTGCCAGAGCGATTCGCCCAATGTGTCCTTGATATTTAGTAGTTTTCAGTAAATATTTTGGATTTTTGAAAATTTCACTTTTTTGTGAAAAGATACACTAAATGATGGAATAATATGTGTGAGGGTTCCCCAGGAGAGTTCCACATGTGTGTGTGTAGAATATATACCCTACTGGGGTAAAATTGAAAAAAGTTGAAAAAAATTTTTTGGGGGACTTAGTCATTTTTCAGGCGTTTATCAGACTTTCTGATAGGGGAAATGTCAGTGAGCGTTCCGATTTCAGTGCCAGAGCGATTCGCCCAATGAGTCCTTGATATTTAGTCGTTCTCAGCCAATATTTTGGATTTTTGAAAATTTCACTTTGTGAAAATATCCACTAAATGAGGGAATAATATGTGTGAGGGTACCCCAGGAGAGTTCCAAATGTGTGTGGGTAGAATATATATCCCACGGGGGTAATATTGAAAAAAGTTGAAAACATTTTTTTTTTGGACTTAGTCATTTTTCCGGCGTTTATCAGACTTTCAGATAGGGCAAATGTCAGTCAGCGTTCCGATTTCAGTTCCATAGCGATTCGCTCAAAGAGTCCTTTAATATTTCAGTCAACTTTCTTGATTTTTGAAATTTTCACTTTTTTTGTGGAAATCTCCACTAAATGAGGGAATAATATGTGTGAGGGTACCCCAGGAGAGTTCCAAATGTGTGTGGGTAGAATTTATATCCTACTGGGGTAAAACTGAAAAAAGTTGAAAAACTTTTTTTTTGGGATTTAGTCATTTTTCTGGCATTTATCAGACTTTCAGATAGGGGAAATGTCAGTGAGCGTTCCAATTTCAGTGCCAGAGAGATTCGCCCAATGAGTCCTTGATATTTAGTCGTTCTCAGCCAATATTTAGGATTTTTGAAAATTTCACTTTTTTGTGAAAATATCCACTAAATGAGGGAATAATATGTGTGAGGGTACCCCAGGAGAGTTCCAAATGTGTGTGGGTAGAATATATATCCCACGGGGGTAAAATTGAAAAAAGTTGAAAACATTTTTTTTTGGACTTAGTCATTTTTCCGGCGTTTATCAGACTTTCAGATAGGGGAAATGTCAGTGAGCGTTCCGATTTCAGTTCCAGAGCGATTCGCTCAATGAGTCCTTTAATATTTAGACGTTTTCAGTCAACTTTCTGGATTTTTGAAAATTTCACTTTTTTGTGAAAATATCCACTAAATGAGGGAATAATATGTGTGAGGGTACCCCAGGAGAGTTCCAAATGTGTGTGGGTAGAATTTATATCCTACTGGGGAAAAATTGAAAAAAGTTGAAAAAAATTTTTGGGGGATTTAGTCATTTTTCCTGCGTTTATCAGACTTTCACATAGGGCAAATGTCAGTGAGCGTTCCGATTTCAGTTCCAGAGCGATTCGCTCAATAAGTCCTTGATATTTAGTCGTTTTCAGCCAATTCTCTGGATTTTTGAAAATTTCACTTTTTTGTGAAAATATCCACTAAATGAGGGAATAATATGTGTGAGGGTACCCCAGGAGAGTTCCAAATGTGTGTGGGTAGAATTTATATCCTACTGGGGTAAAATTGAAAAAAGTTGAAAACAATTTTTTTTGGACTTAGTCAGTTTTTCCGGCGTTTATCAGACTTTCAGATAGGGGAAATGTCAGTGAGCGTTCCGATTTCAGTGACAGAGCGATTCGCCCAACGAGTCCTTGATATTTAGTCGTTCTCAGACAATATTTTGGATTTTTGAAAATTTCACTTTTTTGTGAAAATATGCACTAAATGATGGAATAATATGTGTGAGGGTACCCCAGGAGAGTTCCAAATGTCTGTGGGTAGAATATATATCCCACGGGGGTAAAAATGAAAAAAGTTGCAAAAAATTTTTTTTTGGACTTAGTCATTTTTCCAGCGTTTATCAGACTTTCAGATAGGGGAAATGTCAGTGAGCGTTCCGATTTCAGTTCCAGAGCGATTCGCTCAATGAGTCCTTTAATATTTAGACGTTTTCAGTCAACTTTCTGGATTTTTGAAAATTTCACTTTTTTGTGAAAATATCCACTAAATGAGGGAATAACATGTGTGAGGGTACCCCAGGAGAGTTCCAAATGTGTGTGGGTAGAATTTATATCCTACTGGGGTAAAATTGAAAAAAGTTGAAAAAATTTTTTGGGGGATTTAGTCATTTTTCCTGCGTTTATCAGACTTTCACATAGGGCAAATGTCAGTGAGCGTTCCGATTTCAGTTCCAGAGCGATTCGCTCAATAAGTCCTTGATATTTAGTCGTTTTCAGCCAATTTTCTGGATTTTTGAAAATTTCACTTTTTTGTAAAAATATCCACTAAATGAGGGAATAATATGTGTGAGGGTACCCCAGGAGAGTTCCAAATGTGTGTGGGTAGAATTTATATCCTACTGGGGTAAAATTGAAAAAAGTTGAAAACAATTTTTTTTGGACATAGTCATTTTTCCGGCGTTTATCAGACTTTCAGATAGGGGAAATGTCAGTGAGCGTTCCGATTTCAGTTCCAGAGCGATTCGCTCAATGAGTCCTTTAATATTTAGACGTTTTAAATAAACTTTCTGGATTTTTGAAAATTTCACTTTTTTGTGAAAATATCCACTAAATGAGGGAATAATATGTGTGAGGGTACCCCAGGAGGGTTCCAAATGTGTGTGGGTAGAATATATATCCCACGGGGGTAAAATTGAAAAAAGTTGAAAAATTTTTTTTTGGGGACTTAGTCATTTTTCCGGTGTTTATCAGACTTTCAGATAGGGGAAATGTCAGTGAGCGTTCCGATTTCAGTGACAGAGCGATTCGCCCAACGAGTCCTTGATATTTAGTCGTTCTCAGACAATATTTTGGATTTTTGAAAATTTCACTTTTTTGTGAAAATATGCACTAAATGATGGAATAATATGTGTGAGGGTACCCCAGGAGAGTTCCAAATGTCTGTGGGTAGAATATATATCCCACGGGGGTAAAAATGAAAAAAGTTGCAAAAAATTTTTTTTTGGACTTAGTCATTTTTCCAGCGTTTATCAGACTTTCAGATAGGGGAAATGTCAGTGAGCGTTCCAATTTCAGTGCCAGAGAGATTCGCCCAATGAGTCCTTGATATTTAGTCGTTCTCAGCCAATATTTAGGATTTTTGAAATTTTCACTTTTTTGTGAAAATATCCACTAAATGAGGGAATAATATGTGTGAGGGTACCCCAGGAGAGTTCCAAATGTGTGTGGGTAAAATATATATCCCACGGGGGTAAAATTGAAAAAAGTTGAAAACATTTTTTTTTGGACTTAGTCATTTTTCCGGCGTTTATCAGACTTTCAGATAGGGGAAATGTCAGTGAGCGTTCCGATTTCAGTTCCAGAGCGATTCGCCCAATGAGTCCTTGTTATTTAGTCTTTTTCAGCTAATTTTCTGGAATTTTGAAAATTTCACTTTTTTGTGAAAATATCCACTAAATGAGGCAATAATATGTGTGAGGGTACCCCAGGAGGGTTCCAAATGTGTGTGGGTAGAATATATATCCCACGGGGGTAAAATTGAAAAAAGTTTAAAAATTTTTTTTTTGGACTTAGTCATTTTTCCGCCGTTTAGCAGACTTTCAGATAGAGGAAATGTCAGTGAGCGTTCCGATTTCAGTTCCAGAGCGATTCGCCCAATGAGTCCTTGTTATTTAGTCGTTTTCAGCTAATTTTCTGGATTTTTGAAAATTTCACTTTTTTGTGAAAATATCCACTAAATGAGGGAATAATATGTGTGAGGGTACCCCAGGAGAGTTCCAAATGTGTGTGGGTAGAATATATATCCAGCGGGGGTAAAATTCAAAAAAGTTGAAAAAAAATTTTTTTTGGACTTAGTCATTTTTCCGGCGTTTATCAGACTTTCAGATAGGGGAAATGTCAGTGAGCATTCCGATTTCAGTTCTAGAGCGATTCACCTTGTGAGTCCTTGTTATTTAGTCTTTTTCAGCTAATTTTCTGGATTTTTGAAAATTTCACTTTTTTGTGAAAATATCCACTAAATGAGGGAATAATATGTGTGAGGGTACCCCAGGAGAGTTCCAAATGTGTGTGGGTAGAATATATATCCCACGAGGGTAAAATTGAAAAAAGTTGAAAACATTTTTTTTTTGGACTTAGTCATTTTTCCGGCGTTTATCAGACTTTGAGATAGGGGAAATGTCAGTGAGCGTTCCGATTTCAGTTCCAGAGCGATTCGCTCAATAAGTCCTTGATATTTAGTCGTTTTCAGCCAATTTTCTGGATTTTTGAAAATTTCACTTTTTTGTGAAAATATCCACTAAATGAGGGAATAATATGTGTGAGGGTACCCCAGGAGAGTTCCAAATGTGTGTGGGTAGAATATATATCCCACGGGGGTAAAATTGAAAAAAGTTGAAAACATTTTTTTTTTGGACTTAGTCATTTTTCCGGCGTTTATCAGACTTTGAGATAGGGCAAATGTCCGTGAGCGTTCCGATTTCAATTCCAGAGCGATTTGCTCAATGAGTCCTTTAATATTTAGTCGTTTTCAGTCAACTTTCTGGATTTTTGAAAATTTCACTTTTTGTGAAAATATCCACTAAATGAGGGAATAATATTTGTGAGGGTACCCCAGGAGAGTTCCAAATGTGTGTGGGTAGAATATATATCCTACGGGGGTAAAATTGATAAAAGTTGAAAAAAATTTTTTTTGGGACTTAGTCATTTTTCTGGCATTTATCAGACTTTCAGATAGGGGAAATGTCAGTGAGCGCTCCGATTTCAGTGACAGAGCGATTCGCCCAATGAGTCCTTGTTATTTAGTCGTTTTCTGCCAATTTTCTGGATTTTTGAAAATTTCACTTTTTTGTGAAAATATCCACTAAATGAGGGAATAATATGTGTGAGGGTACCCCAGGACAGTTCCAAATGTGTGTGGGTAGAATATATATCCCACGGGGGTAAAATTGAAAAAAGTTGAAAACATTTTTTTTTTGGACTTAGTCATTTTTCCGGCGTTTAGCAGACTTTCAGATAGAGGAAATGTCAGTGAGCGTTCCGATTTCAGTTCCAGAGCGATTTGCCCAATGAGTCCTTGTTAATTAGTCGTTTTCAGCCAATTTTCTGGATGTTTGAAAATTTCACTTTTTTGTGAAAATATCCACTAAATGAGGGAATAATATGTGTGAGGGTACCCCAGGAGAGTTCCAAATGTGTGTGAGTAGAATATATATCCCACGGGGGTAAAATTGAAAAAAGTTGAAAACATTTTTTTTTTGGACTTAGTCATTTTTCCGGCGTTTATCAGACTTTCAGATAGGGGAAATGTCAGTGAGCGTTCCGATTTCAGTTCCAGAGCGATTTGCTCAATGAGTCCTTTAATATTTAGTCATTTTCAGTCAACTTTGTGGATTTTTGAAAATTTCACTTTTTTGTGAAAATATCCACTAAATGAGGGAATAATATGTGTGAGTGTACCCCAGGAGAGTTCCAAATGTGTGTGGGTAGAATTTATATCCTACTGGGGTAAAATTGAAAAAAGTTGAAAAAATTTTTTGGGGGATTTAGTCATTTTTCCTGCGTTTATCAGACTTTCACATAGGGCAAATGTCAGTGAGCGTTCCGATTTCAGTTCCAGAGCGATTCGCTCAATAAGTCCTTGATATTTAGTCGTTTTCAGCCAATTTTCTGGATTTTTGAAAATTTCACTTTTTTGTGAAAATATCCACTAAATGAGGGAATAATATGTGTGAGGGTACCCCAGGAGAGTTCCAAATGTGTGTGGGTAGAATTTATATCCTACTGGGGTAAAATTGAAAAAAGTTGAAAACAATTTTTTTTGGACATAGTCATTTTTCCGGCGTTTATCAGACTTTCAGATAGGGGAAATGTCAGTGAGCGTTCCGATTTCAGTTCCAGAGCGATTCGCTCAATGAGTCCTTTAATATTTAGACGTTTTAAATAAACTTTCTGGATTTTTGAAAATTTCACTTTTTTGTGAAAATATCCACTAAATGAGGGAATAATATGTGTGAGGGTACCCCAGGAGGGTTCCAAATGTGTGTGGGTAGAATATATATCCCACGGGGGTAAAATTGAAAAAAGTTGAAAAATTTTTTTTTGGGGACTTAGTCATTTTTCCGGTGTTTATCAGACTTTCAGATAGGGGAAATGTCAGTGAGCGTTCCGATTTCAGTGACAGAGCGATTCGCCCAACGAGTCCTTGATATTTAGTCGTTCTCAGACAATATTTTGGATTTTTGAAAATTTCACTTTTTTGTGAAAATATGCACTAAATGATGGAATAATATGTGTGAGGGTACCCCAGGAGAGTTCCAAATGTCTGTGGGTAGAATATATATCCCACGGGGGTAAAAATGAAAAAAGTTGCAAAAAATTTTTTTTTGGACTTAGTCATTTTTCCAGCGTTTATCAGACTTTCAGATAGGGGAAATGTCAGTGAGCGTTCCAATTTCAGTGCCAGAGAGATTCGCCCAATGAGTCCTTGATATTTAGTCGTTCTCAGCCAATATTTAGGATTTTTGAAATTTTCACTTTTTTGTGAAAATATCCACTAAATGAGGGAATAATATGTGTGAGGGTACCCCAGGAGAGTTCCAAATGTGTGTGGGTAAAATATATATCCCACGGGGGTAAAATTGAAAAAAGTTGAAAACATTTTTTTTTGGACTTAGTCATTTTTCCGGCGTTTATCAGACTTTCAGATAGGGGAAATGTCAGTGAGCGTTCCGATTTCAGTTCCAGAGCGATTCGCCCAATGAGTCCTTGTTATTTAGTCTTTTTCAGCTAATTTTCTGGAATTTTGAAAATTTCACTTTTTTGTGAAAATATCCACTAAATGAGGCAATAATATGTGTGAGGGTACCCCAGGAGGGTTCCAAATGTGTGTGGGTAGAATATATATCCCACGGGGGTAAAATTGAAAAAAGTTTAAAAATTTTTTTTTTGGACTTAGTCATTTTTCCGCCGTTTAGCAGACTTTCAGATAGAGGAAATGTCAGTGAGCGTTCCGATTTCAGTTCCAGAGCGATTCGCCCAATGAGTCCTTGTTATTTAGTCGTTTTCAGCTAATTTTCTGGATTTTTGAAAATTTCACTTTTTTGTGAAAATATCCACTAAATGAGGGAATAATATGTGTGAGGGTACCCCAGGAGAGTTCCAAATGTGTGTGGGTAGAATATATATCCAGCGGGGGTAAAATTCAAAAAAGTTGAAAAAAAATTTTTTTTGGACTTAGTCATTTTTCCGGCGTTTATCAGACTTTCAGATAGGGGAAATGTCAGTGAGCATTCCGATTTCAGTTCTAGAGCGATTCACCTTGTGAGTCCTTGTTATTTAGTCTTTTTCAGCTAATTTTCTGGATTTTTGAAAATTTCACTTTTTTGTGAAAATATCCACTAAATGAGGGAATAATATGTGTGAGGGTACCCCAGGAGAGTTCCAAATGTGTGTGGGTAGAATATATATCCCACGAGGGTAAAATTGAAAAAAGTTGAAAACATTTTTTTTTTGGACTTAGTCATTTTTCCGGCGTTTATCAGACTTTGAGATAGGGGAAATGTCAGTGAGCGTTCCGATTTCAGTTCCAGAGCGATTCGCTCAATAAGTCCTTGATATTTAGTCGTTTTCAGCCAATTTTCTGGATTTTTGAAAATTTCACTTTTTTGTGAAAATATCCACTAAATGAGGGAATAATATGTGTGAGGGTACCCCAGGAGAGTTCCAAATGTGTGTGGGTAGAATATATATCCCACGGGGGTAAAATTGAAAAAAGTTGAAAACATTTTTTTTTTGGACTTAGTCATTTTTCCGGCGTTTATCAGACTTTGAGATAGGGCAAATGTCCGTGAGCGTTCCGATTTCAATTCCAGAGCGATTTGCTCAATGAGTCCTTTAATATTTAGTCGTTTTCAGTCAACTTTCTGGATTTTTGAAAATTTCACTTTTTGTGAAAATATCCACTAAATGAGGGAATAATATTTGTGAGGGTACCCCAGGAGAGTTCCAAATGTGTGTGGGTAGAATATATATCCTACGGGGGTAAAATTGATAAAAGTTGAAAAAAATTTTTTTTGGGACTTAGTCATTTTTCTGGCATTTATCAGACTTTCAGATAGGGGAAATGTCAGTGAGCGCTCCGATTTCAGTGACAGAGCGATTCGCCCAATGAGTCCTTGTTATTTAGTCGTTTTCTGCCAATTTTCTGGATTTTTGAAAATTTCACTTTTTTGTGAAAATATCCACTAAATGAGGGAATAATATGTGTGAGGGTACCCCAGGACAGTTCCAAATGTGTGTGGGTAGAATATATATCCCACGGGGGTAAAATTGAAAAAAGTTGAAAACATTTTTTTTTTGGACTTAGTCATTTTTCCGGCGTTTAGCAGACTTTCAGATAGAGGAAATGTCAGTGAGCGTTCCGATTTCAGTTCCAGAGCGATTTGCCCAATGAGTCCTTGTTAATTAGTCGTTTTCAGCCAATTTTCTGGATGTTTGAAAATTTCACTTTTTTGTGAAAATATCCACTAAATGAGGGAATAATATGTGTGAGGGTACCCCAGGAGAGTTCCAAATGTGTGTGAGTAGAATATATATCCCACGGGGGTAAAATTGAAAAAAGTTGAAAACATTTTTTTTTTGGACTTAGTCATTTTTCCGGCGTTTATCAGACTTTCAGATAGGGGAAATGTCAGTGAGCGTTCCGATTTCAGTTCCAGAGCGATTTGCTCAATGAGTCCTTTAATATTTAGTCATTTTCAGTCAACTTTGTGGATTTTTGAAAATTTCACTTTTTTGTGAAAATATCCACTAAATGAGGGAATAATATGTGTGAGTGTACCCCAGGAGAGTTCCAAATGTGTGTGGGTAGAATTTATATCCTACTGGGGTAAAATTGAAAAAAGTTGAAAATTTTTTTTTTGGAACTTAGTCATTTTTCTGGCGTTTATCAGACTTTCAGATAGGGGAAATGTTAGTGAACGTTCCGATTTCAGTACCAGAGCGATTCGCTCAATGAGTCCTTGATACTTAGTAGTTTTCAGCCAATATTTTGGATTTTTGAAAATTTCACTTTTTTGTGAAAATATCCACTAAATGAGGGAATAATATGTGTGAGGGTACCCCAGGAGAGTTCCAAATGTGTATGGGTAGAATATATATCCTACTGGGGTAAAATTGAAAAAAGTTTTAAAAATTTTTTTTTCGGACTTAGTCATTTTTCTGGCGTTTATCAGACTTTCAGATAGGGGAAATGTCAGTGAGCGTTCCGATTTCAGTGCCAGAGCGGTTCTCCCAATGAGTCCTTGATATTTAATAGTTTTCAGTCAATATTTTGGATTTTTGAAAATTTCACATTTTTGTGAAAATATACACTAAATGATGGAATAATATGTGTGAGGGAACCCCAGGAGAGTTCCACATGTGTGTGGGTAGAATATATATCCTACTGGGGTAAAATTGAAAAAAGTTGAAAAATTTTTTTTTGGGGACTTAGTCATTTTTCCGACGTTTATCAGACTTTCAGATAGGGGAAATGTCAGTGAGCGTTCCGATTTCAGTTCCAGAGCGATTCGCCTTGTGAGTCCTTGTTATTTAGTCTTTTTCAGCTAATTTTCTGGATTTTTGAAAATTTCACTTTTTTATGAAAATATCCAGTAAATGAGGGAATAATATGTGTGAGGGTACCCCAGGAGAGTTCCAAATGTGTGTGGGTAGAATATATATCCTACGGGGGTAAAATTGAAAAAAGTTGAAAACATTTTTTTTTTGGACTTAGTCATTTTTCCGGCGTTTGTCAGACTTTCAGATAGGGGAAATGTCAGTGAGCGTTCCGATTTCAGTTCCAGAGCGATTCGCTCAATAAGTCCTTGATATTTAGTCGTTTTCAGCCAATTTTCTGGATTTTTGAAAATTTCACTTTTTTGTGAAAATATCCACTAAATGAGGGAATAATATGTGTGAGGGTACCCCAGGAGAGTTCCAAATGTGTGTGGGTAGAATATATATCCCACGGGGGTAAGATTGAAAAAAGTTGAAAACATTTTTTTTTTGGACTTATTCATTTTTCCGGCGTTTATCAGACATTGAGATAGGGCAAATGTCAGTGAGCGTTCCGATTTCAATTCCAGAGCGATTCGCTCAATGAGTCCTTTAATATTTAGTCGTTTTCAGTCAACTTTCTGGATTTTTGAAAATTTCACTTTTTTGTGAAAATATCCAATAAATGAGGGAATAATATTTGTGAGGGTACCCCAGGAGAGTTCCAAATGTGTGTGGGTAGAATATATATCCCACGGGGGTAAAATTGAAAAAAGTTGAAAACATTTTTTTTTTGGACTTAGTCATTTTTCCGGCGTTTATCAGACTTTGAGATAGGGCAAATGTCAGTGAGCGTTCCGATTTCAATTCCAGAGCGATTTGCTCAATGAGTCCTTTAATATTTAGTCGTTTTCAGTCAACTTTCTGGATTTTTGAAAATTTCACTTTTTGTGAAAATATCCACTAAATGAGGGAATAATATTTGTGAGGGTACCCCAGGAGAGTTCCAAATGTGTGTGGGTAGAATATATATCCTACGGGGGTAAAATTGATAAAAGTTGAAAAAAATTTTTTTTGGGACTTAGTCATTTTTCTGGCATTTATCAGACTTTCAGATAGGGGAAATGTCAGTGAGCGCTCCGATTTCAGTGACAGAGCGATTCGCCCAATGAGTCCTTGTTATTTAGTCGTTTTCTGCCAATTTTCTGGATTTTTGAAAATTTCACTTTTTTGTGAAAATATCCACTAAATGAGGGAATAATATGTGTGAGGGTACCCCAGGACAGTTCCAAATGTGTGTGGGTAGAATATATATCCCACGGGGGTAAAATTGAAAAAAGTTGAAAACATTTTTTTTTTGGACTTAGTCATTTTTCCGGCGTTTAGCAGACTTTCAGATAGAGGAAATGTCAGTGAGCGTTCCGATTTCAGTTCCAGAGCGATTTGCCCAATGAGTCCTTGTTAATTAGTCGTTTTCAGCCAATTTTCTGGATGTTTGAAAATTTCACTTTTTTGTGAAAATATCCACTAAATGAGGGAATAATATGTGTGAGGGTACCCCAGGAGAGTTCCAAATGTGTGTGAGTAGAATATATATCCCACGGGGGTAAAATTGAAAAAAGTTGAAAATTTTTTTTTTGGAACTTAGTCATTTTTCTGGCGTTTATCAGACTTTCAGATAGGGGAAATGTTAGTGAACGTTCCGATTTCAGTACCAGAGCGATTCGCTCAATGAGTCCTTGATATTTAGTAGTTTTCAGCCAATATTTTGGATTTTTGAAAATTTCACTTTTTTGTGAAAATATCCACTAAATGAGGGAATAATATGTGTGAGGGTACCCCAGGAGAGTTCCAAATGTGTATGGGTAGAATATATATCCTACTGGGGTAAAATTGAAAAAAGTTTTAAAAATTTTTTTTTCGGACTTAGTCATTTTTCTGGCGTTTATCAGACTTTCAGATAGGGGAAATGTCAGTGAGCGTTCCGATTTCAGTGCCAGAGCGGTTCTCCCAATGAGTCCTTGATATTTAATAGTTTTCAGTCAATATTTTGGATTTTTGAAAATTTCACATTTTTGTGAAAATATACACTAAATGATGGAATAATATGTGTGAGGGAACCCCAGGAGAGTTCCACATGTGTGTGGGTAGAATATATATCCTACTGGGGTAAAATTGAAAAAAGTTGAAAAATTTTTTTTTGGGGACTTAGTCATTTTTCCGACGTTTATCAGACTTTCAGATAGGGGAAATGTCAGTGAGCGTTCCGATTTCAGTTCCAGAGCGATTCGCCTTGTGAGTCCTTGTTATTTAGTCTTTTTCAGCTAATTTTCTGGATTTTTGAAAATTTCACTTTTTTATGAAAATATCCAGTAAATGAGGGAATAATATGTGTGAGGGTACCCCAGGAGAGTTCCAAATGTGTGTGGGTAGAATATATATCCTACGGGGGTAAAATTGAAAAAAGTTGAAAACATTTTTTTTTTGGACTTAGTCATTTTTCCGGCGTTTGTCAGACTTTCAGATAGGGGAAATGTCAGTGAGCGTTCCGATTTCAGTTCCAGAGCGATTCGCTCAATAAGTCCTTGATATTTAGTCGTTTTCAGCCAATTTTCTGGAATTTTGAAAATTTCACTTTTTTGTGAAAATATCCAATAAATGAGGGAATAATATTTGTGAGGGTACCCCAGGAGAGTTCCAAATGTGTGTGGGTAGAATATGTATCCTACGGGGGTAAAATTGATAAAAGTTGAAAAAAATTTTTTTTGGGACTTACTCATTTTTCTGGCATTTATCAGACTTTCAGATAGGGGAAATGTCAGTGAGCGCTCCGATTTCAGTGCCAGAGCGATTCGCCCAATGAGTCCTTGCTATTTAGTCGTTTTCTGCCAATTTTCTGGATTTTTGAAAATTTCACTTTTTTGTGAAAATATCCACTAAATGAGGGAATAATATGTGTGAGGGTACCCCAGGACAGTTCCAAATGTGTGTGGGTAGAATATATATCCCACGGGGGTAAAATTGAAAAAAGTTGAAAACATTTTTTTTTTGGACTTAGTCATTTTTCCGGCGTTTAGCAGACTTTCAGATAGAGGAAATGTCAGTGAGCGTTCCGATTTCAGTTCCAGAGCGATTTGCCCAATGAGTCCTTGTTATTTAGTCGTTTTCAGCCAATTTTCTGGATGTTTGAAAATTTCACTTTTCTGGAAAATATCCACTAAATGAGGGAATAATATGTGTGAGGGTACCCCAGGAGAGTTCCAAATGTGTGTGAGTAGAATATATATCCCACGGGGGTAAATTTGAAAAAAGTTGAAAACATTTTTTTTTTTGGACTTAGTCATTTTTCCGGCGTTTATCAGACTTTCAGATAGGGGAAATGTCAGTGAGCGTTCCGATTTCAGTTCCAGAGCGATTTGCTCAATGAGTCCTTTAATATTTAGTCATTTTCAGTCAACTTTCTGGATTTTTGAAAATTTCACTTTTTTGTGAAAATATCCACTAAATGAGGGAATAATATGTGTGAGTGTACCCCAGGAGAGTTCCAAATGTGTGTGGGTAGAATTTATGTCCTACTGGGGTAAAATTGAAAAAAGTTGAAAATTTTTTTTTTGGAACTTAGTCATTTTTCTGGCGTTTATCAGACTTTCAGATAGGGGAAATGTTAGTGAACGTTCCGATTTCAGTACCAGAGCGATTCGCTCAATGAGTCCTTGATATTTAGTAGTTTTCAGCCAATATTTTGGATTTTTGAAAATTTCACTTTTTTGTGAAAATATCCACTAAATGAGGGAATAATATGTGTGAGGGTACCCCAGGAGAGTTCCAAATGTGTATGGGTAGAATATATATCCTACTGGGGTAAAATTGAAAAAAGTTGAAAAATTTTTTTGGGACTTAGTCATTTTTCCAGCGTTTATCAGACTTTCAGATAGGGGAAATGTCAGTGAGTGTTCCGATTTCAGTTCCAGAGCGATTCGCCTTGTGAGTCCTTGTTATTTAGTCTTTTTCAGCTAATTTTCTGGATTTTTGAAAATTTCACTTTTTTGTGAAAATATCCACTAAATGAGGGAGTAATATGTGTGAGGGTACCCCAGGAGAGTTCCAAATGTGTGTGGGTAGAATATATATCCCACGGGGGGTAAAATTGAAAAAAGTTGAAAAAAATTTTTTTTGGACATAGTCATTTTTCTGGCGTTTATCAGACTTTCAGATAGGGGAAATGTTAGTGAGCGTTCCGATTTCAGTTCCAGAGCGATTCGCCCAATGAGTCCTTGTTATTTAGTTGTTTTCAGCCAATTTTCTGGATTTTTGAAAATTTCACTTTTTTGTGAAAATATCCACTAAATGAGGGAATAATATGTGTGAGGGTACTCCAGGGGAGTTCCAAATGTGTGTGGGTAGAATATATATCCCACGGGGTAAAATTGAAAAAAGTTGAAAACATTTTTTTTTTGGACTTAGTCATTTTTCCGGCGTTTGTCAGACTTTCAGATAGGGGAAATGTCAGTGAGCGTTCCGATTTCAGTGCCAGAGCGATTCGCCCAATGAGTCCTTGATATTTAGTCGTTCTCAGCCAATATTTTGGATTTTTTAAAATTTCACTTTTTTGTGAAAATATCCACTAAATGAGGGAATAATATGTGTGAGGGTACCCCAGGAGATTTCCAAATGTGTATGGGTAGAATATATATCCTACTGGGGTAAAATTGAAAAAAGTTTAAAAAATTTTTTTTGGGGACTTAGTCATTTTTCAGGCGTTTATCAGACTTTCAGATAGGGGAAATGTCAGTGAGCGTTCCGATTTCAGTTCCAGAGCGATTCGCCCAATGAGTCCTTGTTATTTAGTCGTTTTCAGTCAACTTTCTGGATTTTTGAAAATTTCACTTTTTTGTGAAAATATCCACTAAATGAGGGAATAATATGTGTGAGGGTACCACAGGAGAGTTCCAAATGTGTGTGGGTAGAATATATATCCCACGGGGTAAAATTGAAAAAAGTTGAAAACATTTTTTTTTTGGACTTAGTCATTTTTCCGGCGTTTATCAGACTTTCAGATAGGGCAAATGTCAGTGAGCGTTCCGATTTCAGTTCCAGAGCGATTCGCCCAATGAGTCCTTGTTATTTAGTCGTTTTCAGTCAACTTTCTGGATTTTTGAAAATTTCACTTTTTTGTGAAAATATCCACTAAATGAGGGAATAATATGTGTGAGGGTACCCCAGGAGAGTTCCACAAGTGTGTGGGTAGAATATATATCCAGCGGGGGTAAAATTCAAAAAAGTTGAAAAATTTTTTTTTTTGGACTTAGTCATTTTTCCGACGTTTATCAGACTTTCAGATAGGGGAAATGTCAGTGAGCGTTCCGATTTCAGTTCCAGAGCGTTTCGCTCATTAAGTCCTTTAATATTTAGTCGTTTTCAATCAAATTTCTGGATTTTTGAAAATTTCACTTTTTTGTGAAAATATCCACTAAATGAGGGAATAATATTTGTGAGGGTACCCCAGGAGAGTTCCAAATGTGTGTGGGTAGAATATATATCCTACGGGGGTAAAATTGAAAAAAGTTGAAAATATTTTTTTTTTGGACTTAGTCATTTTTCCAGCGTTTGTCAGACTTTCAGATAGGCGAAATGTCAGTGAGCGTTCCGATTTCAGTTCCAGAGCGATTCGCCCAATGAGTCCTTGTTATTTAGTCGTTTTCAGTCAACTTTCTGGATTTTTGAAAATTTCACTTTTTTGTGAAAATATACACTAAATGATGGAATAATATGTGTGAGGGTACCCCAGGAGAGTTCCACATGTGTGTGGGTAGAATATGTATCCTACTGGGGTAAAATTGAAAAAAGTTGAAAAAATTTTTTTTGGGGACTTAGTCATTTTTCCGACGTTTGTCAGACTTTCAGATAAGGGAAATGTCAGTGAGCGTTCCGATTTCAGTACCAGAGCGATTCGCCCAATGAGTCCTTGATATTTAATAGTTTTCAGTCAATATTTTGGATTTTTGAAAATTTCACTTTTTTTGTGAAAATATACACTAAATGATGGAATAATATGTGTGAGGGTACCCCAGGAGAGTTCCACATGTGTGTGGGTAGAATATATATCCTACTGGGGTAAAATTGAAAAAAGTTGAAAAAATTTTTTTTGGGGACTTAGTCATTTTTCAGGCGTTTATCAGACTTTCAGATAGGGGAAATGTCAGTGAGCATTCCGATTTCAGTTCCAGAGCGATTCGCTCAATATGTCCTTGATATTTAGTCGTTTTCAGCCAATTTTCTGGATTTTTGAAAATTTCACTTTTTTGTGAAAATATCCACTAAATGAGGGAATAATATGTGTGAGGGTACCCCAGGAGAGATCCACATGTGTGTGGGTAGAATATATATCCAGCGGGGGTAAAATTCAAAAAAGTTGAAAAATTTTTTTTTTTGGACTTAGTCATTTTTCCGAAGTTTATCAGACTTTCAGATAGGGGAAATGTCAGTGAGCATTCCGATTTCAGTTCCAGAGCGATTCGCTCAATATGTCCTTGATATTTAGTCGTTTTCAGCCAATTTTCTGGATTTTTGAAAATTTCACTTTTTTGTGAAAATATCCACTAAATGAGGGAATAATATGTGTGAGGGTACCCCAGGAGACTTCCAAATGTGTGTGGGTAGAATTTATATCCTACTGGGGTAAAATTGAAAAAAGTTGAAAAATTTTTTTTTGGGACTTAGTCATTTTTCTGGCATTTATCAGACTTTCAGATAGGGGAAATGTCAGTGAGCGTTCCGATTTCAGTGCCAGAGCGATTCGCCCAATGAGTCCTTGATATTTAATAGTTTTCAGTCAATATTTTGGATTTTTGAAAATTTCACTTTTTTGTGAAAATATACACTAAATGATGGAATAATATGTGTGAGGGTACCTCAGGAGAGTTCCAACTGTGTGTGGGTAGAATATATATCCAGCGGGGGTAAAATTCAAAAAAGTTGAAAAAAATTTTTTTTTGGACTTAGTCATTTTTTCGGCGTTTATCAGACTTTCAGATAGGGGAAATGTCAGTGAGCGTTCCGATTTCAGTTCCAGAGCGATTCGTTCAACAAGTCCTTGATATTTAGTCGTTTTCAGCCAATTTTCTGGATTTTTGAAAATTTCACTTTTTTGTGAAAATATCCACTAAATGAGGGAATAATATGTGTGAGGGTACCCCAGGAGAGTTCCAAATGTGTGTGGGTAGAATATATATCCCACGGGGGTAAAACTGAAAAAAGTTGAAAACAATTTTTTTTTGGACTTAGTCATTTTTCCGCCGTTTATCAGACTTTCAGATAGGGGAAATGTCAGTGAGCATTCCGATTTCAGTTCCAGAGCGATTCGCACAATGAGTCCTTGTTGATTAGTCTTTTTCAGCTAATTTTCTGGATTTTTGAAAATTTCACTTTTTTGTGAAAATATCCACTAAATGAGGGAATAATATGTGTGAGGGTACCCCAGGAGAGTTCCAAATGTGTGTGGGTAGAATATATATCCAGCAGGGGTAAAATTCAAAAAAGTTGAAAAAAATTTTTTTTTGGACTTAGTAATTTTTCCGGCGTTTATCAGACTTTCAGATAGGGGAAATGTCAGTGAGTGTTCCGATTTCAGTTCCAGAGCGATTCGCCTATTGAGTCCTTGTTATTTAATCTTTTTCAGCTAATTTTCTGGATTTTTGAAAATTTCACTTTTTTGTGAAAATATCCACTAAATGAGGGAATAATATGTGTGAGGGTACCCCAGGAGAGTTCCACATGTGTGTGGGTAGAATATATATCCAGCGGGGGTAAAATTCAAAAAAGTTGAAAATTTTTTTTTTTTGGACTTAGTCATTTTTCCGACGTTTATCAGTCTTTCAGATAGGGGAAATGTCAGTGAGCGTTCCGATTTCAGTTCCAGAGCGATTCGCTCAACAAGTCCTTGATATTTAGTCGTTTTCAGCCATTTTTCTGGATTTTTGAAAATTTCACTTTTTTGTGAAAATATCCACTAAATGAGGGAATAATATGTGTGAGGGTACCCCAGGAGAGTTCCAAATGTGTGTGGGTAGAATTTATATCCTACTGGGGTAAAATTGAAAAAAGTTGAAAAATTTTTTTTTTTGGGACTTAGTCATTTTCCTGGCGTTTATCAGACTTTCAGATAGGGGAAATGTCAGTGAGCGTTCCGATTTCAGTTCCAGAGCGATTCGCTCAATAAGTCCTTGATATTTAGTCGTTTTCAGCCAATTTTCTGGATTTTTGAAAATTTCACTTTTTTGTTAAAATATCCACTAAATGAGGGAATAATATGTGTGAGGGTACCCCAGGAGAGTTCCAAATGTGTGTGGGTAGAATATATATCCCACGGGGGTAAAATTGAAAAAAGTTGAAAACATTTTTTTTTTGGTCTTAGTCATTTTTCCGGCGTTTATCAGACTTTCAGATAGGGGAAATGTCAGTGAGCGTTCCGAATTCAGTGCCAGAGCGATTCGCCCAATAAGTCCTTGATATTTAATAGTTTTCAGTCAATATTTTGGATTTTTGAAAATTTCACTTTTTTGAGAAAATATACACTAAATGATGGAATAATATGAGTTAGGGTACCCCAGGAGAGTTCCACATGTGTGTGGGTAGAATATATATCCTACTGGGGTAAAATTGAAAAAAGTTGAAAAAATTTTTTTGGGGGACTTAGTCATTTTTCCGGCGTTTATCAGACTTTCAGATAGGGGAAATGTCAGTGAGTGTTCCGATTTCAGTTCCAGAGCGATTCGCCTTTTGAGTCCTTGTTATTTAATCTTTTTCAGCTAATTTTCTGGATTTTTGAAAATTTCACTTTTTTGTGAAAATATCCACTAAATGAGGGAATAATATGTGTGAGGGTACCCCAGGAGAGTTCCACATGTGTGTGGGTAGAATATATATCCCACGGGGGTAAAATTGAAAAAAGTTGAAAACATTTTTTTTTTGGACTTAGTCATTTTTCCGCCGTTTATCAGACTTTCAGATAGGGGAAATGTCAGTGAGCATTCCGATTTCAGTTCCAGAGCGATTCGCACAATGAGTCCTTGTTGATTAGTCTTTTTCAGCTAATTTTCTGGATTTTTGAAAATTTCACTTTTTTGTGAAAATATCCACTAAATGAGGGAATAATATGTGTGAGGGTACCCCAGGAGAGTTCCAAATGTGTGTGGGTAGAATATATATCCAGCAGGGGTAAAATTCAAAAAAGTTGAAAAAAATTTTTTTTTGGACTTAGTAATTTTTCCGGCGTTTATCAGACTTTCAGATAGGGGAAATGTCAGTGAGTGTTCCGATTTCAGTTCCAGAGCGATTCGCCTATTGAGTCCTTGTTATTTAATCTTTTTCAGCTAATTTTCTGGATTTTTGAAAATTTCACTTTTTTGTGAAAATATCCACTAAATGAGGGAATAATATGTGTGAGGGTACCCCAGGAGAGTTCCACATGTGTGTGGGTAGAATATATATCCAGCGGGGGTAAAATTCAAAAAAGTTGAAAATTTTTTTTTTTTGGACTTAGTCATTTTTCCGACGTTTATCAGTCTTTCAGATAGGGGAAATGTCAGTGAGCGTTCCGATTTCAGTTCCAGAGCGATTCGCTCAACAAGTCCTTGATATTTAGTCGTTTTCAGCCATTTTTCTGGATTTTTGAAAATTTCACTTTTTTGTGAAAATATCCACTAAATGAGGGAATAATATGTGTGAGGGTACCCCAGGAGAGTTCCAAATGTGTGTGGGTAGAATTTATATCCTACTGGGGTAAAATTGAAAAAAGTTGAAAAATTTTTTTTTTGGGGACTTAGTCATTTTCCTGGCGTTTATCAGACTTTCAGATAGGGGAAATGTCAGTGAGCGTTCCGATTTCAGTTCCAGAGCGATTCGCTCAATAAGTCCTTGATATTTAGTCGTTTTCAGCCAATTTTCTGGATTTTTGAAAATTTCACTTTTTTGTTAAAATATCCACTAAATGAGGGAATAATATGTGTGAGGGTACCCCAGGAGAGTTCCAAATGTGTGTGGGTAGAATATATATCCCACGGGGGTAAAATTGAAAAAAGTTGAAAACATTTTTTTTTTGGTCTTAGTCATTTTTCCGGCGTTTATCAGACTTTCAGATAGGGGAAATGTCAGTGAGCGTTCCGAATTCAGTGCCAGAGCGATTCGCCCAATAAGTCCTTGATATTTAATAGTTTTCAGTCAATATTTTGGATTTTTGAAAATTTCACTTTTTTGAGAAAATATACACTAAATGATGGAATAATATGAGTTAGGGTACCCCAGGAGAGTTCCACATGTGTGTGGGTAGAATATATATCCTACTGGGGTAAAATTGAAAAAAGTTGAAAAAATTTTTTTGGGGGACTTAGTCATTTTTCCGGCGTTTATCAGACTTTCAGATAGGGGAAATGTCAGTGAGTGTTCCGATTTCAGTTCCAGAGCGATTCGCCTTTTGAGTCCTTGTTATTTAATCTTTTTCAGCTAATTTTCTGGATTTTTGAAAATTTCACTTTTTTGTGAAAATATCCACTAAATGAGGGAATAATATGTGTGAGGGTACCCCAGGAGAGTTCCACATGTGTGTGGGTAGAATATATATCCCACGGGGGTAAAATTGAAAAAAGTTGAAAACATTTTTTTTTGGGACTTAGTCATTTTTCCGGCGTTTATCAGACTTTCAGATAGGGCAAATGTCAGTGAGCGTTCCGATTTCAGTTCCAGAGCGATTCGCTCAATGAGTCCTTTAATATTTAGTCGTTTTCAGTCAACTTTCTGGATTTTTGAAAATTTCACTTTTTTGTGAAAATATCCACTAAATGAGGGAATAATATGTGTGAGGGTACCCCAGGAGAGTTCCAAATGTGTGTGGGTAGAATATATATCCTACTGGGGTAAAATTGAAAAAAGTTGAAAAAATTTTTTTTGGGGACTTAGTCATTTTTCTGGCGTTTATCAGACTTTCAGATAGGGGAAATGTCAGTGAGTGTTCCGATTTCAGTTCCAGAGCGATTCGCCTTATGAATCCTTATTATTTAGTCTTTTTCAGCAAATTTTCTGGATTTTTGAAAATTTCACTTTTTTGTGAAAATATCCACTAAATGAGGGAATAATATGTGTGAGGGTACCGCAGGAGAGTTCCACATGTGTGTGGGTAGAATATATATCCAGCGTGGGTAAAATTCAAAAAAGTTGAAAATTTTTTTTTTTTTGGACTTAGTCATTTTTCCGACGTTTATCAGACTTTCAGATAGGGGAAATGTCAGTGAGCGTTCCGATTTCAGTTCCAGAGCGACTCGCTCAATAAGTCCTTGATATTTAGTCGTTTTCAGCCAATTTTCTGGATTTTTGAAAATTTCACTTTTTTGTGAAAATATCCACTAAATGAGGGAATAATATGTGTGAGGGTACCCCAGGAGAGTTCCAAATGTGTGTGGGTAGAATATATATCCCACGGGGGTAAAATTGAAAAAAGTTGAAAACATTCAGATAGGGCAAATGTCAGTGAGCGTTCCGATTTCAGTTCCAGAGCGATTCGCTCAATGAGTCCTTTAATATTTAGTCGTTTTCAGTCAACTTTCTGGATTTTTGAAAATTTCACTTTTTTGTGAAAATATCCACTAAATGAGGGAATAATATGTGTGAGGGTACCTCAGGAGAGTTCCAAATGTGTGTGGGTAGAATTTATATCCTACTGGGGTAAAATTGAAAAAAGTTGAAAAAATTTTTTTGGGACTTAGTCATTTTTCTGGCGTTTATCAGACTTTCAGATAGGGGAAATGTCAGTGAGCGTTCCGATTTCAGTGCCAGAGCGATTCGCCCAATGAGTCCTTGATATTTAATAGTTTTCAGTCAATATTTTGGATTTTTGAAAATTTCACTTTTTTGTGAAAATATCATAGAATCATAGAATCATAGAATGGTAGAGTTGGAAGGGACCTCCTGGGTCATCTGGTCCAACCCCCTGCTCAAAGCAGGATTCACTAGATCATCTCAGACAGATGTCTGTCCAGCCTCTGTTTGAAGATGTCCATTGAAGGGGAACTCACCACCTCTCGTGGCAGTCTGTTCCACTCATTAATCACCCTAACTGTCAAAAAGTTTTTTCTAATATCTAATCTGTGTCTCCTCCCATTTAGTTTCATCCCATTGCTTCTAGTCTTTCCTTGTGCAAATGAGAATAAAGATGATCCTTCTACAATGTGACAGCCCTTGACATATTTGTAGACAGCTATTAAGTCTCCTCTCAGTCTTCTTTTTTGCAAGCTAAACATTCCCAAATCCTGCAACCGTTCCTCATAGGACATGGTTTGCAGACCAGTCACCATTCTGGTCGCTCTTCTCTGAACTTGCTCCAGTTTGTCTATGTCTTTTTTAAAATGTGGTGCCCAAAACTGTACACAGTATTCCAGATGAGGTCTGACCAAAGAGGAGATAATGACTTCACGTGATCTAGACTGTATGCTTCTGTTAATACATCCCAGAATTGTATTTGCCTTTTTTGCTGCTGCATCACACTGTTGACTCATGTTCAGTCTATGATCTATTAGTATACCTAAGTCTTTTTCACATGTACTGTTGCTTAGCTCTATTCCTCCCATTCTGTATATGCTTTTTTCATGTTTATTGCCCAGATGTAGTACTTTGCATTTTTCCCTGTTAAAAACCATTCTGTTGGTTGCTGCCCACTGCTCCAGTTTATTTAGGTCTTTTTGAATCCTCTCTCTTCTCTAGTATTAGCTATCCCTCCTAGCTTTGTGTCATTAGCAAATTTAATCAGTTTACCCTCAATTCCTTCATCTAAATCATTGATAAAGATGTTGAACAATACAGGTCCCAGGACGGAGCCCTGTGGTACCCCACTTGAGACATTCATCCAGCTGGATGTGAAGCCATTTACAACCACCCTTTGAGTCCGATCACTAAGCCAGTTATGAATCCACCTAACAGTTGCCTGGTCCATTGCATACATGGTCATTTTTTCAATAAGGATGGTGTGAGATACTTTGTCAAATGCTTTGCTGAAGTCAAGATATACTATATCTACAGCATTTCCCTGATCCACCCAATCAGTGATTCTGTCATAGAAGGAAATTAAGTTAGTCTGACATGACTTGTTAGTTACAAACCCATGCTGACTCTGGTTAATCACTTCATTCTTATCCATGTACTTACATACATGTTGTTTAATAATTTGTTCAAATATCTTTCCTGGTATAGAAGTCAGACTCACCGGCCTATAGTTCCCTGGGTCCACCTTCTTCCCCTTTTTGAAGATAGGAACAACATTTGCTCTTCTCCAGTCTTCTGGGACTTCTCCTGTTCTCCAAGAATTTTCAAAGATTATGGAGAGTGGTTCTAAAATTTCTTCTACGATCTCCTTCAGTACTCTGGGGTGTAATTCATCTGGACCTGGAGACTTGAACTCATTTATGTTAGCTAAATATTCCCTCACAATCTTTCTGTTTACAGATAACTTGGATTCCTCTATTCCTTTAAAAGGATAGTGAAGATCAGTTTATGTTACATTTTCTTTCTGAGAGAAAACAGATGCAAAATAGGAATTAAAAGTTCGGCCTTCTCAACATCCTCTCTTACCATTTCTCCATTTTCATCCTGTAAAAATACTATAGCATCTTTGACTTTTCTTTTACTTTTGACATACCCCCAAAATCCTTTTTTATTGCTTTTGACATCTCTTGCAAGCCTTAATTCATTGTCAGCTTTAGCTAACCTGATACGTGCCCTGCAGGATCTGCAGACTGCATTATAATCTTCTTTAGATATGCCTCCCTCTTTCCATTTAATAAACATTTCTTTCTTTCTTTTTAGCATGTGTTTAAGTTCTGTGTTCATCCATCCTGGTTTCCTTAAATGCTTCCCATTCTTCCTACTTTTCGGGATTGTTAACGATTGTGCTTTGAGAATCTCATTTTTAAAAATTTCCCATCCTTCCTGGACATTTTTGTCCTTAAGGACATCCAGCCATTGGATCCCTCCTATTCTCTTTCTGAGTCTCTTAAAATCTGCCTTTCTAAAATCTAACCTTGAAGTTTGAGTCTTCACATGTCTTCCTCCTCTAGTTATCCAAAATTCTATAATAGCATGATCGCTGCCTCCTAGGGTCCCAGCCACCTTTACCTCCTCAACCATTTCCTCCCTGTTTATAAGGATTAGATCCAAAGTAGCAGATCCCCTTGTTTTCTCCCCTACCTTTTGGAAGATAAAGTTGTCAGCAAGAGAGGATAAGAATTTGCTTGACCTGTTAGTTTTACTTGAGAGAGATTCCCAACAAATGTCTGGATAGTTGAAATCTCCCATGACCACTACGTCATATTTTTTGGAGAACTTGGTCATTTGATACATAAAGAGTTCATCCATATCTTCAGCTTGCCCAGGTGACCTGTAGTAAATGCCTACAATGGTGTCCTTTCCGTTGTTCTCTCCTTGTATTCTTACCCAAACAGTTTCCACAGAACTCCCAGTCTCTGAAGCTTCAATCTCTGTGCAGATATACGCTTTTCTAACATACAATGCAACACCTCCTCCTCGTTTATCAAGTCTGTTTCTTGCAAATAAGTTGTATCCTTTTAGCCTTTTATTCCAATCATGTGTATCGTCCCACCAAGTTTCAGTGATTCCAATGACATCATATTCCTTTTCCTGCATTAGTAGTTCCAATTCTCCTTGTTTGTTGCCCATGCTTTGTGCATTTGTATAAAAACATTTTAGTTTGTGATTGGTTTCTCTTCCTCCCATATTTTTATTATTTAAATTGTTTTGTCTTTGTTCTTCCTTTCCACTTCCAGTAGCAGAGATCTCAATAGTATTTGTCAGCTGTATGGCTTTTTCTGGCCTTTTGCTTCCCTTCCCACATTGTTCTAGTTTAAAGCTCTTCTGATGAGTGTAGCAAGGCGACTTCCAAATACATGTTTTCCAGTCTTCGTAAGGTGCACCCCATCTCTAGCAAGTAGTCCATCGTATAGGTAATTCATTCCGTGATCCAGAAATCCAAATCCTTGTTGACGGCACCATCGACGTAGCCAGTTGTTCACCTGTAGAATCTTATTCCACCTCATTGTTCCATGGCCATCCACTGGGAGGATGGATGAGAAGACCACCTGCGCTCCCAATTCTTTCACTTTCTTGCCTAAGTCTTCAAAGTCACTGCAGATGGTTTCCAGGTCCTTTCTTGCGGTGTTATTTGTCCCCACATGTATTAGCAGGAATGGGTAGTGATCTGTAGGTCTGAAGAGTCTTGATATCCTGTCAGACACATCTTTAATTTTTGCTCCTGGAAGACAGCACATTTCTCTTGAGGTTATGTCTGGTCTGCAGATAGCGGCCTCTGTTCCTCTTAACAGGGAATCCCCCATGACCACCACTCTCCGTTTTTTCTTCACAACATTCTTCTTCCTCCATCCAGGAGAATTCTGAGGGCTTACAAGGTTATTCATTGCTGGCAAAAGTCTTATTTTGCTGTATTTCTTCATGGTTCTCCTGCGTGAGAGCCTGGTACTGGTTCCTGAGCAGTATGGGTGCTGACTGCCTCTCGATCCTCCTGCTTCTGTGGGTCACATGCTTCCATTCCTCTGTTTCGTCAGGTGCAGTTCGAATTTCTTCTCTTTCTGAATCATGAAGAGATAATTCTGCTCTGTCTAAGAACTCTTCACCTTCCTTAATGATTTTCAAGGTAGTTAACCTCTCTTCTAGATTTCACAACTTTTCCTCCAACAGGGACACAAGCTTGCATTTCTGGCATGTGAAGTTTGGCTTTTCCACTGGCAATATACACTAAATGATGGAATAATATGTGTGAGGGTAGCCCAGGAGAGTTCCACATGTGTGTGGGTAGAATATATATCCTACTGGGGTAAAATTGAAAAAAGTTGAAAACTTTTTTTTTTTGGACTTAGTCATTTTTCCGGTGTTTATCAGACTTTCAGATAGGGCAAATGTCAGTGAGCGTTCCGATTTCAGTTCCAGAGCGATTCATCCAATGAGTCCTTGATATTTAGTAGCTTTCAGCCAATTTTCTGTATTTTTGAAAATTTCACTTTTTTGTGAAAATATCCACTAAATGAGGGAATAATATGTGTGAGGGTACCCCAGGAGAGTTCCAAATGTGTGTGGGTAGAATATATATCCCACGGGGTAAAATTGAAAAAAGTTGAAAACATTTTTTTTTTTGGACTTAGTCATTTTTCCGGCGTTTATCAGACTTTCAGATAGGGCAAATGTCAGTGAGCGTTCCGATTTCAGTTCCAGAGCGATTCGCTCAATGAGTCCTTTAATATTTAGTCGTTTTCGGTCAACTTTCTGGATTTTTGAAAATTTCACTTTTTTGTGAAAATATACACTAAATGATGGAATAATATGTGTGAGGGTACCCCAGGAGAGTTCCAAATGTGTGTGGGTAGAATATATATCCCACGGGGGTAAAAGTGAAAAAATTTGAAAACATTTTTTTTTTGGACTTAGTCATTTTTCCGGCGTTTATCAGACTTTCAGATAGGGCAAATGTCAGTGAACATTCCGATTTCAGTTCCAAAGCGATTCGCCCAATGAGTCCTTGATATTTAGTAGTTTTCAGCCAATATTTTGGATTTTTGAAAATTTCACTTTTCTGTGAAAATATACTCTAAATGATGGAATAATATGTGTGAGGGTACCCCAGGAGAGTTCCAAATGTGTGTGGGTAGAATATATATCCCACGGGGGTAAAAGTGAAAAAATTTGAAAACATTTTTTTTTTGGACTTAGTCATTTTTCATGTGTTTTTCAGACTTTCAGAGAGGGGAAAATATCAGAGAGCATTCCGATTTCAGTTCCAGATTGATTCGCCCGATGAGTCCTTTATATTTAGTCGTTTTCAGACAATTTTCTGACTTATTGAAAATTTCACTTTTTGGTGAAAATATCCATTAAATGAGGGAATAATATGTGTGAGGGTACCCCAGGAGAGTTCCAAATGTGTATGGGTAGAAAACATATCCCACGGGGGTAAAATTGAAAAAAGTTTAAAAACATTTTTTTTTTAATTAGTCATTTTTCCGGTGTTAGTCAGACTTTCAGAGAGAGGAATATGTCAGTGAGCATTCCGATTTCAGTTCCAGAGCGATTCGCCCGATGAGTAATTTTTATTTAGTAATTTTTAGCCAATTTTCTGACTTTTTGAAAATTTCACTTTTTGGTGAAAATATCCATTAAATGAGAGAATAATATGTGTGAGGGTATACCAGGAGAAAATGAAATGTGTGTGGGTAGAATATATATCCTACGGGGGTAAAATTGAAAAAAGTTGCAAAAATTTTTTTTTATGGGACTTAGTCATTTTTCCGGCGTTTGTCAGACTTTCAAAGAGGGGAAATTGTCTGTGAGCGTTCCGATTTCAGTTCCAGGGCGATTCGCGCGATGAGTCCTTTATATTTAGTTGTTTTCAGCCAAATTTCTGACTTTTTGAAAATTTCACTTTTTGGTGAAAATATTTATTAAATGAGGGAATAATATGTGTGAGGGTACCCCAGCTGAGTTCCAAATGTGTGGGTAGAATATATATCCCACGGGGGATAAAATTGAAAAAAGTTGAAAAAATTTTTTTTTCGACTTAGTCATTTTTTTGTCGTTTGTCAGACTTTCAAAGAGCGGAAAATGTCTGTGAGCGTTCCGATTTCAGTTCCAGAGCAATTCGCCCGATGAGTCCTTGATATTTAGTCATTTTCAGCCAATTTTCTAACTTTTTGAAAATTTCACTTTATGGTGAAAATATCCATTAAATGAGGGAATAATATGTGTGAGGGTAACCCAGGAGAGTTTCAAATGTGTGTGGGTAGAATATATATCCCACGGGGGGTGAAATTAAAAAAAGTTGAGAAAAAATTTTTTTTGGGGACTTTGTCATTTTTCCGGCGTTTGTCAGACTTTCATAGAGGGAAAAATGGCAGTGAACGTTCCGATTTCAGTGCCAGGGCGATTCGCGCGATGAGTCCTTTATATTTAGTCATTTACAGCCAATTTACTGACTTTTTGAAAATTTCACTTTTTGGTGAAAATATCCATTAAATGAGGGAATAATATGTGTGAGGGTAGCCCAGGAGAGTTCCAAATGTGTGTGGGTAGAATATATATCCCACGGGGGGTAAAATTGAAAAAAGTTGAAAAATTTTTTTTTTCGACTTAGTCATTTTTTCAGCAATTGTCAGACTTTCAGAGAGGTGAAAATGTCAGTGAGCATTCTGATTTCAGTTCCAGAGCAATTCACCCAATGATTCCTTGATATTTAGTCGTTTTCAGCCAAATTTCTGACTTTTTGAAAATTTCTCTTTTTGGTGAAAATATCCATTAAATGAGAGAATAATATGTGTGAGGGTACCCCAGGAGAGTTCCAAATGTGTGTGGGTAGAATATGTATCCCACGGGGGGGGGTAAAATTGAAAAAAGTTATAAGAAATTTTTTTTGGACTTAGTCATTTTTCCGGCATTTGTCAGACTTTCAAAGAGGGGAAAATGTCAGAGAGCGTTCCGATTTCAGTTCCAGAGCGATTCGCCCGATGAGTCCTTTATATTTAGTCATTTTCAGCCAATTTTCTGACTTTTTGAAAATTTCACTTTTTGGTGAAAATTAGTGTTGACCGAACATGCTCGACACTGCTCGGTACTCGCCCGAGCATCACGCTACTTGGGATGTTCGGCGAGCACCCAGCATTTCCGGGTTACTCGGGCGGGAGCTCGGGTCTCCGCCCTGCATGTTTGGCTCTCTTTACAGAGCCAATGAACATGCAGGGATTGCCAGCCAGTCACTGTAATGCCGCAGCCATGTTGTTTGTGGGCATTACAGTGATTGGCTGGCCGCACAGCGTCACCTCGAGTATTTAAAACCGGGCCCCGCCATCTTGGACACAGTCGCTCCGGATAAGACAGTGTAGGGACAGCGCTGCTGATTTAGGGAGAGATATATCCTGCAAAATAGTTAGTGTAGGGTCTGTAAAGGCTGCCAGATCAAACAAACAGTCCTTCTCAGGACTAATATCCATTCCAGGTATATCAGGCAGGCAGGCAGGCTGTATAGGAGACGCAGTGGTTATACCAGCAAACGCTGCATTACAATCCTGTGTCCTGCTCCAGTTGCTGAAATTGCTGGACTTAGCTCCAGGTCCCGGGGGCCAGGAAAAATCCTTTTTTTTAATCTAAATTCTCTTTTTTTTTTCCTCCTTCACAATGTACAAATACCCATCTTATTAACCTTTAGGTGTCCCCCCCCCAAAAAAAAAGGTGTGCCTCTGATTTTTCAGACACAAATATATCTGTTGAAAATAGTCTTGTGTAGGCCAGAGAAATAGAAGTGTGGTTTTGCAGTTCTATGGGCCATTTGTGTCTAAAAAAAACCAGTTTGAGTGTGTCGCTCACTGTTCAGCCGCAACTATATATATTTAAAAAAGTCTGGTATACACCAGTAAATTATTACTGTGGTTTTGATGTTCCACGGTAAAACATCTCTATTATCCTGTTTTTGGCATTTTTTGCTGTATAAAAATAATAATAGTGTCTCCTGATTGTTCAGACACAAATATATCTGTTGAAAATAGTCTGGTGTAGGCCCGAGAAATACAAGTGTGGTTTTGCAGTTCCACGGTTCAAACCTCTGTATTATCCACTTTTGGGCCATTTGTATCTAAAAAAAAAGTTTGAGTATGTCGCTCACTGTTCAGCCGCAAATATATATATATTCAAACAAGTCTGGTATACACCAGTAAATTATAACTGTGGTTTTGCTGTTCCACGGTAAAACCTCTCTATTATCCTGCTTTTGGCATTTTTGTCCGTAAAAAATAAATAGTGTCTCCTGATTGTTCAGACACAAATATATCTGTTGAAAATAGTCTGGTGTAGGCCCGAGAAATACAAGTGTGGTTTTGCAGTTCCACGGTTCAAACCTCTGTATTATCCACTTTTGGGCCATTTGTATCTAAAAAAACAGTTTGAGTGTGTCGCTCACTGTTCAGCCGCAAATATATATATATTCAAAAAAGTCTGGTATACACCACTAAATTATAAATGTGGCTTTGCTGTTCCACGGTAAAACATCTCTATTATCCTGCTTTTGGCATTTTTTGCCGTAAAAAATAAATAGTGTCTCCTGATTGTTCAGACACAAATATATCTGTTGAAAATAGTCTGGTGAAGGCCCGAGAAATACAAGTGTGGTTTTGCAGTTCCACGGTACAAACCTTTGTATTATCCACTTTTGGGCCATTTGTATCTAAAAAAACCAGTTTGAGTGTGTCGCTCACTGTTCAGCCGCAAATATATATATATTTTAAAAAGCCTGGTATACACCAGTAAATTATAACTGTGGTTTTGCTGTTCCACGGTAAAAAATCTCTATTATCCTGCTTTTGGCATTTTTTGCCGTAAAAAATAAATAGTGTCTCCTGATTGTTCAGACACAAATATATCTGCTGAAAATAGTCTGGTGTAGGCCCGAGAAATACAAGTGTGGTTTAGAAGTTCCACGGTTCAAACCTCTGTATTATCCACTTTTGGGCCATTTGTATCTAAATAAAACAGTTTGAGTGTGTCGCTCACTGTTCAGCCGCAAATATATATATATATTCAAAAAAGTCTGGTATACACCAGTAAATTATAACTGTGGTTTTGCTGTTCCACAGTAAAAAATCTCTATTATCCTGCTTTTGGCATTTTTTGCCGTAAAAAATAAATAGTGTCTCCTGATTGTTCAGACACAAATATATCTGTTGAAAATAGTCTGGTGTAGGCCAGAGAGACAGAAGTGTGCTTTTGCTGTTCCACGGTAAAAAATCTCTATTATTCTGCTTTTTGCATTTTTTGCTGTAAAAAAAAAATAATAGTGTCTCCCTGATTTTTCAGACACAATTATATCTGTTGAAAATAGTCTGGTGTAGGCCCGAGAAATACAAGTGTGGTTTTGCAGTTCCACGGTACAAACCTCTGTATTATCCACTTTTGGGCCATTTGTATCTAAAAAAAACAGTTTGAGTGTGTCGCTCACTGTTCAGCCGCAAATATCTCTATTTAAAAAAGCGTGGTATACCCCAGTAAACAATAACTGTGGTTTTGCCATCCCACGGTAAAAAATCTCTATTATTCAGATTTTGGTAGTTTTTTCCGTAAAGAAAAACAGTAGTGTCTCCTGACTGTTGTGACACAAAATATATCTGTTGAAAATAGTCTTGTGTAGGCCCGACATCCCAGTGTGGTTTCGCAGTTCCACGGGTCAAATCGCTGTACTATCCAATTTTGGGCCTTTGGTATCTAAAAAAAAGCAGTTTGAGTGTGTCGCTCACTGTTCAGCCGCAAATATCTCTATTTAAAAAAGTGTGGTATACCCCAGTAAACAATAACTGTAGTTTTCCTCTTCCACAGTTCTAATCTACTCTTTATTACCCTTTTTCCATTGATAGTGCAAGTGTAAGCTATTTTACTTAATTTACAATTGGCAAGGCGCGTGGCAAGGGACGTGGAAGTGAACGTTCTGGTGATGGTTCGTGCAGAGGACGGAGCCGTGGCCAAGGTGAAAATGTGCCACAACCAACAGCGACATCTTCTCGCTCTCACTTCTTGACCGAATTACTAGGGAAGCACACAACAACACCAATATTGAGAACTGATCAGTGTGAACAGGTTATTAATTGGATAGCAGACAATACTTCCAGTTACCTGGGCACCACCACCTCTGGTCTGTCTTCCACACAGTCAACTCTTAATAGCCGTGAGTCTCGACCGCATACTCCTCCTCACCCTGATGCTTCTTCCTCCCACCATGCCGAGTGTCGTCAGACAGCAAGTGATCCCACACTTGGACACTCTGAAGAGCTGTTCACTTGTCCATTTCCATATTTGGGCCCCTCGCCTGATACGCTTGAAGTGGTGGAAGAGGAGATCCCATGTTGCGATGCCCAAATATTTGAACAGCCACGGCCACAGGAAGTTGACGTTGGCAATCTGTCACAAGAGGTGGACGATGACGAGACACAATTGCCAGGAAGTGAGGAGGAGGATCGTGGTGCGCAAGTGGAAGAGGAGGAGGTGGTGGATGATCTAGTAACTGACCCAACGTGGAAGGAGGACATGCAGAGTGAGGCCAGCAGCACACAGGGGGAGGGAGGCAGAGTACCCCAACAGGCAGGAAGAAGCAGTGTGGTGGCCGCAGACAGAAGGCAGGCAACCGTTCCCCGTAACACCAACACGAGGGATGTTGCCAGTACAAGCGGTAGTTCTTCCAGAGTCTGGAATTTTTTTAAAGACTTTGCTAATAACCCCAAAAAGGCCATATGTTCCACCTGCCATGCCAGCATCAGCAGGGGTGACAAAACTACCAGCCTGACCACCACCAGCATGATCAGGCACATGGCAGCAAAGCACTCGACTTTGTGGGGCGAAACCCAGGGTCCACGACCAGAGTCAGCGGGTGTCACCACTGCTTCTTCCACTGTTGTGCGTGCAATAGAACCCCCTGTTGTGTGTGCAAGGCAATCCACTGTCCATACTGCATGTAAAGATGCCCCCTCCTCTCAGTCTTCACTTGTTATGGAAGTTTCTCAAGAAACAGCATCAACGTCCACGTCCCACCGCAGCGTTCAATTGTCCATATCCCAGACCTTTGAACGAAAGCGGAAATTCGCAGCTAACGCCCCACAGGCCACAGTCCTAAATTCGCACATTTCACGACTGCTTGCATTGGAAATGCTGCCTTTTAGGCTGGTGGAGACGGAATCCTTCCGCAATCTTATGGCGGTGGCCGTCCCTCGGTACTCGGTCCCCAGCCGATACTATTTTACCCGGTGTGCCATCCCCGCACTACACAAGCACGTGTCCCAAAGCATCTGCCGTGCCCTCAACAACGCAGTTACTGGGAGAGTCCACCTGACAATGGACACGTGGACAAGTGCTTGTGGCCAGGGATGGTACATCTCTCTGACGGCACACTGGGTAAACATAGTGGAAGCCGGGACCCAGTCGGACCTTGGGACGGAACACATCCTCCCCACACCGAGGATTGCGGGCCCTTTGTCAGTCAGAGTTGCCCCCACAGTTTACAGCTCCTGCGCATCCTCCTCCTCCTCCTCATGTTCAGCCTCCATCTCAGATATCACCACATCAGTTACAAGCTGGAAGCATTGCAGTACTGCCTCCACCAAGCGGCAACAGGCTGTGCTGAAACTCATAAGCTTAGGTGATAAACCTCACACTGCTTGTGAGTTGTGGACAGCTGTGAAAGAGCAGGCAGATCTGTGGCTGAGACCGCTGAACCTACATTCCGGCATGGTCGTGTGTGACAATGGCCGTAACCTGGTGGCGGCTCTGAGGCGAGGTGAGATCACACACGTATCATGCCTGGCTCATGTGCTTAACCTCGTGGTTCAGCGGTTTCTTAAATCGTACCCCGAGTTGCCAGATCTGCTCGTGAAAGAACGCCGCCTGTCAGCTCATTTTCGCAAGTCGGCTACAGCTTCCGCCGCCCTTGCTGTGTTGCAGCAGCATTTGCAGCTTCCGGCACACCGACTGGTGTGTGATGTCCCCACACGTTGGAACTCTACCCTCCACATGTTGCAAAGGATTTGTGAGCAGAAGAGAGCAGTTGTGGAGTACCAGCTGCAACAAGGCCGTCGATATTCATGTCAGACTCCACACATAAGACCCCAGGAGTGGACCTGGATGTCTGACATATGTACCATCCTGACAAACTTTGAGTAGGCCACCAAGATGGTGAGTGGCAATGACGCCATCATTAGTGTCAGCATCCCACTTGTCTGCCTTTTGCAACGCTCTCTGCAGAGAATTAAAGAGGAGCCATTGCAGCCAGAGTATGATGAGATGGATCAAGAAGCCGTAGCGGGCGATTACACACAGCCCAGCCTCATCTCATCCCAACGTGCATTGGGGGACAATGAGGGAGAGGAGGAGGAGGAAGAACAGGAGCTGCTATCATGCGTTGTAGACGGTAGTACCTGTACAAGTGTCATACCGTCGGTACAGCGTGGGTGGCCTGAGGACATGGGGGAGGAGGAAGAGGAGGAGGAGGAGGAGGAGAGCATGGTCAGTCGTCATCTTGGTGAGGACACAGAAATCTTGCCCGATAACAGTCTGGCACGCATGGCTGACTTTATGTTACGCTGCCTTAACCGTGACCCTCGCGTTGTCAAAATGTTGGGTGACAGTCATTACTGGTTGGTGACACTTGTAGACCCCCGCTACAAGGAGAACTTTCACTCTCTTATTCCTGAGGTGGAGAGGTCTACAAAAATGGGGCAATACCAGAAGGCCCTTGCTGCAGAACTCTTAAAAAAATTCCCATCTTAACACCCTAGCGGCAGAGGTCACAGTTCGTTGCCCAACCAAGGCATACAGGCGAGAGAGATGCAACTCCAATCCAGCAGAGGCAGGGGAACACTGTCAACGTTCTGGGACAGTTTTAAGACACCCGCCCAGCTTACAGGCCCTGAGGCGCGGGGTACTCTCACAAGGAGTGGAAAGTTTCAAAAGATGGTGAGGGAGTACCTTGCCGATTGTACCAGCATCCTCCGTGATTCCTCTGTGCCTTTTAATTATTGGGTATCCAAGCTGGACACTTGGAATGAACTCCCTCTTTACGCCTTGGAGGTCCTGGCCTTCCCTGCCGCTAGCGTGTTATCGGAGCGTGCTTTTAGTGCCGCTGGGGGAATTATAACTGATAAGCGCACTCGCCTGTCAACTGACAATGCTGACAAGCTGACCCTTATCAAAATGAACAAGGGCTGGATTGGGCCAGACTTCTCATCACCACCAAATGACAGCAGAGTAACATAAAGTCAAATCCACTGTGTTATTTCGGGAGGTGTATTCACATGCACCGCTTCACACCCACACATGGGTATACGCTTCCTCGTTTCAGCTGTTTAACTTCTTCTCCTTATCCTCAGCCTCCACCACCACTATACCACCAGGGTGCCAGCATTGCAAATTCCTCCGTCCTAATTTTTGGCAGCTTTTGCTGGGAAAGCATAAGCAAATACCATGGGACACCCACTCCCCAATAATGGGACTTATGTTTGTAATATGCTGTACTGCATGGCTCTTGTAAGGGGCATTGCAAGTTGCTCCATCCTAATTTTTGGCAGCTTTTGCTTGCAACGCATAAGCAAATACTATGGGACACCCACTCCCCAATAATGGGACTTATGTTTGTAATATGCTGTACTGCATGGCTCTTGTAAGGGGCATTGCAAGTTGCTCCGTCCTAATTTTTGGCAGCTTTTGCTGGGAAAGCATAAGCAAATACTATGGGAGACCCACTCCCCAATAATGGGACTTATGTTTGTAATATGCTGTACTGCATGTGACGCACCCCCTGGGCCGTGTGTACACGTGTGTGGGATACCCGGTGCTGGGTCTCTGCGGTCTGTAGTCTCCGTGGCAGTGACCCGGTCCCGTGGCTCAGGCTGGTCAAACCAGTGGCAGTCTTTCTTAGGTTTTGAGGTTAATTGTCCGACTGCGCCACCCGTGGATTGCGGTCAGGGATTACCACTGCTGCTAGGCAGACCGCTGAGGCTGGTGTGTGCGCAGCATAGAATGGGATAACTCCCCTCGGGAGGAGTAAAGCCTCAGGGCAGTGAGTGTGGATGATGGGGGTGATGGTGCACGAGTGCAGCAGGAACGACTCAGAGTCTTTGCAGTGCAGTTCAGGGTCTTTACTGATGATTATAAGGTAGACCCTCCCGGGACTACTGGCTAGCATAAGAGGCCTGGTCAGTCTGTGAGCAAGCAGGAGTTCCCCTGGCCAGGTGGAGTTGTAGGCCTCCCCATCTGTCTGTACTCTTCCTGGCTACCTTGTTGTAAGCGGGTAGAAGTAGCCCACGTCCCTGAGTGTACCGTGTAGTGCTCACCCGTATGGCTGGTGACTTGGGGCCTTCTGTTAGCCTCCGCTCCATGACGGTGGTGCTGGTCTCTTGCTTGTGACTGACCCTCCGGGCTTCTATGGCCAGAGGACCTGAAATCCACTGCCGGCTGGTTTCTGCTGCTGGATATATAAGTCCTCACAGCTTCGGACTCCTGTGTCCGGTTCCTATTGTCTTCTGCCAGGGCGAGCTCTGCTCAGCTTCCAGCCCCTGGTCTTTAGCTCCTAGCTCCTACAGAGCTCCTTGCTGTTACTTTCCCTTGCTCTCACTCTGACTCTGACTGTTCTCTGACTCACTCAACCCCGCCCCAGATTCAGTTTATAAGGGCAGAATTCTCCCCTCCCAGGACTGGGGCAGGAGGATGATGCATGTTTAAGTGATCCTGACCAGAAAACCTCCCACTTGCTCTCCGACATAATATCTCTATTACTGTGGTGACCAGACCCCTGGGGTGCCACACATGGCTTTTGTAAGGGGCATTGCAGTTCCTCATAATTTTTGGAAATTCACTGCTTAGGCCAACAGTGCACGGGAGACCCAGTTGCTATAAATCGAAAAAAAGGTTTAGTTAACGCCCTCTGACCTCCATGTCATTTCCAAGCGGCATTGGAGTGGCTCGAAATTTTTGGTAGGCATTGCACTCACTGTATGCCCTATAACTGTGTAGCCGAACCGCTCCTTTTGTTACAGAAACATATCCTACAAGACATATCTGGTTGGCTGGCCTGATATTGATGTGAATGGTCGCTGTTCCTTCTGCTCTTTCTCCTTTGCCACAACCTCATCCATCATTTATCACCTGAAGCTTTGTTTTTAACGGGAGTCATAGAACTGGGATAGTAGCAGGAAAACATCCAGCAATCCTCGGAGGAGGTAGGATATGCGCCAAAACGCGGACCACCTCAGGCCTAGCCGCTACTACATACATGCGCTTGCATTCCAATAAAACAAAGCAGATACTAACTTCTATCATCATCATCATGCTCCTCACCTAGGCACTCTCAACTCCCCTGATGGAGAAGCCACGGCCCACCGGAGGAGTCTGGTTCTCTGGTGGGCTCGTCCAATGCTGCCCTAAAGCAGGCCTGGCTAAGAAAAGTGTGGGGGAAGGTGACAGGAGAAATCAGGGTGGCTGGGGACCGAGTATGGACACCTGGCCACCACCTGGCATCTGGGGACCGAGCGTGGACACCCGGCCGCCGGGCGGCTGGGGACAGAGTATGGATACCTCGCTGCCGAAGCGGCCATGAGGTAGTGGCCAGCTTCGGCCTCCTCCAAACTAAAAGGCCCCATTTCAAGTGAAAGCTAGCAGTATGGTATTGCAGCCTGCGGGTGGGTGGGTGGTTGGCTGCATATTTTCGCTTGCATTGCAATGAATTGGGGAGGTACAATTGAACACTGCCCTGGGACAAGGACTTGCACGGGGATAGTTGCAAGTCTGCATCTTCTGATGCGGCAAGGATCACTTCTGATGGGCACACTTTTAGACAGTGACCTGGGGGTCAGAGATGCTTCCAGGGGTCTTCCCCATGCTGATCCCTTGTCTTTTCAGCACTGTATGCATGTGTCACACAGCACATGGCCAGATAAGGTTGTAAAATGTTAAAATGACATTTCCCGGTGAACGCATTTTTCACGATTGAAAGCAATACAAAAGTGCAAAAACGCATGAAAAATGCTACTTGTGAACATAGCCCAAGGTGTGGATGTGTATTTTTGTTTTTGGTTATTTATTTTACCTTATACACAATGTTATGTTCTGCTACCAGAGCTAAGGAAAGAGAGGAGATCTGTCCCTACGATAGAACTCAGCTTAATCCCTACGATGTAACAGGGGACCTGATCCTGCGATCAGACCTGCTAAAGTCCTAAGCTAGTCTGTACGGAGACCTATAGATGTGGGGAAGGAATCCCTACAAGTACTAAGGACTGGGAGGAAAATGGGACACCTCCTAACAGAAATAGTAGCAGACAGACGAACAAACAAAATATATAGAACATAGAGGTCCGTAGACCAAGCAAACTAACAGAGTTAGATACAGAGCACAGGCTAGCTAGAAAGTAGTTATACAATGAAGTCCAGCAAAGCCAGAAGGGCGGAGCAGGATTAAAGAGGCCAAGAAAGTCATGTGACCAGTAAAGGAAAAAACCTAAGAGCAAGGTTCTAACAGTACCCCCCCTTCTAAGAGGATCCTCCGGATCCCCTAGGACCAGGCTTATCAGGAAATCTCCTGTGAAACGCTCTGATAAGTCTGGACGCAGAAACATCATCCGACCTCACCCAAGAGTTATCCTCGGGTCCGAAACCTTTCCAGGCCGTAAGATACTGCAAACTACCTCTATACCGTCTAGAGTTAAGGATGCGAGAAATTTCATATTCCCCGTCCTCCACCACCGGAGGAACAGAGGCAGAGGCGTCACAATCCGATACAACAGCTTTTTTCAACAGAGAGACATGAAATACCGGATTAATTCTCCAGGAGGTAGGAACCTCCAACCTAACAGCAGATTGGTTGACTACCTGAAGCACCTTAAAGGGCCCTACAAACTTGGGACCCAATTTCTTAGAAGGAATCCTCAACCGCAGATTCCTAGAGGACAACCAAACCATGTCTCCAACAGCGAACAAAACCTCCTGTCGTTTCCTATCAAAGTAGTCTTTAGATTTTCTGTTGGCCTCCTGAAGATTACCACGCACATCCGTCCAAACTCTCTCCAAATCACCGGAAAAATTCTCCTCCTCAGGCACGGCAGATCCCAACTTGGAGAACGACCCAAACGACGGATGTCTCCCAGAACAACAAAAAAAAGGCGAACAACCAGCAGAAGAAGATGTATGATTGTTCAGAGCAAATTGAGCAAGTGGCAGAAACTCAGACCACCCCTCTTGATTGTCTGCCACAAAACAACGCAAGAACTGCTCAACATCGTGGATTTTCCTTTTTGTCTGGCCATTAGATTCAGGATGATATCCAGATGAGAACGACAAATGAACTCCCAACCTGTCACAAAAGGCGCGCCAAAAACGAGCCACGAACTGAGGTCCCCTATCAGAAACAATGTCAGTAGGAACGCCATGAAGTCTGACAATTTCCTTGACAAAGGCCTTAGCGAGAGTTTTAGCGCAGGGCAGTTTGACGAAGGGAACCAAGTGACACATCTTCCTAAAACGGTCCACGACCACCCAGATGACAGTAAAACCCTCAGAGGGGGGAAGGTCAGTTATAAAGTCCATAGCCAAATGTGTCCAAGGAGCACTGGGAACCTCCAAAGGACAAAGCAACCCCGCAGCAGGAGTATGTGAGGACTTAGATCTAGCACATATAGTACATTGGCGCACCCACTTAATGACTTCCTTCTGCCATCCAGGCCACCAAAAACTGCGACCCACCAGTCTCTTGGTCTCAGAGATTCCGGGATGACCTGCCAACCGAGATTCGTGACACTCAACAAACAAATCTCTCCTAAAGGTCCCAGGCACAAACAACCTCCCATGAGGAGTGTTAGATGGGGCATTCTCCTGTGCTTTAAGAATCTCATCTTCCAAAACGGAGTCCAAAGCAGCTATCACAACACCTTCTTGTAAAATGTTCTCCTCTTTCTCAACACCGACTATGGGAGAAAAACTGCGAGACAAGGCATCCGCCTTAACATTCTTAGTACCAGGGATGTAAGTAACGGAGAAATTAAACCGCAAAAAAAACAGTGCCCACCTAGCCTGACGGGCATTCAGGCGCTTGGCAGCATCAAGATATATCAGATTTTTATGATCCGTAAGAACCTGAACGGGAAATTCCGCACCTTCCAAGAAGTGGCGCCAGTGTTCAAATGCGAGTTTAATAGCCAATAATTCCCAATTACCAATATCGTAATTCAGTTCAGTCTCCGAAATTTTTTTTGAAAAAAAGGCACAGGGATGTAATCTATCCCCGTTATCCTGAGACAATACTGCGCCAACCCCCACAGAGGAAGCATCAACCTCAACCAAAAACGGCTTAGTCACATCAGGCTGCATAAGGATGGGAGCAGAGGTGAACCTCTCCTTGAGATACACAAAAGCTTCAATGGCCTCAGAAGACCACTGAACCGCATCAGCACCTTTCCTGGTGAGATCGGTCAGAAGTTTGACAATACTAGAAAAATTTTTTATGAATTTTCTGTAATAATTGGCGAAACCTAAAAGCCTCTGTATCGATTTCAAACCAATAGGCCTAGGCCATTCCTGTACAGCTTGAACTTTAACCGGGTCCATCTCAAAACCTTCGCTGGAGATAATGTAGCCCAAAAAACTAATTCTCTGTACAGCGAACTCACATTTCTCCAGCTTAGCAAAAAGCGAATTGTCCATTAATAACTGTAATACCTCACGTACGCTCCGCCAATGAGACTCCAGATCCGGCGAATAAATCAAAATATCATCCAAATACACAACCACATTTTTGCCGATCAAAGCTCTAAGGATGTCATTAATAAGATTCTGAAAAAATGCAGGAGCATTAGTAAGACCAAAGGGCATAACCAGATTCTCAAAATGACCCACAGGAGTGTTAAAAGCAGTCTTCCATTCGTCACCCTCCTTCATGCGCAACAGATTGTATGCCCCCTTAAGGTCAATTTTAGAGAACCACTTGGCCCCCATTAACTGGTTAAACAGATCAGGAATCAATGGCAATGGGTAAGGATTGCGTACAGTAATTTTGTTAATCTCACGAAAATCCAGACAAGGACGTAAACCGCCGTCCTTTTTTTTTACAAAAAAAAATCCAACCGCCACAGGAGACTTAGAGGGCCTAATGTGACCGGCGGCCAAACTTGTCTGTATGTATTCCTCCAAAGCCTTCCTCTCAGGAATAGTAAGGTTAAATAAACGACTTTTAGGAAGAGTCGCTCCAGGGACAAATTCAATAGAACAATCATATTCTCTATGGGGAGGCAAAACCTGCGATTCCTTCTCAGAAAAAACTCTCCAAAAATCCTGAATAGGAACAGGCAATTCTCCCCTATCCAAAGCTGCAATACGCCCGTTACAACACTTGTCATAACATTTATGGCTCCAGGATTTAATTTCACTGGTAGACCAATCCAGTACAGGATTGTGAAATTTTAACCAGGGCAATCCCAATATTACTGGAGAAGGCAAGTTATTCAAAACTACCAAATCCAATTTCTCATGGTGAACACCATTAATAGTGAGAGGAAATTCACAGACCTTGAGAGTAATATTCTTCAAAGGGGAACCATCCACAGAAACCACAGCAATGGGGGATGATAAAGATTCGGGTTTTAAATTGAGTCTTTCCAAGAATCCCCCATCAATTACATTCAGAGTAGACCCACAATCAACAAACACCCGAAATTCTATTAATTTTTTCTGAGCAATCGTGGAAGCAGCTAAAAATACACCCTTGGAATTTAAACAGGCAATACGGGCATGTCTGACCATTTTTTTTTCTTTCTTCATACGAAGTTCACAGCCTTTAATGAAATGACCAGATTTTCCGCAATAGAAACACAAGCCTTCAGAAAATCTACGGTCTTTTTCTTGAGAGCGAGGTGCCACCGATCCAATCTCCATCGGTTCACTACTGTTAGTACACACATTCTCATAACCAGAAACTGACATAGCAGAGGATTTGCTCTCATTAACCCTTGCACGCAGTCGCCTATCCACCCGTATAGCTAATTGCATAGCCTGTTGCAAATCTTCAGGTGTAGGATAAGCAATTAGCAGGTCTTTAACCCTTTCATTGAGCCCAGCAAGAAATAGACTTTTCAGAGCAGAATCGTTCCACCCTGTTTGAGTAGACCAACGACGGAAATGAGTACAATATTTTTCCACATTACCTGATCCCTGTCTCAAACGCCTCAACTCAGTCTCAGCTGATGAGACACGGTCAGGATCATCATATAATAGTCCCAAAGCAGAAAAAAAACTATCCACCGATCTGAAGCATGTATCACTAGGTTGCAAAGAAAAGGCCCACTCCTGAGGCTCTTTGCGCAAAAGTGACATTATGAACCCTATGCGCTGGGATTCATCCCCAGAGGACTTGGGTCTCAAACAAAAATACAATAAGCAAGCATTTTTAAATGAAAAAAATTCTCGGTGTTCACCAAAAAATAAATCCGGCAAACATACCTTAGGCTCCAAGAAATGTGCTCCAGGACAGTTACTCACGTGCTGACGGAGCTCGTCCACCTCCAGAGAGAGTCGCTGCAGGCGATGAGCCAAATCCTGAACCGACACCATGATGGAACAGAAAAATCTTTCCTTAGAGAATTTGCAGGCTGGACTTACTGTTATGTTCTGCTACCAGAGCTAAGGAAAGAGAGGAGATCTGTCCCTACGATAGAACTCAGCTTAATCCCTACGATGTAACAGGGGACCTGATCCTGCGATCAGACCTGCTAAAGTCCTAAGCTAGTCTGTACGGAGACCTATAGATGTGGGGAAGGAATCCCTACAAGTACTAAGGACTGGGAGGAAAATGGGACACCTCCTAACAGAAATAGTAGCAGACAGACGAACAAACAAAATATATAGAACATAGAGGTCCGTAGACCAAGCAAACTAACAGAGTTAGATACAGAGCACAGGCTAGCTAGAAAGTAGTTATACAATGAAGTCCAGCAAAGCCAGAAGGGCGGAGCAGGATTAAATAGGCCAACAAGGTCATGTGACCAGCAAAGGAAAAAACCAAAGAGAAAGGTTCTAACACACAAGTTTTTACCCTGGAAAGGAAATTCCTTAACATATTTTACAGGAAAACCGTTTCAGTTTCGTTTTTGAACGTTTTATTGTGAGCCCGTAAAAGTGGCTTAATACCTCTGACCACGTTGTTGACAGCAGTGACCTGGGGGTCAGAAATGCTTCCAGGGGCGATCACCATGCTGCCCCCATGTCTTTTGAGCACTGTCACTATCGTTTTGGGCACTTTTTAGTCTTTCTACAGACTGCCGGGGGTGTGGCCGCAAAAATGCTCGGGTCTCTCATAGACTAACATTGGGCTCGTTGCTCGGGTCGAGCACCCGAGTATCACGGTAAGCCCGAGCTTCGAGCACCCGAACATTTTAGTGATCGCTCAACACTATCAGTCGTCATCTTGGTGAGGACACGGAAGTCTTGCCCGTTACCAGTCTGGCACCCATGGCTGACTTTATGTTACGCTGCCTTAACCGTGACCCTCGCATTGTCAAAATGTTGGGTGACAGTCATTACTGGTTGATTACACTTTTAGACCCCCTCTACAAGGAGAACTTTCACTCTCTTATTTCTGAGTTGGAGAGGTCTACAAAAATGGGGCAGTACCAGAAGGCCCTTGCTGCAGAACTATTAAAAAAATTCCCATCTGAACACGGTAGCGGCAGAGGTCACAATTCGCTGCCCAACTAAGGCATATAGGTGAGAGAGACGCAACTCCATTCCAGCAGAGGCAGGGGAATACTGTCAATGTTCTAGGACAGTTTTCTGAGACCTGCCCAGCTTACAGGCCCTGAGGCGCAGGGTACTCTCACAAGGAGTGGAAAGTTTCAAAAGATGGTGAGGGAGTACCAGCATCCTCCATGATTCCTCTGTGCCTTTTAATTATTGGGTATCCAAGCTGGACACTTGGAATGAACTCACTCTGTATGCCTTGGAGGTCCTGGCCTGCCCTGCCGCTAGCGTGTTATCGGAGCGTGTTTTTAGTGCCGCTGGGGGAATTATAACTGATAAGCGCACTTGCCTGTCAACTGACAATGCTGACAAGCTGACCCTTATCAAAATGAACAAGGGCTGGCTTAGGCCAGACTTCTCATCACCACCAAATGACAGCAGAGTAACATAAAGTCAAATCCACTGTGTTATTTCGGGAGGTGTATTCCCATGCATCGCTTCACACCCACACATGGGTATACGCTTCCTCATTTCGGCTGTTTTTTGCTCTTCTCCTAATCCTCAGCCTCCACGACCACTATACCACCAGGATGACCGTGGTCCATGTTGCCAGCATTGCAAGTTCCTCTGTCCTAATTTTTGGCAGCTTTTGCTTGGAAGGCATAGGCAAAGACTATGGGAGACCCACTCCCCAATAATGGGAATAATGTTTTTAATATGCTGTACTGCATGGCTCTTGTAAGGGACATTGCAAGTTCCCCCTTCCTAATTTTTGGCAGCTTTTGCTTGGAAGGCATAGGCAAAGACTATGGGAGACCCACTCCCCAATAATGGGAATAATGTTTTTAATATGCTGTACTGCATGGCTTTTGTAAGGGGCATTAAAATCGTCTTGTTAAGCTACTGTGACCTCCACGTCTCTTCCAAGGGTCGTTAATATTGTCTTTTTATTCCACTGCGACCTCCACCACTCTTCCAAGGGGCATTAAAAGCATCTTGTTAAGCTACTGTGACTTCCACGTCTCTTCCACAGGGCGTTGATATTGTCTTTTTATTCCACTGTAACCTCCACCACTCTTCCAAGGGACATTGATATTGTCTTTTTATTCCACTGCGACCTCTAACACTCTTCCAATGGGCATTAAAACCGTCTTGTTAAGCTACTGTGACCTCCACGTCTCTTCCACGGGGCATTGATATTGTCTTTTTATTCCACTGTAACCTCCACCACTCTTCCAAGGGGCATTAAAACTGTCTTGTTAAACCACTCTGAATTCCACGTCTCTTCTAAGGGGTATTAAAACCGTCTTGTTAAACCACTCTGAACTCCACAGCTCTTCCAAGGGGCATTGACATGTTTTTAAATACTTCTAACCTCCACGACACTTGCAACGGGTATTGCATTTCCTCCTAATTTTAGTCAGCTTTTGCTTTTCAATGCATAGGTGAACACTAAGGGAGACCCACTCCCCAATAATGGGTAGAAGGTTTTTAATATGCTGTAATCCACGTCTGTTTCAAGGGGCATTGCAGTGCCTAATAATTTTTGGAAAGCCTTCCATTCCCTGCTTAGGCCAACAGTGTACAGGAGACCCAGTTGCTATAAATGGAAAAAATGGTTTAGTTAAGGCCCTCTGACCTCCATGTCACTTCCAAGGGGCATTGGAGTGCCTCAAAATTTTTGGTAGGCATTGCATTCACTGTATGCCTTATAACTGTGTAGCTGAATCGCTCCTTTTGGTACAGAAACATATCCTACAAGACATGTCTGGTTGGGTGGCCTGATATTGATGTGAATGGTCCCTGTTCCTCCTGCTCTTTCTCCTTTACCACCACCTCATCCATCATTCATCACCTGAAGCTTTGTTTTAACGGGAGTCATGGAACTTGGATAGTAGCAGGAAAACATCCAGCAATCCTCGAAGGAGGTAGAATATGCGCCAAAACGCTGACCACCTCAGGCCTAGTTGCTACTACATACATGCGCTTGCATTCCAAGGAACAGAAAGCTAAGGAGGTGGATGGCCTCATGATCATGAATAATTTACTCGTTGTGTAGGAGGCCGACCACTGCTGCTGTCTACCTTCTGAACTTTATGTTGAAGCCTGATTGACCCAGGACCCGCAATCCTCTATGTCTGGAGGACGTGTTGCATCCCAGTGTCCAACTGTGTCCCTGCTTCCACAATATTAACCCAGTGTGAAGGCATCAGTGAGTTGGACCATTCCTGGCCACATTCACTTGTCCACGTGTTTGTGGTTAGGCTGTCCTTCACACTAAATGCACTGGGGAGGGCACAGGTAATGTTTTGGTATGCGCGCTTGTGTATAAGGCGCACCGGGACAAATAGGGGCGGCTGGGGACCGTTTATGGACACCCAGCCACCCCCACGCGGCTGGGGACTGTGTGTGGGCACCAGGCCGGGGGCGGCTGGGGACTGAGTATGGACACCCGGCCGCCCCCTGGCGGCTGGGGACCAAGCGTGGACACCCGGCTGCCGGGCAGCTGGGGACTGAGTATGAATACCAGGCTACCGACGCAGCCATGACGTGGTGGCCAGATTCACCTCCACATGCCTAAAAGGCCCAATTTCAAGTGCAAGCAAGCTAGCAGTATGGTATTGCAGCCTGGGGATGGGTGGGTGGCAGGCTGCATACTTGCGCTTGTATTGCAAGTTATGGGGGAGGTACAATTGAACACTGCCCTGGGACAAGGACTTGCACGGGGATAGTTGCAAGTCTGCATCTTCTGATGCGGCAAGGATCACTTCTGATGGGCACACTTTTAGGCAGTGACCTGGGTGTCAGAGATGCTTCCAGGGGTCTTCCCCATGCTGTTCCCATGTCTTTTTAGCACTGTATGCATGTGTCACACAGCACATGGCCAGATAAGGTTGTAAAATGTTAAAATGACATTTCCCGGTGAATGCATTTGTCATGGTTGAAAGCAATACAAACGTGCAAAAACGCATAAAAAATGCTACTTGTGAACATAGCCCAAGGTGTGGAGGAGTATTTTTGTTTTTGGTTATTTATTTTACCTTATACACAAGTCTTTACCCTGGAAAGGATGTTCCTTAACCCCTTTCCGACCTGGTCAGTAATAGTACGCACCAGGCCGGGAAGGCCGGTACAGCGGGGGCTCCGGCGGTGAGCCCGCACTGAAGCGAGCACATGTCAGCTGATTATTGGAATCGCAATCCACCCGCGGCTGTTAACATGTTAAATCTCTGACAGTGGCATTTAACTCGCGCTTCCGGGAGTCCTAAGCCCCGCCCATCAGTGACCCTGTCACGTGATCGTTGGTCACCAATGGGTGGGCATGACAACTCAAGGTCTGCAGCAGATGCCTGTGGTTGTCATGTCTCAATTGCTATGAGCGCCACCTAGTGGTCAGCGCTCATAGCAAGTGAGCATTTCTCCTGCATACAAGCGATCTGCTCATCGCTTGTATGCAGTAGAAGCAATCAGACAACTGCTGCTTCAATAGTCTCCTCTGGAGACTATAGAAGCAAGCAGAAAGTGTAAAAAAAAAAAGTTTTTAAAAGAATAAAAAAAATAAAAAATATATAAAAGTTTAAGTCACCCCCCTTTCGCCCCATTCAAAATAAAATATATATATATATAAGAAAAAAAACACATACACATGTTTGGTATCGCCGCATTCAGAATCGCCCGATCTATCAATATAAAAGAAGAATTAATACAATCAGTAAACGGCGTAACGAGAAAAAAATTTTAAACGCCAGAATTAAGTTTTTTTGGTCGCTACAACTTTGCAATAAAATGCAATAACGGGCAACCCAAACATCGGATCTACCCCAAAATGGTATCAATAAAAACGTCAGCCCGGCACGGAAAAAATAAGCCCATACCTGGCCCCAGATCCCAAAAAATGGAGAAGCTAAGAGTCTCGGAAAATGACGTAATTTTTTTTGTTTTTTTTAGCAAGTTTTGGATTTTTTTTCACCACTTAAATAAAAAAGAACCTATACAAGTTTTGTGTCTATGAACTCGTAACGACCTGGAAAATAATGAGAGCAGGTCAGTTTTAGCAATCTGTGAACGTGGTAAAAAAAGGACCCAAAAAACAACTGTGGAATTGCATTTTTTTTGTAGTTTCACTGCACTTGGAATTTTTTTCCCATTTTCCAGCACAAGATATGGTAAAACCAGTGATGGTGTTTAAAAGTACAACTCGTCCCGGAAAAAATAAGCCCTCACATGGCCATATTGAACGAAAATTAAAAAAGTTCTTGCTCTGGGAAGAAGGGGAGCAAAAAAGGAAAAGACAAAAACAGAAAGACCCATGGTCGTTAAGTGGTTAACATATTTCACAGGAAAGCACTTTCACTTTCGTTTTTGAATGTTTTATTGTGAGCCTGTAAAAGTGGCTTAATACCTCTGACCATGTTGTTGACAGCAGTGACGTGGGGGTCAGAAATGCTTCCAGGGGCGATCCGCATGCTGTCCCCATGTCATTTGAGCACAGTCACCATCGTTTTGGGCACTTTTTAGGCTTTCTACAGACTGCCGGGGGAGCCGCCGCAAAAATGTTCGGGTCTCTCATAGACTAACATTGGGCTCGTTGCTCGGATCGAGCACCCGAGTATCACAGTGAGCTCGACCCGAGCTTCGAGCACCCGAACATTTTAGTGCTCGCTCAACAATAGTGAAAATATCCATTAAATGAGGGAATAATATGTGTGAGGGTACCCCAGGAGAGTTCCAAATGTGTGTTGGTAGAATATATATCCCACGGGGGTAAAATTGAAAAAAGTTTAAACATTTTTTTTGGGGGACTTAGTCATTTTTCCGGCATTTGTCAGACTTTCAGAGAGGGGAAAACGTCAGTGAGCGTTCCGATTTCAGTTCCAGAGCAATTCGCATGATGAGTTCTTGATATTTAGTCATTTTCAGCCAAATTTCTGACTTTTTGAAAATTTCACTTTTTGGTGAAAATATCCATTAAATGAGGGAATAATATGTGTGAGGGTACCCCAGGAGAGTTTCAAATGTGTGGGTAGAATATAAAAATAACGGGGTAAAATTGAAAAAAGTTGAAAAACATTTTTTTTGGACTTAGTCATTTTTCCAGCGTTTGTCAGACTTTCAGAGAGGTGAAAATATCAGTGAGCGTTCCAATTTCAGTTCCAGAGCAATTCGCCTGATGTGTTCTTGATATTTAGTCGTTTTTAACCCATTTTCTGACTTTTTGAAAATTTCACCTTTTTGGGAAAATATCCACTAAATGAGGGAAAAATATGTGTGAAGGTACCCCAGGAGAGTTCCAAATGTGTGTTGGTAGAATATATATAACGGGGGTAAAATTGAAAAAACTTGAAAAACATTTTTTTTGGACTTAGTCATTTTTCCAGCGTTAGTCAGAATTTCAGAGAGGGGAAAATGTTAGTGAACATTCCGATTTCAGTTCCAGAGCAATTCGCCTGATGAGTCCTATATATTTAGTCATTTTCAGCCAGTTTTCTGACTTTTTGAAAATTTCACTTTTTGGTGAAAGTATCCATTAAATGAGGAAATAATATGTGTGAGGGTACCCCAGGAGAGTTCCAAATGTGTGTGGGTAGAATATATTTCCCAAGGGGGTAAAATTGAAAAAAGTTTAAAAACATTTTTTTGGGGACTTAGTAATTTTTCTGGCGTTTTTCACACTTTCAGAGAGGGGAAAATGTCAGTGAGCATTCCGATATCAGTTCCAGAGTGACTCGCCCGATGAGTCCTTTATATTTCGTCATTTTCAGCCAAATTTCTGACCTTTTGAAAATTTTGGTGAAAATATCTATTAAATGAGGGAATAATATGTGAGAGGTTTCCCCAGGAGAGTTCCAAATGTGTGTGGGTAGAATACATATCCCACGGGGGTAAAATTTAAAAAAGTTGAAAAAAACTTTTTTGGGGACTAAGTCATTTTTCCGGCATATGTCAGACTTTCAGAGAGGGGAAAATGTCAGTGAGCGTTCCGATTTCAGTTCCAGAGCGATTCGCCCGATGAGTCCTATATATTTAATCATTTTCAGTCAATTTTCAGACTTTTTGAAAATTTAAATTTTTGGTGAAAATATCCATTAAATGAGGGAATAATATGTGTGAGGGTACCCCGGGAGAGTTCCAAATGTGTGTGGGTAGAATATATTTCCCACGGGGGTAAAGTTGAAAAAGTTTAAAAAAATTTTTTGGGGACTTAGTCATTTTTTCGACATTAGTCAGACTTTCAGAGAGGGGAAAATGTTAGTGAACATTCCGATTTCAGTTCCAGAGCGATTCGCCCGATGATTCATTTATATTTAGTAGTTTCCAGCCAATTTTCTGACTTTTTGAAAATTTCACTTTTTGTGAAAATATCCATTAAATGAGGGAATAATATGTGTGAGGGTACCACAGGAGAGTTCCAAATGTGTGTGGGTAGAAAACATATCCCACGGGGGTAAAATTGAAAAAAGTTGAAAAACATTTTTTTGGGACTTAGTCATTTTTTCGGTGTTAGTCAGACTTTCAGAGAGGGGAAATTGTCAGTGAGCGTTCCGATTTCAGTTCCAGAGCAATTCGCCTGATGAGTCCTTGATATTTAGTCGTTTTCAGCCAATTTTCTGACTTTTTGAAAATTTCACTTTTTGGTGAAAATATCCATTAAATTAGGGAATAATATGTGTGAGGGTACCCCAGGAGAGATCCATATGTGTGTGGGTAGAATATATATCCCACAGGGTAAAACTGAAAAAAGTTGAAGAAAAATTTTTTGGACTTAGTCATTTCTCCTGCGTTTTTCAGACTTTCAGAGAGGGGAAAATGTCAGTGAGTATTCCGATTTCAGTTCCAGAGCGATTCTCCTGATGAGTCCTTTATATTTAGTCGTTTTCAGCCAATTTTCTGACTTATTGAAAATGTCACTTTTTGTTGAAAATATCCATTAAATGAGGGAATAATATGTATGAGGGTACCCCAGGAGAGTTCCAAATGTGTCGGTAGAATATATATATAACAGGGGTAAAATTGAAAAAAGATTTAAAAATTTTTTTTTTCGACTTAGTCATTTTTCCGGTGTTAGTCAGACTTTCAGAGAGGGGAAAATGTCAGTGAGCGTTCTGATTTCAGTTCCAGAGCGATTCGCCTGATGAGTCCTATATATTTAGTCATTTTCAGCCAGTTTTCTGACTTTTTGAAAATTTCACTTTTTGGTGAAAATATCCATTAAATGAGGGAATAATATGTGTGAGGGTACCCAAGGAGAGTTCCAAATGTTTGTGGGAAGAATATATTTCCCACGGGGGTAAAATTGAAAAAAGTTGAATCTTTCTTTTTTCGACTTAGTCACTTTTCAGGTGTTTGTCAAACTTTCAGAGAGGAGAAAATATCAGTGAGTGCTCCAATTTCAGTTCCAGAGCAATTCGCCTGACGTGTTCTTGATATTTAGTCGTTTGTAGCCCATTTTCTGACTTTTTGAAAATTTCACCTTTTTGGGAAAATATCCACTAAATGAGGGAAAAATATGTGTGAGGGTACCCCAGGAGAGTTCTAAATGTGTGTGGGTAGAATATATATATAACGGGGGTAAAATTGAAAAAACTTGAAAAACATTTTTTTTGGACTTAGTCATTTTTCCGGCGTTAGTCAGACTTTCAGAGAGGGGAAAATGTCAGTGAGCATTCCGATTTCAGTTCCAGAGTGACTCGCCCGATGAGTCCTTTATATTTCGTCATTTTCAGCCAATTTTCTGACTTTTTGAAAATTTCACTTTTTGGTGAAAATATCCATTAAATGAGGGAATAATATGTGTGAGGGTACCCCAGGAGAGTACCAAATGTGTGTGGGTACAATATATTTCCCATGGGGGTCAAATTGAAAAAAGTTTAAAAAAATTTTTTTGGGGACTTAGTAATATTTCTGGCATTTTTCACACTTTCAGACAGGGGAAAATGTCAGTGAACATTCCGATTTCAGTTCCAGAGCAATTCGCCCGATGAGTCCTTTATATTTACTAGTTTTCAGCCAATTTTCTGACTTTTTGAAAATTTCACTTTTTGGTGAAAGTATCCATTAAATGAGGGAATAATATGTGTGAGGGTACCCCAGGAGAGTTCCAAGTGTGTGTGGGTAGAATACATATATAACTGGGGTAAAATTGAAAAAAGTTGAAAAAATTTTTGGGGGACTTAGTAATTTTTCTGCCGTTTTTCAAACTTTCAGAGAGGGGAAAATGTCAGTGAGCATTCCGATTTCAGTTCAATAGCAATTCGCCTGATGATTTCTTGATATTTAATTGTTTTTAGCACATTTTCTGACTTTTTGAAAATTTCACTTTTTTGGGAAAATAACCAGTAAATGAGGGAAAAATATGTGTGAGGATACCCCAGGAGAGTTCCAAATGTGTGTGGGTAGAATATATATCCCAAGGGGAGTAAAATTGAAAAAAGTTGGAAAATATTTTTTTTTCGACTTAGTCATTTTTCCAGCATTTGTCTGACTTTCAGAGAGGGGAAAATGTCAGTGAGCCTTCCGATTTCAGTTCCAGAGCAATTCGCCTGATGAGTCCTTGATATTTAGTCGTTTTCAGCCACTTTTCTGACTTTTTGAAAATTTCAATTTTTGGGGAAAATATCCACTAAATGAGGGAAAAATATGTGTGAGGGTACCCCAGGAGAGTTCCAAATGTGTGTGGGTAGAAGACATAAATAACGAGGGTAAAATTGAAAAAATTGAAAAAATTTGGGGGGGGATTTAGTCATTTTTCCGGCGTTTGTCAGACTTTCAGAGAGGTGAAAATGTCAGTGATTGTTCCGATTTCAGTTCCAGAGCAATTCGCCCGATGAGTCCTTGATATTTAGTCATTTTCAGTCAATTTTCTGACTTTTGAAAATTTCATTTTTTTGGAAAAATATCCACTAAATGAGGGAAAAAAATGTGTGAGGGTACCCCAGGAGAGTTCCAAATGTGTGTGGGTAGAATATATATATAACAGGGGTAAAATTGAAAAAAGTTGAAAAAATTTTTTTAGGGACGTAGTCATTTTTAAGGGGTTTTCAGACTTTCAGAGAGGGGAAAATGTCAGTGAGCATTCCGATTTCAGTTCCAGAGTAATTAGCCTGATGAGTTCTTGATATTTAGTCGTTTTCAGCCAATTTTCTAACTTTTTGAAAATTTCACTTTTTGGTGAATATGTCCATTAAATGAGGGAATAATATGTGTGAGGGCTCCCCAGGAGAGTTCCAAATGTGTGTGGGTAGAATATATATATAACGGGGGTAAAATTGAAAAAAGTTGACAAAATTTTTTTTGGACGTAGTCATTTTTCCGGCATTTGTCAGACTTTCAGAGAGGGAAAATGTGAGTGAGCGTTCCGATTTCACTTTCAGAGCAATTCGCCTTATCAGTTCTTGATATTTAGGCGTTTTTAGCCAATTTTCTGACTTTTTGAAAATTTCACTCTTTTGGAAAAATATCCACTAAATGAGGGTAAAATATGTGTGAGGGCACCCCAGGAGAGTTCCAAATGTGTTTGGGTACAATATATATATAACGGGGGTAAAATTGATAAAAGTTGAAAATATTTTTTTTTTTCGACTTAGTCATTTTTCCGGCATTTGTCAGACTTTCAGAGAGGGGAAAATGTCAGTAAGTATTCCAATTTCAGTTCCAGAGCAATTCAACTGATGAATCCTTGATATTTTGTCGTTTTCAGCCAATTTTCTGACTTTTTTAAAATTTCATTTTTTGGTGAAAATAACCATTAAATGAGGGAATAATATGTGTGAGGGTACCCCAGGAGACTTCCAAATGTGTGTGGGTAGAATATATATCCCACGCGGGGTAAAATTGAAAAAAGTTGAAAATTTTTTTAGGGGTTACTTAATAATTTTTCTGGCATTTGTCAGACTTTCTGAGAGGGGAAAATGTCAGTGAGCGTTCCGATTTCAGTTCCAGAGCGATTCGCCTGATGAGTTCTCGATATTTTGTCGTTTTAACTCAATTTTCTGACTTTTTGAAAATTTCACTTTTTGGTGAAAATATCCATTAATTAAGGGAATAATATGTATGAGGGTACCCCAGGAGATTTCCAAATGTGTGTGGGTAGAATATATATATAACAGGGGTAAAATTGAAAAAAGTTGAAACATTTTTTTTTCTCGACTTAGTCATTTTTCCGGCGTTTTTCAGACTTTCATAGAGGGGAAAATGTCAGTGAGCATTCCGATTTCAGTTCCAGAGCAATTCTCCTGATCAGTTCTTGATATTTAGTCCTTTTTAGACCATTTTCTGACTTTTTGAAAATAACACTTTTTTGGGAAAATATCCACCAAATGAGGGAAAAATATGTGTGAGGGTACCCCAGGAGATTTCCAAATGTGTGTGGGTAGAATTTATATATTACGGGGGTAAAATTGAAAAAAGTTGAAAAAAAATTTTTTTTTGAGACTTAGTCATTTTTCCGGCATTTGTCAGACTTTCATAGAGGGGAAAATGTCAGTGAGCATTCCGATTTCAGTTCCAGAGCAATTCGCCTGATGAGTCCTTGATATTTAGTCGTTTTCAGCCAATTTTCTGACTTTGAAAATTTCACTTTTTGGTGAAAATATCCATTAAATGAGGGAATAATATGTGTGATGGTACCCCAGGAATGTTCCAAATGTGTGTGGGAAGAATATAAATCCCACGGGGTGTAAAATTGAAAAAAGTAGAATTTTTTTTTTTTCGACTTAGTCATTTTTCCAGCGTTTGTCAGACTTTCAGAGAGGAGAAAATGTCAGTGAGCGTTCCAATTTCAGTTCCAGAGCAATTCGCCTGATGTGTTCTTGATATTTAGTCGTTTTTAGCCCATTTTCTGACTTTTTGAAAATTCACCTTTTTGGGAAAATATCCACTATATGAGGGAAAAATATATGTGAAGGTACCCCAGGAGAGTTCCAAATGTGTGTTGGTAGAATATATATAAAACGGGGGTAAAATTGAAAAAACTTGAAAAACATTTTTTTGGAAGTAGTCATTTTTCCGGCATTTGTCAGACTTTCAGAGTGGGGAAAATGTCAGTGAGCAATCCGATTTCAGTTCCAGAGTGATTCGCCCGTTGAGTCCTTTAAATTTAATCGTTTTCCGCTAATTTTCTGACTTTTTGAAAATTTCACTTTTTGGTGAAAATATCCATTAAATGAGGGAATAATATGTGTGAGGGTACCCCAGGTGAGTTCCCAATGTGTGTGGGTCGAATAAATATCCCACGGGGGTAATATTGAAAAAAGTTGAAATATACTATTTTTTGACTTCGTCATTTCTCCGGCATTTGTCAGACTTTCAGAGAGGGGAAAATATCAGTGAGCATTCTGATTTCAGTTCCAGAGCAATTCGTCTGATGAGTCTTTGATATTTAGCCGTTTTCAGCCAATTTTCTGACTTTTTGAAAATTTCACTTTTTTTGTGAAAGTTTCCACTAAATGAGGGAAAAATATGTGTGAGGGTACCCCAGGAAAGTTCCAAATGTGTGTGGGTGTAATACTTTTGTAGGAACTCGAGGATTCTGATAGCGTGGGGCAATGAACAAGCAGAGACGGGTTTCTTTAGTGCAAATAGTGTATTTGTGCAACAGCAATAACACCCAAAAACAATATACAGAAAACCCGTAGTGACATACAATGAAATAAGTCCAGCAATATTAAGTCTTTGAAACCTATATAGTAAAGTCGGCAATGTTCTTACGACGGAGTCCTCACACAAATGTGATCAAAAGGAAAGTCTGACACACTGGTGACGTGGCTTGATTCAAACACTGCGGGTGTAGAAAAAGTCAGAACCAGGTATGCAGTAGCCACAGGGAAGTCCAAGAACAAGTTCACATTTAAGTAATATTCCAGTAAATAGTTCCAGCAGCCCTCACCGGAGGGAGTGAACGAAGGGTTAAACAACAACACAGTTCAGAAACACAGTTCTTACCAGGTGGAGTGAGGCAAAGGTTAAATTCCAAAGTTAACAGGTTAATGATAACACAGTGAGTGTAGCTTACATAGGCAGAGAATGTCCAGAGCCAGGGGCTGCTGCTGAGAAACACGTGAAGATTAACCTGGTAAATACACAAGAGATCTGGGAGATAATAGTAGGACAAGGCTGCTTGACTGAAGGGAAACGGAAGCAGAATACTCCAGCAAGGAAGCCAGCACCTGAGCCGGGTTTTAAACAAATGAACAGGAAGTAGGGCATACAAAAACAGCAAACTCCATCTTAACAAAGGGCAAAATCATTCACAAGGTTACCTAGAAAACCCGGAATACTGACAGTGGGTAGAATATATATCCCATGGGGGGGTAAAATTGAAAAAAGTTTAAAAAGTTTTTTTTTGGGACTTAGTCATTTTTCCGGCGTTTGTCAGACGTTCAGAGAGTGGAAAATGTCAGTGAGCGTTCCGATTTCAGTTACACAGCAATTTGCCTGATGAGTTCTTGATATTTAGTCATTTTTAGCCAATTTTCTGACATTTTGAAAATTTCACTTTTTGGGGAAAATATCCACTAAATGATGGAAAAATATGTGTGAGTGTACCCCAGGAGAGTTCCAAATGTGTGTGGGTAGAATATATATATAACGGGGGTAAAATTGAAAAAAGTTGAAAAGAATTTTTTTTGGACTTAGTCATTTTTCCAGCATTTGTCAGACTTTCAGAGAGGGGAAAATGTCAGTGAGCATTCCGATTTCAATTCCAGAGCAATTCGCCTGATGAGTTTCTGATATTTAGTAGTTTTTAGCCCATTTTCTGACTTTTTGAAAATTTCATTTTTTGGGAAAATATCCACTAAATGAGGGAAAAATATGTGTGAGGGTACCCCAGGAGAGTTCATAATATGTGTGGGTAGGGTTTATATATAACGGGGGTTAAATTGAAAATAGTTGAAAAAAATTTTTTTTTTCGACTTAGTCATTTTTCCCGCGTTTGTCAGACTTTCAGAGAAGGCAAAATGTCAGTGAGCATTCCGATTTCAGTTCGAGAGCAATTCGCCTGATGAGTTCTTGATATTTAGTCGTTTTCAGCGAATTTTCTGACTTTTTGAAAATTTCACTTTTTGGTGAAAATATCCATTAAATGAGGGAATAATATGTGTGAGTGTACCCCAGCAGAGTTCCAAATGTGTGTGGGTAGAATATATATCCCACGGGGGTAAAATTGAAAAAAGTTGAAAAGAAATTTTATTGGACTTAGCCAATTTTCCAGCATTTGTCAGACTTTCAGAGAGGGGAAAATGTCAGTGAGCATTCCGATTTCAGTTCCAGAGTGATTCGACTGATGTGTTCTTGATATTTAGTCGTTTTCAGCCCATTTTCTAACTTTTTGAAAATTTCACTTTTTGGTGAAAATATCCATTAAATGAGGAAATAATATTTGTGAGCGTACCCCAGGAGATTTCCAAATGTGTGTGGGTAGGATATATATCCCACGGGGGTAAAATTGAAAAAAGTTGAAAAATTTTTTTTTAGACTTAGTCATTTTTCCGGCATTTTTCAAACTTTCAGATACGGGAAAATGTCAGTGAGCGTTCCGATTTCAGTTCCAGAGCTATTCGCCAGATGTATCCCTGATATCTAGTAATTTTCAGCCAATTATCTGACTTTTTGAAAATTTCACTTTTTTTGTGAAAGTTTCCACTAAATGAGGGAAAAATATGTGTGAGGGTACCCCAGGAAAGTTCCAAATGTGTGTGGGTAGAATATATATCCCATGGGGGGGTAAAATTGAAAAAGTTTAAAAAAAATTTTTTTGGGGACTTAGTCATTTTTCCGGCGTTTGTCAGACGTTCAGAGAGTGGACAATGTCAGTGAGCGTTCTGATTTCAGTTCCAGAGCAATTTGCCTGATGAGTTCTTGATATTTAGTCATTTTTAGCCAATTTTCTGACATTTTGAAAATTTCACTTTTTGGGGAAAATATCCACTAAATGATGGAAAAATATGTGTGAGTGTACCCCAGGAGAGTTCCAAATGTGTGTGGGTAGAATATATATATAACGGGGGTAAAATTGAAAAAAGTTGAAAAGAATTTTTTTTGGACTTAGTCATTTTTCCAGCATTTGTCAGACTTTCAGAGAGGGGAAAATGTCAGTGAGCATTCCGATTTCAATTCCAGAGCAATTCGCCTGATGAGTTTCTGATATTTAGTAGTTTTTAGCCCATTTTCTGACTTTTTAAAAATTTCATTTTTTGGGAAAATATCCACTAAATGAGGGAAAAATATGTGTGAGGGTACCCCAGGAGAGTTCATAATATGTGTGGGTAGGGTTTATATATAACGGGGGTTAAATTGAAAATAGTTGAAAAATTTTTTTTTTTTCGACTTAGTCATTTTTCCCGCGTTTGTCAGACTTTCAGAAAAGGCAGAATGTCAGTGAGCATTCCGATTTCAGTTCGAGAGCAATTCGCCTGATGAGTTCTTGATATTTAGTCGTTTTCAGCGAATTTTCTGACTTTTTGAAAATTTCACTTTTTGGTGAAAATATCCATTAAATGAGGGAATAATATGTGTGAGTGTACCCCAGCAGAGTTCCAAATGTGTGTGGGTAGAATATATATCCCACGGGGGTAAAATTGAAAAAAGTTGAAAAGAAATTTTATTGGACTTAGCCAATTTTCCAGCATTTGTCAGACTTTCAGAGAGGGGAAAATGTCAGTGAGCATTCCGATTTCAGTTCCAGAGTGATTCGACTGATGTGTTCTTGATATTTAGTCGTTTTCAGCCCATTTTCTAACTTTTTGAAAATTTCACTTTTTGGTGAAAATACCATTAAATGAGGGAATAATATTTGTGAGCGTACCCCAGGAGATTTCCAAATGTGTGTGGGTAGGATATATATCCCACGGGGGTAAAATTGAAAAAAGTTGAAAAATTTTTTTTTAGACTTAGTCTTTTTTCCGGCATTTTTCAAACTTTCAGATACGGGAAAATGTCAGTGAGCGTTCCGATTTCAGTTCCAGAGCTATTCGCCAGATGTATCCCTGATATTTAGTAATTTTCAGCCAATTATCTGACTTTTTGAAAATTTCACTTTTTTTGTGAAAGTTTCCACTAAATGAGGGAAAAATATGTGTGAGGGTACCCCAGGAAAGTTCCAAATGTGTGTGGGTAGAATATATATCCCATGGGGGGGTAAAATTGAAAAAGTTTAAAAAATTTTTTTTTGGGACTTAGTCATTTTTCCGGCGTTTGTCAGACGTTCAGAGAGTGGACAATGTCAGTGAGCGTTCTGATTTCAGTTCCAGAGCAATTTGCCTGATGAGTTCTTGATATTTAGTCATTTTTAGCCAATTTTCTGACATTTTGAAAATTTCACTTTTTGGGGAAAATATCCACTAAATGATGGAAAAATATGTGTGAGTGTACCTCAGGAGAGTTCCAAATGTGTGTGGGTAGAATATATATATAACGGGGGTAAAATTGAAAAAAGTTGAAAAGAATTTTTTTTGGACTTAGTCATTTTTCCAGCATTTGTCAGACTTTCAGAGAGGGGAAAATGTCAGTGAGCATTCCGATTTCAGTTCCAGAGCGATAAGACCGAGAAAGTCCTTTTATTTATTCGTTTTCAGCCAATTTTCTGACTTTTTGAAAATTTAACTTTTTGGTGAAAATATCCATTAAATGAGGGAATAATATGTTTGAGGGTACCCCAGGAGAGCGCCAAATGAGTGTGTTTAAAATTTATATATAACGGGGGTAAAGTTGAAAAAAAAATTTTTTGGACTTAGTCATTTTTCCGGCGTTTATCAGACTTTCAGATAGGGGAAATGTCAGTGAGCGTTCCGATTTCAGTTCCAGAGCAATTCGCCTGATCAGTTCTTGATATTTAGTGGTTTTCAGCCAATTTTCTGACTTTGAAAATTTCACTTTTTGGTGAAAATATACATTAAATGAGGGAATAATACTGTATATGTGAGGGTACCCCAGGAGAGTTTCAAATGTGTGTGGGTAGAATATATATATATATATATAATGGGGGTAAAATTGAAAAAAGCTGAAAAAATTTTTTTTTGGACTTAGTCATTTTTCTGGCGTTTGTCAAACTTACAGAGAGGGGAAAATGTCAGTGAGCATTCCGATTTCAGTTCCAGAGCCATTCGCCCGATGAGTCATTGATATTTAGTGGTTTTCAGCCAATTTTCTGACTTTTTGAAAATTTCACTTTTTGGTGAAAATATCCATTAAATGAGAAAATAATGCTGTATGTGTGAGGGTACCCCAGGAGAGTTCCAAATGTGTGGGGTTAGAATATATATCCCACGGGGGTAAAATTGAAAAAAGTTGAAAAAAAAATTTTTTGGAATTAGTCATTTTTCCAGCGTTTGTCAGACTTTAAGAGAGGGGACTATGTCAGTGAGCGTTCCGATATCAGTTCCAGAGTAATTCGCCTGATGAGTCCTTGATATTTATTAGTTTTTTGCCAATTTTCTGACTTTTTGAAAATTTCACTTTTTGGTGAAAATATCCATTAAATGAGGGAATAATATGTGTGAGGGTACCCCAGGAGAGTTCCAAATGTGTGTGCGTAGAATATATATCCCACGGGGGTAAAATTGAAAAAAGTTGTAAATTTTTTTTGGGGGACTTAGTCATTTTTCCAGCATTTTTCAGACTTTCAGAGAGGGGAAAATGTCAGTGAGCGTTCCGTTTTCAGTTGAAGAGCAATTCGCCTGATGAGTTCTTGATATTTAGTCGTTTTTAGCCAATTTTCTGACTTTTTGAAAATTTCCCTTTTTGGGGAAAATATCCACTAAATGAAGGAAAAATATGTGTGAGGGTACCCCAGGAGAATTCCAAATGTGTGTGGGTAGAATATATATATATATAACTGGGGTAAAATTGAAAAAAAATTTTTTTGGACTTAGTCATTTTTCCTGCATTTGTCAGACTTTCAGAGAGAGGAAAATGTCAGTGATCATGCCGATTTCAGTTCCAGAGCAATTTGCCTGATGAGTTATTGTTATTTAGTCTTTTTTAGCCAATTTTCTGAGTTTTTGAAAATTTCACTTTTTTGGGAAAATATCCACTAAATGAGGGAAAAATATGTGTGAGGGTACCCCAGGAGAGTTCCAAATGTGTGCGTGTAGAATATAGATATATAAGGATGGAAAATTGAAAAAAGTAAAAAAAAAATTTTTTTGGACTTAGTCATTTTTCTGGCATTTGTCAGACTTACAGAGAGGGTAAAATGTCAGTGAGTGTTTAAATTTCAGCTCCAGAGCAATTTGACAGATGAGTTCTTGATATTTAGTCGTTTTTAGCCAATTTTCTGACTTTTTGAAAATTTTTCTTTTTTGGGGAAAATATCCACTAAATGAGGCAAAAATATGTGTGAGTGTACCCCAGGAGAGTTCCAAATGTGTGTGTGCAGAATATATATATGTATAAAGTGGGTCAAAATGAAAAAAGTTGAAAAAAAAATTATTTGGACTTAGTCATTTTTCCGGTGTTTTTCCGACTTTCAGAGAGGGGAAAATGTCAGTGAACGTTCCGATTTCAGTTCCAGAGCAATTCACTTGATGAGTTCTTGATATTTAGTCGTTTTTAGCCAATTTTCTGACTTTTTGAAAATTTCACTTTTTTGGTAAAATATCCACTAAATGAGGGTAAAATATGTGTGAGGGTACCCCAGGAGAGTTCCAAATGTGTGCGGGTGGATTATATAAATATAACGAGAGTAAAATTGAAAAAAGTTGCAAAAAAATGTTTTTGGACTCAGTCAATTTTCCGGCATTTTTGAGACTTTCAGAGAGGGGAAAATGTCAGTAAGAGTTCCGATTTCAGTTCCAGAGCAATTAGCCCAATGAGTCCTTGATATTAACTCGTTTTCAGCCAATTTTCTGACTTTTTGAAATTTTAACTTTTTGGTGAAAATATCCATTAAATGAGGGAATAATATGTGTGAGGGTACCCCAGGAGAGTTCCAAATGTGTGTGGGTAGAATATATATATAGCGGGAGTAAAATTGAAAAAAGTTGAACATTTTTTCTTTTGAACTTAGCCATTTTTCCGGCATTTTTGAGACTTTCAGAGAGGGGAAAATGT